>NC_140591.1:806820906-808203406 GCF_964204655.1 Triturus cristatus
GCCATCTTGATTGGAATACAGTGGTAACTCTTAAAACATTTAATTTAAAAAGTAACAAAATGAGGGGGTTCATTTTGCCATAGAAAGTATGATTAGTGCTGCAGAAAGAAAAATTAGGGCACATCTTGAGTGACTTCTCAAATCCTCTTCTATTTCATTAAAAAATTCAGACATGCAGACTGAAACATGCACTTTGAATACCAGCAGCAGACTTCCCCGGTGAGCAGTAGCTTTACTACAGTGATCTAATGAGCAACTAGAGTGCTAACATTCTAAATTTATGGCGAATGTGTGACACTTCTGAATGCCTTCTTGATTGAATCAAAGTAAACAAGCATTGAAAATGCAGTAGGTCTCGTCCTCGTTTAAGTTAAAGCAATTCTGTTTGTAATTAGGTGGCTTTTTAGCTTTGTTTGTATTAGTGTTTTTCAAACTTTCATGTACATAACATGCAAATGTATGCATATATGTATATGTATGCATGCATTTATATTTGTATTTATATAGATATGCAGATTATATATATGTTTATATATGTATGTATATATATACACATACATATATATAAATGCATATGCATATATATGTGCATATGTGTGTGTGTAGAGAGAGGTGTAGAAGTGTAGAGGTAGAGAGGTAGACGGTTTTAGAGAGAGAGGTAGAGTGAGGTAGAGAGTGAGAAATAGAGAGTAGAGAGTGAGTAGTAGAGAGTAGTAGAGAAAGTAACAGAGAGTGAGTAGTAGAGTGAGTAGTAGAGAGTGAGTAGTAGAGAGTGAGTAGTAGAGAGTAGTAGAGAGTGATTAGTAGAGAGTAGAAGAGTGAGTAGTAGAGTGAGTAGTAGAGAGTAGTAGAGAGTGAGTAGTAGAGAGTGAGTAGTAGAGTGAGTAGTAGAGAGTAGTAGTAGAGAAAGTAGTAGAGAGTGAGTAGTAGAGAGTAGTAGAGAGTGAGTAGTTGAGAGTGAGTAGCAGAGAGTAGTGGAGTAGTAGAGAGTGAGTAGTAGTGAGTAGTAGAGAGTGAGTAGTAGAGAGTAGTAGAGTGAGTAGTAGAGAGCAAGTAGTAGAGAGTGTGTAGTAGAGAGTGAGTAGTAGAGCGTAGTAGAGAGTGAATAGTAGACAGAGTAGTAGAGAGTGAGAAGTAGAGAGAGTAGTAGAGAGTAGTAGAGAGCGAGTAGTAGAGAGTGAGTAGTGGAGAGTGAGCAGCAGAGAGTAGTAGAGAGTGAGTAGTAGAGAGTGAGTAGTAGAGAGAGAGTAGTAGAGAGTGAGTAGTAGAGTAGTAAAGAGTGAGTGGTAAAGACTATAAGTGAGTAGTAGAGAGTGAGTAGTAGAGACAGTAGTATAGTAGTAGAGAGTGAGTAGTAGAGAGTAGAAGAGCGTAGTAGAGAGTAGTAGAGAGCGAGTAGTTGAGAGTGAGTAGTGGAGAGTGAGTAGTAGAGAGTGAGTAGTAGGGAGTGAGTAGTAGAGCGTAGTAGAGAGTGAGTAGTAGACAGAGTAGTAGAGAGTGAGAAGTAGAGAGAGTAGTAGAGAGTAGTAGAGTAGTAGAGGGTGAGTAATAGAGTGAGTAGTGGAGAGTAGTTGAGAGTTTGTAGTAGAGAGTGAGTAGTGGAGAGTGAGCAGTAGAGAGTAGTAGAGAGAGAGTAGTAGAGAGAGTGAGTAGTAGAGTAGTAAAGAGTGAGTGGTAAAGAGTAGAAGAGAGTAGTAGAGTGAGTAGTAGAGAGTGAGTAGTAGAGAGAGTAGTAGAGCGTAGTAGAGAGTAGTAGAGAGTGAGTAGTAGAGAGTGAGTAGTAGGGAGTGAATAGTAGAGTGAGTAGTAGAGATTGAATAGTAGAGAGTGAGTAGTAGAGAGTGAGTAGTAGAGTGAGTAGTAGAGAGTTAGTAGAGTGAGTAGTAGAGAGTGAGTAGTAGAGAGTAGTAGAAAGTGAGTAGTAGAGAGAGAGTAGTAGAGAGTGAGTAGTAGAGTAGTAGAGAGTGAGTGGTAGAGAGTAGTAGTGAGTAGTAGAGAGTGAGTAGTAGAGAGTAGTAGAGAGTAGTAGAGAGTGAGTAGTAGAGAGTAGTAGCGAGTGAGTAGTAGAGAGTGAGTAGTAGAGAGTAGTAGAGAGTATTAAAGAGTGAGTAGTAGAGAGTGAGTAGTAGAGAGTAGTAGAGAGTAGTAGAGTAGTAGAGAGTAAGTAGTAGAGAGTAGTAGAGTGAGTAGTAGAGTAGTCAGTCAGTGTCAGTCAGTGTCAGTCGGTATCAGTCAGTCGGTGTCAGTCAATCAGTGTCGG
Source organism: Triturus cristatus (assembly GCF_964204655.1). Classification (NCBI taxonomy): domain Eukaryota; kingdom Metazoa; phylum Chordata; class Amphibia; order Caudata; family Salamandridae; genus Triturus; species Triturus cristatus. The sequence goes on from NC_140591.1 coordinate 806,823,167, forward strand.
TCAGTGTCAGTCAGTCATTGTCAGTCAGTCAGTGTCAGTCAATCAGTGTCAGTCAGTGTCAGTGTATCAGTGTCAGTGTATCAGTGTCAGTCAGTATCAATCTGTCAGTGTCAGTCAGTCAGTTTCAGCTAGAGCATCTCTGCTGACCTGGTTCTCTGGTTCTAAAGCAGCTCTGCTGACCTGGTTCTCTCCCTCTAAAGCAGCTCTGCTGACCTGGTTTCTCTGTCTCTACAGCAGGTCTGCTGACCTGGTTCTAGAGCAGCTCTGCTGACCTAGTTCTTAGGCTACAGAGCAGCTCTGCTGATCTGGTTCTCTGGCTCTACAACAGCTCTGCTGACCTGGTTCTCTGCCTCTAAAGCAGCTCTGCTGACCCGGTTCTATGGTTCTAAAGCAGTTCTGCTGACATGGTTCTCTGGCACTAGAGCAACTCTGCTGTCCTGGTACTCTCCCTCTAAAGCAGCTCTACTGACCTGGTTTCTCTGGCTCTACAGCAGCTCTGCTGACCTGGTTCTCTGGCTTTGAAGCAGCTCTGCTGACCTGGTTCTCTCCCTCTAAAGAGCTCTTCTGACCTGGTTCTCTGGCTATAAAGCAGTTCTGCTGACCTGGTTCTATGGCTCTAAAGCAGCTCTGCTGACCTGGTTCTATGGTTCTAAAGCAGCTCTGCTGACCTGGTTCTCTGGCTCTAGAGCAGCTCTGCTGACCTGGTTCTCTGGCTCTAAAGCAATTCTACTGACCTGGTTCTCTCCCTCTAAAGCAGCTCTCCTGACCTGGTTTCTCTGGCTCTACAGCAGCTCTGCTGACCTGGTTCTCGGCCTCTAGAGCAGCTCTGCTGACCTGGGTCTCTGGCTCTAGAGCAGCTCTGCTGACCTGGGTATCTGGTTCTAGAGCAGCTCTGCTGACCTGCTTTTTAGGCTCTAGAGGAGCTCTGCTGACCTGGTTCTCTGGCTCTACAATGGCTCTCCTGACGTGGTTTCTCTGGCTCTACAGCACCTCTGCTGACCTGGTTCTCTGCACTCACGATGCACGCATCCGACTTCGCGAAAATCTATTTAAAAGTAATATAAGTTTATTATAAGTAAAAATATGTTATTTTTATGACTATCTTAGATAATCTCTTGCCCTAATATGTATATTAAAGACACATACATATCACGGCACAAGCATCTCGTACCATAATGCGCATGTGTCGCGAATGCACGGGAGCAGGAGTCACGGACTGGTCTTATACCAATCGCGCACATCACGTATTATTAAATGTATATGATGTAACTGAAAAACACGCAGCCGTCGTATACTGTACGCGGATCCTTCACGACTTTTCTAAAATAACGGCTAGAATCCGAGCACCCACCGTGATGTGTACGCTTTGAGTGTGCGACCTTGAAAAAAAATTGGAAAAAACATTTTTTTAAAGAAAATAATATAAATATATTAAAATGAAAAATGAAAACAAAAAAATTAATCAATATTTCAGTTTGAATTTTTTTTTGTTGCAATTTTAAGAAAAATATATATACACTTATACATGCAGTCACTAATCAATAGAACACTATCAAATGCACTTATACACATATATAGACATTGACACATCAACAGTCATCTTAGTCGGTTATGCAGTCATCCTACTCACTCATGAAAAAAATTAATCACACTTACATTTACTCACTTACACAATTATCCAACAACACCTCATTTATTCAAACACATAGTAACTCATAGTCAATATGTTAAAAAATCACCATTACAATTATACACTCATTCATATAGTTACTCTCACAATCACTGACTCTTACACATACTTATTTATATACACCAACTCTCACATACAATGCCTTTTATTTTTTTACTTTGTTGAAGATGTACAACTAAAACATATATTCGGTCACCAACACACAAATAAATACACTCAGTCACCCAAACAACTGTTTCCACATGCACTATTAAACCTATACACCTAGTCAATCAACCATTCACACATCTATGCATAGAGTTACACACACCCAATCCAACCACACACAAACTCAGTGTCCCATACAAATACTCACCCAACTAATCAATAACTAATATACACACTCATGTAGTTAGTGACCAACTGATGCAGCATGTTATACAACAACAGAGACAGTGATTTACACATTCACATAGTTTAGTTACTAATCCGTGTATTAAGTGAGACACTTTTAATTACTCACTTAAACAGACAGTCAGACAGCTACTAAATCCTCCATCCAGACAGTTATATATCTACTCAATCTTCAATACAGATTGGTATATATATATAATACATATTTAAATTTCAAACTAAACTACATTCACTGGATGATGTCATCAGTGATGTCATCAGTGATGTCATTTGAGATATCATCAGGGATGTCATCAGTGATGTCACTGACCATGTCATGAATGATGAAATATGTGACATGATCAGCAGTGCATTGCGGGCACGCGAGTTATAGTTAGCAGAACTAACTATAACGGAGGAATTTCTATGGTTTTGTATGAGTGAAATGGCCAGCTAACTATAACACCCCTGAAACCTATGTTTTTTTTCTGTGAATATATATATATATATATATATATATATTACCTACTGGCAGTCGCCAGTAGGTAGTTATAGTTAGGACCTATTTTCCATAGGAAATCCGCAACATTCTATTTGGAATAACGATGGCGCCGATTGACGAATCTTCGCGAAATTTTCCAAACTTTTGGCCAGCTTCGGTCGGCTCCTATCCTGAAAATTTCACAGTGATTCGTCAAGCGGGGCTTGAGAAAAAAGGGGGGTCCCAAAACACGTTTTCCCCATGCATTTTCCCATAGGACCTGTTGACGCAGCTACAGCCCGAACTGCTGAACGGAATTACACCAAATTTGGCAAAGAGGTAGTCCTCAGTTCAGATCGTGCCTTTTGCTGAAATGGTGTAAATCCGTTCAATAGTTCCTGAGAAAATTAGAGTTAAAAAGATAGATATATCTGGGCGGAGCCCAACCACACATCTCATCGTGAGATCTGATTAGCTGTCAATACTTCATCCAAGAAATGTTGGCAGCCATCTTGGGACCAATATACATGATAGCACCTCATTAAAAAACATTGCAGTTAATAGAAGGTTTTAAAACTTTATTTACATTATAAATCATTTGTTGATGGTACCATACTCATTTTAGGAATTGTGGTGTGTTCTAAGTTGATTTTACCATGTGAAAAAGCCTTCTGCTGTGATATCATGTTTGAGAGAAAACTATTTTCTCATGCTTTTCCCACAGAGGTTTGGAAGGTGATCTATAAGCTAAACTGAGAGCATATTTTCTGTAAATTCGTAAATTCACATTATCTTTCTCAGTCATGTGAGAATGAAGTCTGACATTCTCAGTAAAACATGTACATCCATGTCAGACTGTCAGTTGATTCCTTTGTGTTCTACTGCAGCTTCCCAGAGTGTTATTAAGAACAACTAGAGCGCTAACAGTCTTACTTATGATAAACGTATGGCACACCTGAAGCCATCTTGATTGGAATAAAGTGGTAACTCTTTTTTTGGGGTTTTTTTGTTGGTCCTTTTCGCCCTTGGTTACCAAATAGAGGCGCAAGAAGAGAGACATACTGTCACAGAAGAACTGGTGGAGGTGCAGACCTGTTTATAAGGTATCACCTCCCAGTATTGTCTCGGTACTCCAATAGCACCCCCTAAAGACAACCAAAAAAAGAAAAGAGAGAGTGATATTGCTGCAGTCAAATACCCATTGCTGATGTCGAGAGCGCCCTGGTGGGTATACCAACACATGGAATTTCCAAACAGCATGATCATTGGACCATGGAAAAAAAAAAACACCCCACAGACCGATGTACCGATTACGCCCAATTCAACAGAAGCCAAAAACTTCTCTTGTCAGGATTTCCAGCTCTTGTTAAATCTACTTTAGAGGTTTGTAGAACTGAAGTGCGCCAGTCCAGCAAGGTAGGTGGTAACGAATCCTTCCATTTTCTACAAATTTCTCTTCTAGCCAGCAATATGCAATAGAAGAGAAGATTTTTCGCTGGACCCTGAATCTCAGTTGAAACTCCAAATATTACGAGAGGAGGACTTATCAAGACTTCAAAGCCGAAAGCAGTTGAAAGTGAGAGACTTATCGCATTCCAATAAGGGAGCAGAAGGGGGCACTCAAAGAACATGTGCATATCTGAGGCAGCTATCAGCCCACATTTAGGACATGCCACTGAAGAGTCTTTTGAGAGTTTTGAAAATCTCTGTGGCGAATAGTAGGCCCTATGTAGGGTAAAAAGATGATTCCTACGAAGCCAAGCAGGTTTCACTATATCCCACATGATACTAAAAGATGTAAACCATAGATTCTCGATGTTCTGGTCAGTAATGGAGGAAGCCCACAACAACTCTGACAGTTGGAATTCACCATCAACTTCTTCCAGTAGTAGCTTATACCTTAGTGAAACCTCCTTTCTGGCTGTTGGCTTATCCAGTAAGTGCGTCACTAGATTACTGTCTCCTCCTAACACGAATCTGCCCCTAGCAGAGATCTGTGAGTGTGCCCAACTTGCAATCTGAATGAAATTAAACCTAGAGAAGCCCGGCCCAATTTTAGATAGCAAAGCCTCCCATGGGAGCAAACAACCTTCCACAAATAAGTCCCCCCAAGCCTCAAAACGTGCCTCTCTCAATGGTATTGCAAAACTATCAAAAAGCCCATCCGGGCTACCCGGTGAGTTCCACAATGGTGACCTACTTGCAAAATAACCAAACTTTATAGAGCACCTAAGTTTCACCCATGTTTTTGCCATATCTCGCAAATCCTTCAGTTTCACTTTTTTTTAAAATTTCGGATCACCAAATTTAAACAAAAAACCTTGCTGGGCCACACCTTCTCCTCTAAGTAATGCTGCAAACATGCATCCAATTCCAGAATTTGTGGGCATTTTTAGCAGCATCCTAGCATGGGAGAATTGAAATGCCCACGCATATAGTTGCAAATCAGGCGCCGCCAAACCCCCCTTCTCTCTACGCCGCCTAAGTTTTTTCCAAGCAATCCTAGGTGTGTGGTCATTCCATATGAAAGAACTAATATCACTCTGAAGTTTAGTTATCAGAGAGGGTTCAAAAAATAGGGGAATGGTGTTAAACAAAAAAATTTTTTGGGGCAAAACAGACATTTTTATTAAGTTTACTCTGTCCAAAATTGATAGGGGGAGCGAAGACCAAGATCGCATAAGTCTTCGACATTCTTTGGCAACATTAGAGAAATTTGATGGTACAATTTTATTTATGGTAACTCTTAAAACATTTAATTTAAAAAGGAACAAAATGAGGGGGTTAAATTTTGCCATCGAAAGTATGATTAGTGCTGCAGAAAGAAAAATTAGGGCACATTTTGAGTGACTTCTCAAATCCTCTTCTGTTTCATTAAAAAATTCTGACATGCAGACTGAAACATGCACTTTCAATACCAGCAGCAGACTTCCCTGGTGAGCATTAGCTTTACTACAGTGATCTAATAAGCAACTAGAGTGCTAACATTCTGAATTTATGGCAAATGTGTGACACATCTGAATGCCTTCTTGATGGAATCAAAGTAAAAAACTGAAAGTATTTCCTACTGAGGAGACTGTAGTAAATGAGGAAATTAGGAAACTTCATAAAAAATAAGTCTCCCAAAATGGCCACCTGAGACAAAAGAGCCCAAATGTAGCACAAATATCACCCAGATGTAGCCCAAGTATAGCCCAATGACAGAATGTGCCAGGGTGTTCTAACGAACAACTAGAGCGCTAATAGTCTTACTTATGACAAAAGTATGGTACACCTGAAGCCATCTTGATTGGAATAAAGTGGTAACACTTAAAACATTTAATTTATAAAGGATCACAATGAAGGGGTTAATTTTGCCATAGGAATTATGATTAGTGCTGCAGAAAGAAAAATTAGGGCACATTTTGACTTCTCAAAACCTCTTCTATTTCATAAAAAAATTCTGATATGCAGACTCAAACATGCACTTTGAATACCAGCAGCAGACTTCCCTGGTGAGCAGTAGCTTTACTACAGTGATTTGATGAGCAACTAGAGTGCTAACATTCAGAATTTATGGCAAATGTGTGACACATCTGAATGCCTTCTTGATGGAACCAAAGTAAATAACTGAAAGTATTTCCAATGAGGAGACTGCAGTAAATGAGGAAATTAGGAAACTTCATAGCAAATAAATCTCCCAAGATGGCCACCAGAGACAAAAGAGCCCAAATATCACCCATATGTAGCCCAAGTATAGCCCAATGACAGAATGTCCCAGAGTGTTCTAACGAACAACTAGAGCACTAACAGTCTTACTTATGACAAAAGTATGGCACACCTGAAGCCATCTTGATTGGAATAAACTGGTAACACTTAAAACATTTAATTTAAAAAGGAACACAATGAGGGGGTTCATGTTGCCATAGAAATTATGATTAGTGCTGAAGAAAGAAAAATTAGGGCACATTTTGAGTGACTTCTCAAATCCTCTTCTATTTCATTAAAAAATTCTGACATGCAGACTGAAACATGCAGTTTCAATACCAGCAGCAGACTTCCCTGGTGAGCAGTAGCTTTACTACAGTGATCTAATAAGCAACTAGAGTGCTAACATTCAGAATTTATGGCAAATGTGTGACATATCTGAATACCTTCTTGATGGAATCAAAGTAAAAAACTGAAAGCATTTCCTACTGAGGAGACTGCAGTAAATGAGGAAATTAGGAAACTTCATAACAAATAAATCTCCCAAGATGGCCACCAGAGACAAAAGAGCCCAAATGCAACACACATATCACCCAGATGTAGCCCACATGTAGCCCAGTGACAGAAGTGTGCAAAACACTTACTTTTTGTGTATTTGCAGTTTTATATAGTGCAGACTTGTCAGGTATTGGAGTGCTTTACATGAGCATTGGTTACATCACACAAGATCAAATTCATTTTGGTTGTAGACATGGGGAGATTCAGTGATTTGACCAGAATCACAGAATGTTGAGCTGAAGCAGAAACTCCAACCTGGTTCCCCAGTTGCAAAGTCTGCAGCTCTGGAAGTAACATTACATCTAGGTTTCAGGCACGTTATAGTTAGGAATTAGCATTTAAAAAACCTTAGAAATTCACTGAAAAAACCATAGGTTTCAGGGGCGTTATAGTTAGCTGGACTTTTCACTCATATAAAACCATTGAAATTCCCCCGTTATAGTTAGTTCAGCTAACTATAACTCGCGCGCCCGCAATGCACTGCTGATGACGTCACATATTACATCACTCATGACATGGTCAGTGACATCACTCATGACATCACTCATGACATCTCAAATGACATCACTGATGACATCATCCTTGTGATAGAGTGGCAGACCTCCTCTCCCCCTGATATAACCTTTGATACACACATTCAAAAATAGAAACTAAAATTTTCAAAACAATGGACATACCAATACCAGTTACAACAACCTATTCAGTAATTCTAAGATCCACATACACATCCACTCATTCACCAACAGTCCTATACAGTCACTCATACATGTACTCACTCATCATATGTACTCATACACCTATACATCCTGTTACACAACTCCACTCATCCATAGAGTTACCCCCACACATAGTCACTCATGCTAATAAGGAATCAAACATCCATTTACTTGCATATACAGTTATACACACACCACCACACTTACTTCTACAGAAACTTACATTCTTAGTCTTTTAAACAATCACTTATAGAAACACATACTTATTCATACAGGAACTCTTTCAATCTCTCACTCTCACATATACTCACTTATATACACCAATAGTCACATATACAAGTTTAAAACATATGTAGTTACTCATAAAGACACTATTGAGACAGTAATTCACTCACTAGCACACCAATGCACACACTCATCCACCCATACAGTCCTGCACACATGCTGTGTTCAACACATACAAACAGTGAGTCACTCATTCATGCACCTATGCACTACGTAATACCCCCCACCGAACCATACAGACACTCAGACACTCATACTGATACTCAAAAAAACAACTAATAACCTATATAAACACTCATATAGCTACTCACCAACCCATGCAGCCACTTATACACAAAGTGAGAGACTGATACAGATATTTACATATTTAAACATTATTCACTAAGCCATGTATTCACTAAGATACACTTAATCAGTCAGTTATACTTTCGATTTTTCAAAAACAAATCATCCATTTAGACACTTATATACCCATTTATTCTTCCATCGACCTTGAGATATACATATATAAAACATATGTAATTTTCAGAAAAACACACATTCACTGGATGATGTCATCAGTGATGTCATTTGAGATGTCATGAGTGATGTCACTGACCATGTCATGAGTGATGTAATATGTGATGTCATCAGCAGTGCATTGCGGGCGCGCGAGTTATAGTTAGCTGAACTAACTATAACGGGGGAATTTTATTGGTTTTGTACGAGTGAAAAGTCCAGCTAACTATAACGCCCCTGAAACCCATGGTTTTTTCAGTGAATTTCTAAGGTTTTTTAAATGCTAATTCCTAACTATAACGTGCCTGAAACCTATGGGTTTTTCAGTGAATATATATATATATATATATATATATATATATATATATATTATCTACTGGCGGCCGCCAGTAGATAGTTATAGTTAGGACCTATTTTCCTTAGGAAATCTGCAACATTCTATTCCCAATAAGTCTGGCGCCGATTGACGAATCTTCGCTAAATTTTTCAAACTGTTGGCCAGCTCCGCTCCGCTCCTACCCTGAAAGTTTTGTGGTGATTCGTCAAGCGGGGGCCGAGAAAAAAGGAGGGTCCCAAAACACGTTTTCCCCATGCAATTTCCCATAGTATCTGTTGTCGCAGCTACAGCCCGAACCGCTGAACGGAATGACACCAAATTTGGCAAAGAGGTAGACCTCAGTTCAGTCTCGTGCCTTTTGCATAAATGGTGTGAATCTGTTCAGTAGTTCCTGAGAAAATTAGGGTAAAAAAGTTAGTGATATCTATGGCCTGGGAGGATCCGCGGACCCTACCCGCACCGTAAGCGCACCCTCCCCTAACAGAGCGCGCACCCTCCCGATCGCGCACTGAATGCTAATTGGCTGTCGAGTGTCTCTCTACATTCGAAACCAGGAACTGTTGGCGGCCATTTTCTGCCTCGGTTTAAGCGAGGCTGAAGAAGCAAGGGGAATAAGTGTGTAAAACATATAAAGGGGGCAGAGTGGAAATACTCTGACCCTCTAGAGGTGCTTAGGGGGTCCCAGAAGGACCCCCTGGGGCCCCCTTTTTTTTTTTTTAAAAAGGCGAAATACGCGCACGGTGCACGCATCCTAACGCGTTGGGTGCACGGATTCTCACGCGTTGGGTGCGCAGATCCACGGCAATGTTTTTTGAAAAAAGACAAGAAATCATTGGTTGTATGACTACTTTCTACACTGAAAGGTAGGGTGTATATTTCTGTTTTTTAAAGGTATGATTCTTATTGGTTAACAAAAACAGATTGTAAGGAACATTATATATGATAAGCTGATATGTTGAAAAGTCAAGCACACTTCCTGTCTTGATTAGCAACATTGTGTGCTGAACTTGTGACCTGTGAGCTCAGTGCAGTGTTCCATGACCTGTTTCTATGGTAGAAGGCAGATTGGGGGAAGGGTTGAAATGTATTTCAGTTGGAAAGGGTTGAAATGTTTAACCAATAGAAATGTGTGTTTGCTTTTGAGTTTATGTATGAAGGATTGTGATTTGATGTTTACATGTATATGTGTGGAAAATGAAAGGGAAACTTTTCCATTCTTTGTTTTTGCTGAGAGGTGCACAGTGCAGAGATTCTGTAAAAGAAAATATGGTGAGTGATTGATATACTTCTTAATCTACAAAAGAACTTGAAAGATGAGTTATTTAATTGTGAGGGGATGTATGTAGACTATTTTTATTTTAATCAGACTAATGTATTTCTCCTGCTAAAGTGTAGGGAGTACTTTTTTTCTCTACAATGTGTGTGCTTGTAGAAACCATTCTGTGATAAGCATTTGTGTTTTTCATGTGTTTGTAGACAGATAACTGTGCTGTTTTTATATTTTGGTAGAATTAGAAACCAGTCATTGTTTATGAATTTGTGAAATGAGTTATGTTATGTTTCTATACTAAAATGTAGTACTACTTCTAGATGAAGAAATGTGCTTTGGTACAGTGCAAGGGAATGTTGTTGTATGTCTAGAATCACACAGTGAGTCTGTGTGCATTTGGGAACCACTGTGAGAGAAGCATTTGGTAACATTGTGTATTTGCTGACAGATAACTGTTTTAACTTGTCATGTTGTGAAGTTTTAGTAGCATTAGAAGACAGTTATGGCTTATGATTTCATTAAATGAGTCAGGCTTTGACAGAAAAGTGCAGTCCTGAAATATGTAGATTGTGTGCAGTTCCCTTACCACTTGCACTGTAGTGAATGTGTTTTGGTAAACTCCTAGGGATAGTGGTGCTTGTCTAGAATCACAGTGTGAGTTGGTGTGTATTTGGGATCAGTGTGAGAGAAGCATTTGGTGACATCATGTATTTGCTGACAGATAACTTTTTTAAAACCTGTCATGTTGTGAAGTTTTAGTAGCATTAGAATCCAGTCTTTGCTTATGCGTTGATTAAATGAGTCATGCTTTGACACTGATGTTCTGTACTTAAATATGTAGATTGTGTTCAGTACCATTAACTCTTCTAGACTAGTGAAGGAGTTTTGGTAAACTCCTAGGATAGTGTTGATTGTCTAGAATCACACTGTGAGTCTGTGTGCATTTGGGAACCACTGTGAGAGAAGCATTTGGTAACATTGTGTATTTGCTGACAGATAACTAATTTAAAACCTGTCATGTTGTCAAGTTTTAGTAGCATTAGAAGCCAGTCTTTGCTTATGCTTTGATTATATGAGTCAGGCTTTGACATAAAAGTGCAGTCCTGAAATATGAAGATTGTGTGCAGTTCCCTTACCACTTCCACAGTAGTGAATGATTTTTGGTAAACTCCTAGGTATAGTGGTTGTTGTCTAGAATCACACTGTGAGTCTGTGTGCATTTGGGAACCACTGTGAGAGAAGCATTTGGTAACATCGTGTATTTGCTGACAGATAACTGTTTTAAAACCTGTCATGTTGTGAAGTTTTAGTAGCATTAGAATCCAGTCTTTGCTTATGCGTTGATTAAATGAGTCATGCTTTGACACTGATGTGGTGTACTTAAATATGTAGATTGTGTGCAGTACCATTAACTCTTCCAGGCTAGTGAATGAGTTTTGGTAAACTCCTAGGATAGTGTTGCTTGTCTAAAATCACACTGTGAGTCTGTGTGCATTTGGGTAAGGATTGTGAGAGAAGCATTTGGTAACATTGTGTATTTGCTGACAGATAACTGTTTTAAAACCGGTCATGTTGTCAAGTTTTAGTAGCATTAGAAGCCAGTCTTTGCTTATGCTTTGATTATATGAGTCAGGCTTTGACATAAAAGGGCAGTCCTGAAATATGAAGATTGTGTGCAGTTCCCTTACCACTTCCACAGTAGTGAATGATTTTTGGTAAACTCCTAGGTATAGTGGTTGTTGTCTAGAATCACACTGTGAGTCTGTGTGCCACTGTGAGAGAAGCATTTGGTAACATCGTGTATTTGCTGACAGATAACTAATTTAAAACCTCACATGTTGTCAAGTTTTAGTAGCATTAGAAGCTAGTCTTTGCTTATGCATTGATAAAATGAGTCAGGGTTTGACACTAAGGTGCAGTACCATGTACTATTCTGTTCACTGTGGCAGAACTGAAAATGTAAAAGTTTTACCTAAGCACTGTCCTAGAAGTAGTCTGATTATTTAGTCAGTTTCTAAGTACCAAATAGATTGCTTCAAATGTCTATGCAGTATGCATGTAGTGTTCTAACATACTATACACTTGTCTTTTACAACTTCAATTCCCTAGTCAGTATCCATACACTTCCAGGAAACATCCTGTCACTTCCTTTGCAGTCCTCTAGAGACCCATTCAACAGCATGTACTAATCCATTCACTGTGCCAAAACCCAAACACTTATAAATTCACCAAGACACCCTCTTTCCAGTACTCTAATGATTCACTCACTGCCTAAGTATTCATGCACTGAGCCAGGTCTTAGCACACGGACTTCTTCAAACACCTATCCACTATGCATGCAGTCCTCTAACCACCTACACACTTGTCTTTCACACCTTCAATTCCCCAGTCAGTATCCGTTCACTTCCAGCAAACACCCTGTCACTGCCGTTGCACTCCTCTAGTGACCTATTCAGCATCATGTACTAATCCATTCACTGCGCCAAACACTTATAAATTCACCCAGGCACTCTCCTTGCAGTACTCTAATCATTCAGTCAGTACCCAAGTACTCATCCAGTGACCCAGGCCTTAGTATATGGACTGCTTCAGACCCTTATCCACTATGCATGCAGTCCTCTAACCACCTACACAATTGTCTTTCACACCTTCAATTCCCTAGTTGTATCCATACACTTCCAGGAAATACCCTGTCACTCCCTTTGCAGTCCTCTAGTGACCCATTCAGCACCATGTACTAATCCATTCACTGTGCTAAAACCCAAACACTTATAAATTCACCAAGATACTATCTTTGCAGTACTCTAATCATTCAGTCAGTGCCTAAGTATTCATACACTGAGCCAGGCCTTAGCACATGGACTGCTTCAAACCCCTATGCACTATGCATGCAGTCTTCTAACCACCTAGACACTTGTCATACACACACTCTCAATTTCCTAGTCAGTATCCAAACAGTCCAGCACTTGTCACTGCCTTTGCACTCCTCTAGTGACCCATTCAGTACCAAGTACTAATCCATTCCCTGTGCGAAAAGCCTAGCATTTATAAATTCACCTAGGCACTCTCCTTGCTGTACTCTAATCATTCAGTCAGTACCCAAGTAGTCATGCAGTGAGCCAGGCCTTAGCACATGGACTGCTTTAAATGCCCATGCAGTATGGATGCAGTCCTCTAATCACCTACACAGTTGTGTTTCACACCTTCTATTCCCTAGTTAGTATTCATACTCTTCTAGCAAACACCCTGTCACTCACCCAGTGTGTCTCCTTATAGTACTGTAATCATTTAGTCAGTTAGCATGTAGTCTTTTAGTGAGGTAGGCTGTAGAGCATGAACTGCTTCAAAGTAGTATGCACTATGGATGTAGTGTTTTAACGATCGTCACACTTGTGGTTCAGGGCTATAGTTTCTTAGTCAGTTTTTATATAAAATGTGTTTGTACAGTAATGGAATAGTATAAATTTGAAAGTTATTAATATACATTTATTTGTGATTCTTTTTTACAGATACAGAAAAGGAGTGTTTCTCATCTGTTTGCACTCTTCTCGTGCAAGATTGTTTGGATGAAGGGTCCTTAGGTGTTTCATCATACTTGCTGTGCCGCACGAGTATTTTTTGTTAGGATCCCCTCGTAACAGAACTCTTTGGCAAACCTTGCGAGTGACGAAGGTGGCATTGGTCTTTGTTTGCCCCTTGGGAAAAGTAAAAAATGTCCTCACCACTGAAGAAAAACGTTGTAGGGCGTGGTGCCTTCTGCAAAAAAAATTCCTCAGATTCGGTAAATATTTTAAAGCGGCAACATTTACAGTTTATGTAAGTTAAACTTATAAAATTTTGTTAGCTGTATGCATTTTATATATCTGTGATTTGTTTCTTGTGGTATTTTGTTGAGAATACCATGTTGTTTTTTTTTAACAAGCTTTCTGATTTTCCAGGTCGGTCGTCGACATCCATGGTCCCCACAGGAGTGTTCCGCCTTGTTGTTTTGTATTATTGTTGTTACATTTTGTTTATTAGTTTATTGTTCATATATATGTTAATAAAAAAATAAAGTTTGAAAATAGTTTATATATTTATGTTTATAAAAAATAAAGTTTGAAAAAAAAATTAATAACGTTTTTGGTTGTTCTCTTAACTGCTGTGTGACTCTTTCTTGTTCCTATTACTGTTATTTGATGGAGTCCACCATGGTGTTAAATTTTGGGGCACTCATCGCTGGAATACTGGTGATATATGCAGTTTGCACCAACTTCTGAATAGTGTGTTAGATTTATCTCAACTTTACTTCCGTTAAAGTGCTGATAATGAAATGGAGAGTAGCCGTTCCCGTGCAAAAAGACACGAGGTGCACCTTTCCGATTTATTCTAAATACTAAAATCCTGAATTGAATTGCACTGAGGTATTGGCTGCACTTACAGTGTACACACAAAATCTATTAAGAAATCTCATTGTGATTGGGAATAGTGTGTCAGGTGCTGGATCTTGACGAGATACACTGCTCAGTTTCGTATATTGTTCTGCACATGAAAAAAATCACATCACAACTTTCACACCAATTGCAATGCGAAACAAATTCCGGCGATAAGACACGTTAGCACCAGGGATTTTACACCTGCTTTCTGCTGTTGTTGTGGAGAGGTGTGGCTCACTGGTTAGAGGCGGCAGACCCGTAAGCAGAGATTCGGCCAGGGACCAGGGTTCAATTCCCGATGCGGCAGGGTCGTGGACCAGGGTCAAAAAACGGACTCGATAATTCTCGCCTCGGTACCTACTCTAACCAGGAACACACTCGGCAACTCTGGGCATTAAGCTTGCCTCATCTCTACAACGGCCCCCCACAGACGCCTGGGATGCCTGGTTTCACCTTGGAGATACCCAGAAAGGGACCATCTCACAGGGAAAGCCAGGACGGGTTCCCCAGCGGTCTTCAGCGCCGGGACACCTCCTTGTGAGGTAGCTGTTCGCGCTCTACAAAATGCTGTATTATTATTATTATTATTAAGCAGGACAACTACCTGCACCATGAAAGGGAACACAGCCAAGAGCCACCCCAGAACACCCACAGGTGCCAGGTGCCATAGAGTCAATGAGCATGATACAGGGATACCCATGCGGGCCAGAAGACTCATCTCAACAACTCCAGGACCGCCAATGCCCCTCAAACCCACATCTTAGTAAGTGTGTCCCTGTGGTCATTGTCTTAGCATGATAGGCTCGAGCCCTGCAACATCACAGTGTGCTGTCACCTCAGCGTTGGCAGTGAGCCTGGATGTGTAGCTACGCACGCATCCTCCTGCATGCACAACTGGCGTGTGCTGGTCTGGGGTTCACAGGTCAGTGCAGGGGTGTGCCTATCCGGCAAGGGGAACGGGGTGTCTCGGACATGTCCGTGTACAGGAAGTGCGGTAAGTGTGTCTCTGTGTTCTGGTGTGGCCTGCTACAAGAGCCGCAGCAGTCGATGTTGTAAAGTGGCATGCACCACCTCCAAACGGCACTGTGATGTTGTAGTTGGAATGTAGCAGGACATGCGCAAATAGGCATTACAATGGTGTGCCGTACGAGTGCACGAGATACAACAGCGCACCGTACAAAAGTGTGGGGGCTCGTGGGAGGGAGGAGCAGCCGTTTGGCAACATAACACACAGTGAACTCGCTCATGTGCCACATGCTGGGCATCTCATCCATGATGACCACGGTCGCAGACATCCCACAACACCAACGACTGGCCTTTGTACACATCCTGTATGAATGCAGCGTGGTTTTCACTTCTATGCTCGTTCAGTGGTGTGATGTTGGCGGGTTGTGTGACTTGTGCTCCTTGTTGGTGTGTTTCATTTTGGCCATTGTTAGTCTATATGTGTGTTGTACTTAATTGGGCATGTGTGCCATTCTGCCCATCCCCCCTTCTCCCCCCACTCCCTGCTTCTTCCTCTTCCTAGTGCTGTTGTGTCTATAATTTTGTTGCTGCACACATAAATACATGTAAAGAATAAATTAGAATAGTTCCTTGATTCTTTTAGGTTTCAAAACTTCTCTATTGGTTTATTTTTAATTTTCCATATGAACCGTTTTTTTAATATTCAACAACACATAGAAGTCAGAAGTGCAACGTATTCTATCAACACACTTTCTAGAACATTCTACAACACGTGCAGGTTAAAAGTTCATCAATTTTTTAAAACTTAACGATATTTTTTGTAACATTTTCTTGAATATTTAACGACACGTGCAGGTTAAAAGTTGACGATTGTTTTAAGTTCGAACAGTGCCTTCCAAATGCAAGTAGCAGGTGTGGTTGAGCTGAGCAAATTTTATCCTATGATATGTACTCCACGTTGAAACTGCTTTTTCTTAACCAATCACAAAGATGCTTTTCCACAAAACTAATGTGCACCCTACTTTTAAAAA
Organism: Triturus cristatus; assembly: GCF_964204655.1. Taxonomy (NCBI): domain Eukaryota; kingdom Metazoa; phylum Chordata; class Amphibia; order Caudata; family Salamandridae; genus Triturus; species Triturus cristatus. Next base: position 806,839,473 of record NC_140591.1, read on the forward strand.
ATAATTCTTTTCATGATATCTTTAGAGATAAGTTATAGATAGGAATTAGCATTTAAAAAACCTTTGAAATTCACTGAAAAAACCATAGGTTTCATGCACGTTATAGTTAGGAATTGGCATTTAAAAAACCTTTGAAATTCACTGAAAAAACCATAGGTTTCAAGCACGTTATAGTTAGGAATTGGCATTTAAAAAACCTTTGAAATTCACTAAAAAAACCATAGGTTTCAGGCACGTTATAGTTAGGAATTAGCATTTAAAAAACCTTAGAAATTCACTGAAAAAACCATAGGTTTCAGGGGCGTTATAGTTAGCTGGACATTTCCCTCGTACAAAACCCTAGAAATTCCCCTGTTATAGTTAGTTCAGCTAACTATAACTCGCGCCCCCGCAATGCACTGCTGATGACGTCACATATTACATCACTCATGACATGGTCAGTGACATCACTGATGACATCACTGATGACATCTCAAATGACATCACTGAATTTCTAGGGTTTTGTACGAGGGAAATGTCCAGCTAACTATAACGCCCCTGAAACCTATGGTTTTTTCAGTGAATTTCTAAGGTTTTTCAAATGCTAATTCCTAACTATAACGTGCCTGAAACCTAGGGTTTTTTCAGTGAATATATATATATATATATTGGCTTCTTGACTCACTGATTGCAAAACCACCCATCTTTTGTACTGATTCAATGCGAGTCTGATAGTAAGTGGACAGGCTTCTTTATATGCTCTTTTTCAGATTCGAGAGCTTTGCAGTAAATCTGGTCTATTCTAAGCGCTGGACTTTGTACAACAGATGTTCCAATCATCAGAGGAGTCGCGGTGCTATCTTTTGTATTTCCAGTGTATTTTCGTGTTACCAAAGTGTCTGAGATGTGCACCTGCCGATAGATCTCCATTGTGATATTCTCTCATTTGTGCTGTCTGTTCCCATCATGGAATCAGATTGTGACACAGAATGTAAACCATGCAGAAGGTGGTATACATTTGTGCTCCACGAGATAAGGAGACCTGATGGTGGTGGCTCCCTACTGCACCGTGGGATTTGCCAGTACCTTGAAGGCAGAGCGGAGGTCCCTTGCTCCGAAACAGGACTGTTCGTGTTGGGCCTCTCCTTGTGGGAACCGCTTCCTGGACCTTTATGTGGGATGAGAACCCATGACCTCTGCCGACCGAGTTGTTCAGGATGTGTATGCCCTTCAAGAATGTTTTTCAAATCCATCTGGCTTTGTGAATTGTCTCGCTTATTTTGTTCTTTAGCTGCGTCTCTTTTTTTCTTTTAAGCTACATATTTCTTACTCGGCGGACCTGGCCTCCTCATTCCTCTGTCCAGCATCAGGCTAAGACGACGTCAGAGTACTCTTTCAGGTCGCACTATTGATAACACGTAAGCGCTATCATAGTTACTATCCCAAACATCAGTTTTACACATCCAAAGTAAAGAATATCACTGCTGATGGTTTCTCCTTTTTTTAATTTCCTTTATGTGACTTGGTATTCCAGCCTGAAAGCATTAAAATGGGAGTCATCCAATTATTAGGGGGACACAGCAGCTTGTAACATCCTGTAGCAATTTGGCAATTTATGGCAAATTGTCGTAGCAGGTCTTTGACTTGATAGTCTAATACAAATGATTGCCACAATCTTACTAATGGTTGTATGCATTGTTAGTCAGGTAAGCACTCGTTCTTCTTCTTTTCTGCTATTGCTAATAGGTTTCTTTCTTTTGAAAACTCTTTAATTGCCAATTTTTGCTCCCACCTTATTTCAACCGGCTACCCTCAACAAATACCAGGGCTCACTTTCGATCTGATTTTGCAAAGCATATTCTCTTACAAAGAAGCCACCAGCAATCTTCTGCGCTGGCTACTCGTCTCTCTGAAAACATCTTTCTGTTCCTCTAATCCGTGCTGGTACCGAAACAGGTACCTCTCTGTCTACTACTTTTCGAAGCCTTCCCAAACAGGCTACTCACCATATGCTTTGCTCACCCTGTAGTCAGCCATAAAGCACCTTAGCATTACTATGTCTTCTCCATTAATGCCACAACTAGGGTTTCTGTGCTGACCAAACGCTCAGCTGCTCAGCCATCTGTGGGTGCACATGGAAAATCAGTTGCAAGGGATCTGCTCAAGCCCTGCTGCCAGGCGCTCAGGGCGACATTTTATCCTTCTTTATGTGAACGGAACTGGTAAGATGTAGTGGGTGTCAGTTTGCCAGCCAGGAAGCAACAACTCTGAGTCCCATATTTATAAGTAGTGATGCCTCTTCAAGCTCAGAACAAATCACTGGTGGTAATATTAAGTGTGCGTGAGAAGTTTGAATTGGCTGCTCTTGTGAATGGGGAGCCCGTGAAGCTTCCTGAGGAGCGGTGTGGGAGGTTGAGTCTGAGTCTTGCGGTGGTGTTCTGGATGGTCTGGAGACTGTGTACGAGTTGTTTGGATATTCCAGCGTAGAGAGTGTTTCTGTAGTCCACCCTGCCAGTGATGAGTGCTTCCCTGACGGTCAGCCTGGTGTGCTGAAGCAACCATTTGAAGATCTTTCGCAGCATGCTTAGGATGTGGAAGCAGGAGGTGCACACCGCTAATTTGAGCTGTCATGTTGAGCTTGTTGTCTAGGACGATCTCTAGATTTCTTGCGTGGTCTGTGGGTGTTGGTCCATGCTCCAGTGGCCACCAGATGTAGTCCATGGGGAGGTCTTGTTTCCAAAGACAAGTACTTTTGTTTTGTTGGAGTTGAGCTTCAGACAGTTAGTTCGCATTCAGTCTACTACAATGGTCATGCAGTTGGTGAAGTTGGTTCTGGTGGTTGTTGTCTTGCCTGTCAGGGAGCGAATGAGTTGGGTGTCATCAGCCTAGTATATGACAGCGATGTCTTGTGATCGGATGATATTGGAGAGCTGTATCATGTATATGTTGAGAAGGGTGGGACTCCGCATATCAATTTCTTGATCTCTCTAGTGAAGGGTGGGTGCCTTACCCTTTTGGTTCTTCCCGTGAGGAAGGAACAATCCAGTTGAGAGCAGATCCTTGTATGCCAATCTCATGAAGTTTTCTGATGAGGGTGTTCTAGGAGACATAGTTGAAGGCCACTGAGAGGTTGAGCAGGATGACGGCTGCTGTTTCACCTCGGTCCAGGATGATTCAAATGCCGTCAATGTTCGCGCTGAATGCTGTTTCAGTGCGGTGGTTCTTTTTGAATCCAGATTGAGTGTTGTCTAGAAGATGGTGAAGTTCATGATGGGTTGTGAGTTGCTTGTTGATGACCTGCTAAATCACTTTGGCTGGATAGGGGAGTAAGGAGAAAGGTCAGAAGTTGCTCGGTTGATTCGGGTCGGTTGTTGGCTTCTTGAGGACGGTGTTGATTTCTACAAGTTTCCATTCATCTGGGGAAATGGTGGACATGATGGAGGTGTTGATGATTTGGATCAGGGTGGTGCCGATTGGTGATGTTCCCAGTAGATGTGGTTGGGGCATGGGTTAATTGGGGCTCCTGAGTGGATTTTCTCTATGATTGCAACTGTGTCCTTTTTAGTGAGGTTTGTCCATTTGATCAGGTGGCCATCTTGCTTGGTAGTGGGTAGGTTAGCAATGAGTTCCCTGGGGCTGGGTTGTTGTGCGAAGTTGCTGTACATTTTTGCGATTTTGCTGTGGAAGAAGTTGGATAGGTTGTATCAGAGTTGTTGAGAGACAGTGATGTTGTTGACTGTGGCTTAAGGCAAGGTGAAATCCTTGACTATCAAGAAGAACTCCCTGCAGCTGTTGGAGCTTCTTCCTTCAATGCAGTCCTCTAATGTTTTTTGCTTGGTATCTCCTATTTGCTGGTGATAGCGTCGTGGGTGGTGTCGTGGGTGGCTCAGCAGTTCCTATCTTGCAGTTTACAGTGTTGTTTGATGTCTCGGAGGTCCTCTGTGTACCAGCTGGCCTGCTTGTTTTATCTACTATGCTTGTTGGGTTTGATGGGTGCATGGTAGTCCGTGCAGTTCTTGATCCAGTTGTTGAAGTTGTTTATGTCCTTGTCGAGGTGGTCTGTGGGGCTAGGTTGAGCCGAGCTGAGATTCCAATTGTCCAATATCTCCAATAACTGATTCCACGCACCCTAGAACAGGTTTGCATATGCAAAAGGTTAGAATAGCTATTTCTTGTATGTAAAATGCATGGTCTAGTAAGGTGCATGGAAGTGGTGCAACACTAATAAACCGAGTTATGCATATTACTCACATACACAGTATTCATGTTTGGACATGTTCTTGATCCTAGCTGAACTGTTTATGCTAAGCCAAAATTAAAAGGCATGACAGTTATGATGCATGAAAACTTTCATAATAAGCAATCCAAGTGTTGGACATTCAATAGACGCTACTCTTAGATGCAGGATATATTCAACATATGAAACGGGAGGTTTGTCAAGTCATAGCAATTCTTGAAGCAACACCCCCGCTACACGTTGGTTGAGACTCACTGAGAGCCTATACTCGAGTACAAGCCATTAAATACAGTGCTTACAAGAGTAAAAAATATAAAGAATTGGAAAATTTGGTCAGAGGTCAAATTAGGCACTACGAAGTTAGACATGCTGCAGCCCTACAGCAACAAGACAGCCTTGCTAAAGAACTTTTGATTCAACTAACGATTTTGAAGTCCCACATACAGCATGAATTGTGAGAGAAGATAGTGGCATAGTTTATGCTAAGTAGGAAGAAAGAAACTTGCGTATATAGTGAAGCGGTGGGAAGCATATTAGCTTATGAGACTAGGGATCTTGTATCTAATAATAAAATTGTGGGACTAAAGGATGAAAATGGGTTCAAACAACAGAAAGATGCTGAGGTTATACCTGATTTATTCTCTAGGTCCTATGAAAAAGTATGTAATAAGCAATCATGTAGTCTCAGGATAATAGAGATGGAATAGAGGAGAAATGTATATATTTTATTTGTAGGAAATTAGATTGAACTACGGCCAATGAGCTAGACCAGTAGTCTCCAACCAGTCGATCTCGAGCTACCAGAGCTCGCAGACACCTTCAGAGTTGCTCACAGCCCTCAGTTAATTTTTAAATAAGCACAGTCACATTTTCCTTTTAAACTTAAGGGAAGGCTGTGTTTATTTTTTCATTATTATCATCAGGGCCTGATAAGGAGCAGTGCTCATTCAGATTTATGACCCAGGCTGGGGCATCAAGGGGAAGAACCGAAGCATAGAGATATTTAACTATTAAATAAAAGTCATGGTCAACTCAATATTGAAGCGTGAGAACAAGCTGATGTTTCTGAATGCTTTTAAAGGCGAGATAGTTGAAATGAAAAGTTACCTTAAAGATTAAGTTAACTCTTCATTTTAATTTCTCCAATTTCAAAGTGTTGCATTTACAAACAGCGACCTCTTGCTCCTAGTGTCCAATATACACTGTGCCATACTTATAACTGAAACATATAGGCATTTCTTTTAAAAATGGGAGACATTTTAAGTGAAGAAAATTTTTTCTATGAAACAATACATCTTGGTGCCTGATTACGAGTTTTGGCGGTCCTGGAGCGGGTGGCATGCCACTGTTCCGCTCCAGGACAGCCGAAAAGGTCCGCTGCCCACCTTATTACAAGTAATTTTGTGGCTTGGGAGGCGGGCTGCATGCCAGTCCCGCAGGAGTGCTGTGTAAAGGCTCAATGTGAGCCTTAAACAGAACTGCCAGTGCGCATTCCTGCACGGGAAGAAATGCACCATGTCATGCATTCCTTCCTGTGAAGGAACTGGGGGTGTAAAACTACTAGGGGTGGGCACAACATGTGCCCCCTGCATGCACCCCTGTGCACAGGTGCAGGAGGGGGGCCTATGCCCCACCGCCACCCTTTACATGGTGGTGCAACCGCCATGAAAAGGGCGGTGCAGAGGCAACTCAAAATATGCTCGGTGGTGCTGCTGAGGCACCACCAGCACATTGTGGTCTGCCAGACCTCCGCAGGATCCTTGATCTGCGGCTGTAGCAGCAGTTTAATGGTTGTCGGACTACCACAACGACTAACTATCATAATCGTAATAAGGCCCTTTGTGTTTTTCTTCACTTTCAATGAAGTCAATTACAGCTTAATGTTTTATGAAGCATAATTCAGCACTTTATATTTCTCCGTTTTAAACTCATGGATTTATTTTTCTTATATAATATGGCACCTAGTTTATAAGCCACTAGGAGCAATTACCTTTATTTCAATTGTTAAAAAAAATCCTAAAAGAATATTACATCATAAAAATAAACAGAAATGTATCTGAAATATAAAACATAATTCATTCAGAGAAAACATAAAAACACAGATAAAAAATGCAAGGGTAAAAACAGTATTTCTTAAAAATACCATTTGCATACCCTGAGCGATCCCATTGCCCTTAGTTTTTATATACTATAGCCTTTGGAAATTCATTATTCTGTTCAGATGTAGGGCATTTTTTAGGAAAGACAATACAGCAGATATAAAATGGAGCTCAGATAACATTTGGAGATATAGAAAGGCTGGCCTATACTGATAAAAGCCCTTAAATTTAAGAATAGGCACCAGTTACCTACGCTGGGAGGTATCATAATACCTACAAAATAAAATCAGGTGCACCAGGGTCTGGGGCGAACTGCCAGTACAGTGACATATCATTATGGTACTTGGATCATCATACTGCCCAGGAGGAAAACTGAGACAAAATTAAATTACCCCCAAATGGAACTTTGTGAGCAGAGAGCTCTCCCAGGGATTTCTGACTATGGAGAGGTAGTGCTCAGGACCATAATTGGTTTTCAGGGTCAAATATAGTCTCATAGTTTATTTTTCAAGAGCAATGTTTTCTCTAGCCTCAGAAGCATGCTTCAGGAACAACTCTTTGACTTTCACTCCATCATCTTTGTTTAACAGCTGGGGGTATGATACAATTCTGGACAACCCAAAGACTCTGCTTTGTTCCTAATTAAATCCAACCAAAGAATTTTGTGACCATAAGTACAAACCATGCAATCTTGGATCACATCCCTGTTAAAAGCAGTCTGTTCGCTGCTCCAGACTGTTATCCACAAGAGCAAAAGGACAAGTTTAATAAAATCTTCCACATAAGCGAGGTTTAGCTCTTTGTATATGGAAAAAATAGAGGTAGCAGGTTCCAAGCTTAATAATCTCTTGCAAAATCAATCCTCCTCGCGCTAGATACTCAAGCAGTTTCAATACCCCCAGATGGCTGCACCTTATGTATTACAGGAAGACACTTAAGTGCACATGCATCAAAGGAAAAACCGGTCGCAAAGGGGCAGATTCTCAGAATCTGCCCCTTTGCGACTGGTATTTTTGCATTTGGGATGCATCATCTCAAATGCAAAAATCGCAAATTGCGATTGCATTTAAGGACTAGCAAATTGCGATGCCTTGAATGCAATGCAAGATGGCATTTAAAATATCAAATTCGCTATTAGGGTCGCTAAGTACCGAAAAAATTAAACCTGATGGTATTTAGTGAAAACTTTGAAAAATGCACTAAAGTGCATTTTTCAAAGTTCCAGGTTACACACACACATGCCCTTGGGTATGTGTGTGCTCAACATGGGTGCACATATCAATTTCAGGGGTGCAACAGGGTGTCTTTTTGACACCCTTGCACCCTTGAAATTGCATGCGCACTATGCGAGTACCTAATGGGTACTCACAAATTGCGCATGCAATTCTATATATTTGCTCTAATGGTAATATGGGATTACTGTCTACAGTTGAGGTGAGCCTAAAAAGGGTGCCGCACGCTTGGTTAAAGCTCAAACATCGATTTGCCAAACAGGGTAACCAATTATTCTGTTGGTCAAAAGCGATGTCCAGATAGGGGAACACACTCATCCTTGCAATGACTTTTCCCTTAATAGCTATGGGTCGGATTTTTGTGGAGTGTCTCCCGCATGCCATTTAATGTTTTTTGGCTATATTGGTGTCCAAGTCTAATTCATCCATGAACATGCCATATAAATGGACAAGACCCCTTAAACCATTCAGGGTTTGAGAGAGTGGCACTGCATCATCTGCGTAAAAGAATAGGAACATATGGAGATTTCACTTTAGGTGTTTCCTTCTCGTTGGCTACCAGTTAAGAATTCAAGTCATTGATATGCAACAAAAATAAAATAGGGGCCAACACACAGACCTGTCGAACCCCGTGGCAGGCTAAAAGAGTCTGTACACTCTCCTCCAATACCATACCTAATAGAAGCTTTAAGATCCTGATGTAGGGCACATACAAAAATCAAAGGCTGGGGCATTCAGAGATCAGATAAAATACTCCATAATTTGGACCAATTGACCCGATCATAGCACTGCTCAGGTCCATAAATGCTAGATAGATGGTCACCTTTTTAGATGTGACATTGTTTCCAATTAGCAAATTAAGATTCAAGCACTGCTTCTGTGTTCCCCTGCCTTTTCTGAAGCCATACTGGACTGGGCAAAGAAGGGTATTATGGTGAGTCCAATCTTTGATTCTTTGTACAACGATCAGACCCAAAACTTTAGCCACAAAGTCTATTAAATAAATAGATCTGTAGCAATGGGGGGTGCTGTCTGTTAGATTTCTTTAATACAGGCACAATGACAGCAGCTTTGCATGAGCTAGGGATCTCGAGTGGGGTGGCTGCGTTTAAGACGTTAGCTATTGAAGGGGCCCAAGAAGAGATGTTGATCTTATAAAGATCCATGGGTACCCATTAGGCCCAAGGGCTTTGTTGGTAGGACTAGCCTAAATTGCAGCACATACTTAACTCAAACGTAATTTCCTATGGGAATAGTGGAGCCTTCCCTGTAGATGCCACTGACCCTCCTAGCCCTAATTAAAAGATTGATTTAAAATGTGCCACCCATTGTTGAGGGGTGATATTCTAGCCTAAGCCATCTGACAAAATCACAGAGAATTATTTCCTCTTTAACTATCTCCCAGAAGCCCTTAGTGTCCTGGAATTACAAGTAGAGACCAGGTGCTCCTAGGTTACCTCCTTTATGGCCTGCTTCCTTCTTCTATTTGCTAGCTTCTAGGCTGCTCTCTCTATTGGAATACTTTTATGGGTCTCTCTACCAAGCATTAAGAACTTCACAAAGCCACCGGTTGGCATTCCTACACCCTGTATCAAACCATTCAGCTTTGTAAGTGCCCCTGGGCCCAGATAGATCATACATTATTGCTTTTATAGAGTGGTTAAGAAGCTGAAAAGCATCTAGAGTGGCAGCAGAAGGGGTATCTATAATGAGTAACGAGTCCATAATCAAACTCAGATTAGAACAGACGAAAGTATTTAACAAGTCGGGACTGATATACTGCACCATTTGATCCTAAGACCCTTGTCTTTAGAAGACAGACCAGTTAGCCGAGGGGTATTAACTAAACAACTGATAAGTGGTAACAACATCACAACCTCAATAGAGTTAGGATCACTATAGCATGAATGGAAATCCCCCCCCAAAACAAACAAATCAATCTAAAGCCATGGATATAAAAATATAATCAATAATTGACCCTTTGCCCCAGCTGACAAAGGTGGGTTGATTTTTAGAGGGATTCATCATGATATCCATCACATTTAAAAGCCCCGTCTGGCCAAGGGCTTTATACAATCTTCTTCCCCTGTCGTCTGATGTTCTGAAACACATACGTGGATCCCTGGGCCCAAAAGGGTCAAAGACAGCAGGATTCAAACCCAATCTGGCATAGAAATCACCTCCCAGTAACATACTTTAGCAATTGAAAGGAACCTGAACTCAAGAACAGACAACACCGTTCGAGGACTACAGTGGACAGATGATTAGGAAGACAAAATTTCCCTCTAGGCTGATGAAATGTTACTTTGTCTCAGTCCCAACATTCAGTCTCGATAGGACTCACACTGTTTCATCCATACTCGGGCTACACCATCAATTGGAACAAGTCCCTGATCTATCTCTTTTATGGAGCTGTGCCGCGATTACTCTGTAACTGTGCATCCCGCATTGTCATTGTTGGGATTTATGTCACCACTGACCCGGCTAGATTTCACACTGCTAACCTAAAGCCACTGTTGATATTCCTTAGGTGTGATGTCCAATATTGGAGGGCCATGTCCCTGTCTCTACTCTGCAAAGCTGCTTTATTTAAAATGAAGTCACTGCCCCGCTTTTCTACGCACTGCACAACATGCCCTATCCAGTCCCTACATCCTGTTTCAGGCGATAGAGAATGAAAACCGTACTCTACTCTGGAATGGGGGTCCTGCACGTGTTGCCATTAAAAAGCCAACGAGAGGCTGGTACACCTGTGGGATCTCTTTGCCTCATATAAAAAAGTACTATTTGACGACATATCTCACTGTTGTTAATCACTGGGGTCATCTTCCTCCAGACGAACCAGCATACCGTATGGACATACAGGCCCCTACAACCATGCCTCAGAGCTATCTATGGAGGGCCACGCTGTAAGTCTTTCTGATACCGGACAGCAGTCCTACTCACCCTTTGGGATACGGCGCTGAGCGCACTGGACTGGTGCAGTAGAATTACACAAGTCACCCCACCTATGGGACACTGCAAAACATGTCACATTAGGGACACACACAGGTTTTGACAAATGGGATCTCTTTGGCCTTTCCAAGGTGGGATACCTTTGGACATGGTAAGCTGTGATCCCTTTTGCTGAACTGCAAAGTGAGTTTCATCTAGCGCCCACTGAAAACTATTAATACTTACAAATTTGACATGCATTGCAGAACGCGTTACCTCAGGGGAAGGAGCTCCCAAAATCATCGCCACTAGAAGATAGATTGTTAACTGAGTACATGCCCTGCAAGGCAATCTCCCTCACTTATTAAAAGTTAATTATTAACTCTCCTGACACTCTACCATGCCTACGCCTATACTGGAAGAAAGATCTCGGAGGCCTGGAGGAATACGAGTGGCCTGAGGGACTGGCGTCCCCGAGAGGTGGCCATAAGATCTACATTTCGCTTAGTGAAGCTAAAGATTTTACACAGGTCCTACGCTGCATGGACAACTATCGTAAAGATGGGAAGCGCAACATCCGCATTATGTCACAGAAATTGTGGTTACACAGGTACGTTTTTCCACATGCTTTGACCATTCAGCAGTATTGGGAATCAGTGACTAATTGTTTGAATGATATCTGTGGTGGGAACATGGGTGCTTCTGCAAAATGGTGCCTTTCTAAATATCTGGGATGCCACTGACCTCATGCACATGGATCAGTTATGGATAATTTTGGGACTGATGTTAGTTAAGTGCAACATAGCGCATCTATGGAGGGCAGACCAAACACCAAAACTGGAGGACTGGAAGCGAGACATGGACTAGTGCTTGCTGGCGGAGAAGGTGGTCTAGGAGAGCAGGGGCTGCCAAAATAAATGGACCAAGATATGAGGAAATTTAAATATTCAGCGGGGAAGCCTATGTGCCTCCTTTGGAAATGGTGGTGGTGATGTAATAGGCTTGGCTCGTCCAAGGCTTGAGGCTGCCTTGTGAGACTTGTGAGTGGAGGGGGGAGGGCTGTGGAGTCTTAACGGTTCAGGGAGAACCTGATCTTGTCCGACGGTGTTTCTGTGCTACAGTGCATTTCAACTTGTGTTTCTATGTATTTGTTTGCCCTAAATGCAATATAAAGATTTCTAAGAAAAAAAACAGACAACACCGGGAATAAAATCTCAATCTGACATCCTGGGTCATAGACAGAATTAAAATAGTTAACAAGGAAAAAGTTAAACTCACTAGACAAAACAACTCACGGGATCTGGGTCCCCCTGTTATTCGTAGGAATGGGGATAACCTTGAAGATCTTAAAGATACGAACCATGGTAGCTAATCTGCTTCAAGGTCTCTGGCATTGTGAAACAGTGGCTGTGACGGAGAACAAAAACACTCAAAACCATCCCATATAATAGGCTCCCAGGCCCAGGTTCCTTGGAACATATTCACATCAAAGTGGGTGAAAAAATTAGAATCCAGTAATTTATGTCTGACACCAGCAATATTCCAATAAAAGAGCCTTCGTGTACAGTTCTGTTTAGGCATTAAAATACTGGAGAAAGAGCGTATAGTTGATTGTGATATTCTCCCCGTGTCTGGGCTAGAGAGTGGAGAGTTTATGAGTTTGTCATTATGGTCCAAATACTGACAGGGGTAGAAATCTATTAGAAAAGGCGGATAGGGGCAGCCCATACCGTTTGAGGGGGCCATGTCCTGGGCCCTGATGTCTATAGAAGAAGCCAAATGAGACTATATTTATATCCTTCTCCAAAGGGTGCTGCTTGTTAGTGCTTTCTATCAGATGCCTGGCCAGGCTATGGTACTTGCAGTTAATTACCACACAATCCCCCCACAAGTCTCTGCAGGGCCCACCCATTCGACCCTCCTCACAATCAGTATATAATTGTATCCGTTAATGTTAAATCTAGAGTTACAGCACAACCAGTGACATGTTTTGTTTTTCAACTGGCGGGTGGTCTCTTTGGTCTTGAAGGTTAAATGCGGGACCCATGCCATAATGACAACATAGGGACCACAGTCTGGGGTAAATTAAGGCATGGCAAACTCTTATCTGTCTGGGCAACCCCTACTTTCTCCTGGGCAGAACCGGTCAAGAACATGTTATCATAGTCCCCCGGGGGGCGCCTCCCTCCATTAGAAAGGTAGCAGAAGAATGTCATCATCTTCTTGTGGGGTGTGATGAATTAGACTAACATTGTTTGAGGAGGAAGCCATGCCCACATCTACATGGGGATCAGAAGAAACTACTGGAACTGTGTGGGTTGATGTTGAGTGGGGGGTACCCAATGGTACTAACAGATGGCGTTATTAAAGTTTAAATTGAAGTTTTTAACTTGAGTAATCTATCTACTAGAGGAGCAATACCCTGAACTAAAACAGACTTAAACTTGTCCCAGATGAGGTCCCAATCTGGGGTTGATACATCACAAACAATCTGTTGGCCCCCAGGCAAATCATGCTTTTTTGAGTTGCAAGGACAAAGTCTGCCATAATTACTATTAGTGGTTCGCTTAAGTTGCTGCTTTATTTTTGCTAGAGTGGCGCACTCACTGCCATTTGAAGTATTTACGCCTTTATTTACTGGCGGCACTTACGAATCGAGGAGCAGAGTCTGGTGGAGGCAATCGGGCCCGAATGACCAGGGCATGATTGGAGATTAGGCGATAATAAAGTAGGGGAGCTGGAGCCCTCTCTCGCACCCTGGAATAACCGCCTCTCCACCAGGACATTTTCCTTAGAGATCGCACGGGTTAAATAGGTCTCCAAAGTGGTTATCATTGGATAGCTTTTACTTGGGATCCTTATCTACGAGTAGTTTATGCTTCCCAATGCTGCCCACTTGTTGCAGCCCAACAGTTTGATTTGTTTGTCTTGGGGTGCCACACCAACAAACAATAGACACTTTGATACCCGAGCACAATATTGGTCCCCGATCACTGTTGTAAAGAAAACCAAGGGGGTTGCTCCGGCCTCTTCCGGGTGATGACGGGTGAAGATGGGCCCAGATTGGCCAATTCTTCATCCAGGCACATCCTGCACTGCGGGAGGGAAACAGGCCTTTTAAAACGCCCAGCTGGCTCTCAGCGCTTTCCTCACCTTTTCACTGCCACAGGCTCTCCAGTACTTGTGGTCCGCCTCTACTGGCCTATAAATCACAGCTCCAATTTTCAAATGCATCCCACGTTGCGGGAGAGAAACAGGCCTTTTAAAGTGCCCAGCTGGTTCTCAGAGAGCCCCGCCTCCTCACCGCTGCAGGCACTCCGGTACTTGTAGTCTGCCTTTCCTGGGCTTTAAATCACAGCCCCGACTTTCGAATGCATCCTGCACTGTGGGAGGGAAACGGGCCTTTTAGAACGCCCAGCTGGCTCTCAGCGCTCTTCCCCACCTCCTCATCGCTGCAGGTACTCCGGTACTAGTAGTCCGCTTCTCCTGGACTTTAAATCACAGCCCCAACTTTCAGATGCATCACCTGCTGTTTGTAAATGGGACTTTTGGAAACTGGAGAAAATTTAAATGATGCATTTTCTGGAATCAATAGAAACATAAAGTTAACTCTTCAGTTTAATTTTCTCCCATTTCAGAGTGTCGCCTTTACACACAGCAGGCATCTTGCTCTGAGTGGCTAGTAGACATGGTGACACTGACATATTTATAACTGAAAAATACAGCCATTATTTAAAGTGCAGAAAAATGTTCCATAGTATGAACATTTATACAGAATATTTCTCTACTCTTTAAATCTCTCCCTTTTGAAACAAAATGGTTGTATATTTGTGTTACACATTTAACGGTGCAACATAATGGCAAAAGTCCATACGACACAGGCTCTCAGTTACCCATACACCTATGTCCCATTCATATGCACACATGTTCATACATCCCCAAAGGCCACGTTCTCACTGACACACAAGGCAGCACTGTCATAGTGTCCCTAGTCGAAGTATTTTTTTCAAACCATAGCATCTGGCAGTATGGACATTAGCCTTAACGTCAATTAAGCTAATTCAGTGGGTGTCTCGTAACAATGTGTAAGTTACTTAGCCTTCAGTAGCTTAAATGATCAGAAGTAGCCCTTACTGTGTAAAAGATTGGAGAACCCCAAGGTGTCTCTAACCAGCCGATCGCGAGCTACCAGTAGCTTGCAGAAACTATCAGAGTGCGTCCCAGCCCTGGGTTAATTTTTAAATAAGAACTGCAGTAAGTGTTGGGTTTTCCTTTTAAAGGAAAGCTATGCCTATTTTACATTATTATCAGGCTACAGATAGCAGAGCCCGATAATGAGCAGTGCTTCACTCAGATGTATTACCCATGGTTGTTACAGAGGTTCAGAACTGAAGCACTGAGGTATTTAACTCTTAATAACTCTTACTTAATAAGGCAACTCTTCATTTGAATTTTTTTCCTTTTCAAACTGTCACACTTAAAACAGCAGGCATCGTGCTCCCCGTGGGGGGTAGACACAGTGCCATGTTTATAAATGTAAAAAACCTGTTATTTTCTTTTAAATGGGAGAAATGTAAAGTGAAGAAAAATGTTCTATGAAACATTGTCTTAATGTTTTTCTCTACTTTAAATTAAGCAAATTAAGTCCTAATGCTTCACGAAGCATGTTTCTTCACTTTAAATTCTCAAATTAAACCAATGACTGTTTTTTCCTGTTATAAATATGGCACCATGTCTACAGCCACTGGGAATAATATGCCTGCTGTTTGTAAAGACACTGACATGGGAGAAAATTAAAATGTTGAGTTTTATGTAATGCCTATAAACATAACCTATAAACATAAAGATAACTATTCAGCTGAATTTACTCCCATTTCAAAGTGTTGCATTTACACACAGCAAATGTCTTGCTCCCAGTGGCTGGCAGACACAGAGCCATATTTATAACTGAAAAATACAGCCATTTTCTTTTTAAAACGGGAGAAATTTAAAGTGCAGAAAAATGTTCCTTATTGTTAGAAATGGGGGTCTCTAGTTGGCAATGGCTGCCGTCAATGTCTAAATAGGGACTGTTCTTCCTAAGTCAGGGCAAGTGGGCTATCCCCTTTGACAACCCCTGCTCAACCCTGTGGTAAAGTAGCACGAGTAGTTAGGCCCATCTCATAGGCAGTGTGTGAAGCATTTATGACCATGCACAATAAGGCAGTAACGACACCACAAAAGGACACAACTCAAGTAGGTATAGAAAATAAATATCTTTATCTAAGGTTTAACTCAAGACTCTCAAAGCGTTTCAACAAGCTACAATGCGCATAAACCAGTAGGGACAAAAAAAAAAAAGGCACTAACGTATTCACCAGAACGTGACACTGACTGAGTTCAAGGCCAGGGCCTACGCGACCTGTTGCGCACCAGATACCTGCCGTTGAAAGGGGACACAGCACGCAGCTTCTCGAAGAAGCGGAGATGGTAACAGGCGGCACCCTGGTGACCACAAGTCTTGGCTGCAGGGGTCTGCAGCATGCACCCACAATGATTCGGGCACTCTGGGACAGGCGGGCTCTCAGCGGCAGCAGCACGCGGCTGCGGCGGCCTGGGCTGGTGGTGGCGATGACTCTCGTCTTGCAGCGCCGTGGTGGTCTCACAGCGGCAGCGGCTCTCTCTTATCTGCGGCGGCCCACGAGACGATAGCGAAAATCCTCGACAATGGTGAACAAGATGCAGGCACACAGCGGCGGCAGCTCTCACTTAGCTGCGACGGCCCACATGACAAATCACGATGAGGCAACGTTGGCCAAAGTGCGGGCGCTCAGCGGCAGCAGCTCTCTCTTAGCCTGGGCAGCCCACAGGACAGATCCCAATGATGAAAAGTTGGCAAAAGTGCAGGCACTCAGCGGCAGCAGCTCTCTCTTAGCTGCGGCGACCCACTGGACGAATCACGATGATGCAAAGTTGGCAAAGGTGCGGGCACTCAGCGGCAGCAGCTCTCTCTTAGCTGTGGCGGCCCACAGGACAGATCACAATGATGCAAAGTTGGCAAAGGTGCGGGCACTCAGCGGCAGCAGCTCTCTCTTAGCTGTGGCAGCCCACAGGACGAATCACGATGATGCAAAGTTGGCAAAGGTGCGGGCACTCAGCGGCAGCAGCTCTCTCTTAGCTGCAGCGGCCCACAGGACAGATCACAATAATGCAAAGTTGGCAAAGGTGCGGGCACTCAGCGGCAACAGCTCTCACTTAGCTGCGGCGGCCCACAGGATGAAGGATGGTCTCGACCAGGCCGGCACAATGGTGGGCACTCAGCGGCTACAGCTCTCTCTTAGCTGCAGCAGCCCACACAGATTCAGCCAAGGTTCTGAAGGTTCAAATTCAGGCGGGCTCTCAGCGGCGACGGCTCTCTCGTAGCTGCTGCAGCCCACACAGATTCAGCAAAGATTCCGGATGTTCAATTTCAGGCGGGCTCTCAGCGGCTGCAGCTCTCTCTTAGCTGCAGTGGCCCACACAGATTCAGCGAAGGTTCCCAGTCCGCGTTCCTCACAGTAGAACTAGAGGCTCCGGACTGCTCAACGGAAGCCTCACCTGCAAGCAGAGTTCCTCGCACAGGAATTCCGACGGCTGATGGGGTGAAGTCTAATGTCCCTGAGACTTCGTCAGGAGGCGCTCTCCATTCAGGCCCTCGGGTAGTTTCTTCAGCAAGGTTGGTGAAAGTTTCAAAAGTCCTTTCCTCTGTTCACTCGGGCAGAGTTTTGTCTTGACACCCAGAAGGAACACCCTTGGCCAAGGTTCCAGCACAGCGTTTTATACCTAAAAAGTCTTTGTTCTCTAAAGCCACAAATCACCAAATCCAGTCAGAACCAGTTCAGTGGGGTCGGGGAGCACTTGGTTTACGAGGCGACATCCTGCTCTTTTAGAATGGGGGTCTGCTATCAGAGGCCCGGGGCGGGGGTGGAGCCATCATTCACCTTGCCAGGCACGGCCTTGCTCCGATCAAAGAGTCACCCTTCCCCATGCTCTGAATACCGATCTCTCTCTTCAGCCAGGTCTGACCCAGCTGGCCCTGCTGCTCCAAAACCAGACGGCCAATACACATACTAGCAAAGCCTACAGGAAAGCTCAGGCAAGAAAATACCGGGTTTCCAGAAGAGGCATTTTCAAACATGGGATATATAAATGATTTTTACTAAAAGGTGTATCTCAATGTCCTGAGCATAAACGTATCAAACTCGAAGTTCCTATCAGGTTCTGGGGGTCAGATAGGATTATAGAAGGTAATCCTCAACCTGCCCATACTGGCCTATGAGAACGGAGAACTTCACAATAGTAACAGTGAAATGGAGGGTAACTCGCTATTATAACATGCTACACAGACCTAGGCATTATGGTTATCCTAATTCATACAGTCATCTTTACATGGGGAGCATTTGCGCTGTGGCACTGATGATTAGCAGTGGCACGGCGCCTAGAGCATCTAAATCCAGCCAACATAAAAGATAGGAAGCGAAAAGAGGAAGGGAGACCCATGCCAATAATGCCAGGTCTAACACTTATTATTAACATTTTTACATAACCTTTTTCTGGATTTTACATTTCTCGTATTTAAAAAAAATGGTTGTATGTTTGTGGTGTACATGTAATGGTGCCACATGTGTCGAAAGGTATGTCCTGTGCCACTCATATATTCAAAACAGGCTCTCAGTCACCCATACACAAATATCTCATTCATCCACACACATGTTCATACATCCCCAAATACCATGCACTCACTGACTTACATGACAGCCCTCTCATAGCAACCCTAGTCACAGTATTTTGTTCAAACCATAGTATCGGGCTCCATGGGCATTAGGTTTAAAGTCAATGAAGCTGGGCGAGGGGGTGTCTGGAAACAATGAACGAGTTATTTGGCCTTAAGTAGCTCACAACGATTTTCACTGATCTGAAGTAGTTCTCATTACAAAAAAGGTTGGTGATCCCTGGTTTAGAAACATTAACAATTCAAACAATTCAATGGACTGAAGCTTTTAGCAGGGGTGGCTGGTGACATTTGAAAGTGGTGGGGCGTAAAATGATTAGCATACTGCACCGTAGCGAGCGAGCGTAGCGAGCGAGCGTACCTCGCGAGCCGGAACCACCATAAGTGGGGTTCGGAGGGGTTCTTTCCCCGAGAAAATTTTGAAAAAAGAGAGGAAAAATGGTGCATTTTCAAGCAAATTTGAGAAAGCAGGAAAGTTAATAAAGCAATTGTGAAAGTGCAGTTATTACATTAATAAACAGATGTCATATAATATCGGTAGCTGCTTATTCGGTATATCCACAGAGCTTCATAACAGACTTCGAGATACAATGCATTTCTGAGAACCTCACTCACAGATGTTTGTTTATTTAACAAACAACTAAACTGGTCGCAAAGTAACAGCATTCAACATACATATTGTTTACTTTTTGTAAATGAAATCAGCACGTCTCTCTTTAAGAGCAGCAAACTTTTCAATTACTTTCATGTTAAAGTCTGGGATTTTTTTAACTAGCTTGCTCTCTACAGAGTGCATTGCCAAAGTATTCAGTCTTTTCTCAAGCATGGGGTTCCTCAGGAATGTCTTAATCCTCTTTAAGGCTGAAAAACATCGTTCTGACTCGGCTGTTGTCATAGGAGTGGTATGACAATTTTTAGAAAAGCCACTGTCTCTGTAAGTGACTTTTCCATATTATGTTTATGTATTAAAGCCAGCAAAGACATGGCACTTGTGGCCTTCCGGTACACAGGCATTGCGTACAGTACAGTCAACTCAGTTCTCAGCTTCTCTTTTTTGAGCATAGGATAAGCTTCCACAGCCTCATTCAGAGCACGCTCAGGGAATGATTCATCATATTTTGCAAACTGTTCACTGTGCAATAATGTGGCACTCACCAAATGTTTTGTGAAAGAAAAACGTTCTTGTGCCTGCACAATTACAATGTCACATATCTCCTTTGCAATTTGGACCAGAGTGGTGATGTTTTTCCTGTGGTTTGAAAAAGTAGAATGCTCTGGCAGTTTGATGTCTAAATTGTCAACCCCATCTCTCACTTTGCTTATGCTTTGTACAAACATAGTGGTATATACTTGCACTTTGACAGTATCTATCTCTTGTGCTTGTAACTGATTGTATAACAGGTCGACAGCTACCATTATATCATGAAATAAAAACAGTAAGAACTGAAACTCTCGGTCTTGTAGTGTTCTAGCAAAGCCACGGGCTTCAGTCTGACTTTTGTAATCAAACTCATCATTGTCTTCTATGGCGGCAAAACATTTCTCAAGGTCCTCCCTATGTTCATAGATTAGGTTGACTGTACGATGTTAAAGTTCCAACGAGTTGAGGATCCCCTTGGAACACTTTTGTCCACAATCTCATGAAGTGCTTCTGTTCTTTTGGGGGAACGTGAGAAGAATGCTGCCATGCCTCCTACATCTTGTCTCGGTGATCCTTGATACTGACTGTTGCATAATAAGATTAAGTTGATGAGCGTAACAGTGCACATATTGAGCATTAGGGTACACATCTTTTCTGAACTCCACTAAGGCTTCCACTCATTACGGACGCACCATCATAGCTTTGTGCGATAAGTTTTTTTTTTGGAGGCAGCTCTGGAAAAATTAAGCTCAGTTGACGCAGTATAGCTGCAGTAATGGTTTCTGCACTAGAGTTTCTTAAATGTGTGAAACCATAGAACCTCTCCACAACTTCTCTGTCATTGTCAATATACCGAAACACTAATTTGGACTGTGTTTTAGTGGCCACATCAGTGGTGTCAACAGCCTGAGTAGCCACAAAGTCCGTGTTTTGCAACTCTTACACTAGAATGGCTTCTCATAATTTCGAGCAAACACTCAAGGAGTTCATTTTGTATCGTTTTAGAGGTATCCTTAAAGACTGTAGCACTTGCTAAATGTGCTTCCATTTCCTTGTCTATGCTTGCTATTAAATCCACAAGGCCTCTGAATATCCCAGGTTTTGAGGAACTTTCTGATTCATCATGGTCTCGCAATGCCAGTTCGAAAGCACCACAGAAACGAATGCAATCAATTATTTTGGATAGAATCTGTCTGTTCCTATCAACTGCTTCATTGTGTTTCTGTATTGTTTTGCGGTATGCATCGCTTATCTGCTGCTCAATTGGTGCGTCTTCCCCCAACATTCCCAGTCTCGTCAGGTTTTCCATATGCTTTCTTGTGTGTGCATGCTTCTTTATTTTTTCAGACAAATGCTTCAAGTCTGTTACTCCTTGATTTGTCCAAGAAAACGCACCACCAAACAGCAAGCAGAGGAAGCAGAACAGAGAGTTTCTTAAAGGGCACCCTGTAAGCCAATCAGCTTTTGTGTACCAGGCGTTTGAGAATGTACATTTGGACATTTTTCCTCTGTCCTGGAAAGTTTGCTGTAGCTTTATCTCAGGCTGATGAGGTCCTAATTGCTTTAAATGTAGTTTCCCTTCAAGTGGCCGTGCCTGGAATGACCTTGTAATCAGCTCTTGTACTGTATTCATGATGCCTATGCTGGCCTTACCAATATATATTAAAGAAACCTGTCAATAATCAAAGTACAACGTATAAGGTGCGGTGCAATAATATCAAATTTCAGTATAAATACATATATCTTGTGCAGTATCGCAATAAATCTCCAACAGCTCCCCTTTGCACAACATGACTGCTAAAAATACAGCCTTACTGCCTGCTGCCTCTGTGTGCCATAGTGGTTGCTGAAGGCACTGAAACAGACACTGCTTGAGGGCCTTGAACAAGGCAAGGGATAGATAGTGCTGGTAACCATTATTGCGCAAAGCACAGGGCTAAGGCTATTAGTAAATTCCATCCACTGAGGGTACAATGTTCAGAATGTGCACCCAACCCAACCACCATGTAGAGTGACCACATACATAGACCTAACTCCTGTGTAAAAAAATATAGCATCAGTTTCCTTAACACTGGTGTTTGCTGGGTCGTAGCCTGGGTGAAAGAGCAGCAAAGGAGGTTGGGACCTCTTGTTCGTCGCCGAAAAATTACCCCAAAATTTGGTAATGTTTCAGGTTGTCAGGCTTTACCAGGTGCTGAAAATAAAAAGATAACAATTTATTTTTGAAACACTAGGGTAATCAAACAAAGACTGGGGGAAAAAACATAACGCTCCAATTTTTGCCTTGCAGTTTGCATGCAGCTCTTAGATGACAGTTAATAGCTCACTGTTGTATGTTAGGATTTTAACTTACAAACTGCAAGTAACAAAAGGATCTCTCTGACAAAAGCAGTGACTCACTGACCTATTTACATCATGTGCATTTTGGGATCTGCAACAGGTACATGTTCTTTGCAGCAGGCACATTAACCTTCTGTGCTACCTTTCCAGGAGTCAAAACTTCCACTAGACAAAACTCTGATCCCTCTCTAGGAAGAACATTAACCATCAGCGTTATCATAAAATTTTTATTGTCTCTCGTTAGGAGGCCTCTTGCTAAAGCGCTTTTAGAAAAAGTGCTGAGTAAGGGCCATCATAAGTTAATGGAACGCTTGAGAGTGCAAGGATGACAAGCTGACTGGACATTACTTAATGCCTTGAATTACCCCAGGTTGTTTCTGGCCAATAACTTAAGTTGAGGAAGTGCTTCGAAACTTCCCTGTGCTTACACAGCAGGTTGTAACTTGCACAACATGTTTTGTGAGTACTGGTGACAGGGCAGTGAGGGCACGGAACAGAGCTGCATGTATTTGAAATGTTATGATTATGCTGAGCTCTTCCGTTAATTGGCCTATGTCATCTGGGTTTTAACTTTTTATGCTGCTCATCTGCTGATTACCCATACTCCCTCGCTGCCTCATGTGCTCGTATCGCTCTCCCTCGCATCCTGCCCTGACCTGTGCCAATGGTGCAGCAGGTGCAGTCGGGCCTGGGGCTCTGTGGGCCTGTCAGTCCCTCAGCTATGGGTGTGTTTTTTTATTTCCACTCAGCACTTGAATACGGGGCTTGCATTATGGCCCATGGCACTCTTGGCCACCAGTGGCTTAGCTGGTGTGTCACGTGCCATAGTTAAGAAGGAAATTAATGGACACCTACGTCCGCTGTTTTAATTGTGGAATAATATACATAAATTATCTGGGATCAGTGGGGCCTGGCTTTAGGCCTCTGTGTCCCGGTGCCACTGCTATGTCGGTGGACGTGGTCGGAACGGCGGCTCTGCCTGACTTCACCCTCCCCAACCTTCATCCCTTCACCTCTCTGCTGCTCTCTCCCGCCATACTCTTGCGACCATACTCCCTCGCTGCCTTGTGCTCTCCTATCTATCTCTCTCCCTCGTGTCCTGCCCTGACCTGTGCCAATGGTGCAGCAGGTGCAGTCGGGCCTGGGGCTCTGTGGGCCTGTGTCAGTCCCACAGCTATGGGTGTGTTTTGTGTTCTTCCTATAGAAGCCAGAAGCATTTTCAAGCTGGCTTGCATTGTCCACTCTATGTGGGGAGAACTAAAACTACACAAACCAGTGACCTCAGGGGTCTACACTGCCTCTGGAGCACAGACCCCCTCTTACCTGAGACTCAGTGCTTAAAAAACACAAGAACTTTTACTTGGGGAGGGCTTACAAAGTCTGGAACTCAGGCTAATTTCTCAAAGTCCAGCGCCTATGCCAATCTGGGCCGAATTCAAAGCCAACAATGACTTCACCTATATGTCCTGCCTCCCCGGTCGAATGGTCCCTTATTCCTGCACCTTATGGTATGTTTCAATTGATGTATCTTAACTTAGTCCCTTATATGTTACAACTTCATTCTATGTCTTGACCTGTGCAATCATGTAAAGCATTCTGACATCCTTTGGCACTGTTGATGTCTGCAGATAAATACATAAAAATGCATAATCTTGCATGGAAGCATGCAGCAGAAAACAAGCCTACATTTACCTACTTCTTGTAATAAAAGGTGTGCCTCTTTTATTCTGGCTCTTTTATTCTGCACCTGCCATGTTGGTTTTAAAACTTAGCTTACTGTGTGTTCAGAGGCACTTTGGGAACACTGTTCATTGAGAGACACCAACCAGAATAGAGCAGCACATTTATAACTATGACCTACATATCTATCAAGGACACAGTTTAGGAATCTCCATTGTCTGGAACCCTAGAAAGAGGTGCAACATGTTTAGAATTCTCCTAACCTGTGAGTGCCCTCCTGAAATAACTCATGCGTTGAGAACGGTTCCTGGAACAGCCTCAATTCTGAGAACAGTGTCTGTGACCTAAAGGTGAATTTGCGTGAATAAAGTGACAAAAGAAAATAAAGACACAAAAAATCTATCCGCCCAGTTTCAAATACATTTCAATATTTAGGTATTTTCTTTCCTACTGGACACAAACACCCTTTCCGCAGTCATCAATTCAAGATGTTAACACCACCTGGGAAATGAGTCCTCCCTGTCTGAAAGAGCATCACTCAACTTGTAAAAAGTCTCAGACGTTGCGTTCCGCTCCATGCAACTGTGTTTGAATAACTTTTGATGTGTTTGAGCTACAAATACTTTTTTGTTAAAATTTGTAAATTATGAAGCAGATGGAGGATTACATAGAAAGTGCACGAATCTTTATTTACTCTGTGAAAAAACTGTTGCCACTTAATTGCATTATTTTAATGGCCCGCCCGGGCTACATGCACATGGGCAAACCCACTCTGTCATTGCCAGTCGCCTCACCAGTTTCATCTGAGGGCCATCACGTGAGCCCCTAAAAACCAGAGAGATGCTTCTATATTACACCTAAATTGAGCTTCAATGTCCAAAAAGCTTTGTGAACCCGGCCCAGTGTTTTTTTATTTCCACTCAGCACGTGCCATAGTTAAGAAGGAAATGGACCCCTACGTTCGTTGTTTTAGCTGAAAAATATACATAAATTATCCGGGATCAGTGGGGCCTTTAGGCCTCTGTGTCCCGGTGCCACTGCTATGTCGGTGCCGATGGACGTGGTCGGAACGGCGGCTCTGCCTCGGTAATGGAGGGCCTCATGCTCAGAGGGCTCGCCGAGGCCTTCCGAGCAGAACCCTTAATAATTGACATGTCTCCGTCTTGTTTTGGAAAATGTCACGAGGGGTTTCATTTAAAAAGACGGTGTGTGCGTATTGGGTGGGGGGGATACACGTGAATCATTCACGTATGGTGGATGTCTGAGAGGCCGGCTTTAAGGCCTTCAAGGCGGTGGTTAGACTTGTGTGACATAAATAACTGGTGCTCATTTTTAACGCCTCCAAAAAGTTTATATAACACTACATAAATTAATATACAAATTGTAAAGGAGTAAAGCAATTAAGCAAAGAGTCATAGTTTGTAATAATAATAGCGACTATAATTATTTCCGACTCTTACTTTTCTCAGGATCTAGTATGTATCTACGACGTGTACGCGACACACGACGACACGAGCAGGAGGCAGGCGAGCCCCCAGCAGACTGTCCAGTAGTTAGCACTGCAGTGCAGACACAGACAGTTATGCAGCAGTACTGTACACCAGCACGAGGTCTCTAGTGTGTGCGGTGACGCGAGGGAGTCGGCCTGCTGCGCTGCGAGCCTGCGACGTCACCACGACAGCCAGCGTCCCGAAATGGCCAGTCACTACTGGATGGCTTCACATGAAGCCAGAGTTATTGGCCATACAAAGTGCGGCTGCGGCAGTGCCACCACCCATGCGCGGCACCCAATAATGGATTGCCCCTGCCCTTCTGCGCGGTGTCTCAGCCAATCCTGCACCTGCATGCAGCACCAGGATTGGCTAAGGGCACAGTTACTCTCCGCCCATTATCAGACCCGGGGCTGCGGCCCTGGCTGCTGTATGAAGCAGCACCCTTGGGTCCCTGTAAGGGGAAGGTAGTGTGCACACATGTTCGGGCTGGTCATAAAAATGACCAGCCCAAAAATACACATGCCCACTACTGCTGCAGCTGAGTCTGTCACTCAAGCTGCTGCAGCCCAGCCCCACCCCCTGCAGTCCGGATTGAGTCGGGCATGTCTTTACTAGTAGCGGCCGCAAACAATATTCAGCGAGACGTGAGGCATTGGCAATTATTTATTTAGCGTGCTTGACGGTCGATGGTGGGTCCATGATGTGGCTTAGTGGGGCTACTCCCCAACGCCCCAATGGACGCACCGCGCCTGGCTTTTAGCATCCAAATTACAAAAAAGGAGATTCCTGTGTCAGTCATTCTGGGCCATGGTGGCCTGAAGTATGCAAACTTGAAAATCCATCATTATAAAATAATCCATAAACTATATTATACTCCTGCACGGTTGTATAAATGGAAAATTAGTTCCAAGTAAAACTGCCTGAGATGTAACACTGAAGATGCGAATGCTATAAATATATTTTCCAATTGTCAAAAATTAAAGGAGTTCTGGGATTTCATTACATATAAAATGCAGCAAATAACATGACAGGAAGTGATGTTTAATACTTTATATTTGTATCAGTTATGTGCGGGATATTCACAAAAGTAGATGAAGAGGATTAGGATCTTTGGGGCACATGCATCAACATAGACAATAGCGATTCTTTAATTGCGATTATTAGGGAATCGCAATTAAAGAATCACTATTGCCTATGCATGTAGGAATCGCATAAAATTTTGCGATTCCTACAAATTCCTTAATTGCGACTGGCAGTCACCCATTTATGTACAACCTGGAACCAAAAACAAAAACAAATCAGGGGTAGCTGCACTGCCTTCAGGACATAGCTACCCACCACTTGAAGAGAGCCATAGCCAGATCAACCAGTCTCAGGTAACGCGTAGTGCGTTTCGTGCGTTTGGTGATTCCCAGCAAGCAGAGCAGGGGGGCAGGCTGCAGCTCCACATTTACCACCAGCGAGATGTGTTCCATCACTTGCACCCATATCTGCGCTAAAGTGGGGCATTCCCACGCCTTATGGACCATATGGAAAATGGTCGCTTCCTGGTGGCCTTACGGGGGAAACTCCCGGGAACATCCTAGGCAGCCATTGTGGAGTCAGATATGTGTACTTTTATGGTCTAAGGACCGAAATAAAGTATGAAATGAAAATAATTGGTGTGAGATAGGGATGATGCAGGTAACTGAACTGAATGAACTTCAGAGGAACAATACGGGAGACATGCTTCACCTGCTTGAGCGCCATTCCCCATTGTTTGGTCATCAGAACTGTCCCTAGGCATCGCAGCCTGCAGAACCGCATATAGCACTGTGAAAGCCTTACAACTCAGGCCATGTGTCGAAATGCACTGTAACTCATGGTGCTGGGTTGGAGCCTCTTGACCCACTGCCCAAGTATTCCTGATCTCGAGGATGAGAGTGTAGTGAGCCGAAAATTAGCCAAACCAGATACGTCTTGCATATCTTGAAAGGAGCACAGGCCACCGTTATTATACAGGTCACCCTTACAGGGCACTTCTGCCACCTGCCAAGGTGTCGGGTCATGCGCCCCCCAAATGGCCCTCATCCTAGGCATGCTCCAAAGTGGTAATTGTGGGCGTAAGGGGTCGAGCCACGCCGTGGCTGAATGTACCTGTTCCAACAGTGCTTAGCGGCGCCTGCCAGACTGCTCATCATTCTGGGTGATCTTCAAGGTGTTAGTAGCCAATCCAAAATTCCTGTGTCACCCCGTTCATCTCCAATCGATCTACTCTCGACCATCACATTACCCAACAGCCAGAGGATGGGTCATTATAGTTGTGCTGTCACAAAGTAAAGTTTGAGTGTCCAAATGTATACACACTAACAAACCCCGCCCATATTAATTCTGAGAGTAATTTTTGTACATCTCCAAAAAATGCTCTTGTTGGGACCACTAGCAACTACGTACAAAAATAACAAAGCTGCAGGAGTATTTTGTCTGTGGATGCTCAGCCCTCAGGCGACAGGGGTAGGCTCATCCAAAAGCCCAAAGACTGTCGAAGCGATGTTCGGATTCTGCCATGATTCCCATCCAGGATATCGAAATGTCTCAAACTTCCAGGTCAGCTGGCAGGGCTCCGATTCCTCCAGATCCGTGCCTTCCACCTCCTGTAAGTGGAAAATACAGGACTTCCCCCATTTGATTCGAAGGACTGTCATGTTTCCAAACAGGTATACAAGATCAATAAGGGCTGGCAGCTCTCACCTAGGGTCTCGTAGGTAGACCATGACGTCATCCGCATATAACAAAACTGTGTGCCAGTGAGGCCCCACTGCCACTCCCCCATCCTGGCCTCTCCCTTGCAGCAAGGCGGCCAGGGGCTCCATATCTAATGCAAAGATTATGGGTGAGAGGGAGCAGCCCTGCCGTGTATCCCTGCCAATGTTGAATTGATGTGATATTTGGCATCCCTTTCGCACTCTGGCCCATAGTGCTGTGTAGAGCAACTTAACCCAGTCCAGGAACTCAGGTCCCATCCCCAGGGCCTCCAATGGTAGCTGCAAATATTTCCACGCAAGAGTGTCGAAAACTTTCTTGGAGTCCAAGGAGACTGCCACTCCACTTGGAGCTCCACGGTCCCTTTGACCACACCCATAATGTGGCACAGTCTGCATGTGTTATAATAGATGGCCCTGTGAGGGATAAACCCACATTGGTCAGGGTGGACCAGCATTCACGTAGGGAGTCAGGCAACCTGCACCTGTGATGTACCCCAAGCAGCTAAAGTCCTAAATATTGCATAGTATTCTACAGGGAGCCCATCTATTCCTGGAACCTTGTAACAGGCCACCTAGTGTATGGCTGCCTGTACTTCCATGAGCTGTAAAGGATGCTCCAGTGATTGGAACTGCAGGGAGGTCAGGCGGCCCCATTGATGTAGTCCTGAAGGCATTCCAGGGAGGGCCCTGGGGAGTGGAATACAGCACCTCGTAATACTGTGTGAAGGCTTTACACATGACTGCCTGTGAGGTCACAATGTCGCCAGTTGGAGTACAAAACGCCCTAATAATGGTCCTAGGGACTGTGGAGTGCAGTAACCACGCCAGAGTATGGCCTGGCTTATCTCCGTCCACATGCTAACGAGCCAGTGAGTGCTTGTATTCAGTATTGTTAAGGCGGCGCCTCTCTTCCCTATAGTGACCTCGTAGTTCCCGCAATTGTGCGTGATTTCAACTCCTGTCACTGCCTCTAACTCGGTAGCATGCAAGCACGCCTCTAGCGCCAGCACATTATGAAGTAGGGATACTAGCTGTCCCCGTGTAGTCTTAATACAGTGCCCCCTCATGACCACCTTTATTGCGTCCCACTCTACACCCTTGGATACTGCGGAGCCTTAATCAAAGTAGTGGGGCAGAGGAGTGCTAATTGTGTCCCTGTAGACAGCGTCTAGGAGGGTCCCTGTTTGCATTCTCCAAGTTGGTATTGTCGCCCTGTCCTCCTCCTAGCGAAAAGCCACCTTAAGGGGGCCGTGGTCTGATATCGTCTGGCCTAAGTACTCCGAGTTCAGCGCACGAAGCCTAAACTCCGCATTACAAAGGATGTAGTCTAATTTGGTATGTATCTGGTGTCCTGGATCATAATAAGAGTATTCCACACCCCTAAGGTGACCCAATCGCCAGACACTATGAAGCTGTGTTGTGGACGTCCATTTCCTAAAATGTTTGCTCACCTGTAGGCTCTGAGACCTGGGGATTAAAGGCATCAAACGATCCATGGTGGTGCAATGCACACAGTCAATGCCCCCTCCTCAGACACTAGAAGGCTGGGGATCTAAGAGTAAAGGTGGCGACTGTGTTAGCAGGAATTTGCCCTGAAGTGTTTTGGGTGCATACAGTGAAATAACCTATAGTGAGCGGCCATCTAGAGCACCCTCTAGCAGCAAATAGCAGCCATCAGGGTCTACCACTGTCCTACTTTGCAAATATGGGACACCTGGAGCAATCCTAATCATTGCCCCTTTGGCATACACAGAATATCTAGTACCAAACACCTGCCTACTCCAGTGCCTGGATACCTAATCTAGCTCAGTCGCAGTGAGGTGCGTCTTCTTGAGGCAGGTGAGGCTTTGATCTTCCCGGGTCCAAACATGGAGATTGATCGTCTCGGAGTCCCTTTTTGCAGTGAAATATGACCACTAAAAAACAAAAAAGGAACCCCCTCGCCTGTTCCCACCTGTTACAAGCATAGTTCTTCTGATGGATACATCTGCCAGTGGATTCCTCACCTTGTGAATATCCCCTGCGCCAGCAACATTCGGAAACTTTTGTAGCAGTCCACGCCGATAGGGTCGAAGACGACGTCACAGAGACACGGCTCCGCTCGTGACTCCGCTGACATCACCGGCTCCATAAGAAGACGGCGGCGTGATGACGTCAGTTCCCTTTTTTCCGCACCGTTGACGCCAACGGATTTCGGGAATTGCTGTTGGTAGCTTTACTGTTACTTTGTTTTTCTTCTGGGTTTCCCTGTTTCTCTTCGAAGAAGATGTCGACGAAGAAGTCGGGTTTCAAGCCCTGTCGGGAATGTGGCAAACACATGTCGATCACTGATCCACATGACGACTTTGTTTGGTGTCTCTCATCCGACCACGATGTGGATGGTTGTTCTTGCTGTCGCAAGATGAGCTCCAAAGCTCTAAAAGAAAGGGAGGCGAAGCTCTTCATCGCTAAGATGAAAAAGGAAAAGAGAGGAAGAAGGAAGTCGAGATCGAGGTCACGATCGAGGTCGGCGTCGAAGTCGACTTCGGGGCATGCTTCGCGAACCAAGAAGTATAAGAAGAAGAGGAGGCATTCTTCTCATCATCACTCTGATAAGAGTTCGGCTCCGAAGTCGAAGTCGCCGGCTCGACGCCGAAAGGAATCCGTGTCTCCTTCACCAGTCCCGGATTTTCCTGGTCTTTCTTCTCCAGTGACTTTGCCGACTCCGGCTACATCTCCGGTTCCGATGCCATCCCTGACGCCGGTTCCATCTCCGGCTCCGGTTTCATCTCCGGCTCCGGCCCCGGTTGAGGATCTTCAAGTCCCGGGTGAGCCTGTGACGCCGCTTATTCCACCGTCGGCGCCGGTTAGCCCGAGTCCGGTGATGCCTGACCAGTACCCTGCGTTCCCTGGACCAGGTCAGGACCCCTCGCATTATTTAAATGCTATGTACGGGGTATTCGCTAGAGCCATGCTTGCTCGGGTAAATCCAAGGGTGCTTTCCCTCAGGTTTCAGGGGACAGAGAAGCTAAAAAGATAGACCAGTCGGCCAAGAAGGTCTTTTCATCGGCCAGCATGGCCCTTAAGTCGACGAATTAAACTTGCTTGTTGGGACGCTATATCCATGCGCTCATGGACTCGGCGAAGAAATTGGCACCAAAGCTTTCTGAGGAGGATAGAGTCGGCTTCAATGAAGTTTTGACTGATGCCCAGGCGGCAGCACGCCAAGTGATACAAAGTGGGCTGGACACGGCAGACTCAGTAGCGAGAGTTATGGGGTCTTCTGTTGCCACTAGGAGGAGTGCGTGGCTGAAGTCTTCTGAGTTCTCCCAGGATGTACCATTGACTTTGTTGGACCTGCCATTTGATGGATCTGGTTTGTTTGGTAAGAAGGCAGATGCTGCTCTTGAACGCTTTAAGGAGAGCAAGGCTACCGCTAGGTCTTTGGGCCTTCAATCCCAGTCAAGGGGGTCTTTTAAAAGATACAGAGGCTTCGGAAGGGCATCCTTTCGTTCTTACAGACAGACCCAGCAGCAAAGCTCTGTGTCCAAAGGTTACAGAGGTAGAATCAGGGGTCGCCCACGTGGCCGTCAACTCTCCTCCTCCTCAGCCCCTCCCACCACCGCAAAGCAGCCCTAGATCCGCCATTCTGGATCATGCTGGTCCTGTGGGGGGCCGGCTTACCCATTTTCTACAAGATTGGGAATCTGTAACTACAGATCTCTGGGTTCTGGATCTTGTAGAAAATGGGTACGCCCTTCCCTTTCGGGATTTTCCTCCAAATTACCCTCCTTGTCAAGGGGCTTGCTCGGAGGACCACCGTCTTCTCCTGCAGGAGGAAGTCCTGAAGTTGTTTCAAAAAGGTGCGATAGAGGAGGTTCCAGAGCAGGAGAGGGGTCAGGGATGCTACTCCCGGTATTTCCTGATTCCGAAAAAGGACGGCAGATTGCGTCCGATATTGGACCTCAGAATCTTGAATCTTTTTCTAAAGCAAGAGAAGTTCAAGATGCTCACCCTTGCTCAGGTTCTTCAAGCGCTGAATCAGGAGGACTGGATGGTGTTGATCGACTTGCAGGATGCTTATTTCCACATCCCCATCCTGAAGTCGCACAGGAAGTATCTCCGGTTTACGGTAGGATCGCAACATTATCAGTTTGCGGTCCTTCCGTTTGGTCTTACTACTGCACCCTGAGTCTTCACGAAGGTAAAGGCAGTGGTGGCCGCCCATCTCAGAAGGTCGGGGATCTCGGTTTTCCCCTCTCTGGACGACTGGCTGATAAAAGCGGAGTCGCCAGAGAAGGTGCTACATCATCTGCAGGATACAACTCAGCTGTTGTACAAATTGGGTTTCTCAATAAACGTGCCCAAATCTCACCTGGTGCCCTCTCAGCGCAACCTGTTCATAGGTGCGGTACTGGACACTACTGTGTGTCGAGCATTCCCTCCTCCTCAAAGGATTCTCGACATACAGGAAATGATTTCTTTGTTTTACAATGGAGCCGTCGTTCCAGTTCTGAAAGTCCTTCGCCTGCTTGGCCTGTTTGCTTCCTGCATTCTGTTGGTCAACCATGCACGCTGGCACATGAGGGCGCTCCAGTGGTGCCTCCGCAGGCAGTGGTATCAGCACAAGGGAGATCTCAGGGAGTCTGTGAGGATCTCCAGAGAAGCTGCGGCGGATCTGTCTTGGTGGAGTGTGGAGGGCAATCTGTCTCAAGGAAAGCCCTTTCATCTACCTCCATCGATGGCCACAGTGATTACGGATGCATCCACTTTAGGGTGGGGTGCTCATCTGGGGGATCTGGAGATCAAGGGTCTTTGGTCTCCAGAGAAAAGGTTGCTTCACATCAACCTTCTGGAATTGCGGGCGATTCGTTTGGCACTCAAGGCCTTCCTCCCTTTCCTTCGCGGTCAGTCTGTTCAAGTCCTGATGGACAACACTACCGCGACCGGTATGTCAACAAACAGGGAGGAGTGGGGGTCTCTTTGTCTCTGCAGAGAGGCTCTGCGTCTATGGTCCTGGGCTCAGGACCATCAGATTTGTCTGATGGCAAATCATCTGGCCGGGGTTCTAAACGTACGTGCGGACAGTCTCAGTCGGCAGTTCTCCGCCGACCACGAGTTGAGGCTCCATCCGGAGGTGGTTCGTCACGTCTTTCGAATGTGGGGAACTCCTCGGGTGGACCTGTTCGCCACTCACGAGAATGCTCACCGCCCATCATTCTGCAGTCTCCAGTATCTGATGCAGGGAGCGTTGGGGGACGCGTTTCAGTTGAGTTGGAGCTCTCGACTCCTTTACGCATTTCCTCCCATACCATTGATTCCTCGGGTTCTGAGGAAGATTCGCCAAGACCGGGCCCGAGTCATATTGATCGCCCCGGATTGGCCAAGAAGGGTGTGGTATTCAGATCTTCTCCACCTCTCCTTGTGCCCTCCGCTCCGTCTCCCTCTGAGGGCAGACCTCCTCTCGCAGTCGGAGGGGCAGGTTCTACACCCCCACCTCCAGAGCTTACACCTTCATGCCTGGAGATTGAACGGGGCAACCTGAATTCTTTTTCTCTCCCACCTGATGTGGTAGATGTAATTTTGTCTGCCAGACGTCATTCCACCAAATCTATATATTCCTATAGGTGGTCTAAATTTGTACTTTGGTGTGGAGAGAAGTCAATTGATCCTTTGAAGGCTCGTCTATTTAACATTCTACAGTTTGCCCTTTCTCTTGCTCAGCAAGACTTTGCTGTGGCTACTGTAAAAGGATACTTATCGCTTTGTTGGCTTTCCTTTGCTTGCCGGATCAGCCGTCATTATTCAAATCACCTATTGTTCTTCGTTTTCTTAAGGGCCTCACAAACAGGTTTCCTCCTACTCCCTTTATTGTGCCTCAATGGGACTTAAACCTTGTCTTGACTTATCTTATGGGTTCTCCCTTCGAGCCCTTACACAAGTGTCCCTTGAGACTGTTGTCTTTCAAGACGGTTTTTCTCATTGCAATCACCTCGGCAAGGAGGGTAAGTGAGCTTCAAGCTCTAAGTTCAAAACCCCCGTTCTTGGCCATTCATGCTGAAAGAATGGTACTCAGGACCAGGGCTGCATTTCTGCCAAAGGTGGTAACTCCCTTCCAACTGGGGCAGTCCATTACCCTTCCTACCTTCTATCCTCCCCCTCACCCTTCCAAGGAGGAGGAGAGACTTCACCGCTTGGACCCTAAGAGGGCGGTGAGCTTCTACCTGGACAGGACAAAAGACTTCAGAGTTAATGACCAGCTCTTCGTGGGCTTTGTTGCCTGCAGGAAAGGTCGAGCGGTGCACAAGCGCACCCTTTCCAGATGAATTGTCTTGTGCATCAAGATATGCTACTCCCTGGCTGGTAAGGAACCTCCAGAGGGTTTAAGGGCTCATTCCACTAGAGCAAAGTCTTCCACTTCTGCTTTGTCTAGGGGCGTTCCTGTGGAGGACATTTGTAGGGCGGCAACTTGGCCTCCCTTCACACCTTTGCAAAACATTATTGCTTGGACACCGAGGTGAGGAGGGACGGACACTTTGCTTGTTCCGTCCTTCAAGACTTTCTGGTATAGAAGGGTGGACACCCTCCTCCGGGAGTGGGACTGCTGTGGGAATCTATTCACAAGGTGAGGAATCCACTTGCAGATGTATCCATCAGAAGAACAAGTTACTTACCTTCGGTAACGCTTTTTCTGGTGGATACAGTATCTGCCTGTGGATTTCTCACTGACCAACCCGCCTCCCCGTTGTCCACCCTTGTATACCTTTAGTATATGATGGTGTTTCAAGTTATATTTATTACTGTCAAAGGCATTGTGTTGTTTCTTTTGCCTTTCTACTTATTCTCCACATTTTGTGTGTTGCTTTATATATTATGTACTGTGTATACAGTGTATATATTGCTGTCAGTCCGTCCGTGTGCCTCGAAGGCACAGAAAAAAGGGCGGAACTGACGTCTTCTTATGGAGCCGGTGACGTCAGCGGAGTCGCGAGCGGAGCCGTGTCTCTGTGACATCGTCTTCGACCCCATTGGCGTGGACTGCTACAAAAGTTTCCGAATGTTGCTGGCGCAGGGGATATTCACTAGGTGAGGAATCCACAGGCAGATACTGTATCCACCAGAAAAAGCGTTACTGAAGATAAGTAACTTGTTCGCTTCACTCACTGGTAAGGAAAGAGTCACTGTTCTGGAATCTCCCTTCGAGGTGATCTTACCGAGGCAATTGTGGAGTCTCTGTCAGGATTGCTGCCACAGCTCACCTCTCTTGACTACCACAGCTCCCCTCTCTTGACTATAACAAAATACGGGCATGACTCAATTCATTCCTCCCAACACTTATGAATGAACAAACATCTTGTACCCTGACTTTTGACCATATTACATGCTGCTGGAGCTAGCTGCAGCTGGTATTCCCGGGTTTGTTTAAAATGGCTTAATAGCTTTTACAAATGTTTTACCATGCATATACAAGCTCAGATTTCAGGTACCACTGAAACATCGAGAAAATCTACCAGAATAAGCATCAAGCAACCGGCATGTGAACCTTCCAGAAGACAGCCCTCATCAAATTAATCATCCGTACCTGTTCTTTGCTATAAGCAATTAGAACATGACCGTTGTGAATATTCTAAAGCACCTCTCAAAGGCAGCCTCATCAAATTAATTATCTGCACCTGTTCCTTGTTACAATCAATTAGAATGTGATCTTTATGAACGTTCTGAAGCAACCGTGTAACTTGATGGTTTGTATGCGCCCCACTTGCTGTGCCACAGACTAACGTGGAGCCCCTCGGGCACCCACAGAGTGCGCCTCTCACATTAGTTACCTAGGAATAATATTGCCGTTTGTTAGGCAGTTTTCCGATTACTGAAATAATAATTTACTATTTATAACTTATTTTCGTAGTGTTCTCATCGAGTGGCAGCTGTCTCATGAGTATTTTCTGCAAGGTATAACTTACTAGTTTGCAATTTGTAAGCTGTTTTGAGGAGCAAATGTGAGCATAAACAGAAGTTGGTATGGATAGTGCATTTAATTCTAGGTCGACGCCTCATTAGAGGTAGTAAGCGCTATATACGTGCAAATGCAATATTGCTACACTGGTCCATAGAGAAGCCGGGATGGAAGTGCAGGCACTTTATTGAAGCCCACTATAGAACCAAAACTCTAAGTAACACTTACCACAGTAACAGAGTCCGGCGAGTAGCGCGAACCGACACAGGGCCAGGAGAGCTGTGGCGGGACCTGGCCTCTGACAGGGCTTCGGTGCGGCCCCTCCAGCTGTCACGGGGGCTGCCTCCACATAGTGCAGTGCAGGGCTCAGGCGCCTCGGGCCAAGGCACGTTGATGTTGCCGTTGCCTGGGTTTCAAACGTGGGGATGTTCCAGATCCTCTCCCGAGGGGAGCTGCGAGCCGCGGAAGGTGGACTGCGGCAGGCTCCCAGCTGCATGAAGGGTCACCGGCGGCACAGATGGAACAGGAGCTGCTCCCCGGGGCGGAAGAAGCGCTGCGCCGGCCGGGGAGCCCAGCGCATAGCTTAGAGCAGCGAGCAGAAGACAAAGCTGCTCAGTGGCTGCAGCCCCACCAGGGGGCACCGGCTCTTGCCACACAAAGGGCGCTTGTTGCTCCCTGCCTGCGCTGGGCGTATAAATCATATGAGAGAAGGGGAAAGTTACTAGCCTTTCAATGCTGATCGCACAGGTGGCCTTGAAGAAATGGGGACTTTTAGGTGCTTCGGTTTGCGGCGCTCGCCCCTCCTCCTTTCATGAAAACAACATCACACTCTCTCGCTGCAGAACTTGGAGAAGGGAAAGAGTGGAGAACTGCACGGGTGCCGTCTCCTGCTTTAACTCCACATATCATATCTGGGACGCACGCTGGTGCCTGGCATCACACGATGCAGCAGCAGGATGAACAAACCATGCAACACCGAAGAAGCATGCCCGGCAGTACAGAAAAATGCAGTCATCAGATAGTATGACGGAATTCTAACAGGATGCACAGCACCACCTGACAGGCAGTACACCAGAATAGTGAGCTTACATCAGAATCCTGACACACAGTAAACGGGCATCCCGACATCAGTCATTGCAGCAGACAGCAGAATCCCGACAAGGTAGAATCAGGACAGAAATTAGGCGCCTGTACCAAATCAAAGTGTCCCCTCCACATTTGCAAACCAGGCACCTTAAAAGTCCCCCACATGTGGAAATCGAGTCGTTCAGAACTTGTAACAAGCGTGCACACCTCGCGCAAATAGGGGGTGGGGGGGGGGGGGAGTGCAACCGAGAGCAGGCAGCGTTTCCCTTGTTGGAGCCAGCAGCGCCAGGAGAGATAATTGATAACACATGGCGAAAAAGCTTGCTCCCGCAAGGGAATCGCCAGACGTGCACGCAATGCCATTGGTAGCAATGCAACGCGTGCACGTTTTTGCCCGCAAAGCTGTGCTGATGGCTAAAGGTCTTTTTCCTACGCAGTGCATGCGCGCTGTGTAGGCGAGACCTAAAAATGGTCTAACCACCAGGCTTCAGGAAGAACCCACAGCTGCTTGCTGCAACCAGTCAAATAGAAATATGCGCAGACAGGTCTTTAAGTGGGATGAAAAAAGTAAGAGCTCTCTATAAAGGAACATGCCAAATACATTTCTGTGATTCCCATAGTGTGCCAAACGACCAGTATTTTGGTTTACTGGTTTCTCTCTGACATGTAATTGTATCCAGATAAATGACATAACAACTGATCTACACCTAAAACCTTTCACTACGATTGGCTTTGTCAACGGGTGTTAGCTGTTTAAAATGAATGCGTAACAACAATGATTTGTTATAAATAAATACCATTGGAAATGTTTCAATTCTGAAATACTGAGTCTGTGAATTAAATAGCATTGAGGCGTGTGGAAGGAGTTTTAGCCTACAGTTGTGTGTGTTTTATGTTAGATATGCATCCTCTTTTTCTCTACATATCTTGTCCATCTCCACATTTTCAACCACCTGTCTTTCCTCTTCAACATCCTCTTTTCACTCTTCCCTGTATGCACTTATTTGCATCTGTCACTTCACTGCCCCAAAGCATACACTGCACTCCCTCAAATTAAAGCACTTTATTTTCTCTTACTTTTGCCTTGCAAATATTTTGACATTTGTGTACCCCCTTCACACACACATCCACAGAATTTCAGTTGCAAATGCAATACATAAACATTGTTCTATGTGCCCCACACAAAGGCCAACACACTGACACGCACTTTGTTTGGCTTCAGCCTTAGCGCATGCACACTCAATCAAAGCCCCTCATAAACACCTGGCATTGCTCAAGCCTCAAAGTATGCATAGAAAAAAATACAGATAAACAACATTATTATAAAATAGTTAACTCTTTGGGAATGCAAGATTAAGTGAAGTATGAGAAATAAGAGAGGAACTAAATCACTGAAATGTATTGCCTTAACGTTTTTAACATTCATTGTTTGCAAGTCAATCCATGTTTTGGCATCGGTGTTAACTTAGGGGCATGAAGCCATGGGCAGTTTTAATGTCACACATCAGAGAACAGATCTGTCCACTGTAAGCACACATTTGTCGCCTTGCTTAACACGGATATTTAGATCAACTGACAACTTCGCAAGGGAACAAGAACGAACCCTGCTTTTTATTTGGATCCATTTTGCGGTAGAGAAAATGCTGCAGCTACACTTGTAACGGGGCAGCACAGTGCAGTCAGGGCCTGGGGTGTCACAGTGGGGGAGGTTAGCGTGATGGGTCTCAGCACAATATACAGAACACAACATTAGCTTGCAAACACTTACCATTACTGAGAACAAGTCATCGGATCAGACGTGCTTGCATCCACTTACACGTATGACTAAAGGGTGGTATCTACGCCTTTGAATGACGGATGTCTGAAGTCACGCAGGGATGAAGTCTCTGACGCCAGAAACCATGACACTAATTGCATCACTGGCCCACAGAGTGTATGCAATCATAGACCCAATGGCAATGAAGGCCTTTTAAACAGAAAACCCTGCGTCTTGCATCACAGTTCCAAAAGTGAATTTACTGCCTGACCTCCGTTTCCTGCTTCAGAACGAGGCGAGGCAGGCAGCCTGAAACAGACAGCTCAGCTCAGATTTAAATACATTGATTTACTTAGAGATACGATCGTATCTCTAAATAAATTTGATCTGTATATGTTGTTATGAAAGTGTTTTGAATTTAAGAGGGGCGCAGCCCCACAGCCCTAATGGAGAAACCACCTAACAGACTTGATTTTGCAATGCGCTGAGCTTGGTTGCAACATCGTGCTTGCAAACAAGGTAACCAGTGTTTTTGTTCAACTTGTGATTTCTGTTGGTAGGGCTGTGCCAGAAAGGACTTGGATGAAAGAAACCCTTTCCAAATTAGCTTGTGGGTTTGATGCTGGAATCATACTCACTTCAGTTTCGAAACTTTGATGAAGGAACCTCCATAGACTATCTAAAACCAACTGACAACAAAACTAAAGTTGGTTGAGATATGAAAAGCTTTTGTGAGATGATAACTTAAAAGATAGAGCTAATACTAGGCTAGAAAGCATTAATATATCTAATATATATATATATATATTTTTTTTTTAATTATTAAACATAAAATAATGCAGTATACAGTACAGTGACCGACTGAAGTGAATAGTGAAGACACTGTAATATACAATTCCGAGTTACAAACAATTAGCATTATAGATTGATCGACATACATCACCAATAACTCTCACTCGAGGGTTCCTACACAGTCCGGTGGCCCACCCACCCCGCACTCATCCCCCCACTACTTCATAGACCCATGCAAGCGACCCAGAGGTGCCACACTTTCTCCCATTTCTTAGGGCAACCTCTGCCTTCGAACACTACTTTTTCGGCTGTACAACATCTGTCTAAATCAGTCTTCCATTGGCTCACCCTCGGTGGTAGGGCAGCCCCCCATGTCTGGGAAATATTTCTTCAAGCCACCATGGCCGCCACCATAAGCCAAAGTTTCTGGTATTTGGCCAAATCTGTTCCCCTGTTACACACAGTATATGCCATCTGGCATCCATGGGAATGTCTTGACTCAGGACCTCCAACATCACCCGGGTTACCCTCTCCCAGTAGTGGTGTATTCGAGGGCACTCCCATAGGACATGGAAAGACTTAATGTTTGTTTGTTTATAGATAACATATCTGCCGGTACCATTCATCAGACTGGTGTGAATGCCTGCTGCAGTTTTGCAGTTGAGTAGACAAGCAACAGCATTTTTTTACTCCATACGCGCTCACCATCCCAACCCCTTTCCCCCTGGGATTTGCCACCAGAGCAGTGTCTCCTTCTGTACACCGAGGATATATTTTTGAGGGGGTTCCGGACTAACATCACATTGTGTGTCACCGCCCCATTGGAATCACCTGGGATCTAGGGAGGTGGCTTATGATAGTCTCCATCTGAAGCCACCACCCTGGCGGCTCCGAGCACGGATTCCTGGTCAGTGTCAGTTGCCAGGACCTGGAATCTATTGACACCATGGAGGGAGACCTCCGCCACCCCCTGGGTTCATTCTTTTGCCACTTGCTCCTCAGATGAGAAAAATTGGGGTCTGTGCCGGTGGCGTCGGCATCTGGGCCTTCCATCCGGCCTGCCCTTCTGCGCCTGGCTGGTCTTGGTCTTCTTTGGTGCGCAGCCACGTTCAGGTCTCCTCTGGGAGGGAAAGAAGTGAGTCATATCGGCATCCACCACCCTGAGCATACATCAGTTCCAGGGTCAGCAGTTGTGTCTTGAGCGCTCCAAAAGTGTTGCGACGCCGTTGGACCTCTGCTGTATTACACAATGACGGTATTTCCATTGTACAACCAGGGGCACTTCCACAGATTAATTGCAAGAGAAGATCCCTGTTTCTGTAATTGAGCATACACACAATCACGGGATGCTGGTGGGCCCTCGGGACAAGGGGGCGGCCGGTGTTTCGGTGAGCCCTTTCAATGGAGAAGAACTTTGGAATCCGGTTGGTCAGAACCATTTGTGATAGCCAGTCCTCAAGATGAAGCTCCATGTTGGGACCCTCGCCGACACCCCCCCCCCAAAGAAGCGACATTGTTGTGCCACAAGAGCCCCTCCACATCCTATGCTCTTGCATTGAGGTCTACTCCCTCAGTCAGCAGGAGTTATAGTTGATCCTGCATGGTCATTCACTTGCTCTGTGAGATTGGCGTGATCCCTTCGTAGTAACCCAATTTGTATTTGGATCGCCACATGCTGGGTCTTCATGGCAGTTTTAGAGTCCTGAATAATCTGCACCACTTAGTCAAACATTCCAGTGTGCTTTTCAAGGATGCTTTTCAGTTGGCGAATCAGATCTGCCAGCGCGGGGGAAGTTGACAGCATATCCATTATCATCTTTAGGGGGGGGGGGGCGGAAGCCTGGAGGCCCTGGGTCGGACCATGCCTCAGCAGCCTCCAAACATGACAATTGGAAACCCACAACGAGGGGGGCCCCTGAATACCAACAGAATTCAGGAGGGACGAGAGCCTTCAGGCAGTCAGCCTGGGAGGGGACCGGTCCAGCAGCTGGGTCACTGGTTGCATGGGTGAGCTCTGTGGTGCCTGCAGTTCCCAGTTCCAGCGCCGGGAGCTCTCAGAGGCCTGGTAAGTGGGCGGGGCAGCACCCCACGTGGTCCAGCTCCTCACCACTATAGGAGTGCAAATGCTCTAGCCCATGGGCGCACCCACACACGGCGGCGCAGTGTTCACCAGGGAACCATGTGTGAGTTGGCATTTGTTGCAGGGGCACAGCCCAATATACTACGCTGTCACAGTCAACAAGGGGGTACATTAGTGTCCCGTGGAGCATCGTCTCTGAGTGCCCATCCCGCCACTGATATCAGGAAGGGGCGCGGGGCGCAGGGGTGAGGCTGGAGATGGTGAAGTCCAACAGTGAGACAGACCCTTCTAGTCCGCACTGGAGCGCTCCTGCCCGGCCAGGTGAGGTGCCACTCACCCTCACCAGAGCTTCGCGCTCAGATACGGCTCCCAGCTATCAATGGATGGGGTCATAGGTGTACCACTCACTGCACGGGCAGCACAGGCCTGGAGCCCCTTACGACGTTGCGGATCCATTTTCAGCCAGGGCCTCACGGTAGCCGATCCTGTCTCCCTCGGTGCTGTGCAGATTCCCTTCCTGGTAAGGGATGGTGCGGGGCAGGAGCACTTGGTTATGGGGTTCGGTGTTGGCCGCTTACCCCTCTATCACCAGCTCCCCCCCCCCCCCCCACACACACACACGCGCACTTAAGCAACATGATACTTAAGACGTAATCCTGTTTGCGAAGGCTAATAAAATGGATTCCTGAAAACGAACGGACCAAAAGATAATATTTTTCGTACAAGAATGTACAACGAACATTATTACGTTTTTACGGCTGCAAAGACACTGTAATTATACTCTTAAAATGAATTCTATGCTTAGTAGATTTGTACCTGTTGTCAGATCTCTCGAACCAATTAAAATACATTTTAAAAGTACCACTCTCCTCTACCTTAGCATGGAGCGATGTTAATGTAATTTGGGATTTTCTGGCCATCAACCTTAATTGTGAAAATTGAGGAATTGGGACGATGGCTTCCGGGTTAGATTTATGGCAGTGGTAAACAAGTTGCTAATTATTCCATATGTTTCTGGTCGTACAGACAATAAAATACACGTCCCTGCTCTGTTCAAGAGAGTAGCAGTGGGCGGGCACTTAAGCTCAACGCGGAAGCGATTACTTGCTGTATCCACGAGCCGCAAAATGCACCCTTTCATATGTAATTACGTTTTTTGATGTTGAGTTTGAGGGAAGGGGAAGAGGCAGTGTTTTGACCTTTGGGGCAGTTGGTATGTTTTCATTTTTATTATTTTATGATGTCAGATACTAAAGCCTGTAAGGAATATACCATTTCCCTAAAAGGGCCCAAGCAAGTTTGCTCCTTGGAGTAGCTAGCTGCTTAGGTTAGAAGGTGGAGGCTGCGCTCACCATTTTGGTGTAGATACAGATGTACTGAAGAAATAGAATGAAAGGGGGTTATAAATGAGATGCTGGGTCTTGAGGTACATACAGGTTAAGTCTCATATCTGTTTTACTGCTGCTTTCCCCGTTATATTCCGTTTTGTACGATGTTTAAACGACTGAACAGAAATGTGAGGAAAGTTTTTCTAACACACAATCTACCGATGCGCCTATTTACGAGCTTTATCCAAAGAACACAGAAAGGTTGAGTCTCCACGGGCCATGGCTTTATCTCCCAGCTGTCTGAAAACAGAACACAGCGGGTGATCGAAGGAGGCCATGGAGAAAAAGAAAACAATCTCACGGCAGGCACTAAAACTATGAAACCCTTGAACATGTACCAGATATCTGGG
Source organism: Triturus cristatus (assembly GCF_964204655.1). Taxonomy (NCBI): domain Eukaryota; kingdom Metazoa; phylum Chordata; class Amphibia; order Caudata; family Salamandridae; genus Triturus; species Triturus cristatus. Next base: position 806,882,487 of record NC_140591.1, read on the forward strand.
AAACCCTGACACCAGCACTAACTGTTGGAAATGTTTCTCTACCATTAAAAACATTTAGCCCACACTAGGTTTTCTGAGTGTTTGATGAGTGTTTACATTGCAGATTCTCAGTTTTAAGTTGTGCTGTTGTAGCAGACTTGCTGATTTACAGTGTATTGTATTGGGACGGAAGTGCAGTTTTATGGTTTTCAGTATGGTAGCAGCTTTGAACAGCTCTGCAGGTCCCTATATGGTATTTTTTATGACTATAGTCTGCTTAGCTGGTAAATGCACTGGGTTGTCAAATCGGAAATTATGTGTCTTGTTGTGGTCCTGACTTGGCATTTTTGGAGGGACAGAGAAGTGGAGAGATCAGCTGGGTTGGGCATTGTTATTATCATAGCAAACACCAGATGTATATTATCATCCCATATCAGAGTGTCATTGTGAGATGCGGAACCTGCAGTGGACTACTTTAAAGTTTTTCGAATTGTCCAGCAGTGCGTGATAGATCTCTTCAGTTATTCCATGCCTGTTCATCTGATGTGTTTTTTGGCTGTACAGTACAGGGGATGGACAACACTTGTAGCAGATATGTCTTATGTGAATGTAAGAGGTATAAGTTACATTTTGCTGCAGACTGCTGCGTATTTTGGTCTTAGTATTATTGTGTACAAAACTATATAATGCCATGGCGAAACATATGCCAACCCTTCTTAGTTTACCTGCATATCGAAAGCAGTTTGGTGGTTGAGTTGTTTCCAATCTGTAGGTTGTAGGCTGAGGATTGCACTTGAGGGTGCAACTTCTTTTTCAGGTCTCGCCTAGCGTTGTAGCGCATGCGCTGCTCGCTTGCGAGAGATATTGTGAGAGAGGGATTTCAGAAGGGGACTTGAAGCCCCGCCCCTCATTTTCATTGGTTGGCGTCACCGTTTATACTAAACGGTGGCCTGCCATTGGCAATGAGTTTTTTTTATTGCCGGCCTTTTGGTACGGCCCCTCCGGACTGGATCACTTGCTTCACGGCTGTCGTGAAGCACTTTCTTACCTTCACCAGGCGTATTATATAAACAAGCCGCGATCCAGTTCGGATGGGCTGTCCCAAAAGGAGGCAGGGCTGCAGGCAGGCACAACATGCCCCACCCGTCACTTTACTCCCTCCCTCTCTCTACCGTCCTGAGCGCACAGAGTTTTCTTTGTTTCCAAAAAAGAAACAGGAACTTGTACGGGCTCTTCCCCTCCTCCCGTTTGCACCCCCATTCCTTTTCTGATATCCCCACCCATCACTTTACTCCCTCCCTCTACCGTCCCGAGCGCGGTGGGGTGATATTTTTCCCCAGGGAGGGCTCCCCCTTTACGCAATACTAGTTGTTTTATGTTCCTGGAAAACTACAAGTTAGTTGCCCAGTACCGAAGTAACCAAACATCTCCCCAGGCCGATGTCTCTCGAATGTCTTTGGTGATCCGCTTTGCTGAGTGAAAGCTGGAGGGAACCTGTGCGCCATGGCTACCTCTTGTTTGCCTGCCATGGCGAAAGAGCAAAGTGTCAGCTGTCAGAGGGGCTAGGGCTGCGCTCCAGTGCTCAGGGGGGGGGCAGTGATGTCACGAGGCGCTTGCTGAGCAGCGACGGGGGGAGCTCCTTACAGGATGCCCGGGAGCGACGAGCAGGCCCTGGTGCAGCTCTACGAGAGCCGGGAGAGCTGGTGCCTGGTGGAGGGGAAGAGCCGGCAGTCCTGGCTCCGGGCTCAGAGGAGGCATTTCCCAGAGAAGTTCCAGAGTGTCCTGGCTCAGCCCCCGTACCAAAGTGCAGTGTCAAGGGATTCGTGGACCACAGCACAGCCGCGGGGGTGGGAGAAGAGGCACTTCCCGAACCGAGGTCAGGGCACTGCTCTTTCAATTCTAATTTAAAATTATATATGCAATCATTAAATGTGCTTAAATATCCGCCCCTTGCCTGCCCTCTCTATTCTCCTTATATTTTGCAAGTTATCATGTCTTCAAGTAACTAATTCTACTCGGTGGCAGACTTTTACACAGCCATGATTAGAAGGCACGAGTATCCCCTGAGCCTAATGTACAAGAAAATTTCGAAACAGGCGCCTCATTGTAGATGTGATGTCGAATACATTTAAGGTTGAATCATTATTATAATGTCAAAAATTACACTATCCTTACAGGTATGGGGAAAGAGGGCATCGGAAAAAACTCATCCCGGAGGGTTAAAACTACTGACTGCATTTCACGGCAGACACTTTTCAAACTGCATTCAGCATATAACAAAGAGTAAGACTCCGGTCCTGAAGCTGGGCATCTCCATGGCCCAGGACATTCACAGCCTCCCAGAGATTAAGCTTTCCAATTTGCATGTAACTGAGCACCCTAACATTTGTAGTTTGTTGAATAAATTTGAAGGGAACTGCTGGCAAACAGGAGACAGGGGAGACAGAGATTGAGATATAGAGGGAGAGAGAGAGCAAGAGAGAAACATATAGGAAGAGACAAAGTCAAAGAAAGTCATGGCACGATGTTGGGAGAGCGAGAGTGACAGCAAAAGAAGGATAAATACAGAAAGAGACAAAGTCAAAGACAGAACAATGGTGAGAGACTGAAACTAAGAGAGACAGCAAGAGAAGGAAACATATAGAAAGAGACATACAAAGTCAAAGAAAGACATAAAGCAATGGTGTCAGAGCACTAGGGAGAGAGACAGCACCTACCAAAGTGAGTCAGGAAAACCTATAGAATTCAACGATGGTACATATATAATCGTGTTCCTTAATAAGTGCTGCAAACCCTAATCCTTTCCCCAGCCTAGATTAACAAACATTTACAATGCAATAGGTCTCGCATTTACGCAAGTTTGAGCTAATGGCATTGTAAATTAAAATGCTTTTTATTTATGTTTTGGTTTTTGAAACATAAATAAAACACATTGTCATTTACAATGCCAATAGCTTAACCCCTTCGCTGCTAGGCCTTTTCCCTCCCTGTGCTAAGCCTTTTTTGGGCTATTTGGGCTAGTGCGCGCTTAGGCCCCTGTAACTTTTTGACCACATAAGGTATCCACGCCAAATTTGCGTCCTTTTCTTACAACATCATGGGGATTGTAGTGGTACCCAGGGTTTGTGGATTCCCCTGGAGGGGTCCCAGAAATTAGCCAAAATACAGCTAAAATTTGTTGTTTTTGGGAAAAATTGGAAAAAAGGGCTGCAAATGAAAGCATCTCGGTTTTTCCCTGCAAATGGTATAAAAAAAAGGGTTTGTGGGGCTGAAATCACCATTTTCCCAGCTTTTAGGGAATGACAGACTTTTGTCAGAAAACCAACATTTTTTACACAGTTTTGGCATTTTTCTGGGACATAGCCTATTTTTGCTATTTTTTGTGCTTTCAACCTCCTTCCAGTTAATGGGAGAAATGGGTATGAAAGCAATAAAGGATCCTGGAAAGTTATACATTTTAGAAAAGTAGACAAAATTCTGAATTCAGCAAGGGGTCATTTGTGTAGATCCATCAAGGTTTCTTTATTGAAACTAACAGTTAAATATAGGAAAAATTGAAAATTAGTTGAAAAAAACAGCCTTTTGTGTCAACGTTTTCACTTGTAACTTCTTCTAATTATGACAGCTCTTTGAAAGCAATATACCGTTAGATCCCCTGGACCTTTCTGGTTGTGGGGGATATATAGGACTTGTAGGTTCATCAAGAACCCGACGAACCCAGAGTCAAAAATTGAGCAGCAATTTGCAATGGCTTTTTATTATGTACTGGGTATATATCAATTATTGTGGGAAAATGTATACATCGAAAAATCGGTTTGAAAGACACCTATGTATTTCTGAAATGGGAACAAATTATAGAGTTTAGAAACAGTAGATATTTGCACATTTTCGAAATTGGGAATACTCATACTAGCATGAGAATTATCGGTCATTTTTCAAAATGACTTATTTTTTACACAAAGTCTTTCATTTGGAAGGAAGAAATAACAGTTGCTTTACAAATTTGAAGTACCCTAAGTCTTCCGATAAAAATGGTACCACACTTGTGTGGGTCGGCCTAGTGCCCGCGACAGGAAACGGCGCAAAACGCAACGTGGTCACACCTCTAATTTCGCAGTGAAAAATTAACCTTTTTTGGCAAAGTGCCTAGCTGTAGTTTTTGAACCATAGCTCTGCCGGCACCTAGGGAAACTTAGCAAACCTATACATTTTTGAAAACTAGACACCCAGGGTAATCCAGGATGGGGTGACTTGACTGCCTCCCACCAGGTTCTGTTACCCAGAATCCCTTGCAAACCTAAAAAATGGACAAAAAAAACACATTTTCCCCACATTTCTGTGGTGGAAAGTTCTGGAATCTGCGTGGATCCACAAATTTCCACCCACCCCGCGTCCCCCAAAGTCTTCCGAGAAAAATGGTGCCTCACTTGTGTGGGTCAGCCTAGTGCCCGCGACAGGAAACGACGCAAACGCAACGTGGACACACCTCAGTTTCGCAGTGAAAAATGACCCTTTTTTGGCAGAGTGCCTAGCTGTAGTTTTTTAACCATAGTTCTGCCGGCACCTTGGGAAACCTAGCAAACCTATGCATTTTTTAAAACTAGGCACCCAGGGGAATCCAGGATGGGGTGACTTGACTGCCTCTCACCAGGTTCTGTTACCCAGGATCCCTTGCAAACCTACAAAATTGTCAAAAAAAAACAAATTTTCCCCACATTTCTGTGGTGGAAAGTTCTGGAATCTGCGTGGATCCACAAATTTCCACACAACCCGCTTTCCCCAAAGTCTTCCGAGAAAAATGGTACCTCACTTGTGTGGGTCGGCCTAGTGCCCGCGACAGGAAACGGCACAAAACACAACGTGGACACAGCTCAATTTTGCAGTAAAAAATTACCCTTTTTTGGCAAAGTGTGTACCTGCAGTTTTTGTACCCTAGCTCTGCCGGCACCTTGGGAAACCTACCAAATCCACACATTTATGAAAACTAGACACCCAGGGGATTCTAGGGAGGTATGGCTTGCGTGGATCCCCCAACGTTTCCTTACCCAGAATCCCCTGCAATCCTCAATTTTTGCTGAAAAATGCACTTTTTTTCACACATTTTTGGGTGTGAAAGTTGTGGCATCCCCGGGCTGACACAAATTTCCTACCACCCAGCGTTCCCCTGGTCTCCTGATAAAAACGGTGCCTCCCACGTGTGGGAGGCACATGTACTCGTGACAGGCAAGGGCCTAAAACGTATTGAGGCGACATCAAAGTTGCCTATCTCAAAACGACCTGGTTTTGCAAGGGGGTCCCCTGTGTTTGTGGCCAGGTGCTCGGCGGCCACTTAGGGAAACCTACCAAACCCACACATTTCTGAAAACTAGACACCCGGGGGCTTCCAGAGAGGTATGGCTTGCGTGGATCCCCCAACATTTCCTTAACCTGAATGCCCTGCAAACCTCAGTTTTAGCTGAAAAAATCACGTTTTCCACACATTTTTGGGTGGGAAAGTTGTAGCATTACCGGGCTGACACAAATTTCCTACCACCCAGCATTGCCCTGGGTCTCCCGATAAAAACGGTGCCTCACACGTGTGGAAGGCACAAGTACCCGCGACAGGCAAGGGCCCAAAACGTAGTGAGGCGAAATCAAAATTGCCTATCACAAAACAACCTGGTTTTGCAAAGGGGGTACCCTGGGTTTTTGGCCCGGTGCTCGGCGGCCACTCAGGGAAACCTACCAAACCCACACATTTCTGAAAACTAGACACCCGGGGGATTCCAGGGAGGTATGGCTTGCGTGGATCTCCCAACGTTTCCTTACCCAGAATCCCCTGCAAACCTCAATTTTAGCTGAAAAAATCACTTTTTCCACACATTTTGTGTGAGAAAGATGTGGCATCACTGGGCTGACACAAATTTCCTACCACCCAGTGCTCTCCCGGGTCTCCCGATAAAAACGGTGCCTCACACGTGTGGGAGGCACAAGTACCCGTGACAGGCAAGGGCCCAAAACGTAGTGAGGCGACATCAAAATTACCTATCACAAAATGACCTGGTTTTGCAAAGGGGGTACCCTGGGTTTTTGGCCCGGTGCTCGGCGACCACCTAGGGAAACCCACACATTTCTGAAAACTAGACACCCTGGATCTTCCAGGGAGGTATGGCTTCCGTGAATCCCCCAACGTTTCCTTACCCAGAATGCCCTTCAAACCTCAAATTGAGCTGAAAAAAGCACTTTTTTCACACATTTTGGTGTGGGAAAATTGTGGCATCATCGGGCTGACACCAATTTCCTACTACCTAATGTTCCCCCAGGTCTCCCGATAAAAACGGTACCTCACTCGTGTGGGAGGCCCAAGTACCCGTTACAGGCAAGGGCCCAAAACGTATTGAGGCGACATCAAAATTGCCTATCTCAAAACGACCTGGTTTTGAAAGGGGGGTCCCCTGGGTTTTTGGCCCGGTGCTCGGCGGCCACCTAGGGAAACCTACCAAACCCACACATTTCTGAAAACTAGACACCTGGGGGCTTTCAGGGAGATATGGCTTGCGTGGATCCCCCAATGTTTCCTTACCCAGAATGCCCTTCAAACCTCAAATTTAGCTGAAAAAAATCACTTTTTTTCACACATTTTTGTGAGGGAAAGTTGTGGCATCACCGGGCTGACACAAATGTCCTACCACCCAGCGTTCCCCCAGGTCTCCCGATAAAAACGGTGCCTCACTCGTGTGGGAGGCCCAAGTACCCGCGAAAGGCAAGGGCCCAAAACATATTGAGGTGACATGATGTCACCTCAATACGTTTTGGACCCTTGCCTGTCGCGGGCACTAGGCCTATCCACGTAAGTGAGGTACCATTTTTCTCTGAAGACTTTGGGGAACGCAGGGTGGGTGGAATTTTGTGGACCCACGCAGATTCCAGAACTTTCCACCAGAGAAATGTGAGGAAAATGTGTTTTTTTGGGACACATTTTTAGGTTTGGAAGGGATTCTGGGCAACAGAACCTGGTGAGAGCCAGTCAAGTCACCCTATTCTGGATTCCCCTGGGTGTCTAGTTTAAAAAAAAGTATAGGTTTGCTAGGTTTCCCTAGGTGCCAGCAGAGCTAGGGTTCAAAATCTACAGGTAGGCATATTGCTAAAAAAAAGTCTGAGCCTAGTGGGCTTTCTGCCACCCTGGGGGGGGGAATCAGGGGAGGGGGGTTCGTCCTGTTTTGCCCCCAAAGGGAGCAGAAAGACTGTGGCTATTTTTTGTGGGGTGGGGGCATTGGTATGACCATTTTGGGCAGCCCCCAAGCATAAAAAAAGCCTGTGTACTCGCTGGTGCCTAGTGGGCTTTCTGCCCCCCAGGGAGCAGATCAGGGGCCACTGCTATCATCTGCCCTCCCGGAGGGTAGAAACACTGGAATTTCTCTAGGGGTGGGGTGGGGATATTGTCATGCCCATTTTGGGCAGCCTCTACACTAATAAAACAAAAAAATCCATGGTTTCTAGTGGGCTTTCTGCGCCTCCCGGGGGGGCCAGATTGGGGGCGGAAAGACTGTCATTTTTTTGGGGGGGAGGGGGGGTTGGGGCACTGGCGTGCCCGTTTCGGGCAGTCCACACCCTAAAAGCAATTGCGCAAAAAAATCCCTGGTGGATAGTGGGCTTTCTGCCCCTCTGGGGGGTAGATTGGGGGCAACAGCCCCCATCTGCCCCCCGGGGGGGCCAGAAAGGCTGTAATGGTGGCGGGGGTGGGGGCATTGGCGAGCCCATTTTGGGCAGCCCCACCCTAAAAAAAAGAAATTTACAAAATAAAATCCCTGGAATTTAGTGGGTTTTCTGCCCCCCCGGGGGGGCAGAAAGGCTGTAATGGTGGCGGGGGTGGGGGCATTGGCGTACCCATTTCGGCAGCCACCACCCTAAATAAAATTGCATGAAAAAAATCCCTGGCGTGAAGTGGGCTTTCTGCCCCCCCGAAGGGGCAGATTAGGGGCCAATGCCCCATCTGCCCCCCAGGGGGGGCAGAAAGACTTGTGTCATTGCGGGAAGGGTGGGGGCATGGGCATTGCCGTTTTGGGCAGCCCACGCCCTTATTTTTATTTCCAAAAAAATTCCCTGGTTCTAGTGGGCTTTTTGCCCCCCAGGGGGGGCAAAAAGACTAAATGATGCCAAAATTATTTGGGGGGAGCAAAGGCCCTTGCCCAAGGAGCCGCTCCCCCCTCCCTGGTGTCTAGTGGGTGGATCCCTGCTTGGGGATCGCCCTCCTGTAGCGATCCCCAAGCAGGGATCCACTGGGGAGGGGTATCATTGGAAAGGGAAGATTCTCCCCTTTCCAACGATACCTCTCCCGTCTTTATACGTGCTCAGGGGGCTGAGAGAGCCTCTTGGCTCATTTCAGTTTTGGTTTCACTGAAATGACGTCGGTGCGACGTGCTTGCCGATCGTCATTACAGGGAAACCAGGGGGGGGGGCCTCGGAGCTGGGGAAGCTCTTCCCCAGCTCCCGAGGCTCTTTCAGCAAGAAAGGCAATCCCTCTGGTGTCCGCACCAGAGGGATTGCCATTGCATGTTTCATGACGAGCTGGACTCGTCATGAGCACACGAGCACTATGTGCCATGACGAGTCCAGCTCGTCATGAGCATGCAAGGGGTTAAACTCGAATAAATGCGAGAACTATTGCATTGCAAATGCTTGTTTTGGCTCTGTTGTCGGAATGTAGTGTGGTGCAGTTATCTAGAAAATATATATGTTTTTATCTGTTTTCAGAAGTGTATATGATCCTGGGTGCTAATTAGAACTTGACCACTTGTATTGAGAAACAGTGCCTTGTACTGATTTCATATTGCAAGGTGGCGTGAGGATAAGTGGCGCACACTGTACTGTTTTGTTTGTATTGCTTAACTTTTACTTGTAGGACTCTGTGGACAATGCAGAGTGCCTTGAACATTGCCCTTTTAGCTTTTAAGTAGCCTGTGAAGCAAGTGCAGGACTGGAGTTCTGCGTTCTCTTCGATGCAGGTGTAGAGGAAGCCATACAGCAGCATTTTGAGTGAGTTGTATTTTGCATATGCTGAATGTGGGTGTGCCAAGCAAGGTATAAGCTGTTGGTATAGTCAAGCATTCAGATTATGAGTACAAGGATGGCTTGTAGTTTATGTTGGAATGTAAGGTATGAGAAAATGCGACTTAATGTTTTTATTGTGTAGAATTTGTTACCCTGCAGTATCAAGGATAGGTTTGAATCCATGGTTACTCCAAAGTTTCTAACCTCTCTTTTATGTTTTTGGAGGAGCCTCACATTCCTTAGGCCATATGGCGGTAGGCTGATATTTTTGCAATTGTCCCCAGGTCATGATCTGCGGTGTTGAGCTTGTGTTTATGGCACGAAGGCAGTCATCAAGTTTTGAATTGTTGATGTTTTCAGGGCTATCCATGTTTAAAATGATTTGGGTGTCATCTGCATAGTTATAACTGGAAGGTTCAATGATTTAACCCACTTTGGTAAGGCAGTTAGGTAGATTTTAAATAATAGATAGGATAAGATGGATAAGAGGAATGCCACAGTGTTGTATGTGAGGAGGCATGTGAAAGGCGTTAGGTAGACTACACTTTGTCTGTCTGTGAGATAAAAAGCAATCCATTTTAGGGCCTTTTCATGGACTCTGAGATCATGGAGTCTATGTAGTAGTGTGTGGTGGTGGACCGTGTCAAATGCAGCTAAGTCCAAAGCAACAAGGCAGCTACTCCGTTCTTGTCCACTGTGAGTTTTGGATCATCGCAGATGGATAGGATGGTTGACTCTGTGCCCCTGCCTGGCCTGAAGCTGGATTGTTGGTCTTACATTAAGTCATTATGTTTAATCAAGTTAGAGAGTTGAGTAAACTTTGCACTTTCAAAAATGTTTCCTAAGGATGGTCCATTTTACATGGTTCTGTAGATTGCTGGATCAGATGGCTATGAGGTTTGTTTGTTTTATGTTGAGGAGAGATCTAATGTAGGAGGTTTTCAGTTCAGATGGGAATGAACCTAGTTCCAGTGACTTGTTGACTAGGCATCTGGCTAACTCCCCAGAAAAGGTTGAGTAAAGGATATCTTTAAAGATGTTTGGAAGTGCTGGGTCGAAAGGTGATTCTAATGGTCTGCCTTCAATAGTAATATCGAGAAAATCTTTTGGGACAGGACATTGAAAGATGGCATTGCTAGATGATTATTGTTGTCTCTTTCTATTGTAGTTAGGTCATGTGTTGCTGTGGTGTTGTCTTTGTTCTCCCAAAGGTAATTGTCAAGCTTTTTAATTTTTTAGATCAATTATCTAGAGATTTTGTCACAGAAGTCTTGTGATTTTGGGGATTCAGTGTTTTCGCACTTGGAAGGGAAGGATACAAGTCATCCAATCAAAAAGATGGGTAAGAGCCAAGTTTCAGGTGAGAGACAAATACAAAACAAGGAAGGCAAGCCATCAAATAAGGGCAAGCAAATGAGATTGACAAGAAAGTTAACCAAGGATACATGTTAGTCTCTCCCAATGCAGACTGTAACTTTTTATACTGTACAGAGTAGATCTATCAACAATGCTGTTTGTAGTTCAGACCAAAACAAAACGAAATAAATTTAGTTGTCAAGAAATATTTAAGTTTAGGTTTAAACATGGCTGGAGTTTCCATTATCCCTTATGGGGAGGATAGCGCTGACAAAAATGGTGGTCCTGTCCCAGTGCTTGTAAGCGATGCAGCACTCCTTCTATTGGATCCCTCAATCCTATTTTGTTGAAGTAGACAAGCTTATCGTAAACTTGCTATGGGGTCCAAACGCAAATGAGTTAGTCTGGCTACGCTGCAATGAACATGGCAGGCTGGGGGGGTTAGAGGTCCCATGCTTGGAATACTACTACATAACCGCACAGCTCCAGCAAGCAGTGCATTGGTTGGATGGGGACGACAATTGGGAAAAGACCTTGTTGGTGGGATCTTTAGGAGGAAAGGAGTTACCCGACTTACTGATGATGGGGGCGGTGGTGCCTTCGACGTGCCCCTATATAGTGCGACATGTGGTAGAGATGTGGGAAGTGGCGGTCCGGAAAGTACTGAAGAAGACTCCGTATGCACCGGACATGCCCCTGTGGGTGGTCCAGCCAGACCGACAGATTGCCGCATCAATGTCTGTGCGGAAATGGCGGGAGGGGGGTTGCCCGACCATGGGTGACCTATATGATAATACGCGATACATCACACGTGCATAAGCTCGGGAGATGTTTAAGTTGGGTCCAGGGCAATTCTTACAATATGAAAAGAATATACAGGTGGCGAGGGACCTCTGGCCCACTTTTCCAGATGAACCTACGGTCTCCTGGACGCTACAGACTCTGCTAATGATGGCTAAAGGCAGAAGGCTGATTTCACATTTATATCGAGCGATCCAGGATGATCGAGTAAATGGGGGTTTGCCAATTCAAGCGAAATGGGAGGTGATGATATGGGATAATTTTACTGACGGGGACTGGGTCAAGATCCATGAAGGGGTCAAACAGGTGAATGCAAACACAAGGTTTAAATTAATTCAATTTAATTATGTACACCAAACATATTTGACCCCCAAGATACTATGCAAGATTTCCCGGAGCGGTCGGGGCAGTGTCCTTGGTGTGGAGAAGCAGAGGCCGCGTTCATACACATGGCCTGGACATGCCCTGAGCTGCAGGGATAATGGGCGTCAGTTCTAGAGGCACCGAGGGGGGCGACAAGATGGGAGATTGCAGGAGTGATCCGGGTGGTATTGTTGGGATTGTTGCCTCGACCCAAGACGAAGAATCTTAGTGGGAAGCTAGTCCTTTTAGGGCTGGTGCTTGCAAAGGGGCGGATTTCCATATCATGCTTGGGCCGCCATCTGCCCAGTATATCACAGTGGGTGCGGGATGTGCATGAGTGGGCAACTGCCAAGGTGATTCGAATGCAGCGGACCAGACAAAATGTGAAACTAGAAGATGACGTGCAGGCCTGGAGAGCAATGGTAGCAAAGTTGGTAAACGGGGTATGGAAGGAGCAGATGGCGGCATAACGGGGAGGGAAGCGTACACTCAGGGCGGGAGTCAGAACATAGCGAAGGGATGAGAGACGTAGGGTAGCACGGTTCTACCGGAAAGAGCAAAAGGAACAGGGAGATTAGGCCCATCAGGGTATGAAATGAAATGAAATGAAATGAAATTAGATTTATAAGAGCGCGAACTATGCCCAAGGGCGTCAAGGCGCTTGATGCAAACCATCAGAGGACAAGAGAGAAGGAGCAAGCTCATACTGAAGAATTGACAAAGAGCCAGGTCTTCAAGGCCCTACCGAACAGAAGTCGTTAAGGCTCCCCAGAGATGTTCAAAGGCAGAGAGTTCCACACTCTGGGCGCCAAGGAGGAGAAAGCTCTACCTCCCCATTTGGCCCTCCTAAATCTGGGCACAACAAGAAGATTCTTGTCCGCAGACCGAAGAGACCTAGAAGGGGCATAATGACAGACCGTCGACTTTATACCCTCAGGACCGGCGTCATAAAAGGCTCCATGGGTCAAACAAAGGATCTTAAAAATAATCCTATCGTTCAGCGGGAGCCAGTGCAGAGATTTAATTGAGGCTGCGGCTGAATGAGATCTAGAAAGATTCAAGACAAATCTAGCCGCAGCATTCTGCACCATCTGCAACCGGAGAATGAGGCCCTTATCTTGAGGTTACCAAAGCCACTACCGCCTGTTTACGTGATTCAAGGGAGAGGTAATGAGAGTTCTTTCTAAGGATCCTGATAATACCAAAGCAGGTGGAGACCGTCCTATTTACCTGCAGCTTCAGGGAGAGCACATTATCCATAATCACCCCTAGGTTTTTCCCATGGGAGACTGGACAGGGACAGGCTCCCAAAGAGGTTGGCCACCAATCAGTGGACCAAATTCCCTGATCCTTGCCAAAGATAAAGACCTCGGTCTTCTCCCCATTCAACTTCAGAAAGTTTTCCACCATCTAAAGGGAAACTGCTTCCATGCAACTCCTGAAATTTACGGCTGAGTTATGGATACCATTATTTGGGTATCGTCCGCGTAGGACAATACCTCTAGCCCAAAGGATCTAACCACCTCTGCAAGAGGGGCCACATAGATATTAAAAGGTGTAGGGCTTAGGGACGAGCCCTGGGGGACACCGCACTGCAGGACCTTAGGGGCAGAGAAATATTGCCCCAATTTCACCCTCTGTTCACGTTCCCCCAAAAAGGAGGCAAGGAGGCTCAGCGCTGTACCCCTGACACCCATCTCTCGAAGGTGGGTCACCAGCCTATGAGGAGATAGGGTGTCGAAGGCTGCAGTAAGATCCAGAAGCACCAGGAGCGTAGTACGGCCAGCATCGACCTGCGTCCGTATGTTATTAAAGACTACCGTCAGAGCTGTCTCCATGCTATTTTGTCTCCTAAAGCCATGTTGAGAACCATCAAGCAAATGATGATCCCTTAGATATGTGCTGAGGTGAAAGTTTAGATGGGCCTCCAGGATCTTAGCAGGAACGGGAAGCAGAGAAATCGTCCGGAAGTTTTTAATTCCGCAACATCCAAAGAGAGCTTTTTAAGAAGGGGTTTAACCACCGCTGTCTTCCACAGTGATGGGTAGACTCCCTCAGAGATGGCAGCATTCATAACCCTCATAAAGAAAGGAACCACAATCTCCTGACAGTCTTTTAACACCTTGAGCGGGCAAGGATCCAGAGGAGAGCCAGAGTTGACACGGTCCAGGAGCCTATCCGTCTCCTCCAAGGACAAGAGGGGGAAGGTGATCAAGCTCAGGGTCTCCTCCACGGGGAAGGCTTCACCAAGCCTAGTACTGGAGTTAGCTGCCTCCAGCGCCGAATATATATCGGAGATTTTAGATTGAAAAAAGTCCGAGAATCTATCACAACATTTCTGCGAGGGCTCTGAAGGATCCACTACCCGCAGCGAGATAAGAGAGTTGATGACCTTAAAAAGATCCCTGGAGGATTTCAGGGAAGCAGTAACCCTGGAGAAATATGATCTCTTCTCCTCCATAATGGCCGCCTTATACTCTCTTAGACAACGCTTATCTTGTATCCTCTCCGAAGGTTCGAAATAAGCACGACACCGCCTCTCCTATTTACGACAACCCTGTCTAAGTGTTCTGAGTCTTTCTGTGAACCAAGGGGCAGACGGCCTGATTCTTGCCGAATAGTGCTTTTTAACTGGAGCCAGGAGATCCATGGCTGCTGTTAGCGTAAGAGAAAGCTCTGTGGCAGTGGAGTTGGCATCGAACAGGGCGGCCTGCTCCAGCTTATTAAGGAAGGGCCGAAGTGCCTCCTTATCTATAAGGGGAACATTTCTTCGTACATCCAGCTTCTTATCACTAGCAGCAGAGCATGCTGAGGACTGACAATACAGATCAAAAGGAATAGCAAAATGATCCGACCAGGCGAGGGGGATGGCTGCCCCACCCTTAGCCTAGGATCATTAGAAAACACCCCATCAAGGGTGTGTCCTGCAGTATGAGTAGAGCTACTGACCTGTTGGGTAAGCCCACAGCAGCTCAGCGTTTCTAAAAGAGATTGAGTATCCCTACAGTAGGTATTTTCTAAATGAAAATTGAAGTCCCCCAGAATCGTAATGTTGGATTTCTCCAAATATGGTTCAACTAATTTATCAAAGTCCTGACTAAAAGAAGTCCTAAGACCCGGTTGTCTATAACATAAAATGCCTGAAAAACTCTCAGAGGGGTGAAAGTTAACTGAAAAATAAAGAGCCTGATATGGATCAAAGGGAGTGGTCAAAACCTGAGAGCGACAAGTAAGGGCATCTTTATACACAATTCCAAGCCCTCCACCCCGCCTGCCCACTCTATCCCATCTGGACAAAGTATAACCCGAGGGGATGGCGTCTACCAAATCCGGGCCTGATGCGTCCGTTGCCCAGGTTTCGGTGACAAAAACCCACGTGGGCTTTCTAGCTGACACAAAGTCTCTAAAGGCTATTTTGTTCTTGATAATAGATCTCGCTTTCAGGAGAAAGTCCTGAATAGGCGTCCCCATACCACCAAGCTTACCAGTGATGGTGTTAGGGCAGATCTTCCTGGCCTGCTTCCACCTGGTGTTACAGCTGTTACAACCCTGGTGAAGCTTCCTAGGGAGAGACTCAGAATTCCAGGTGTGATGGCAAGGCAAAGCAGCCGGTCTAAGCTTTAGTAAGCCCCCTCTAGAATAGCAACGCCTAGGGTAGAGGTCTGAGGCCGCAGGGGCAGCATCCCTGGCCCCTGGCCCGGTCGTGGCGCGGACAGGCGCAGACGGGCTTGCCTTAGGCGCGCCAGCAGCGCGCCCGCTGCACGCGTCTGCTGCGCGACGAACCGAGCATGGTGTTTAAATAACAGGAGCGCTAGAGCGCTAACTGCCCCCTAGCTCCACCCCCTGACACAAGGAAACAACCAAATGTGTGCCAGCGCCCTCCACTACAATCGGGAGAACCCGTGGTGGAATGGGGCGCTGGCAAAAGATTAGACAGGAAGTAAAAATAAGGTAAGATTACCCCCAAAGCTCGCACAAACACCGTTAAAAACACACAAAAACGTCTCTGCTTAAAATAATTTGAAGCATGAAGCAAAGAATTATACACCAGACATGGTTGGAGGGGTGGGGGGGGAGTTCTGTTTGAGAAAGAGGGGTTGGGGTGGTAATTGATCCGTAGTGCAGAAGCTTGGGGGCATGGGTCATGGCAGGGATCTGTTGGATTGTTCACAAGTGCGACAAGATGCATACAGGAGATGCAGGGGGAAGGGACAACCGGGGGGAAAATATATATTACTGCTTGTATGTGGAGTACGGACTGCGATGTATGGAAGGTGAACATTAAGTATGATATACCCAAAGGTCAATAAAAATATATATATTACAAAAATGTTTTGGTTTAAAGATTTCAAACACCTGAATATTTTTTCATTTACATTATTTCCACAAACCACTGTCACCTGCCCCACTACATTCTGTAGCACTGTAGTGCTAAATGGGGTTACATGAGTCACTGTTCTTAGAAGCTGCAATAAAAACAGTAATCTCTGGGCATTTAAACCAATAGTTGCCATCGTTTAGGGCTACCCATAAACAGGCAAGCTGCTTTTCCAGATTTTTGGTGCATACATTTGAATGCCATCTTCACACCCAGCACATGAACTTAATGACGCTATGTCTGGAAATATAATCTGTTCTGTGTCAGGGAGAATTGAGGTGGTATAAAGAGTGCTCAGGTCCTATTACTCAAAAGCCACGTTGCCTTTTAATGGCAAAGCGCAGAAAGCCGTCCAACAATGTAAGGTGTAAGATATCTGATGACTTTAAAGCTGTCAGCAGTCCAAGTTTTTATAGACAAGCACATTTAGTAGATCCCGTAGGTGCTGCAATAACAAAAGGTAAATAGTAAACTAGACAGACCAATTACATTTTTATGCTGCCTCATTTTAGGATTCAGTGCAAATTGGGATTTAAATATGATGTAGGCACTTAATTCGCAATCTGGAAGACAGGTCTCCTATTAATGAAGGTACCATGTTGGTTGCAATGGCCTGTAGTTTCTTTTTGCAACTCTGGATTTTTACATTGTCTTAGGCCATGCCACTTTGAAGTTGTCAATAGGCTCCATGTTGAAACTATATATTAAACACTGAACATAACAAAAAAATTGATATGACCAATATGATGTCTTTGTTGTTTAACTTGCACTTTTGCAAAAAATCAAAGACTCAAAATGTTGAACTAATAGTCTGCAGTGCCTAATTAGTTATTCTGGAGTCTTTGTTTCTAAATCAGTTCTCAGACAGCATTCCACCCACTTCATATATCTTTTGGGCTCCTACGTAGTGAAACGGTTGGTATCGGTGAACTTCTTCAACCACATATTTCTATGAAGGTGTATAAGTGATGCCATAAGCATCCACTGAACCTAACACACAATTGTAGATGCCATTTAAGAAGTAATGAGGACTTCTACTTTGTTTATTTTGATCTTAATCCCTGACACCCACAGATAGCAATTTTGTTAAATTTTGTTAAAAGAATGGACAGATCAAGTATGTCATCTAGAATTCATGCTCCCTGAATATGTTGATTTTTACAAATTATTGATGCTAGGAGTTCCGTTGTTAAGGTGTGGGGGTATCCACAGTTGCAGGGCCTGGGGTGTCTGCAGGTGGTTCTTCCTGTCGCCCGGCCTCCCTTCCTGTGGCAGATGTAGATGGGCCAGATGTCATTGGGCTACAGGAAGGGATGGATGGTGCTGGGAGGAAAGCCCTGCACATATGAATGTAAATGTCCTGCAGCAACCCAGTCAGTAAGCCCATATTGGAGCTGTGAACCTCCATCTGATAATTGAACTCCCTCTGCAATTGCTTCATCTCCCGGATCTCGTTGTGTACCTGGCCTATCATGTCTTGGGACTGTTGATAGGCTCCCAGGACTTGGTTGATGATGGTCTGGGTGACGGGGACCCCAGTGCCCTCACTATGCTGCCCACAATATCCCTCCCACGACCTCTCTATCCCCACTACCCTGTGCTCTTCGCCCAGTGTGTCCCATCCGGCTGGTTGCTGGGTGAGCTGGAGCTGGTAGTGCTGTGGTCTCAACATCACCCAGGACTGGGGGACACACAATTGGTTTCACAGTGGTAGGAACACAGGAAGAGAAGTCTTCGGTTTGCTGAGGTTTTACAGCTGTGGTGGGAGGTGTTGTTGTGGGTTCAGTGAGTGTCACTGGAGCCGTCTGCTCAGACTGACCAGATCGACCAGGCTCCTCATAGTCCTCCAGATTACCAGGAGTGTTGTCCTCATTGACGGCTTTACTCTGGGCTGGAGTGGCCACGTGCTCTGCCAGTTGTAGTGGCGGTTCCTCTATGGGAGCGGAGGAGCGCTGCCCCCCTCCCCACACAGCTGCAGAAAGCTTGAAAATAAAATGGTAATGATTTATTACCATTTTAGTTTTCTATCTTTCTGCCGAACAGGGAGGGCTGGGCGTGGCCAGTGTGTCATTGCTGCTGATTGGTAGCAATGACAAGTGGCCCTTTCAGTGTGAATTGGGCATGTCGGTTTGTCCAGCTGCATTTTTTTTTTTTGTTACATTTCTTTACATTTTTTTTTTATTAGTTCCGGTCAACATCAACATCAATCTACATATTATTAGTATTGCAGAGTTCGTGGCATAGATTCATATTTTTCACTTTATACATCAAAGGTCAGTCTGGTTCTGTACATAGGAGAATCAATATATATTCTATCACATCTTTATCTTCCAACATCTCTAGTGATTCTGAATTGTCCAGCGTACATATACAGTTTAGTACATATCTAAACATACAGTAAGATATCACATCTGTTCTGTTCTCTTCTCAAAAAATCAACACAATCAGCACATTCCTTCTCTTTCTTCAATAATATTCATCAACTATCCGTTTGTGTATTCAGGAGATACTGCATTAGTGGCTCCCAGAAATCCGAGGTCGTGATGTCTGCGGTAATTCCTCCGCGTAAACCTCCAGAGTTTCTCTACAATAGGACCTATCCGTAAGCCAGTCTTTTAGCCTAGGAGGGCGTTTGCTGCCCCATCTTATAGCCACACGTCGTTTGGCCAGCAGAAGTGCTACGGCCAGGAACTTCCGTCGTTTTGCATGTTTTAATTTGTATATTCCCAGCAAGCAGGCTAGCGGAGCATTTGGTATCATTTCAGCCACATAACCGTGAGTGTGTCCATAACTGCCTGCCAGTACTTATGTATCTGTGGACACGCCCATGCCATGTGCAAGAAGTCTGCATTGAGGGCATCACATCTATTACACTTAGCATGAGATCTAAGGCCATATCTGTGTAGCTGAGTCGGGGTATAATAGATTTGATGTAGGAATTTAAAATGAATAATATGTAAATTGCAGTTCGATGTCAGCAGTTGTAGTTTTGTGCAACTATATTCCCAAACCCGTTCGTCTATGCTATCCCCTATTAACAGTTCCCACTTTTTAGCGACCGATTTATGTTCCCGCCCTGTTCTGCCAGGGACGCATTGCATAAGCGTGTAACTAGTTTTTGGCGAGTTGGTGCTGTCAATAGAATCTGTAGTGCTTGTAATTGCGGTGGTTCCTCCGGAAATGAGGCATAGAGCTCCCTAATCGCCACCTGCAGCCGCAAATGGGCAAATAACTTCATGGGTGTGTGATGGACACTTAGGGACGGGTCCTCCCTTGGAAGGAATCTGCTGTGTGGAAAAACAGCGGTCATAGTGGAAAGTTTCATTTCCCCCAGCAGCTGTAGCATTTTTTTCTCTTGTGTTACTGACAGTTTCGGATGGTGTGCGATCAGGAGGGATGAAGCGTAGATGGGGAGTTTCTGCGCTCGGTGTGCCAGCATATGCCATGCTCTAGAAGTGCAGTGCACAGTTTGAATCGTGTCTCTATGAGTAAAGGACTTTGAGTCCGATACATGAGCTATCAGTGGGGTTGGTTGTACACTGTCTATTTCCACTGCCACGTGAGGTATGTATGTGTGTGGTTGCCACCAGTAATGTGCATGTTGTGCTTGTGCGCAATAGTGATATAATTGTAGATCTGGTGCACCGAAACCTCCCTTGTGGTACGGTTTCGTCAATATGTTCCAGCTTATTCTGGCCTGCTTTCCCGCCCATGTTAGCTTCTGCATAGCCGATCTCAGTTTAGAGAACATCGCCTGCGTTAGCCAGATGGGAATATTAATGAATAAGTATAAAAATGTAGGCAGGACTATCATCTTTTGCAGAGCTATCCTATCCGCTAGCGAAACGGGCATCCGTATCCAGCGATCTATCTGTTCTTCAAGTTCAGACAGCGCTCTACCATAATTTTCTCTTATCACCAGTTCTGGATCTCTATGTATCCATATTCCCAAATACTTTACCGGGTCAGTTTGCCATTTCAAGGGATAGTCTAAGTTTGGTTGCGTTGTGGCCACCGCCAGAGGTATAACTACCGACTTGTCCCAGTTTATTCTGAGTCCCGAGTACTGCTTGAAGCGTACATATTCTCTTAATATTTCGTTTAAGTGTACATTGGAATGACGGGTAAAGAGTACCATATCCTCAGCATATAATGAAATACTGAGTGGGCGGAGGTGGAACTGTAATTCAGCTTCTAAATGTCGTTGGCGAATTATGCAAGCTAATGGCTCCAGAATCAACGTGAACAGAATAGGTGAAAGCGGGCAGCCCTGCCTCGTCCCTCGCCCTATACGTATGGGGGCAGATGTGTGCCCAATAATTCTTATTCTAGCAATGGGGTCGTTGTATAATAGTTAAATCCATCTCAGAAATGGCTCTGGAAAACCCATTCTGTGTAGTACCGTGAACATGTACACCCATTCCACCGAATCAAAGGCTTTCGCCGCATCCAATAGGGACGCAGCCACAGGTAGCTCTGGGTCCATATGGTGGTACAGTGCAAAGATGGTGCGTATTTTTGGGGTGGTGGATCTAGTCGGTACAAATCCAGCTTGATCAGGCAGTACCAGCTTCTCTTGCAGAAGTTGTATCCTAGTTGCTATGATCTTTGCTAATATTTTAACATCAATATTTATTAAAGATAATGGACGGTAAGAGTCACATTTAGTTAAGTCTTTATCCGGTTTGGGAAGCGCTACCAGGAGTGCCTCTCTTAGCGAGGTCGGAAGTCTACCCTCTTCATATGCTTCATCATACATTTCTGCTAAGTACGGTAACAGTATATCCCGGTATTCTTTGTAGAACTCTCCGGGTAATCCGTCCAGCCCAGGGGCTTTATAATTTGGTAGGGAGTTTATCGCTTCTATGATTTCATCTTTAGTGATATGGTGGCATAAGAACGTTCAGTGAGTATCCGATAGCCATGCTATAGCTACATCATGTAAATAATTATTTACGTCTGATGGGGTAGCATTGGATCTGGTTTCATAGAGTTGAAGGTAGTAGCCTGTGAAGCAGTCTAGAATGGATGATGTATCATATAATGTCTGATTGTCTTCATCAGCTATCTGCGTTATGTAGGATGCTGTGGGTGCTGGCCTAATTTTGCTTGACAAGGCTCGCCCTGGTCTACCTCCCTCCCAATAATTGCATGCTGTGTATCTACGTGATTTGTATTTAATCTCATCTGCTGCAAATTTCTGGTAATCATCCATCTTTGCCCTGATTTCAGCCAATAGCGCGGGATTTTGTGTATGTGTATATTCTCCCTCAAGTTGTTTAATATCTCTTTCAATATTTTTTTTTTTTGTAAAATATGTTTTTATTAATAAAAAACACAGAAAGGAAACACAGGCGACAATTCCGCACAGCTTCCCTCGCAGGGGGAAGCATATTAGGATGGGAGGCCTGGAAGCCAACCCAGCAGGCAGTGTATCAACCATGTCAGGCAGTCCGCCATGCAACTAGGAAGCACCCCAAACTAGGACCGATATAGCAAGGAAAATGTCAATGACAGGGTTATGCTTCCGCCCCGCAACATGCCCCTGAAAAGACCATATTATCGAGCCAGGCTCGGCATTCGAGAAAGATCCAGCACTCCCCTCCGCTGCCTGCCCTCGCCCAAACTAAACTCTGAAGAAAAAAGACAACCCCCCGCCCCGCACCCTCCCCAACTCTCCCAGACCCACCCACCCTCCCCTCAGTGGTGGCAGCTCTCAGTCGTACGTGGGAGCAGCTTCAATCGACAATTACACCTGGAACAGGTGAAGGGCTCGAATCGAAGAGGGACACACCGCTGCCGGCAACCCCCTAGAGAGAAAGCGCACTAGAGGACCCCAGCGGAAACTGAAATTCTTAAAGGACCCCAGAAAGACATCAGCCATCCGTTCCATGCTCAACAATTTCCACAACCTCGCATGCCACAAAGAAATCGCCGGGGCTTCCTTCTTTTTCCAAGCTGCCGCCAGAGTGATCCTAGCCGCCCCTATGCACAGCCAAAGAATCTTTTTATCCGCGCGTGTCTGGTGTTCGAGGAGGGGATCCCGGAGGCCCAGTAACACAGAAGCTACAGAATCCGCGATGGGATAACCCAGGATCTCTTTAATATGGCACAGGATCTCCTGCCAGTAAGGGCGGATGACCGGGCAATCTCACCAAATATGGCGGAAGTCCCCCAAGAAGCCACAGCCCCTCCAACACCTGTCCGATGAGGCAGGAAAAATGCGGTGCAGTTTGGCGGGAGAGAAGTACCAGTCCATCATAGTCTTGAGGTGTGCCTCGCGCAGCTCCACTGAATGATTGTGGCTGGTCAAATCACGCCACAGATGAGACCATTCGTCATCCGCCACAGCCCTCCCCAGGACGTCCTCCCAGAAGCCCATATAGCGCGGACGCGGCGAAAGAACGGTGGCTAAGAGATGGCCATATATAAAGGAGATCGTACCGCGCATCGTCGAGGCGCGGGAGAGGAAGGCCTCAAAAGGGGTGGGCGGCCTAATTGCCGCCTCACGTACCGGTGGGGACAAAGCCCAGTGCAACAGTTGGGCGTGGCGGAACCGCTCTGTCTGAGGAACCCCATAATCCCGACCACAATTGTCAAAGGTGAGCGGGGCAGAGCCATGGAACAAATGCGTAAGGGCGAGACAGCCCCCGCTTCTCCATGCGTCAAACGGGCCCTCTTGGAGCGCCGGCGGGAAGGCCGGGTTGAAATGTATGGGAGTAAAAGGTGACGGGAACGTAGTCCAGCGCACATCCCCGGAAATTGAATCCCAGACCTTAAGGGTGGTGCCGGTAGGCGTGCTGATGTACGCATTCTGGGGCCTGTCCCCCTTGGGTTTCCATACCAGGTCCCAGATCGTACGCCCGCCACACTCTTGTCCATGAGGAGCCAGTGCTTCTCTGAGAGCGGCTGGGTCCACTCCACCAAGACCCGCAACTGCGCAGCTTTATAGTAGAGGTGCAAGTCCGGGAGGCCCACCCCTCCCTCCCCCCGAGGGCGTCGGAGAGTGGCAAAAGAAAATCTAGCTCGCCCCCCCGCCATATGAATCGGAGTATTAGAGACTTTACGCGGCGAAAGAAATCAGTGTCCAAGACAATCGGGAGCGCCTGGAATAAGTATAAAAGCTTGGGCAAGAGCGTCATTTTAATCGCATGTATCCTACCCAGCCAGGAGATGAACAACGGCTTCCAGCGGTCCAAATCAGCCCGTAGCGCTGCCAGAAGAGAGGGGAAGTTGGCCGAATATAGTTTCCCCACCGTGGGAGTCAAGTGCACACCCAAATACAGTAGTGAGGAGTGTGCCCAAGGCAGGGGCGAGAGCGGTCGTAGGCGGTCCACCTCACCCGACGAGATTGTGAGATTAAGGATGTAAGATTTGTCGTAATTCACCTTAAAGCCCGCCACCGCTTCAAAACTCGCCAGTGCCATTTGCACGTGGGGGAGGGATTGCGCCGGGTCCGCAAGCGAAAGCAAGACGTCGTCCGCGAACAAGGAGATCTTCTGCTGTTCGCCCGTAAAGGGTATTCCTCGGATGTCCGGGTGTTCCCGTATCGCCAGCGCCAATGGTTCAATACTCAGAGCGAACAGCAAGGGAGAGAGTGGACACCCCTGCCTCGTGCCCCACGTGTGCAGGAAGAAAGTTGAGAAGGAGCCATTGACCGCGACACGTGAACGGGGCTCGTTGTAGTTGGCCCGAAGCATGGTGAGGAATCTGTCCGAGAACCCAAACGCTGCCAAGGTACGGAAGAGGAACTGCCAGTCCACCCGATCAAACGCCTTCTCGGCATCCAGGCCTAGTAATATAGCCGGAATGTTAAAGCGGTTGGCCTTCTCGATAAGGTGAATCACCCTCCGAATGTTGTCATGGGTTTGTCGCCCCTCAATGAACCCCGATTGATCCGGGTGGATTGGCACTTGCATCAGATCCTGCAGGCGGGACGCAAGAATGGAAGAGTAGAGTTTGGCGTCGATATTGAGCAGGGCGATCGGCCTGTATGAGGAACAGACAGCGGGGTCCTTACCGGGCTTAGGGATGACTGAAATGACTGCCTCCGCCATAGAGGCCGAGGATACCCCCGAGTCAGCCATTGCATTAAACAGATGGACTAAGAAGTCACTGATGTCAGCGGCAAAGGTTTGATAAAAGAGGGCCGTAAATCCGTCCGCCTCTGGCGCCTTGTGAGGCTTCAGGGCCTTGATGGCCCCCAGCACCTCCTCCCCAGTGATGGGAGCGGAGAGCAGCTCATTCCAGGCCGCAGATACCTGAGGGAGCGGGAGAGCGCGCAGGTAGTCTCCCTGGGCAGCGGGATCCAGGGAGTCTGCCGCATAGAACTCGCCAAAGCGTGCAGCCTTGGCCGCATCGCAGTGCTGTAGCGCACCCGTTGCGTCCCGAATACCACCAATGTAATCCCGTTCACGCTTACGACGCAGCTGGCGGGCCAAGTGTTTCCTTACTTTGTTCCCCTGAGCATAGGAGAGATGATGGAGCTTCAGGAGGGTAAACTCCGACCTATTGTTGTAGTGAGCCCGTAGCTTGCCCCGGAGAGCCGTGAGAGAGCGCCACGTTTGTCTGGAAGGTTGATCCTTATGCGTACGCTCCAGCACCGCTAGTTCCGCCTCTAAAGCCTCGCGCTCCGTTCTCCGTAATCTATTAAGTGCCGCATTAAGAGCTATGCAACTACCCCTCACGGATGCCTTAAAGGCGTCCCAGGTAGTGAAAACAGATGTGTCGTGCACAGGGTTAAGGTCAAAAAAGTCCTGAATCGCCACCCGGAGCTCCTTGCAAGAAGAATCGTCACGCACCAGGGAGGCCGGAAAGTACCACCTGCGCGGAACCTCCCCCACCGGCGCCCACTGTAGTCCCAGGGCAAACAGGCTATGGTCAGAGACAGAGAGGGGAAAAATCCGGGCCTCACTTACGGATCCCCGGAGGGATTGGCTGTAAAAGATATGGTCTAGGCGGGAGTACGATTGGTGGACATGAGAGAAGAAAGTGTAGTCCCGAGAGAGGGGGCGCAAGGAGCGCCACCCATCTAGCAACCCAAGTTCCTCGATCCGCCGGCGCAACTCAGCAGAGAAGACACCAGTCTCAGCTCGACGGCAGTGGGAGCAGTCTAAGTCCGGATCCCAAACTAGATTGAAGTCCCCCATAACGAAGAGCGCCCCCTCCACAAAGTCCTCAACCGTGCGCAATAAGTTCAAGAGGAATCTATTTTGCCCCATGTTGGGAGCGTACAGCACTAGGAAGGAGCAAGTCCTCCCGCGGAGCACCCCCTTAACCAGGAGCCATCTACCCTCCTTGTCGCTTCGGACTCCCAAGGGCTGGAAGTGGAGAGTCGAGCGGAACAGCAGAGCTACTCCCCTATGTTTAGAGACCGCAGAAGACTTATATATAAGGGGGAACCGCTAATGCTTCAGCCGGCCCTCATCTCGCCGATCCAGGTGGGTCTCCTGGAGACCCACCACATCCAGGTGATGGTCAAGGACATACTCCCAAACCTTTTGGCGCTTCTGGGGCGAATTCAACCCCTTCACATTCCAAGTGCCTAGGGTAACAGGCATTCTTCACGTCTCCCAACTCTCAGCTCTATCAAGTCAGTCACAGCCCAAGCGCCGTTCTCGTCCCCGGGACCCAACCCGTCTAGAAAGGCCCCGTCAGAAGTGAGCCCACACCGCACCCCCGGACCACAGCTCGACGACCACCTTAAACCATCTCTCCGAAGTCGACCATCAGCCCCCACACAGCCAGGGCAGCGGCCCTTACAGCAGCACCTCCCTCCTCATCCACCCCCCCAGGACCAGGGTCCCCTCTAAAGCAAGCGTCACTCCCTCCCTGCCAATCCCGGGTGACCCCCTCTACCCTCTCAGGTCTCCTCCCCAGAGCCCCCACTGGGCGCAGCCCACAAAGCCGTCCTCGCAGCCACTCCATGCTACCACCACTGGATTCTCCCCTCCCCACACCCACCCACCCACCTCGCCGCCCCCCCTCCCCATCCCCAAGATCCCCTTCCCAAAAACTCAACAGAACCCCATAAACATCAAACACAGGAGCGATCCGCCCCACCTAAAGAAAGTCAAAAAGAGAAAACATTGCAACCAAGAGGGCTGACGTTGAGACCCTCGGAGAGCGGGATCGCAGGCAGTGGGGGTGTCCCACCCGCTCTCCAGACCGGGGTGTCTTCCCCCAAAGTACATAGTTACCCCCGGTACCTGAACAGGAGGAAGGCGTCCCCCCGCCACCAAACAGCCTTCCCTTTACCATCAAGCCGCTGAAGAGCTGTCCCGCGGCGATGACACCGTCACAGTCACTATGGAGGCCACAGCTCCATCCCTTTCCTGCTGACTGGCCGCGGTGTTCGGCCCAGTCTGTGCCGCTGGTCGCCCAACTCTGTGCCAGGAGGAAGAGCGCCGTCGTCGCCGTGATGGTGAGCGCCCCCTTCCCCGGCAGAATCCGCAGCATCAGCCAGCCCCAGAAGCTCCTTGGCAGCCTGCAATGATCGAACCTGGACCAGCCTGTTTTGCCACCTGAAAATGAGTCGGAAGGGATGACCCCAGGAGTAAGCCACATCTTGAGCGCGCAGAAAGGCCGTCACAGGCCGGAAGTCGCGGCGCTTCTGCAGCGTAGAGGCTGCCAGATCTTGGAAGAGCTGGGGACGGTGATTCCTGAATAACAGGTCAGCCATGGACCGCGCCTTCTTAAGAATACGTTCCTTGAGTTGGAAGTCATTGACGCAGACCAGAATGTCCGGAGGGGGGCCCCGGAGCCCCTCGGTAGGCCCACTCTGTGGACCCTGTCCATCCTAACTTCGTGGAGGTCATCGTCACCCAGGACTTGCAAGAAGAGGGCCTCCACATACCCACGGAGATCTCCAGCCTCGCCATCCCATGGCACCGCTCGGATACGGATGTTGTGGCGCCGAGACCGGTTTTCCAAGTCTTCCGCATGGGCCTGGAGATCCAAGTTCTGCTCCGTTAGTCGGAGGACATCCTGTTGGAGCTGCTGGACATCCCCCGCCAAACCAAGATCATGCTCTTCCAGCGTCGCCACGCGCTCACCAATGCCATCCACTTCTCGTCGCACGTCTCTGAGGTCCGCGGCGAGCTGGGAGCGGAGATTCGAGATGTCCTCCTTGATGGCGGAAAATAGCTCCAACATGAAGGCCTTGGTGGCCGGCGCGTCATCGTCCTTCCGCTGGGGGGAAGCGCTGGTACCCGGTGGCGTCGGCGGCGGCGCCCCCCTCAGGGGCCCCTCTTTGCCCGATTTTTCCTTACGGGCCTATTCGCCATCTCGACCTGAGTCCCCCGCCGCTGACCAGGCCAATGTCTGCGCTGCACAAAAGTCCCGGCTCCGCAGGCCCCCGGCGGAAAGGCGGCCAGCCAAGCGACGCCGTCCGTCGCAGCCCAGGTGGGGAACGCGCGTCCCTCCGGTCGTATGCAAGTCCACAGTGGCAGTGGCAGAGGCGTCCGGACTCCCCCCTCCGTGAGCCGCAGCGGCCGCGTTGCCCCACACTCGGCCCCCAAGAGGCCTCGGGCCCAGCGAAAGTCC
This sequence comes from Triturus cristatus, assembly GCF_964204655.1. Lineage (NCBI taxonomy): Eukaryota > Metazoa > Chordata > Amphibia > Caudata > Salamandridae > Triturus > Triturus cristatus. Next base: position 806,909,938 of record NC_140591.1, read on the forward strand.
AAGCCCAAGCGATGTAGCAGGGCCCACTTCAGTGGCAATCACCCCTGCTCGGCCGGTGCATCAGTGTGTCAGGGCACTCCACGGGGCCGTGCGTAGCAAAAGTTCCCACCAAATCACCAGCGCTGGCCCACCACGAGACCGATCAAGTCCAGGACCCCAGGGATCGATCCACGCCGCAGCACAGGCTGCAACCCTCGGCCCGGGCGCCGCAGCTCCTCCGACCAGCACGCCGGCCCCCAGGCGCTCCTCTCCAGAGCGGGGGTAAGGGTCAAGGATAGGCCCCGCGTCGGACTCCCATGCAGGGGCACCACACCGCGGCCACATAAATCCAGCCAGGAGCTCCTCGGGTGCCGCTCCTCCGAAGCCGCGGGTCCACTCGAGGGCCAGGCCTCCAGCCGCCAACGTGACTCCCCAGGCTCACCTCCGCCGCGGCGCGGCACTCTGCTTTCCGTCCGGCCACCCGCAGGCCCGGCAGTGCGCTCCGCACCAGGGGGATCATCGGGACTTCGCCAGCGGGACCCGACCGCCGCTCCGCAGCCAGCAGCACTGTCCCTGCGGCGCCGCAGAAGGCTCCGCCCTCAGCCGCGAGGCGCCCGGCTTCAAATGCTCGGCCACGCTACAGGCCCCAAAGCTGCCGGGAGGGCTCCGCTCGGTCCACGGGACCGGCTCCGCCGGCAGACCGTCCCCAGAGCAGTCAGGGGGACAGCGCTATCCTGAGGGCCCCCGACAGGGCAAGGGAAGGCTCTTGATCAAAGCTAATGCATTCACGGCGGCGGAGGGACTGAAAACACGTCTTACTCCGCCGCCATCTTGGACACGCCCCCTTTCAATTATTTTTAATTGTTGTTGGATGTCCTTCAATATCCCAGCATGCTTACTGATGCAGTGGCCCCTAATTGTAACTTTAAAAGCCTCCCACAGGGACCGTGCACTGTCCACCGTTCCTGAGTTGAAATCAAAATAGTCTACAATGGCCTGGTGTAGTTTGCTGCGAGAAACCTGATCTTAGAGAGTACTACCCTGCAGCCTCCATGTGAACTGCTTAGGTATGTATGTAGGGACCTCTAGCGAGAGGCAGACAGGTGAATGGTCCGATAACGTCTTGGGTAAGTGTTCTATCATCCTCGTCCATGTGCAAGCCTCCTGCATGAGCAGCCAATAGTCTATTCCTGACCAGGTGTTATACGTTGTTGATGTGCATGTACCCTCTTTACGATCACTGTGTCTTTGCCTGCAAATGTCAGTCATCCCCCACGTTTCCATACCTTCTTTAAGTACTTTGGCCGCTTGTTTGCCATACCAGTCGTTCCCAGCTGACCTGTCGAGGGCTGGGTCCAGACACGTATTGAAATATCCTCCCCATATTATTGTTGTGCTCGGCAGTTCCTCTAATTTGGACCATATGTTTGCATAAAAACTGGAGTCATCATTGTTTGGGCCGTATGACGTGACTATTGTCAGTACTGTACCCCCGAAGTTACCCTGTACTATAACATGACGACCTTGGTCATCTTTTATAGCATGAATAGGCCGGAATGGGGTGCTGCCCCTAACCAACAGTAGCACACTTCTAGCATACGTAGAGAATGAGGATGCCATGCGGTACGTCGGCCATCGTGTGCCCACCTTTGTTTTGGTGAGAGATGTGAGATGCGTTTCCTGTATACAAGCAACATCTATACCGTGTCTATCGAAATATGCCAGTACTGTACGTATTTTTTGTGGATTTTGAAGTCCGCGGACATTCCATGTTATGAAATTTAGTGTACTAGTGTTCGAGACAGCATTAGCCATGTTTACCATCCTCTGCATATTGCAACCACCGCCTCTGCTTAAACCAATTATAATTTAAAAAAGGAACGTGCATTTTCCCAACATTGACCAGATTTTCATGAACTATCCCCCCCTCTCCCCCCTCCCACTCCTCCCCATCACCTGTTGCGGAGACAATCCCAAAACAGTTTACCATAATGCTAAAAAAAAAAAACATTCCCCCTCACTCTCAACAATTATCTCAGAAACAAAATATGAGCGGGTGTGGTGCACACAAAAGGGCCAGAGCTGCCAGCCCATTTCTTGTGGGTTACCCCACATGGGCAGACGCCTCATCAACATTTTACCAAAAGAACTCAACATAACGCACCATGTCTGCAAAGTGCTATTAATATGATATTCGCCAACATTATTGTTGATGCATGAGAAAACTAGAGACCACTAAGTTGCGAATAAGATATACATGACAATTGTTTTAGTAGGGATTCCCCCATTGCAAACATTTGAACTTATCTGTTCCCACACAGCGATCATGTCCCGCAGCCAGGTTTTGAGATTGGGCGCATCTTCATCATGGCAGCTTATACACGCCATATTTTAATCGATCACGGCAGTCTTGCGTTCACTCTTACATCAGCAAGCAGGAAAAACTCCTCTTTTGCGCCATTCCCTGTCCCTTTCGGCAGTGTTACTTCATGCCTCCTTTTAACAGTTCCTATACAGGAGGAGTAGTTGTTGACATTTCGGGTTCATGGTTATTTCACGTCTGAGGTAGTAGATTGTTCTCCTGTGTCCCCTCTTGGAGATGTCCTACGCACACTCCGTTGTCCTTTCTGTTGGAGGAACTTCAGCACATACTGAGGTTCATTATAAATCCTTGACTTCCCATCATCCATAACTCTGAGTCTGGCAGGGTATAGCATAGCATATTGTATATTTAAGTCCCTCAGTTTCTGTTTTGCTGGGCCAAATTTCTTCCGGACTTCCTGAACCGACGCTGTAAAGTCAGGATACAGGGAGATGTCCATGCCCTCATGACTCAAGTTGCCCAATTCTATAGCCTTTCGGAGTGCTGCATCGCGGTCACTGTCGTTTAAAATCCGTGCTGTGATTGGTCTTGGTCTCGAGCCTGTTGATGGTTTTGGTGCCAGTGATCTATGTGCTCTTTCGACTATGAATATCTCAGAGAACGTCTCTCGTCCCAGCAACAAGATGAGCAGTTGCTCGACATATCGTTCCATAGGCCCAGTGTTGGTAGTTTCAGATACGCCCATCAGTCGAATATTATTTCTGCGGGATCTCGCTTCTAAGTCTTCAGCTTCCGCTGCCAGGGCCGCCATATGTTTATCCATTTTACCTTGCTTTGTGTCCATCTGCATTTGAGTGTCTTCGGCTTCGGATATCCGGCGCTCTGCCATATCAAGTCTCTCCGTGTGCTTGTCCAGACGTTCAGACATCCAGTCGACTCGGTACGTTAGAGAGTCTATTTTACCATCGATGTTGGTGACAGCTGCCTGGATTGTGGTGAACATGACTTGTACTTCATCGTTCATGATTCCACCCGTCGCTCCAGTCACCGTTTGCGTTGATGGTTAGTCCTCCGCCCACTGGTCCGGCTACATCCTCGCCTGCTCAAAGGTGATTTTGGGCTGATTTCTGTCTGTCTTGCCCATAGTTCCTGGTAGTGATAGTCCCTGTTTCTCGGGGCCTTACAAGAGAAAAATGGTTGTCCAGTGGGGGAGGAATGGAAATATTACCAATATTGCGACGGCGCGAGTCTTCTTCCTGAGTGCAGTTTCTTTTTCTTGTTTATGTGATCATCACTAGCAACTGTGCAAAGAATGGCTAGTAGCTATTTGTGCCAAGCCTTGAGCACAGCAGATTTTCCTGTTTATTACTTGCGCATTGGGGTATCACCGGCATGCATCTGCTCATTTTGCGTCATCTCCTTCCTCTTTAGCAGCGGTGCAGACCTCGGCCTGAGTTTCCAGTGTGTAGGTCGATACACCGGTTGCTTCAAGTACCCCCGCGTTTCCCTCAGTTATGGGCACAGCGTTCTTCGCCCTACTGCACCTGCGTCGAAATATGGTTGCAGCACCACTCCATCTCCTCAGTGTGGCCCGAAGCAGCTCAGACACATACAATGTCCGCGACCTTCTTCGCTTTTTCTTATTACACCATGCAGGAATTATAGCGTCCTGGGCCGCACCGGTCGCGGAAACGTTTCCCCTCCGCAGCGCAGCCTCACCGCTTAGTTGGTCAAAAGCGGCATCGTCGTCCTTGCTACAGGTGTCAGTGCTGTATTTATTGCTCACTCCGCAGCTTCACCTCGCCATGCAGGTCGCGACTGTTCCCTCTTCACCCGGCCGTCAAAAATGATGTTCCGGCCATACCGGCGGAGCCCACACACCGTGGCCGAGTTGCGTGCTGTACGTCACAGCCTTCACCGGCACGCCAGACCGATGCTGTGGTTTCGGTTTCTACTGGCTAGGCCTCAGTCGCATTGCGCTGCGCCATGGAGTCGCCGGACATCGCTGCAGGTAATCTGTCAGCCCACACAGGTTCTCTAGTGTGCGGTCGTTGCAGGTCTTACTTGCTCATGGTTTGTTGAGTTTCAGTTGTGTAGGATAATGCTGAATATTTAGGCGTCCGAGAGGAGCTCGCTTAAAGTGCGGCCAACTCTCTTCATGGCTAGCTTCGCTACCCCGTCCAGCTGCATTTTTACGGCTAAACAGACATGCACAATTCAACCTCTCCGGGTTGGAGAGCAGGCACATGCCTTCAGTACTCTTCGGACCTTTGAAGCAGCCTGCTCCAGCGAATCCAGACACTTCTCTCATGCAGCATTAGAGCAGTGTCTGGATTGGATAAAGACCTGCGTGACCTCACAATGGAGGAGTCAGGAGCTGGCTGGAGGAGTCGGTAGCCAGCTGGAGAACACAGAGGACAGATCGTGCTGCAAGATGAAAAGGTAAGTGAAACTTTTTTTTCATTTTTAAAATGTAAATGTATATTTTTTTAAGTTTCAAATCTGTTTATTGAATATAAATTGAACTGGCAAACAAAAAAAAGGGGAGTAATAAAGCAAAGTACATCACTGATATTATGGTACGTTGGCAGGGCCTTGCCAAAGTTCTCCTGTTACACAGCCGAAGAAACCATGTCGCAATAGGTGGAGGGCGGGGTTTCTTCCGATATAAAGCTATGGTCTGTCGTGCCGCCCCCAGCATTTGTGCCATAAGGCGCCAGTCTGAATGTGTCATGGCTGTTAGTTGTGAGGGTCTAATGCCCAACAGAGTTACTGCCGGAGATCTGGGTATGGGGAATCCTACTGTATCTTTAATGTGACTAAGGATCGCCTTCCAATGAAGCATCAGGTTGTGGCAAGACCACCAGATGTGGATGAAGTCACCCGTTCCGTAAATGTATATTTTATATTGTTTAAATGTATCTATGTCATCTCACCATTTTCGTGGGTCACCAACCGCCACTTGCCAGTTGGACCTATTGAGAAGTTAAGAACATTTTTATTAGCAAAAGTGTGTGTTGTACAATCAAATCTTTTGAGACAACCAATGTAAATACCTAGAAGATAAAATAGGTAGAGATTATTGTGATGATAGCTTTCAGTGGTATTGCATATTTTACCCTCAATTTTAGCAATTACAAACAGTACAACTTCAATAAAGCAGGTAATCAGATGTTATAAAATATTCATGAAGTGAGTAGGAAGTATATCTAACATCACCCAACCATTCAGGCCAACACAGTGGAGAGGTGAAAGCTGGAATGGACAGTTCCAAGTTTGAACTGAGTTCAAAGCAGACATTTCCACAACTTGGTTGGATGTTTGGCATTAGTAATCATGTAAACAATGCAGAGTCAGTTTTTACAAGTACCACTTCTACTCAGCATACCTTACAATTTTAGTGTCAACACAGTTTGATTTGTGAAACTCATGACATCAATTCAGTTGTTTGAAAAGAACAGACACCATTCAGAAAACAACATAAAACCATTTTCAGAAGAGAGCAGTGAATAGGGATTGATCACTACATGAGACTTTACCATATGTTGAAATATATTAGACAAGAGAGAATAAGCAATGTGAAATAGACATATTCTTCTGAGATACAGAAACATGCCATCATGGTAGTTATGTAGTAGTAGTCATTTCAAAGGCAACTTACCAACACTTGCAAGATGGTTACTGGAACATACCTGTGAAAAATATGCAGTAGAAATGGGCCAGACACGATTTGACACACACATGGATAATGGGTTATTTAGTGTGGTAACACTTACAGGTATCATTCCATCATGTGACATATAAAGGAGATTGACACCTGTAATCGTAGATGCAACACAATACATTCATGCAAATAGTCTAAATTATTTGATAATGATAGTTTGAGGTTTCTAAGTTATAAAGGAATGTGCAGCACATATTAGCAAAAGCTAAGTTCTAAGCAAACATGACATTGATGTTTAGTGAGAGAGTGTAAGGTGTAACTTACCAGACTCCACTTCACCAGGTATTACTGCCAAGCCTTCAGGATGTAGGATCTGCAAGACCTTCTCCTTCCAGGGCACGAGTTATAATGGGGGCTGGGAGAACTATCACCAGTTCTTTGGACCTTCATGTGACCCTTGGTGGCCAGGTAATACACCCTCCCCCGCAGGTCGTTTCACCTCTTCCTAATTTCTTCTTGTGGGTGCAGTTTGTTAGCTACAGCATTCACTCTGTTGGCTATTCTGTCTCACATTTGTCTTTTCTGCGACAGGGTTGTATTTTGGACTTGTGATCCAAACAACTGTGGCTCTACTCTTATGATTTCATCCACCATGACTGACAACTTGCGCAACAAAATAATATCAAATTAACAAATTGACCACAAAGTAAAATATAAAAAAACATGAAGGGACAAGTAACAGGGATATGAAACAAAAAAAGACCTTACTTAACTGGGTAAAACTCTGCCAGCAAGTGATGTGGTGCAGTGGAATGGCAAAGTATCATGGTCTGAAATTGGGTGTGTTTTATAGTGTTGTATGCAGGTGTTTCCATTTGGCCAATGGGCATCAGGTGTGTTCTACTGGCATCCGTTCAATGGCCACAGTGATGGTGCATTGTTCAGCGCCTACCGTGACAGACCCACTCTGTCTGGGAACCGCCGCTTTGAGTCCGCCAGCATAACTGTGAAATCTAAATCTGCTCAGCAGGAACCCGCTGCCCTGATGGAGTAGTATTTACCAGCATTGGAGTCTGCCGCTTCATCAGTGGTGTGCAGCGACCGCAGAGGAAAACACTTAGTCAGCGCGGATGGCGAGGCATCCTGCATGCATCTAAATACAGTGGACAAAAAACCTCAATTTCGCAAAGTACTAGGCACTGCCGCTGCGGCAGGATAGTGGTAAGACCGCCAAGATCTAAATCGGGTCCTATGAAATTTACATAAAAAATGATCAGCTTCTAATATTTGCAGAGCTTGGAATGTACACAGAACAAGCTGCAAACATAAAGACTAAGCAGTAATGCAATGCAGTATGAAATCAGGATCTGGAATTCACAAACCTACTTTTTTGCGAACACCTAAGCATACAATTGACCAAAATGGAGGATCAAAAATGCCTCCTCCCCAGAGTTCCCTATTTGCCCACAAAGGTGTGGACTGACCCGGTGGAAGGTATACCATAGTGACGGTGCTACTGCATGGGAAGCCACCCACAATAGGCAAGGTGTACGCACCCCCTCCCCTCAGTCTGACATTTGTGGATCGGATCATATGGCTTTGGTGGGAATTCCCTGCAGGACTATCAGATGGCGTACGACTGACCCTGTCCAGACTTTTCGGTGACTCCATGCTACACCTTCTGGCGTCTTCCTTGGGTTGGTCAGACTCATGGAGGGCTTACCATCTGAAACAGCCATGCTATACCTTCTTTTCAACTGTCCAAGATTGGACTACCTGTTCCTCCCCAGCTCTTAGATACATCAGGTCTCGGGGGCTATGATCCTTCTTGTGGGCTGTCAGATTATTCCCCAGTGGCTATCACATCGCACATCGGAATGGAGGCTGGCGCGGCCTCCATTCCGACGACGCATGTTACCTTGTGTGAGAAGTTGGCCTGGCATATGCTGGTCACCAGTTAAAGTGGCCACCTTGCACCAGTCCAATTCGACTCCTATGGTAGATAGGTTTAAGACAACCTTTTAAAGAAAGCTATCCTAGTGGTAGCTGTGGAGAGCAGCCTTCAGGCTAAGTCTCAGAGGAATGTAAAGCAGCTTGTTTTACCTTATAATCTCTTGAATTACCATATGAAAAGACACCACACAGGTATATATATAAAATATATATGTATTTATTTCTAGACACACTATACTAATCTCTTTATGGGATCAGAAGTCAGGAACATATGCACAAATCAATGTTTCACAACAAATTAAGCACTTATATGGCTGGGGCCCTAGGGGCGTGCCAGACCATATACTAAAAAAGAGGTATAAGAAGAACGACTTGAGAAGGCCTAAGGTCTTCAGAAGCGCTGGGGCCTCACTAATCCACCCAAGGCAGGTAAGTAAAGGACCCACGGGAGACGCATGCAGTGTGAGAACACAGCCGCGGATCGCAATAGACTTCAATGGAGCAAGTCGCGGTTGGAATTTTAAAGTTTAGGATACTTCAGGAGAGTCTACAAGCAAGTCACTTACAGGGTAAGTAGTTCTAGAGCCAACACACACAGGAGCACCGGGTTACCTCACCCAGGAAAGCCGGGTGCATAGGTTTCTTTTGGTGTCGGGTCGCGGCGTCGTTTTCAATGGGAGCCAAAGAAGACTTGCTGCTTGTGAAGACAGGAGAAGTGTCCGGTGGAATCCAAGGCTGGATTCGGAAGAAAGAAGACCTGAAAGCAGTGGAGACAGTGTTCAAAGTCACTTGCCAGTGACCCGGGGCCAGGAAGCTGGATGCCCACAGAAGTCGGGTGATTTCAGGTGATCACGGGTGTCTTGACTCTTCAGCCACGAGGTCCAGGAGGCGTCGACGACGACCAGGAGCTGGATTCGGAGTGTCCCACGAAGTCTGCAGCTTACTGAGGTATCGGCAACCGGATTGGAGCCAACAAGCCTTGGTAACAGCAAGTCTCGTGGAATGTGAAGAAAGTCAGCGGTGCAGACCAGCAAGGTCTGAGGGACTCACCCAGCAAGGGTAAGTCAGGGCAGGCCTGGAGCAACCAGGGGAGCCCTTTGGTTCGATGAAAAAGTCTTCAGGGGACCCACAAGCCAACCGGCAAGGGATCGCGAAGACGCCTCGGGAGGATTCACTTCACAGGAGCCCACGGTCACTCAGGACGAGGTAGGCCACTGATTCTCGGTGGAAATCCTGCTGGAGTCTTGGACCACATGTGGCCCAATGCACAGAACGTCGTGAAGGGGTTGCACTCGACAATAGTGTACGGTACCCGGGTATTGCTGTTCCTCGTCACTCGTGGGGTCCACTCGCCTCAGTTCTGCTGGGAACTCACAATGGCCGTCGAGAAGTCAGGAAATCCACTTCCGGGGCTGCAGAGACTTCGGACTCCGGCGGGAGCAGGAAAGTTTGCGACCGTTGATGCAAAGTTTTGGTGCCTGCCAAGCAGGGGAGTCACTCCTTGACTCCAAGGGAGATTCTTCAGTCTTCCAAAGGTAGTGGAAAGTCGAAGGTCCAGGATTCTTCTTGTAGAGCGTCGTCCAGGGATATCTAGTTTGCAATGGCAAGGGTTCCCTATCTTATACGAAAAGAAAGGGAGGACTAGCTCTACGACCACTCCTCTGGGAGGGTCAGGGGAGTGGGTGGTTACACCCACTTCCCTTTGTCCAGTTTCGCGCCAGAGCAGGGGCAGGTAGCCCCTGAACCAGTTTGAGCTGGCATATGCTCAGAGGAGCCTACTGCTCCCCCAGTGCAGGACTTCTAAGCACTCTAGGAGTGCACCCACCCAGCCCCAATACACTAAATCCTGTCTGGAAGGTGGTTACACCTCCCTGTGACAGGGTGCCTATTGTTGGGCCTCCTCCACTGCGAGTTTCGGTCAGCAGCAGGAGGACAGTCTAGTGTCTGTGCTGGTGGCATCCATTTTGTGATGCCAGCGCTCTTTAAGGATTCTACCGTGTTTCCACAGTAGGTACATGTCTATCCCTCTAGAAGGGTGGGATCATACTCCCACACCAGTTACTGGTGTGGGGGTATGATTCCAAGGCGTTTGACACCAAACACGACATGTTTTGATGCAGCCATCCCAAAGTTAGCATTTACCGCTAGGTTATAATGCACTTAAGAGTATATGGTTTAACCGCATCCACACAGAGCTACAGAGAATAGACTCTGAGAGCTGCAGAGGGGCCCTGCTCAGGCAGAGGCACCCCCTCACATGGAAACCAAACTCCCTGCCCTCAGGATTGTTAGGGCCTGCCTTAGGGCTGACTGATAGGTTTATATGTGTGTGTAAGGTGAGATATAGGGACCCTATACCTCAGTGAGGAGTGCTAACACTACCTCACCCAGGCTGCAGTAACAGGCCTGTGGTGTGAGATTTAGTCTGCTTCCCAGGGGTGGCATAATACATGCTTCAGCCCCTGGTAGGCCTGTGAAGTACCTATGCCCTGGGTACCTAAGTTACCATATACTAGGGGCTCATAAGGTACCACAGTATCCAATGACTAGTGCATCTAATATGCACTCCAAGTCATTTAAGGGAGTAAGCAGATAGGCTGAGGTCTTGGATAGCAGGATCCCAGCCAGACTAGTCAAAAACCATCCAAACACCAGGAAAAAAGTGGGGGCAACCATGCAGTCAGATTCCACCTTCCTACACCTTGGGACTTAAAGAACCCGAAGTATAGGTTGGCGCTACGTTAGTCTCTTGGGGAGTACCTTTCCTTTAATGTGGAATCGGCTCCCACAGGAGTGGTTCTATGGGAAGCTATGAAAATCACGTTGCGTGGGACAGATTTCAGTTTCTGTGCGGGAGAGCAGCGCCGTAAACTCGCAGAGGTGGGGGTATTAGAGACCCAGCTCCAGTCCCTAGAGGGAGAGGCGAGGGAAGAGGTAGGGCGCAGGCCAGGCACAGGCTACATTTTGCCCAAACGCAGTTGCAGCAGTTACTTCTAGATGAAGCTCAGATGGCTTGGCAGGCTGCGCAGAATCGAATATACCAATGGGGTGACAAATCTTACAAAATGCTCCACCATCCCTGCCAGATTGCGCAAAGGTCAGAGACCGTATCAGTGCTCCGTGATGCGATGGGAGAGCTATACTCTGGATCTCGGGAGGTTACACAAACATTTGCGTGATACAATAAGACCCCCTACATCCGACGGGAAGTTCTGACCCATGCCCAAGTTGTTGATTTCATATGCACTACCGATCCCAAGCCTGTGTCAGACTGGATGCGCAAGCAACTGAAGGAACCAATTACAGTGGAGGAACTGACTGTGGCGCTGGCGAGCCTCCGCCCGGGTCATGCCCCTGGGCCAAATGGTTTCCCGTGCGAATTCCTGAAGGTGCACATGCCCCAACTAAGGTCACACTTGCTGAAGGCACTTCAAGAGGCCGCTGACCTGTCGACCCTTTCATCGTATTAGAGGCATGCCGGAATAGTGGTTTTCCACAAGCCAGGTTGCCCCTTGAGGAAACAGCCTCATATAGACTGATATCATTACTGTATGTTGAAGTGAAATTATTAGGCAGGGTCCTGAATGACCGCCTCCTACAACATATAACAGACGTGGTACATCCGGACCAAGCTGGCTTCATGCCTCGGCAGTCTGCCCGTCACAATATCAGGTGTGATCAAAATGTATTGGCAAAGGCACCCGACCTGGGGAAACCGGGGGCTCTCCTGCTCGCTAATATTGATAAAGCCTTTGACTCGATCAGCTGGGACTACCTTTACACTCTTTTGCAGGCCCTCAACTTCAGCCCACGTTTCCTTGCTTATGTCTGTCTCTTATGTACAGATTTGTCAGCGTCCGTCCGTGTGGCAGGCGCAGTATCTGATCCGTTTCCCGTATTCAGAGGCACCAGCCAGGGTTGCCGGCTGTCCCCCCTATTATTTGCACAAGCGATCGAGCCGCGGACGCATGGGTGAGGCGGGATCCCCTGGTGCGCGGGTTTGACTGGACAGCTGAGACCTCGGACTGAATCGCCCTATGCGGATGACATCCTGTTTTTCCTTATAGATCCAGCATTTTCCTGTCCATGGATTTTGCAGATCTTGGGGGTATTCGAGGAGACCTTGGGCTGTACATGAACCCGACAAAGTTGGAAATATTCCCGGTTTGCTGGATTGAGAGGAAAACGGCATGGGCTGCTCACCTGACCCAGGCTGACTAGGGCTTTCAATATCTTGGGGTCTCTGTCTCTCCAGACCTCACCGTCTCATGGCAGCACAACATTGGTCCCTTGCTGCCTCGTGTCTATGATGAAGTGAACGCCTGCTCCCTGCCTTTGTCACTTCTGGGTTGTTTCCACAGCTGTTATGAAGGTTACAAAATAACTCATACAGCATTCCCAACTCATGGTTCCGACATATGCAAACAACATATAACTCGACGTGACTCAACATAGAGTGTTAGTACATAAATCAATACCAATCAATAATCAATAAGCTATTTTCAAGCAATCGTCGCTAAACCCAAAACAATAGCTAACCATCATTCTGCTACCAAGAAAACTGCTCCAGCGCTGAATACTACAAATCCCCTCGCTACAGACCGGACCACATTTCATTCACTCATTCACTGGTGGGGCCCATAACACCAATCATTCATTCTACTTTCAGTATCAATGGTCCTCGAGAGAGAGAGAGAGAGGGGAGTTTCTTTCCATGCGCTGGAAATGGGAGGAAGAGTGCACCAATCACCTGATGAGTAACGACAAGTTTACCTATACCTCCCTACCTCACCAGGATCTCAATACATTATAACCTAGCAGTTCCTCCCATACTATTGGCCATGGATCAGCTAGTTGCTGGGAGTAGCAACCCTTAATTCTTCTAAACAATATACATTGAAATATTTCAAATAATAACCCGACACAGTTCTTTAAATGAATAATATGTTTATCTAATTAAAGCATAAGGAAATCATATAGCATTCAATATTTTAGTTTGCATATTTACCTAATCTGGCTAAATGGCGTCCTCTATGTCAAATTCAGATCTTTCGTCTCTATGCCCATAAATCAAAGAATCAGTTCGTAAGTTAATAGGGCATTTGGTCTCTGGTAAGCAGCTGTCCAGCAGTGTCACCGTCCTCTCCATCAGCATAACGTTGGGCAATCTAGTAAAGTGATGGTGTGCAAAAGGAAGTAAGTCCTACCCTCTCTAGTCTACTTTTATAGTAAATTTTATCAACAAATGTTTCAATACATGTTTCAGAACACATTTAATTGGTTAAACCAGGATCATTCTTCCTGATTCTCATGCATTAAATGTTGCATTAGATGCAGCTTCTCAATTTGTGAGTAAATTAGCAACAGTTTCTAGTCCATTCAGGGCATGTTGATTCCCATGCGGGGTTGTGTCCTTAGTGTCATCAATTATAACAGTTCATAGTTTAAGAAAGTCCTTTGTTTGATGCTTGGCACTCCTCCCAGGATGTCCTTCACGGATACAGTCTGCCTGGGGTCAGGACGAGGTTATTGTTGCTCATTTTTTAGCGCAGGCGGACTTCACTCAGGGACTTCTGTGTCTTGTCGGGGCGTCAGAATAGGGATGGCAGCCATTTTGTGGCCACTCCAGAAAGGTCAACTTAAGCAAAGAAACATAAAACGTAATTAATACATGAAAATGACTATTAAAATGTTATTCCCTCACTAACCCCTCTATGTGTGTGTATTTATCTAGCAAAAGCAACACGCATTGCAGTTTATACTCACAATTTAAAGCACGATTCACAAATCACATCACAAAAGCAACATATAACATGCCGATTCTAAATATCTGACATTAGTATGTGTGCAAAATTAGTTTACGTATCAATCAAGCCATGCAAATGCGTTTCCCATGTGTATTTTCTAATTAGTAATGTTGATTAATTAAACACAGCAAACAATTATTACTATTAATGTTAATCAATTATTCATGTTAGTTCAAAATGATGAAATGGAGGAGGTATACAGTTCTTAGGGAAAACCTCGCTCCAGCACTGGCACATTGGTGTGAGGACCGTGAGACTATAACATGCGCTTCAGAATGTATCCAAAGGTCAGCTGACGTCAGAGGTTGAATCTAGTCCTGCAGGGGAGGAGGCTAGGACACCAGGGAGGGCCCCTTTTTGTGGACAGCCAAGCAGTGTCCATTAGAACATGGTATATATAACCGGAAAATGACTCACACCAGCTCAGGGGGACGCTCCTGGGAAGGGCCTGGCCTGCAGCCAGTTTAAGAATATGTTGGAAAGCTGAAAAAGATATTTTGAGCACTTCAGTCTTTCACTTCCTGACTTCTAACTTTGGAAGTTTGTCTACATTTCTGGCATCGGTAACGTTGGAGATGAGGCCAAATGAAACATTGCATTCATTTTATTTTTATATTTACAAAACTGCTGCTGCAAATATTAACAACGTGAAGCGCTTCATACCGCACTGCTGCCATTTCTAAGCGCTATTTATAACATGTGGTATTGTCACCCCTTTGAATCCTACTCAATTTGCAGCTCTAAAAAGGGTAGAAAGCTGAGCTGGTTTTGCTCTTATTCAAACTCGCATCCTGTAAACCCCAAAAAGATGTCAGCAGCGAGAGTTTAACTATCTGAGTCATCTTGCAGAACCCGAGGACTGGGGCGAGGTGGCTAATTGAGAAAGCAGTGTATCCCTTCGAAATGTATAATAAATCATGTGTGGACAGTAAGGGCAAATATTGCCTAAAGAGTTTACAAAATAGGAATACAGATGTTTTCGTTAAAATTAACTTTAACTGCTCCAGATGTTCCACATAAGGCTGTGCGGCTCATTTCGGGGACACACAGATTTGATGTTGCACTGCCTGTCCTTTGATTTATTTAGAAATTGCGCCACTGCCCCTTGGGCAGTCCAGGGGATGGCTCAGAATTTTAACTAGATTTTGAAAGTCGCAGAGTAGGGAATCACGGAGTTCTCGCGAGAAGCGTGTTGGTGCCATTAGCAGGCGATCACCTCACGTATGTGCTGGATTCGACCGACTGTACATTATGGTGAGGCATCTAAAGTATTAAGCATGTGCGAGGGGATCAAGTGGACAAAGACGCAAGTGCCAATGTCCGTCGCCCGACAACTCTAAGACAGCTGTGGGCACCGCAGTGACGTTAGGATGTCTCACAAGGACTCTCACCTCATCTCCTGAGCCCTCGTGAAAACCGAAACGCGTGAAGGTTCAATATCGTGACAATGAAAGCGGCGTCGGATCAGCTCTCCGAGCTATACATCGGAATGCGGGGACGCAACAGTATAGAAACTTATTGATCTCCCGAATTGGCTTATGACTCCACAGTTTGCGGAGTTGAAGAACCCAGAAAATGAATCGTAGCCTTTAGCCACGACCAAGGGACACCTTGGACAGAAGTAGACTGACCATTCCCTTTTTACGATTAATGACCGATGTGCCGAGTTGTATTAAAGTATACCGCTGGTCGTTTAATGTTGCTTCACTGCAGGTTCTTATATTGTGTCCTAGTAGCTCCTGGAAAGGTAAAATGCGCGTCTATAAAGCTGTGTGTGTTTGGGAGGCGGGCGGGGGGTCATCTCTGCTGTAACTGTTCCTTCCCAGGCACCGTGTGTTTTACAATCATTGCTTGAAATGGAAATAAAAAGCGCAGGTACTTACTAACTGCAGGTATCACGGACTACTCAGTATGAAGACGTGTCCATACGGTCCCATTTTAAACATTGCAACTAGTACCTAGGTGCAGTGCTAGCCCTTTCAGACAAAATAAGTGTGTTTGATGAAGCTCACACCCAGTTCCCAGCACACAAAGAGCGGATTATCTGTTCTCTTACAGTCCTGCGCATATTGACTGACTCAATCACTATCTCTGAGAAGCACACAGTAAACTGTAAAGTCAACGGAGACCCAGCAGGGCGACAGCCCCCTTCCTGCACAGACACATGCATGCTGAGGAAAAGGAGCTCGCCGTGGTTTTGATTCAGGCGCCTCTGGGCCTAGTCGCGGAGGCATTGTTTATGTTTCAGAGACCGCGTTATAGTAACACAAAAAACAAGGAGGGAGGGGGAGAAGGGAGTGAGAGCAGAGGGGGGGGGTGGAGGAGCATGGAAAGAGTCAACAATCAAACCATTAACAGCGCGGCGCTGTGAGAGGCGCCATGAGGAAACAATCTCTCGGCATGCTGTGGCGGGGGCGGGGGAGCGCATTCCAGGCGGGGGAGCGGACCCTTTGAAGTAGTGTGATGCCGAGGCTGTGGCTACACGTGCACGCGCCAGTGGGCTGAAGCGCTTCCCCAAACGGATTGCATGGCGGCACGATGCACGTGATTGTGCGCGTGCTCGCCATGCAATCCACTTTTGGGAGCACTTTGAAATGCCCCTCTTACTAGAGTCTCGCATAGCGATTGCGTAAATGCAATAGCTAGGCGAGACCTAAAAATGGATACATACAGTTAAAATGGCCCAAGAATAAATATGGATAAATACAGAGTGAAATGTTAAAAAAATAAATACCATAAAACTGGGAGCCCTATTCATAACCTTGGTCTGTGTGTTTATTTTGCCTCTAATTCAACCATTATTTGCACATTTCTTTGTTAAAATGAATGGGGTATGTCCTATGGGACAATGTCCTGTGTATCAATGAAGACTTGTAAATCCAACAGAAATGAGAAACAAATTCATCACACATGTATAACTGATCATTAAAACTTCTTGAAACATGTGTGACTAAACATTAAAACAAACAAGACATTGTGCAGCAATAAATACCACCCTTGTATCACAAACAACTTGATAGATTTGATATGACACAATCGCAATAGTGGAATTGCAGTGTCAATTCCAGTCTAATAATAAGAGGAACCAGAGAAAATTGTCACTGAGGTTAGAATATATGTGACACTCTTGGGACAGGCTTAGGGATTCATGCTATAGTGATCGGGCGTGAGGTGGATACTTTAATTGTATGTTCCACTAGCCATCACATTAATTCTTCTGATATTGCCCTGGCCTTTCTCATCAACGCGTTTCGTACCCTGATGTCTGCGGGGTTCTCTTGAGGACCTAGACTGGGAGTGAAAAAATATTGACATGTATGTGTATTTCATCCAATTTCTTTCATGTGGAAATATAAGTGTGTATATTTGCTTGTGAAAAAATGTAATTCACAAACATTTACCAGTAGTACACCTCCTACACGTGTGACTGGGGCTGGTTTCCAGACATAACCTGGAAACCTCTTTTGAATTCCAAAAATAAGTAAATCTACATCCAGTTGAGGTTGTAAATCTCAGAGAACAGGTTTACTAATTTTGTGTGAACTGGGCACTCTATGAGGAGACTATGGGGACCAGTTTCTGTGTAGCTTTGTGCTCTGGACATTAGGGCTATCAGGTCTTAAAGTGCCTTAAATGTTCATTTGTATTTCTCTTTCCTCCTATGTGTGTGGAAGTGGCATGAGAGTTTGGGGCTAAAGACTTAATACAGAGGTGCTACTGCTGCTAATGACAAGTGAAATCAAAAACTTTTATTGTCTGGAAGTCCCTGGCCCCACTACCAAGTAGATAATGCATATATTAGAGGGGTGTAACGCCCCAAACTCCCCCTAAAGCTATGGCTTTGAAGGCTCACCACTTATTTATTTTTTGCATGGATACAAACCTTTACTTTCATTTTTACTTTGCTGTTGTGCCCGTTCATACTAAGCCGAACTATGCTATGTAGGTTTCGTGCTAAAATGTTCTTTTATCAAGTGCATCAAACACCAGACTGTTAAGATAAGACAACTGTGAAAGCAATCGTCAGACCGCTATGACAGGCACCATGCTTCTCTGTTAAATGGAAGATAGGTTTACAGGTTAGGTAAAAATGCAGGTTTAGGATTTGTGAACGCCTACTGCTAGACCTTTCCATATGTTTTTCTGCATTGTGATTTTTGGCATATGTGTTGCAGCCTGGGAGCCATGTGAGTAATATCTGACAGTGGATAAAAAGAAGTCTGCTAGCTCATGATATAAATGTTACCAAGAGACTTAGGGCAAGATGTACACCCTTTTTTTGCGGTCGCAAATAGGAATCGGACCGTTTGTGACTGCAAAATAGGTCTTCCCCATGTACAAACCATATTTTTGAGAGTCGGTAACCTATTACCCGCTCACAAAATAGGGTTTGCGACTCGCTATTAGGCAGGGGCGTGCCAAGGGCGTCCCTTCCTAATAGCGAGTCACACTTCAGTGTACAATTGTTTTGCGACCGCAAGTGCGGTTGCAAAACGCTCGCAGTTTACCACCTACTTCAAGTAGGTGGTAAGCCACTCGCAAACAGGAAGGGGTCCCCAGGGGACCTCTTCTCCTTTGTAATGTATGCGAAAATATTTTTTAAGGGCATGCTGTGGCCCCACGGACCACTGCCTACTCTTAAAAAATGAAACAGAAATGTTGAATTTTTCTTTTTTAAATGCATCCCGTTTTCCTGTTAGGAAAACGGGCTGCATTAAAAAACAAGCATTGAAAATGCAATAGGTCTCGCCTTTGATTAAGTTAAAGCCATTTGCTTTGCTAATGGTATTGTATTCTAGCTTTGCA
Organism: Triturus cristatus; assembly: GCF_964204655.1. NCBI lineage: Eukaryota > Metazoa > Chordata > Amphibia > Caudata > Salamandridae > Triturus > Triturus cristatus. Next base: position 806,928,470 of record NC_140591.1, read on the forward strand.
TTATTTTGTGTATATTTGTAATATGTGCATATATTTGCTCTCCCCTCGTCCCTTTCGTCTGCCTCATGCTATTGTAATCCTCACTATACGAAATTAACAAATACTATTTTTCTATTCATTCACCTCCCAAATCTGAAACACTGCTCTTTTCCTAGTAACGCTATGCTTTAAACTACTACACAGGTAACAAAACAATTCTAACTACATACAACTACAACATGTCACAAATATACACTAAATAATGCAAAGCTAGAATACAATACCGTTATCAAAGCAAATGGCTTTAACTTAATTAAAGGCGAGACCTATTGCATTTTCAATGCTTGTTAAGTAAGGATACTGCTGAATGGGCCCCGCGGCTGAGAGCTTCGATTTCTGCTCCTGATTCCATCTGTCTGTTTCAGAAGGACTGAAGCATAAGTGAGGCAAAGGCGTTCATTAACTCTTGGTCAGGCATTCTCCAAGGTGAGGGTACAGGCCAGTCTGCCAATAACTGCCAAGGTTTCAGATGGCTATATGTGACATTTTCATAATTTCATTGTAATTATGGGTCAGCCACCACAGCTGTTTGCACCAGTTTTAAAATCTTAGATTTTCTCGGTTTGATTCATTTCTGACATTTTTATGTTTCCCTTTCTTCATTGCATGATTTTTTTGCTTGCAAGAAAGTGTCACTCTTACTCGTCGAAATGTCACTCATAATTGCATTGAAATTTTGAAAATGTCACTCATAGCAATCTGAAACCTTGTCAGCTATGGGTACACTCACACTTGCACAACTTCAGACACTCATGGACAGTCTACTGGCCACTACTGGCCACACAGAAATGATTATAAACACGTACACAGAATCTACGTGTGGGGCACAAACATGCAGACACGCAGATTTTAAGCCACCTCGTAACACACGGGGAGAATAAAGGAGTGTTCAACCCACTGTGGGCGAGAGAAGCGCACGTTCCATGGAGATGTGCGTGTTTTTTAGACAAACGGTGACGGGCACATGCAGATTTAGAGATAAAGTAAGAGGCACTATACATTACCTCACATTGATTGCGATATGCGCGCGCAGACATGGACACACGTACGAACAGGGTGACACACCGAGGGAAGAGAAGGAAGGTGGATGCGGCGGGAAGGACTCTTATTCTGACACTTCTTTCTTCCTTCCAAATGAGGGTCTGGAAAAACTGAGCAGGCGGGCTTGGCTCCCAAATCACAGCATTCCCAGTGACACAAAGCCAGGCACAGAGACAAAGACAGAAGCAAGAGCGGGGCGAAGAGACTGCGAAGAATGAGGAAACAGGGGCGCGGGAAGTGAGCTCGGAAAGAAGCGCAAAGAGAAATCAAAGAATGTGGAGAAAGAGAGAAGGGGAGAGAGAGAGGGGGAGATATGGGAAAGAAAGAGACAGCAGCAAGATGGGCCAAGGAGAATGGAGAGATAAGTGGGGTTCGAGAGAAAAGGGAAGACGGGCAGCGGAACAGCAAAGAAAGAGAGGGGAGGAGAGAGGGAATAGAACGGAGAGAAAAAGAAAGAGAGGGAGGCGGAGGAGCAACACAGACCAGGGGACACATAGGCACACAACAAAACAAATAAAGGAGAAAGAAAGTGCAAGGGAAGATAATGAGCGTTGGAAAGTACCGAGAGACTGTGAAAGAAATTGCACAATATGCAATGGAGAGAAAAAAGAGGGAAGAGGATGGAGAGGAAAGATGACAAAGACAGTGTCATAGAAGTGTGGGGCAGAGAGGGTGAAGAGGACGTCCAGAAGAAGGAGAGACTGACAGAAGGAGTTAGAAAGAAGAAGACTAGCGAGAAAGGAAGAGAACACGTGAGAAGAGAGAAAGAGATGAGGAAGGAGAGTGGAGGGAGACAGCATGATGGGGGAGGGAAAGAAAGAGGTGAGAGTAACAGAAAGATGAGAAGAGGAGAAGGACAGAAAATTAGAGGAACAGAGAGAGAAAAGGAGAACGATAGCAAGCGATGAAAGTAACAGAGAGAGAAAGAATAGGAGACAGGGAGGGGGATAAGTGCGCAGACGCCTCTCCTGACCCACCCAGGGCAGGCAGCTGCCGAGCGCCCTGTTACAAGGCTGCGCTCCTGGATGTGAAGGCAGGTGAGAGGTGGGGGAGGGACAGGTGACATTTCATCGGGAGGGGGTGCGCAGTTAGCAAGGGAATTGTGAAAGCAGGCAATGAGTTCCTGTTTGTGATCACATTCCTGAGCAGTGTAGTCTGTATACAAAAACACAAGTAGAAGCATACTAGGGCACATTTAACACTACAAACACACGCGCAAACATCTCACACGTCATCACAGCTCCTGCACACACAGGCTGGCGGACACTGAACTCTACCAACACGTATTACAGGCATCGACAGATAGAATCAATTTCTCTTTGTCTCACACACACACGGACAAACAGATGAACAGTTAATCACCACTGTGACACACACAGACTGAGGTACGGCCCTCAGACACGCCGAACCCCAAAAGCTCTCTCACACACACACGTCACGGCAAACCAAGATGGCACACATGCAGTTCGTCGACACACACACGTCACGGCAAACCAAGATGGCGTCGGCCTGTCCAGATGGGCCGTCCTAAAAGTGGACAAGGCGGTAACCCAAAAGCCCGGTTTTCAATCACGCGCCAGCGTTTAACATAAACAATGATGCGTGCCAATTGAAAACGGGCGGGGCTTAAAGTCCCTTCTGAAACTGTATTGATTCCAAAAGGCTCTCGCATGGCGAGAGCAGCGCATGCGCGCTGCTAACACCAGGCGAGACCTAAGAAAAAGCAGTCACAGACATGGTGGTCTGCTGACCCCAGCAGGCCACCATTCCTGGGAGTGCTAGCCATTCCCAATGGGGTTGCAGATTGCACCTGCCTCATGCATATTAATGAGGCAGAAAATTTGCGACGCCATCAGGAATCGCAAACAGTGTCTGAGACACTGTTTCAATTACATTTTGCGAGTCGCAAAACGACGCAATTTGCTGGTCGCAAATTTTAAGGGTCGTACATCTGGCCCTTGGGGCCACATATATCATAAATTTTTTGCATTCACATACGGGCGATTCTCAGAATCGGGCCGTTTGTAAACGCAAAAATGCTTTTCAGATGTAACAAACCATATTTTGTGATTTGATAACCTGTTATCATATCACAAAATGGGTTTGTGATTCGGTATTTGGTAGGGGCGTGTTTAGGGCCAAATACCGAATCTTAACGGTATGTATGAATGTTTTGTGACCGTGAATGCGGTCGCAAAACATTTGCATTTACCACCAACTTCAATTTTGTGGTTACCCATTTGCAAATGGGAAGGGGTCACCAAGGGACCCCTTTCTCTTTGGGAATGGTGGCAAAAACCTTTTTTAGGAGCAGGGAGTGGTCCCATGGAACACTGCCTACTCTTAAAAAATGAAAATAAAACGTTTCATTTTTGTTTTTTAAATGCAACCCGTTTTCCTTTAGGGAAAACGGGCTGCACTTGGATAAAAAAAGCTTGCTTTATTTACAAGCAGTCATGGACATGGTGGCCTGCTGAATCCAGCAGGCCACCATCCCCGTGATTTTAGCGATTCCTAGGGGATTGCAAATTGCGACCTACCTCAATCATTTTAATGAGGGAGGTCGATTTGCGAGCGCCTACGAATCGCTAAATAAAACTCTTGGAGTTTCATACATTTTTAATAGTGATGACCTAATTGCGATTCGCTGAAAACCGCAATTAGGTAATCTCTATTCCAAACCTTGATACATATGCCCTTTAGTCTTGTCATACCACAAACGAGAAAAGGGAGATGAGACTTGTTAATTATTACTTCTCTCTTAGTTTTAGCTATCAGATGTTCATAGTCCTGTAAGGGTGGCATATGCCTTTCCCTGCATGGGCCCCCTGTAGTCGTCTGGCCAGTCGGGCAGGAGCAGCAGGTCCAGCAGGTTCCCTGGATTTCCAAGCAGAGGTAGATGTGCATTACTCCAAGGTGTTGTCCCCCATTAGTCTATTCATTGCACTACAATGGACCACCTGAAAGCCCCCTCACTCCCACGCATTCCCCCTCCAAGTTAAGGAATCTGTTTGTTCCTACTTCACACACAGAATTGTCATCTTTAATTGCCCCTTGCAGGCCCCATGAGGGTTTGCAATTGAAAACCTGATGCGTTTTGTCTTCTTAGGGGGCATCCCTTGGGGGGGCATTCATATGTGAAACCAGCTGCCCGAAGGCGGCCTCTCCTGTCCCTTCTGATGTGTTCCGCGCTGCTGGGCAGATGAGCTTACACACGCCGAGTCCCTCGGCCACAGAATTACCCCATTATTTCATCACACTTCACTACGGCCTACGAGGAGAGCCAGGTAATAGATTTTTTGTTCAACCCTTCGTGTTCTTCCCATTAGTCTCAAATGAACCCATAACACAACTGAGTTGTTTATCCGCACCCGGAAACCGTACAAGCCTCCTCATCTCTTTCAAGAGGAGCCTGCTTTAGAGTCCCAGAATGCACTCGGCTGGAAATACGAAGGCCGGGTCTGCACTCTACCCTTTGGCTTCTGCTAACCTGCAGTTATTTGAAAGAGAGGGTATTCGCTTTAGATCTGTCTGTCAAATGGATGCGAAGGACAGGGGGAAATGACCTATGTACTAGAATGCGTCTATAAGACGAGCGGGGGGGAGGGGGAGATTGATCAAGAATACTGCCCAGCTGTTTTCTCGGCTCTGAACAGGCATTGCACTTCCTTTGATGGTCCAAATTAAAGGAGTTTTGAACAGGCAGTGTTGCTTTTGCGGGCGAGTTAACGTTAGCATGACAGTAGCAAATGTGCTGGGCAGTTAAAAATGAGCACGACTATGGTAAATGTAACATGTTTTTATTGTTATATGTGGCAGCATGAAGCTGTATGTTCCATCCGTGTATGCCAGTGGTCCCTTTGACGCACCAGGCTTCTCCCTGAAGTCCAGATCTTGGCAAGAGCTGTATTAAACTGACTGTTAGTTCTGCATGAGCCCAGGCAGCAAGAAAGGTCTCAGACCTTAGGCCCAACACAGTGCAAGCTGAGACCCCATGACCACGGCTCATCTAAACAGGTGGACAATCCTAGGCCCAGCACATGCTTGAATACATCTGTGTCACACAGCACGGTGTTTGGGGAAATCTTGAGGCAGATGCTGGTTACCTTTCCCTCCTATGAAGCAATATCATCAGGCACATGGATTAGTCAAGCAGGCCACGCAAGTTTCATATGAGCATGCACTTGGACTCCAGCCACCCTGATTCCTTTGAGGCTCTCGGTTTGAATTATTTACGCACACTAAGTGCATGCTTGTTATAGAGCTCCTCGTACTCCGTTCCTGCCTGTGTGAGCCTAGGAGAACATCATCATCACAGACCCTCTACTTCATAGAGGTACTGATCTCAACACTTCACAGACGAGTTCCACTTCGATCTGCAGTAATCTACTTTTTTTCTTATTAGGGCAGTTCTATTCTTTTCAGCCGTAGGTCCACCAGACAACCTCATGCACACCCCCTGTTGAATTCAGGATCTTGACATGAGTACATTTGCTGACTTCTGGGTGCCATTCAATTCTGCAATCAAATATGTGATAGTGATTTCTTGGATACTAAGTGAGAAGTAAAATAAACAAGCCAACACAAAAGTGTGTTAAGTAAGACACATTTTATTATTTATATATTTTTAGCTTTATGCCTACACTGAAATATCCTCATTTGTGCTAGATCATTCTCGCTCAAAAATCAGTTTGCTGCCTTTTTTTCGAAAATATTTAATGGAAAAAGAATCTCTAGATCGACTTTTTTATACAATTTTTTTCAGAACAATACTTTTCTGGAAAACAGCTGGCAAAAAAATCAATTACTTGTACTTTTCTCTAACAAAACATATTTTTACTGTCTTTTTTTACCATCTGTTGAAGTAAAAGCTTTGTAAATGTCATTACATTTACAGAGATTTCCATAACATTTCACAAAACTTTGCCACAATGACGTCTCACAATGTTTCTTATGTGCATGTAATCCTGCTAGACCTCTGAATCCTTAACATCCCTGGCGAGTCCTGGGATCAATACTTGAAATCAACATAGCTAGAAAATTGGATCATCTCTATGTCCCTCCCTACTCAGCCGATTCCTTTCCTATACACTGTCATGCTGCTAAACAGACTTAACCTAGCTTACAAAACTGGGAGAACTAATAAAGTTCAGACCTGTATGCCCAGGCAGAATTACAGATTAGTATGGCTGAGCACATTGGGGCTCAAGAACTAACTGGAGTTTGAAGTCACTAGACCTATTCCACCATCAGGCTCAATCTTCAGCCATAGATAGCTCATGGAAGGTGACTTGGCTACTGAGAGAATGTCCAGTGTTCATTTACTCAACGATACGTTTAGGTTTCAGAGATATGGACGCACTCAGAAACAAGTAAATAATTTCTCTGGTGGGAAGCTAAAGTCCACATCAGAGACCTTTGGAGTTCTCAGCTCCTATTCATTCGTTTATAAAATGTTTTGGTGAATCCTGACTATTACAGCTAATACTGCATGACTCAGGGAGTCCTTCTTGTAGAGGAGATCACAGGCATGGGAATCTTGATCTGTCACACCTGTGCAAGTCCCTGAAAACTATGAGAGCCCCATTCAGTGTGAGATTTTAGTTAAGTCAAGTACATTCTTCAGAACGCCGTGTTACTTTGATTTACATGTGCCAATCATATTATACTTTCCAGAAACTCCTATATTTTGTAGTAAGATTTTTTCACCTAGGTCATAAGTGCTTTTTCTTAACTTTTGTCTCATACATGTTGAGTTCATTGTTAGTGATTTCACTGGATCACTTATGGGCAGCTATCAGTTCAGATTGGGATGGCTATATCTGGTGAGAGTCCAAACATACATCGACAAGGAGACGGAATTTGCACCTTGACATTAGTGTGGCTAATTTTCTTTTAATGCGGTTTGGGTTGACACCACACAATTACCATTGTTAACATTCCTTCATGGTTTAGGAAGTATACCTCATTGCTGAGAAAAGATAATGGAGTCTAATGGGCCTAGACAAAACAGCATTGGGATGGCAAACTAACTTTCGGGAACATAAACACAATTTATCCGCAGACCTCTGACACTGTAGCTGGAACAACCCCAAGTGAGTTAAAAAAAAATCAAAATATCCTTCATTCATGTAAACCCAGGACAATTTTTGATACTTAAAAAAAAACCTATGAGGAGGAGGAGCTTAGCGCGCATCCAAGATGGTCGCGTGACCACAGGGCTCCCCGGACCCTCGCCACTCCTCGCAATTTATCCTAATGATATCCTGATTTCTTGGACGGACTCTCGAAGGTGAACCTCGACTGAGTCCATAACTCTTTCCAGAATTTAAATCGGACTTGGGCGACCAGAATTACAGCACTTTGAACTTTTGAGGCCCACCTGGAGGCCGTGCCGGGGACTTGGTGATTTGTGGAGCCGGGACGTAGTTGAACAACAACGGCAGTGGGACCTCATCGGTGGCCGTACCCCCACTTTCGGTTTCGGATCCTGGCATGGTCTGATTGAGAGACCGTTTTGCTCGGCCGGGGACCAATCCAGCCTCCATTTAGTGTCATCGCTGCCTCCTCATCGTAGCCTACTGGGTCAAGTCGTGACTTTCTCCGGACCGTACGAGCCAACTTCTTGGCCTGTTGGTGCCCGACCTGCCGGTGGCCATTTTCACCAGTTCTTGCGGGCCCCTCCGGGGTGCATCTTCCAACATGACGGGCAGGGGTGAACCCGAGAAGCGAAAGACCAAGACGTCTCTTCGTGGGGGACCGTTCCAGACGAATGTTATGGATCGTTACACTCAAGCCAAAGGATCCCCCGGGCTCTCCAGCAGTACCCCGGAGGACGCCAGAGAAGACCCTTCTGCCCCGGTTGACTTGTCCCTGCAGGACATTATGGGCGCCATCACCGGCATGAAGGAGACCTTCGGCCAGCAATATGAGGCTCTGGCTCGTAAAATTGACACGGTCGCCATTGATGTCACTCTAATCAGGGCCGACCTGTCTAAGACTAACGAGAAGGTGAAGTCATTGGATTTGAAGACTTCCAGCCTCACGGCCGATGTGTCGGAACTTCAGACAGACCTTGGTACTCTGAAATCGGCCAACGACCTGATGTCCCATCGGCTGGAGGATTTTGAGAACAGGGCAAGACGCAACAACATTCGCGTCATAGGTGTTCCGGAGGCTCGTTCGGTTGACCTCCTGGTCGAAGATCTAATCCTCACCCATCTTGCCCCTTCTGGACTGAGCAAGTTTTTCACTGTGGAGCGTGCCCATCGTGTTCCGGGCAGTAAGCCCAAGCCTGGCGCTCCTCCGAGGCCTATCATCGCAAAACTTTTTCATTTCAGGGACCGTGATGCGATTTTGCAGGCTTCGAGAGTGCACGGCCTTGTGAAATTTGAAAACTCCTCTGTCAATTTTTTCCCGGACTTCACTCAACTTGTCCAGAGACAGAGGCTGGGCTTTCAGGGGGTTAAGCGACGTCTCCGGGACCTGGGACTGAAGTATGCCATGCTTTTCCCTACCAGGCTTCGAGTGGAATATGAGGAACGGACCTTCTTTTTCGAGCGACCGGACAATGTGAGTGACTGGTTGGATTCCCTGCCTGGTTGGAGCGATCAAACTGGGCACCCTGGCGGTGCCGAGGGTGGTGAGCCTACACAGAAGTGACCTTTCGGTCCCTAACCTGGACAATCGGACATTGCTCAGTTGGGTTCTATTTCTTTTGTATATTTTGTCTTATAGTAGTTCGCGTCCGGGTGGCGGGTGGAGACGGGCCTCTCTCCTCCTCCGGGGTCATTTTGTAGAATGGGATTGTTAGGGCGACAGGCACACTGCATTTTGGGGTGGCTTTATAGTCTGCAGGGGTGCAGGGAGGGGGGAGTTGTAACGGGTTTTGGTTGGGGGGTGAGTGGGGGTGTTTGTGTTCGTGTTTTCTTTTCTCAAGGCGGCATATTGGTTCTTTTTCTGCTTCAGGTGTCCTGCCCTCTGTGGGGAGACTCATGCAACTTTTGTGGGGATGGGGAGTAGTGGGTTGAGGTTGATATCCTGGAACGTCAATGGATTGGGGGATCGTATCAAATGGGGTGTTGTACTGCTATATTTGCATCGTTTGACTCCTGATGTGGTACTCCTGCAGGAGACGCATTTGGTAGGCAATGTGTGTCATGCTATGAATAGGTGGGGATACCGATTGGTTGCACACTCCGGGTTCACCACTGGTTCCAGAGGGGTTGGTATTCTGGTCCGGTCTTCCCTCCCACTGGAGATTGATAATGTCATCCTTGACGACAGAGGGCGTTATGCCACCCTAACCGGTAGGTGAGAGGGTAGGACTCTTTCTTTAGTCACGATATATGTTCCCCCAGGCCTCCAGACCTCCACTTTCTCTGATGTTGGTCGGATGTTGCTGGAACTCCCCGATAGTCTTCTCCTCATGGGTGGGGACTTTAATTCCGTGCTATCCGGCGACCTGGATCGCCACCCCCCCAGGGCCCTTCCCGTTTCCCAATCATGGCTTGGTGGGTTTTTGGACACCTTTGGTCTGGTGGATTGCTGGAGGTTAATGCATCCGACGCAATGTCAATACACCTTCCACTCCGGGGCTCATGGGAGTCTCTCCAGGCTTGATTACTTCCTCATGCCCGCGGCCCAGTCCTCCCACGTTGGGGAGGTTAGACACTTGGCCCGGGGCATTTCAGATCACTCCCCTGTGTGGCTTCTTTTCGACACGGGGACGCAAGCCGCGGGGCGGATCGCCCCTATTAACCCTTGGCATCTGCGCAACCCCAAGACTCGCAACAGCCTCATTAAGTCGCTCGACCATTACTTCCTGGAGAACGAGGGGTCTGTTGTGTCCTCAGTGTCCCTGTGGGAAGCCTTCAAAACTGTTATTCGTGGAGAGGCCCTATCTTTAATAGTCGAGACCAAGAAAGCCAGGAATGGGGAGGTCGTGAAGCTGGAGGCCGCAATACTGGAGTTGGAGGCGGATCTAGACTTAGGTGTCACCCAGGATAGGCTCCACGCCCTTAGCTTGAAACAGTTTGAATATAAATCCCTTGTTACGGATGCTGCCAAGACAATGTATAGGGAACAGCAAGGTAGACTGTATGATGTTGGGGATAAGGCGGGTAAATTAATTGCATGGCTTGATAAGAAGGAGAGAGCGAACCGTGTGGTCCCAGTGCTTCAGAATTCTGACGGTGTGCATGTGACTGACCCTGGCGAGATTGTGGAGTGTTTTGCTGACTATTTTCGTGTGGTCTACTCCTCGGTGTCCGATAGAGATGAGGATGACTCTCGTTTCTTGTTAAGGGACATTGCGCTGCCCTGCCTGTCTGACGAGGATCGAGAGTGCATGGAGGCATCGTTGTCGGCCGACGAGATTGCCACCGCGATTCGTTCCCTTCGTTCTGGCAAGGCTATGGGCCCCAATGGATTGCCTATTGAATTGTATAAATTGCGCCCGGATAAAGTCGCACCGTTTCTCCGTGATATGTTTCTGGAGTCGCGTGAGCTTGGTTCCCTCCCTTGTGACCAGCGTCTGGCCACTATAGTTGTGATTCCTAAGGAGGGCAAGCCTCGTGATCGTTGTGCCTCATACAGGCCTATTTCCCTATTGAATGCTGAACCGAAGATTCTCACCAAGGTCCCTGCTAATCGCTTACTCGCTGTTATCTGTGACCTGATTCATCCGGATCAATCTGGTTTCATTCCGCACCGGAACACTGCTCTCAACTTGCGGCGGAGTTTCTTTCCGAGTCGGCCATCTTGGCTTCCTTGGACGCCACGATGGCCTTTGATACGATAGAATGGCCATATCTTTGGGCCACTCTGGCGAAGTTCGGTTTCGGTGCGGGATTTATTAGTTGGGTGAGACTTTTGTATACGGATCCGCTTGCACAGGTTGTTGTCAATGGGAGGGTGTCCCAGCCCTTCGCTCTCGGGAGGGGTACTAGGCAGGGGTGTCCGTTGTCCCCCCTGCTCTTTGCTCTTGCTCTAGAACCGCTTGCAGCCTGGCTCCGATGGGAACCGTCGATAAAGGGCATTCAGTGGGCCCCTGGCTTTGAAGTCCGGGTTTCGTTGTACGCCGACGATATTCTTTTGTACCTCACCTCCCCACGTGAATCCCTTAACGTCCTATTTGACGTCCTCACTTCTTTCGGTAAAAACTCCGGTTTGATCATTAATTGGTCTAAATCGTGTGTGTATGTTATTTCCGGTAGCCTTCCCCCCCTTACCGAATAGGTTTCCCATTCAAATTTCGCAATCCGGTTTCAAGTACTTGGGGGTCTACGTATCGCTGGACCCGGCGGTCCGCCACGAGCATAATCTCCTTCCTCCTCTCCGGCGATTGAAGTTGGACGTGGCTCGGTGGCGTAGATTGCCGTTGTCCCCACTCGGTCGAGCGGCGCTTTTTAAAATGATGTCCCTACCCCGATTTCTCTACGCACTCCAGAACTCCTTTGATATTATTCCGGCGGCCTACTTCCGGGAGGTGGAGGGTTTACAGAGGAGACTTGTTTGGGACGGTCGCGCACGCATCGCTCTTGCAAAACTGACTCTCCCCTGGTATGACGGGGGCATTGCGCTCTCGGACATCAGGAGGTATTATTGGGCCTCCCAGTTGTCCGCTGTCAACCATGCTACGTATGCACCCGGTTAAAATCCGGCTTTCGAGATGGATAAATATCAGTTGCCTGGTGGCAACTTCAACAGAGCGCTCTACTCTCGGACGGCGGGGAGGATCCTAACGGGACCCACTAAGATTGCAGCACGTGTGTGGAAGGATGCTAATGTGGCTATGGGATGGAATGATCACCTGACACGAGCGACCCCCTTGTTTGCGTCGGACAGATTGGGATGCCTCTGGACAACGAAAGATTTTGAGAACTGGGATACGATTGGCATTAGCAGAGTGGGTGATCTCTGGGTGAAAGGTGCGGTCAAATCCTTTGCGGTGCTTCAGAGTGAGTATGAGTTGAGTGAGAGGGAGTTCTTCAGATATGCACAGGTTCGTCACGCTTTGCTGTCGGTCTTCGAGGCCGGTACCACAGTCCCTGCATCTTCACCACTCGAGGACCGTATACTTGATGGTCATCTGCCCGATAGTACGATTTCCCTGATTTACAAGAAATTAATCAACACTCAGGCGGACCTCCTTGTGCGTCTTCGGGAGGCCTGGACCGGAGACGGGTTGGAGTTGGATGACGAAGACTGGCAGTCCGCACTGTCCTCCCCGAAGGAGGTCGCCATTCCTGCCCGTCTCCGTCTCGTCCAGCTCAAAATTCTTCACCGTGTGTATGTGACGGGTCCTCGTTTGGTTGTGATGGGTTTTTCTTCGGATGGGTTGTGTAAGCGCGGCTGTGGAATGAGCGCCACCTTCCTTCATATCCTTTGGGAGTGCCGCGAGGTTGCGGCATATTGGCACCGTGTGCATGCTGTAATGGAGTGTGTCACTGGGGTCGCTCTGTTGCCTGAGGCTCGTCGATGTTTGTTGAATGTATGGGAGCCGAATGACTACAACGTCGCCCAGGCCCGGTGGAAGGCACTTGGGAACATGATTGCAAAGCGGGATATTGCGCAGCTTTGGGGTTCCCGACGGCCTCCCACTGTGTCAGTGTGGAAGGAGAACATGGACTGGTGCATGTTCAGAGAGAAGACGGTATATCTGGTTCGGGGCAAGCCCGGGGTAGAACTTGGGGTCAGTGGAACACCTACCAAGGTAACATCTGTACGCCCCCTTTTGTAGATACTCCGGACATTTCTCTGTCCCCCTGATCCTGAGGTTCCTGGAATACTGTACCCCTTTTTGCTGATTGTTCTACTTCCCCGTTGCCTCCCCCCCCTGGCCATCTCTATTGTCCTCCTGATTCTCTACTTGGTATGGTGGGGTCCCCCCATCGGCGCTCGACACCGTCTAGACTGTTTCTCGCCTTGAGTTTTGTTTTGTTGTTTCTTTGTTTGTTCTTTTCTTTCAAAATTTAAAATATTTGTATCCTGTCTAACTTCTGAGTTGCCGAGAATATCTCCTGTAAACCGGCTGAACCTCTGGAGATCAGTCGCTGCTTCGTGACGTCAAGCAATTGACATGCATATACTAGCGGCCGGCCCTGGTGGTTGTAGGCCCATATTTGTAATGCGGCTTTTTTGCACAATAAAGTTTTCCAAAAAAAAACCTATGGGAGACCCTCATGCTAGTCATGATAGGGCTCCTGGGTCATAGATTATTGACATGATTCGGTAGAGTCAAACATTAGATTAATGTGGTGCTGTTAGGTCGGAGGAGGTCTCTAATTATAGGATTAAGAGGTTTCAGGACTGCATTGATCCCACATCAAAAGACTTATCAAAGAATCTTTACTCATGATGCTTTTTGAAAATCCAGCAATGTCAGCTGTACATTCACTTGTTCTTTGGTGAGTTCATCTGTTTGAGTCATGTCTTTTTTTGGATATATATATATATATATAGAGAGAGAAAGAGTTTGGAGGCACTATCATATTTAGTATTAAAACAATTTTTATTGCAAGAGCACAGAGCAAGGCAAACAGGACACTGGCGCCTACAACCTCACGGGTCGGCTAGCATCCAATCAAGACGTGATGACAAGACAGTGAAGAAGAGCATATCAACCATCAGTTAACAAAGCATGTCGCCTACAACCCAAAGAGGGCCGGCCGCGTGGATAAAGAGGAGGTGAGAGGGAGGCGATAACCGCCATCCCGGTGCATGTATAACTGAGTGTCCAGTATGCCGCCAGACATTCGAGCTGCGGAGAACCGACAGCCCGAGTCCGAGCCTAATGTCGTAGCTGTGCTGATTTTGATGAAAGAGAACAGACCAAAACAATTTCCCTCCCGCCCCCTCCCTACCTCCCCAGTGAGCAGAAACCAGTGCCAAAGAAAAATGTTCAATCCAAAAGCTCTGTAAGGTGCGGGACCTTCAACCATCTAAGGGGCCAGCACAACCCTCCCAGAGCCATCTTGCTATGCGGAGGGAGTGCTCTCGGGAATTAGTCCCAGAAGTCGGAGGTAGCCGGGACAACTTAGTTCCCGAAATTCAGTAGATAGAATGGCTATGAATGGGGCCCAGGTCTTGGCGTAGTCTGCGGAGGACCCTTGGGAGGCCATTGAGAGCCGCTCCATACCCAGGAGATACCAGAGTTGATGCAGCCATTGGGTGTGTTCCGGGACCCTCTCCGATTTTCCCCTAGCCAGAATCACTCGGTGTGCAGCGTTCAACGCAAGTGCCATCTGCCTCCCTCTAATAGAGCGCAGGGGGAAGGTCAGCGCAGGGGGAAGGTCAGCGCATTGGGAAGGCCTAGGAGAGTGTAAGCCGGGAGCCTGGGGATGGTGGTGTGGAATACTCTTATCAATGTCATCTAGTACTTGTTCCCAATAACGCGTAAACTTTGGGCAGTGCCACACCAAGTGGATAAGGGTGCCAGGGCTGCCGCACCCCCGCCATCAGAGGCCGTCGCAACCAGTTTGCCACTTAGCGAGTCGAGTTGGGGTACAGTACCAATAGGACGCAATCTTAAAGGCAGTTTCCGTGTAGCCCATGGACCGTGCAGTATGGTGTGTTCGGTAAAAAATATCCTCCCATTCCTTATCGGACAGTGTGCGCCCCAGTTCCTCCTCCCAGCGCTTCTGCCCCGCTGTGCGGACTTTAGGAATGCCCGTTGTGAGAAGGGAGTATAGCTCAGAAATGAGCTTCCGATCATCTTTTTTATGAGTGAGCCACTTCTCAAACGTACGCATTGGTCGATGTGCTAGGGGGCGAGTCGCTGGATCCGAAATCCAGTGAGTCATCTGGGAGTGTAGAAAGAGGCTACGAAGATCATAGTCCTCCCGCAAGTCCTTAAAAGGGATGAGTCCCTGAATGTCAAATAGGTGCCCTAAGCGCTTGCAGCCTCCTTCCAGCCAGCGCGCTGCTAGCATTTTGTCCATCCCGGGTGGGAAGGCGGGATTGGAGAAGATTGGGGTCATGGGCAATGGGAATGTGGTCAAATTCGCCCACGTTGAAACCCTATCCCAAGCGAGCATTGTGGGGCGGGTGACCGGCGAGGAATAAAGTCCCCAAGCACGCGCAGAGCGCGACAGCCAGGCATCGCGCCAGATGTGGTGGCCCACCACAGTCTGATCCATGAAGACCCAGTGCTTCTCAGTCATGGGGCGGTTCCACTCCACGAGATACCGTAGCAGTGAAGCGTGATAGTACCGGGTTATGTTGGGGAAGTAGAGGCCGCCCTCCTTCTTAAGGCGTTGGAGCAGCGGGGGGAGATCGGACCCCACACAAAGTGCTCAATCGCTGTCTGGATCTGGCGCAAGGAATGCGAGGGGGCCTCTAGGGGAAGCGTTTGAAACAAATATAGGGCCCGGGGCAAAACGTTTATCTCAACGGCAGACAGCCTACCGAACCACATCAAAGGCAGACGCCGCCAGCGGGCCAGATCAGCCCGGATACGAGAAAGAAGGGCTGCATAGTTCACGGCCGCCGTGGTCGCGAGGCTTTTGTGAAAAACTAGACCAAGATAGGTGATGCCCTCCGATACCTAATCAAATGCGAAGCGAGCTCGCAAGGCGTCTACTGTCGGTTGGGCCGCGGTGAGGTTGAGAACTTTGGAGATTTCTGCATATTAATTTGAAAGCCAGATACCTGGCTAAAGGTCTGTATGTCCTCCACAACGGCTGGCAATGAAGTCATAGGATGAGCCAGCAAGAAAATGACGTCGTCCGCATAAAGGCTGATAAGCCGGTGGTCTAAGCCATATGGGATACCGCGCGCTGCAGGATTGTCCCGAAGCCGTTGGGCAAAGGGCTACATGTAAAGAGCGAAAAGCAAGGGGGATAGGGGGCAGCACTGTCGGGTCCCCCTCTCCACCGCAATGCTATTGGAGAGTAAGCCATTAACCCTCACTGCTGCTGTTGGCGCGCTGTAAATGCTCGCGACTCATTGACAAAATCTAGGCCCCAGTCCGAATCGCTCCAGAGTGGCGAATAAGTATGGCCAATGCACACAGTCAAAAGCCTTTTCGGCGTCGACCGCTAACAGCAAGGCCTCTTCCTTGGACCGTTGCACTTTATCAATTAAGTGGCAAAGTCATTTGGTGTTGTCCCCACACTGCCGGCCCGGAATGAAGCTCGATTGATCCGGGTCAACTAGTCCAGGCATATGGGCGTTCAGCCGAGTGGCCAAAATGCTAGAAAACAGCTTTGCATCGATATTTAATAAGGAGATCGGCCGGTAGGAGCTGCAGAGTTCCGGATCCTTCCCCAGTTTGGGGATGACCGATATAGAAGCCTGTAACATTGAGGTTGTGAGAGACCCTGTGTCCGTGAAGGAGTTGAACAAGCGCGTGAGCAGCGGGGCTAATAAGGCACAAAAGGTTTTATAAAAAAAGAGCGCTGAAGCCATCTGGGCCCGGCGCTTTCATGATCTTCAGGCGAGCAATGGCCAAGATCACCTCCTCGATGCGTATGGGGGCTTCCAGAGCCTCCGCCTCACACGCTGGAAGGGGAGTGACTGCCGCACCTCGAAGGAACTCAGTAGGATCAGTTAACAGAGAATGGTCCGCAGCATAAAGAGTCTGATAAAAAGAGCGGAACACCGACATAATTTCGGCGTCACCTGTGATCGCCACTCCGTCTTCTCCCCGAAGCGCCTTAATGGCCTGTGCTCCCTGTTGATAACGCAAACAGTAAGCCAACATACGCCCCCCTTTATTTGAGCCCCCATAATATTTATGTTTCAGTCGCACTACCGCGTGTTCGGCCCTATCAAGGTCTAATCGCCGAAGCTGAAGGTGTTCCTTTTCCAGCTGTCTCCAGATTCTGGGAGCCCCAGTACGCTTATGAATTGCCTCTAGCTCCCTGACCTCAGCTTCCAGTTCCGCCCGTTTGGTCTGCCTGGCTTTATTGTCGTAAGCCGATTTGGCAATCAACGCTCCTCGCACCACAAGTTTAAGCGCTTCCCACACCGACGATAGTGGTGTAGAGCCAACATCGTTAGTTGCTAAATAGTCAGTCAAGCAATGTTTAATGTCCGTCACTACAGCTGGAGAGCGGAGCATCGAGTCTCGTAGGAGCCAGTGGGAGGAAAGGGAGGGTCGCGCAGCAGGGAGACGCATGGTCAGAGTAGTATGTGCATGGTAAGACAATGCGGGCCTCAACAGTGGCATCCGTGATGCAGGCCCACGCCGCTGGGGTAGCAAGGAAGTGATCTAGTCGGGCATAGGTCTTGTGAGCTGCAGAGTAATATGTAAAGTCCCGCTCGTTCAGGTGAAGGCAGCGCCAGGCATCTCAGATCCCTGCATCACGTAACCAGTCTCTGCCACCCGCTGACAGAGCTCCTGCATCCCCGGTTCGTGAGCCTGACCGGTCCATCCCGGTGTCCATCACCAAGTTAAGGTCACCTCCCACCACAACTATGGGGTCGGGTGTGTGCAAGACTTCCGCATAGGCATCTATGAGGAATTCCTCCGGCCTAACATTAGGGGAATAAATTGAAGCTACAGTAAAGTGTGAGTGTCCCACCATAAGGCGCAGCGCAAGGAAGCGTCCTTTGATCCCCGCAATGGGCCCTACCAGCGAGCCCCCAAAGCGCTTAGCGAACAGAATGGCTACCCCGCCCGCTTGCTGTTCCCAGAGGACCAACACGGTAAGGGAAAGTGGTTATGGCGCATGCGCTGGGTATCGCTGTGGAGCAGGTGAGTTTCCTGAAGGAGACAAACATCCCCCCCCCCGGAGTGCTAAAGTAAGGAGAGGACCGCCTTTTGTTTAACAGGATTGTTGAGTCCCCGGGCATTGAAGCTACCTATCTTAAGATCCATTTAGAAGGGACATAGCAAACAGCGGAGAGATTGAGGCCCCATTCGTGAGAGGGCAGTGTTGCACCTGGGGAAGGAGGCACACCGGCGGATAGAAGCAATCGCAAAAGAAAAAGAAGCTCACTGGGGAGACAACCCTCCCGAACCCTGAAAGAAAAACCCATAGCAACATGATCCAAGAAAACCCACAAAAGCTCCACCAGAGCTTGGATCAATAACAAAAAAACAAGAGACTAAAGTCTGTCTCGTGAGGAAGGTCAGGGGGGAATAAACCTTCCTAGAGTAGAGTACCAGATGGCGTGTACTCCCAAAGGGGAAGTCCAAGACATCGGAGCGAGTGGACCACCATTGAGCCCCTCTGGCTCCATCTCGATATTACCATTCCCGTGATATAGATTGGAATGCCTCAAGGGGTGTTCGGGCGGTCCAGGGCCTGAGAGAGGGTGGAGAGCACCGCATCACATTCTTTTGCCATTTCCTCTGGGCCTGGTTTTGTGGAGGTCGAGGACTTGCCGACGGTCTGCCAGTGGGGAAGACGTTTCTTTGCATGAGGTGAAGGACTGCTACCTGGCGTCGGGGTCGCGTCTGCTGCCAGCCCCAGGAGGTCCATGGTGTCGGCCAGGGAGCGCATCTGCCTCAGCTTCCCCTGATGTTTAAATATGATGCGAAAGGGGTGGTCCCAGGAGTATGGTATTCCCTTATCCTGTAGGTAGGACGAGACTGTTCGGAATTCTCTCCGTTTGGCCAGTGTCGATGCCGCCAAGTCCTGGAATAGGGCCGGGGTGTGCCCTCGAAGCTGAATTGGCTCGGCCCCCCTGCCCTTGCGCAGGATCAGCTCCTTGAGTTGAAAGTCATGGACGCAAACGAGAACATCAGGCGGGGGAGCCTTGCCTCTTCTTTGTAGGCCCACCCTGTGGCTACGGTCCATCTTGATCTCTTGCGTATCCTCCTCGCCCAAGATTTGCTGGAAGAGAGACAAGACATAGCCTCACAGATCTTCCCCCTCCGCCTTCCATGGTATTGCTCGAATGCGAATGTTATTCCTACGTGATCTGTTTTTGAGGTCCTCCGAGCGTGCCTGAACGTCGAGGTACTGGTCCCGTAGGCGGAGGACCTCCTGTTGGAGTTGATGCATATCATCTTCCCTCGCCAACTCGTGTTCCTCTAGGACAGCAACTCTCTCACCGACTTCGTCAATGTCTCGGCGCACCTCCCGGAGGTCTGATGCCAGCTGGTTCTTCAGTTCCTGTATATCATCCTTGATGGCCGAGAATAATTCCAGCATAAAAGCCTTTTTGGCTGGGCTACCGGCTTCTGTGATAGTCTGTGCGCCCCTGAGTCTTTAGGCACCTCGGCACTCCCGTGCTGTTTCGGCAAGAGCTCTTTGAGGGATTTCTCCTTTCTGGCGCGCGTGGTAGCCATCGCTGCACACTGACGTGGGGAGGCGAAACGGGAGCACGTGCCAGGCCGAGGCGGTATCACTGCCTTCACGATGGTATCACACCAGGGGTTCTGCTAGTTCAGGACACGTAGGGGCCCACCGCGGCCTGAGGACTTCTTGGGAGGCCCAGCCGGGACCTCCCTGGGCCCTATCGCAGGGACACTGCAACTCTGCCGATCTAGGTGGCCAACAGGGTGCTCCACTGAAGGGTGCCGAGGTCCAACCGCCCCACCTGTGCTGTTCCTACTCTACATCTGGGCTGGGTCCTGCGCTCTATGCTGAGTGGGGGGTGGGAGAGGGCCAGCCCCGCAATGTGCCACAGTGCGGGAGCTCTGGTAGGCCGATGTGGAGGGAAAGCGACGTCAAGCCAGGATGCTACAATGCCAAGGTCTCCGGTCCCAGCACCGCCCAGAGGGAGGCCGCGGGGGTGCGCCAAGGGTTGGGAGCCTCTGCGCCCGGGCAGTGCACCACTCACCGGGTGCCGTCACCCATGAACAGGCAATCAGGTCCCACCACAGCCAGCTTGATCCCTGGACCCCCACTGCACAGCAGGGGACACCGGCCGCCGCCCTCAGGGAATCAATTGTCCGCCACCCACAGTAAGGAGCCGCGTGGGCAGGCCCAGAGGCCTCCGGCCTGCACCCTTGATGCTGTACTGGACACCCACGGCCCTCAGCCGTCGACCATGGAGTGGGTCACATGCGGCAGCCGCGCAGCCGGAGCCCCCACAGTCAGGACCCGTAGCTCACTCACCACCAGGCTCCAGCACCACCTTCCACAGTCCGCTGCAGTGCAAGATGGCGTCCCAGGGCTCACTCCTCGTCGCGTCCCTGGGTCCGTATGCGAATGGTGGGGGGGGCACACCTGTGGAGGTCCCCAGCCAGGGCACAGCCCCTCCACAATCCAGGAGCCACCACTGCCGAAACACCAATCCTAGTAAGAGTCACTGCAGGCCAACGGGTAGATGGATTCAAAATGGCGGCCTTGCGGCAGGCCGCGACCCGTAGGCAGCTCACCGCCCCCCAAGGCAAAATACTCTAAGGCTCGGGGCCTCCGGGCTGCAGCGTGAACCACCGCCGATGCAAGTCATGGGGTCCGGCTCTCACCAGGCCCGCGCCGCAGCTCCAGGCGCGCGGGCCATCCAGCCGGCAATCACCCAACCTCGGCTGTAGCCCCGGCCCCAACCGCGGGACCCCAGCGCCGAACCCAGCAATGGCTCGCCAGCACGCCCCGGCACACAGGATTTCACCGCCGCAGACACCGGCGAGATCAGGAGGTTGTCCGCTTCAAAGACCCGCCGTTTGCAGAGCGGGGAATGGGGCAAATACAAGGCGATTTAAGTGGCGAGACCGGAGGAGCAGAGTTCCGCGTCCTACCGTGCCACCATCCTGGCCACGCCCCCACTATCATATTTAGATGTTGGATTTCCCAGTGTTCAATGGTACATTAGGCACTGTTTTATCATTTCTTCAAACTGCAGTATCATCCATTTTATAAATAGCAAAAAAGGAGGAAATGCAGCGTTAAACCCTATACATGGGCAAAGTACCCCCTGTTGTACATTATAAGGATATTGTACGTCACTCAGGAGTTTTATGACCATATAGATGAAAGATGCCGAAGGCCCACCAGATGCCCACTGCTGCTGGGCCACTTGCTGCCCTTGTTGTGTGTTGCTCCCACGTCCATCCAATGCCACTATCCTTACACCACTTACTTTATTATTATTTGTTTTTGGTTATTTTGTTGAGGGCTCAGCCTGCAGCACACTGCTACTCTGCTGTTCTTTTATTCAAATATGTGCTCTTGCACATTATTTACGTTTTTTTAAACGTACCATTCTTAAAGGGCAGACCATCATTTTGGAATAGTGAATTAAACTTGAAATAACGTGTTGGCTGCTGGTGCATCACACGCGCTTGTGAGGGCAGCTATCTTGGAATGCTTTTTCATGGGAATAAAAACATTCCAAGATGGCCACCCATACATTTGCAATGCAGCAATCTCTGAATTTTTTTTTTCTCATAAAGTGAAATCAGGCCTAGGCGGCCATTTGTGCATGAGCAAGTATGGTGACAAACCAGCAGCCATTTTCAATTCTATATCAGGGTCGGAGGTGCGGATTATGCTTCAAACTCTTGACTTTTTTAACCAGTAGTTATTGTAGAAACACAGAAAACTCTTTGACTCATGAGCACTCAGGAAGAGAACATGAGAAACTCATAACCAATCACATCAGAAGACTCTGTTAAGTGCCCCTGAGGGTTTCCTCTCATTGGGAGTGGTTTGTATTTTATCTTCGCGAATGTACATGTAATAGCATTGTGATTAATCCTGTTTACTTTCCAGGCATCCTTGTGCGCCGCGGGAACACTTCATTGCACTCCTCACACGGTTGCATGTCTGATTCGTATTTCTTTTCCTTGCAGGCAACGCTGGGCGGTCTGCTGACCGCTAGAGGGTGCCCGTTCTTCCATAGCGCACTCGGGGTCACAAATTTCAATTCCCCACTGCCAAACACCGGCATCCTCCTGGATTCTGAACACCCTCGGCCCCAAGGTACAGTCACTGACCCAAGCAATTTACCCTGCTCTATCAGATCCATATAGAGAGTGTGGTGTCCTGGCCGACCCTGTTCATTGTGATCCCTGACAGCAAACATTAATCACTGGGCTCCCTTCCAGTCCCATATAAGCCTATGCGGTTCAAGAATGACCAGGCCAGTTGACACTTATATTGAGGAGGACAATAGCTCCTACAGCACTTTGGATGAGGACTTTGGTGAGGCAGCTGATGCCTTTATTCACAAGGCAGTGTCCGATGCAATAGTCCCTTCAAGAAGAAGCTACTGGAGATGGCACAAAAGTGTTTTGAATCTTTCCCATGGATGGAAGATCCACCTGGACCCTCCGGGGTCACCTAACCTCATGAAAAGCCCAGCTCTGCATCCCTTAATGTCAGGTAAAAAAGGAGATATACTCTAGGTGTAGATCTTGATGCCTTTGATAGGCTGAAGAAATCCTTTGTGTCCCATAACGCTCTCCTGGCAGAGGATCCTATCCCTACGCCTCATGTGGAGGCCCAAATGGCAGGCGCCACTTGCCCTGAGAGTCTTGGCCCACGCACAGTGGATCCTTTGGACGGGGATGATTCACAAGGGGACATGGATGGTGACCTGAGGCATTAGATACCCTGGCACCCTTCCTGTTATACCCTTACCCCAATGGCAGAGAACCCGCAACCTGTAGGCCCCACTAATGCATTGACGGATATGCTGGACCCCTATGATATTATCCATCAACCGCTCCTCGGAATGAGCCCTTGGTGAAAAGGTAGCGCTTGTGTGGTTGGAAGGCTCGGAGAACCTCTTTGGACAAAGAGATTGTGAACTGCATCACGGCATCCCTCCCTGTCCACCTTAGGACGGCAAAGTGGCTCTCACTCCTGAAATTGACACTTGTATGGTCAAGTTCCTGGCTAAGTTTGTGCCCAAGATCTCAAGAATGGGCACACTAGTGCCAAGACAAATTACTCAATGTAATTGACCTCCCAACAAAAATCCTAGACATGGCCAAGGAGGCCAAGGAATGAAGGTCCCTAATTTCCCCAGAGATCCTCTTTCGTTGCCGTTATTTTTCTGGGGATTGCAAATTGTGCAATCTCTACCGAGAGGCGCATGTGCCTTCTGATCAAGGTCAATTCGAAATTTGGTGACCTTGCCACCTCTGACACTGGTCCCATTGCTCAAGGGGGTCTCTTCAGAGACCCTTTTATTAATGAGATCAGCAAGTTTGTGGCAACCGTCACCTCGCTGAACAAGGCACATGGTTACATAAAGCAGATATTCACTCTAAAGGTTTTCTCAGGGGCCGGTCGAGGGAGGGGGTGTTCAGCCAGCCATCTCCACTACCAAGCCCCTGCCAGGTGTCAAGAATCATAGCGTAGGATGAAGGATGAGACACAGGTGACACAACCCACCACGCAAGACTCATGATAGCTGGGCAACATAGTGCAGGCCTTCAGAATCCATGAAGTGCTTGAACTACCCCCAAGACTGATTGGGAGGGAGTGGGAGAGGAGTAGGATGAGTTATTATATGAATGTACCTTTGATTGTATTGGCGGCCATGGCTATTGAATATGATGTTGAACCTGTCGCATATGAGATATACCTGCTGATGTTTTGGTTGTTTGTAAAATTTAAAGTAAAAACATTAAAAAAAGAATCATAGCTTGGACAATGGCAGAATCAATCCATGTTCGTGGGTTTCTTCTCCTGCAGTGGAGTCTCAGGACACTTTGGGCCCGATTCACAGAACTACCTTAAGACAAAATCCTAAACTTACTACCATTTTGGTATTCACAGAAGGCACTTACTCATTACGGTATTCACAGAAGTTAGGAGTCCTAACTTTAGGACTCCTAAATGCCTTCTGTGAATACCGAAAGTCTTAAAGTTAGGATTTCTCTCAGTTTAGGAGTCCTAAAGTTAGGAGTCCTAACTTTACTACTCCTAAACTGAGAAAAATCCTAACTTTAAGACTTTTGGTATTCACAGATGGCATTTAGGAGTCCTAAAGTTAGGAGTCCTAACTTTACTACTCCTAAACTGAGAAAAATCCTAACTTTAAGACTTTCGGTATTCACAGCAGGCATTTAGGAGTCCTAAAGTTAGGACTTCTAACTTCAGTGAATACCGAAACGAGTAAGTGTCTTCTGTGAATACCAAAATGAGTAAGTGCCTTCTGTGAATACCAAAATGGTAGTAAGTTTAGGATTTTGTCTTAAATAAGTTCTGTGAATTGGGCCCTGGGGATCCAGAGGCGGTTTCAGGGGCGTCAACAACCACTAGATCAGTAACCGCGTTTGTTCACCCTTTCTTCCCAGTTAAAGGTAGAGGGCAGGTTGGGAGACTTTTCTTCCCAGGTGGCGGACGATAACCTCAGATGCCTGGGTCCTATAGACAGTACAAGGGTTTCACTTCGAACTATACGGCTCCCCAGTACAACCATCCTGCCCCACCCTATCATGCCGTCAGACCAAAATGTCTCACTAGTAAAAGACGAGATAGCAGAATTGCTGGCCAAAGGTGCAGTTGCTCCCACCAAAGGTTTTCTAAGCAATGTGTTCCACGTGGAAAAGCGAGAGAAGTGGCAGCGCGCTATCATAAACCTCCGGGAGGTTAACGAATGGCTGGTTTTATGCCACATCAAGATGGATGGGATCCACCTTGTGAAGACCCCACATGAATGGTTATTAAATCACTATCTAAAAGACTCATTTCTCTTGATCCCGGTGTTTCCGCCCAGCCGCAGATTCCAGCAATTCCAACATTTGATCTCATAACTCTTCTATTCGGTCTGTCATTGGCTCCTTGGTGCTTCACCAAGGCCCTGTAGCCGGTGATAGAACACCCCAGATCTTGGAACATGCGCCTAATTGCATGCTCGGACGATAACCCTCTCATGGGACTGTGCCCAAGGAAGCGGTCGGATCAACTTCAGATGATCATAAACCATCTAAAAGGTTTGGGGTTTGTGTCAAATGAAGGAAAATAGATCTTGTCCTCAACATGGCTCAGAATGTGACCAAAATCAAACACCAATCACGTAAGACTCCGAACAAAGCGCACATGTTTCTGCATCAGAACTCTCGTCCAGTGGGTCTTCTTATGTTATCCAAACTGGCAATATTGCCAGGCCCGCTCCATTACAGGGCCGTGCAAAGTTGAAAGTCCTTCCACCTTCAAAGGGGTCTCAGGTATTCAGAAAAGGTTCCCATTACAGAGGAGGCCATAGAGGACATATGCTGGTGGCTCTCTCACATGGATCCCTGGAATGGGAGATTTATCTTTTGCTCACAACCAGACCTGGTCATAGACATCAGACATCAGACACCAGCAGAAGCAGCTGGGGCAGCCAGATATGGGGAGTTCTCCAGAGGAAGACAGTGATCTGCTCAAGAGCAAAGCCTGCATATCAATTGCCTGGAATCACGGGGGGATCCTTTGTGGAATAGTGTTGAACCAAGGCTAGGGTCCAGTACTTGGTCCTTCTGAAGATGGACAAAATTGCAGCAGTTTGTTATATCAATGTTCTAAGGGGGACAAGGTTCCCGGTCTTCTCGGGTCTGGTCAGTTATTTTGGGGAATACAGCTTGGAGAATCAGATAATGGTCTCGCGGAATATCTTCTGGAAAGATCCAACCAGGTGGTCAACTGACATGACTTGAGCCTCGGGAGGCTGAACCCAAGAGTGTTCAGGCTGATCCCTGGCAAGTGAGGTATGTTTACAACAGATCTGTTTGCATCACAACTGTATCACCAGCTGGAAATACACTTTAGTTGAACTCAGGACCTGCAAATTGCAGCAATGGATGCATTCATTTAGGATTGCAGCAAAGAGAAGGTACTCATTTCCCCCTATCTCTATGATAACACATCTGTTTGCCGAAGTATGGAGGCACCTGGCGGATGTGGGGGTGGTGACTCCAATATGGAGATCTCAAGTTTGGTATCCAGTTATGATAGAACTCTTTTGTGATTCTCCAATTTGTCACCCCCTGTTTCTGGATCTCATTTGCGATCTGTCAGGGAACCAGCATAGACCGATCTTGGAGGGCACATTACATCTTATGGTTTGGCGGATTGCAGGGAACGTTAGAAAGTTCCAGGTCTTTTGCTACAACCTCAAAGCCTACTCTCCAAGTCTTGGGCTGACTGAACCATCAAGCAGTACAAGTCATCTTGGTCTAAATGGGTGGGCTGGTGCTTGCATCGGGGCAAATGTTGTCCAAGTCTTGATTTTCCTGGCAGGTGTGGCTTCTGAGGGAAAGTATACAAATTGTTGAACACATTCCAGTCTGCAATTTTGGAGGGGCACCTTCCCAAAGACAGGGCTCGAAAAATCCACTTGCCCAGTCACATTTGCAAACCATATTTAATTAGGGCGGGCTATTTTTAGGTCCTACTCGCCCTTTCTGGCGAGTAGGAAGACAAACTGACTTTTGACCTCTGTCTCTGAAAGCAGAGAAAATGTGACAAGATAGCAAGATTTAAAGGCATCTTTATTGCTCACAAAGTGAATGCGCAATAAAAATGCCTTTAAATCTTGTTAACATGTCACATTTGCTCACAGAGGTCAAGTGCATTACAGGTAGGTTGAGTAGGTTGAGTAGATTATTTAAGTTATTAGACCTGCAGGTCTAGTAACAATTTTTGGATTTTTCGAGCCCTGATAGGGGGTTTTCCAGGGGGGGGTACATCCCCTGGTAAGGAAGTTGTTACAAGACATCCGTCTTTCTCCCCTGCCAGAACCAAGGTACTCTTTCCTATGGGATGTCAGCAGGGTTCTGAACCTTCTTCCCTCCTGGAAGAGTAATATTATTAATTTCCGGCAGATCATATATGCATTGTTTCTATTGCTACCATTTATCGGGGTAAGTACGATAGATATGCTTTATTGCTTATTTGCTGTCCTTCGTGAGGAAGGCCCCTTGCCCCAGGTGTGAATAAGTATTGATCAGGATGCAGCTCCACTTTTTAACCACCTTAAATTAATCTCTTGGAACGTGAACAGGCTGGATGACCGTATCAAGCGGGGAATAGTAATGCAATATCTGAAACAACACGCCCTGACCTTGTATTACTCCAAGAAACACACATCCAGGGAACTTCCTATTGCGCACTCAATAGGTGGGGATATAAGTTAGTGGCTCACACGGGCTATGCTAAGGGGTCCAGAGGGGTGGGTATCCTGGTGCGCAATTCTCTCCCCTTCCAAATACAAAAGGTCACGCTGGATCCACTGGGTAGGTTTGTCACGGCCTTGGGGCAGTGGGAGGGTAGGCCCCTTAATGTGACTTCCTTATACGTGCTCCCTAGACTTTACTCCCCCACTTTGATTGACCTGGGTCCGCATATGTTAAACTTGCCTGAGGGGGATGTGTTGGTTGGGGGAGATTGCAATGCCGCTCTTAATGGAGATCTTGACCGCTTGCCGCCTAAACGAGGGGAACCGCCCGGGAAACTGCTAGTGGACTTCATGGGGGCGCTAGGCTTGATAGATATTTGGAGAATCTGCAACCCACCAACCTAACAATACACATTCCACACTGGGGTGCACGAAAGTCTATCTCGCATACACCTACTCTATGGTAAAGATTCCCAGCTCTCCATGTTTGGCGATATCTCCTTCCTTCCCAGGGGCATCTCGGACCATTCCCCGATTATGGTATGCTATGGGGGCGTTCCATCTGCCACTCGTCACGAAATGGTACTTAATCCCTGGTACCTCAAAGTACCGACGATAAGAGACAAACTTGCGGAGGCCACCAAACATTACTTTGCCGAAAATGACGGTTCTGTTGATTCAAATGTAACACTATGGAAGGCCTACAAGACTGTGATTCGGGATTGTAGGGTCGCTGCGATAGCAGGTTTTAAAAAATAAAAACGGAAGCAATTAGAGGATGTGGAGAAAGAGATTGCCCTCCTCGAGGGCGGTTTGGTTGCATCGGGCGCACTGGATACCATGCATAAGCTAGCAATAAAACAAAAGGAGTATAGCGACATTGCGGAGGACTCAACAAGGGCCCAATATCGTGCCACTCAACATCGCATTTACGATATAGGCAACAAGGCCAGTAAACTCCTAGCTTGACTTGATAAGAGGGAGAGGGCCAACAGGTGGGTGGCTCAGATTACAGACCAAGGAGGAGCGACAATACACGATAGAGCGGGGATTGCAAGGGCATTTGCTGACCACTTTAGGCAGGTGTACACCACTACGCAGTCATCCACCCAAGTGGAGGCGGCTGAACTGTTAACTACTCGGCCTTTGCCTGTCTTGGATCCTCCAGATGTTAAGGATCTTCATGCCGCCTTGACAGTCGAAGAGGTGTCGAAGGCGATTGGCGCCTTGCAATCCGGTAACGCCATGAGCCCCAGTGGCCTTCTGATCAAACTTTACGAATCCAATGCCTCTACGATTGCCCCATTCCTAGTGAGAAAGTATGAAGAGAACGCAACGCGGAGTGTACTGCCAGAGACGCAGCGTCTTGCGACTATTGTAGTCATCCATAAGAAGGGTAAATGCCCAGAGTTATGTAGTTCGTACAGGCCTATTTCCATCTTGGACCCAGAGGTCACAATATTAGCGAAACTCCTGGCTCTACGCCTTTCGCTTTATCTTCACATGCTTATAGATCCGGATCAATCCGGTTTCATGCCTGCTAGAAATACCACGTTGAATCTCCGTCGCCTCTACGGGGTTTTGGGCCGGGCCTCCACCATACAGGAGGACTATGTAATAATGTCTTTTGACGCCAAAATGGCATTTGACATGATTGAATGGCCCTTCTTGTTTGCCTCACTTGAAAGATATGGGTTCGGAAGTAGGTTTTTGTCCTGGGTTCGTCTTCTTTATTCTAAGCCTCTAGCTCGGATTGCGGTGAATGGAGGTCAGTCAGCAGCCTTTGCATTGGAGAAAGGTACGAGACAGGGCTGCCCCCTTTCGCCACTGCTTTTTGCTTTGGCTCTTGAACTACTGGCTATCTGGATCAGGGGGGACCCCTTTCATTAGAGGTCTCAATTGGTCGGTGGACTGGATGGACAAGATTTCCCTCTATGCCGACGATATCTTGCTCTATTTAGCCAAACCCCGTTTTTCTATCCACACTACTACATATTTTCACTCTCTTCCAAAAATATTCCGGTTACACCATTAATTGGGACAAATCACTGATTTATGTTTTGTGCACCAACCCCCAGATACTTCCCGCAGGCTGTGAGGCCAGAATAGTCTCTGACGGCTTTCAGTATGTAGGAATATATATTACACTTGATTCCTCTGTTTTTTATGATCGAAATCTGGAGCCCACCTTGCGCCGCCTTCAAGCGGATGTGCAGCACTGGAAAACATTGCCCCTCACGTTGTTAGGCAAAGCTGCCCTCTACAAAATGATGGCACTTTCACACTTTCTGTATGTTCTACAGAACACGCCCCACTTGGTTCCATCACATTACTTTCAGTCCGTTGACTCTGAAGTGCGTGCCTTGCTCTGGAATCACGATACTCCCCGTATAGCCCTCACCAAGCTCACTAAACGCTGGTACGATGGTGGCATTGCCCTGCCTAATATTCAATCCTACTATTGGGCCTCACAGTTAGTGGTCCTGAACCACTGGATGCATCGACCCATTGTGGATCCCGCCTTACGGATGGACAGGCACAATATGCTTCTGGGTACTTATCTCAGATCTCTCTATGGTGGTCCGAAGCACACGCCCCGATTCACCCCAACTTCCACCACGGTCGTTATATGGCATAAGGCTACAGCTGCTCTTGGATGGAAAGATAGAATCACGCAAGTTACTCCGTTGCTTGATTGTTGCCGACTGGTGTGCTGTCCAAGCAACCAGGGTTCGATAAATGGGACCGGATCGGCCTCTCGAAGGTCAGGGATATGTGGAAAATGGATGGGGTGATTCCATTCAGCGACCTGCAGAGAGACTACCAGTTGCGGGGGGGGGGGGGAGACCTTTCGCTACCTCCAGGCCCACCATGCTCTACACAGAGCGATCCCCAAAGGTACGGATTTGCCGGTCTCCTCACCCCTAGAATATAGGCTCTTGGACGATTATCTCCAAGAGAAAGCTATCTCATTGACCTACCGTAAAATCCTGAACAATACGCTGGATACCCAGGAGAAAACCCACACAAAATGGGTGGATGACATCGCAGATATAGACAACGACGGCTGGCGGAGGCCCTAGCCTCTCCTCGCGAGATGGCAATCCGTTCTCGTTTCAAACTCATTCAACTCAAATTGCTCCACCGAGCCTACTATACTAGCTCAGTACTTGTTAAAATGGGGATACTAGATTCCCTGGCCTGTCCCTGGGGGTGTGGCCACACTGGAATCTACATACACCAGTGGTGGGAATGCCCGATCATCCAGAAGTACTGGGGGAAGGTTATTTCAGTTATGTCCTTGATAAGTAAGGTATCTATTGACGTCTCCCCCTGGCTTTGTCTTTCAAATATCTGGGAAGCCACGGACCTGTCACCATCTGGGAGGCTATGGGTTTCTTTGGGCTGTATGGTAGCGAAACGCAATATAGCCAGAACATGGAAGGGAGGGGTTCAACCACGACACACTGACTGGGCGTCAGATATGGATTGGTGTATGCAAGCAGAGAGGGTAATTTACGGAAGCAGGGGATGCCCGCATAAATGGACAAGAATTTGGGGCCCATGGAATGAAAGTAGAGGTTTGCTGTGTACCCATGTCAACGAACCCCCTTCTTCGGTGATTGACAATGAGGTCATTTAATGTTTGGAATCAGAATGGAAATTATTAAATATGTGATTGCACTGTATACCCTATGCTACGATTTGTCTTAATTGTACTAGCATATTGTGACTACCTGGAAATGTGGATGACTGCACCGCACTGCACTTGTCTTTGTTGTATGTGTTATGTTGATTTTCTTCACTAAAAAGATTTTTTTTAAAAAGCATAAAGCACTAAGCGGGGACATCTGGTTGTGCTTGACCGGGGTAAATCCAAAAGTTCAGGCCAACCGTGATGGAGCACGGGTCAGATACAGGAGCCACGCAGGCCCCGCTGAAAACCGTACCTTTAGAGAGGAAGCATCGATGGCGAGAGCAAGATGCATCGGTTCCGAGTCAAGCAGTTGGGTTGATGCGTTGTCATCGGGCCTCACAGATGGGCCTGCGTCGTCATCATACCCCTTTGTGATGACAGCAATGCGTCATCGTCGAGCCTCAAAGTTGGATGCCGCATCGTAGTTGAACCTCTTACACTGCAGGCGATGCGTTGTCGTCGGTCTCGTAGTCGGGTCCCGCCTCGTCACAGAGTGGGGCGTGTTCTGTAGAACATACGTGCAGGGTTGTCCTCAAAGCGACACTGCATCGACGTCTAAGGCGAATGCATTGGTTTCGACTGATGCAAAGCAGGCGATGCATAGGCGTTTGAAGGAAACAGCTGTAAAAACCCCTTTTGAGGCCCGAGACTGTATTGGCATCTCTTGACAGGGACTCACAGTAGGCAGAGTCCAGCAGCTGAAGCAGAGTGAAAGGAAGTCTTTGATGGCCTTGAGATTTCAAAACAGGAGGCAAGCCAGCAAGCCGCTGGAGTCGCTTAAGTTCTTGGAGTATGTAGAGATGCAGGTCTAGTCCTTCTTACTTCCAAGGCAAGAGGGAGAAGGCAGGAGGCCAACACAGCAAAGCAGTTCTAGCAGAGTGGCAGTACTTCCTGTAGCACAGCAGTCCTTCTTCCACGCTTCCTTGAACTCAAGAAGCTGGCTTGCCCAATGTCTTCTGAAAACTGTGGTCCTGCTATGGTGCTCTATTGCCCCGTTCTCACCCAACACTCGCTACTCAGCCAAATGATTACGAATATGTGAGGAATATTCCTAGTAAACTCCTATGTGCATGTGTTCCCCACCTCAGGGTTCAGCCTACAATGGATAACCATGACATGGTGTTAGAGGTCCAGTACTCATACCCAATTGAGCCTTTCACGTGGGGGAGACTTCAAAGAGAGGCCTTTGAAGTGCACAAAGTGCCTTTCTTCACTGCCCTGGCTTCAGACTAACAACAGGGGGTACGCAGCTCTTTGTGTGGGGAAAGGTGCATCCCTATTCAGGTACAAGTGTCTGCTCCTCCTTTCCATCCTTCCCACGATGATCGATCAGGATGTTAATGGCCTATCAGGCACACCTCAGCTCCCTTTGTGTGAATGTCTTGAGGGAATGCACTAGGCCAAACTATCACTCGCCCCAGAGAAGGCACAGAATGATTAGAGTAAGAAAATGGCAACTTTCTAAAAGTGGTATTTTCAGACTTGCAACTGAAAATCCAACTTTACTATAAGTTGTGATTTTAAATTGTAATTTTAGAGGCACCAAACTCAAAGTCTGTCATTTCCCAATTGGGAATTTACACTGAAAAGTGTAATACTTTAATCCCAATGTTAACCTATGGGAAAGATAGGGCTTGCAGTAGTGAAAAACTAATGTAAGAGTTTTTCACTAGCTGGAAATGTAAAACTTAATAGTACATGTCCAACTTTTTAAATGCACTGTACCCTGCCTCTGGGGCAGCCCAGGACTTACCTTGGTGGCTTAAGCGTATTAAAATGAAGGTTTGGGCCTGGCATGAGGGTTAACCTGCCAGGTCCACATATCAGTATAAAACTGCACACACAGGCTGTGCAATGGCAGTTCTGAGACATGTTTAAAGGGCTACTTAAGCGGGTGGCAAAGTCAGTGCTGCAGGCCCACTAGTACCATTTAATTTACAGGCCCTGGGCAAATATAGTGCACTTTACTAGGGACTTATAAGTAAATGTATTATGCCAATTGTGGATGAGCCAATATTACCATGTTTAAAGTAGAGATCACATGCACTTTGGCACTGTTTAGCAATGGTAAAGTGCCCAGAGTCCTAAAGCCAACAAAAGCGAATTCAGCCAAAAGGGGAGGGGGGGAAGACAAAAAGTTTGAGAAGGGCCCTGCAGAACGGGCCAGGTCAAACACCCTCTAATTAACATGGTACAGACTGTACATACAGTGCTTTGCATTAAATATATTGTACAAGAAGGATTGGTTTGCACGAGCCAAGTAATTATTATTGGAGAAATACATTTAAAATGAATAGAACTTTGGTACTGGTGTCTTTTCCTAAACGCGTAGTATATGTGTTTTGTATATCAGGTGAATGCAGGGTAAGGTTAGATCACGCTAATAATAGTAATACAGTTTCACTCATTGTGTATATTTTAAATTTGACATTCTTGGTCGGTCCTAGTATACTTAGGAGAGAACACCCCCAAAATACATTATGTACTACTAAAGTGATTAATTCCAACAAACTATAAGAGGAAAGTTTATCAGGTGCATTTTATAAGACTGTTGACCTGCACAAGAATGCATAAAATGTTGATTCGATATAAACTTTTGGTCCACAATAATGTGCAGTTGTTTGAACAGGAATTGGAATCAAAGAGGGATTTCCTAGTGTGTCATTTTTTTTTTATATGCGCGTATTGATGCAGTCCTATAGGTTGCTTCTAAAAAGTGCTTTAAAGAAAACATAAATATTTATGTTTGGATTTCTGATAGATGTGCTGAAAACAAATCTTAAACGTGTTCAGCGCCAGCAATATGAACAAGGCTCAGTCAAAGTGGAACAGAGCGTCCTGGCTCGACTTGACGCCTCTTTGTGCCACATTGGATATATCAGGCCAGAGCTGGGTACTCCAGAGCATGGGTCCGACACTAAGCATTTGCTAACTGCCTTGCAGCAGCACATTGCCAACAACCCTACGAAATCTTGTGTCTGGAGAGCGTTAAGCCCTTAAGATATATGTGGCACGACGACTAGTACAGCGAAGCAACACCCTTATTCCAGCTCTGTAATGATCCTTTAACCATTTTTTTTAATTAAAATTTCATATGCGGTTCTACAAGCAGCACGCACCCTTACAACTTTCGTACAGCGTAATATGTCTCAATTCATGCGATAGGCCCCGAGTTAACGGAACTGAATAAACATTGGAATAGGCCAAATAGAGCCCAGTGATATAACATAACACCATTTGTAACACCAGCTAGACACTGACTGCTACGTACTTGAGGCGGAATGACAGGGGCTCGGACCGCTGTCATTGATAGTAAAACCGAACATGAAAAGCCTAGTGTTCTGCCAGCCCTGGGTATCAAGGAGTTGAGATCTTTGCACACTCCGAAAAAAGATGGTCTAGCTTGTCTTGTTTTTCCCATATCTGCTCCTAACCAAGAATGTTATCTTCTCCATCACAGCTGTATCTCATAATTTGCTCACTGAAAATCAGAGGAGGGTTTTTCCTGTAACTTCAGGATATATGCTAGGGTCAGTCTTATTGCTAAGAGGCAGTGAGTAATCAGCTAGCTTGTTCCGGAGCCTAGAGTACACTTGTCGCCTGTTCCTTGTGCCTCAGAGAAATTGTCAAAAACACCCAGTCATATTCTTAATTATGGACAATATTTCTTTCCAAACGATCTGAGCAGTAGTATGAATCCACCAAATTTGAGGCTTATTGTTGTGCCCATCATATTTCCACTAACATCACAACACCCCCTAGCATAGGCTTTGTCTTGAGTTCATGTAGAAGAGGAGGATTCTCTGCACCATTTTACTGACCATGTAACCTTGGAGATTTCTCGCCACGTGTCTGTTTACCACAGCCTCATGTAGGGTAGAACTTCCCTCACAGAATAGGAAGTGGTAGATATTGGATTTGAGCTTTCATCGGATCCTGGTGTCCAGGTGTCTAATCATACATTAAAGGGTGAATTTTTTGCCCTCGTTGTCTTGCTTGACACACTGTCTCCAATGAGCTTACAAAGAAAAATATTCCTCCTGTGTGAGGAAAAGGGTATCAATGGCCCAAGAGACAAAAATGCAAGACCACACATTAACAAAGGAATCTAGATCGTTTCTGAAGTTGGCATTGTCAGAAATGTGTTTTCATGGATCACAGGAAGGACATATGCTTGAACCTCCTGGTTGCCAAGTCTAAACACGTGAACATTGCGGCTATGGAGCTAAGCAGGGAGTCACATGTTGATTTGCTAGTCTTGTGAAGTATGATCAGCATACCTAGGTGCATTTGTAATTCTGACTATTTCTGCCGGGCCCAAAGCATATCAGATTGTTCAGTACTCAGTGGATTAAGGGTAGAAGGTTCACAGAAGGTTCACAACTGTTGCATGTTTATGAAAACGCAGAACCATAAAGTGCTGCAAGCTGAAGACCTAAAGAGAAATTTACGGAACATCCTTTCACACCTGTCGGCCAATCTGAATTCAGTTATATGTGTTTGAGCATGTTGGACCTCGTCTTAAATACTCCGTGTCTGGAGACATCTGAACTTAAAAAAGAAATTTATTTTTACTGAATGAATCATGCCTTTTTAGAATATCTCTTGCTTGCTGATATGGCATAGGTCTTTAAGGAGCTGTTGTAGCAGTTGAGGGATATTAAACCTGTATAACGAACAAAAGCTTTGCTTAGAATTACCTTAATTAGTTAATTCTATGTTTAATTCAGATCATGCATAATGATACATGCAGTATCTTTTCCTGAGATTTGATAACAATTAAGACACTGGACCTGCCTCTGTTGATTTCGAACCCAGATACAGCCTCATAGCACTGTATTTCAGCTGCAGTATGTGTCAGAATTACTGTGGTGTTCCGCATCAGGCATGATATCATCCACTACTATAACTAATATCGTTAACGACCCAGCTATAGGCAAGCCCCCATTCTGCATGTTATCCAAATGGTTGTAGCCATTGGCTCAATGGTCATACCAAATGTCAATGGGAATTTGGGACAACCCGTGGTAGTTCCCCGGGACAACAACATTGCTCACTGCATAGTTACTAATGTACAATTTATTTTGTGCTTCATACCAGTGATGAGGCCACAAAGCCCATGGATAAGAATCAGATTTTTAGTGCCTTTTTGGAGCGTGTGGTTGAAAGAGGTTGGGAAGTAGTTTGTGCTGTGAGGAGGTTTCAAAATTATTGACCGTCATGTGATTATGTTGACGGAAACAGACCAGATTTTACTTCCCTGTGAAATTCCGTATGATTGTTTAATAATCTTATTTTTCAGGAATCGAGTTCCAGTGTCAATAAAGAATGTGGTTCTGCCAGGTTGAAATCTTTTGCACGGGGTATTATCAGAATAGGCACCTGACTAGAGGGATAGTCCTGCCGGAATGAAGTTGCAAAGATTGTGTTCGATAAAAATTCGTTAAATTTCTTAAATTGCGTGGTGTGCTATGCACATAGCTGAAGATGATGCTTCTAGCTACTGGCAGCCAGTGTAATGATCTTAGTATTGTGGAGATGTGAGTCCAAATGGCGAGGTTGCCTGCAAGTCTCGCTTCAGCATCCAAACTCACTGTAGAATATTAAGTAATAAGAGTGGAGTGCAGACGATGACTTGGACATTTTAGCTGAAATGATGGTATGGGAATATTCTTTGTATCATCTCATTATAGATGATTAAATTGTGCTGTGAAAAAGAGATTGAAGGCCATGATTACCTCTAGCTTCCTCACTTGGGGTGAGTTGTTTGATGTGGACCTGGTTGTTGAGGCCATAATGGTGATGGGCAGTATTTAACCGATTTGCCATATGCAAGTTTTTTGTTTTTGACATGTTTAGCTTTAGATGGGTACATTTCATGCATTATTCAATCATTGCTTTGAGGCATTCTCCAGTTGAGCATCTGTCAGGGTTGAATGGATTTTCAATTTTAAGTAGGATTCGTGTGTTGCGAAGCGGGAGATTACAGTGCACTGGAAGGCCACTAGGGGCCCTAGATTGGTAAAATGGAGAGAAGACCTTATCCAGTGGGCGGGGTACTAAAGTGCAATCCAAGAGGCGAGAAGAGGGCACGGGTCGATAGATATGGCCCAGGTGTCAGATCACTCAGTAGACTGCCTCAGGGAGCCTGAATTAGATACCCTCGATTGTTCCCCACTGCATGAGCATGAGCCAGAAGAAGAACAGTTTTGGACACACCAACGTCTTACATGCCATGGGATAAGGGAGGCTCTGAGTGAGTGAATACACTATGTGATAATAGGGTACGAATGGTATGTTATGTTTTGTGAGATACAAAGGCAGGGGCTGGGGTTGGGAGGAAGCGGTTTGTAGGGAGTCACCGCTTGAGCTGGGACAGGTTGCTATCAATCCTGTGTTGTGTGCATTATTTATTTATCCTTGAATGGATCTACTGCACTTGTATGACAATTGACGCATACCACATACAGAGTTGCAAACTGCTGTACTATTGAAAAGTATGATTTGTGTGTCCCCTGCATAATCATAACAATTGAGGGAGAAAGAGATTAGGCCTGGTAGAGAGCTATAATAAATATCTGAATGTTGAAGAGGCCAGGCACAATGGTAGAGCCAGCTGAATTTTGCTTAGGTTAGAGAGGAAGTGGGATATGTGGGATCTTTCCGATAGAGATGATGCAATTAATTTCAGTACCTTTCCTTATACTCCATTGTTGTCAAGTCTCTGTGGTACTGTAGCATAATGAACAGTTCCAAAGGCCTATTAGAAATCTCCTAATAAAATTGTTGCTACTGCATTTGAATCTACAGTTGTTTTAATCATATCTTTTTCAGTGCCACTCCACTTTCGTAGTCATTCAGAAGCTTGTTTTCTTTGATACATGCAGTTATTGGTCAAAGGAGATTTTTCAATACTTTTGCCAACAAACCCACTGCTTCACATTGGACAGTAGTTAGAAGGATCCCTTTTCTATTTTAAGATGGGTTTTACTTATGGGATCCTTGGGAAAGTTCTTGCTGCCGAGGAATTATTAATGATAGTTCCGGCTAAATTGACTACAGACCTATTGTTGAGGATGTTATTTAATATACAAAGGGCACATGGGTCTGCTGGTTATCCCCCTAGATCTCATGTTTTGTCAGCGTTTATGAAATCTTCAGGGGTTAGGTGGTTGAATTTGAGTAATTTTGGTTGTTGTCCTGTTTTGTTATTTGTTGGAGTATTTCGATAACTTTAGTCTTCTTCTTTAGTGTTTTTCCTCCAGGTATGATTTCAATTCTTTGACTTTTTTGATAAATTGGTTTGCCAGTGAGTCTCACAGTTCTTAAACAGTGGTAATTTTGGAATCCATGCAGTTTGAGTTCTGTGTTCTCCTTCCCTCTCTCCCTTTACACTACAGGCCCAGAGTGGCCTTACATAAAAGTGAACACCAGTGATGAGAACTGGGCTGGTGGTCTAAATTGATGATCAAACGAGCTTGGTGCTGCTGCTTGTGAGGTGGTCACTGAAACAGAACATTTTCTATGGATATCTGCGGCACACACTTATTACTCCACATATAGATTTCTGACAATCAGTTTACACCAGGGATATAGCAGTTTTTGTTACTTCCTTCAAGATAGATTGGTCGGTTATATTCCCTTAGGGTCTAATAATGTACTTGAGAACAGTCGCTCTCATACTTACCTTGGGTAATAAAGAAAACATACAGCCTCTGGCTCCTTGATGAGGCTCAGACACATTGATCCTTCCACTCACAATGTTTCTCATGGATAGAGAAGCATTGTGAGGACAAGGGGCTACCCAGAAAAACAGAATAAATTAAACAGGAGGTGGGGATTGGAAGGGGAGGGATTAAAAACAATCCCGGTCCCTCTTCTTCCACTTCCCACCGTCCTTGGGATCACCAGGAAAAACCCGGTGGTCCTGAATAGAAAAAAAGAAAAATTACCCCCACACACTGGTACAAAACTCCCAGGGTTTCAGGACCATTGGTATTTTCTTTTACGAAAACAAACTTCCTTTTTGTGAGTTTGTTTTTGTAAAATAAAAAAGTTGCTAGAGCGGCCTCATGAGACATGGCAGCTGCTTAGCAGATGTTTATTGCCTTCAGAGAAGCCGCTGTGGGGGTGGTTCCTTTGAAGGTACAGGTACTGAGATCTCCACCAGCACGGTAGAGGTCTCTGAATAAAGCAGGCAGTAGTACGCCAGGGTGAGGAGGTAATGTTCTCCGCCACTCTGGCAGATGGCGGACCAGCGGGCCGGCCTCCAAGCTCTAAATGAGGACCTACTTTTCTAAAGTGCCTGTCAACCTAGTGGAGGCCTCCTGTAGGTCAAGAAATAGGATATGCATTGAAAGATCAGCTTGCCTATAGTATCAGTGGTGTTTGGAACTTTGTAAATATCTTCTCCCATATTATGGTTGGTCTTTTAATCTTTCTTCTTCAATTCAAGTCCCTACCCCATTGTTGTTTAATTTCAGATTGATTTGCATAGATTATTACAGACTGCCTTGCCACATAGTGCTTAGCATTACCTAGACTCAAACCTGATGGTAACATTGTCCCAGGTGCGGAAAAGAAAGGAGCAGAAAGGGGACCAGGTGCTGACAGGAGATCCTCAGCAAAGATAAGAGGCTATGTGTGTGCATCAACAGTCATGTTTTGCTGTACATGTGTCCCTGTCCCCTTCTTTCCAGTTTTTCAAGGCAGTATGATCTGGTGAAAAAGCATCCTTAAATTACCAAAAGCTTGTGGTGCAATATAAGACAAGCATTGGCATAGCCAATAGGTCTCGCCTTTGGGACCTTATAAGTGTTTAGCTATGCAGCATATTATCCTGGGTGCTGTACAACAAGAGATTGAAGAGCTATAGGAGAAAATCCAGTGAGCGAGAAAGAGTCCATTAATGGGGAGGGGAAGACTGAGGAAGAGAGAAAGGTAGAGGAAAACAGAAATGAAGAGAAAGAGAGTTTGTGAGAGAAGGAAAGTGTTAGGTGGGACTGATGAGTGTCTTGAATGCTCAACGTAAATAACTGTCAAGTAGGAGAAAGTGACCCATTTATCTACAGACCGACACTGCATCACGGGTAAGATATACATTTTGAGAGAGGAAAGATTTTCTGTTTAGAAAATTGCTATACTGTACTTATTTCAGTTTACAACAGACCGAATGCTCCACGCCGTAGACAAATGGAGTGGACAGTGTTTCTTATATGACAAAATGCCTAATAACTGGACAGAACGGGGGCACATGCTTTCAGAAGTACAGGATCGATTTTTGCGGTCTAATGAATATATATATCTTTTTTAATTGATCAGTGTTGATGATCAAGTGGTTTCAACTCCCGTCAAGTAAGTTCAGTAAAAGAGCACAGGGCGACTTAGCCCCAGGAGACAGTCATGGCAATTCAGAGCCTACCTGAAAGTAATATGTATTACAAATAGTGAAATATTTTATTTATGATATACAAAACTGTTACACAGTCGTGCAAATACCTTCCACCAACTTGATATTCAAAAGCAAAGGCATTAATTCCCCAAGGCATTTTGAAGCGGAATAAATATATAATGTGCGTAACTTTAATTGGACTTTTGAGCAAGCCTTAAAGTAAGAACCCCCGCCCCTTTATGAAGACCTATGGGAGATATTTAAACATGCGAAAAATATTGTTTGATGCTGTTCACAAGATTGAAAGTTTAGTTTGCCAGTGCCGGTATTTAAAGATCGATTTTTCGGAATAATGAACTTTGCACCACTGCCTCTTTAATGTTCGAGACTTACAGTAGGCGCGTGAGAGTAAAGTGTTCGGCTTCGGCAGACAATCAGCTAGACTGGTTTTGTGTCATGGAGGAGCTGAGAGGCTCTTGACACGAGTTTCTAAGGACATGGACTGATAGAACTGTGTGTAGAACTGTGTGTAGTGTAGAATAAAGGACTGATTGATGAGTAAAGCAAGGCTCAGGAATATGGAATAGGCTGGTAAAATATTTGCTTGAGGCAAAGAAGCTACGGCACGGAAAACCAGTCAAATAAAGCGCCCCGCTTGCGCAATGGCATGTCTCGCTGTTGCGGTTTGATTAGCTAGTAATGGGGAGGAGCGGGTGAGAGAGGGGGAGGAAAGCCTGCAGTAAAATATACATATGGCTTGGAAGCGCCCCGCTTGCGCAGTGGCATGTCTCGCTGTTGCGGTTTGATTAGCTAGTAATGGGGAGGAGCGGGTGAGAGAGGGGGAGGAAAGCCTGCAGTAAAATAAACATATGGCTTGGAAGCACCCCGCTTGCGCAGTGGCATGTCTCGCTGTTGCGGTTTGATTAGCTAGTAATGGGGAGGAGCGGGTGAGAGAGGGGAGGAAGGCCTGCAGTAAAATAAACATATGGCTTGGAAGCGCCCCGCATGCGCAGTGGCATGTCTCGCTGTTGCGGTTTGATTAGCTAGTAATGGGGAGGAGCGGGAGAGAGAGGGGAGGAAAGCCTGCCATGCGAAGGAGCGGGTGAGAGAGGGGGAGGAAAGCCTACCAGCTGTGCACGTGCATGACATCGCGAACGCAAGCTGGAGGCCTGAAAAAAGCCACTAGTTAGCACTTCCAAAACCCGCTTACTAAAACTCTCGCCAGAGCAGCGCTAAAGCGCTGGCTCAGGCGAGACCTAAAAAATAACGTATAACATGCTTGGTGACCTGGAGCCTTTTGCTTCCACCACTGCGTGAGCCTCTGTGTTTACATGTGTCCAAAGGTTCGATGCCAGACTCAGGTTTTTGACTTTCCATCCTTTCAAAGTAGATAAAATGGGCTCTGTGGAGTGAGAGATATCACGGTCTTACAAAATAAAAACTGATAA
Source organism: Triturus cristatus (assembly GCF_964204655.1). Lineage (NCBI taxonomy): Eukaryota > Metazoa > Chordata > Amphibia > Caudata > Salamandridae > Triturus > Triturus cristatus. The sequence continues at coordinate 806,970,039 of NC_140591.1, forward strand.
GATTACATCTTTTAAGTAGGCTGACCCCAAATATCCTATGTGGATTAGTAGGTGAAGAAAGAATTTGTATTGTTTTGCTAAGTGGTGTATTGGGCTTATGGCATGAAAGTGAGGCTTTTGTAGAGTTGTGCTTTCTTTATATGCCCCAGACGTCTGTAGGGCGATTGTAGCTCCCTACAAGTCTCTAAATCAAATGAATGCCACTTTAACTTAAATAATTTTTGTAAATAAAAAACAGCAAACGATTACCTGGTGCATTTCCTGTTTTAAGTACGCAGATGGCTCTGCACCAAAATGCGTCATCCTGAACGGGGAGCACCACTTGTCTTTATTGCATGTGCCATGAGTCTATTTTAGAGACGGAGACACCCACGGAACCATTTTAGTGTGCACTGTCATCTTGTAGATGATGAAGCAGTGGTCTCTAATGGTGATTATTACATTTCCCTAACTGGTTGTTACTAGGCCATCGTTTGCATGTGGCATTCCACGCTCACAAAAGCTGCCTAAATTAGGAAATGTTAATTAGCGCAGTTTAGCACTTACACTTTTTAAAAGCCTGACGCTCACAGTGGGGGACCAGAATTGTGTGACTGTTAACACTGGTTCCCATTATTCTTTAGATGCCATTAAATGGTGTTGCTGCGGAAGCTGCAAGCAACATGGTATTACCCATTACAGAAACTGTAACAATATGGTGGTTGGAAAAGCAAATGTCTTTTCTTTAATTATTTGTGTTTTCGAACCCTTCAAAAATCACACACATTGTTTGCTAAATCAGTTAGGGCTAGATTTACGAAAGTTAGGAATAGTGATTTCCTAATTACGATTCTCTGTGAATCGCAATTAGGAAATTGCTATTCCTAGTGCATGAAACTCTTCTGAGTTTCATTAGCGAGTGGTAGTGGGTCGCAAATAGACCCATTGCATGAATATTAATGAGGTAGGTCACAATTTGTAGCCACCTATTATTCGCAGCCATCACAGGGATGGTGGCTGGTTGGGGTCAGCAGACAATCATGTCTGTGATTGCTTTTAAATAAACTATTTTTTTTTTATTGTAGCCCGTTTTCCTTAAAGGAAAAGAAGATGGGTTTAAAAAGAAAAAAATGAAAGATTAGGTTTCATTTTTTAAGATTAGGTTCTTGCTCTTAAAAAATATGTTTCAACCATTATAAAAGGGGAAGCGGTGCCTTGGGGACCCTTTTCCGTTTGCGAATGGGTTACCACCAACTTTGAGTTGGCGGTAAAGTACAAATGTTTTCCGACTGCATTTCAGTTGCAAATCATTCATACATACCAATGTGAATCGGTATTTGGAAGGGGTGCCCTGAACCCCCCCCTGCCAAATACCAATTCGCAATCCCAAATTGTGATTCGGCAACAAGTTGCCAAATCTCAATTAGAACTTTGTACATTTGAAAATGGCTTTTTTGCATTTGCAAACGGTCCGATTCACAGAACCCGGCCGTATGCAACCACAAAAAGGCTTTCCAAATCTAGCCAACCTACTTCCTTGTGTATTATGCATTTCCCCTTCGACGCAAATTGGGTAAAAACATCTACCATTTGATACATCAGGCTGTTAGTTATTATGTTTTTTTAGCTTATTGCCATTTTACATACTTTCACCATTGTGTGGACCCTCATAAAACACTGCCTTTTCAACAGGCTTGGGGCCTGCTGGCAGTGGAATCGCTTACAAGGATTCCTGTGTCTCTGTCAATTCAGCTTTTTACCCTACATTACTTAGCATAATATGACGTCTAGTTTCAGTTTTAGGTCTGGCCGAAAGACAGCTTTTGCTGTTGTGACAGCCTCATTAAATAAAAGTAATACATAGAGAGGCTTTTGGTATGCATTCTCCATCCATTGGGCTCTTTAACTGTCATCACATTTTACTTTCACCCACAACAGCATATGGCATGGGGCAATAGGTTAATCCATTTTGTTTATTGTCTGTCTTGCATTGTGACATTATTTAGCCTGATCACGTGCTTCTGATGTTGATGAGGCAGTGAAGGCTCAAACCTGAGTCAGGAAACCATACAGGTGCAGAAGAGATGGGACTGGCCAGGCTGCTGGGTATATACATTTCCACCATAAACATGCAAAAAGCCCATGACTCTGTCCAGCCCCTCCACTGCCTCACCCGAGGAAGCTTGGAGAATGATCTGATTTCTCACAAGACGGGGGCAGGTGTGGCAAGAAGGAGGGACTTTGGCTACTGTGTAGAAAATAACGCTGGCTGGAGACATTCCTTTTGAATCAAGGAACGCAGGGCATGATGGATGAGCGGCATGTGTGGAAACTCTGACTGGAAAGTGCACTGATAGGAAGAGGCAGTGGAAGTGGTGGGCTGATGTTGATTTGGGCATTTGATAGTCCACGCTCCAAGGGCAAATCCTGAATGCTTTCACAATGAGTGGGCACATACAATGGTGGGAACTAGAGTGGAGAGCAGTGCGTGAGAATGTTTTAGTTTTTTAAATAACGTTTTGTTGGATTTTTTTTATTATTAAACTTTTTATTGATTTCCAACAACAATCTGGTATCAGCACATGACATAGAGAGGTAGCACTGAATAATCCCCCACCACATCATACAATTCCAGTTAACAACCACACATAAAATACACCAGGAGCTTTACGAATCACAGGGAGAATGTCAAGTCTTAGTAAGCATTAAACATGGCACAGTACAGCGAGGTGCAAAGCTTGGTACAGGAGAGAACAGTGGCTGGAGGGGCACCTCAATATTAAGTATGAGGAGGCGAAGCCTCCATCTCCGCCATCAGTTGGACCATCCGTTCGCTCCTTTCCTTCCGCAGCTCCACCGTTGGGGAAATACAGATGTCCCCCTGTATTTATTCCACTTTCCCCTTTTATGGTCCCATATCTTGGGGCATCCGCGGCCTTTGAAGACTGATTTTTCGGCAATCATTGCGGTATCCATATCTCTTGCCCAGGCCCCCTGGAGCGGGATCGCCTCCACCCCCCATTTTTGCGCAATGTTTCGCTTCGCTATGGCAAATCCCATCAAGGCCCAAGTCTGTTCAGCCTGAGAAAGATCAGTTGCCCCCCAAATATTAGGCAGGCATAGGCGAGGAGATGGCGGCAGGGACTTGCCGCATGCTCTCGCTTGTTGACGGACAATCCTCACCCAGTAATCCTGAATGTGTGGGCATTCCCATATGGTGCCTACTTGATTGCAATGTCGGAGACAGAGTGGATCGGTTCGTCTACCTATCCTAAACAGGAGTTTAGCGTCAAAGTAGACCCTATGGAGAATCTTAAGCTGCAGGAGTGGCATACACATTGGAATGGCCACTTCACGAGGGGAGGCCAGAGCGTCACGCCAGTCCTCATCCTCTATTTTACCCGTCTTTTTCCCAGCTTACCCTTAACTTTTGCATCGGATCTGCACAATTGTTAACCAATTTCCTATAAGTGAGTGAAATGGCTTTATGATCCACGGGATCTAATAACTACTGATCCTCCAAGGGGGGAAGTCAGGAAGGGGGACGGCATGGCTGATCTGTAGGTATCTGAAGGTCTCAAGTTGGGCCAGCGGGTACTTCGCCTGAAGCTCCGCAAACGTGGCTAGTTTCCCCTTCCCCCAAATGTCCCCCACCGTCGATATCCCAATAGTGTCCCATTCGTCGAACCCTGGGCATCTACTGAGCTGTCCCAAAATGTCAGGTTCCCATAATGGGTTGCCTTTGTCAGACGCTTATGCCAGCCCAGACGTTTAGTGACTGCATGTTAAGTCTCGACCGTGTGAGCAGTGGGGCCGGTTAGATGAAGTTTACGAGGATTGGAGTACAGCGCTCTGTTATAGCCGCCCCTCCCCATGAGCCAATGATCTGTTCTAAAATTAGGGTCATCATGGGGGCCGAATGCCCACCTATTAATAGCAATCAGTTGGGAGGCCTGATAATAGAGACCCAGGTCTGGAAGCCCGATACCCCCATCATACCAGCCCATGGTGAGTTTGTTCATGGCTATCCGCGGCGTGCGGTCTTCCCACAATAAGCCCCGAAGTGCTCCATCGAGCCGAGAAAAATATGACTCGGGGACATGGTTGGGGGTGTTCTGTAATGCATACAGAAAACGTGGAAGTGCAAGCATTTTAAACAGGGACGCGCACCCCAGGAGAGTGAGAGGGGGAGAACGCCAATGTGCGACTTCGGATTTGAAACGTTGAAGGGGCCCGAGTAGGTTTCGTTCAAAAAAGAGGTCAGCATCCAGGGTGACAAAGATGCCCAGATAACGGAAGCTGCGAGGAGCCACCAGTATTTCGTAGCCCCGTGGACTGGCTGAGGGAATGACCCACAGCACATACATCTGGGATTTGGAGCAATTTATACGATAGCCTGAGTGGGCCCCAAAGATGTGAAAGATGTGAAGTACCCTCCGCAGTGACCGTGCTGGAGAAGCCAAATACAAAAGGATGTCATTCGCGTAAAGCGAGATGCGGTCTTCGTGGCACGGCGTCCATTTAAGCCCCCGTATCTCCGGATTTCCCCGGACCCAAACGGCCAGGGGTTCCAGAAACAGGGCAAAAAGTAACAGAGACAAAGGACAGCCCTGTCTCGTGCCACGGTGGAGTGTAAAAGTGGCGGAGCAATGGTTATTAACAACGACGTGTCCCATGGGTTGCATGTAAAGTAGCCTGATCCAACGTATCAGTTTAGGACCGAACCCCATTCGAGTCAAAACGGCAAAGAGAAAGTCCCATTCTATGGTATCAAATGCCATAGAGGCGTCTAGCGAGAGTAGGATCGTGTCTTCCTCGATAGTGTGGATCCTGCCAAGGACCCCGTGTACCCGCCGCAGATTCCGGGCCGTATTCCTCCCTGGTATAAATCCTGAATGGTCCGAGTGGACCAAATCCGTGATGTAGGGGAGGAGTCGATTGGCCAGGAGCTTGGCCAGGATCTTGGCCTCAACCGTCAAGAGGGAAATGGCGCTGTACGATTTGCAGTCTTCAACTGGCTTATCTGGTTTGTGGATAACTGTAAGGAAGTGGGTTTCTGTTGCAGTAACCCCCCCACTTTTTGCCTGATAACTGATGCACTTTTCCTTGTTGTACCCTGGGCTCCTGCCAATCAGGTGCCCAGGGCCTGTGTTCCTTCCCTAAAAACTGCCTAACAGCCAAAACCCAATTGGCATCGCTGGTCACATGTCAGCCCCTGGTAAATGGTACCCTAGGTACCCAGCGCCTTGTGACCAGAGAAGGCCCCTAAGGGCAGCAGCACTTATTGTGCCACCCCTATAGGCCCTGTACCCTGACACACACACACTGCCATTGCAGGCTGAGTGTTTTGGTGCAGAACAAAACAAAGAGTCGACATGGCACACATCCCTGTGTGCCATGCCCACAACACACACTGCCCTGGTATACCTCAGTCACCCCTCTAGCTGGGTGCCGTATGCCAGAGGTGTGGGCACAGGTGCATGAGCCATGTGCCCCTACAGTACCCAGGTCCATTCCTGGGCACTGTAAGCGCAGTGCTGCCATTAAGAGTATATGGTGCTGGGAGGTCGTCAACACGAACTCCACAGCACCATGATGGCTACACTGAAGACTGAGAAGTTTGATATCAAACTTCTCAGCACCGTAAACCCACACTGATGCCAGTGTGGGATTTACTGTAAGATGCACAGCAGAGGGCAACTAAGAGTTGCCCCCTGAACCTAACCTACAATCCACGTCTTGAGGGGCTGCCTAGGCTGCAACACAGCAGACATGTTGCTGTATCCCTGGGTAGAGAGCCATCCGCTCTCCTGGGCCTGCAACAATGCACATCCTGGGCGAGGTGCTAGGTCTCCTCCCCCAGGATGGGCAGGGGAAGCCTCCTTTGTGAGCTTCTCCAGGCTACTTGCTGTACTCAGCAACTGGCCCCCACCGGTTCTGATCCTCTCTCTGGCGGGAAGATCGGCGGGAAAAGCTAAGGAAGGAAAGGGGATGTGCCAGCCTCTGCCAACCCTACCCCTCAGGTGGGGGAGGCGAGGTGAAGCACATCTCGGGCTCTCGCCATTTTGAAGATGGGAAGCCCTGCCCAATCAGGACTAGGCTACTGCCCCCCTCCCACAGGAGAGAGGCAGGATAGAGGGTGTACCCACCCCAGGGATGTGACCCATTGGTCCCTGCCCTTTACCTACCTGTAACACCCCTAAATGTAGTATTTCGGGGCACCCTGAACCTTCCTTCAGGAGATCCAGATTCCGAACTAGCAAAGAAGATCAAGGAACAAGAAGACCTGCCGTGCAGCTGCTAACAAGAGGAAGACACCAACTGCTTTGGCCCCAGCCCTACCGACCTGTCGACCCTCAAACCTGCTAAACCCCAGTATCTCCAGTGGCCAGCAACCTTACAAACCCCGGAGGACCTGGCAACCTTGTGACTCTGAGCAACTGGGACTCCCACGAGCAGTGGTACTGCTCAAAGCAAGTAACTGACCCCTGGCATTAGCCAGGAACCGTGAACCCTGCACAATCTGCACCCACCAAGCCTGGCCTGTGCCGGAGTGAACAAAGACCATGAGGACGTTCCCCCGGCGACTGTGACCCCGAATCCAGCACCCAAGGACCCACCTCGATGCTCCTGACGACGCCTGCAGCCTCAGAACCAGGGGCCTGTGCCCAACTCGTGGGTGCCTACCTATCCTCCAACTACCCAACTTACCTCTCGAAGTGGTGGTCGCACCTGAACAATCTTCATCCCCGAGCTTGCAGCCTTTGTTCGTTCTTGAGCTTCTCCATTGCAATCCATTGAGCGCCCGACTGCTCAAAAGCACCCTGCACCCAGCCGCCCGAGTGCCCCTGGCAGTGCAGCCTCTACTCTAACCTACTTCCCCATTTGCCCTGAGCAAGTGACCAGGAGCCCAGCTCCCATGCCGCGTGGCCTGCTAGCCAGCAGCCACCAACCAAGGGCCCCCTGCCTCCCTTAGGATACCATTGGGCCTAACTCACTCTGCACCCAGTTGCCCCTGTGCCACTGAGGGTGTAACAACTGTACTTACCTGACCCTGGGAGACCTCTCAGTCTATGCCCAGAACCTTAACTCTGCCAGTCGAGTACTTACCCAAAAGCCGATAACTCTCTTTTCTTCCATAGGGTAACATTGACTGGTTTCACTTGGAAATTCTTCTAAGTGTGGAGTTTCTAAACTTTAAAATATTCACCTAAAATCAACCGAGTAACGAAAACGAAAATACTCACCTGCTATCAGGAGAGATCCCAGTGCTGGATCTTGGTGCCCAGCACTGACCCTGAAAAGTAATTACAACCATGCTTACCGCTAACCCAATTTTCTTCCGTAGGAAACCATTGACTGTTTTTCTGTGAAATTTCTTCTAAATGTCGAATTTTGCAAACTACAAATATTCTTTAATATTCGCACCAACTGTGAAAACGTAATTGCTTACCTGTTTTAGATAGATGTCCCAATGCTGAACCTAGGAGCCCAGCACTGGATTACAAAAGTAACGAGAACATACTTTACCTGCAACTTGAATTTTCTTCCGTAGGAAACCATTGACTGTTTTTCTGTGAAATTTCTTCTGTCGATTTTGCAAACTTACAAATATTTGTTAAAAATTGCCTGTATAACAAAAACTCATTCTTTCAACTGTTTGCAGGAGATGCCCCAGTGCTGGATCCAGGATCCAACACTGAGTTAGAAAAAGTAACAATAACCCCACTTACCTGCTAAGTGAATTTCCTCCCATAGGATAACATTGGTGATTCTATGTGAAAAAGGTTCTGTGTCAACTTTTAAAATACAAAAATATTGCTTAAAAATCACAAATGTAACCAAAACGCCTTTACTCAATTGTTTACAGGAAATGTCCCAGGACTGAATCCAGGATCCAGTCCTGTGGTTAGAAAAGTAACTAATTGCATTTTAACTAGAAATTCCCATTGAGCTCAATGTATTATTGTGTTTGAAATTGTGTTGCCTATTGCAATAACTGTTATATTGAAAAGTCTATTGCCTATTGATAAGTATTTATCTAAAGCATCTCATCCTGAGAAAGTATATTTTGATACCCATTGTTGGTTCTAAAATAAAACAACTATATATTTTTATACAAAAACCATTGGCCTAGCGTTCAGTTCTTGAGTGTGTGAGACCATTTGCTGACTGAGTGTGTACAACAAATGCTTTACAGTGTCCTCTGATACTGCCTTACTGCTCGACCAAGCTACCACTTTAGAGAGTAAGTTTATATCTAACTTTAGCCTCTGCCAAACCTCTGGGGACTGTATATACAGAGCCACTTTCTTACATGGTGGATCAGCGGTGGGATACAAACTTGCATTTGTTGGACTACTTGGTTACCATCTGATCACACAACAGAACTCTTAAAATTGCCTATAGAATTCTGATTGGTCTTTCCAAAATATTAAAAGTCTTGTCAGGGCCCTGCTTAAGTCTCATTAGAATTTTAGAAAAATAAAAGTCACTGTAGTCAAGGGTAGAGGGTTAGAACTGTCAGGTTAGAATGTCTCAAAGAAACCCAGCTATTAGTGAAAATAATACCATGCAGGACCTGGTGGAGGAGCTCGACCTCACACCGTACTTACACTTGTCTTTCAAGGAATTGAGGTCCCTATGCAAACTTAAAAAATTACCAATGGGCCTGCATCCAACCAAACTAGGGCTCCAGGAGCTCTTGGCTGAGTATGCTAAGGACCACCCATCTGAACATGGTGATGACCAGTCAGATGAGGACAGGGAAGAGGTTGAGGAGGATAATGATCCCCCTTCAGTCATCCCTAGGGAGGAAAGGGCTACCATACCCTTGACTCCAAGAATCAACCTCTGGGAACTTAGAGACCACTTAGGTGGACCAGGTACCAGGGAAATCACTGGGGGACCCCCCAGTGAAGAGGACGGCTTTCTAGCAAAGCTGGCCAAAAGATTGGATCTAGAGTCCAGGCTCCTGGCTCTAGAGAAAGAAAGAAAGGAGATGGGTTTAGCACACATCAATGGTGGCAGCAATACTCAAACTAAGGATAGGGAGGAAACTTCTGATCCTAAAATCCCCAAAGGGATTGTCCCTAAATTTGAGGAAGGTGATGACATCACCAAGTGGTTCACAGCCTTTGAGAGGGCTTGTGAAATGAGAAGAGTAAAGAAACCTCTCTAAGGTGCACTCCTGTGGGAACTGTTCTCTGGTAACTGCAGAGACAGGCTTCTGACCCTCTCTGGGCCAGATGCAGGGTCCTATGACCTCATGAAGAAGACTCTGAGGGATTTGGACTCACCACTGAGGAGTATAGAATTAGATTCAGGGGGGCTCACAAAACCCAGACCCAGTCCTGGATTGACTTCGTAGACTACTCAGTAAAAACACTGGATGGTTGGTTAGCTGGACATAATATGCATGATTTTACTGGACTTTACAATTTGTTTATGAAGGAACATATACTAAGTAATTGCACAAATGAAAAGTTGCATCAGTATCTGGTAGACCTAGGTCCACTTTCTCCCCAAGAATTGGGAAAGAAAGCAGACCACTGGGTTAGAACAAGGGTAACTAGGACATCCACTGGGGGTGACCAAAAGAAAGGGATCACAAAGCCTCCCCAGAAGAAAGAGAGTCAACCCCTTAAGGATAAAAGTAAGGAGTCCCAGGTAGCCCCCCAAAAATCTGTCCAGGAGGGTGGGCCCAAAGACACCTCACAAACTAAACCAGGGTACCAAGGTAAGAATTGGGATCCCAACAGAATATGGTGTCACAACTGTCAGAAGTCTGGACACCACACCAAGGACTCTAGCTGTCCTAAAAACAAGATCCCTAGTACAGCTCCAGGGGTGACTAGTGTAGCCCCAGGGGTTGCCAGTGTAGCTTGGGAGGAAGGGTCCTCAGATGAGGAAGTCCTCCTAGCTTTTCAGCTGGAGAATGGGCCCAAGAGGCAAGCTGGAGATCCCAGAGGGGAGTAGACACATCCACCACCTGCTGGTGAATGGAATCCCAGCCACTGCCCTGAGAGATACCTGTGCCAGGCACACTGTGGTACATGACAGGTTGGTATTCCCACACCAGTATGTCCCAGGGGAAACAAGAAGAGTGAGGACTGTCCCAGGGGGAGTCACTGTTAGGCCTGTGGCTATAGTGACCCTAGCCATAGCTGGGTACCTTAGATGGAGAAAAGTGGTAGGCAGTAAAGACTCTTGAGAAATGAGCACTTGGAGGTGGATCTGAGCCAAAGAGAGGTGCTGGCCTAGTGCCAGGCCTCGCCCAAGAAACCTGTGGGGGCTCAACCTGCAGTCAGTGCAGCTAAGCCCCAAAAGAGTAAGAAGAAACAGGGTAGGGAAGGTGGGCAACTGTTAGCCACAGTTTCAGAGGGCCAGGGAGATTCTATCCCAGTGAGGGAAAATTCCAAAAATGACACTGGTAAAGCCCCCCCAGCCGACAACAAGACCTGACTAGTCAGGCAACTGTCCAGCCTGAGTTGGTGGCACCTCAGCTGGCAGAACAAAGGGTGGAGGAAGGGTGTTCCCTGCAAAAGGTAGTGACTCCCCATCCTAAAACAACAGATCAACAGCCAGGACCTAAAGAGACCTGTAAGATAGCCCCTTCACTTGCCAGTCGGGAGCTAAAGGTGTGGTTCTGGGCACTGACAGCTGTCAGCCGCCTCTGCTGGGTGTTAGCCTTCATGGTAGCCCTATCCTTGGCATGGTGGCCTAACCCCCTGTCAAATAGCAAGTTAGGCCCCCTGACCTTATTGGTCATGGTGGGGTTGCTCAAGCTGTGGGTAACCTATGTAGGTAAGCTGGGCTTTGCCCTGGCTAAGTTAGAATTTGCAGAGGTATGCACCTCTGAACCCAAAATAAAAAAGATGGGGCAAAGACACTAAAGAACAAGGAGAAGAGCTTTGGGAGTTCGGTCCTGAAACTGATAAGGTAGGCCAGCTTCCCAAAGGGACTGACCTGGACAGAAGGATATAAGGCAGAGTAGGCCCTGCAACTTTCAAACCACTTCCCCAACGATTCCTCGCCTGAAAGACTAGGAAGACTCTCTCAGCATTGGCAGAAGTCTCCTGGCCTTCTTGAGTGTGTGAGACCATTTGCTCACTGAGTGTGTACAACAAATGCTTTACACCGTCCTCTTATACTGCCTTACTGCTCGACCAAGCTACCACTTTAGAGAGTAAGGTTATATCTAACTTTAGCCTCTGCCAAACCTCTGGGGACTGGGGACTCTGTACACACTGTACCTATTTGGGAACAGTGTATACAGAGCCACTTTCTTACAATAACCACAATAGACGCCGTACGTATCTCCACTGGAAGTTGACCTGACTCGAAGCACTCAGTATAGAGTTTCAAGAGATGGGGAGCCAGCAAAGTAGTCATGGGCTTAAAAAGCTCGATGGGAAGCCTGTTGGGGCCCATCGCCCTGCCGGACCGGACATCATGTATAGCCTTTTGGATCTCCGTCCCCGTGACATCCGCTTCCAGGACCTCCCTGCCTTCTGGAGAAATGGTTGTCACCTCAATAGTGGCCAGGAGATCATCCGACCATGGGGCCTGAGACGTTGGGAAGCTAGTATAGACCTCTACATAATGGAGCGCGAAAGCGTCAGCTATCTGTTGAGGATCAGTGAGGAGCGCGCCCTCTGAGTTGGTTATCGCATGCACCCATCTAGAAGCTTTTTCCTGCATTCCAGCCATGCCAGAAGTTTACCTGTTCTTTCACCCTGCTCATAAATCCTATGTCGGGAAGACACAGCACGCACCGTGGCATCCTCCTGGAGAAGCTGTCTGTAGTCCTGCCTCTTGAGCGTAAGGCTATGCTGAAGTGAGGGGTTAGGTTCACGTGCCTCCGCCTCCTTCAGATCCGAAATGTCCGACTCTAGCTCAGATACCCTCTTCAATCGCTCGGCCTTGTGGCCCACCATAAGGGACAGTGCCCTACCCTTAATAACTGCCCCAAAAGCCCCCCGTGGACATTCCATGTGGAGAAACGAAGCGCTAAACTTGGGGCCATCACGTCGAATCAAAGGGGATCAAATAAAGCCAGGCAATTCTTTGAGGCCTGAAGCGGCCGGGGTGGAGGAGACGTGTATGAATGACAGTGGAACTGAGTGTACATGTGGGAAATTCAGCATTTGAGTGCATGGATACCAAAAACCAGAAAACATTTAAACATAAAAAACAATCCCCCCATCCCCGGACGGACCCACCCCCCACCCTGCCTCCCTGCATGACGGGCCTGAAACCACCCACCTCCCGCAACTTGCAGAGTGCCTGTCGCCCACCCTCATCAATTTCAAGATCGTGTCCAACCCCACTCCCTAGAGCATAGATTAAGAAATCAGTAAACTAGCCCCAGCCCTAATTCCCCAAAGTCGGAACACACAGCAGCAGAATTGGCCCTGCAAAAAAATAGCGATTTAAACAGTCTAGACACCAGAGCACTACAAACCACAGAAAAACAAACCCAAAGTAATATGTACAGTGAACGTCCACTGAAAGCGTGGGGCTCGAAGCCATAGAGGCAACAGTGGACAAAAGGAGCCCCACAAAGGCCCCTGAAGAGGACAGATTCTCCTGATCAACCCGGACGAAGGCGGGGAGCGACAGTGCTGACGCCAGTCATTGGGTTCTTCAGTTAGCGAAGTCAGCTTTTCTGGTTTCTTTCCAACAGTGTGCCAACCGTCGATCTAGTCCCAGGCGGCTTCAGGCCTGGTGAAGAACCAGAGTTTACCATCGAATTAGAGTCTAAGTTTCGCCGGGAATAGAATGGCATATTTGATCCCAAGGTCTCTGAGCACGTTTCACGTCTAGGAAACTGCGGCGTTGTTTCTGGACTCTTAAGGTGAAGTCAGGGAAGAATGATACTTTACTATTCTCGACAGTCAAGGCGGGTGCCACTCTTGCAGTCTGTAGAATCATGTCACGGTAGTTGAACACTCGGGCCAGGAGCGGACGGTGGGGGGGGGGGGGGGGGGGGGGGGGCCGGGCTTGGGCCTACCCCCCGGTACACGATGGGCTCTCTCGATCGAAAAGCATTTGGATAGGCCTCTCGGTTGAAGGTGCTTTAGGATGAGTTCCTCAACATAGAGATAAGCGGAAGGCCCCTCCGCCCGCTCTGGATCACCAAGAATGCGGACATTATTGCGTCGCATTCGTCCTTCATACTCGTCAAGTTGGACCGCCATCGCCTCGTGAGAGGTGCACAACTCAGTGACCTGTTTCTTGAGGATGGCAGTGTCGGACACCAGGTCCACCGTGGTAGTCTCTTTGTTGGTGGTCTCAGAGTCATTGCGTTGGTCTACAGCAGTGCCCGACTTCTCCTCCTGCTCAGCTTGCGTCGCATTCCGCCCACTGCGGCCTGTCGCCATGTCCGCCACGTGGAGGGGAGCGAGAAAGGCTAGGAGGCAACAATTACTCACCGCCGCCTGCTGTGGTACACCCCACGCGGCCTGTCGGCTTTGGCGCACACCTCACCAGCCCCGAGTCAAATCTGTAGGACCGGCACCCCTTAGTCGTCACCTGGCGCTCAGCTCAGCCCCCCCCCGTGGCGCTTATTGCAACCGCGACTGCCGGAGCAAGAAAATGTCACAGTGAGTCCAGTTCCAGGATCGTGCCGCAGCGCCGTGTAACAGTCCCCCCGCTCACTTCTGCGGCAGCCTGCTTTTTGTCATGATGTGTCCCGGAGCCCAGGTGCCCACTCTCACACCGGGGACGCACCGTGGGCCCACCTGGAGAACGGCACTGCGTGAGGAACACGGTGGAAGGAAGGGCGGGTCAGGGAGCCCCCGGAGCCCCAACAGTATAGGGGCGGGCCCCCGTGCGGTGATGCTTGTCACTCACCGGATCGCTCCCTAAGGAGTCAGCATTCATCCACGGAGGGTCTTTGGCGGCGCAGGGCGGGCTCTGGGGGAGTCCCCACTCAAGAGGGAGACCTCGTATTCCTCAGGAGGTGTGGCGGCATCAAGGGAGCAGCAGGGTCGCCGATCGAGTCGTTTCACCCCCTCCACTCTGACTTCAACAGTCCTGTGCGCTGCTCCGGCGCCGGGCTCAATCGCAACCCACACTGATCAGTGCGCGGGGCCCCGCAACCCCGTCCGCCCACACTCCAGGCCGCAACCACGGTCTCGCGTGGCACCGCGCCCCCCCAGAGTTGCACTTCCGGTCGGCCTGACCGCTGTCGATGGTGCCGGTATACGGAGCGTTCCCCAGCCGGAGTGTCCGATTGGCATGAAAGTTGTCCCACACATGGGAAAACAGCACCGGCAGTCGTGGAGACAATCAGGGCAATGATCGGGCCGGGGCGGATGTGTTGAAACTGATTTTTCGGGAGTGGCGCATCGTAGCACAGCTAGCGTGCGGCCATTCTCGTCTGCAGTTGGCCACGCCCCCCTTTTTATAGGATTTTAAAACATACAAAACCATACAACAATATACAGCCATCACTGACAACAGTAGCAGATATGTGAAAAACACAAAGAAACAATGTTAATCGACAGTCATTTCACTGAGAGCAGCAATGACAGAGCCTACATCCATAATGTCAGGTGGCCAAACCAGAACAGTGGACCAAAAAAAAGAGAGAGAAACAGTAAAATAGCCACTAAATATAGCTCATCTGAGGTGAAGCCCCTAGCACGGTGCTCCACTAACTCCCTTGCCTGCCAGTCCACCCACTCCTCCCTCCGCCGGTACACTTATGCAGACAAATTACTGATCTCCTCTTCGAGTGACACCCGAGGCGAGGGGCATGGCTCCAACTGGATCCCGTGATAAACCGCCCCTCTTTCCCATATTTTATAGTATTTCTGAAGGCATCCCCTTGCAATGTAGACAGGGTGCTCCAATCCCAGGCAGTGATTGAGACCTCCCTTCCACCGTTCCAGTAAGGGGAAGGTAGCATCTTTCCAAGGCTGTGCAATGTCCTTTTTTGCAATGATGAGGCCGAGCCATAGTAAGGTTAGTGTTTTTTTTTTCCTGTCAGTGTCATTGGAAATGTGGAGCATGGCGCACCGCAGGGTCCGCGGCTGCATCCGCTCTAGCACCCCCTCCAAACAGTCAAAGACTCCCTCCAAAAGTGGCATCAGATCAGGACCGCTCCAGGTTGTGTGTTGAAAGCCTCCATGGACCCCCTGGCTTTTCAGACAGGCCGCGGATGCGATGAGCCCCTCCTCTAGAGTCTCTCCTGTGTGTAATATACCTAGTGCAAGTACTGCAGCTGAATGAGGTGATACTGGGACGCAATGGCTGTTTCCCTAGGAAAGGCCATTGCCTCTCTCCAGTCCTCATCTGTGGGGCCGAGGTTATGAGCCCATGTCTCTCGGAGTGATCCAAAGGTATCCGGGTTGGTATTTATCAGGGAATAATATACAGCCGGAATCTTATGATCAGGGATATCTTACCCTCTAAGGGAGTGCAGTCCGGAATTTCCTCTAGGTAGGACAGGTACAGTGCAAGGGCATGGCGGAGCTGAAAGTATTTGTAGAATTGGGATTTCTGTCGCTGAGACTCCTCTTGCAGATCTGCAAAGGTCTTCAGAGAGTTCCCCTCAAGTACATCTCCCAGCCTGGAAATGCCAATAAGGTCCCATCGTATTAACCCCTGCACGTATTAACCCCCACCTGTCACAGTGTTGTGCCGGCCCAAAGGGGGGAGGGGTTTCCCTGGTGATTTGGCCCCTCCCAAGCTTGGCTGCTTCAGCCTCTCTTCAATCTCCCAGGACAACCTTCGTGGCAGGGGAGTCCCTGGAGTATCGTTTCCCCATAAAACAGGTGCGGGAGTATCTGTGTCCTCAATGCCCAACCCTCAGCCATGTGGGAATCCTGTGGAATCCTTAAACCACCAGTCATCCAAAACAGTCAATTGCGACTTCCTGTAGTAGGAGCACGCTTCGGGGTGGCTATTCCCCCATCATAAGTCGACTTATAACATTTAGAGAGGGTAGTCCGGGGAGGGCTGTGGTTTCACAAGAAGTCCCACACTGATGACTCCATTCAAGAGAAAAGAGACACTGAAAGAGCAAAAGGGAAGTTCTGCAGCTGGTACATCAAACACAGTAGCGTCACCTTTTTAAAAATAGCTGACCTATCAAGGAGGGACAGGGTAAGCGATTCCCAAAGCCTAAAATCAATCATCAGTCTGTTGAGTTGGGGTTTAATATTCATCTCCCAGGCACCGATCTCATCTGTAGTGATGTGTTCCTCCAAATACTGGAAGCCTTGGCAGAGGACACCCAGCCCAGAGGCCCACCACAAGTCCGACGGGCCCTCGTCTACTATGTACACTGAGGATTTGTCGGGATACATCTGCAGTCTCTTCAAGTCTCCAAAGGTCTGTAGTATTTGGAGTGCATGTGGTCCTGAGTGTGAGAGGTCCGTCAGAAAGATCAGCATGTCGTCTGCATATGGGTCCCTTCGCTCCTCAATCCTGGGTTCCCAAAGAAACCCCTGCAGTTGTGCATCCATCCTAATCAACGGAGCATGGGGCTCAGTGGCCAGGGCAAATAACAGTGGCAACAGGGGACAACCCTGTCTCGTCCTCCGTCCAATCCGGAAGGGAGGGGACACCATTCCTCACACCCTCGCCTGGGTAAAGAGGTCAGTGTAGAGGAGCCTCATATAACCAATGAACCGAGGTCTGAAATTCAACCTCTCTAGGAAGGAGAAGAGATACGGTCAACCGACAAGAGTCGAAGGCCTTGCAGAAGTCGACCTGTAACAGGGCGCTGTCTTTGTGGTGTTGTCTGGATAAGGCAATTGCATTACACTCTCTTCTGATATTATGTCGCGCAGCCCTCCCTGGTATAAAACTGGATTTGGTCTGCGTGAACCAGCTTAGCATTGACCCCAAGTAAGCGGTTGGCAAAAAAACTTTGGCCCACACCTTAACTTCTAAATTTAGAAGAGATATAGGCTGGTTCGAATTACATTGTTCTGGTGGTTTGCCGGGGCTTCAGGATAACCAGAATGCCCACAGTCCGAAGGTTCAGAGGTAGAGGACGCATCTACAGTACTTCCTAGAAGAGTTTCAGCAAATGGGGACCTCTAAGTGCCCACCTGGCCTTGTGAAACTCCACCCACAGAAGAATCCGTCTGGGCCAAGGAATTTGCCCAGGTGAAGCTTCTGAAGTGCTCCCCCCAATTTGTCCACCGGTCTAAGGCCAATCTATCCCCTGGAGAGAGGATGGACTGGGAGGTCCCGCACAAATGCCTCCATCTCTCGGGGGCTCTACTCCTCCTAGTGGGCGTATAATGTACTGTAATAAGTTGCAAAGACCTCAGCAATATGTTGGTCTCCTAGCGTTCTTTTTTCAGACGTTGGCCTAGACTGATGGATTGGGGCCGTGGGGGGGAGGGATGGGCGATCACGAGCAGAGCCAATGCAGAGTTTTCCTGGACTTATCTCCCCGTTGATAGATACAACTTTTGGTGGGCCAACCAAGCCTTATTGAGCATTGTCTGGTGCAAGACCGACTCTGTGTAAAGCAAGTCTCGGAGGATCACTGGATCAGGGGAGTCAGAGTATTGTGCCTCGAGTGCCAAGATTTGTGTCACCATTTCTGCTATCACAGTGCCCACCCGGTTGCGGTATGCTGTACAATAACTGTTTTTGCCTTCACCGCAGCCCAGAGATTCCCCGGGGAAGTAATAAAGTCCACGTTGTGGTGGAAGTATTCTTTAGTAGCTGTATGGAGCGCCGCCCTGAAGTTGGAATCCACAAGTGTCCATTTATTGAGGCGCTATCGATGTGGGCTCTCTCTATTGTAGATGGCAATCACTAGTTCGACCGGAGAGTGATCGGACAGCCTGCGCTTGAATGTTTGTTGCACGTAGAGAGTGTCCTTGGGCTCTGGGAAGAAGGACGTAGTACAACCTGGAGAGGGTTTTGTGTACTCTGGAAAGGAAAGTATATCCTCTCTCCAGAGGGTGGTGATGGCGCCCGCGTCTTGAATCAATCAATCAGGGAATTGTAAGCGCGCTACTCACATGTGAGGGTCTTAAGGCGCTGAGGGGTGGGGGTCCGTAGATCTGTTTAGTCGAAGAGCCAGGTCTTGAGGGTCTTCCTGAAGGTGTTCAGGGAGAGGGCGCGTCTGCCGGTAGTTCGTTCCAGGTCTTGGCTGCCATGTGAGGGAAGGATCTTCCACCTGCTCTGGCTCTGTGGATGCGCTGGGTTTCGGCCAGTGTGAGGATGGAAGATCGGAGGTTTCTTTTTGGTACGTGGAAGTTGATTCTGTCATTGAGGTATTTGGGTCTGTTGTTGTGTAGGCATTTGTAGGCATGGGTGAGGACTTTGAAGGTGACTCTTTTTTCCACGGGGAGCCAGTGGAGTCTTCATAGGTGCTGGCTGAAGTGTTCGTGCCGGGGGATGCAGAGGACGAGTCTGGCGGCGGTGTTCTGTATTGTCTGGAGTTTGCGGAGTAGAGACATGTTGATGCCGGCGTAGAGTGCGTTTCCATAGTCCAGTCTGCTGGTGATGAGTGCGTGGGTGACTGTCTTCCTTGACTCAGGGGGGATCCACTTGAGAGTCTTGCGGAGGGTGTTGCAGTTGATTCTGTTGTTGAGGTATTTGGGTCCTATTGTCCTGCACAAAGCGGACCAGGATCATGTCGTACACAGTCAGCTCTGAGCCCCCAGAGGAGAGTTCCATCGCAGTGGAGGCCCCACATTTAATGTCACCCCCTAAAAGCCATGTACCTCGGGGAGTTTTAAAATCCTGCCGCACAAGATATGTGTGAAGGCTTCCATCAAGGAGGGGGAACGTAGATGTTAACGAAGGAGAAGGGCTTTCCGTGAAGAAGGCCGGTGATAACAATATACCTTCCTATAGGGTCATGCCAGGTATGAATGTGGTGAAATGGTACGTGTCTTATCAAAAGAACTGCCACTCCCCTGGATCCTCTGTGGAACCCTGAGTGGAATACTCTAGGGAATCTCATATGGCCAAGGAAGTGACATTCATTGCCATCAAGGTGGGTTTCCAAGAAACAGAACTTTTGGGCCTGTCCTGCGGGCAGATTTCAGGACAGCCCCTGTCTTCACCCTATCAGGTAACCCATTAACGTTCAAGGTGAGGAATCTCAGGGACCCCAGGATCCCCCCAGGGAGTAGACTGGTGGTCACGGTGGCCATGGAACAATGCACGTGTGGGGCAAGTCAACGGGCACGGCATAGAAACAAACGTGATGACAAGTGAGGTGGGTGCGACCCAAAAAAATACAAACAGCAATATCGAAAACCATCTTGTCTAAAACCTAGAATACAAACTCATTCCCCCAGCCTCCACCCCATACTTCTGAAACTGGAAGTACCTGTTGCGGTACCAACTTTGGGGTGTCGCCAACGTGGCGTACTGGAGACCATACTTCTCCTAAAAACTGCAGGACCGACATTCCCAAACTAAAACCCCACCCTGAAAATCAAGAGAGCGGTCCGAGGGTCACTAGTAACTCGGTGGCACTAGCTTCACTGAAAAGAGAAACATAGTTAACAGGATCGCAACATAAGTCATAATCCCACACAGAGGCATGTTGTGTGCTCAGGATCTGGGAGCAGCAGGACATCACTCACAGTCAGGTGGGGTCCCGGTGGGAGATTCAGCCAGGGTCGGGAGCCGGAGAGGACACCTTATCTGATGCCGTCCTGTGGTCTCGTACCCCGCAGTCTCCCCCTCCGTCAGCCTCGTCCCCCATGGGCACCCCGTCTTTTCACCCATCTCCTCACCCCTTCTGGTATTCCTTGATCTGAGGCTGAGTCTTGGCCAGTCCCTGTTGTTCTGTTCCACAGATGGGGACACTCAGCCCATTGCCACGCTGCCTCTGAACTGTCAAAGAAAAAGGATTTCCCTCTGAATAGAAACTTGAGGTGGGCTGGGAAAAGTAGCATATACTCTACATTCAGACTTTGTAGCTTCTACTTGACATCTCTGGCGAAGTGGACTCTTAAAGTTTAGTCAGGGATAATCATGACCCAAGCGGCCTAGCTATGTAAGGAGTCCTAGGTGCAAGAGTCCTGCAGAACGGCATCCCCATCAGCAAAGTTCAGTATACGGGCAATGATGGGTCTCGGGGTGGCACCGGGAGAGGGCCTCACATTCAGGCAAAGATGGGCACGCTCCTCAATGAAGCAAGGAGAGACTAGCAGCCTGAACCGGAACCATGCAGTGATGGAAGCAGTCTTGTCGGAGCCCTCCGCACCTTTGGTAACCCCCACAACTCAGAAATTGTTCATCCTGGAGCTGCCTTCTGCATCCTCTGCCATCATCACCAGCTGTGCCACAAGGTCTGTACCTCAGCTTGGCAGATCTTCAGGGAGTATTCAGCCTCTGAAAATCTGGTTTTATTACTGGTGACTCTCTCTGCAGTGTTACAGAGATCCTGGCGGAGAAGGGACAGGTCAGTATGGAGTTCCCCAGTCTTCCCCTGCACGAGAAGCGGAAGTCTTAAATAACCTGGATGACGGGGGTCACCCCGAGGTGAGGGGTGTCACTTGCTGGTGCTTCTTCTCCCCGGGTCATGGGTTTCGCCTCTGCAGTGGGTTTGATGAAA
This sequence comes from Triturus cristatus, assembly GCF_964204655.1. Taxonomy (NCBI): domain Eukaryota; kingdom Metazoa; phylum Chordata; class Amphibia; order Caudata; family Salamandridae; genus Triturus; species Triturus cristatus. The sequence continues at coordinate 806,990,575 of NC_140591.1, forward strand.
CTGTCTATTTTGCCATGCAGGAAGCAGGGGCAGCTTGTCCTTTACCATGGTGGGTAATTCCCTATGAGGCTTCAGGCTTGTGATGGGGTGAGAGGGGGTGGCTGGTGTCCTAGGCTGTTAAGTCAGAGCTATGGGTGCACAGGCAAGGGGCGAAGGGGACGCCAGGAAAGACAAGCTCGTCCCATCAGGCACAGAACCAATATGGTTCATAGAAGCAGTTACCAGATTGGGCCTTAAGTCACTCAAAGGTGGAGCTCGATTTCTCGGCTTAGCAGCAGGGCCGACAGTCAGATATCACAAGGGCACATCATTCCACAGCCCATTTCCACCAACTTTGTCCGTCAGGCTTAACGTTACACTGGACCAATGTTCATGAGCATCAGTCGCACGCCGCAAGGGCAGGTGAGTTATGATCTGGATCCCCTGAGAGTGGATCGTCGGCCGGGTGGGGCTGATGCCAAAGTGGGCATCAGTATTAGAGTCCAAAGGTGTCCCTTACCCCTTGTGGCATGGCAGAAAGAGGCATCAGAGTTCTGAGGGAGTGTTCCAGCCTCGACTAGAGCAGGCGGAAGAAAAGCCAGGCAGTATAGGCCGTGAAAGGCCAGCGAAAGTGTGTCCCTGTGGTGGTCCGGACACAGGGTCCGGTGGCAGGTTTCAGCTGAGCAGCCCTGGATAGGTGAGTCCTTGGTCTCTGCATGGGCTCACCACGGCTGCAGTGGTTATGTGGACCCGAGACCTGGGTCTAGAGTAGCGTGTGGTGTCACCCATGCTCTCTGCCTCCTCACCCATGAGGTCCGACAAAGCAGCTGATCGTCTGAGTCATGTGGGGGATCTCCTCTTCTCCATCTGTGGGGATTTTGTGTTTGCGCTCCCTGTGGGACAAGAAGTAGCAGATAGGTTTCCTGCTTGAGGGCTCCAGGCTCCGTCACCAAGACCAGCCACGCCTGCGAAGATCCGAGCAGGCCCTGGCTCTGAGCTATAAGAAGAGTCCTTGTGGGGGAGGGGGAGGATAACCACGTACCATGTTGTGGTCGAGGCTGCGTGGAACTCAGAGGCCTACACTGTGGCATGGCCTGGCCACCGGGCACTCTGCACTGCCACATGTGCATTTCCTAATTGGTAGAGGCTTTTACTCCCCTGGGGCCTGGCCGTGTTGTGATCAGGCCCACATGTACTCCAGATGCCTTCTCCATGTCCCGAACTGGCCACCGGGCACCCTGTTCCATTATGCCGGTATGTAAACATCCCAAACTGGCCACGGGCACCCTGTTCCATTATGCCGTTATGTAAACACCCCTGGTAGGGTGAGGCTTTTGCTTCCCTGGGGCCTGAATGTGGCCACTGCACCCTATCTCCCCATGTGGCCTGATTTGGCTGCCGATCCCTTGGTTATGTGGGGGAGCACCATCCCTCCCGCAGGGGACCTCATGCTGGCAACTCACTGGGGAGGTGCACTGGCGAAGGGGGGTGTTGGCCGGCCTCCCGTTCAAGGTTACAGGCCCTGTCCCTGGCCCCAGCCACACCCATGTAGATCAGAGTGGGCCTCAGTCTGTCGCTGCAGGAAGGGGCTCCATGGGGCCAGGACACCACTTCTACCGGTGCTGCAGTCCGGCCCGCATGGATATTGTGGACTCCTGCTGTGACCCGACAGGGCACCGAGCACTAGGAGTGGATGGAACTCACAGTTTTACTCCGCAGACTCGCTTGGAGTTACTTAAAAATGATGCACGTTTCCAAGGAGTTCCGCCCACCACTAGCTTGTGCTTTTTTATTTTTGCACTTCAGTATTTCTAGTTGTGCAATTACACTTATAAAAGTCAGATTTAAAGTGCCTAAATGCAAAGAAATGCTCGTATGGGGAGGTACAAGTTGCACAGCGTATTGTCTTGCTTCCTCTTACCTGATGCTAGGACTCTGCCGTACACAGCTGTAGTCGTGGGTTTCGGGACACGGGTCTACTGGCGGGGAGGGCAACAGGTTGCGGATGCAGGAGTCTGGTTCCCGAGCCCTTCAGTGCGACAGCGAGGCGGCCATGGAATCGGTATGTTTTGGAGATAAATGCAGGTGACATACAGACTGGCAGTCAGTCCATTGCACTGCCCTCCTACAGGGCACTTGTCTTTTGGTTCGTAACCTAAATAGCCTAGGAGAAAAAGTTTAGTCCCGATCTTAAAAGAAATTAGGCCATGTTTTTCTATTGACGGTTTTAACTATTTGCATTCTCTGGCCACAACTGATATATGCACTGGGGTTTCTAATTTTATTAAAGTTGCATTTGCTATTAGGAAACGATATTAGTAGTTGTAACCGAACCAGATTAACTAGAATTATCATTGTCTTTTTTAAGTGTCCAGTTCAAGATTGAATCTTTAAGGATTGTACTCTTTTATCCTTTTCTTAATAATTGAATTGTATGAATTGCTTCCAATGTTGTTTGTAAATAGGTCATGGTAATTATAAACTGCTCTGTTGATTTTATGTACTTTTATGGTTTTCTTTCTGAAACCGAATAAAGTTGCTTTGACTTGACGTGGTTCGTAACGCGTGGGGATAGAGCACCCATATTTGGTGTTCCTACTCTTATTCGCTAAGCGTCGGCTCTCAGCCCGCCATTGGCCAGTGAGCAACCTTCATGAGTCTATTGGTTAAACCATATAGCGGAAAAAACAAGACTGCACAAATCTGACTTGAGCGGGGGACATTTTGCAGTGCAAAAGACTACAGCTCTTCTGGAGCAGAGATCATGTATATGGTATTTTATATTTTATTTTGGAACAGAAAGGTGTTCAGAATTGCAATGATATGGTTCTTTGGACTTTAACTGGAATAGTCATGCTCTAAGCATGTGTGCTTATTGCTTGTAACCTTGTGTAATGGCACACAGACTGCTCCCAAGACTACTGGGCTTTGTCCTGATGTATGTGGTTGGCTTGCGCACCTCAGTCTGCAACAAGTATCACAGCCTGTGCATCAGTGCACAGCAGAGTTTCCCTGTTACTGATTCTGATGCTTCCCTCTGTCTGCCGGGGCTCGCGCTGTAGTTCACACGCAGACTCCACTTGTCCACCAGCTCCAAAGAACGTTCACTCTTCCTACTTCTCCTCACAAAAGCAGCAAGCAGCTGCAAACTGCTTCCTGCTCACTGTGGTCCTGCTCCGTTGTTTGCTTCCAGACTCCCTACGTCAAAACAAGAACTGGCTGTCAGAGACCAAAGCCGGTCCACACTGACTGTGAGGTCAATCAGCGAGCGCTGCATACTGCTGAATTGGATCCCAGTTTTTCTAAATGGTTAATTTGTGATATAATGTGTGAATTTGAATTAAAGGGTCTACATGGCCCATTTTCCAAAATATTGAAATGTTATCCATTCAAGACGCGCAGACTATTGTGCTGTCAGTGAGTGCCTGCATTAGACGCTGTCAGCTCTCACTCGCACAGTGGCCATTTTTAAAGGACTCTGCCAGCCCGAGAATTGCCCTTAGTATGCCAAACCAGATGAACTTTATCTAAGTGAAACTGTTTCTGGAGAATTGAAAAGCACTGACAATTGTACAGATGAGGATGGCATACTGTATTTAGACGTAGCAAACACACTTCACAATACCTGCATTAAATTTAGGGGTGGGCGCCAGTAAACTCTGCCACACAGAGGTTAGCAGAGTTTTTGCCAAACTCTGCACTCCAAGCAGAGCGCCGAGTGGTAAAACTCCACAAACTCTGCCGGCAGAGGAGAGTTTACCACCCACCCCTACCGAGCACCTCATGCTGCTGCACATTCACACTTGAGCGGCCAAACCCATTTCTCCTCCGGGGCCTGGATGTGCGAGCAGCCTCCGCAATGTTGTGTCCTCTGCTCTCACTGCTGCATTCAGCTGTTAGTGCATCTCATCGGGTCCTCCTACCCCTAAACGGCTGTGTCCATATCTCCTAGGCGGAGATATGTACAATGCACTCAATGCTTTTTAATAGAAACAGGTAAGTAGCACGAAATACACAGTGGGCACCAGGGGGAGCCCAACCCGTATACTAAAATAGTGGTATACGAACCACGACTCAAGTCAAGACTATACCCAGAAGACATAGATGTGCCAGGGACCCAAGGAAGCACCTGAGGTAAGTAACCAGGAACCCCACGGAGGACGTGTGCAGAGTGGGAACACGACCGCTGGCTCAATACAAGTCAATGGGTAAGTCGTGGTTGCAATTTTAAAGAAGAAGGACCCTTACCAATGAACCCTGAAGAAACCCTGTGGACGACTGAAGGTTGGAGAGTCACCCCACCTGTGGATACCCTAGGAACCAGGATACCTACACCAGGGAAAACGGGTGCATAGGTGTGAAGTGGTGTCGGAAACCGCTGTCGAACTCAGTGGAGGACTTCAGGAAGATGCCGCTGCTGGAGAAGGTGAAAGTCTCCCGTGGTACCCAAAGGTCGATTCAGGATGAGAAATATCTGCAAGCAGAGGGGACAGAGTCTATGCCACTTGGAAGTGACCAGAAGGCCTGGAATACGAATGCCCACCGATGTCGGATGTTGCAGCAAAGCTGACGTGACCTTGGAGCTGCAGCTGTGCGGACCAGGAGACGCTGTGGAAGACCAGGAGCCAGTCACGAGCTGTCCCACGTAAGACATCGAGAGTTGAGGGGTCAGTGTCCATCGGGAGCACCAACAAGCCTTGGCAAGTGCATTCAACGTGGAAAGCGTAAAAGGTTCAGTGTCGGGACAAGCAAGGTCCAGCTGTCTTGCCACAAGTAGGGGAGTCAGAGCAGGCCCGAGCAAGAAGGAGAGCCTTCATAAATCAAAGATAACCCTCAAGAGGACCCACAGGCTGGAGGCACTGGAGTCGCAAGAGGACCTCGGGCAGCTCACCAAAGATGCAGGCCCACCATGCAAGTGATGCAGTGAGGATGAAGATCTTGGTCACAGGAGATGCTTGAGGTGGAGGCTACTTGGAGCCCGAAGATCTTGGTGGAAGGAAGCCACCAAGATCTTTGTCCTCACTGCATCACTTGCACCGTGGGCCTGCATCTTTGGTGAGCTGCTCGAGGTCCTCTCACGACTCTAGTGCCTCAAGCCTTTGCAACTGCAAGTCGACGCAGTGCACAGGGGTTCGGTTCCTGCAGGTCTGACGAGGGACACTGGTCTCAAACTTGGTGAGAGGACAGGGCAGGCCTCAAGGAATGTGGAGAACCACCACCTGTGTTGCTTAGCCTTTCGGAGTCAGTGGGAGCCCAGGATCAGCAGACCAGTCAGCTTAGTTGCAGTGCCACTTCAAGGGAGTTTCCTTCAGGTGTCTTTGATGCCCACAGGCCTTGGAAGGTTCCTGTGTGGAGCACAGGCACAGACTTTGCAGCAGACGAGCAGAGCGACGAGATCAGGAGCAGCACAAGTCTTCCCAGTCGCAGCCTTGATGCCCAGCACGAAGTCCAAAGTGCCCAGACGGTCAAAGAAGAAGTGGCATCTTGAAATTAATCTGGTCCCAAGATGAATCTAGGGACCCACCCTCAGGTAAGCCCTTAAGTACCCTAAGGAAAGTGTTGGGAGGATTCAGGGATCCCTCCCAAGGGAGGGGGTGGACAGTGGGGAGGATACTCCCATGTCCTTTGTCCAGTTTCGTGCCAGAGCTGGTTTGAGCTGGACTATGCAAGGAGGGCACCAAGTGTGCCCTTCAAGTAAACTGAGTGGCACTGGCAAGCACTCCCACCCGGACCCAATACACTAAACCCTGTCTGGCAGGTGGTCACATCTTCCTGTGACAGGTTACCTATTGTTCTGCCTTTCCTTGCTCGAGCTTGGCTCAGCAGCAGGAGAGCAGAATCATGTCTCTGGTCGGCAGCTGTCATGTTGTTCTGTCCGGGTCTAGAAGACTGGTACCGGGAGCACTGAGGGCCTCCTGGAGGAGCTTTACAGTGCATTGAATTATACCTCCCAAGAGTGTGGGGGTATGATTCCAACATGTTTGATACTAAACATGATGGGGTTTGTTACAGCCAGTTTAGAGCTGGTCGTCGCGTAATGACGCATGGCCACTCTGTATTGTAATGGCTGATACACTTACAGCCAGAGATAGTGGACTCCGAAGGCTGTAGGGGTGTCCTTCTCATGCAGGGGCACCCTCACACTTAGACCTGAGCACCCTGCCTTCAGGATTGAAAGGCCTGCTTTAGGGGTGACTAATAGGTTTTAAGTGCAGTGCCCTTAGATATAGGGAAACCTATATCTTTCGTAGGTGGCGCTAGCACCAGCTTACACAGGCTGCAGTGGCAGGCCTGTAGTTACAGTTTGAGTGGTAACTCATGGGTGGCATAATACATGCTTCAGCCCATGAAAGTCCACTGGTGTACCTTTGCCCTGGGTACCTCAGTACCATATGCCAGGGAATGGTAAGGGTACACCAGTGTCCAATCTGGGACGTACCTAAGTACTCACCACACCAATTTAGGGGAGAAAGCACACAGACTGGTGTCCTGATTAACAGGATCCCAGTCAGACTAGTCAGAAACAGCATAGCACCAGGTATGGGGGGGGTAACCATAAAAGCAGATCCTGCTGTCCTACAATGACTATTCTCTAACTATAGTTAACAGTTAGTGTAAAATCACATCATATCCAATCTAAATATAAAATCTTACATGTAGATATGTAACCAATGATTATACGTGTTAAATATTAGCATGTTATTTGAATGCAAAACGAAAAAGGTGACACTGGATCACCAGTTGTTCTTAACTACTTACAGCTATTTGGGCTTGCTAAATCTCTACATTTCTGCCCCAAAAATTGCAGTTGCAACCACTTTTGCCTGTATATCTGAAGGATTGTGCTTATGGGCTGAGTGTCAAGCTTGTACTTAAATATTAACACATCATTGGAGCTTTGCTTTAACATGTCCTTAGCTTTTTGTGCATGCCAATTATAGTGCTGGTTGAAAAAAGTACACATGTAGTCAAAATATGTTGGACAATCAAGTGTCTTTTCATACACAAATATTTGCTTCTTTAATGGAGTATTAGCGATGGGACGTGGCCTTGGAAGCTAAGATGGCGGACGCGTGATAGGAGTGCTCAACCACGCCTCTCCCTTAGTCCTGCTTCATGGGTTTTGCCAGACAGCTATCTGGCCTCCAGAATTTGTGGCAGGAGCCGGAGGTGACTGCGCCTCTGTGCCTGCTGTACAACCACGCAGGAGCCAACCCGTGGTCACTGCTTATGTCCCATGGCAGGCCCTTGTATCAACCCACAGGTGGCAGTGAGTCAAAACATGCTCTCCCCTGCCACCTACAGCCAGTAGGGTTGCTGTGGGCATCTCCTTTCAGGCTCGCAGCACCCGCTAGACCTCTTCATACTATCAGCCATGCCACCTGAGGCCTAGTGGCCGAGCCCTTGCGTGTGCATGGCTGGCCCTCATATGAGGTCTCCCAGCGCTACCGATGGTATGGCTGAATTACCAGGTCCGTCACTACTTACCCTAGCTGCTCCTTCGAGCCTGTGCAAAGGTATGCGGTGCCTAGTGACTTACTCGCCCACTTGCGATGCCTTGTGTGGTATAGAGACGTGCACACCTGAGCCTGTGCTCTGCTTGTTGTACCCCCTGTGACTGCCTGCTGAATATGTAAAGCCTTCTGATCTTATTGGAAGTGAGCAAGGCAGTGTGACTGCATGGGGCTGCCCTGCTTGGGCGGTAGTGATGTCACAGGAGGACTGAGCCATACGTCCTTCAGGGCTGTTACTCCTTTCCATTGCAGAGCTGGTGGCATTATTCGATTAGGGGCGGCGGATATGTAAAGAACCGCCCCGCCTGCCTGTTCAGCCTGGCAGTGATTAGCTTCTAACGAGGCATGTGTGGCCTTGGGAGGGACTTCCTGCAATACCATAGCAGTACCTACCTGCACATTCACTTCACTGCCTGCCTATGCCATCCTGCCTATGGCTGCCATTTTAGCCTTGCCTCCTGTTGCACCCGCAGCGCTTGGGCTTTGGCCGTCACCCTTGCTTATGCCTGTCTGCTCTGGCCTCCATATGCTGGTATATGCCCTGCACCCCAGGCCTACTCATGTGACATTGACAGCACTCACCCCTGCTGATTCTACCCCCTTGACACTGTCTATTGCATGCCACTGTGTCCCACTCAGATTTGTTACACCTGCTGCATGCCGTGCCATCATCGGTGCTAACAGGGCACTGCCTGGACAGTCTTCCTTCCATTCTCCTCTGCCCTGCTACTGAACATGTGTGCTGTGAGAGTTTGTGCCAATTCTGATGCTCACTAGCGGGTCTGCACCCATTGTTGTGCAATGTTGCTTGAAATGGAACACCATGGTGCGCCCCAAGACTGGTGTTGGGGTTGCGCGATTCTGTCCACCCATGCCCCCTTGGGCCATGGGCCTTCTATATGCATCTGGCACTGCCAGCCAACCATAGATGCAGAATCCTTCACTGGCAAATTGTATGTAGTCTTGATGGCCATAGAATGATCACACACCTCCATGGAATACAAAATCAAGCTATAGCCACTGATTTTGCCCTCCTTTGGGACGATCACCTAAAGTTCTCTGAGCGGGTACAATCAATGGAACAAATAGTTGCTACTCTTCAACCACAGACTTCCGATCTGCTGAAGCATCTTGCTACATTGTAAGACAGACTCCACCTCCTGTCTGCTCCTTGAGGAGCAGACAGAGGACACTGAAGGGAAGTCCAGGCGCAATAATATCCACATGGTTGGCCTTATCGAAGGTACGAAGGGCAGTGATGTGCAGTCCTACTTAGACACCTGGATCCGCAGCTTCGTTCCCGCTGACTAGCTGTCCCCTGCTTTCCTGCGGAGCGGGCCCATAGGATCCTTACACAAAGATCCCTGCCTCGCCATGTGCACTGGTTGCACGTCTGCTAAACTATCTAGACAGGGACACTGTCCTGAAGGAGGCATGCAGGAATGACCATCATAAAATTGACAATGTTCAGATTCTGGTGTTCTCCGATTACAGACTGGGTGGTCAATGCCAGCGTCACACGTTCCTAGAGGTGAAGCACACGCTGCAGTAGCACCACCACGTTCAGTACTCGCTCCTTTCCCCAGTCTGTCTTCCAGTCCAAATAAGGACTTAACCACCCCTGGTCACAATACTGGGGTCCTCTTGTTCTTTAAACACATACACCATAAGGACAAGGCCTCATTCTTTACTGACCTAGCAGACATTTAGGCATGGATGGAGCGCACCAGATTAGCTGTCGCTGGCCCCTCTTCGGACATATCCGTGGCTAGCCACTGTCACAGAGGGTGAGACGCAGAAACCGTGCTCGGTTTGCGCGGCCGGCGGCCCCACAAGTGCCTGGGACTCCCAACTTAGAGAAACTGATTCAGGAACGCCGAAGGGCCCTGCAGGTGGCTGCCGGATTCAGAGACCCACCACTACAGTCCAGCACAGACCGCAATGGTCCCGAATCCTCAAGGGAAATTAACTCCACTACATCTGATGTCATTTCACCAAACACAGAAGGATTGCCGGTGTGACCCCTAAGTTGTCCCAGGATGTCCTTTGATAGTTACATAGCTATATTCTGATGTTTTATCACTGTATTTTTCAGTGTCTGCATGTTCTACACACAGATGGTGTTGTTTACATTAATGTCTGACTGTGGCCTTCTAATTGGTTTATTGTTTTTTTTTCTTGAGCCCGCATCTGAGTCTCTCTCAGTGGTCATTTGGGACACCTAGATGTTGCTGTCCCATTGTCATGGGGGCCAGGGTGGCCACCTGAACCACTTCATCAACTGTTATGCATCATGGGAGACGTTGAATGTTCCATCTCTTGCCTGACTTGTTCACCCCTCTAACCAGCTCATGCTTACCAGTCTCTTAGTTACTCAATTGGTTTGGGTAGGTGCCTGTTACACGCATGCTCTTGATGATATTTCAAGTTCACCATATTGTTGCGCTGTTATTTTCTTGTTTCTCGCCATACTCTTGTCCGCCATGCATCTAATTATGACACCAAATTGGGCATCAGTGACCTTCTCACTTACACACTCTTTTTTATGGCTGCTAATAATACTGTCATCAGGAACATGAGAGTAATTCACACACACCCTCTCGCCATTATGTAATATATTCTTACCTCCGTCGCAGCCACACATACATAGCGTACGTTCAGGAGTCCCATATCACTAGCCTGGAAACTTCCAGGCTGCAGAAGAGATGGCAGGCGCAAGTGTTTTCAACCAATTACTCTTCATATGCCGTGGGAGATTGATCTGGGTCCCGACGGGTGTCCCCTTCGCTACCACTCATTGTAGACCCAGAGAGGAGGTCTGGATTTGTGGAGCGCTGCTCGATGGGCCGTCCAGTGCTTCTCTGGCAATCTATGCCCGAAGGTAGACCAAGTTCCAATTTTGTAATCTGTAAAATCCCCTGGATTTTAGGCAGGGACTTTAATAGTGTTTTGGATATGCCCTTGACCGCTCCTTCCTGCCCCTGCCTCGCACAGTGGCCACGTCTAATGCATGCACTCATTCTACCTGGTTATTTATTTATTTATGTATTTTTTAGATTTGTAAAGCGCAACAGCTACCCAAAAAGGGTTTCCCGGCGCATAGGTTCAGCAGGACCTGTCAGGAGAAAATTTGCAAACTATTCATGTTATTGTTCGAATAGCCAGGTCTTAACAAAGTTTCGGAACCTGACGTGGTTTTCTTCCTTTCGGATGAAAAGGGGGAGTGTATTCCAGATGGATGGTCCAAGGTGGGTGAAAGATCTGCCACCCACTCTTGCTAGTTTAAATCTTGGTACACAGAAGTTAGACGCTGCAAGCGAACGAAGATTACGTTTGGGAATGTAAGGACGGGCCAGGTCTTGAAGGTACTTTGGAGCTGTACCTGCTTTGATTTTAAACATATAATTCAGGGCTTTAAAGCGGATTCTGCTTTCCACCCTGAGCCAATGGAGTTCCCGACGAGAGTTTGAGACCCCGATGTTTCTAGGGATTCTGCACAGTAGACGAACAGCAGTGTTCTGGGCAAGTTGTAGTCGATTGACTACCGTTTTGTTAGAGCCGAGGTACAGGATGTTGCCGTAGTCCAGCCGTGATGTTATGAGGGCATTAACAACGGTCTTTTGGGTGGAAACGGGCAACATCCAAATTACTTTCCTCAACCATTTGATGATGGTGAGGCATAGACCCACGACTTTATTTGCCTGTTGGCTCATGGACAGGGAGCTATCCAAGATGACTCCCAGATTGCGAACTTGTGTCACTGGGGTAGGGAAAGTGGCCATCTGGTCGGGCCAGTGTGAAGGAGTCCAAAGATCTTGATGTTTCCCTAAGAGTAGAATCTCTGTCTTATCTCCGTCAAGTTTTAGTTGGTTTCTTGTCATCCAGTTAAGGATGTTTTGAAGCCCTAATTTAAGGGGAGAAGGGGATGTCGGATCGGCTTCAGATAGGGAGAAGATGATTTGGGAGTCGTCCGCGTAGGTCATAAGGGTGAGTCCAGATTCTTCGGCTAAATCAGCTAGGGGTCTGAGGTAAAGATTGAAGAGTAGGGGACTCAATATGGATCCCTGTGGCACGCCATGAGGGGCATTGAAGCTGTCGGAGCACGCCGATGAGGATGCTATTTGGAAGGGCCTTTTCTCTAGGAAAGATTGAAACCAGTTAAGCGCTTTTCCACGTACGCCATTTCTGAATAATGCCTTGATGAGGATTTCGTGGGATATGGTGTCAAAGGCCGCGCTCAGATCTAAAAGCACGAGCGCGACCGTTTGGCTATTATCGAGGAGATGTCGGATGTGTTCCGTAACTCCGAGAAGAGTGGTTTCTGTCGAGTAACCTACTCGAAAACCCGATTGAGAGGGGTGCAAGAGCAAGTTTTCTTCTACAAAGGTGGATAGGACTGCATGGACGTGACGTTCCAAGCATTTAGAGAAGGCGGGAAGAAGGGATATAGGTCTGTAATTAGCCAGACATTCCGGGTCAGCTGTGGGCTTTTTTAGCAGTGGTGTAATCATGGCGTGTTTCCAACAGGAAGGGACTGTGGAGAATTCAAATGAAGCGTTAAGTGTGTCAACGATGACTCCAAGGGAAAAATCATCCAGTTGTTTGATAATTCTAATCGGGATGGGATCTCTGGGAGAGCCAGATTTGATGTTTTTGAGTATAATTTTCAGTGATTCTACTGAGATGGGAGGCCATACTTCCAGGGTATTTTCACATGAGGAGGTCTGTTCCTGGACAGAGGGGGAAGGTGGTACGTTATTGCTGGTGTTAATGTCCCTAATGATTTTCACAACTTTCTCAGAAAAGAAGCAAGCCAGATTTTGGCATTGTTGAATATCCAGAGGGGGAGCCGAGGCTGTGGTATGGGCGCCAGCTAACTCCTTGACTAAATTAAACAAGGTTTTCGGCTTGTTAGTTGCTTCCGTAATCGTGTTTGATACAAAAGAGGCGCGTGTTCTTGCACAGGCAGAGTGAAATAACTTCCTGGCTTCATGATAAGTTTTTTAGCGTCAGGGGCGTAGTCTTTACGCCATTTGCGCTCCAATGCCTTACATTTAGATTTTTCAATTTTTAGAAGGTCATTGAACCAAGGGGCAGGGTAGCGGTGTCTGTTTACTTTGGTAGTCGTAGTAGGTAAACAGAGATCAGCGGCATCATTAAGCCATTTGTTAGTGGCTGCCGCCAAGTTTTCCAAATTTTGGCTGTTCTTAGGAGGGTTATCAAGTAGTGCAGAGTTGAGTTTGGCCAGGTCTAGTAGTTTCCAATTTTTTCTAGACGTGGCTGAGATATCCGGTTGCGTGTTACAGGTGGAGGGAAGAGTTATGCTGCATTTTATTAGGTGATGGTCTGACCAGCAAGTGTGAGTAGAGTTGTGCCATTTTAGCTCGTTAATATTGGAGATGATGGGGTCGAGCAGATGGCCCCCTTTATGGGTTGGTCCGGTATTGAGTAAGGTCAAGTTAAGAGCCTTCAGGTCCTCTAACAGATTGGAGCAATAAGGAATGGAGGGGTCGTCCAGGTGTAAGTTTAAATCACCAATGAGTGAGAAATTGGAAGATGCGATGTGGTAAGGAGTGATATAATACGCTAAATTAGATGCCCATTTGGAAGAAATTCCGGGGGGCCGGTACATCAATATGCCTGACATTGTAAAGTTTGGATTCAGGGAGATTTTAAAGAAGCCTTCTTCGCAGTCGGGGATGTCAATTGGTTCTAGTGAGCATTTCACGTCTCTGTTGAAAATAATTGCTATTCCCCCACCTAGCTGCTTATCACGGTCAATTCTGGTGATAGCATAGTTAGCGGGAAGTGCAGTAGCGATATCCGGGCCAGAGCTCTCGTGCAGCCATGTCTCTGTCAGGAAGAGAGCACTGGGTTTATCATCCAAAAGTAAGTTGAAAATGTCAAGTTTATGTTTCGGTAGTGAGCGGCAGTTAGTGCTGTAAAGTACGTGCTTTTGTGCCTCAGCTTTGAGGGGCCGTTTATATTTCCTGTGTCTCCCTGCAGCATCGGGATGTGGTTGGTGAATGGTGGTGGTAAGATGACAGTTTTTACAGGAGGTAACTCCTATTTTGTGGAGATTAAGTGTAGTGCATCTAGCGTTGATAGTTGGGCGTAAGGCTCTTAGTTCCCTTGGGGATATTACCAGTTTTTTCTGGACGGGGGGAGCATAATCTTCTGCCCCATGACCCGTACTGGCCCGGACGGGCCCAGACGGGCTAGTCTTTGGCGTGCTGATGGCGCAACCGCTGCGCTCGTCCGTTGCGCTTCCTGGAAGTGTGCATGGTTAAACGGTGTAGGAGAGGGCGTGGCTAGCTGGAGGGGGCGTGGCCCAGTGTCTCGTGGGGGCCGATGGCGTCTGAGAACTCGCCTTCCTAACAGCGCTATGTCAGCTGTGTAGGGGAGTGTCCTCTCAGCCAGAGACCACAGAGCACAGGTAAGCGATAGGAAGCTAATGGAGCAAATTAAAATAAATGTGCAAAATAGCGCGATTAACAAGTTTTTAAAAAGAGTAACACCCCCGGCTTTCCGCCTCAAGGGTAGCTGTCACAGAATGCCGGCTCGTAATTCAGCAGGCTTTATGAGCGTCCGGGAGGGGGCGTGGCTAGCTGGAGGGGGCGTGGCCCAGTGTCTCGTGGGGGCCGATGGCGTCCGAGAACTCGCCTTCCCAACAGCGCTATGTCAGCTGTGTAGGGGAGTGTCCTCTCAGCCAGAGACCACAGAGCACAGGTAAGCGATAGGAAGCTAATGGAGCAAATTAAAATAAATGTGCAAAATAGCGCGATTAACACGTTTTTAAAAAGAGTAACACCCCCGGCTTTCCGCCTCAAGGGTAGCTGTTAACCCACTGGACTCTCCTAGATGTCTGGTGCCTCCGAAACCCTTCTACTAAAATCTACTCTTACTATTCCCATGCACACAACCTTCATGCCCACATTGACAGATCTGTTTGCACCCACAATATCATCCCACACTTCACTGATACAAACTACCTTGGCCGTACGCATTCAGATCACAAACCTCTCCTGTTGCAGTTCTGCTGATAGAAAGTACCACCTCCTGTACCTACATGGCAGCTGCAGGCCTCCTCCGCCTTGGAGGACCCTCCATTCTGTGCATTCATTGCTACTAGAATAGAGAAATATTATTATTATTTTTTTTTTTAAACGAATTTTATTTGTCAAATGGCACATAAACAGCAGGGCCCTGTAACCCAGAGGCCTCTGCACAATCAGAGCATATAATACTGACTTTGACTTTTTCCATAATGATATCCAAGAAGAAATTAAAGGTAATACAATGAAAATCTAACTCCGCCCCACTCCCATCCCCTCCCCTCGATCGGACTATACCCCCACTCCAGACAGAACCATTTAAATATCACAGTAGAGCTATACACCGGAGTCCCAAATCCAACCCCGCTCCCTGGATCCTCCCAGCAAACCCTAATCTCTATAAAAGCGAGTCCCGTACTACTGGAGCCGGGTCTAAGAGCAATCCCCGATAGTCTGCCCACTTTTCCATATTTTAAAATGTTTTTGGGGGCACCCTGAGCAATGAAAATGGGTTTCTCTAGGCCCATGCAAATGTCCAGGCCATTCTTCCATGCGGCTACTGCAGGGGGCCTCGGCGCTTTCCACACCCTCGCTATGTCCCGTTTTGCTGATGTAAGACCCAACAGTAGTAAATGGCGTTTGTAGACTTTGCCGCCTATCCCCTCCATGACGTGCAGTAGGGCTAGTTTTGGCGTGCGGGGAAGATCCCAACCTAGAACCTCTGATAGGCAGGTGTAGACCCCCCTCCAAAAGCGGCCCAGGGAGAAACGCTGCCACACAGTGTGCACCAACGTACCTTCCTCCCGGTTACATCTAAGGCACACAGGAGAGGCAATCAACCCTGCCCTCCATAAACGCTGTCTTGTGTAGTAGGCCCTATGTAGGTATTTAAACTGGACTAGGTGCAGACGCACCGCCATAGCTGCCCCACATGGAGCAGCCAGGGCTTCCGCCCAGGCCTCTTCTTCCAATGAGCCTACATCCCCTTCCCAATCCTCCCGGAGTTTCTGTAGTGTGGAGGAGCAATGGATAACTAGGGTTTGGTATATCCTGGAAATCTTACATTCCTGGAGTTCTCCCATAAAGACTTTGGCCTCCAGGGAGCTGAACTCAGCTACGGACTCCAATCCCTCCAGACTAGGGGATAAGGCGTGCCGGAATTGAAGATACTTGAAGAATTGGGCCTTCGGCATGTGAAATTCCACCTGAAGGTCCTGGAAAGATTTCAAAACTGGACCCCTCATAACATCACCCAAGACCGATATCCCTATTTGATCCCAACCCCGGAATCCCTGTAAGGCAGCTAGTTGCGGCAAACACCCATTATCCCAGAGGGGAGTCTCCCGCGTCAGTGTGTTCCACCACCCTATCCTACGCAATGCCTGCCTCCAGACCTGGAACACGACCTTTGTTGCCTAGGGCAATGATCCCCGCAGTGATGCCGAGTGTAGTACCTTGTGCAGCGAGTGATCTCCCATAAGCCGCTGTTCTACTGCATTAGCCGGATCCTCCCGATTGCCATACCACCATTCATTCAATAAGAGCAGATGGGATGCTTGATAATATGACAGAATATCCGACGATGCCAGTCCCCCACAATAGGTAGATAAGAAGCACGTCCGCAGGGCCACACGCACCTTGCCCCCTCCCACAAGAACGGCCCAAGAACCTCATTCACTTGCCGGAACCAACGGGGGGATCGGATATGGGTGATTCTGCAATTGATAAAGAAGACAGGGAAGCGCGACCATCTTAAATATAGCCGACCTGCCATAGATAGTCAGTGGCATGCGGGACCAGGTCTTAATATCCTCACGTACTCGCTTACGCACCAGTGCCAGATTACGCTCCCAGGAGACCGCTCAGTCGTTATAAATACACCCAAATATTTCAGTCCTCCCGTCGCCAACCGAATCGACAATGCCCAGGAGCCCAATCCCTCCTGGCCTCCGAGCATCCACAACGTAGATTTGCAGGGATTCAT
This sequence comes from Triturus cristatus, assembly GCF_964204655.1. Taxonomy (NCBI): domain Eukaryota; kingdom Metazoa; phylum Chordata; class Amphibia; order Caudata; family Salamandridae; genus Triturus; species Triturus cristatus. The sequence continues at coordinate 807,007,107 of NC_140591.1, forward strand.
ATATAATCCAGAGGTCTCCCAAAAGATCTGCATTATGCGCAGGAGCCGTGGCCCCGTTCTATCCACATTCGTGACGAAGAATAGGACGTCATCCACGTACAATGCAATCCTATCTGACAACCCTTGAGCCCATTCAAAGCCTTGAACCTGTGCGTCCATTCGCACCCACGTGGCCAGCGGCTCCATTGCAAGGGCAAATAAATACAGGGACAGGGGGCAGCCCTGTCTTGTTCCCCAGCCGATAGAGAACACGGAGGAGGCTGCGCCCGCTACCCGCATCGACGCTGTGAGGTCCGTGTATAGAAGAGTCACATAGGATATAAATCTCGGTCCGAAGTTCAGCCTGTGCAATAAGGCAAAGAGGTACACCCAGCTCAAGGAGTCGAACACCCTATCTATGCCCACCAACAACAGCGCCACCGGTGCACCCAGTCGCTGCTATATGTGCCCGCCTAATATTGTGCCTAGTCGCCCTCTGAGGCATAAAACCAGTTTGGTCGGGGTGGACCAAAGCCGCAATATGGGGTAGCAGGTGATTCGCAAGGGCCTTCGCCAAGATTTTGGCCTCCACATTCAAGAGGGATATGGGTCTGTACGATGCGTGCTGATCCGGTGGCCTACCAGGTTTGTGGAAGACCACTACCTCCGCATGCCTCCAGTCCGGGTGGAGAGAGCCATGGTCTCGCGCCTCCTCTACCACCGCGCGATAGTGAGGACCCAGCTGCAGAAAAAAACTCTTGAAGAATTCACTTGGAAACCCATTGGGCCCCAGAGCCTTCCCGGAATTGAGTTCCCCTAACGCGGCTCCCAACTCCTCGTCTGTCAGCGGGCGCTCCAGGTCCTTTCTCACCACATCCGATAGAGCCCTGGGCGGAAGATCCGCCAGGAAACGATCGATCATGATGGCTGGCAAACATTCTTTAGGGGAGTATAGGTCTGCATAGTATGTAGCAAAACTCTCTGCCAGGACCCGTGGAGCCGTAAGTGGCTCGCCTGCCGAGCCCAGTATATCTGGAAGAGTCTAGGAGTGATACACCCCCTGGCAGAGTCGGTGGAGCATCTTGCTTGATTTGTCCCCCCACTTGTAAACTCTACTGCAGCCAGGCCTGCCGGGCCTCGTCTAGCAATAGCGCGGCATAATTTTGTAGGGCAAGCAGCAATTGCCGCCTGGCTTGGCCGCCTCCGGCCTCTCGACCCGACGCTCAAGATCTTCAATGCCTGCCTCCGCCTGCAGTAGTGTCTCCTTGCGTATTCTGCGAGCCGCCGCGCACCAGGATATGTCCGTTTCCCTCAAGGTAGGCTTCAGCGCCTCCCACACTGAATCGGCCCCGGAAACTGACCCCACATTTACTCTCAGGTACTCATCTATGGTGTCGCACATGTGTGCTCTATAGTCATCGTTCAGCAGGTGCCACACCGACAGGCGCCACCGAAACAGTTGTCTCCTCCTCCCCATCAGTGAGGTGAGGGCTACTGGGGAGTGGTCCGACAGACCTCTTGGAAGAATCTCTGCCGCCTCCACTCTGCCCACAGTCCCTCGGGGGACAAAAAGGTAGTCAATTCTGGAATAAGAGTCGTGAACCGCCGAGAGATAAGTGAACTCCTGACCATCTCAGTGCAAATGAGGCCATGTATTCTCCCAATCCAGCCCAGTCACCAAGGAGTATAGCTTCGTGGTGCCGCTTCCCTCAGGAGCCCCCCTTTCCCTCCAGCAATCTATGGTCGTATCCATCACATTGTTCCAGTCCCCACCAACCACCGAAACCCCTTCCGGCATATTCGCCCAGATAATCATGAGACGCTCCACCAGATTCCACTGTAGCGGAGGAGGGGCGTACACGCTGCCCAATACCAGGGATTCCTCCCCCACCTTGCCCTGCAGGAATATGTAGCGCCCCTGAGTATCTGTCCATTGCTTAACGTGTATATAGGGGACCCTGCGGTGAATTAATATAGCCACCCCTCGTGAACCCCTCACAAAGCCTGAGTGAAACAACTGTTGATACCCATACCGTTGAAAGCAGAGGGTCTTAGACCCCAGAAGATGTGTCTCCTGTAACATGAGGACATCCGCCCCCGCCCGCTTAGCCTGTTGGAGTATTGTCCCACGTTTAATCTTATCAAGGGCTCCTCTCACGTTCCAACTGATTATACGAAGTGCACACGGGGACATTTGCTCCCTATGAGAAATATCAGCCATGTAGGACTGTGTCTGCAAATGCAAGGATGTGGAATCCAACCCGGTGTGTGTGTACAAGCCTACTGTCAGTGAGATAGTGTGCGATCAACAAACCCAACACCCCCCCTCCCAACAAACCCCCACCCTATACCTCAAGAACGATGAAGTATCTGTCACAACGGGAGCGACCCGCGCCCCCCAATGGGAGGACCCAGCCCGCCCGACCAATGGATCCCCAACTCACAACCCATCTATCGTGAACACACTCTCTGTCAGCACAGGTCCACTAGCGGACCCGGGCCCATAATTGAGCCTCTCCAGTCAGGTGAATGTAGACTGCTCCACCACTGCCTCTCGCAGGCAGACTAGTCAGGGCGCCAATGTCTGCCGACCCGAGGCCGAGCCAGTCCGGGACACCGCGCCACAGGACACAGAGCGGCGCCTGGAGTGTGATCTTCTGGCCCCCCTCGGCTTCAACGAGGGCCCCCTCCGAACTACCTCTGACAAGAAGCAATCAGACTCTCTTCCAGGCGGTGTATGGGCCCGCACCCGCACCGTTTCATCAGTCCATTTAAACACCTCTTCTGGTGAGTCAAAGAAATGGGTGCGAGAACGGTGAACCACTCGCAGGCGAGCTGGGTATAATAGTGCGTAGGGGAGCTTAAGATCTCTCAGGCGGGCCTTGACCGCTAGGAACGATTGCTGCTGCTGCTGAACTAGCCTTGTGTAGTCTGGGAAAATTAGGATGCAAGCATTATCGTACTTTATGGGTTCTTTAATCCGTGCCTGCTTTAAGATAGTGTCTCGGTCATGATAGTTCAAGAACTTTGCGATGACTGGCCTTGGGCGGGCCCCCGGCGGCGGTTTCTGCATGAGCGCTCGATGGGCACGCTCAACAACAAAGCAGCGGGACAAAGTTTCCGGTGGAAGCCAACCCTCCAGCCACTGTGTGAGAAACTGCTCCATGTTACCCCCCTCACAGCCCTCCAGAAATCCAACAAAGCAGAGGTTGTTGTGTCTTGCCCGTCCTTCCACGTCTTCCACCCGCCGCGCAAGGCCCCGCTGGTTGGTCTCTATGGCCGCCACCCATTTCTTCAGTGTGGTGACATCATCCTCCACTCCCGAGATGCGAGTCTCGGTCTCGGTGATGCAGGATACGGCATTCCGCAGATCCTGCCTCAAAAGCATAACATCAGACCCAACTTCCCCGATCTTGGCGTCCAACATGTCCCTGGACTGTGTGATGGCGGCATTGTTCCCTGCGAACCCCCAGAGTATCCTGCAGCGGCCACTGGGCCATTAAACTTGTCAATAGGGCCCTGTTTAGACGATCCACCACCTCCCTTATCTCTTGTCATGGCTGATCCCGGGTTTGTCAGCACCGCTCAAGCAGACGTCCGACGGTCCGAATATAGGTCAGAGGGAATGTGGGGCAACAATGAGGAGGGCCCCCCCTCCCTGAGCTCCCGGGACTCCTGTGGCTCGACTTAGCCGCCGAGTGGGAGTGGACAATAGCAGGCATAGGAATGCGAGGGAAGGCGGGCGCTCAGTGACCTCTAACCCGGGACCCCGGTCCAACACCAGCCACCTATCACGGCCCCGCTACCAAGAACCCTCCACTGGGCACCAGAGATCAGGGTGAAACACTATGGGCCAGGGCCGCAGCCAGGAGTCCCAAGGAAAGTCTGCAGGGCCCAACAGGCCACCGACGTATGCCCCTCAGAAGCGGGAGAACAGGTCAGTTCCACCCCGAACAGCAGGCCACAACGAGGGTCACCCCCAATGGCCCCCCGATCGGCGCACGCACCGCCCCACACCGCCAAAAGGCTTGCCCCTGCGACCCGACAAGACTGCCGAACACCCCACAGAGAGGGGGGGGGGAGCCCAAAGCAGCTGCAACGTCAGGCGCAGTTGGTGAGTCGTACCCCAGTGTCCGTGCTGGTCTCCACCGAAGGTGCCTGCGCGGCCCGATCCTGCTGCCGATGTGAGGGCTCCCCTGGTCCTGCAGCAAACCGGACACTCTCCAGTACCCTTTCCCGTCTAGGGCGGGTCAGCGAAGGCATTCCGAAGCCAAGAGAATCCCCCGCTCGGACCGACTGGCCACCGACTCACGCCCCCCAAGGAACAATGAAGGGTGGGGGAAGGGGACCTTGTTTCAGCATTCCCTTCCTGTCCCGCCAATCCCCCTGTCTGTAGACCGCTACCGTGCCCCCACTACACGCCCCCTCGTGGTCCGACCCGACCGCCGATACCCCCCAGATGTGCTTGCAGGGGGGGGGAGGGGAGAAGCTCCGGGTCATCCAGGCTATATGGTAAGTGCCTGCCGTTGGCACCGATGTGGTGGGGCGCCTTGGCCCGCCTCTTTGCCAGGAAGGGCATCGGGGGGAGGGAAGCGCCCCCGCCCCTACCGCCCCATCGAGACTCCGACCTCTGGTACAAGAATGGCGGCAGCCAGGTCCTCGCCGCATCCACCGCGGCCCGATGCGGCCGCCGAGCTGCAGCATAGCCCCCTCTGTGACCCACCGCCGGGATGGTCTGCCCGCCCCCAGGGAACTACCCCAACCCGGGGGCACTCACCAGTTCCGGAGCCGCCTCAGTCCCGCAGCCTGGCAACTCCACTGCCGAAACGACTCCACCTCCAATCGGCAGGAAATCTAGGCGACGCCCCCGGCTTCACACAAGGCCACGTCCCTCACAGGCCTCACTGACTCACTGCCTGCGCACTGTCATCTCCAGCGGCAGCCACAAAGCCGAAAGTCGCTCAGGTAGGGGCCGCCAATACAGCACAGCAGCGGAGTAGCTTTAAAGTACAGGATGACCTCAGAGAGGCAGGATATTAAAGGATATTGAGTTGGGCTGGACGGAGCGCCCTCAGATCATGTCCGCCATGTTGGCTTGCCAAGCCTCGGCCCCCAAATATTTTGATTTTAATGCTGGCTCTGCCGCTTCGTCCCTGGTAGAATGGGATGCTTTAACGTGTCCATTTGGGGTCACTGATTAGGTAATATGTTTAATATGGGCCCCAGCCTCATAACCGAGATCACTTGCTTGGAGGGTCAAATATTAAATCTTGAAGATCTAGCCCGCTTTTCCACCTCCACTAAGAGGTGTTTGCTCCAATCTCAGAGTCACCATCTTGCGCTGCTGGAACGTCTCCGCTACCTAAATTATAAAGAACATACTAAGCCCACACACGCCGACGCTGATGATACCCAGTACCCTGTTAGCCTGGCTGATAGGGCAGGAAACGTATCGACGTCCGATCCAGCTTAGGCCACTTACTTCACTCACAAAAAGATACACATTCCTCCTTTAATTGCCATTATACACACTTATATACATCTATGCCTGCAGTCCACCCTGATACTATTGCCACCTTCTTATCTGGCGTTGAACTCCCGCAAATCAAGCCGGACTCCAGGGGAGAGCTCAATGGCAAGATTACTGTTTTGGAAGTGCAGGAAGCAATCCGTGTGCAGGCCTCTAGTAAAACCCCAGGATCAGGCAGCTTACCAGTCAAATCTTATGAGGTATATGATCCACTATTTCCTCCGCTCCTAAAAGCACTTACTTGCCGTGTCATTACCACCCACACTCCGTGATGCCCTCCTTATTTCACTGCCTAAACCAGGTCGTGACTCCTTTGACATGAGATCCAACTACCCTCTATTGCTCTTAAACGTCAATTATCAAATTCTTGCAAAGATACTGGCGGATCGCCTCGCCCCTCTGGTACCACACTTGGTCCATTCAGGCCAGAATGGTTCTGTACTTACCAGGAGCACCTCCTTAAATGTCCGCCATTTCTTCAGGATATTCACATACGATCTGCAACATTACCCTCACTCGGGATGTATGGTCCTAGACCTCCATAAAGGGTTTGACTCCCTGGAATAGCCTTTCTTGTTTGAGGTACTGCAGCTTTATGGCCTTGGGACAAGTTTCCTGTGGCAAGTCAGCCTATTATACCAACCCCACAGCACATGTGCAAATCTGATGTCACATTTCAGACCCTACAGCGATATGACAGGGCACCCGCCAGGTTTGTCCTTTATCCCCACTCTTATTCTCGCTGGCACTTGAACTGTTAGCACATCATCTGCATGCGCTGGGACTAAACTGGGGGATCCTGCTGTGCGATGGTATCCATTTGGTATCACTTTATGCGGATGATATGCTTCTTTACCTAAAAGATCCCTGGTCTGTTCCTACCACTATTGCAGCATTACACACAGAAATCATCTCTATCTATGGACTCAAGATTAGCTGGTCTAAATCTTGATGGTTCCCTTTCAACACTCAGACCCCAAATCCCCCATACACAGTAAACTGCATAGAGGTTGAATGGCAGACCTTCACATTTCGATACCTAGGCATCCACTTATATCATACGCCGGAAGACCTCTATTATGGTAACCTGACCCGGGCGGTCTCGGCGATACATGCACAGATGTTCTTTTGGGAGACACTACCACACTTGGGGCCATATGTAGGTAGCCCAATACCGGTCGGTAACGGCCGATTTTCGGTAAATATACCGCTACCGACCGGTATTTAGGCTTTTGAGATGTAGGGGGATCATTTCTGTATTCGGTAATTTACCGAATCGGTAAAATTACCGAATCGGTAATTTTACCGATTCGGTAAATACCGAATACAGAAATGAGATGTAGGGGGAGTGTGTGGTGGGTGTGGGGATTCGTTATTTACCACCAACTGAAAGTTGGTGGTAAATGACGAATGTCTCTGTTAATGCATTATTTGGCCCTTAGATGTGTGCAATGTGGCAGACACACATGCCCTCAGGGCATGTATGTGTGCCACATGTGCACACATGCAGGAATCAGGGGTGCAACAGGGTGTCAATGTGACACCCTGCCACCCTTGATTGAGCTCCCCCCATTACCGATTCGGTATTTACCGATTCGGTAATGGTAACTGGCTTCCCATTGATTCCTATGGGCCTCCTGGCCCATAGGAATCAATGAGATACAAGTTACCATTACCGAATCGGTAAATACCGATTCTAAAATACCGACACTTACCGAATCGGTATTTTTTTACCTACATTACATTTACCGATTCATAAATACCGAATCGGTAAAATTTGGTATTTAAGAATCGGTAAATGTAATTTACCTACATAAGGCCCTAGGTGACGGGTCGTGTAGCCCTGACGAAATTGGTGGTCCTGCCGGGGCTGCTATACTCTTTTGCCAACCTTCCCCTTTTTATTTGGTGTCCTTTTATTCGCTCCCTAGAATGTTTGATGGGTGACCTGCTTTGGCACAACACACGCCGCAAAGTGGCACAATGAAAACTCTATCTTTCCACAGATAATGGTGCACTTAATGTCTCTAACTTTGAACATTATTATTTAGCATCACAGTTGCAATGGGTGTCGCACTGGTTTTCTGGCCAGTAACTTGTAGATACTGTGTTACTTCTCTCCTGATGGGACGTGGAGCATATACTCGCCCTTTTCCATCCATTTGCTAAAGCTCTGCTGCCGCGTATTCCCCTTTTACTTGTGGCGCATCGGGGTTTTCATCGAAAATTATTTATCACACAATCGACTACACCCTATGCTCTGGCATTGCCTTGCCGCTTCTTGGCATGCCATGGGGGCACGTTGCTACCACTCTCTTAGAAATTAGGCCTTAGTATGCAGCAGGTTTGCGCACAATAAGGGGACGTGTACACTGAGAGCTCCCTCCTTCCATTGGAAAAACTTATGACAGGTTCGGAACTCCCGCCTGGTCAATTTCTATTATATGCCTCCTTTATTGCGACACTGATGAAGGCTTGGGGTGAGATGCAGCAGGAGCCCACACAACATCTGGTCATCCGATACTTACACACGTTAGGCATGGGAGGACACAAAACTCACTGGTTTACCAGTTCCTTGCGCATACACACCGCACTTCCCCAGTTATTATACAATGGCCACGTCTCTTAGAACCAGCAAATACTATAATTTGTAATAAATGATTGCGACTAAGTCTACAAACATTTAAACACAAGAACTCCACCTGAGCTGTCTGCAAGTTGGCGCCACCTTTAGCCGAAGGAGCTGAGTTTACATGTTTTATGTCATGGGTGCAGGGGCGGGATGAAAAAACTGGAGGGTATCTTAAAGGGGCGTGGATGATGTAATTAAGGGTGTGGCTTTAAAACGCTTGAGCTCAATATCTGTGCTTAGTATAGTGTGCCGCCCGACCGGTATTTTGCTGTTATTGTTATTGCATCCAGATATATAATACAAGTAACATTACACCTACAACAAGCCAGGACTATTGGCTTTGTCAATGGTTGTTAGTTGCGTAAGATAATTAAGCAACAACTATAGATTTGTTGTATACAACATTGAAAATGCTTCAGTTCTGAAATGATGAGACTGTGAAAGTACTATAACGAGTCTCTTTGAATGAATACTTGAATGAATGAATGCATGAATGAACGAATGAACTACTTGTAAATCGCGACCAATTTCCCGAAGGCATCAAGGCGCTAAAGCGATTCCACTGCCAGGAAGACGTGGTGCATCAGCCCTCTAAAGAAACAGTTCAAATGCAAAAAGCCAGGTCTTTAAACACTTATGCAAGGAAGGGTATGACTCAAAGTATCCAAGACAAGTCTTGATGCATTCATTCTGGACAAGTTGCAGTTTATTAATGGATGCCTTATTGATATCCTGGTAGAGAGCATTACAGTAGTCCATCCTGCACAGAATAAGGGCCACAGCTGCTTGTTACTGCGCGGGGAGAGAGAGAAACGGAAAAATCTTCGTAAGGGTGCTTATAACCCAGAAGCAGTATTAGACAATCCTATTAACTTCGGAGATGAAATATGACACCAAGATTCTTTGCCAAAGTGACAGGACAAGGACATAGTCCAAGCATTCCTGGCCACCATGAGTGGGTCCATATAGATTGTTGGCTACAAAAGACCAGAACTTCAGTTTTGTCCCCGTTAAGTCGAAGGTAGTTATTTACCATTCAAGATGCCACAGCCTGCATGCAGTTGTTAAAATTGGCGGGGGAGGCCTCTATATCCTTTGTAATGACACAATTATTTGTGTATCATCAGCATAGGATAATGCCTCCAGCCCAAAGGATCTAATCAGCTTAGCCAATGGAGAGACATATATATTGAATAGGGTGAGGCTCAGAGACGAACCCTGCAGAACTCCACAAAAGGTGGGTGTGGAGTCACAGTAAAACTGGTCCATATTTACTTTCTGTGTCCTATCTGTCAGGAATGAGAACAGGAGCGCCAAGGCAGAGTCTGTCACCCCAAGTTCCTGAAGGCGGTCAATCAGCCTTGTCAGGGAGATGGTATCAAAAGCGGCGGATAGGTCATAGCAGAATCAGCAGCATAGTCTGCCAAGAATCTACCCAGGTGCGGATCCAGATTCTAATGCAGTCTCAGACCCATGGTTGGTAGCTCCTGAATCCATTTTGAGAGGAGTCAAGCAAATGCTGTTGTTCCAAATAAGTACTCAGCTAGGTATTTAGAAGTTTCTTCACGATCTTGGCGGGAACAGGCATTAAGGAAATGCGCCGATAGTTTTGGAGTTCAGATGGATCAAGGTTGGTTTTCTTAAGCAAAGGCTTGACAACCGCTGTTTTCTAGCTAAAAGGATAGCATCCAGAGGAAATGACCAGATTGAGAGTTGATGTTAGATGGGAAATAATAATATCCCTTCCCAACTTCATCAACTTCAAAGAGCAAGGTTTCATTGGGGAGCCTGATTTAATCCCCCCTAGAAGCCGGTCAGTCTGTTCATGTGTTAGAGGGAGGAAAGCAGACAAACCACATCCCTCTTCTTAGTATGGAAAGAACTACAGAATGAGGTACTAATCTTTTGGGCAGAAATAGAGAGTAAAGACTGTCCAAAGGAGAATAGATCTCATACCGTCACAAAAGTCCTGCAAGTTTACGTTATATGCTTGGGCGGGCGGTGTGGATGATAGATTGATCAAATTGGGGACTTAAGTGATAATGTCTTCTGATTATAAAATTAGGATTTTTCTAATTTGATGGCTGCTTTATAGTCTGTCAACTTGACCTTATGATTTACTCTTTCAGTTGGGTCAAAGTGTCTCTGCCAGATATGCTCTTGGCGCCGAGAAGCTTGTCTGAGTATTCTAATCTCTAAAAACAAGGGAGCTGCGGGCTTTTTTCTGCCTATATAAATTTCTTTAAGAGGGGCAAGAGAATCAATGGCTGCCAAGAGCCAATTAGTGTACTCTATGGCTGCCAGTTTAGGATCATTATGTTCAGTCCATAGTTGGTACTAAGGGCCCAAGAAAGCGCTTCCTTGCTTATGTGTTTATTATTTCTTTTGAGCACCTTATTAATCCCCTTACTGGCGGGATTGGTTATTACTTGAAACAAGAGGAAGGAAGGAACGGCGTAATGGTCAGACCAAGAAAGGAGAGAGATTCAGCCACCCTAAGACGAGGATCATTAGAGAAAATGCTGTCAAGAATATGTCCTGAATTATGAGTGGCTGTCTTTTTACTAGTTGGGATAAACCATAACATAACAATGTTTCTTCAAAAGTCTGTGATACTTTGCAAGTGAAAGTTAAAATCTCCCAGGAGTGTGAGATTTTGTTTTCTGTGGTAGGGCTCTATAAGGTTGGTAAACTCCATGTTGAAAGAAGACCTAGGTCCCAGAAGCTGGTAAGTCAGGAATCCAGCAAATGTTTCAGTTGGGAATACTCTTAGCAAGAAGAATAATGCTTCATAAAGGTCTATATGAGTAGTTAGCGGCTCAATGGGGCAGGCGTAGTAACCCTTATAAATAATAGCCGAGGGAGGAGCCTAGCGCTTGACCAAGATGGCCGCGTGAGCTTTGAGCTCCCGAGACCCTCGTGCCCTCCGTCGACTATCCTGTCTCTAATCCTGTTTGCATGCATGGCATCGTGCAGATGACTTGTCAGGGAGGCGATTGATGCCACCCGCGGTCGGATCGCCCACCGGGAACCGGAGTTATGCATGGCGGAAGATTGAGGCCTATCTCCGAGGGATGCCAGGGGCTAGAGTTGGCAGGATGCCCGACCTCTAATTGAACAACAGCGGCCAGGCGAGGTGTGAACTACCGGACGGAGGTCCCCATCCTTTAACTTTCACTTTCTCGCCCTTTGTTGGCCGTGCCCAGGGAGTGCTCTCGGCTGCTTTATTATCATTTGGACGCTCTGCACGCTACTCTGGCGGCCCATCGCAGGACTGCGCACTCCTGCCTCCTTTCGCTGAGAGAGGGTTGTCCTGTTTGAACCGACCTGCTTGAGCCAACCATGTCGGGCAAAGCAGAGGTGGATCGGCTGAAGCCTAAGGCCACCAGGCGGGGAGTCTATACTCAGGCCAATAATATGGACCGCTACGCCCAGCAGAAGGGGTCACCGGGTGGACCGAGCCAGTCGTCGGATGCACAGAAGACTGCCTCACCCTTGGCCCCGGAGCTCTCGCTCCAGGATGTCATGGGCGCGCTCGAAGGGCTGCAGACTTCGATTGGGAGACAGTTTGATGCCCTGGCGCACAAAGTGGATGCCATCTTGGTGGACGTTAATCTGATCCGCGCGGATTTGGGCAAAACGAACGAACGAGTTAAAACCCTGGACCTCAAGACCACGGGCCTCGCTGATGATGTCTCGGAACTACAGACCGAGGTCCGTAAGTTGCGGACCGAGAGTGATCTCGCCGCCCGTCGGCTGGAGGACTTTGAGAGCCGGGCCAGGCGCAACAACGTGCGCGTTATCGGGGTCCCGGAGTACTCGGACGAGACTTCTGTAGACCTGCTAGTGGAGGACTTGGTGCTTAACCATCTGCAGCCTAAGGGTCTTGGAAAGTTTTTTGCAGTTGAGAGGGCCCATAGGGTGCCGGGTGGTAGGCCCAAGGTGGGAGCCCCACCGAGGCCGATTGTCGCCCGGCTCTTTCATTTTCGAGATCGGGACGCTATCCTGCAAGCATCGAGGGTGACGGGCCCGGTCCCCTTCCAGAACGCGTCGGTGAATTTCTATCCTGACTTCACCCAGCAGGTGCAGAGGCAGGGCTTCCTGGGGGTGAAGAGGCGGCTTCGGGAGAGGGAACTGAAATATGCCATGCTCTTCCCTGCCAGACTACGTGTGGTGTACGAAGACCGAACATTCTTTTTTGAGTCGCCTGTCATGGCCGATGAATGGCTGGACGCTCTGCCCCGACGACGGACGGGAGAGGACACTGCCGCAGACGGGGACAGTGGCCGGGATGAACAAGGTTGATGTCTTCGGAACCGGACTGATTCGATTTGACTCTAGCTAATGACTTGAACAGAATGCAGTAAATACGGAGGGTTGTGGGAGGACGAGGGGGACTCTTTCCTCCCTTAGGGTACTTTTTGTAGATTTTGGGTTGGGTAGGGCGACAGGCACACTGCAAGTTGGGGGGGCTTTGTAAGCTGCAGCAGGGGTGCAGGGTGGGGGGTATAGTTGGGATTTTGGGTTTGTTGTTGGGGGGTTTGTTTCTGCAAGGCGTATTGATTATTTTCAGGACTGTTCCATGGTGGCTCTTCGGGTGTGGGGTGGGCCTCCTTACGTTTGGGGATGGGGGGTAGGGGTTTAAGTGTTATTAGCTGGAATGTTAATGGTTTGGGGGATCGCATTAAGCGCGGGATTGTTTTGCAATTCTTGAAACGGTCATTGCCGGATGTCGCCCTACTGCAGGAGACGCACCTTATAGGTAACACGTGCTATGCTCTTAATAGGAAGGGGTATAAATTCATAGCTCATTTGGGATTTTCCTCTGGGTCCAGGGGTGTGGGCATCCTAGTCAGAGCCTCGCTACCATTTGAGGTGGACTCCACCATTGTTGACGATAGGGGGAGGTTTGTGGCGGTGGCGGGGCGGTGGGAAGGAAGAACTTTGGTTTTAGTTTCGGTTTATGTCCCGCCGGCCCTGCAGGCCTCCACGTTTACAGATCTGGGTAGGGCCTTGCTGGATCTCCCGGGGGGTATGCTTGTGGTGGGGGGTGATTGTGAGAAGTTGGCCTGATGTATGATGTCACTAGTTATAGTGTACACCTTATATCAGTCCAAATACCCTTATGGTGATTGGTTGTAAAGTCAACCTTATAGACCAGCTATCCTAGTGGTAGCATGGACAAGAGCAGTCTTAGGCTAAACTCTGAATGGCATGTGAAGCCAGCTGTGATACCATATATAATCCCTTGAATACCAAATGAAAGGACACCACAACAGATATATATATAAAATAAAGGGTATTTATTCTAAGCAAACCCTCAGCACTCTTTATGAGATTAGAGGTAAGTACAACACAGTCTTATTAATGCATACAGTAAGTCACACAGGTAAGTAATACAGTTAGGCCCTAGGGGCCACGCAAACCATATACTAAGTAAGTGGTATAAGAACCACTGTCACGGAAATAGAATAGGCCTAGGCCTAGGGAATCGCTGGGGCTACACTACACTAGCGTTAGTTAGGAAGTGGGAGGCCCACGGGATTCGTGTGCAGAGTGGAAACACTCACGCGTAATGCGTAAAAGTCAATAGCAATAGTACAGTTTAGAAAACGGTAGATTTAGGACACTTCCGGAGTAGCTAGGAAGTTGAGACTTGAAAACTAGACACTAGGCTAGTCACTATCCTGATGAGCACCGGAGTACCCAAGTTACCTAGCCCACAGGCTGTGGGTGCATAGGGGTGAAGATGCGTCGTTTTCGTCGTCGACTCCTATGGATGCCTGAAGAAAGATGCTGACAGGCAGTCAGGGGAGAGTGTCCGGTGGATCCCAAGGCTGGGATCAAGAAGAGAAGAAACCTGCAAGCAGAAGGGACAGAGTCAAGGTCACTAGCCAGTGACCACGTGGAACCAGGAAGGAACCAGGCGATGTCGTGAAGAGTTGCAGGTGAAGGTGAAGCTTGTCGCTGCAGCCAGGAGGACCAGGAAGCGGCGAGGACGACCAGGACCAGGAGGCGAGCTGTCCCACGAAGGCTCTTGCTGTCGGCGGCGTCGAAGTTGGACTAGGACTCACCAAGCCTTGGCAAGCGGAACCCACGAAGAACAAAGGACTTGCTTCTGGTGCAGACCAGGAAGGTCTGGGGTGCTTCTTCTTTGCAGAGAAGCGGGAGCCAGTCTGGAGGAGCCAAACCAGCGCAGAAGATTTCAGGGTGCGTCGTCACAGAGGCCACTAGCCAGCGGGCAAGCAACCGGACAGACGCGGAAAGCAGGAAAATGCTGAAGGGCCCCACGCAGGACTCGTGGAGTGTGGGGGGCTGGTCTTCGGTGCAGATGGTGCTTGGGGTTGGGGCTTCTCAATCCCCGGTGCACAACTTCGAGGGTACCTCAGAAGCTGCGCTGTAAGTTACTAGCCACTTTTCCCAGGTAGCCGGTCCCACGTCGCTCGTCGCCTCCACGGATCTCAGCTCTGCTGTAGATGTGGATGAGGGTCGGAGAAGTCTGGAAGTCAAGGCTCTGGTCGGGCTCTGCAGTCGGTTCCTCGTAGAACGGTCGCAAAGCAAAGGGTAGTCTCTTGATGGTGCCTGTTTGCACAGGGTAGCCACTCCTTGGCTACAAGGGAGATTCTTCAGTCTTCTTCTTTCGTCGAATGTCGAAGGTCCAGAGTTTCTGTTCAGTTTTGCAGGTTCAGGATAATCTAAAGTCTTGAGGCCCAACTCCCACTCTTATACTAATCTGGGGGGCTGGGATACCTGCTAGGTCACGCCTTATGGGTGGGACCTGGGAGGGGGTGGTTACACCCACTTCCCTTTGTCCAGTTTCGCGCCAGAGCTGGGGCTGGAGTGCCCCAGCGCCGGTTTGAACTGGACTATGCAAGGAACACCTTGTGTGCCCCAGGCATGTCTCATTCCTTTCAGCCCACCCTGCCCCAATACACTAAAGGCTGTCTGGGGAGGTGCTAGCACCTCCCCAAGCAGGAAACCTATTGTCCAGGCCTCCCTGGCTGGGATCACTCCCAGCAGCAGGAGGTCAGACTTGTGTCTGTGGCAGCAGCATCCATTTTGTGATGCTGAGGCTTTGGTTAGAGTTAAACAGCAAAGTAGGATTTTAACATGTCTCTCCCTCTAGAAGGGAGGAATAATATCCTCATCACCAGAAATGGTATGGGGGTATTATTCCAAAGTGTTAGACACCTTACACGACATGTTTTGATAAAGCCAAACCATAGTTACCATAACCGTTTAAGATTATAAGGCACTTTAAGAGTATATGGTAGGCTATATCATAGAACAGCTATAAGGACATGGTTCCGAAAGCTGCAGACAGGCTCAGCTCATGCTAGAGCACCATCTCACATGTTACCAAGCACTCTGCCTCCAGGATTGTTAAGGCCTGCCATAGGAGTGACTGATAGGTACACATGTGTCTATATATAAGGGTAGATATAGGCATACTATATCTAAGCAAGGGGTGATTACACGACCTTGCCCCAGCTGAGTGATCAGCCAGTTGTGTCTGATTGGAAGGCCAGACCAGGGGTGGCATAATACATGCTGCAGCCCCTGGGAGGCCTAGGGTACACCTATGCCCTGGGTACCTAGGGTACACTGTACAGGGTCCAATAAGGTGATCCTTACCAATTGGTTATGTACCTAGGGTACATGGAGTCCATTTAAAGAGAGAGCAGACAGCCTGAGACCCTGAATGGCAGGATCTCAGGCCAACTAAGTCGAAAAACCAGCTAGACACTAGGCAAAAAAGTTGGGGGTAACCATAGTCAGATATCCACCTTCCTACAGTGATTTCAATGCTGTCGGCTCTGGGCTGCTGGATAGATACCCGCCCAGAGACACAGGGGGGGCTCAGAAGTGGCTTCCAGACTTTCTTGACACACTTGGCCTGATAGACTGCTGGAGGCTCCGGCACCCCACACAGAGCCAATACACCTTCCACTCCGGAGCGCATGGTAGCCTCTCTAGGATTGATTACCTGCTCACTCTGGCTGCACACGCCTCATTGGTGTCCGAGGCCAGGCACATGGCGCGTGGTATATCGGACCATTCGCCAGTGTGGGTCAGGCTGGATGTTGGCCGTGAGGGAGGGGGAAGGGTGGCTCCTATTAACCCTTGGTACTTCCGAGACCCCAAGATGCGCAGCGCACTGGTGAAGACAGTGGATAATTTTTTCAAGGACAATCAGGGATCCGTGGACTCGGCAGTGTCGCTGTGGGAAGCATTTAAGACCGTGCTGCGAGGGGAGGCCCTCTCCCTTGTAGTGGCGGCCAAGCGGCGGAGAGATGGCGAGGTTATGCAGGTTGAGGAGGAGATTGTGGCTTTGGAGGGAGCGCTAGAGGAGGAGGTTACAGAGGCCTCACTGCATGAGCTGAGCTTGAAGCAAGCCGAGTATAAGGACCTGGTGACGAATGCCGCTAAGACCCTCAGTAGGGAACAGCAGGGCCGCTTGTATGATGTTGGTGACAAGGCCGGGAAACTCCTAGCTTGGCTGGACAAAAAAGAACGGGTTAATAGAGTAGTGCCGGAGTTGATGGGAGAGGGGGGAGAGGTGATTGTGGAACCTGAGAGGATTGTACAGTGCTTCACGGACTATTTCCGTATGGTTTATGCCTCAGTCTCGGATAGGCCGCCCGAGGACTCGCGTGACCTCTTGCGTGATATCGCTTTGCCCCGTCTTTCCGACGCAGATAGGGATGATCTGGATGGAGACATAAAGGTCGATGAGGTGGCGGGAGCTATCCGCGCGCTGAACTCGGGCAAGGCCTCGGGCCCGAACGGCTTGCCAATTGACCTGTATAAGCTGTTTCCGGATGGGGTTGCCCCTCACCTGCGCGCCATGTTCGTGGAGGCGCGGGGGAGTGGGACCCTCCCGTTGGATCAGCGACTGGCGACAATTGTTGTTATACACAAAGATGGTAAACCCCGAGATAAGTGTGCCTCATATAGGCCTATCTCACTTCTTAACGCTGAGCCGAAGATTCTGGCTAAAGTCCTTGCGGCCCGATTGATCAGGGTACTTGGAGACCTGATCCACCCGGATCAATCCGGTTTTATTCCGCATCGTAACACTGCGTTAAACCTTCGGCGCCTTCATGGTGTAATCGCCAGGGCGGGCACGCTGCGTGAACCAGCTGTTGTGGCGTCTCTCGATGCCACGATGGCCTTTGATACGGTGGAATGGGCATATTTGTGGGCTGTGCTGGCCAAGTTCGGCTTTGGCCATGGTTTTGTGAGCTGGGTGAGGTTGCTGTATGAGGGACCCCTTGCGAGTGTGGTGGTAAATGGCCGGGCGTCGACTCCGTTTCAGCTTGGGAGGGGCACTCGGCAAGGTTGCCCCCTGTCGCCATTGTTGTTCGCCCTCGCCCTTGAGCCACTGGCGGCGTGGATACGCTGGAACCCGGATATACGGGGACTTAGATGGTCGCCCGAACATGAGGATCGCATTTCGCTATATGCTGATGACATCCTGTTGTATCTTGCCTCGCCCAAGAAATCGCTGATAGTGGTCTGTGACGTTCTTACATCTTTCGGTAGGAATTCGGGTCTCGTCATCAACTGGAGTAAATCGTATCTATATGTTCTGAGTGGCGAGGTTCCACCGATCCCGCGAACTTGTTCGATCCAGATCGCTCAGCAGGGCTTCGTGTATCTGGGGATCTTTATCTCCACGGACTCCGCTTTGCGGTATGAGAGGAACCTGCTCCCCCCCCTAGCGCGCCTGCGGCGGGATGTAGAGGGCTGGCGGAGGCTGCCGCTCTCCCTCGTTGGGCGCGCTGCCTTGTTCAAAATGATGTCTCTTCCCCGGTTCCTCTACGCATTGCAGAATACTCTAGATTGGGTACCGGCCAAATACTTTCGGGAGATCGAAAGCCTCCAACGAACGTTGTTGTGGGACGGGCGGCCGCGAATAGCAATTGCTAAGTTGACGCTTCCATGGTATGATGGGGGTATTGCGCTTCCAGACATCCGACGCTACTATTGGGCCACCCAGCTGAGCGCGATTAATCATGGTCTCTATGGCCCTGCCCTCAGCCCTGGTTATGCCATGGATAGGTGGTTGCTGCGTGGTGGTAACTATCACAGGGCGTTGTACTCGCGGTCCCTGGACTCGTCCCTCACGGGGCCCACTGGGGTGGCGGTGCGTGTGTGGAGGATGGCAACTGACTCGCTGGGCTGGAAGGATAGGCTCACCCTCGCTACCCCGCTGTTTGAATCTGAAAGATTGGGTAGGCTTTGGCATACAAAAGGTTTTGATAAATGGGACCTGATCGGCACCTCCAGGGTCGGAGATGTGCTGATTAAGGGGAGGGTGAAGTCCTTTGAAGAGTTGCAGAAGGAGTATGAGCTGGGGACTTCCGAGTTTTTCCGCTATGTTCAGGTGCGTCATGCCCTCCGGTCAGTCCTCGTGGAGGGGGAGAAGGTGCCTGAGTCCTCCCCTTTGGAGGACCGGATCCTTGATGGCCATATGCCTGAGAGCACGATCTCGCTCATCTACAAGAAATTGATAAACGTCCGGGCGGATACGCTTCTGGGGCTGCGGGACCAGTGGACTAGGGATGGACTCGAGTTGGATGACGAGGATTGGCAGTCTGCTGTTTCCTCTCCCAAGGAGGTTGCGATCCCGTCGTGTCTGAGGCTGGTGCAGCTCAAAATACTGCATCGAGTGTATGTGACGGGGCCAAGGCTGGTTCATATGGGATTCTCTGAGGAAGGCCTATGTAGGAGGGGATGTGGTATGGTGGGTACTTTCCTGCATATCATCTGGGAATGTGGTGTCATCGCGGAATTCTGGAGGAGAGTCCATGCAGTGATGGGGGAAGTGACGGGCATTGCTATGCAGCCGGAAGCGCGGTGTTGTCTCCTGAATGTTTGGGGGCCCACTGATCACGATGCGGCACAGACCCAATGGGTGACTCTGGGTAACCTGGTCGCTAAGAGAGACATCGCGCGATTGTGGGGCTCCGTGGGGCCCCCCACATTGACCGCGTGGAAAGAAAATATGGATTGGAGTATGCTCAGGGAAAAGACAGTATATTGCGCTAGAGGCCGCCCTCGGAAGTGGCACGCCATCTGGGGGCGGTGGAATCAATACAGGGGGGGAATATGTCTTGCCCCGGATTTGGATCCCCCTGAGGAACAGCTTTCTTCTTGACATTCTTTCCAGCTCAGTATATAAGATGTGATGATTAATTGACTTCTTGGGCCTCTGCTGTCCCCCTTCTTCCTCTTATCACAGTACTGTGACTGTTAGATGATTGGGGTCCGGCCTCCCCTGGGGGGCTATCACCATGGGCATTCAGTGTTCTTGCCTTGCTGGGGTTTGTTGTGTGTTTGTGTTTATTTAAAAATGGAATCTTTTCACTGCTCCTTTAATGCAATGTGGACGCTTCTTTGTCCTTCTCTATCGAAGCTGCCGAACCTCCGGGTTGTCGGCTGAATAGCTGTGTCCAGACTCTTGGAGAAATAAAGGTTTTTAAAAAAAAAAAAAAAAAAATAATAGCCACATTTACCTTTTCTGTCAAGTCGAGAGAGGGTATATCCCTGTGGAATAGCATCAACCAGGTCAGGACCCAAAGAGTCCTTGGCCCAGGTTTCTGTGATGAACACCCAGTCCAGCTTTTGTTGAGAAACGAAGTAGAAAAACTGAATTTTATTTTTAATCCGGGATCTGGCATTAATTAAAATTCCGGCGAGGGTATTCTCACATGGGTCAGGTGGGCGGGAGGGATCCTGAGCTGTCGTTGAGCCCAAATTAGAGAAAGTGAACTGAAAATTGCAGAGATGCAGGCAGCGATGTTATCAGTCGAATGGGCTTGAAGTTACATCCGAGGCAGTGATGGGTGGTACTGCTGCAGAGTTAAGATTTAATTACAAGAACGGAGGCTACATTATGCATTAATCTTTTAATGCAGTCCAAGAAGCCGCATACATCACAATATTAAAAGGTTCCAGAACAGAAAATTAGCAACACATAAAAGGCATGAACCATCAACAATCTGCCTCTTTTAAATGCGGTTCCAAGCAGATAAGTTGACCTTTCTATTACTATTTGCCTGTAACTTATTGTTTTTGCCTTTAATTATCCCTTTGCCTTTAGATATCTACTCGTGGCTTAAACCCCACCCCTGCCTCTATACCGATCTCCAATTTATGGAGATCCCCTTCCCCACCCCTTATCCATAACCTCTACACATTATGCCTCTCTTATTCCCCATTCGAATGATCCTTAACATATATTTTCGCTAAGTATTTCTTTTGTACTACCTGTCCTTCTTTATAACGTTACGAGTTCTTTTTCTACCCGTTTTTTACTCCAAACCAACTTTTTCACCTATTTAATGTTTCTTAAGTCCTAGCGATGTAACTACCAACATCGCTAATGCTTATTTACATTTTATCCCGCTTCCTTCACAAAATCAAGAGGATTTAATTTACCTCTCTCTTCCCCGCTGGCCGCGAGCTCCAGCGCGTCCTTGCCTCACGTTGTGCATTAGAGGAAAGTTCCTTGGTAACGGAAGCGCTAAGTCCTCCCGTTGCCAGGAACCTTTCTTCTTTACATTCCTTGCCGACATTTCAACGAGCGCTCTGACGATCGTGCTAATCACTATGGCAACGGGCAGCAACAGCTGATCGCTCGAGCACTCGTATGTCAGTTGCTCGAGTTTCTTATTGCGAGCAGCTGCTGCTAACTACACGATACAGATTCAAACATCAGATTACTCTACACAAACGCAAGTAAAGGTTAACGAATAAGATTCTGCATAAAAATTTTAAAAAAGGGGAAAATAAACAAGAGGAGACAAACCTTGATATTTGGCCTTCATATACCTTGTAAGGTATTATTACTAAAACAAAAAATAATATAAAAGAGAGAGGAGATATCTCCCTCATCTTCTACCTAATTCAGAGTCAAATCTAACAATTTGTACCTAATCTAGCTTTCTGCACCATACCTGATACAGATTCAGATGACGCTTCAGCCCCTACTCCTAATATTGATAATGAAGCCCTCAAAAAACATATATCACCGAATGAAGGGGCAAAAGATTAAAGAAAAGTAAAAATGTAGATCAAGTAACACCTAAGAGCACTAAGGGAGGTCCTAGCACCTCATCAAATGTGGGAGGTCTTAGCACCTCAAATATCAATGGAGGTCCCCACACCACGAACTCCCTGGATGTCCCTAGTGGCACGACTTACTTGGGTGTCCTTGGCAGCACAAAACATCTGGGTGTCCCTAGCGGCACAAAATATCACAGTGCTCATTACAATATGAAAGACAGAGACAACAAATTTAATGATGATGATTCCTCGGACATACCTGATGAGTATGTCCTAGATCTCTATGAGGACGATCAAGAATTTTACACTCCGGAGAAAGAACTCCCATCATCCTCAAAGGACAATATTTTTGTCCCCTTGGGGGAAGAAATGTTCTCCCCTTTAAACCTCAAACACCCCAGAAGTTCAGAGTGGTCTCCACAAGACCACAATGCTAAATTCATCAAACAATGGGTAAGAAACCTCTTGGAGAGGGACACTCGAAACATTCTTAGAGCTGAATGCTCTAGACCATCTATCGAATACAAAACCTGCCAAACCCCCAACTTGGACCCCAAGCTGATTAAATTCCTCTTCAAGCTCGGACGAGATCCAAGGAAAGGGATGGAAAGATCCCTGAAAGGATGCCAAGACCGTCTTCTCGATGTCCTGGGACCGTTAGCAAGAATCATAGATTCCGCTGAAGAAAGCCACATCAATGGCACACCTCTCAACACTGACCTGATCAGAGGCTGGAGCCAGAGGGCACTGATACTCCTGGGCAATGCAAACGCAAGCATCAACACAGAAAGACGTAGAGTCGTTTTGACCAAAATAAATCCAAAACTCATTGATATGGTGGACAGAGAGCCCTCACCAAAGGATTACTCTTTTGGGAAGATCTCATCAAATCCTTGGGGAGGTACGTTTCTACATTTACCGCCTTGGATAAGGCCCAACAAAATATTTGCAGAGTATTTAATTCTAACCTTTTTGGCCGGGCCGGAAGAAGGGGCCTTTCTACCGGCCGATTTAACCAGAGGCCCTATAGTCTAGTCAAATTAGTTAAAAAACATGGGCTAACCTAGCACTAATTGCAATACAATTTCTGTGACTGGATTGTTATTGAAATTTTTCCGTAGAAAACGATGGTGAAAAGTCTACCACTCTATCATGACGCGTTAATCCAATATGGCAGATTTTTCAAAATGGCTGCCCATTATTTGAGATATAGGGTATAACTGTTTATATGCCCATGTGTGGTATCATTTTATATGTTTTTAGGGACGGGAAAGTCAAAAATAACATCAAAAATTGTTTCTGATGACCATAATATCAAATTGGGATTAATACAATAAACAACGATAATTATATGCCAAACATAGTTTTGACATTATTTTTTATTTACATTTTTTTAACATCATTTGAAAAGGATAAACAAATTTCAACTAGATAATATAGCACTTTTCAATATGACACTGACAAATGAAAATTGTTAAAGAGATAGATTCAAACAGCACTCCTCAGTATAAGAATAGTATGATTTCAATCATCGTCCATGTTCACTTCCATGGAATTGCAACAGCTTATTCCTCGACAATCTGTGCACGCATCTGTGCACAATATTCCCTGTCTTTTGCATATACATTGCAGAGTCGCACATTGACTCTTGCTACAGCTACATTTCCCAAATTTTAATAAATGATCTGGTGCTGGTGCTTGACTCATTCTAATGGGAGCCAATCTTCCATCTTTCACTTCAAATCCCCACTGTAATGGATCCATATGAATACCCATCCACTGCTGCACCTGATGATTTACTCTGAGTGAATGAAATTTGCAGGCATCCTCTGTAGGAGGCAAGACTTCCGGTTTCACATGTATTGTTGATTTTGTCGCCTTTCAAGTGAAAGTTCGAAGTCTCATATCATGTAGTGTGCTGTCTCCTGTTATTCCTCCGTACAACTCTATAATAGCATTAAGACTAGCATTTTCAATTTCTGCTGTGGATTTTTGTGAAGTTTGGAATACGGCAGCACTTTCTTGGAAGCTGCCTTGCTGGTTCGGTATCTTCTGGCAGTAATTCTCGCATTTTATTAACAAGTTCTTTAACAGTAGTTTGTTCTTCATCATTTGCCTTCATGTATTTAACTACTTGAAGAAAAGTTTCCTGGCGAACTGAGTCCTCTGGTCGACCTGAAGATATTGGAGGGTTATCAGTGAACTACCCGGGAATACATTTTCCAGTATAAAAGTTGACGTAACACTGTTTGTGGTAGCATGCATCTACAGCATGTAAATCAGACACATTTTGGATACGTCTCTTAACTTTGTCTGCCCATTCATCATTGCGTTTGTTGCATTTTTGTAAAACTGATGATTTGAATTCAACTGTTCGTGCATTAAACCACGCATTTTTTTCTTCTCCCTGAAGTATAAACTTAACTCAGTACCACAGAAAAAACAATTTTTTCTAAAATCAAACGGGGTTTCACACGACCGTAGAACACGAGAAGTTGTGGGATCTAATTCGTTCTCCTGGAACGAAGTTTTCAAGTTAACAAAACGCGCTCTACATATCTTGTGAACTTTCTGCCCAACACAAACGTGAAACTTAGATATTTTTCTCTCCTTGCCTGATTTTTGAATTCCAGTCACTCCTCCTTCAGTGAGTAGAGATACATTGTCATCTTCTTGAAACACCACATCACAAATGAAACACTTTTCTACGTACATTTTCACTGTATCTCACAGCAACTCGCAAGAACCTGTAACACATAAATGAAACATTTTTGATTAACAAAACAACAAACAATAACAACAAAGTTACAAAACAAAACACAAACAATAGCAAACTTTTTATTTCAAAAGTTAATTGTAATATTTACGTTCCTTCACACTTTGTTATTTAAGTCAACGAAAAAATTATACAAACTTTGTCTATCTGACATATTCCGCGATTATTTGATGTTATGGTCATCAGAAACAATTTTTGATGTCATTTTTGAATTTCCCGTCCCTAAAAACATATAAAATGATACCACACATGGGCATATAAACAGTTGTACCCTATATCTCAAATAATGGGCAGCCATTTTGAAAAATCCGCCATATTGGATTAACGTGATAGAGTGGTAGACTGTTCACCATCGTTTTCTACGGAAAAATTTCAATAATAATCCACTCACAGAAATTTTATTGCAATTAGTTCTAGGTTCCGCAACAAATTGACTAGTCTACTATTCAAGATACCGTGGCTACGGAAGAGGGTACCAGCAGTACAACACACCTCAATTCTTCCCCCAAAGAGGGAGAGGACCCCGCAACAGAGGGTTTAGATCCCGCTGAACCACCAACTCCATCAACTCTACAAGTGAGTACTCTTCCCCCTCCTCCTTTCCCTTCTTTCCCCGAAAAAGTGGAAGGACTCAAATACTCAAATACTTTTATCAGAATTGGAGTTTGATCACTCTAGACCCTTGGGTTTTAAACACCATCAGGGGATTTATGATAGATTTCACTCATACACCTACACAAACCTCTTTCCCGAGAGACATGCCCCTCTCTCTAGATCAACAAACAATAGTAGAGGAGGACATCTCTTCCATGCTTCAGAAAGGAGCAATAATAGAGGTTCCCTTAGAAGCATTAAGATTTATAGGCACACTCTTTCTTGTAAAAAAAAGGACAAGGGTTGGAGACCTGTAATATACTTAAGAGAACTAAACAAATATTTGGTTTACAGGCACTTAAAAATGGAGGACATCCACCTCCTGAGGGATCTACTATTAGAGGGAGACTGGCTAGTCAAACTAGACTTGAAAGACGCTTATTTCACCATCGCTATGGCCACTATCCACCAACCCTTTCTCCAATTCATTTGGAAAAACCATCTATACCAATTCCAAGCTCCTCCCTTCTGACTATCTTCTGCCCCTTGGTGTTTCACCAAGGTCATGAGAGCAATTGCCTCCTCCCTAAGAGAAAGAGGTATTCACATGATCATTTATCTAGATGACATTCTTATAATGTCACAAGACCTTTCACAAATATTCCAAGTTCTGAAGACTGTGATGGACCTCCTAGAAACGAAATCAATCATGACCCCTTCCAGAACTCTGGAGTTCTTAGGTTTCACAGTAGATACATCGAGATGTCTCCATCTACTCACTTCCCAAAAATTGCCAAAATCAGGACGGAAATAAGACATGTCCTGAAACAAGAAGATTTATCTCTGAGAGAGCTAGCCAGACTACTGGGTCTCCTCTCCTCCTCCATCCAAGCCATCTTTCCTGGTCCCTTAAACTATCGGGCCCTCCAGAGGATAAAAGCGAAAGCTCTAAGATCTGGCCTCTGGTATGGAGATTGTATTACTCTGGATCAGGAAGCCCAATTGGAACTTTCCTGGTGGCTCGATAACCTAGACGCGTGGAATGGCAAAGCGATCTTTGGGTCAAAACCAGAATTTGTTTTAGAATCAGATGCGAGCCTCCATGGTTGGGGAGTTTGTCTTCTCGATCAGAACACGGGTGGTATCTGGTCACAGGAGGAATCCTCTCACCACATAAATTACTTGGAACTAACAGCTGGCCTTTTCGCATTGATGAGTTTCAAACACTCTCTCCAGGGCAGGTCAGTCATCCTAAAGATGGACAATATGTCAGCGGTAGCCTATATAAATTGTCTGGGAGGCATCAAATCTGCGGATCTATCCAACTTAGCAAAGAAACTATGAATGTTCTGTCTAGAACAAAAGATCGCTCTCAAAGCGGAATACCTTCGGGGAAATGAAACATCTCTGCAGACTGGAACTCCAGATTCCTATTAGATCACAGTGATTGGAAACTCAATGTTTCTGTTTTCACAACCCTGAACAGGATTTGGGGTCCCCTAGAGATAGACCTGTTTGCGAGCAGACTAACTTTTCAATTGGAGAAATATTTCAGCTGGATTCCCGACCCGGGTGCTCTGGCAGTCAGCACCTTCATACAATCTTGGAAAGGAGTCAAAGCGTACGCCTTCCCTCCATTTGCCATGATTCACAGAGTTCTTCAGAAAGTGAGATAGGGTCAGTGTTTTCTTGTCCTAATAACTCCCTTTTGGCCATCTCAGGCATGGTTCCCCACCACTCTAGAACTAGCTTGCAACCCCCCCTTCTTAATTCCTACCCAAGAGAATCTTCTAACAGACGTAGATGGAGTAAGTCACCCCCTAATTCTGAGCGGGAGTTTAACCCTGCTTGCCTGGAGAGTGTCAGGAGATCCAATGAAATCTCAGGCCTTTCGTCGACAGATGCAACTCTCCTCATAGAGTCTTGGGTCCCAGGCACTCACTACAGATATAACAACATATGGAGAAGCTGGGTACGTTGGTGCCTGGAAAGGAACCTGGATTCCTTGGAGGCACCTATTGTTGAAATAGTTAACTTCCTTGTTGAAAAATTTGAAAGAGGTCTCAGCTATAGAACTATCAACTGCTATAGATCAGCAATATCTGCTGGCCATGTCATTGTCAACGGGTAAACGGTAGGTAAAAATGTAATTGTTTGCAGAGTGATGAAAAGCATTAGTTTAAGAAGGCCTCCTAAACCTAAATATCAAAGTCTCTGGTGACGTCAAGTTAATCCTAGATCTTTTCAACAATTGGCCAGATAATACTCTCCTGAATAGGAAAACCCTTTCCATTAACCCTGCTACTCTACTATGCCTAATTTCATGCAGTAGGGTCTCTGATGTCAAAACCCTGGAGGTTACGAATGGAGCCTATAACATGTTCGGCGTCAAATTCGAGATTGAAAGTGTGTGGAATGTCAAGCTAATCCTTGATCTTTTCAATAACTGGCCGGATAATTCTATGTCAGGACCGGAAGCGAGTATTATGCTATTCTTTCTTCACTTTATTGAATAGCAGCCACTTTAAAGTAAAAAAAATACTTTTCCCATGAACAATAGGGAATAACATCAAAGCAATAGAGTGTCCCATCCAGAGCACCTATCGGGAGTCATCAGGTAGCTGATAGTCCTCTGTCCCGGACTATGCTTCCTCTTTCTTCGCTGCTTTCAGCCAAGATAAGTCTCCTTTTCCTTGTATTGCTTTGTTATGTGAATTTATGGTATTGCTTATTATTGTTTTTTACCAAGATTATTACTATCTACACTGTTCGATCGCAGACTTTGTTTGTTACACGGCTTGACAGCCTGTGGCGTTTCTTTGTGTTGTTACGCATTCTCTGCACGGAGCGCTGTCAGGGGTGCGCGTGCACCATATTTTCATTTTAAACGTGCGGCGCCCGCTTTGTCAGGAAACGAGTTTATCTCAGGGTGTAATTCAGCTGCGAGTCGCCGCTACTCGGCGCCTCGCTCCGGCCGTGGGAGTCTACCCTGCTCCCTAGTTGCCGTACCTCGGTGCCGGCTTGCGGTGTTGTCCTGACGCCGCCAAACGGCGCCTGAGAGCGTCTCTGACGCGGCGCGCGCCTGGGATTCCGCACATTCCTGAGCGCGTCGGATCCCAGGCTGCATCGCCGCGTGAGCCTTGTCGCGTCTGCCCTACACCCCTGACAAGGGTCTGTGCTCTGTGCCTTTAGGCATTTATTTTCATAATTTCCTCCACACGCCCCCTTGAACGCCCGTTTTCACGGGTCTGTAACTGCTGTTAGGCAGTCTTTGGCAGCGTTTAACTGCCTGGGGGGTCCGTATTCTATAGGCCAACAACACTCTGTTTAGAGTCTGTAGTGCAGATTCAATCTGCAGGGATCCATTTGCTGGTAGACTGCCCAATTATATATTGTCGCACCAGGGCTGTTTGGGTCACAGGCTTTGGGCCTTAAATTGTGTGCACCGCACACCCATATTACCGACTGACACCCAGCCCCCCTTTATTAGAGGTTTACCACCTAGTTTCTAGTGCCCTAGTCATCACTTACCTGTTATTCTACTTACTACTCCATGGAGAACTATCAGGACAACGTCTATCAAGACGATCAATGGGAAGAGGGACCCCCTTGCGGCTCTTCCATGGGATGATGACTTTTATGATGCGGTCGATGACTCTATACATAAGGCGGTAGAGCAGGCCATTACCCCTCTTGAAGAGTGACTATCCCGGAAAATTGACCAGGCCTGCAAAAAGCTAGTCAGAGCCACGCAGGCTTCGTCCAAAGGCCTTTCCCCCAGCTGTCCGGCCTCGGACATACACCAACCACCAGCCAAACGTGCTAGGGAGGCGGGGGTGGATTCTGATATTTCAGCCGCCTTAAACAAGCTTTTCTTGCCAGTTCTGTCCCGCCGGCAACCCCCTCTACTTCGGCAGACGGGGACCCTGGGGACACGGACGCCTCTCCTGAACAGTCCCGTCCCTGGCTTCCTTCTAAGTCAGCGCCACCCTCTAGCGAGCCAAATTTGTGTGCGGACATGCTGGACCCGGACGATGTCTTGCATCCACGCTCCTCTGACTGGCCCCCCTCCGAGAAGGTCGCCCAGTATGTGGCCAGCAGGTTCCGCCACCCTCTTGAGCCGACAGCTCGTAGTTGCCTTAGGGCAGAGTGCCCCCGTCCTTTCTTGGAAGGGAAGGTAGCCGCCACTCCTGAGATTGACCCCAGAATGGCTACCTTTATACAAAAATTTGTCAAAGACCCTAAGAAAGGCATCAACAGGTCCTGGCATGCCTGTCAAGACAAACTACTGGATGTCTTGGGGCCCGCTACCAAAATCCTAGATATGGCTGAGGAGGCCAAGGCCTCGGGCTCTCTCATATCCCCGGAATAACTCTCTTCCTGGGCCCAGCGTGTAGTGGTGTTCCTCGAGAACGCCAACTGCGCGCTTTCCACAGAGCGGCGCAGGTCGCTTCTCATCAAGGTTGACCCCAAACTTGGGGACCTGGCGGACACCGAAGCGAGACCAGTCGCGCAGGGTGGCCTCTTTGGCGAACCCTTTATCAAGGAGCTAGGGAGGTTCATTAACAACTTTACCTCCCTGGATAGAGAGCAGACTTCCATCAGGAAGGTGTTTCGCCTGCGGGTTTTCCGCGGGAACGGACGAGGTAGGGGCCGCTCGTCCGGCTGTCCAAATCAGCACAGAGGGCAAGGCTCTAGTCAAGGACAGTATCAAGATCAAGCCCGCTCTGGGAACTTTTACCCCACCCGTGGATACCGAGGCAAGAACAGAGGTGGCAGAGGAGGAGGCGGATCCAATTCTTCCAGTGAGTGTTCTCCCTTCTTCCCTTCTAAAAGTGGGGGGCCGTCTGGCGCATTTTTGTCCCAATGTGGACTTCCATCACGGGGGTTGCTTGGGTTCTGCAGACTGTAAGGGGTTTTCACATAGAGTTTCAGGGGACTCCTTTGCAGCGCGCTCCTCCCGGCCCACTCAGTTTTTCCGAGGCAGACG
Organism: Triturus cristatus; assembly: GCF_964204655.1. Classification (NCBI taxonomy): domain Eukaryota; kingdom Metazoa; phylum Chordata; class Amphibia; order Caudata; family Salamandridae; genus Triturus; species Triturus cristatus. The sequence goes on from NC_140591.1 coordinate 807,036,682, forward strand.
CCATCCTGGTCGACCAGGAGGTCCATTCTCTTCTAGACAAAGGGGCGATAGTAGAAACCCTGCAGCACCCCAGCGGTTTCCTCGTAGACAAAGTGGATGGGGGTCAGCGCCCGGTCATAAATTTACGCGAATTCAACGAGTGGCTAGTTTACCGCCACTTTAAGATGGAGGAGATCCATCTTCTTTGCGATATTCTCCATCCGGGCGACTGGATGGCGCAACTCGACCTCAAAGACGCTTACTTAGCGATCCCCCTCTTCCCCCTCTCCGCCGGTTCCTGCAGTTCCTTTGGCGCAACAAGACTTACAAGGTCTCCACTCTCCCATTCGGCCTGTCCTCCGCTCCCTGGTGTTTCACCAAGGTTCTGCGGCCTGCGATAGAACGCCTTCGGGCATCGGGCATGAGACTCATCGTCTATTTAGACGACATTCTGCTAATGGCGCAGGATCCTCGAACCCTTTCTCGTCACCTGCAAACCGTGGTGGATCTCCTTCAGAACTTAGGGTTCGTGATAAACGAAACCAAGTCCACTCTGGTTCCTTCCCAAAAAGTAGTTTTTCTCACTTTCTTAATAGACTCAGTGGAATCTACTCTCAGCCTTCCTGCTCTCAAGATGACGAAAATTCGCCACAAGATTCGGAGGGCTTTATCCCTGACTCAGATTTCCCTCAGACAATTAACTTGGGTGGTGGGCTTACTAACGGCATCCATCCAAGCTATCTTCTCGGGCCCGCTCCACTACAGAGCACTTCAACGTCTCAAAGCGGCGCATCTCCGCAAGGGCCGATCATACTCCCACAAAGTGGGTCTGACACTGGAGGCCAGGGAAGAGCTTCAGTGGTGGCTTTCCAACATGGAAGCCTGGAATGGTCGGTCCATTTTCGGGTCCGCGCCAGACATCGTTATCGGGTCCGACGCGAGCAGATCCGGCTGGGGCGCGAAGTGTGGCAACTTCACCACGGGGGGTGTGTGGTCTCCGTCGGAGCAACAATTACACATCAACTGTCTGGAACTTCTGGCAAGATCGTTCGCGATCAAATGCTGAATCAAGGACTCGATTCACTCATGCGTCCTTCTCAAGATGGACAACATCTCGGCTGTCCGGTATATCAATCATCTGGGAGGCACTCGCTCGTGAGCTCTTTCGGACCTGGCTGCGAACTTTTGGCAGTACTGCCTTGATCGGCAGATCTCTGTCACGGCGGAGTACCTGCCCGGGCAGGACAACCAAGTGGCAGACTTTCACTCGCGCCACTTCCACGATCTGAGCCTCTGGAAACTACATACGGGGGTGTTCGCGGATCTCCAGATTTTTTGGGGTCCCTGCTCTGTAGACCTCTTTGCCTCTCGCCTAAATCACCAGCTTACCCAGTTCTACAGTTGGAGGCTGGACCCTCTGGCGGAGCAGACGGACGCATTTCTCCAGGATTGGCGGTCCGAGATGGGCTATGCCTTTCCCCCGTTTGCAATGATAACTCGGGTCTCCGCCCAGGTTCGACGCCAAGAAGCGAGCATTGTGCTCATTTCACCGTTTGGAGGTCTCAAGTATGGTTTCCGGTTCTTCTGGAACTTTCCTGGGATTCTCCAATCCTACTCCCCCTCTTTCAAGCTCTTCTTCTCAGTCCGGACGGGTGTCCCCACCCGTTGATAGAGCAGGGCTCCCTGGCTCTCATGGCATGGCGGATTACAGGGGAAGATGGGCGGTCCCAGGCCTTTCGGGAGCGGCTGAGAGTTTCTTGTCCAGTGACTGGGCAGACAGCACCCTCAAGCGTTATCAGTCCACCTGGAGAAGATGGTGTCATTGGTGTATGCGACTGAGTTTCAATCCCGTGGCAGCTGATGTGTCCGCCATCTTGAATTTTCTGGCCTCCCTAGCAGAGGACGGTCTTGCTTACAGAACCATCAATACCTTCAGGTCCGCAATTTCTGCTGGTCATGCTTTAGTTGATGGTTCACCCGTTGGAGAACATCCTTTAGTTTGTCGTCTCCTTCGGGGTATACGTCTCTCGCTTCCCCCGGAACCTCGTTACTCTCAGTTGTGGGATGTCAACTGGGTGTTGAATCTATTCCAATCATGGCAACCAAATAGATTCCTCTCCAGGAAGGAACTGTCAGCGAAGCTAGCCATGCTACTGTGTCTGATCTCTTGCAGACGGGTTTCGGACGTCAGAGCTCTGGATGTGTCCGGCAGAATGTTCTCCCCCGCTAGTGTAACGTTCACCATTCGTAGGCGCACTAAGTGCGGTACGACTTCTGTGTCCTCGTTTTGATTTATGACCAAAACTTTGCATTTTGGACTGCATTAGAGCGTATGACCGCAGAATGTTTGCTCTTTGTCCCCTGGGTGTGAATCAATTACTTATATCCTTTGTTAAGCCCGATAGGGACCTTTTCTCAGCATCTGCTGTTTAGAACTGGCAGGACCCGCCCCTCTATTGGCCGTAGAGGAGGTATGGCATAAAACCTACTAAGCAATTGTGATCTGTTCAATGATCTTGATGCATGAGCATCAGGGAAATCAATATGTTCAGGACGGTATGGAAATCTTGTCCAACTTGCTGTGATACGCGAGACTTGTTTGAGCAAATACCATTTTCTTAAGTTTAAAACACTCACCTAGCAGGTGGGGCAATAGTCATTAAACTAGTAGATGTCAGTTACTCGCACACTGGTGATCCCTGGAGCAAAAGGTTGGCAGATTTGTGGTATTATATTTGCATTTGCTGTTTGGATAATCAGCTGGTCGTAATGGTTTCTTTGTTTTATAGCCTTTTCTACTTTTTAAGAGCCTTTGACCTTTACCTTTTTTATTTGTATTGTACATTTGTTTCCAGGACTATTCTGCTTGTGCTCTACTGCTATTGGTTCTCTCACCACTTTTGCAAAAATAGGTTATACCGTCAACCAATAGGTCTATTTTCTTAGTGGTAATCACAACTTCTTTATTTTCTACCATTTTGAACTGTACCTCAACTGCAGACTTGAGTTCCACAAAGAGTTTCTTCACAGAATAAACAATATTTTTATTTCCTCTTTTACTTTTAAAATTCTGATGGCAATTGTTTTTATTTGGAATGGACCATTTTCCCTTGTGTGTTGTTCTCTTTACTGTAGTCAAGCTTGCCGCCTCTACTGTGCTTTGTTCCACAATCAGTTTTAAGAGTCAAAATAATTTCCAATACTAACAATATTTAACGTTAGGGCTGTGCCTTCCATTGTAGCAATCTTTTGAGATTACTTGTGTCCTTTAGGCCTAGAGATTGCTTATAATATTGTAGTCAGTACAGATGAAATATGATCATTCCAACCCAAAGATTTCACTTTTTCTTGTAGGGAGAGAATGCTTCTGAAATGATTAAATATTGAGCAGTTGGTTTATCAGAGATTGTCATAGGCCTTTACTCCGAAGCGAAATACAGTGTGAAGTTGCAGGTAATAATGCCCTCTACTTATATATCTAATTGTTTGGTTGCTCTAGGATCAGGGCTTATATAACTCTGACGTTATTGAACGAAGCTGGAGCGCCAGATGGTCCTTCATGAAGGGTGTAGTCAATGACAAGGAAAGGGCTCATTAGACCTGGCATCTTTTGGCATGTTTCTCCTGTCTTTTTGCCTTCTGACTAGTTTTTACTCTGTTTTTGCTAATTTAGTGTCTCTGCTCTTTTTCACTGCTGTTCAGTGTTAAAGTGCAAGTGCTCCTACTGTAAATTATGTTATGGATAGGTGTTTCCATGATTGGCATGTTTGATTTATTGGTAAGTCGCTAGTAAAGTGCACTGAGAGTGCCCAGGCCTGTAAATCAAATGCTACTAGTGGACCTACGGCACTGATTGTGTCAACTACAGAAGTAGCCCTGTAAAGGTATCTCAGACCTGCCAGTGCAGTGTTTTTACTGCTATGTCGACTTGGCAAGTGCACCCACTTCCCCAGCCCTAACCTTCCCTTTTATGACATGTAAGTCACCCCTAAGGTAGGCCCGAGGTACCCCCCTGGGCAAGGTGCAGTGTATGTGAAAGGTAGGACATGTACTGGTGTGTGTTACATGTCCTAATAGTGAAATATAGTGTATTTTGTTTTTCACTATTGAAAGGCTATCTGTCCCATAGGATAGGAATGGGAGATACTTTGTAACATTTTACAAATATAATATCCGATTGGGACAAAATAGAGAAATGGAGTTTAGTATGCCTGAACTCAGAATGTAAAAATGCACCTTTAGTAAAGATGATTTTTATGTTGTGTGTTTTTCAAATACCACTTTTAGAAAGTGGATATTTCCTTGCTTAGCCATCCAATGTGCCTCTGCTGGCTTTGGAGTGACGGCGGCTGAGAATGTGCATTCTCTTCAGATAGCCACTGGGGGGGTTGAGGTGTGTCCTGCCTCTCCTGGATGAGTCAGGGCTGGGTTGAATAGACCTGACCTACATTTAGAGTAGTGGGAGGAGATTTCCTTGTACCTGAATAGGCGTGGTCTGCCTTGGACAATGCTGTCTCTACTTCCTGCCAGGAAGCTGGGCCAGAGAGGACATAACTAGTTTGAACTGAGCACAGACACTGTCTGCCACAAGAGCACAAAGGGAAATGTGGTATAAATATCCCAGATCCCAGGATTTTTTTTACTTAGAGCCCTGCCTAGAAGAAGAGCTGGACAAGCTGTGAGAATTAACTACCACTTTGCTGTGTGCTTTGCTGTGTTGGCCTGCAGTAGCTGCTTCTGTCTTGTGCAGAGAAAGGACTGGACTGAACTTTCTACAACTTCTTTGTTTGAGTTTATCCAAGGGCTTGGAGTAGAGCTTGCCCCCTGTTCAGGAAGTCTCAGGAACAGCAAAGACTTCAAGTTCATCTGCTGCCAGCATTGGGAACTGTGTGTTTTGTGCTGCAACAGAAGAAAAAGCAACCTGACGCCATCAACAATGCCGCTGCCGACTCCGTGTCCTGAAGGCACCGCAGAGGTCGCTGCTACACTTCGCACCACACCGCAACCCTGGTCTCACCAACAATGACGCTGCCTGTCGCCGCCACCAAGCCGCTGCTTGCACCTCTACCTGTGCGCACCGCACTTCACACCGCCTCGTTTCACACCACCGTGCTGGTATCCCCAATGCTGCAGCTCCACGCTGACATCAACGCCGCTGCTTGTAACGTGGTTAGAGGGCACCGTTCCTAAGTTACACAATGCACCGCCTTCTTCCAGCACCGCAGCCTTCGCCTCCCGATGCTAGTGCCATCGACTCCGGTTTGTCCGCCGCCGACAGTGCCTTCCACAATGACAACGACGCTGCTTGCATCGTAACCTGCCAGCATTGCGACGAGCACCGCATCACTTCGCACCTAAGCCCTGGTCTCACTGACGCCGCTGGACGACCGTCGCCAAGCCGCTGCCTGCACTGCGACATGAGGGCATTGCATGCCGCACTGCTGTACTTCGCACCCCAGCCCCGACGCCTGCCGACTTGGGCCCTCCCGACTTCAACCGCGAGGAGTTTGATCTGCAACGCGTGTGACTTCAAGGGCCCGACAACTCCTGCACCGACCTCCGGAACCGACACCTGCTGACGCGAGCTCTTCAGAGCTCAACGTGAGGTCACCGATGCCCTATCATTTCTAACGGCACTGTTTTGCGTCCCTCCCAAACACCGTAGCTGGCTAGTGACGCCGTGGTCAACCAGAACTATTTGGATTTGTAATTCACGACGCCATGATAGCCCCAGACAAAGCTATCGACTTCAAGGAACTGTATTCTAAGTCTATTTTTCATTATTGATATTTCTGAGAACCCTATGGTTGTTTTTTTAAAAATAGTTTTTGGTCTTTTTTGCACAGATAAAATATTGGTTATTTTTCTAAAACTGGAGTGGTGTTCGTTTGTAGTGTTTTCACTGTATTGCTGTTGGTTATGTGCAAATGCTTTACACACTGCTTTTGAGATAAGCCTGACTGCTTGTGCCAAGCTAACAAGGGGGTGAGCAGAGGTTATTTCAGTAGTGTATCTCTCTTATCCTTAATAGGAAGAAGGGTCCCTACTTGGACAGGGTAACAACATGCCAACTAGAGACCCCCATTGCTAATAGACTCACTAATGGTAGGGACACAGAACATATAGGAGCGCATTTAAGAATATCCTGGTTCTTAAATCAGTATGCAGTTTGCCAGCTTTGTTAATGCAGCCTTCTGAGAGTTCCTGGTTTATCATAATATTATCAATTGATGTAATCAGATATTGGTGAGATGTGAGCATCCAAGGTAATGTTGGTCTCTTTCAATATGCTTTACTTGACTGGTGAAATATTCCAGAATTAGCTTCGCTCTTGTATTAGTCAGAGTTTTAAGGCTTAAATCAGGTTGTTGATGTACCAATTGGTCCATTTTTACAGTAGGTTTAACACCATTAGGGAAGGAGGTGATAGTGTGTCATACACACTTAATGATCATCTAGGCCCCTGGGCGAAGTTTGCAGAATGTCATAGCTAATACACTTGTACAAAACATATATAGACTTTGTGCTAGCAGAGTTATCAGGTTATAATTCCCCCAGCTTTGCTCCTCAGTTCTTGGTTCTTAATTTTGTTATGTTATGTTATAAGGTATTTGTTGAGCGCGCGGCTACTCCGGGGAGTTTCCCTGCGCTATCTCACAAACCCGTGATAAAGCAGTGTGAACAGAACAATATGCGCCTCCCCTACTGTTGGAGGAGCCAGGTTTTCAAAAATCGCCTGAAACCAAGGAGATCCTGCATCTGTCTCAGAGAGGGAGGCAAGTTATTCCATAGCTTTGCGGCTGCTACTTTGAAAGAGCGTCCCCCCTTTCGACACTGAAAGAACTTAGGCACGATCTTCAGGTGCTGTGTCGCTGACTGCAGTGTTCTGGATGGGGTATAGGGCTGGATTTTGTTCATGAGGTAAGGAGCTCCAATGTTGTGGAAAGCCTTAAAGGCTAGCACCAGGGTTTTAAAGTTAACCCTCTTTTTCACAGAAAGCCAGTGCAGGGACTTTAGACGAGGGGTCATGTGTGTCCTGGAGCCGACCCACAGTACGGCCCTGGCCGCCGCGTTTTGTACCACCTATAGGCGGCCAAGTAGGTATTCGGGGAAGCCCAGGTAAAGCACATTGACATAGTCCAGCCTTGACGTGATCAAGGCTTGGACCACTGTTTTCCTATACGAGATAGGGAGCAGAGGAAGAAAATTTATCATCATTTTTAACAGCCCAAAACAGGTGCCCGGCCACGGATTGGACCTGGGACTTCATAGACATATCTGCGTCCAGTTTCACTCCAAGATGTTGTACTGTGGTCACTGGGCTGGCGGGGGGGTGGGGGGGGGGGGGGGACACAGATTCTGGGGCCACCATTGACGCCATTCATCACCCGGAGTGTGTCCAAAAAAGATAATTTCAGACTTATCTGAATTATATATCAGTTGGTTGTGTTTGAACCAGGCAAACACCTTGGCCAAGCACGTGCTGATTTTGTTTCCTCTTAACGCTGCATCTTTCTCACAAGTAAACAACAGCTGAGTGTTGTAGGCATAAGATATAAGTTTTGCTCCATGCTGTTCTGCTATGAGTGCGAGGGGGGCCATATAAATATTAAACAGGGTTGGACTTAAAACTGAACCCTGTGGCACTCCTACATTCAACGGAGGGATGATGGCTGAGAAGGGGGGGACCAAACAGTTTGCTGGCGGCTTTCCAGGAAGGAGGAGAACCACGTAAGGACCGTGCCCCCAGTGCCGCAGTCATGAAGTCTGCGCAGAAGTAGATTGTGGGGCACGGTATCGAAAGCTGACGATAGATACAATAGTATCAGTACAGCTTTGTCCTCTGCAATGGCCTTTGCACTTTTCTAAGGTTTCACCAGGTATCACCACAGCTTTAAGCCTTTCATTCCCATTAGCAGCGAATATATCAAAGGGCCTAACAACATCAGGTGCCCTTTACACTCCATGTTGCAAAATCATTTCTCTCCCACATGACTGGGGAATCAAGCACAGAGATATGAAGGGAATGGCAAAGGTTAGCTAGCCCAATGAGAAGCGAGGAGGGCTAAGGAGCACAACGATACTCTCCTGTGTCCTTTGTGTAGCTGTGTGGTTTTGGAGGTCTTAATATTGCTCTATGCAAGTACACCTGCTTGGTGAAACATATTGTGTAGAAACAAATAAAGGGGGGAGAATTGTGCTACAAAATACGACAAATGTGTCTAACTTGCTAGTTGCTTACGTCCATCTGTATAATTGAGCAATACAAAACTATTGTACGAAATTGGGTTATTAGTTGAGGCGGTTAAGTAGCACCTCATGAAATGATCACAATCCTAGTCAGGGTGGACCACTAAACTCACAAAATAAACCAGAGCTCAACCACCTGGTAGCTATGGCCCAGAACAGACATCATTAACTTAGAGGCAATGTTTAGAGTATTTATGCAGTACTAAAACAGTAGAAAGTCGAAATGCAAAACAATAAAATTCCTAAAACAAATTAGAAATAAAGAGTAAAATTTAATAAACAAAATGACACCAAAATGTCTAATAAGGAGAACCAGAGATATGATTTTTAGTTTTAAGTAGAAATAACGCCTAGAAACACAAAGTGCCAATGATAGTCAATGGTTACTGTAGAACAAAACCTAGGCTCAAGGCTGACAGAGATGGAACACAGATCGAATACATTAACCTGGTTCATCCTGGTCAAACAATTTACCTTGTGACTTCAATCCTTTAAATCCTAATCCACCACAGGAGTATACTTCTAAAGCCCACCAGGACCTCCGGTGAGGCACTTAGAAACTCAGAGGGTGCAGGCAGAGGCCAATAAGAGATTCCTGTGGTCACTGGTCAGCTTGGAAAAGGCATTTTGTAGTTTGCTGTGTCTTTACATTATAATATCAGCAACAGACCCACTGTGATGGAGGCTAGTGTGGGTATGGGGACAAACGAAGGTTGTAGTCCTGGGTGTTAGCTACATCTGCATGTGAGAGGGTAAGCCTCTTTGAAGTTAATCAAGTCCTTTGGCCCAGCCCACAGGTCATCCTGTCAAGGGCAAAACAACACCTCCATACAAGGCCTGTCCTAGGGAGCAAGCTCACACCTCATTCATGCCTGGTAGAAGTGGAAGATCAAAATACAGATTTAGCTTTCTAGGACTTAAGGCAGGACAAAGGTAACTTTTTAAAAGTCATCTTTTTAAAATATTTATTACAAATCCAACTTCACCAGTGAATTGGGCTTGTAATAAATATTTAAAAGATTGAATTTAGAAATAACAATTTTTAATTTAATATTGTAATACTTTCCTATGGAACAGCCAACCTTTCTACAGTGAAAATAGCTTTAAGGGCTTTTCCACTGTAAGAACATGTTTAACATTAAACCTGTAAGTGTCCAATTTTAAAAACCATGTTTTATGGGCAATCAGGCCTACTTAGGGGCGACTTATTAATATTTGCAAAAGAAGGTGTAGGCCTGTCAAAAGGGGTTATTTTAGCAGGCTGAATTTGCAGTTTCAAAACTGCACAGCCAGGCTACACAGTAGGCTGTAGACAGGTCTTACGGAGCTACTGCAGTGGGTGGCACAATGAGTGCTGACACCCACTGGTAACATTTAATTTACTGGCCCTGAGTACACTTGACACCATATACTATCGACCCATGAGTAAATTAATTGTGCCAATGAGGAGTATACCAATTTTACCATGTTGAAAGGAAGCGCACAAGTACTTTACCACTTGTTAGCAGGGGTAAAGTGTACAGATTTCTATAGCTAGCAGGAATAGGTCCCGGCAAAAAAACAAATCTGGGGTGACCCTGCAGAAAGTGCAAATTACTACACACTAGTCATATTTGTTGTAGAGCTTGTTAGCATATTAGTACAAAGGTACACAACAATACTTGGACTGGGAGTTTGAAACCTGGATATTCCCACAGCAATAAAATATAGTAAAATGTAACAGTAAACAGCAAATATAATAGCAAATTTAAAAACAAAGGATATCAAACTGGATTCAGCGCTTAATTTGACTCTTATGGCCCTGAGCCATTAGCACCCCCCTTGTGGTACTGACTGCACACCGCACCTCAGCTGTGTAGGTCCACAGAATAGAATAAAAATATGGAAGATGGAAAAAGAGAGTATAGCGCAGTAACATGTAATTATGTAGCAGTGCAGTACTGCCGCTTAACTCAACTCCAGCTGCTGTCCTCAGGCTGCACCGATTTCCACCTTCCACTCTCACCTACGTCTCTGTACTTTAACCCTCGATGTTCAGGCGCCTTCAGGCATTTGGGACACCTCCCATCACTATTCACAGCTACTGTCTGATGCACAAATGGCTGATTAATTCAGGTCGGCCACAGCTGGGGGCTTTAAAGGGAAGAGCAGCACACTTAGGGTGGTTTCAACAATTTAGAGACGGGCCTGTAGAAGAACAAAACCGGGGCACGCCTGAGGAACGCCTTTAAATTAAGCACCTAGAGTACACAGCACAGTACAACACAGGAGCGCAGATTGAAGTGGGATAAGAGACCCCCTGGCCACTGACACTCACCGCTGCATCCATGAGGAAACACTTAATAGCAAGGAGGAGGAAAAACAAAGCAGGTTCTGAGGGAGTGTTGAGTTCAAGCCGACCCTAAAAAAAAAAGAAGCATGAGTAGAAGGCCAGAGCATCAATGTAGAAAGAACAATAAAATCAGTATAATTTCATACAATCATGAAGAACAGACATAAAACATCAGAACAGACCCAAGACTCACCTCCTGGGAATGGACAAAGGGATATTATATTATTTACGCCTCATTGTCTTTAATAAAATTTTTGATTTCTTTTCTTCACTGAAACTAGATAAATTCCCTTTTTTAGCACAAGACAATGAGACAGTACAATACGCAAGAATAAAGCCTAGTGAGGACTTTGACTGCCAAATGTTCAGCTGCCTTAAGGTAAAAGATCCTAAAGGTTACTGCCCAAGATCAATCGGTGGCCCTAAGAATGTCCGCAAGCCAGGAGCGAGCAAAGAATGTCTTTGAAGTTCCAACTCTGTGAGTGGAGTAGGCTCCAAAAGAGGAGGTATCAATGCACGAGGCGGGCTTTGTTAGCTTAGCACACAAAAATGGCTTTTGGGGACTCTTGAAGGAATTAACTTGGTCAAAGAAGTGGAGATAGAAAATGCGGGAGATGTACTCCTGAACACAGGAGATTACATAAAAGCTAAAAGAGCAGCAGAGTAAGAATACATGACAGCCTTGTTTTTACGGGGAGAGCAGAATTTGGAGGATAGGAAGGAAAGAATAATGGAGACATCCATGGTAGAGGAGTAACGAGGCACGTGGAGTCTCATGAGACGTATGCCTTTTTATGAGACAACAGACAAGGGTTTCTTGCCTATCGAGTTAGAATTATACACTGAAAGGTGAGTGCGACAGTGGAGCAGTAGACGTTGGTTCTGTAAGAAAGACCTTTGAAAAAATCTCGAGAAAATAGGCCAAGGACAGTGAAGAGGAAGCAAAAGGATCCAGGTTCTGTCTCAGGACCTAGCGAAGCCAAGCCTTCCAGCCAGTCAAATAGTCACGTTGAGTTCCTGGGGTCCAGAAATTGACTACATGGTGTGCTGCCACCTCCCAAAGGTTTGGTTATCTTGAGCAGCTCCAGGGATTTCCCAGCCCCTGAAGATGAAGATGGCTGAGTAATATGAGATCATGAGGGTGTCCTTCTGTGTCCTGAAGGAGAGATTTGAACTAAGGGGGGGGGGCATGTGTGCTCATATCTACAGAAGTGATTGCGACCCTCTTGCAAAGAAAGTGTTTAGCAGACTGAAGGACTAAGTGGAAAAGAGCAAATGAAGAAAAAACACATTGGTAGAATTGTGACTAATGTTAAAGGAAGGCATCTGTAGCAGTTCAAGCGGGAAGCAAAAATGTCTATATCGAGAGAACCCCAAAGCAGGGTCAGAGATAGATATGCAGATATAGTATTCAGTCTCTGGAGTCCCAGATGTGCCTTGAGAATCAATCTGCAGTAGCTTTAAAGAGACCCAGAGAGTGTTCTGTAAGCACAGAAAGACTAGTACAGAGATAGTGTTTCAAAGGATCCCAGCAGAGGTCTGCCAGAGACTTGGACCATGTCCCCCCAGTTTGTTGGCACATTGTATAGCCAATATGTGGTCCATCCACAACAAAATGCAACGGGATCTATTTTATGGTGAAGGTGCCCAGTAGGAGCTCGGAGGCGTTGATTTTGAGTCTCTTCCTAAACGGAGACCATAGGCCCCCAGTTGACAAATTTCCATCACTGGCACCCCACCCTGATCTTTTAATTATACTGTTTTCTGCATTGTAAACCAAAGCAGTCAGTTTCAAAGTTTTCGAAGGATTAAAATCAGACTCTAGGTTTGTGGTATGTAATGATGGACTGTTCTCATTTCAATGCATGTGACTCTTAAACGCTATTATGTACTGGAAAGATGTGCTTCAAGCAGGGCAATTAATTGTTTCACACTGCTCACCAAACTACCTCATGAGACATATTCTTACAGCATTTGGAGTTTTCAGTGTCAAGCTTCGTTCTTCTCGATATATGGGTGCAGTACATTCTTTGTGTAGATTGCTCAAGGATTCTCAATCTCCTATCCATAGACACATTGAAACGAAGAGAGAGAACCTAGAGTTATAAAAGGATTAATCCGTTGAGTCTTGAGATTCTCATTTCCCTATAAACATATCATATTGAGATCTTTTCACCTGGTGTCGCTCTCAGGGGTATCTATCAGTAAATCTTTATAGTTCCTCATATGAACTACTGTACTGTGTGCGTTGTATCAAGTTTCTTTTCTGTACTATATGTATTGGCACATCACTTTCTGTTCAAAGTACTACCATTGCGATTCTATTCTCAGACCATCAGAGATGAAAATTGGTTATTATGTACAATATATTTTAATGTCAAGGTGTATAGAAATGGCTCTTTTTTGCATGATCACTCCCTTTTGAACCATTGAACTGATGCTGATGTTTTTTTGACCTGAGAGTGTACTGAGGCTTGTCAACCAGACCTCAGTGCCAGTTCTCTGACCCTGTGCATGTTTGACTGGTGTATACCCATTGGCATAATTTAACTTGCTTAAGTCCATAGTATATTGTACCTGGGGTGCCCAGGGGCTGTAAGTTAAACTGTCCCTCATGGGCTGCAGCAGTTATTGTGCCAACCTGAGTGTGACAAAGTAAAACGTTTCTCCTAGCCTTCCACTGCAGACTGGTAGAGCAGTGTAAACGGCTAACTAGACTTTGCCATTTAAACTAATGACAAAATCCAGACCTCCCTTTTTAATAGCGCAAACACAAGGAGATGATGTACGGAGTGCTGAATTTTTTCAGACACTCACCCCCTGTCACAGATCTGAGTTGAAGCCATCATCGTTCTTTAACTCACTTCGCCACCCCAGTTCAGACACAGCTGTATGCAAATCAGTCTTGACCCTGTGCCTCATGGTAACAGTTCAGCTCGAACTGCCAAACCATGTATTCTCTGGTCTGGAACCAAGCATCCTGGGACCGGTTTCGGGCTAACAGCCCTCATCAGCCAGGCTAGCTTGTGTCCAGTGGCAAATGGAGCAAGGGGCACACGTCTGGGCATACCCTGCCAACTAAGGGCAAACAAAGCAAACAAAAGGAGATGATGGACGGAGCGGTGAATTTTTTCAGACACTCACCCCCAGTCACAGATCTGGATTGAATCCATCATCGTTCTTTAGCTCACTTCGCCACCCCAGTTCAGACACAGCTATATGCAAATCAGTCTTGACCCTGTGCCCTCATGGGAACAGTTCAGCCCGAAATGCCAAGCCATGTTTTCCCTGGTCCGTAACCAAGCATCCTGGGACCGTTTTCGGGCTAACAGCCCTCATCAGTAAGGCTAGCTTGTATCCAGTGGCAAAGTGAGCAAGGGACCCACGTCTGGGCATACCCTGCCAACTAAGGGCAAACAAAGCAAACACAAGGAGATGATGGACGAAGCGCTGAATTTTTTCCAGACACTCACCCCCAGCCACAGATCTGGGTTGAATCCATCATCGTTCTTTAGCTCACTTCGCCACCCCAGTTCAAACACAGCTGTATACAAATCAGTCCTGACACTGTGCCTCATGGGAACAACCCGAACTGCCAAGCCAGGTCTTCCCTGAACCGGAAACAAGCATCCTGGGACCGGTTTCAGGGTAGCACCCCTTATCAGCAAGGCTAGCTTGACTCCAGTGGCAGAGTGAGCAAAGGACCACGTCTGGGCATACCCTGCCAATTTAGGGAGAACAAAGCAAACACAAGGAGATGATGGTGATTGCCTGATCCTCCTTGAAGATGATTGTAGGAAGTCATCATCAGGCAGGAGGGGACCTGGTAGCTCAATAGCTAGTAGTCAGGGCGTTTCCCAAGGGCAAGTTGTAGACATAAAAGGGGCATCCCTGGCACCCATACCTCAGATTACGTCTGCACTGGAGAGAGAACCGAAAAAGGACTGCTCTGCTGTTCCCTGGACTTCGCAAAGGGAGGTGGAATCAAAGATTGGACTGCACCTGCTGCTCCTGGGGTAGCAAAGAGAGGACTAGGCCTGTGGTGCCCTGCTCGGGAAAACATCATCCCCGAACCCCAGACTAAGGAGGTCAATTTGCTGACTCCCAGAGTCAGTTTGCTGATTTCCTGGTACAACACCAGGGCCACGGTAGCTGAAGAAGCCACCTTGGCAAGGTCTGGTACCCAAAACTGCTTGATCACTGCGAACCACCAAAGTGTAGCCTGTGAGACTGAACCAAGACACTCAAAAGTTGCACTCAAGTTTGCTGGACCCAAGAGAGTCATCAAATTACATTTTGGTTGCCCAGGACAGACACTAGCCGCAGTCAAAGTGAACTGCTGATTTAGCTGTGACTGGAGACCAGTTGACCAATGACAACTGTTTTTTGGCTAGACTTGTGGCTAGACTTCACCTGGACTTCGAGTGACACCGACCTCGATGGTCAATGCCACCCCACCAAGTTTGTGGACCGAGGAGTGGCCCCAGGAAGCCTCTCTTCAACCAGATCTGCATCTTCAGCAGCTTCCTGCATCAGGACCACTTGATTGAAGCCTGTGGGAGCTTGCCCATAGAGCCTTGAACTGGGTTGGAGACTGCTTTAACTGCAAGATAACTGTCCTGCTTAGCCCTACTGGCCCTTTTACTTGTTCCCTGCTGGAGTTGGTTGCCCAAATCGGGCCGAAGTACCCAAACCCAACTTTATAAAAAGTTTTCAAACTAACCATTAATAGCAGTAGTTGCCAATGCTTGTGTGCATTTTGAGTGAAAAGCTGTGATTTACCATTTACTTAAAAATTCATATATCTGGAAACCTCAAGTCGATTTTGTCCATTTTGGTGCTTAAAAATTAATAAAAATTAGATCTACTTTTTAAAAATTTTGTTAGCTCTCTTTTATGTTTCGTTTGTTTCCTGTTCAGTTGTTTTGGTACTTCTAAATGCTTTGCACTAGTTCCTTTTTTAAAGCCTAACTGCTCGAAGCCACAGCTTTAAGGTTTTGCAAACGAGCCTACTGGAACCAAGACAGGCCTGTGAATTTATTATTTATTTATTTATTTATTTATAAAGTTTTATATAGCGCAAACAAGATCCCAGGGGATATCAGAGCGCTTTACATTCAAACTAGAACAGGAAACAACCACAGGAAAAAAAAAAAAAAAACATAAAAAAAAAACAAAACACAAATTAACCATAAAGTGCACGAAAGTTCGCATTGAAGTTAAGTTAAACAAAGTACAGTGTAAGGACAGCAGAACAAAGAGTCAAAGAAAAAAAAAAAAAAAGTGTAGTAGATGTTGACACAATGGGGGAAGGAACAATGTCAATGGGCCAAGGTGGGTAGCCCAATTACTGAAGGAGTTTGTTCATCAGGAATCTTTTGACTTCCAGTTTGAACACCGTTGTACTGGTGATTCTGCGTAATTCTGGAGGAAGAGAGTTCCATATCCTTGGAGCCGCACCCGAGAAGGCACTGTGAGAGGTTCTCTTTTTGTTAAAGATAGGTGGTTTCAAAAGTAAGGTAGTAGCGCTTGAGGTCGCTCAACCACATAAAAAAATAAACCGCATTTCCTCAGACTAGAATTTTCTATTATCATGGGTTCCCATGGGAGTCTTAACAACTCTCATTCTGGTCTGTGAGTGCCTTATATTATAATACAGATGGCATTAATCTGCTATGGGTTCCTCTTTCCAGCATCATTTTGTTCTCTGACACCAGCTTCATCCTTTTCTTTCTTTTGCCGGACAAAGATATGAAACAAGTAATAAACTCCTGCATTCTTCAGCTTCTCACCGGGATAACTGCTCATTGTCACTGGAACTGTGTCTTTGTCACACACGTCCAGCTGTAGATTAGAACAAAGCGGTACAAAAGGGGGAGGTGATGGACGGAGCATCAGAACCAATCAAACACTCACTGGGTTTGATCCATCACCGTTCTTTAGCCCACTCTGCCACCCCAGTTCAGACATGGCCATATGCAAATCAGTCTGACCCTGTGCCTCATGGGAACAGTCCAGCCCGAACTGCCAAGCCATGCCTTCCCTGGACCGGAAACAAGCTTCCTAGGACCGGTTTCTGGCATTTCAGCCATCTTCAGCCAGGCTTGCTTGAATCCAGTGGCAAAGTGAGCAAGGGACTCACGTCTGAGCATACCCTGCCAACTTATGGCGAACAAAGCGGTACAAAAGGGGGTGGTGATGGACGGAGCATCAGAACCAATCAAACACTCACACCCAGTCAACAGATCTGGGTTTGATCCATCACCGTTCTTTAGCCCACTCTGCCACCCCAGTTCAGACATGGCCATATGCAAATCAGTCTGACCCTGTGCCTCATGGGAACAGTCCAGCCCGAACTGCCAAGCCATGCCTTCCCTGGACCGGAAACAAGCTTCCTAGGACCGGTTTCTGGCATTTCAGCCATCTTCAGCCAGGCTTGCTTGAATCCAGTGGCAAAGTGAGCAAGGGACTCACGTCTGAGCATACCCTGCCAACTTATGGCGAACAAAGCGGTACAAAAGGGATTAGAACAGGCATTGAAGTCCCATGCTGCTCTAGGAATTATACACACTGCTTTTATACAGGCAAATTGAAGAAGGTGGCAAAATATTGCTATATTTAGATCCATGGCAGTTAGATAGTGAAAATAACTTTCAAGAAATACAGGATCAGGAAGGTCTGCTTGTCTCAATGCCACCGATCAGAATTAAAATTCTGCAATGATGAATTGTTGAATGAGACTATTGAAGGTTAGTTTTAAATATTACGAACATGAATACTTAGGGCCTGATTACGATGCCGATCGGACCGGCTTCAGCGGTCCTGCCAGAGGCGGTCCGATCGCTGCAGTCTCGTCGGAAGTGGTCGGTCTGACCGCCAGATAACAATGCACTATCCTGTACTCCGACCGACTGCTGAAAGACCGTCAACTCCGACACCCTTTCTCTGACCACCCAGATGCTTGTGAGAGAAAAACAGCATCCATAGGGCAGTACAGGAATCTCCGATAGCCTTCTGGTTTACGATGTGAGCTTCCAACAACCCGACCGTGGCGGTCCGGCCACCTTGAGTCGTTGGAAACAATGGATTTGGGGTGCATACTCACTCAATCAGCTTCTACGTGACAGGCTCCTGCATGGATCCCTTTCTCCATATCCCCCCTACACCGCGGCAGCTGAACCCTGAAGACTACCAACCCGTGGGTGCAGGAATGCAGGTAAGTCCGTAGGTGGCATGTATTCCTATTGACTGGACTGTGCACAGATCGCCAGACTCCAGCAATAGTGTATGTGGTGCACAAGGCATATCCCCACACATATCATGCATGGGTGTACATATCACATGTTTACTTTGATTTCGCACGGTCTTGCTGTGACATATTCAGGGGTATGTACACCACCGTAGAGCATCGTAATACGGTGGGGGGAACTTTCCCTGGCCTCAGCAGTCAGAATCGGTTTGTGGATGGTCGGTCACAATCAGGCCCTTTGTGTCTTCATATATCAGACAAGGTTTGCAAAATAACAATTAATGTACTCTAAATGAATCTCTGTGCATTTATATACCAGGAACATAAAGTAACAATTTTGTACTGGCACTTTTTTCAACTCTTTATTTGGCTATATGTTTACTGAAACTATTATGTTTTCCCACTTTATCCATGGCCTTAAGTAGCTTGCTGGAGGACTCCAATTACCGCCATACACTGCTCCATTTAACCTGCTCTTAAGCGCGATGGTGCCCCGCGGCGTGGGAGGCGCACGGGGACGCACCCGGGAAAAAGGGCCGGCCCGTCCACGGCTGGTAGAGGCTGGGCTGGGCCACCCCTCTTTCATCTGGGCTCTGAGGCCCGGGGGTTTGGGGGCTTGCTTAGTGGATATGGGCAAGCGAACAAGTAAAGCCACTGAACCGGGAGGGGAGAATATAACCACCTTGGACTCCTTCCTGATTAGAGCGGCAGACATGCTTTCCAAGGAGATTGAGATTACTGAACGGCACCTCTTGCTGGAAGAGGTAAGACCACCCATTACAATTTATGAGGACATGGGGAAGGGTCCCCCGACTCCCAGAAGGTTTCCTGATAGCAGATTATCCCCAACTTTGACGGCTGGGAGGGAGAGCCCTAGCAAGTCTAATTTTAATGGAATTGAATGCAGCCCGGTAATTAAACCCCCCGGAAAACAGAAGAGAGGGAGGGCTAAAACAGGTACCACTGGCGTTGGTAGCACCAATCCAAGGGCCACTATACCTCGTAAAAATATGGTGTCAAACCTACCGGGAAGGGACATTCCTAATATAACAGTTATAGCAGCAGCACCACCCCCCCCCCAGAGAATGTTATTTGCCAAAAGATGGGTCAAATTATTCGCGCTGCGTTACAGCAAATCTCTGATAGGCTAACAAACATAGAAGAAAGCCTCCAGCTCCTCTTGAAAAAAGATAAAATATATGCCCAACCAGACCGTCGACCATCTGATGGGAACGCTGGTCCCTGTGACCCTCAAAATGCCCTACAGAGCCATGAGGATATAGTCGCTACTCAGATGTTGCTACCTAGAGCCCAAGACAGATCGCAACCAGTTAATCCCTCCGTGAATTGCCATTGTGAGGGTATCTTTATTTACCATACTGCACATATGCCCTCCCTGTCAGGAGAGGGGAGACGGGGACCAGAGAGGCCTGGATCCAACCATGAGGAGAGAAGGAGAACCATCAGATGTAGCAATGCAGAAATAGTCACGCTCTATTTTATGGCCATTGAAAGAGCGAAGTCCATCTCGCAAGGTGAGCCTCTGGCTTTACCACCAGCTGCGTGCCCATATGTAATTATTTTAGCCAACACGCCCGAACTCAAACTGCACCAGTATGAGTCTACAATGCAACTAATGGACAAAGCCCTGCACTGGCTTTCAAAATTTAGCATGGGGAATCTCAGACTTTACAAATACATCATAATGGCCAGACGATTAAAAAGGGTGGCTATTGGTCCAAAATCTATTGGGAGGGACTGTGTGGTTATAAACTTTAATAATCATAAGATAGTGTAGCATCTATTGAACGTACTGCCAAATTCCCCTTGTTCTGAATCCCAGATTTTTGCACTGCCGCTTAGGTTCTTTTACAAACTATCAGGAAACATTAATAGTTATCAAGGCAGGGCCCCCCGTAATATAAATCAAAATCGCCAGTCGCTTTCTACTCAAACTGTACTGCAGGTCCCCAACATTGTATCCACTATTAATATAACTCCCACTCCGGGCCTAGAGCAGTATAACCTAAAATCATATCGTGGAATATAGCGGGATACAGGCAGAAAACCCAGGATCATGAATGGCTAACACTTGTACCAAAATATGATATTCTGTGTCTAGAAGAAACTTGGGAACTCAATATGATTAGTATAGATGGCTATAGTACCTTTCAGACACCCACAGTCCCATCTAGAGCAGGTCGCGCAAAAGGGGGGCTTGTCACCCTAATAGCATGCAAAGTTGGGATCAAGGTAAGAAAGTTTATAAATATATCACCATGCTACTACATTTTTTTATGTGAAGGCAGGCACGGAAGAGATTGGCTTTTAATCAATCTGTACAATAATAACTTTGCAGGAGACATGACTGTGGTGATAGAATCAATTGAGATAGATATTGACTGTCTACAGGAAAGCCATCATGTTCCTCTAGATATTTTATGGATAGGCGATTTTAACATCCATATTTGTAATAGGATAGAGCATCCTGTTTGTGGTATGATGGACGATCTAGGGGAGCCAATTTCCCACTTCAGCCATAATGGCTATGGCACCGCTATAAATAGATTATTAGTGATCCACAACCTGGAGATAATAAATTCAGTAGATCCTAGTACAGGACAACTAGACTATACCTTTTTTGCTCGATCCTACCAGTCAATGATTGACTTTGTCCTAGCCTCTGGATACATAAGATCACAGGTTTTCTCCTCTAAGACAACAATCCACCCATTTAGTGATCATGCAGCAATCAGTTGTCAAATATCCTGGGGTCTGAAGATTAATACGCCGGGTAAATGTGTCCCCAAGCCGACCATTGCAAGGAAAAACGACATTACTTTGAAGGGGGACAAGCTGGACATATCAAAATTTACCCACAGTATTGTCTATACCATGTCCCAGGAAATATGAAACTGTTTAGACCCATTTTTACAGACAGAGGACTCCCTCGCAGCTTTTGAGCGAATCTTAGGCTAAATTAAAGCAAACCTCCTAAGCCCGTGTAACAGAACGGTCAGGGCCCCAGTATCCTAGTTTAATGATCGCTGTACCAAAGCTTTTAAGAATGTCCGTATGGCCCTGCATACAAAACCGAGAGATATTCCGCTGGTAAAATCCCCACGCTTCATTTATAAAGCAGAAAGAGAGAACAGATTAAAGGCTCTAAAAGAAGAGGCATGGGATAAACTAACTAAAGCAGCTACCCTAAAACAACGCTGGGATTTCTGGCTCATAATTAATGCACTGTTCCTCAAAGATCGGGCAGAATCCCCTCTAGACCAGGATGTGATGGAGGACAATTGGATGAGCCACTTTATGGGGGTATTTGAAATAGAATGGGAGGGTCATTAATTCAAATCCAGAACGGCTTTAGAAAGAACAAGGGGACAGTGGATCAGTGCCTTAACCTAGACCTGCTGATTGCCAAATATACGGCAGCCAAAGAAGGCATTTATACTTGGCTTTTATGGACCCATCGGCCACTTTCGACGGAGTGTCCCATGTAAAGCTATGGTCGATAATGGCCGACATGGGCATAGATCAAATAATAATTAATTTTATTTGGGAATTGTATTCTTCAGCTGTGGCCTGCGTGCGTTTGGGGAGAGAGGGGTAGTGCTCCAGACCTTTCCCCCTTGTTCGCGGCATCAGGCAGGGGTGCGTAGTTACGCCATTTTTGTTGTCCCTGTTTGCCCTGGTGGGGTCCACTAGTGATGTTCCCATTGTAAACTCTGCTCCTGTGCTTTTACTCCTTTATGCAGATGACGCTGTATTGCTGGCTCGGACCGGCAATGCACTTCAGACGCATATAGACACCTATGTAAGATTTATGAATAACCTAGATTTTAAAGTAAATGAAACTAAATAATATATATAGAAGGTAGGAAATTGGAAGTAGTGGAATCATTTTGTTACTTAGGGGTACTTTTCGATTAAAAAAATACATGGCATAGCATGCTGATCAATAGAGGTCTTATGATGGAAAGAAGCCTAGGGGAAATTTTTTACTTTGTTAAGAAATTGGGGTCCAAACCGATAGAAACAATAGAAAAGATATACAAAGCAAAAACAATCTCTGTGGCAACATATGGAGCAGCAGTATGGGGGGTCACCACCAAATCCAGTCTCCAATCAATCGAGAAATTTTTGGGGAGACGCTTGATAAGTGTTCCCCAATCTTGCTCCTCCTTTAACTGCCTCTTGGAACTGGATGTCCCCTTTATCACAGACCAAATTCATGCTGCCCCCGCTTCTGTCAGTACTGATAGAAATTTCAATTGTCATTAATTACGACAGACCATATTGAACAAAACAACAGTCACAAATCTTTTTTTCATCTGATTAATCAATAGATTTCTTTTATTATTTTAAACAATCCATTTCCAATAATTTTTTATTATTCAAAAAACCTATACACAACACTACTACTATATCCTATATACATGAAGTACTCTAATCACACTCTTTTCACACCCAAATCAAACATATACAAACATACTCATTCGCTTGTAACATCATCCATCACCTCAATCATACATCCAGTCTACTCTGAGAAACCTTATTTACAAGCAATAAAAAATCTCTTTTAACAATTACTATGCCTGAAAGAAACATAGGCATCACATGTAAATAAAAATTGTACCACTAGTATTTTTTG
The DNA here is from genome assembly GCF_964204655.1 of Triturus cristatus. NCBI lineage: Eukaryota > Metazoa > Chordata > Amphibia > Caudata > Salamandridae > Triturus > Triturus cristatus. The sequence continues at coordinate 807,059,152 of NC_140591.1, forward strand.
TACCATGTCTTAAATGTTTTTTATAGTTTTTATTGTCATTTCTTTTTAATATTGGCTTATAGCATTTATGATCTTATTTTATGTAGAATACTTTTTATGTCGTTTTTATCAACTGGCGAAATAAAGTGATTTTGACTGACTGACTGACTAGTTAAAAATTCTAACCTTATTTTTTCCCCCAAAGTATGCCTTGGAGGTAGACCACAACAATGGAGTGACATAGCTTCAGATGTTAGAGATTTTTTATTTCCTGAAAAATTCCTAAAATATGTTCATTGCTGTCCCTTGAATAGTTAAACATTCTTGTACTTCACACATATCACGGCCAGTTCTGAATAGCCCTTAAAACGTGTATACCACCCTGAAACAATACTAACCACTGAAAAGCTAGCATGCTAAAAGGTCATTTCACCTATGAGTGCCTGTGCCAAAATTACACTGGGTCTTTTAACTCCAAAAAATGTAGGCACTTTTAAAGGGCTCTCTGGAACAACCCTAGAATTGATGTGTGCTCTGTATTGAAAACATTTAAGACAGCAAGACATAATTCATTCTTTTTACTCGCTCTCATGTTGCATAAATACTTAAAATGGTGGATAAGAAAGTCATCTGTGCTAGCACAGCAGTAAAGCAACTTCAACCTGACACTGGTGTTGGCTGGATAATGCTTTGTAGAGCTCTATTGAAGATGGGCTTTAATGTTACTAGAAAGTGGTGGTTTCACATTGCATCTGGGGTTATGTATGTATTATTTTTAAGTATTTTGGGTGTCCGTAGGTATAGCGGTGTGAACCCAGCATGCGCAGATGCTAGTGGCCCTCACCGCCCTCCCTTCGTTCTACGCAATGCCGCAAAGCCGCTTCCGCATTTGCACTGCTGTCCAGGAGTGAGACGCCGAAGGAGCTGTCGCCGCGTACAAAAGTGAGCTGCATTCAGGGATTTCATAGATGTCAGAGACCCCGACTGGGTTTTGCCGGCTCTTGGAGATTAAAGATGACAGTGTGGAGTGCTCGCGCCACTCTATGAGGAGGAGAATTGTCGAGAACCCTAATCAGCAGCTGGTGTCGCCAGGCCAGGTTAGAAGCAGCGGCGAGCTTCAGGTACAGGCGCACCAGAGCCCAATGGTGCTCAGAAGCTAATTTTTGGAACAATTGGATTGATTTTTGGCACTTTCTCTTTCCTTTTTTTCTGGCCCTTAGCACGGTGGCAAGCATTCTGAAGGCCTGTTAAGAGAGCGCAGTATATATATATATATATATTCCTCCCTATTTTGATACCACTGAGTCAGTCATTCTCCTTATGAGGAGAGTATACTATGGTTCGGGTCTTTGCCAATAGGACCATTCACTTTGCCATGATAGGAAAGCATTTAAAGGTCGCTAATGTGTTAGCCCATGTTGACTCCAATGGGGGACCTAAATCCAAATCTCGAGCAGCTCAAATGAAGTTTGTTTCAGCGGCAGCAAGAGCGGAGCGCTCTCAAAAATCCTGTTGAAGGTCAGTCCCAGTACCTAGCCCCCTGAGCTCAGAAGAAGATATGGTGGAGCACGGAGTGGGGGTGAAAGAGGACGGTTGAATTTTGGATACTTCTCAGCAGGAAATGCCAGCAGAAGAAGGAGGCTCCGGCGGGCAACCTCCGGCCCAAAATGGCCTAGCTGGTAAAGGGGTTCATTTCCAATAAAGACAGCCAGATAGCACAAAATATAGAGGAGAATCCCAATCAAGTAAAATCTAAGGAATTTCCTCTTTTTTTGAAGCCCAAAATAATTACGTCAGTGGCTGCTGCGCAAATACAAGAACTAGGATAAACTATTAAATTACAATTAGAATTGTTTCAAACGGACCAATCTTTCGCACCACCACAAAGTAGCTTGGAAAAAGAGAAAGGGACTCTTCCTCGACTATTTGAGCCTCAGAGTTCCGCCTCTACGGTTTGCCAGCCATGGCTCACAACCTAAATTTGAGGTAAATTCCCAGAGGGGGATCAGCAACAAAAACTTAAAACCCTTCTGTTCCCTAAATAAACCCCCCACCTCTCTCCCCCTCAGCAGGACTCAATATTAACAGCGCGGGGATGCCCTCGGGTCACCAGGCGCTATACAAATTGCTAAATAAATAAATAAAGTACGACGAGCACCAGAAGCCTCCTCAGAAAATAAGGCTCCAGAAACTGTCCAAGAAACACTCCAAGAAAAAGAGCATACTGCCCAATATGATATCAAAACTATGTTAAATCTCATTCTCAACGAGATACCTGACCTCAAAGCAACACAGGAAAGTGATATTGCGTCTCTAAATCAACGTTTGTCAAAAATTGAAGAGGCAGTCAGTAGCTATCTGGCTAGAATGCAAGAGGACGAATCACGCATCTCTCAGCTTGAAGACCAAATGAGTGCGATGCAGCATCAGGCTACCCTGCATAAAAAACAGAAATTTGTTATTGAAAACAAACTCGAGGAACTTGAAAATCATTTGCGGCATTCCAACCTCTGCTTAGTGGGTGTTCAAGAAGGGTGTGAAGGCTCCCAAGTCCACAAATGGGTCGAGAAAATCATTAAAAACAACATCTTGCCAGAATTTACAGATGACCTTACACTCACAAGAACACACAGGGTACCCGCGCAGCTGTTTCCTAATTCAAGGCTGCATCGAATAAGTTTTGTATACTTTTCAGATTTCCGAGTAAAAGAACAGATACTTACAAGGGCCATTCAAAAGAGACAATTTTCAACCAGCAAAGTTCCTAGCTGCCGTATCTTCTCAGACATGTCAGCAGCAGCTGCACGTCAGCACAAGGAATTTGTTAAACTCTTGTATTTGTTAAAAGCACAGGGTGCTAAAGTTGCCATTGCCCAGCAATCCAAGCTACGAGTTTTAGTTCAAGGGAAGTTCCATATGTTTGCGAATCTCAATGAGGCTCAGAAGCTGTTAAAGGAAATTACTACTGAAAAGTAGATAAGGAAAGATAATTGGGGACAGTTTCTTTTCTCTTTCTCTCTGAGCTGGCTTGGAATACACGGGATGAGAGAGTAGTAGAGAGAGAGAAGCCAAGGATGGGGGTAAGGGTTGGGGGAGCAAGGGTAGTTGGGGTAGGTTTAGGAGCAATAGTGAAAAAAGAGCAGAATTATTGCGAATAAGAAGAACGGAATATGAAAAGGGGGAAACATTTTATATTGAGTTATTATATAGCAGCTTCAAATTACTAAATGTGGTTTTACCTGTAAAATACGTTGGTCCTTAAAGTGCGTATAGTCTTGGTAAATGTTAATGGAGTTTCTAAGAAACAAAAATACGGTGCAATGATTAGATGGTTAATTTCTTTTTCTCCTCAAATTTTATTTTTACAGGAAAGTCATTTAAAAACAAATTCACCAAAAAGTTTTATACCCTAATATTTTTCTCGGGCGTAGAAGGGTGGCATTTTATTTTGGGCAAGGGATCGACTGGGAGATCTCGCGAGTTCTGAGAGACCCTCAGGGTAGGTGGATTTGGGTGGTTGGCGGGGTGAATGGGATGCCTTATAACTTTGTGAATTGCTATGCCCCAATAGAAGATGACCCCAAAGCATTTATGAAGATTAATGAGATGGCTAGAGTGGCAGTAGGCCCCATAATATTAGGAGGGGACCTTAATTTTATTCAAGATTTGAAAAAGGATACTTCTAATAAAACAAAAAATAATTGAAACCCAAGACTAAAAGGAGTATTGAATTTCATGAAACAGGATTTTCAATGAATCGATCCATGGCATAGGGCCCACCCAGAAGTTTTACAATTCACCTGCCACTCTCGTCGATTCCAGTCAGCCTGGCGTATTGATTTTTTTCTCATTTCCCGCTATATTATTTGTTTAAATGCAGAAATTGTGGCTAATTCTTTCTCAAATCATTCACTAATCAAATGGAAATAGATATAGAGGCAAAGAGGAGAGAAAAGTCCAAATGGTCTCAAACACTCAATGGGTTGAGAATACGAAGAAATGGCTAAAAGTTTATTTCAGGAAAACAAGGGTACAGCAGCACTGTTTTCGGTTTGGGGAGCCTTTAAGGCCGCATTCGGGGGACAAATTGTTGGCTTTTTCGGCAGCACAGTCTAAAATTAGAAGAACCCGCATAACAGAATTGCAACAGACAGTGGATTTAGCTTTAACACTGAGAAATAGTAGCCTGGGGCAACATTCTGTCACCGAACAGCATTTAACCAAAGCTAAACAGAAGCTAAGGGATTTTTTTATCCTCGAAGAGATAAGTAGTTCAAGAACGTTTCAGCAGCGTGCTTATGAGGAAAGTCAAATGGTGGACAAAAGGTGGAGTTAAACAGGAGGTTGCAGTAATATCAGAACTCGAGGAACCAGGGACCTGGCTTTTGGTCGCCAAGAAGGAAAAGATTGCTAAAATCTTTTTAGATCACTACCATAAGCTGTATCCAACAAAATATATGGCATCAAATGAGGCTATTAGCCAATACTTCTATAGGACCGTGCTCCCTCAACTAACAAAGACGCAGGCCGAGGAAATAACAGCTGAAGAATTCCAGCGTGTCCTGTGGGGAAAATTGTGCATTATGAGGGATACTGAGCGAGCAAACATACAGGGAAGCCCGGCCGGGGGGAGTCACTTACTTTGTCAAAGGTCTCTCCCTGCGTCTTAAATGTCTTCGGCGTTCCTTCCTCCTTCCGGCAAGAACCAGGAGTGTTATTCATCATCTTAAGAGCGCATACTTGTATAAGCCGCATCATTACTCAAATATCCCAATGGATCATGGAAATCGTGCTCCTGAAGTGAGGCTTGTGAGTGATGTCCGCATAGTGTGACTGGGAATTTAGGACCACGTGGTGGGGCCCGAGTGCATCAGCCCCTTGATACACACTGGAATTATGGGAGTTGAAGTCCTGTGATGTGGTCCATGGGGCAAAATGTCCGCCACATTCCTAAAAAATGGAAATCCCTTGATATGAACTGGATTTCAACGTGAAATTCACAAATGTAAACTATGTTAAATATTTTGGATGTTATTACCGACTTCAGCAAACTACTCTTTGGGAACTCCATTTATTTTCTAGACTAGTTAGACGCTGATTAAGTCTGTGAAGTGCTCTGCGTAAATGGATTATACTATTTCAATATTGGTAAGTTAACCTGACGCTGCCAAAGCAATGATCCAGTGCTTGCGTGAGTAATGGAAATTAAAATTATTTTGCTATTTATTCCCCCACTCATGTTTGTGTTGCAGGCCAATACCAAATAGGTGGCGTCACCCAAATAATTATACACCAGTTAGGTAATTTGAGTATGGATGCCAACTACAGCAAACTTCTCTATGGGGAACTCATTCATTTGTCAAAATTAAATTAGATGTTGGTTGATTGTCAGAAGTGCTCTGCAAAGACCGATTTTTCTATTTCAAGGTTGATTAGTTAACAAAATGGATATCATAACCCTGCCAAAACAATCATGAATGACTTTAGCATGCGATGAACATTATAATCATTCCTTTTTTAGGTCTCGCCTGACGCAGCGCATGCGCTGCTCTGGCGAGACATTTAGTGAGTGGGCTTTCAAAAGTCCGACCGGGTGGCACAGAGCGTGTGGTTCCGTGCACAATGACGAGCAGAGGCGCCATCTGGCTTTCCTCTCTCGTCATGGTGAGCGCACCTCGCACACCACTCGCCAGCCTGCTTTCACTTTTCCCGTCGTGCGCGCACCACTTGCACTTCAACGTGCCTCCCCCTCCCCCACCACAGAGCGCGTCTCGCGGCTGCGCGTCTTTCTGCCCTCTCCTGTGTTCTCATCTGTGCTTCATTCCCATTTCTTTTGCTGTCTACCACCCTGTCCCTACCTTAAATCCACTACTACTCTCTCCCTACATCCCTCCATCGCCTGACTGCACGCACACACGTGTGATCGCTTTTACTTTTGCTGCTGCGTCGGGCACACACGCGCGATCGCTTTCACTTTCGCGGCGTTTCCAGTCTCCCCTTTGAATGTAATGACCCATAAAATGCCCCCTTCTGCCTTTCCCGCTCTCCCCCCCCTCCTCGCCGTCCTATCTAACTCTGTCCCCTCTGTTTCTCCCTTCCTGGCCCTCTTCACTGTTTCTCTCCCTGCCTCTCCTCTCCCCGCCCCTCCCCCCGCCTCTCTCTGTCCAGGCTCTCTCCCTTGCACGTCTTCTTCTTTCCCTCCCCTCCTCTCGCTCCCTCGCTGCGTTTTAATGACCCGTAAAATGGCCTCTTTCATATGGATCTGAACAGTCTTTCATTGTCTGCTGCGCTAATCTGGAGTGCTGTGCCCGCTTCGGTCACTGGTCTGCCGTTCGCCTTGCCACTAGAAACCCTGTGCACATACGCCCTACTATACCATCGACGAGCCCATCATCACATGAGTCAGCCATTCAGATGAACATGAGAGGAGTTCAACTTTATTCTTGGATATTCCTCGCTTGTGAAGGCCAGTTTGTGCCTTCCCCCCCCCCAATTGTGTGTGCTCATTATACTGGCGTCTGTGATTGACCAGTTCTTTTGCTCCCTTTGTGCGGTGGCCATGCCTCCCCTTCGTTAGTCTTGAGGACTTTGAACGTTTCTGATTGTCTCAACGTATGGGTTGGCAGCTTCAGTCAGTGGTACCGATTTTTCTACAAGGTGTGTTCAGTTGCTTGTCACCATGTTGTGGCAGTGCAGTCACCCATTACAATAACTACCAACCTAAAACACGGACAACGTCATTGTGGCAGTAACTAGCTCTGCAGCTCCGAGTAAGGTGACAGCACCTAGCTGTCCTGATCTGTAGACTGAGGCTGCCGTAGGGACAACCTTCGACTGGGGTTAAAAGCAAGTGTAAACAGCACAGCTTCGACTCTTACCCTCTCAAGCGCAGTGAAACTGTTCTCAAACAGCACTCGGGACCTAGTTTGTTGTTTCTTCTTCCCATCTTTCTTTTATATTACCTCAAGTTATTGGGATTCAGACTCAACCACTGCTTTTGCATATGACACTCGAGCGCGGTTCTCTGTAGTTTTAGTCTCATTCTTTTCTGCCAGGACACCCCCACCCCAGTAACCTGGAGCAGTGTTTGATTTCAGGGTTTAAATTGACGAACATGTCCTGCGCAGCCACCTGCTGGGACTGGAACAGCATGCTCCAGGAAGTTATACTGAACTTTGCAATTAAACCATTGCTGATGTGATAGGCAGTAAATCGTCTTTTCATCACCAACTCTGGAGTAGTCTTGACTGGAAAGGCGAAGAATAGTTTTTTATAAAGCTTTTTCTAATCTGTTCTGAATTTTCTCGCACTTATTTCTCCACATGGCTTGTCTTAACATTAAAAAAGGGATGTACTTAAGAACACTTATGGCTTCTGTCAGTTGTCACATGAAAGTCCTCCACCCACATGTTTTTGTCTAACATCCGACCCTAATTTTCCCCAAAACTAGTCTTTTTTTGATCCCTGGGTACTGTGCTTTGAGTGTCAATGACGTATACAACAAGCATTGGCATAGCCAATAGGTCTTGCCTTTGGGACCTTATAAGTGTTTAGCCATGCAACAGTTGATGTTGTTGCACCAAGGATATTGTGCTGCATAACTAAATACTTATAAGGTCCCAAAAGCGAGACCTATTGGCTATGCCAATGCTTGTTCTATATGTTCCCTCTACCATGGTTGGGTTGAAATACAAGAAGTATTATATGGATTTTGATAATGTCTAATAGGTGGCGTCAAGAGGCCTGTCTGAGGACTATGGACGTTTCAAGTGGCAGGTACTGTAATCTTCATTGGATGTGGTCTATATTCAAGTCAACTCTACAGGCATCTTAGTTAGAAACCTATAGTCAGAGTATTTCGTTGGTTAGGCCTCGTATATGTGTTTTCAAATGATACACCCAGTATTGTTATCTGCTAAGGAGTCTATGAGTAATGATGCAGTTTTGTTTGGAATCTACCTTTTCTAAAACTACCCATAAAAGGTCCATATCAGAGTGTTTGTTTTACAAATAGTGTTTAGTCATATATGTAGTACTTCTCTTACGTCTGATATTGCTTTGGTGTTCACCTACCCTGGTGCGTATCTTACATGTGGTCATGCCTATATAGCTTAGTGAGCAGGTGCATGTTTTAATATAAATAACATTTTCTTATTGGAATTTGTCCAATGCCTGTGGAAGTCTATTTCCTTGTATGCCTTAGTGAATGGACAAACTAACATCTCCAACACGGGAAATGTCCCTGCACCGAAGGTAGGTCCCATAAAGTGTTCTATCCTGGTGCTGTTAATGCTGGTGGCCTATAGCATGTGTGGACAAGCATGTCTCTGAAGTTGGTACTCCTTTTAAAAGAGAAAAGGGGAATGGGCCAGTTGTTCCATGCTTTCTGTAAAATGTTCCAATGTTTTATAACAAATCTTTACTATATTAGAGATAGGGGTAAATGTGGTTGCAAATGTAAGCCTATCTGTTTCTTCGTTAGGATATGTTTCTAATAAAGATTCCCTGTTGTTGTTTTTGCACCTAGGGTATTTACAGATCAAAAGGTTTTTACTGAGTCATTTCTCAAATGTAGCCATAGCTGACCAGTTCCGCCTAATTCTAAGATACTGTCCAAAAGTGAGATTTTCCCTAAGTGCTCTGGGGGTGGCTATCAAATCTAAAGAGTCCAATTTTATCTCTGGTTACCAATATATTGTCCTTAATTGGATCTCTAAATCCAAAAACCTAATAGTGTTGCTGTTAAAAGTATGTGTAAAATTCAAGAAGGGGTTTCTGATGATAATCCATTGACCCAAGTCACCATCAGTATACTTGTTTCCACGCCAGATAATGAAAACATCATCTATGTATCTACTCCATACCAATATATTTCTGTGGTAGGGATTGTCTGGAGTGTATATGCTGTCGCACTCAAATTGGAGGACATAAAGTCAACCCAGGCTTGGGTAATGGTACTGCCCATTAAAGTACCTTGTAGTTAGGATAGGGTCCCATCGTATTCAAAACGTTTTTCTGTGAGGGCTGTCCTGGTGCATTCAAGAATAAAAGGGATTGGAGTGATAAAATCCATCTGTGTGTCTTAAGATGGTTTCAATCACCTGCAGTGTTTTTTCTTGAGGGATACTAGTGTACAATGCTTACTATCCACAGTAATAAGATATCTGTGTTAGGATCAATATGTACATCTCCTACTAGGCGGAGGACATCCTTCATATTTTTAAGACAAGATGGCATATTTGCTATGGTTGGTTTTAGGAACCAATCACAGAACTGTGGCAGGGGTTCTAATATAGTTCTGATCCAAGATACTGTGAGTCCCCAAGGTGGTGGATGTTTGTTTTGGAAGATTATAAAACTGAGTAATCCTAGGATCTCTAGCTACCAGGAAATCTGCTTCACTGCCTGCAGGTTTTTATTACCAAATCCTGGTTGTTCTCCAGGGACTTCAGGGCCTTTTACTCTGTATTTGACAGACTGTAGCTACCATTATTCAGCTGAATTTACTCAGTCTCCCTAACCACAGCTATCTCAAATGTTTGAATTGCTGCGAAGGTTTGTTGTGCAGTTGGTTGAAACGTACTTATTCTTAAGCCCCGTCTTCTTGTAGGGTGTTTCATTTGTGGGATTAGCCTGTAAAAAGGATTTCAAGCTGATCTTTCTTAAGAATTGGGCAAGCTCGCACCCATGCATGGATTTGTCAACCATTGGTGTTGGGACGTAGATAAGGCCAGAAACCCTTCAGTTAACCTGGGTGTGGAGGGACTAGAGGTGGCTAATATGGTGGTCATTGTCCTTGACTGCCCTCCTCGCTACTACTGCTCCCATCTGAACTAAATGACCAGTTGGTTGGTGTTGGCCGTCTCCTTGTGGTCTGGTTTTTTATCTGGTATCATTGAGGATTACTCTTGCCAGTGGTGTATAGACATCTGTTGTGTAGGGAATGTAGTTGCATGACTAAATCTCTTAATGTCTTTCTGTAGTTTGTTAATCTTAGACTGAGTTAGAAATTCTCTGTGTTGGTTCATTTCTTTATTGATTTCATCTAATCACTTCTTATATATTAATATTTGAACTGTTGTCTTCAGATTATTTTCACTTGTCTGTATCTGTATAAGCATAGCCTCTGCGATTCTATTCACATATTAATCATAAGGACTAACCAGTCTCTTGCAAATTTCCAAGAGATGTATGACCATTCTTTATGGAATGTCAGATCATCCACGAAGATACCTGGTTCATTACTCACTATAAGGCTTCTTGGTGCTGCTTTTGCTCTCAGATATTCTGTCATGATTGTGCCATTTAGTGCGGTATTTATCTGTGTCAGTGCTACTGGGGTAATAGGAAACATATCTCACGTCTGGTTTTGTGAGAGGTATATTCCTCTTATTTCTGACTAAAGCCTTTTAGGCTTTAAATTGAGGTTTATATATCTTACTAGAGAGCAGAGCGGAGAAGATAATTTTGAAGTGGTTGGAACAGTCCACAAGAATTAAGGTAATCTGTTTTGATGTTTAGATCTGCCAATTATAAGATCTAGAGTTGCCCCTGTCGTGTGTGTTTATTTATTAGAGAATTGAAAAAATGTATATCAGTCAAGAAGCAGTTTAGAGTCTTTATACCCTTGCCAGTAGTGTCATTCCACTAAAGCTTGACATCTCCAAGCAGAGTGTAGGTAGTTCTTAGTTGTCAGCAGTAAGTCCGTAGTACATTCAGTCAGATCTTCAGTGAAGATCAATTTATTCCCTGGAGGATGGTAGCTGAAGATAGTAGTACAACTGGCAAAATCTAGAGGCGAAAGTATTACATTTTAGACATAGAAAGGAGTGATATTGGGGAATAGTTGATTGTTTGTATTTAATATTGTCTTTGTGACCTAAAGCCACTCCGCATCCATTTTTGTTACTCCTTCCTTGTCTTATGAAGATGTACCCAGCAGCCATGATCAGGTCTGTAAGTGGGTGCGCAATGTGAGAGACAAAATCCAAAAACATAAGTCTATGTTTTCGAGGAGCCATTTTGTCATTTTGGAGGCTGGGGGATAGTTTTGGCCTTTGGTAGTTTTGTTGTAGTTTCTTTGTTCGAATGTCGCTGATTAAGCTTTGTAAGGCTAGTACCTTACCTTGCGTTTCCATAAGACTTCCGAAAAAGTATTTGTGTTATTCGCATCGGGTGCTTTTTCTCATTTAAGATTGTATTCAGCCTTTTGGGAGAAAAAGAGGTGTTACAAAGTGTTAGTGTAGTTAATGTGCACTACTCCCGAAGACAGAAATGGGTGGGGTCTATTTTAACTTTTCTTGCTTAATTTATCAATATTTTTGGTGATAGGATCAGTGGTCTGATTGGAAAGGGTTGGGTTCAGAGGTGAAGTGAGTTAATGACAGTAATTCATTTGGGTGCAAGAGCTCCAGTACATTGCATGGGCTAGTCAGTGGCGTAACAAATCTCTAGGGGGCCCCCTGCAAGGTATATGGAGTAGTCCCCTCTGGACTCAATCAGGAGCTCTCTGGCCACGGTACTGTGCTGAAGGGGCCTCATGGAGCTTGGAGGCCCCCCCGCACCGCGGGGGTTGTGGGGCCTGTGTTACGCCACTGGGATTGGTGTGATGTTGCACAGTGTGGATGGTATAATTTATATTTTTTTGTTTATTCTTGAATGAAGAGTTGTTTGATATCTTTGTCAGGTGGGTGTGAGACATTAGTATGCTCCTTTAAGAAGGGTGGTCGACTTTGGGTAGTGCACATGGTGAAAATTACGTTTTCATATCTGATGGGTGTCTTATGAAATGGGTGTCCTTATGAGAGATGTGAGAGTGAGGCAGATCCTGTGAGTTAGCAGGTGAAAAGCAATTTACTGATGCTTCGGTACACTTATGAGATATTCATATGTTGGGGGGTTCCAGAGAAGACATTAAATGAGGACTGTGAGGGTAAGTAGGTACATTAGGCAAAGGAAACGATTTTGTTAAAGGGCTTAGAGAAAATGTGAAATATACCAATGTGATGTTTACATATTTTTTTTTTACACATATTTTATTGTGTTTACATGGTACCATCCAGGCAGCCGCCCGGTATAATCACAGTGGAACATTGAATATTTCAAAAGTACCAGCTTTGTATACAAGATTAGTACCAATAGAGAATAGAACAATACAAACTTTGCGCAGACAATCCCACTACCCTTGTAATATAGCAAATAAAAGAAAATTCTTGCATCTCTTAAAATATGGCATTTGGTGGAATGTACCATGGGCCAGGACGCGCTGGGAAGTGCACATATCAGGGAGACTGCGAAGGGAGAGGAGGGAGATCAACACCCCGGTATGTTGCCCATCGGGACCATATTTTCCTGTGCTTCAGAGGACAACTTCTCGCCTGGAAGACCACGATCTCGGCTCCCATGCATTTATCTAGTTCTGTTCGCCATTTACCCAATGTCAGGGGTGGGGGAGTCCTCTTCCACAATAATGCAATATCACGTTTAGCTATTGTGAAGGCCAGAAATAATAAGTGTTGCATATAACGATTTCCCCCTATTCCCTCTGTGCTATGTAGTAGTAATAGCTTGGGTCGTATGGCAGATCCCAGGACAGTACTTTCCCCAGGCAAGATGAAACCCCACGCCAGAAGGGCTGTAGTGCCACACAGTCCCAAACAGAATGTGTAAATGATCCCTCGTCCCTACCACACCGCAGGCAGTGGGGAATTGGATGGCCCCCATCCTCCAGAGACGGAGTCGGGTGTAACACACACGATGTATGTATTTAAATCTAATGAGGCGGTATCGACAGGACACGGCCGCACCCCGAGGACTGGCTGAAGCATCTGCCCATTCATCATCGTTCAAATCCGGAATATCCGCCTGACACGCCGCCCTGGTTTTATGTAGCGTCATTTTAGCATGTGTCGTCAGGGTCTGATAGATCTGTCTGATTTCATGGGTTTCTAGATCCCCCAAGAGGAGTTGACCCTCCAGGGGGTGAAATTCTGGGAGGGCATCTAGAGTGCGGATGACTGGAACAAGAGCATGGCGTAACTGTAGGTATTTATAAAATTGTGTTTTGTGTAGATGAAATTCAGTTTGTAACTGTTGGAATGACTTCATTGTAGTACCCTTCATCACATCACCCAAGCTGGAGATACCAATCAGTTCCCATTTGCGAAATCCCACCAAGGTCACCACCTGTCGCAAAGGGGTTCCAGGAACCCTCTTCTCCCCATTCGTCCCACATTATGCCTCCAGAGCTGGATCACTGTACTGCTAGCGTGTGGAAGGAAATCTAGCTTCTGGTTACTGTACAATAACTGAAGGAGGGGGACCCCCTCCATCGACCCGCGTTCTAATGCAAACTCTGGGTCTAAGGGGGTGCTATATCACCATTTGTTGATAATTAAAAGGTGAGAGGCAGCATAGTATGAAAGTGGAAGGTAGTCTTTAAAAAAGACCTCCTGGTTCTTCCCCCCAATCGCTCACTGATTTATATACCACGGCTGCTGACCTATTGCTTAAGCACTCCCACTTCACTATATTAGGGGATTTTAACTTGCATGTGGATGATACCTCGTGCACCAAAGTGGGCTGCTCCTGGACACCATGGAGGGCCTCAATCTTACCCAGCGGGTTAGTGGCCCCACACATCTGGCCGGCCATTCGCTGGACCTATTATTCACCAATCATCCAAATCTGACCACAACATCTCCCTTACCTCTCACCTGGTCAGACTATTTGCTAATCCCTTTTAGTCTGGCTACTATCCCTCGCTCTGACATTCCAGTTAAGGCCAGGGACTGTGGTAGGAAATGGTTCAAAATCACTTGCTCATCACTAGCCCCCACACTTTCTAATTCCTCTTGGTAGTCAGTAGGGGATCTAGACACTGATGTCTCAAAGTTTAATGGCCGGCTATCCTCAGCCATTGACGCTATTGCCCCTATGGAACTGATAGTTTCCTCTTGATTGAAACCTTCAGCACCTTGGTTCTTCCCCGCCCTGCGTGCTGAGAAGAGCCATTGTAAAAAGCTTGAGCGGAGCTGGAGACAATCCTATGATCAAGAGACTAAAGCAACTTATAGAGGTGCCATTAAGAAATTCCACAAATTGAAACGTACCATAATGAGAGAGTACTTTATCAAGAAAATCAGCTCTGCTGATAACACCTCCAAAACTCCAAACCAACTGCATTAGCTAGCTCAACCTGCCCTAACCAAAGTCTCTGTGATGGTGTATCTAACTTTTTTCACAAAATAATTATAGATATTTTTTCTACGTTCAACCTGTTCCTGGCCACCCCAGTCCCGACTCCAGGGCATCCAAGGAGGAGGCTTTTACGTCTTTTAAAAACTATCTCGATTGATACCTCTTTGCAAAAAATTTTGGCATGCAAATCAGGCTCCCCAATTATTCAGTTCTCTCGCCCCTTATATCATCTCTCCGTTGAATATGATCTGGAACACCTCATTACAAACTGGCCATTTCCCTACGTCTTGGAAACAGGCCATGTTTATCCCAATTTAAAAAAAACCTTAAGCCAACCCATCGGTGTTCAGTAACTACCGGCCCATCTCCCTTTTACCTAAACCAGCCAAAATACTGGAGAAAGTAGTGCAAGAACAACTCTCTAACTACCTTAAGTCCGGACTACTTCTCCACGATTCGCAATCCGGATTTAGATCCGGTTACAGTACCGAGACTGCACTTCTGGAGGTGACCTAGACTATTCGCGAATGCGTGGTCGCAGGCGAGGCAGCTATGCTTGTGCTCCTCGACCTGTCCGCGGCATTCAATACGGTCTCCCATGCCATATTGACAGAAAGACTGTATAGTCTCAGGATTCTGGATTAGATCTTTTCTAAGCGGTCATACCCAACAGGTCTACCTTCAACCTTTTGTCTCAGAGAAAAAAACACTTAGTTGAGGTGTCCCCCAGGGCTCCGCCCTGAGCCCACTGTTTTTTAATGTTTATCCATCGCCGCTGGCCACGGTGGTTGAATCCTGTGGGGTCAAAGTGATCTCATACGCTGATGACACACAACTTTTGTTTTCATTTAGAGATCACTCTGACGCTAGTTTTTCCAACTTCAGACGCTGCCTGAGCAACATCTCCTCCTGGATGTCACTTAACACTCTCAGGCTCAACTCGGACAAAACCGAGGTGTTGTTTTTTAATCAAAAAAATCCCCCTCTACCGTTACTTTGGTGGCCACCTGAGTTGAACCCTCCTCCAATACCGGTGAATTCTGCTAGGAATCTTGGTTTACAATTTTACAACGAATTGTCTTGCAAGGCTCAAATAAATAAGGTCACTTCTGCGTGCTTTGGTAAGCTTCGCATGATCCGTAAAATTCTCCCTTTTCTGACCATGCACGTACGTAGGACCATTATTCACGCCCTTATAACATCTCACCTGGACTATGCGAACAGCCTATATGTTGGAGCTCCAGCCTATTTGGTCAAACGTCTGCAGATTGTACAAAATGCGGCGGCAAGGATGATATGTAACATCCCTTATCGTCACTCAATTTCTCCTCACTTGAAAAGGTTACACTGGCTGCCCGTGACTAGCCGCATACAGTTCAAATCCCTGGTCCTGGCATTTAGAGCAATGAAGGGTCAAGGGCCTGCTTATCTCAGAGCTAGACTTAAGCATGCCCAGTCCAATCGATCACTTACGCCTCTTACGTACTCCCCGATTACATCGCTTCAGAATGGGGGGTAGAGCCTTCGCAGTTATCACTGCTCAATCATGGAACAGCCTGCCATGGTCTCTTCGTATGACTGAATCTGAATGCCTATTTCGACGCAATTTAAAAACCTGGCTGTTTTCCAACCCCTAGCCGCTCAGAGACACTTACAATTGCCTACCGTTCGTAGCGCCGGGACACCCCTGTTGGGGGTAGCTACGCGCTATATAAGCTTCTAAATAAATAAATAAATAAAATAAGGGACGAACAAATATTTATCTCGTCCCGAAGGCCAGCCATTAATGGGTTTATGTTATGTTCCCATGAAATCTTTGGGCAGGGGAACATGAAAATCCCCAGGTACATAAAGCCCTCTGTCGCGTGTTGTAGCTGGGTGGCCCATGTAGTCCTCCCCTGGTTCCCACAGACCGGGAACAGCTCTGATTTAGCCAGGTTGGTATGGAGCCCCGAGGTTTGGCCGAACACCCGGAGGATCTGTAAGATCCTTGGCCCCGAGATCCACTGGTCCGTCATGAAGAAGAGGACATCGTCTGCATATAATGCGATCCGATCAGATTGCGAGTGAGGCCACTCAAATCCCCGGAGTACGGGATCTCTGCGGACCCATACCGCCAAGGGCTCTATCGCCAGGGTGAATAGCAAGGGAGATGGGGGCAGCCCTGTCTCGGACCCCGGCTGATGGAAAAGGGGGCCGACCTGTGTCCCGCAATACTTACTGACGCCGATGTATCAGTATATAATAGGCGGATATACGCCAGAAACCGCGGCCCAAAATTAACTGCCTTGAGGAGCTGAAAAAGATACTCCCAACTAAGGGAGTCAAACGCCTTGTCTATTCGGCGAGAAGAATAGCTGCAGGGCGTCCCAGCTCTGGGGCCGATGTCATCGTGTTGTGTACCCGGCGGATGTTGTAGCGAGTAGCCAGGCATGGAATAAAGCCAGATTGGTCTAAATGGACCAGATCCTGAATACAGGCATGTTGGCGGTCTGCCAGTACCTTGCCCAGGAGTTTAGGTTCAAAGTTAATCAGGGAAATGTGGCGATACGAGGAGGGGTCTTCTGGTGGGCGACCCGGCTTTAGGAAGAGGACAATCTCCGCTAGCCTCCAATCCTGGGGCAGCACACGCTGCTCAAGTGCTTCCTGGATGGCCTCTAATAAGTATGGTCCTAAGGTGGTTGTATGGGACCTCAGGAATTCCATAGGGAATCCATTAGGGTCCGGGCCCTTCCTGGGTGCATTGCAGCCAGTGCTGTATTTAATTCCTCCAGCATGATGGGGACCTCAAGGTGCTCCCTCATCTGATCAGTTAATCTGTGGGGGGGGGGATGTCTCGAAGGAACTCAGCAATGAGGGCCTCTGAGAGCTGGTCCTGCCCTGCAATATAGGGAGGAAAAATTTTGCTCAAACTCCGTGGCCACCGCCCCTGGAGAGGCATGTAAAACACCATCGAGGCCACGGATGATCGGGACGGCAGCCGGGGACCTCATGGCTTGGCAAAGCTTATGTAGCATTTTGCTAGATGTGTCCCCCCATTGATAGATCCGGTGCTGTGACGCCAGCCAGATGTCCTTTGCCTTTTCTATAAGATGTTGGTTTAAGGGCCTCCCAGAGTGTAACCGTGGATGGGGCAGATTCAGCATTCAAATTTATGTAGTCCTGGATTGTCTGTGTAATTGTCTCCTGATAAGCAGGGTCTCGAAGATGCCAAGGGGACATTCACCACCTAAAGGGGGTTTTTGGAAGTGCATGATAAGTTTAACGCTGACAGGGGAGTGATCCGATAACCCTCGAGAAAGATGAGCAGCCTGAGAAAATCTGTGAATGTATCTACGAGGTGTGAGTAAATAATCCAACCAGGATAACGAGCCATGGACAGAAGATAGGAAAGTATAGCCTACCTCAGCCGGATGGTATTCCCGCCATATGTCTGACCAGCCCAGTGTATTAGCTAATTGGGACAACTTTGAGGCTTCTGCGATGGAGCCCGTACCTGAACCGTGCTTCCTATCAAGTGGTGACATCATTCCAATCACAGCCTAGTAAGGTCAAGTCACCTGGGTGTTTGCTCCATAGTCTAGTGATTGTGTCAACAAAAGTGGATCCCAAGGGGGGGTGGGGGGGTGCGTAGATGCTCCCAATGCTAATGTGCTCTCCTTACAGTGTACCGAAGACAATGATGTTTCTCCCCCTGGGATCTACCCAGTGTTTGTCACAGATGAAGGGACTGCGACGATGAATAAGAATGGCGGTACCCCGGGAGCCTCTCGTGAACCCAGTGTGATAGATCAAGTGGTATCCAAACCTAGCCAAGCAGGGAGCCTTAGTACCTAACAAGTGAGTCTCTTGTAGGAGAAGGATATCGGCCGCATATATCTTTGCCTGTCTGAGGATGGCTTCCGGCTTGATTTTATTAAGTTGGACCCTGATGTTCCATTATAACACTGTCAAGTCTCCCGTGGTCATCTATTTTACGTTTGGTGCTACCAGGTACCTTGCAAGAAATATAATTGGGCTGCGTGTCTGCGCGTGTGTAAAAAATAGTACATAACATAAACAAATACCCCACAATCCCCAAATCCCCCACCCCGACACTACCAAGAACAAGGAGCATCTGTCGCGGGGAGAGGTATGCCCGACCCTCAACAGGGGATCCGAGGGTCCCCCCTCCAATGGATCCCAACCTTCCCCAGAACTTCAACATGGGGTGCCAATGTCCGGGGCTAGAGAGGCACGACGCGCCGTCCACGTTTATTCAGAATGCCAAGGAAGTAGGAATCGATATCAATCCAGTGGTGAGGACCAGAACACGAGGTTCCCAGTGGCAGACTGGATCAGGAAGCCCATTCCAGGCTGGAGGATCGTCGGTCGGAGCCCGACCTATGCCTTCTCTTTGATTTTGTCCGTCTGGGACGACTCTGCTGCGAGCCATGGGATGAATCCAAACCCATAGGCGGTGGAGAGTTAGGTTTCAGGTGAGTACGGTCATCAGACCAAGCAAACACAGCTTCAGGCGTGTCAAAGAAGAGTGATTTAGAGTTGTATACCACGTGGAGTCTGGCGGGGTACAGGAATGTATATTGAATGTTGAGGTCCCGCAGCCGCCTCTTGGCTGCCAGAAGTGATTGACGCTGCTGCTGTACCAAGCGGGTGTAATCTGGAAATATCATGATTGGTCGTGAATCAAAGATGAGTTTGTCCTTATGTAGCCAAGCATACTGCAACACAGAGACTCTGTCAGCATAATTAAGCAATTTAGCAATGACTGGCCTTGGGTTTTCCCTGGTAGGAGGTTTCTTCCTAAGTGCCCTGTGGGCTCTCTCAACCACGAAGCAGGACGATAGCATATTGTCTGGTAGAAGATCTTTGAGCCATCTGGTTAGGAAACGGTTCATGGAAGTACCTTCGCAACCCTCCTGGAAGCCTACGAATCGGAGGTTGTTGCGTCTGGCATGGCCGTCCACGTCTTCAACCCGGGATGCCAGCTCTTGCAAAACTACTGTTAATTTATTGACCCGCTGCTGCAAGGTGGTCACGGTATCTTCTACGGACGAGACCTGTGTTTCCGCTTCTGTGATGTCATCCACAGCCTTCCTCAGGTCTTCGCGGAGAATAGAGACCTCCGATCCCACAGCGCCGATGTTCCCGTCCAGTGTGTCCCTGGCCTTGGTGATGGCTTCCAGAAGCACCGCGTTGTCCGGGATAGTGCCGCTGGTGGCCCGTCGCCGTTGTGTATTGGTCGATGGTTCCCTGCTTTGCGGCTGCACCACTAGGCTTGTCCTTCCCCATATTTAAATTGAGGATGTGGGTTCACTATGTTCACATGGGTGGGCACAGGGCTCCGGCACACCACATGCCCACCGCCCCTGGGCCACAAGCCGCACCAGGCCTAGCTCGGCCGCTTCCGCAGCCCTGGACGACCAGCCAAGTAGGCCCCCCTACCGGGACCAGACTCGCCGGGCCACCAGCCTGCCGCAACCCCCCGCCTCCGTGCGATACTCGCACCGCGTCTCCCGGTCCTGTGGCCACACGTGGCTTCCCGATGTGGTTAAAACACACAGTCGTGGCCTGCTGGGTCGTTCAAGGTGGCCTTTGACTGGGGCTCTAATTGCTAGAAAGAGATGGCTTTGGGGGTGCGGGGAGAGGAGGACAATCACAACCCGGCACACCCCTGCACGTGGGATCACGACCCACCAGGACCCAACCAGCCCCGATCGATGTATAGAGGCACCCAGTCCAATGGCACAGCACGTGGCGCGGGCCAAGGGGCACACTTCAGGCAAATATTGTAGACTGCTGTGCCCAATCCGGTCCGTCAGCTGATTCCCCTGACTGCAGGATCCAACTCGTCTACGGCCCCCCCCGGAGGAAGCCCCTTTCACAGGAGTAGCCGGAAGAGTGTTTAGCGGTACCGGCTTATGGCCCCACCCGCTCTTCACAGGACACGGCAGGAAGCAGGCAGTAATGAGCCACCCACACCCGAGTGGGCCGCGCTGGAATTACGAGGCCGGCCCCGACCGGGAGCTGACCTACACTTGCGCCGTCTGTTAGGCCAGGCACCCTCCTCCACACCGCAGGTGTACCGGAGGATCAGATATGGGCGCCCCGCTAGCGTGACCAACCGTCCGTAAATTTCACGGACCCTCCGTAAATTGGACCTCACGTCCATTGTCCATGAGGATCCCTTTTACGGACGCCTTTTGTCCGTAATTTTGGGCCTTGCGAAAGGCCTGAGCTCCCTGAGCACAAGAGCAGCCCCACCCCGCCCATTGTCATTCTGTGTGGGGCTGATTGCCACATACAGAATGACAAAGGGTCAGTCTGGGATGGCACTGCATGTGGTGGCCTCCACCAGCCTCGGTCCAGTGCAGGGCATTCTGTCCCATGGAAGTGCAAAAATGTCCATGCTGCTGCTAGATGAGAATCCAGTTAACCAAAGGAAGGCGGTGAAAGAAGTTCAAAGGAAAGGATTATAGTTCTCTCAGAGTCTCATCGGTTTAGAACTGACGCATTTTCAATATTATATTCAAGGAAGGCATGGTTGCTGCTGTTTTATTTTATTCCAACTAACAACCATTGACAAATCCAATAGTTCTGGCTTGTTGTAGGTGTAACGTTACATGTTCTAGGTGTAACGTTACTTGCTGTATTATATATCTGGATGCAATGACAGAAGCAACAAAAAATACCAGTCGGGCGGCACATTTTACTAAGCACAGATTTTTAGCTTATGCGTTTTAAGCCACGGCCTTAATTACATCGAACACCCTTTTGGAGCGACACCCCTAGTTTTTTATCCCACTTAAAGCTCTGGAAACAACACCATGTCACTGTCGCCCCACGTCCAGGCACTGTGCATCATGCATGACAAGGCCTTCACTTTTTCCTATTGCCTATATGCAGGGGCATAGTGAACCCTGCCCCACCCCTTGCTTTAGAAACTACAGCGAGGGTGGAGTTGTTAATGGTTCTCTTCTGTCTGCAACTCTGTAGACAAAGGCTCAGCTCATAATTAATGTGAAAAGGTGAGTGAGTAAGTAAGTGAAGGGATGGGTGGATGGATGGATGGCTGGATAGATGAGTGAAAGGGTGAATGGATGGATGAGTGAAAGGGTGGATGATGGGCGAGTGAAAGGGTGGATGATGGGCAAGTGAATGGGTGGATTGATGAGTGAAATGATGGATGGATTGATGAATTGATAAGTGAAAGGGTAAATGGATGGACAGATGAGTGAAAGGGTGGATGTAAGGCTGGATGAGTGAGTGAAGGGGTGGGTAGATGGACAAAAGGATGAATAGATGAGTGAAGGAGTGAAAGGGTGGATGGATGAGAGAAAGGATGGATGGATGAGTGAAAGGATGGATGAGTGATAGGTTCAATGGATGGATTCATGAGTGGATGAGTAGATGGATGGGTGGGTGGATGGAAGGATGGATGGCTAAGTGAAAGGGGAATCGAGAGAGAGTAAGGGAGGATGGGTAAATTGATGACTGAACGGGTGAATGGGTGGAAGAATGAGTGACTGGGTGGATGAATGAGTAAGTGAAAGGATGGCTGGATAGGTAAATGGTTTGATGGATGAGTGAATAGATGGATGGGTGGAACAGTGATTATTTTCACAGACGCTTAAGGCTGCTCCCGAGCGGTCGCTCCTTTTAAAATTTAAAACTTTTAAAAATTTTAATATTGCTACTGCTCTATAGAATTTCCCTTTGTGTCCGTCCCCCCCCCCCCCTCGAGCCAGATTAGCACACCTTATGGGCTGATATTATTTACAAGTCACGCTAGCACCTTTATTATTCCTCCTCGCTTCCCAGGGGGGCTTGGCCGTCCTCGAGGCTAAGCTTACCGGGTCCCGGGTTGCTGCAGTTGGCGGACATCTTGGGTTGGGCGCGATTGGACGAGCGCTCTAGTCGCTCTACTTAAGGAGGGGCTATTTTCCATAGCAGGCGATTATTTTCACAGACGCTTAAGGCTGCTCCCGAGCGGTCGCTCCTTTTAAAATTTAAAACTTTTAAAAATTTTAATATTGCTACTGCTCTATAGAATTTCCCTTTGTGTCCGTCCCCCCCCCCCCCCCCCTCGAGCCAGATTAGCACACCTTATGGGCTGATATTATTTACAAGTCACGCTAGCACCTTTATTATTCCTCCTCGCTTCCCAGGGGGGCTTGGCCGTCCTCGAGGCTAAGCTTACCGGGTCCCGGGTTGCTGCAGTTGGCGGACATCTTGGGTTGGGCGCGATTGGACGAGCGCTCTAGTCGCTCTACTTAAACGGTTAGGCATGCCTCCGCGCAGCGGACGCGGGCAGCGGACGCGCCGGACCTGCGCCAGAGTCGCGCCTGAGTCCAGCCCGTCTGCGCCCGTCTGCGCCCGTCTGCGCCCGTCTGCGCTCAGCCGGGCTCAGGGCATGGCAATCTGCTCATTCCTGTACAACACATGGGTCCTAGGATCAGGTACACTAGGAATGATCTGATGTCACTACATGCCCCTAGATGTTTGGGTTGTAGCTATCGATGGGTAGAGGGTACCCCCTATTTGAACTGTGCTCTCTGTGGTGCGGCCCGTGTAACCAGGGACCAAACACTGTTATCCATGGCGCTGCTTAACTGTAGGTCCATACCCTGTCATGCCACTGAAATCCACTCTTTGATCATTGACCATAAGCTGGATGTGTTGTTTCTCACAGAAACTTGGTTAACCTCTAGCTCTGGTCCGGATATTGTAAAAGCCCTTCCATCTGGATACCTTATATTTCATCAGGACAGGCCAGATGGAAGGGGGGGAGGGGTAGCCATCCTATACAGAGACAATTTCATGTGCAAGGCTGTGGATTGCGGCATTAATAATTCAGAAAGCTGCCAATTCGTGTTACGACTATCCCCCACTTTCTCTATATCAGGCCTCCTTCTTTACCGGCCTCCTGCTATTATGGGCAACTTTGTAGACTCTTTTATCGAAGCAGTCATACCTTTAGCCGCGGCATCATCCAATTTTTTAGTTATCGGAGACCTGAACGTGCACTTTGATGACCCTCATGATAGATGGGCGAAAGACTTACAAGGTATGTTGGGTGCACTTGACCTTCACCTTGTTAACGTCGGCGCCACCCATGAGAGAGGCCATCAGCTGGATGTTATTTTTGCGAATTCAAAAAATTTGCTTGCCCTACATCCCTTGGCTCTTCCCTGGACTGACCACCATATGGTTCCTTTCAATTGGCAGTGGGTGAAAGGGAGAGACCCGGTACCTCAACGGCATACTGTGGAACGTATCTGGTCGAGGCTGCCAGTGGGAAGTTGGGCAGCCGAGTTAGCAAGAACCTGTCCTCCCCCTGCTACTGACCCCACTATGGCGGACCAGCAGGTGGGTAATTGGATCACTAACACCTTGGATTCCCTGATCCCGAAAAAGAGGAGACCTCTCAGAGAAAGAAGAGTTGGCTCTGCCCCTTGGTATACGCCCGAACTTAGGGTTCTCAGAACTTCATGCAAAAGATTAGAACGCGCTTGGAGAAGAGAGCGGACCGACGAAAATCGGAATGATTACAAGGTAGGGATGAGGAAGTACAAGGTGGCGTTGAAGGAGGCTAAAAAGAACTTTTTTAGTGTTCGGATCGAGAAGGCAAGCAATTCCCCAGGGGAATCTTTTAAGATCTTTAAAGAGCTGCTGAAGGCCCCGGTTCCCCCAGTTGTCCATGACAACCCGCAGGAGAAATGTGAGGAGCTCGCCAACTTCTTTCATTTGAAAATCGAAAAGATTCTGTCCTCACTGCCAGCGATGTTGCAGAGCGTGGAAATGGACATCAGCTCAACAATAAATCCCGCTGAGCTGCTATCGTTCGGCCCCTTCTCAGAGGAGGAGGTCGAAAAGGTCCTGAAAAAGATGAAGAGTGGGTCTCCAAGTGACCCGGCGCCTATGAAATCCCTTAAACAGGTGGCAAATGTTCTTTCCACTCCGCTTGCGGATCTTATTAATCTTTCGCTTGCACAAGGAATAGTGCCTCAAAGGTGGAAATCCGCTGTTGTCAAAGCACTTTTGAAGAAACCGGGACTAGATCCGTCTAATCTGGCCAATTTTAGGCCCATTTCACTCTTGCCCGGTTTCTCTAAAGTCGCAGAGAAGCTGGTCAATTACCAACTTTCTCGCCATCTTGAAGACCACCATTTGCTAGGGGATTCCCAGACGGGTTTTCGCCCTGGTCAGGGGACAGATACAGCCTTACTGGCAGTGGTGGAGGAAGCAAGGAGCATTCTCGATTCAGGGGGGTCAGTGGCAGTGATCCTCCTGGACTTGAGTGCGGCCTTTGACACCGTTAACCATCAGGTGCTCCTCCAACGGCTGGCAGAGGTGGGTGTTAAAGGGATGGCCCTTAAATGGTTGAAATCCTTCCTCTCAGACCGGTCCTATCAAGTCTGGGAAGGGGGAGAACAGTCCACCTTGTTCCCTCTTCAATGTGGAGTCCCGCAGGGCTCATCTTTGAGCCCTACCTTATTTAACACCTATATGGCTCCCCTTGAAAGAGTGGTCTCCCCTTCAGGAGTGAAGATCATCAGCTATGCTGATGATACGCAGCTGGTTGTGGGCCTCACCCAGCTGGAAGAACAACCCGAAGTCCTTCATGACTGTCTCTCCAATGTTCATCGTTGGATGTCTCAGTCCGCGTTGAAGCTCAACGGTGACAAGACTGAGCTGATGGTGCTGGGCAAGGCCTGTCCCTCTCTCATCACCAGTTGCTGGCCGCGGTCCCTGGGTGATCCACCATCCCCCAAGAAGGAAATCAAGAGCTTGGGGGTTTGGTTGGAGGAAGATCTATCCTTCAGGACCCATGCTAGGAAAACCGCGGGGGTATGCTTTGGCTTGCTGCGATCTGCTCGCAAAGTGCTACCTCTGCTCCCTAACTCTTCCAGGAAGCTTTTGATTCGCGGCCTAATTTTGTCGCGGCTTGACTTCGGGAACGCACTATTTTTGGGCGCCCCAGAAGCAACTTTCAAAACCCTTCAGCAGGTGCAGAATGCAGCAGCGAGGGTGTTAATGGAAGTGCCGCGTAGACAATCAGCTGCCCCCGCCCTGAAAGCGCTCCACTGGCTCCCTGTTAAGGAGCGGGTGAAATTTAAGGCGCTATGTACGGCCCATAAAATCTTGTACGGCAGGGGCCCTTCTATTCTGTCTTCTATGGCACGCCCCTACAAGCCCACACGCCCACTGCGCTCGGATCAAAGACATCTGATGCAGACCACAAGAGTAAAAAGAGCTCGCTCCGGGGGCCGACGCTTCTCGGTGCAAGTAGCGTCACACTGGAATGCCTTGCCCCTTAAGATCCGCGCTGAGCCCAATATCCTGCGCTTCAGGAAACTACTTAAAACACACTTATTTCCAGTGTAGGATTGAGTAAGAACCTTTCGTGTCTGTGTTCACAGCGCCGGGATGCCCCTGGGTAACTGCGCGCGTTACAAATTTTATATAATAATAACAGTGGATGGTGAGTGCATGGATGGATAGGGTGAAAGGGTGGATGGATGGATAATGGATGTATGAGTAAAAGGGTGGACGGAGGGATGGATGGATAGATGAGTGAAATGATGGATGGAAGGATACGTGATGGATAGGTTTATAAATGGTTGAATATGGACATGAATGGGCACACAGGTGGAAGGACAGAATGAATGGTGAAAGACTGAATGATGGATGAAAGTATGATTACACATTGTAAGCCCCATTATCTTAAGCAACATTTCCTATACATTGACTTTCACATTTATATGAGTGATTGTCTCTATAGAACGTGTGTGTTGTAACGCACTCCACCACTGCCCCACATACTTGGGATGAGTAGCACTATAGAAGAAATTAAATACACATGAGAGAAGGTCTATGTGAAGATAAGGGGTGCCATTAGAGGGTGGTAGCAAGGCCAGACTGGCCGGACCAGGCATCAGGCGTTTTCTCTAGGAGCTGGAAAGGTGGGGGTGGTTTTATTACCACAAAAGGACCTGCACATTTGCTTAAAGCTGCGTGCATACTGAAAAACTTTGAAGAGCACAATTGTCTCAACCTATTATAAACTTATTTTCACTTGTACTTAAGTGGTTGTCTATTTACTTACTTATATACTATTGCGCAACCTCCTCTGATGTGTCTGTAAAACTTACCTTTTGTCCTGAATTTTGACCTCCTGTCCTGAATTTTTGTCCTGAATTTTGACCCTTTGTCCTGAATTTTTACACTCACTGTCCTGAATTTGCACCCATGCCAGTTGGTCACCCTACTCCCCGCCTGTAATCCGCAAACAGGGGCCGAGAACCGATTGGAGTTCCTCACCTTCCGGGGCCCTATCGGCCCCCACGGCCTCTCTCCCCTCTGCTCCCCAGGCTCAGGAGTAGGATCCAGATGGCCGATCCGACCCCTCGCAGGCACCAGGAGGCCTCCTGGCCCCAAACACGCTCCGCTGCGGGCAGTCCGGACCGCGGATCATCAGCACCGAAGCAGGGCAGGTTCCGGTCTCCCCACACCCCGCGTGGAACACTGGGGAGGATGATTTGGCAGGATTTATCAGGATTTTGGTTGCGGACGTGCAGAGTTCGATCAATCCGCGTCCGCCATGTTGGCTGTCCAAGCCACGCCAAGACAAACACTTTTTTTTTTTTATAACCAACCTTTTATTGATTTTAAAGGACAATCCAGTAGCACTACACAGCTGTTTGCCTACAACCATAGAGGCTGGCAGCAAAAATCTCAGACTTCTAAAGACAAGTACTTTAAAACAATGAAGACCTTCTATAACCCACAGAACAAGCCCAAATATAATTGCCGACTGACAGATTTTCCCGCCCTATAGACATTATGCCCTGTATATTCCATATGCCTTGCAGACCAGTTTAAACAGTTGTAACATTGCCAAGTTAACTATAGCATAGTTAAAATCACACGGGGGAGAACTCCGTGACACCCCCCATGGTCACTCCGCAGACGGCGGACCTCATTCTAGATGGACAATCTGGCTCCCATGCGAAATGAAAAGGGGACTCTTGTATTTACCATTGCGACAAATGTACTTTCTTCCCCACCTATTGCACTTTGGCCCTTCTATCGTAGCCTGCTGTAGCAGGTGCAACGTCCTTTTCTCCTGCTACTGGCCCGATTCGTTTCTGGCCCAGCACGCATGCACCGCCGCCCCCCTTCATATATTGTCGTATTTCCCCTTAAGTGGGTGAACAGGTTTGGACGCACCGTCCTTGACGATGGGTCCCAGGTATTGGGGATGTTCCTCGACCCCTTTGGTTCAGTTGTATACCCCAGTTACACACCTTTCCCACCCCTCACATGGAATGAAACAGATCCAACCATCTCCCACATATGCTTATGCGGCGTCAGGGGGCGCAGACACTCTTTACCACCCGGAGCGACCGAGGTATACGCACCTCAATAGGCGTAGTCCCTGCGCTAGGCGAACAGACACAGACCATGACGCATCACACACCACACACTGATGTCACCCTCCTTACCCTGAATGTTAGGGGGCTGCACACTCCGCGCAAACGATATGCGGTGTATTCCTATGCAAAACGTCACAATACCCCGATAGTCTTTTTGCAAGAGACACACCTCATTGCAAAAGAGGTCGGGAAACTGCAGTTGAAATGGCGGGGTCTCCTGTGTGCCACAACCTACTCTGCGTATGCGCGCGGGGCGCTGATCTGGGTGCGACCGGGGACCCCCTTCCGGGAGCTTCGGAGGGTAATCGACAAAGAAGGTAGATATGCACTACTGGAGGGTCTTTTAGACGGACAGGTAGTACTTCTCAGTAGCATTTACGCCCCTAATGTTGACCAAGACAAGTTCTGGGACCATCTCACAGGGGTCCTTGCCCCATTTGCTTCCATACCCTGGGTTCTGGGAGGAGACTATATTTGCTCACTAGACCTGCACCTTGACCGATCGCACCCACCTCCACTGCACTCCCCGGCACATAAGCAAACCACTAGATTCCGGGCATGGATTTCACACTGGTCGCTAACTGATGCTTGGCGGCTGCGCCACCCCCAGGTCCGCTTGTATTCCTTTCATTCCATCCCGCACAACTTGCGCGTCCGCCTTGACCGCTTCTTATGTACGGCGACTATCCTACCCCGGATCACCCACACAGACTACCTGGGCAGGATTATATCCGATCATGATGCCCACATTCTCCAGATACGCTGGCAGCCCCCACACCCACCGGTCCCCATGTGGCGTTTGCCACGGGACTGCCTATCGGACCAGATCTTTCGTCACGATCAGGAGGGTAGCATCCAAGACTATTTCACGCGCAACTCGGGGACGGCGTCCTCTAGGTTGGTGGAATGGGATGCGTTTAAAGTGGTGGCCCGGGGAGAATGCCTGCGGCAAATAGCGGGTGTTCGACGCGTGTTGGAACAAGCCCTCACCACCGCGGAACACCGCCTGGCGACCCTCACCAAGCGGGATGCTACGTCCGAAGAGGAAACGCGGCGTATAGCAGAAGCCAAAACAGCCTATCACTCGGCCTCCACGGATCTGCGAAGGTGCAACTTCCGATCATATGCTACCCGGATGCATAAAGAGAGGGACAAGACGGGCACGCTACTGGCGTGGTTAGCCAGGCAAGACACGGAAGTCAAGCCCATTACCGAGATACTGGACCCTAGGGGGGTGTTAGTGCACTCCCAGGCGGAGATTCTGGGGGCCTTCCGCGACTACTATGCCGAGACATATAGTGACCCCACCTCTACCCCGCAGGAAGTAGTGGATCGCTTTCTCGATCCTTTACCGCTCCCAACAATCACGAGAACAGAGCAAGAGGCCCTAGATACCATACTAGTTTCGGCGGATGTGACGCGGGCCCTGCGTGCCCTGGCCCGCAATAAAGCTCCGGGGCTGGATGGGTTCCCTCTAGAATATTACACAACATTTTCAGTGCACCTGGTCCCTCGGTTAGTGGAGGTGTTTACGGCGGCGCTGAAGAAAGGAGAACTTCCGAACTCCATGCGAGAATCCGTAATCGTGACATTCCTGAAACCACATAGGGACCCACAACTAATGGCCTCCTACCGTCCGATATCGCTATTGTCTGCCGATTGTAAACTCTTCGGGAAGACCTTAGCGGATAGATATGTCCAAATTATACGCTCTCTGGTTCACCCGGACCAGTGCGGATTTATACCTGGCAGATGTATGTCCCAGAACATACGTCGAGTCTTCCACATTCAGGATCAGGTACAGGGGATATACCCTCGAGCGGCCTGTCTCATCTTAGACCTTGAGAAGGCCTTCGATTCCCTCGCATGGCAGTTTCTGTTCTCGGTGCTGCAGCGAGTAGGCATAGGGCCCACCCTCCTCGCCTACACGCGCTTATTGTACACCGGACTGACTTCGCGGGTGCGCCTAGGCCGATGCATATCGACGGAGTTCGCGGTTCAGAGAGGCACGCGACAGGGCTGCCCGCTGTCCCCTCTGCTCTTTGCCCTGGCGGTGGAGCCCCTGGCTGTGCGGCTCCGGAGGGAAGGTGAGAGCTGGGGCATCCCGATAGCGGACACGGTGCATAGTGTTTCCTTGTACGCAGATGACCTACTGATCTATGTACGGGACATTGCGGATGATCTGACACCCCTCTGGGAAACCTTGCAGGAATTTACCACGGCCTCAGGACTACGAGTAAATTGGGATAAATCCGCAATTTATCCGCTGCACCCGGGACTACCTCCACAGGTGGTTCACATGGGAACCCAGCGAGTACCCTGGAGCGCGGAGGCCCCCCGGTACCTGGGTATTCGTCTCTACCATTCCACCGCAGATATGTTCGAGGGTAATCATTGCAGGGCTTTAGCGAGCATTAGGGCTTCGATCGGCTTTTGGAAGAGCCTCCCATTGGCTCCCATTGGGAGAGTGGCATTGGCCAAAATGATTATGGTTCCGAGATTGCTGTACTTTTTTACCAACCTCCCCGTAATCCCGCCCAGGACCTTTTTCCGGGACCTAGACTCCCTTCTTAGTGCGCTCATCTGGGGGTCTAACAGACACAGAATAGCCCTGACAAAACTACAACTGCCCACCACGCAGGGTGGCTTGGGAGCCCCATCCTTCGAAGCCTACTTCTTAGCAGCACAATTGCAATGGCTGTCTCATTGGACAGCAGACAGGTACACTGTGGAAACGCATACCATCGCGGGACGGGTATCAGTTCCGGAGATCCGTCGCTTGCTCCTCCCTGGCACACGCCCAAAGCCCACGTACCCCTTACAGGTGCTGGTCGCACGTAAGTGTATGCTGCGGATACACCGCATGTCCCCGGGGACCCCATTGTACTCCCCTTTACTCACTCTAGTGGGATGGCCCAATCGGGAACACTACTACACGAATAGCGCGCTTCGCACATGGACGGGATGTGACTTAACAGAGGCAGCGTCCCTTTTCGAAGACGGGCAACTAAGACCGTTCCTCAGTTTGGTGGAGGAATACGGGCTTCCCCCAGGGCAGTTTCTGCTACACCGCCAACTCCTAGACAGCTACCGACCACATCAGGACCTAAGTAACCGGGAACCGCTCCCACACCCAGTGCTCCACACGATCCTACACATGGGAGCAGGACGCCATTTAACTACATGGCTTTACAAAGCCATACGGGTATTAACTAATAAACCATTGGCGACCCTCCGGGCCACCTGGGAGGCAGAAATCGGGCGGGTGCTTCATGACGGGGAGTGGGTGAAGGCCTTGAGATACCCGAAGAAAGTCTCCAGAAACGCACGATTTAAAAACATCCAATATTATATCCTACACAGGGCCTATCTCACACCTGCACGCCTCCAACGATTCTACCCTGACACCCAGTTCCTATGCCCCAGATGTCAAGAACAAAACGCAGACTTTCGACATATGTTCTGGAGCTGCTCCGTCATTCAAATCTTCTGGCATCACATTCACACCGCTTTGGGCACCCTCACTGGGCTAACATGCATGAACACTTGGGAGGCCAGCGCCATAGGCATCTTTCGCATCAGTAAGCAACACAAGGTGCAGACTCGCTTCCTCTCCTTAGCGGTGCTCTTGGCCAAACGCAGCATAGCCATGCATTGGCGTTCCCCCATCGGCCCTCCGGTGGCGGCGTGGGTGGGAGCTACACTCAAATGGGCGGCGGCGGAGGAGGAGACATTACGGGAGGAGGAGGTGAAAGGGACCCGCAAGCACCCTATATCAATGGAATGGGCTATGTTACTGTACCAATTTAGGCAGCTCTCCCCGGGGGCGGACCCGCCAGACGACGCATCTACACAACTAATCCGGAATACACAATCACAGGCTCTGCCCACCTGAACCCGTAAGCCCCCAGCCGTGCAAAACCTTGACAGACCCTAACTCCAGGCGCACTGTTACGATTTTGGGTCGCAACGACCAAGATAGGCACACATGGTATTAGAGGTACCTCACCATCACGACGCTGCATTCCCCCCCTAGTGCAATTGGATATATTCTTCCATATTCATCCCCTAGTTTACACCATTGTTGACCCCCAGTTCCTTTGCCATATATGGAACCCGAGATTGTAGGCTGTGAACGTCACGATGATTGTATACACTGTTTAGGCCTCTTGGTAACGAATCATCAAGCAATACAATTGTTGAGTAACCTTACAGGATGCATGATCGGATACGACCACTTGACGAATATGTATGATGTACAATATAAGAAATGTGAAAATGGCAATAAAAATAAGTTTAAAAAAAAAAAAAAAAAAGCATAGTTAAAATCACCAGTCATATCCTCAGGGAGCAAAAGTCTGTTTATCTTAGATGGCTCCAGAGTGATATCCTTAGTTCTATGCATTTCTCACTGTGGCTTAACTGTAACTGAGTTTAAACAATCCTAAGTAAAATATAATAAAGTCATATCAGACATTGCATCCCAACTATCGGCGTCTGCCCAAGCAGACAGTGCGTGAATGACCCATCTACTGTTTTTCTGTCAGGCTCTTCAGAGAGTAACGTCTTTTAATGCTTTATATTATCGAGGGTTTTGTTCCATTTAGGTTCATTAGCATTTGTGCGTGACTCACAGTGCGTTGTGTGACACAACAACCAGTAGGCAATTCATAATAATATTGAGGCGGGCAGATGAGCACTTCCGCTCTGCGTCGCTGCGACATTGTTGTATCCATCCACTACATATCCTGAATCGAGGGTTGACAAAAAGGGAAACCAACCAATAAGGAGGGGGTCGGGCGAGAGAAGAGGGGGGAGCACTGGGGTAGGTTAAAAACACATGGCGGGGGGACAAAGGATTGCCGATCCCCACTACCGCTATCTAGCCCCCCTTTGTTACCAAAAAGTGCCTCTGAGGAAACCCGTATTCTCTCTTGGCAGCATGCACGATGCAGCAAGGGGTAATGGCCATGATTTAATCTTCCGGAGTCAGAGTTCCCCCGTCAGGGAGGGTGTCTGCTCTGTAGGCTTCCAAAAGCCCCCTGGATCAGTAGGGTATACTACATCGTCAAACAACTTTAAGGCCCAGAGCCGTGGTGGTTGTAATCTAACATGCTCCAGTCCCCCCAAATGATCCACCAAAGGCTTCCAGAGCTTCCGGAACTTAGTATCTCGGAATTGAAGACGTGCCGTGAGCAACTCCATCGCCACAACATGCCACAAGCGGGTGAACCACACATTTATGGAAGGTGTCTCTGCTTTCTTCCAATAAAGGGCAACAGTTTGTTTTGCAGCACCCAGCATGTGGAGGCTAAGGTGCCGATCCCGGCCCGTCATGGCTCGCATAGTCGCTGGTCTAAGGCCCAAAATAACTGTAAGCGGGTCCTCGGGCAGGGGATATCCTAGCACCCTTTTAATATGGCTGAGGACCTCTTTCCAATAGGTAGTCAGGAGAGGGCACGTCCACCAAATGTGTATGAAATCTCCCAGCGCTTGAGTACAGCGCCAACATAGGGGAGACGCCTTACGAAACATTTTTTGAAGTCGGGCGGGGGTAGAGTACCATTGGGTCATTACTTTGTAGGCAGACTCCTGTTGGGGGATGCTACGAAAGGTTTTGGGGATGTCTCCCCAGAGTCGCGCCCACTGAGAAGGGGCAACACCTGAGCCGGAGAGGGTTTGCCACCGCAGTGGATATGGGTGAGGATCTACATGCTGTGCATGCTGGAGTACTTTGTATATGCGAGAGATCAGCCCCTTATAGGTGCCAAACGTACGTGCCAACCGCTCGAACGGAGTGAAGGGCCGCGTGGCCGCCTGCGTCAGGGAGTAGCCCTGTATCCAGTGTCGAAGCTGTCTATACTGGAATTTGTCCTTTTCTGTTAAACCAAATTCTTGTTTGCATTGAGCAAAAGTTTTAAGATCCCCTCCTAGAAATAGATCCCGTATCGTCCTACAACCGGTTTCCGTCCAGTTCGCAAAGTAAGGTGGGCGACACGCCGGGGGGAACTGCGGATGGCGAACAATTGGAGTGTGAGGGGATGGGAAGGTGGTAAGGCCCCTGCGGACTGCCACCTTGTCCCAAATCTCGAGGACCGTTTTAGTAGGGACAGCCATGTAGGCGCTGCGATGGCGTACCTCCTGAGGCAACCAGGTATGGTCCCAAAGCAGGCGACAGGTGACTGCCCTATCCATGTGAAACCACACTTTTTCGCTCTCCCATGCTCCCCGTTCCAGAATAAAGCGGAGATGTGACGCCCAATAGTAGTCAAGTAGATTGGGGCAGGCGAGTCCGCCCCTATCCCGGGGGAGCTTCAAGATTTTATTAGAGAAGCGTGGTTTCTTTCCACCCCATACAAATGCAACCAGTTCGCGTTGCAACCCCTGGATTTGGTGCTCCGGAATAGGTGTCGGTAAGGTTTGAAAGAGGTAGAGGATCTTCGGTAATATAGACATTTTCACCGTGTTGAGGCGGCCGAGCCAGGAAAGTGGCAGGGCTTTCCATGCACGTAAATCGGCAAGGACTGAGAGTTTATATTCCTGCCAATTGGCCTGCGCCCAGGTAGCTAGGTCCGGGGTCAAGTTGAGGCCAAGGTATCTCACCGACCTGCTCGCCCACTGATAAGGAACGCGGGCCTGCAGTGCCATAATTTCCTCGTCTGGGATCGTAATATTAAGAGCCCAGGACTTCGTGTGGTTAATTTTAAGCCCTGAGGCGCGTTCATAGGTTTGGAGCAACGAGTGCACCGCAGGCAGCGAGCGCAAAGGATCGGATAGAGTGAGAAGGAGATCGTCCGCAAAGAGGGCAATCTTGTGTTCCACACCCCTAAGAGAGATACCACATAAATCGGGGGACCGACGTATCATAATGGCGAGAGGTTCCACCACAAGGGCGAACAGCAAAGGCGACAGGGGGCAACCCTGCCGAGTGCCCCTGCAGATGGAGAGAGGCTGCGTGAGCTGGCCATTTACTCGCACCCTGGCCACTGGTGAGATATAGGGAGCCATAATACGCGCCACCATCTTAGGGCCCAGACCCACTTTCTGTAAAACTGCACGGAGGAATGCCCAGTCCACCCGATCGAACGCTTTTTCAGCATCGAGCGATAGCAGGCAGGCCGGTATTCCCCAATGCCTAGCCTTCCCAACAATATGGGCTATTCGGCGCACATTGTCCGCGCCCTGGCGTTGATGGATAAACCCCACCTGGTCCGGATCAATGAGGTTAGGCAGGTGAACGCTAAGCCGTTTAGCAAGAATTTTGGTGTACAGCTTAAGATCTGTATTTAACAGGGCAATGGGCCGATAAGAGGAGCAGAGGGTGTGATCCTTCCCAGGTTTAGGGATGAGGGCTATTTCAGCCATCGCCATGTCCGAGGAAGGTCCACAGACTCCGCGAACGAATTGAAGAGACGCAGGAGATATGGCTGTAATTGCGGCAGAAGGCGCGATAAAACGATACCGGGAGCCCGTCAGGACCAGGCGTTTTACCTAATGGGAGGTCTTTCAGAGCGCCAGCTATTTCTTCCAGAGTAATAGACTCTTCCAGGAGCCCAGAGTGGTGCTCGCTCAGTGGCTCCCAGTCACATGCGTCCATGGCAGCCGAGATCAGATCTGGTGCGGGTGGATCACCAGTGTAGAGAGACGCGTAATAGTCACGAAATGTTAGAAGCTTCGCCGATTCCGTGATAGCCCATGACCCATCTGCCATCTGCAGCTTTGCAATGTGGGCCTTGGCCGCCCGTGTTCGCAAGCGCCGCGCTAGGACAGTGCCTACCCTGTCTCCACCATCATTAAAGCGCTGCCGGAGCCCAAGCAGAGCATGTTCGGCCTTGTTTTTTCTATGCACACGGAGCAGGCCTCTAAGGACGGCTAGGCGTCATTTGTGAGCCGCCAAAGGGCGCTCCTGATCCATCTTCTCGAGCGTCTTAATTTCGCGCATAAGCTTGTTTTCATAAAGCTGGGCCTCCCGCGCCCTAGCAACAGCTATAGCTGTGAGGGTACCTCGTATCGTAGGTTTGAAGGCGTCCCACAGGAGAGGGAGGGGAGTCCCCGGTAAATCATTAGTTTCAAAATACGCCAATATAGCCACCTGAAGTTCTTCCCTATCTACCGGATCTCGAAGAACATGGTCCGGAAATCACCATCGGCACGACCGCGTCGAGCGGGTGGGACGCTCATGTAGAAGCAACTCCAAGTGAGCATGGTCGGAGACCGAAATGCTAGAGTGGGTCGCCGACAAGGTATCCTTAAG
The DNA here is from genome assembly GCF_964204655.1 of Triturus cristatus. NCBI lineage: Eukaryota > Metazoa > Chordata > Amphibia > Caudata > Salamandridae > Triturus > Triturus cristatus. Next base: position 807,095,023 of record NC_140591.1, read on the forward strand.
CAAAGAGTGGGACACAAAAAAAAGGTCGATGCGAGAGTAGGAGCAGTGTGCATGGGAGTAGTAGGTGTAATCTCGCAGCCCAGGGGAGTGGTAGCGCCAGACATCCACCAGGTTTAGAGCAGCAAGGGATTTCTTCACTGCTGCGGACATGGCCCCGACCCCATGGAAGGTGCCCCCAGGCGATCCCACACCAAGTTGAAGTCTCCTCCGACTATGAGGTCTGAGTTCACCGAGTCAAGGTGTTCCCTAATTATCCTACGCAGGAAGGCATCCTGACCCTGATTGGGGGCATATATATTGCAGAGAGTGAGTGTGCGGTGCCGCCTCCTGATCTCCACCCTCAAAAGTCGACCCTCAGTGTCCCTAAGCACTTTAGTATAACCCTGGGGGAAGCCCGCCCTGCAAAAAATAGCTACCCCCGCTGTCTTAGTGGCTGCTGAGGACCAGAACTGATGGGGGAAATATGGGTGAGCCATTCGAGCCACATCAGACTTAAGGAGGTGAGTCTCCTGTAGGAAGATTATATCGGGGCTCTGCAGTAGCAAATACCGCCATATTTGGCGTCGTTTGTTGGGCGAGTTGAGCCCTTTCACATTAAGGGAAACAATCTTCCAATAAGGTGCAGTAGTCATTGTCACTGATCATCTGATGGAGCTGCCACCTTGCGGCTCCTCCACGTGCCAGTATGTCCCCCCCGCCAAGAGGGTATAAAGGGAGGGGGAAGAGAAGGGGGAGGGTAGGAACGGGGAAAACAACTGAAGCGCTGGAACGGCCAACATGGCCAACAAAGCCTATAGGGAGTAGCCAGGCACAATGGCACAAGCTGTCCCGGGGATGTCACTATCCCAGAAATAGGGTTGGGGGTCGGTCATCGCGTTATCTATGAATCCAGTTCACCGAAAATCAGCTCCGGGCCGCCGCCCCAGAAATGCAGATGTAGCGCCTGAGAATGGGTAGAATGTGTGCCCCTAAGTGAGGCGTCCAGGGCGTTGGAGAGGGGGCCAAGACAACTGCAGGCTAGCCAGGCGGAAAGCCACCTTATCCCTGAGGCAGGCGACAGGCAAGTCATTCCGCGACAAGAGGATTAATTTGGGAGCAGACGCCTGTGATCCAGACGGCGCGGACCACCCTCCAGGGATTTTATATGCTGTATGATATCCTGCTTGTCCCGTGATGATCTGCTTCCATCGGGGGAGGAGGGGTGTCTAGAGCGGCGCACCGTGGACCACTGAGGTTTCAGCGGGACTCGGAGGTTGGCAGGATGACGCGAGGGGCTGGCCGGCGGGGTGTCCGGGATTTGAAGCAACTGAGCCGCCTCTCTGTAGGATCTCAGCACGCGGCGCTTGGATTCCCATTGGAACATGAGAGCAAAGGGATGGCCCCATTGGTAACGGATGTTGAGTTCCCGCAGTTTGTCAGTGATGGGTCGGAAATCCCTCCGGCGCCGGAGAGTCGTGGGGGCCAGGTCCTGAAACAGCTGGACGGGCTTGCCTCTGCACAGTATTTCGGGCTTATCTCTAGCCGCTTTGAGAATGGCTTCCTTTTCGACGAAGAAATGGACCCGTGTCAGAATATCAGGGATGAGCCCAGGTCTCCCAGACGGTCCCGAGACCCTATGCGCACGGTCCAGGGTTGGCGGTGAAGCGCCGTCATCCCCTCGGATGTCATGGAGCAGGTCTGCCACAAACGTCATTGTATCCGCACCTTCCGCTCCAATTGGAACCCCCCTTATGCGTATGTTGTTCCGGCGCCCCCTATTTTCCAAGTCCTCCTGTTTAATCTGAAGTTCAACATGCTGTTCTTCTAGAGTTGCAAGCCGCTGCCATAAGTGTTCCTGGTCCTCCGTGCGAGCATCTAGGGTCTTCTCTAGGTCGTCTGCTCGGCCCCCTAGTTCCCCCACATCTCTCCGGAGCTCTTTAACACATGCTTGAACTTCCGTACGAAGTGATCCGATTTCTGTTTTGAGCTCTTGCATGAACAGCGCCATGAAGAATTTCCAGCTCCCGACGATGCAGCGCCCGTCGGTGCTGCACCTGGCTTGCTCCATAGATCTATAACTGTGGCGTCCTTGGAGGCCGCCGGTGGCTCCTTCCCTGACTTAGTGCGAGTCATATTTCAAAAGCACCGTTAGTTAGTCTCACAATGTGCTGGATAGATGGCCAATCCACCTCCCCTCCCTCGCCTAGAGCAGCGCCCGGACTCCCCGGCCACAGGCCCCAAAGACGTCAGGGAGGCCGCAGCAGACCAACCAGAAGACCAGGGCACCGTGCTCCAGAGGGTCCGCGAAGGACAGCACCACAAAGCCAAAGCTAAGGTATTCAGGCTCCCCACAGCCAGAGAAAGTGTAGCAAGCCTCCAGCCCACTGCGCAGCTCAGAGCCTCCAGGCACTCAACATGTCCTCCAGGAGCTCCTCCAACGCAGCGAGCCCCACACCTCCGATAGTTCCAGCCTTGTCTTTCGGGGAGGGTGCAGGGAAGGCGCAGCAGCGCACAATGGGACACTACTTCGTTCACAGTCTACCAGGGGAGCTGCGCCGGGGTGCCCAGCAGCGCAAGAGTCCGGGTCGCGCCACCGCCCCAGCAGGACAGGATAGCAGGGCAGGAGGCTGTCACCACCAGGGGGAGCTCCATGCCCTGGGGGGGCCGGAGGCAGCTGACAGCTCAGGTGGCGTAAGGTAGTGTTCTCAATGTCTCTCCCCATCCGTGAGCCTGACTATGTTTCGGGGCAACCCCGCCACCGCATGGCCAGCATAGATCGCGCAAGACCCAAGAGGGGGTCAGCAGGCACAGTTCCTCCAAGTCCACCTCCCCGGGGGGCTCACTGCCAGCAGCCGTTCGACGCTATCCAACTGGCAGGACGCTCACGCAGTGTAGTGCTGGCCACCGTCTATTTCCCCAATGCCAGCACTGTCCCCTCTTACCACCAACAGAATGTGCCAGCAGCTCCGCTGATCCAGGCCCCCTCCTGCTTTCTCCCACTCGGCTGCAAAGCAGGCAACGAACCAGGCCTCGCAGCAGCTGACCAAGGGGGCCCGATGCAAACCCCCGGGGTGCTCCACGGTACTTTTTTTTTTTAAGTTCAAAAACCTTTAGTGCAACTTTCAACAGCATACAACCACTCGCCTACAACCTCATCGGCCGGCTACAGTAGACATTGTATTGATCTTTCAAACACCTTGTACACAGCCAATCTGCCGACAACCCGGGGGTCCGGTGGCACGTTTGCATATATACCCCTCTGAACTTCAATGTTGTGTAATACAGAGCAGACTCGGGCCATGGACTGAAAGAGTGACCAGTAGGCCCATGCGGACCACGTAGCGCTAACATTCCCCATACATGGGGGCCAACATACCCTCGCAGCCCACCAGGGGTCACACAAATACCAATCCCTCTGAGCAATCAAGCAGAACAACCCACCACATACGTCCCCACGGGTCTCTTCACCACCACGGCCAAGCCATAAGGAGCCCCACTAGTCGGATGCCACCCCAGCCTGCACTACACTCTCCGGCACCTGGTCTTCCCCTTCAGCGGAGCTAGTCTGCGCCGTCAGATATGCTCTAAACGGGTCCCATATGTCTTTCGCTCTGCTTTTCAAAGGTTGCGTTTCGGCATAGATCGCGTTCTGGTCCTGACAGTACAAAACATCCTCTAACCACTCCTTGAATTTTGGTGCTCGACCCCTGCCCCACCTGCACGCGACCCGCCGTTTCGCTAGCAACAGTACGATGTTAACAAGTTTACGGTGCTCCTTAGGTACCGACACTGTATGGCCCAGCAGCATCACCAGCGGGTCAAACTCAACCACAGCCCCCACCATGGCCGTAAGCGCAGTATGGATTTGTGACCAGTAGTCCGCTACCCCGGGACACATCCAAGAAAGATGCAGAAAATCAGCCCCCTCCGAACGGCACCTCTCACATCGATCAGAATCCGACAACCGAAAGCGAAACTTCCTAACAGGAGTGCTGCCGTTCCCTGCTAAGATTGTGGAACGGGTGGTCAGTAACACCCTTTCCAACTACCTGGAACATCATACACTACTGGATGGGGCCCAATTCGGTTTCCGGCCTGCTCATGTCACCGAAACTGCCCTTATTATCGCCATGAACGAACTTCAAAGGCGAGCAGACAGAAGTCAGGCATCATTTTTGATACTGCTCGATATGTCTGCCGCCTTTGACACGGTGAACCACAAGATCTTACTGAGTCGCCTCTGGGAGGTAGGAGTGAGGGATACGGCGCTGCAGTGGTTCCACTCTTTTTTGCAGGACAGGCAACAAGCAGTATCTCTACCTCCTTTCCAATCTACTTTCTCCCCGGTAACGCACGGAGTCCCTCAGGGCTCGGCCATTAGTCCTATACTTTTTAATATTTACCTTAGGCCACTTATTCTGCTGATCAAAAGTTTCGGCATCCAAACCATTAACTACGCTGACGACACGCAGATGATCCTCTCCTTGGAAGGAGAGGACTCTATCTCCATAGAGACCCTACACAATTGCCTGCGGGAGACATCAAGTTGGCTGAAGATGAATTCACTTCAGTTTAACGCAGGAAAAACCGAGGTGCTTTTTAACAGTGGCTCGAGGACTCCCTGCCCGTTCCCCAGCAACTTCTGGCCTCCGGAAACTGCTTCTAAGGTACAGCCTGCAGACTCTGTCCGCAATCTAGGGGCCATGCTTGACCACCAGCTCAGCATGGAGACCCATGTTCAGAAAACTTCTGCCTGTTGTTATGCCATTCTGCGCTCTTTAAGGAAAGTTCTACCCCTCCTACCCACCCAGGCTCGCGCTCAAGTAGTCAGATGCACTATCCTGAGCAGGTTGGATTACTGCAATGCCCTCCTTCTCGGGGCCCCGGAGTATCTACTAGACAGGCTACAAAGAGTCCAATCTGCGGGTGCAAAACTTGCCCTGGGGCTCCCGTCAAGATCCCATGGACCATCCGCCTTGGCACAACTGCACTGGCTTCCCCTTAGACAGAGAGTGCAATTTAAGGCCCTCTGTATTGTCTTTAGGGCTCTTCACGGCTCCGGTCCTGCCCCTTTTCATTCCAAGTTTGTGTGGTACGTTCCTACCAGAAAACTCCGCTCCTCGGATGCCAAACTGGTGGTCACCCCCAGATTCAAGAAAGTCAGATCTGGAGGAAGATCCTTTGAGGTGACTGCCGCTAGACTCTGGAACTCCCTCCCCGCCGACATTAGACATACCGATGACCTTCTACCTTTTAGAAAAAAGGTTAAAACATGGCTCTTCCCGGGCTAGCCCTAGTCTCCCTGTTCCTCCCCCCCCCATCCTCCTCAGACTCTGTCAGCGCCAGGATGCCTGCAACGGCGACAGTTTGCGCTTTACAAATTCCTAAAATAAAAAATAAATAAATAAATAAATAGTACCAGCGCTGCAGAAACTTATAATGGATAATACGCAATCTGCAGCTGGAGGAGATCTGGGAAGTGAGCTCACAGCAATACGCCCACTGTGCCTCCGTGATGTCCCTACCCAACTCAACAGTCCATCCGCGAAGCGCTTTACAGCCTGCCTTACCACCCCCCTCTTGAATACTGCAATATAACTGAGAGACCAAATGCCTACCATCCGTAGAAGCAAGCAAGACCCGCAACGGAGTCACCACTTCGGGTTCTGCCGGATAATGCGGTATCACCAGTCTCATCCCTTGCCGCAACCGGAGATAGTAAAAGACCTCCAGTGGAGTAGGCTGATAACCCTCGAAAAATTGCTCCTTCGTCTTGAACTTACCATTCACAAAGAGATCTCCCCAATATCGGATCTTTATCTTAGCACATAACACGCGGAACCCGCCTTCCTGCAACAGAGAAAGACCTGGATGATAAGCCAACGGCAGCAACGGAGCATATAACAGACTAGCAGTCAGCCTGCGCAGTATGCGCTGCCAAGCATCAATCGTGCACGTCACGGTGGTGTGCGGTGTTTCGATCGCAGTGACTGGACCATGAATGATTCCATGTAGTGGCAGAGGCCGAGCCACCCAGTCCTCAACCGCCAGCTGCGGCATGCAGGGCGTAGGGGTAATCCAATGATAAGCAAAGTGTGCCTGCGCACTTAGGTAATATGCCTGAAAGTCGGGGACATCAAATCCCCCCTTACTGTACGGCAGGGTGATAGTCGACCAGGCCAGGGTGGGCTGTTTACCAGCCCAGAACAGTCGCAGCAGCTCGGAGCGCAGCGTCCGAAAGAAGAACGCACCTGGGTAATACGGAATATTCTGGAAAGAATATAAAAAACGAGGCAACACCACCATTTTAATCAAGGAGGCTCTACCGGCCATGGTCAATGGCAACAATATCCAGCGCGACACATCCTCCGTCAGCTTACTGATGGCTGTGCCATAATTCAGACGAAGAGTCTCTTCCCGGTTCCTCGAGACTCGATCCCCCAAATATCGGAGATCCGATTCACACCACTCCAACGGGTAATCTAGTGCATATCGCCCTACCGCGGCAGTCAGGGGGAAAAATTGCGATTTCCTCCAGTTAATGTGTATTCCAGACAATCTACCAAAGACCACAAATTCGCGGAGCAGCGAATTCAGGTTATTCTGCGGATCTACCACATAGAGTGTTAAGTCATCAGCATATAAGGACACATCAATCTGTCTTTGAAAACATTTGAAGGCACTGTGTTTGTGGAGTTGTCGGATACGACATGCCAAGGGTTCAATCGCGATGGCGAACAGTAGCGGGGACAGCGGGCACCCCTGCCTGGTTCCCCTAGTTAATGGAATCGGGTTAGATAACTCCCCATTGATCAACACTCTAGCCGTAGGGTCAGTATAAAGCAATTTTATCCAAGCAACAAATATTTTGGGAAAACCCATCCGATACAGAATAGCGAACAAATAATTCCACTCTACTGAGTCGAACGCCTTGGTGGCGTCCAGGAATATAGCCGCGACAGGCAATTCCGGCGCTATCGTTTGAATCAAGGAAAAAAGCGTTCGCAAGTTACAAGCGGTAGATCTACCCGGGACGAACCCTGCCTGATCTGGAAGGGCAATTTTAGTCATCAACAATGAGAGTCGCATGGCCAACACCTTCGCAAGAATCTTGGCGTCACAATTTATCAAGGATAGTGGTCTATAGGAGTCGCAATCTACCACATCCTTATCTGGTTTCAACAGAGAGGTGATCACCACCTCCCTCATCGATCTCGGCAACACTCTTGCCTCCAGGGAGTCCTCATAGACTTCTCGAAGCACAGGAGCCATTATGTCAATATAGCTTTTGTAAAATTCCGCCGGCAGCCCGTCCAACCCAGGCGCCTTGCCATTACTCAAAGACATAATCGCTTCCCGTATCTCATCCAACTCAAATGGGGCTCCCAGAAATTGCCTGTGTTCATCACTCAGCCAACATAATGCTATATCGTCTAAGAAATCACCAAACTGGACTTCACCAACTTCACGGGCTGTGTATAATCTCTCGTAATGCTCAACGAATTGCCGTAATATCCCCTTTGTATCTTGATGTAGAGCCCCGCTCTGTGCACGTATCTCTATTATGTGCGAAGCGCCCCGCGACTTCCTAGTAATTCCCGCCAGTGCCCGCCCAGGTCTCTCCCCTTCACAATAGCGACGGGCCTGCCAATGTTTCCCCCTGAAGTTGGCCTCCCTTTCCGCCTCTCGCTCGTATTGCGACAGCTTTTCCCTAAACTCCTTGTGGAGTGGGCCCATCGGCTCTCGGGCCATGGCAGTCTCCAGCTCCTTAAGTTCGACCTCCAGCTTGGTGAGCGTGCCACGGATGGCCCTTAATACCCCAAAGCTCTTGGAGATGTAAAAACCCCGAACCGTGACCTTAAAGGCCTCCCAGATGTTCTCAACACTATCCACTGACCCTTTGTTGCGTGGAAAAAAGTCCGCAATCTCCTCCCCCAGTTCTGTCTGGAATAGTGGATCCAATAGTGCCGTGGGCTGCAGACGCCACTGCGATGCTGCCCTGCCATACCCCGGGATAGCTACCTGCACCAGCACCGGACAATGGTCCGAGTAGGACCGCGGCAAATGCGTCACTCTGCCCAAATCCACCGCCAATCCACGGGACAGTAAGCAGTAGTCAAGTCTAGCCCAAGTGTTGGCATACACCGTGTAATGCGTTCCCTCCCGGACCCCAGCATGCACAAACCTCCAACTATCCACAAGCTCGCCTTCCGTCATTATGCCCTCCACCGCATCTCTCGCGTTTCTGTTATATTGGGGGCTACCATCCGATCTATCTAACCCAGGTGCCAATGTGATATTAAAATCTCCACCCCATATGATATGCATAGATCCAGTATTCAGTATCTCACCCCACAATTTGGTGTAAAACACAGGCGAGTCCACATTAGGCCCATAACAGTTGACAATTGTGACCGTATCAGTACCCAGTCTGCCCCACATCAATACAAATCTGCCCTCATCATCCATGCGTTCACCCAACCGCACAAACGGCACCGTTTTTTTAATCAGAATCTCCGTACCTCTGGCATACCCAGAATATGAGGAAAAACTACGCACTGCCGCCCATCTATTCGCAAAGGTATAGGTGGCCCGGGGGCTAAGATGCGTTTCTTGCAGCAGCGCGATCTGCACCTGATGCTGGTCCAAATAGGCCACCACCCTCCGACATTTTCTCGCATCATTCAACCCCCGGACATTCCAGGACATAACCGTTAGTCTGGAACTGCGGCTTTGTTCAGACATCCACAGTCATTCACACATGATCCAGATCGCCGCCTCCCCCAAACACATCTTCCGCCAAAGGAAACAGCCACATCACCCATAACCCCGGCCATATCCAGCCAATGCAACCACGGGACCCCCCGCAGTGTCAGCGCTGTGCATCCCTAGCTTTGTCCTAATCCATAGCCTACAAACACAATACCACTTAGTTACACTCCTCTCATTTTGCGAGCTCCAATCATACAAACAGCAACTACAACCCTTGTACCCTCCCACTGAAGCAATCCCCAACCTGCCAGCAGTGTACCCTCCCAATCCCTCCCACACACACCCCAATAACTAGGGCTAAAAGAACCCTCAACCCCAAAACCGTATGCTAGGGTAATTCCCATCGGGTAACTTATCTAGGTGGCATCACTAATACCCCCCCACAGCGGCCCGCCCGAACCACACCAAGTGCCGCCCAGCCCGGCAACCAGGAGGGGGGGCGTCCGGCGCTATAATCAAAGGCATCCTGATGCATACCGTCAACCTCTAATGATAACCATAAACCTGTTATCGCGATAAGGTCCTGCTTCACAGACGCAGAGGGACCCCATACCCCAGGGACCCTGGCAACAACCATCTATCATAATACACCCTACTCCCCCACGTCAACCATACCCACACTGAAATCATTACAATGTCTTTCAACGATAAAGCACCATCTAAGCTCTGAACCAGCGCAGCGATCATTACAATGTCTTTCAACGATAAATCACAATCTAAGCTCTTAACCATGAGTCTATATGCAGGTGCAGTGCTGACCACTCACGATTCCCCAGCTGCCAGCGGTTCTGGACTAGGGGCCAGTTCATCGTCTGCTCCTGCTCCCAATCTCCGATTCCGTTTATGCTGCTTGAGAAACTCCTCCACCTGCTGTGGAGTTGTAAAGAATTTCTGTCTCCCTTGGTACGTAACCCGCAGGCGTGCCGGATAGAGCAATGCGTAGTCTATTTGCAGATTGCGCAGTTTAGTCTTGACTGCAAGGAATTTCCTACGTTCCTCTTGAACCAGCGGGGTGAAGTCCGGATACAGCGTGAAGGAATTGCCCTCATAAGACAACGACCTCGTACTTCTTGCCGCTCTTAAGGCCGCATCCCGGTCGCGGTAATTAAGCATCCGGGCTATAATCGGCCTAGGCGTCGCCCCCGGCTTCGGCCTGGGGCCCAGGGCCCGATGCGCCCGCTCCACTATAAAGTGTGTAGAGAATGTCTCAGAGCCCATCGCCGCCACCAACATCTTCTCGACGTACTCCTCCATGTTGCCCACATTTGTTGTTTCCGGAATTCCTACGATGCGTACGTTGTTACGCCTACTCCTCGCTTCTAAATCCTCATTTTTAGCTGCGATGACACGTAGGAGATTGTCCATTCTGGATAGCTGCGACGAGTGTTGGGTCACCACATCCTCTGAGTCCGATATTCGCTGTTCCGCCTCTTTCAAGCGAGCCTCGTGCGCGTCCACCTTGTGCACCACCGCATCCATACGTGACGAGAGCCTGTCCACTTTATCCGCGATCGTCGCGAACCCTTGCCGCACCTCGCATAGTACTGCCTATAAGTTAGTCTCTGCGTCCACAGCTCCCCCCGACGCATCAGCCGTCTCATCCGGGTGGCGCGACTTCTCTTCTGGCGCTGTCACTTTCTTACTAGCCGCAAACGTGAGTTTGGGCTGTCTAGTGTCCGTCTTGCCCATCGCTTTCCCAGGGCAAAGGTCTCCAGAACCACCTGCGTGAGCACCACGACCCCCCCCCCCCCCCCGATTTTTCGGGGGCGCTCAATGCGTCTGTCCAAAAACACAAGCGATCACCGTGCACGTCCCTCCATGCAGTCGATCACTGTATCTACTGCACCAGCTCCACTCCAATATTGCAGGCCACGTGCGTTCAAACAACGCAGCCACACTATCAAGGGGCACCAGCTGTGAGCTCCAGGCCTGGGGGGACAGTTCGCCATCACCGGTGAGGCCAATATCACTGCCGCTGCATCAGGAGCTCTTCGCACTGCTCCTCTCCCAGTGTCCGGGGGGGGGGGGAAAATCGCCGCCCCTCACCGCTATCTTGGGGTGCAAAAAACGTTCTTGCCCCGAGGATCCTTCTCTGCGCCTGCCACCACCAGTTCACTCCCGGGCGCTCGGGCCCTGCAGTCGCTCCAGGGGACGGGGGGGGGGGGGGGGGGGCCAGTACACCGCCGCTCGCTCTCACTCGCCACTCCGTACCTCCGATCCGCTTCGCTCACCCATCCAGGTCACCACGAGCTCGGGGGTTCCTCCCAGGCTGTCGCCTCCGTCCGCGGCCTTCCAACGCACTACCAGCCACGACCTCGCCTGCCAGCTCGATCCCAGGCCTCCGCACAGCGGCTTCCGGCGTCGCAGCCGCTGCAACTTTCGGCTCCTCTCGCGGCGGGCTCCCACCAGCTGGAGCCCTCTACGCCCGTCCACACACTCCTGCCACCTGGCTGGACCTGCGCCTGCAGTGACGGCACCCAGGTGTGCCCGCAAAAGGATAAATAAACGGATTAATGGCGCCGGACAGCGGGAGCCCTACAAGAAGGCGTCCATTCGCTAGTGCGCCACCTAGCGTCCCCTGCTCCACGGTACTTAAAATGGCGGTCGCTTCCTGCGAGATGGGCCTCCACCCGCCAGCAGCAGCGCAGGCTCCCAGGGCCCGCTCCGCCCCACGCCGGCAGCTCGCTCCCCAGCCTCAGTTCCTGGCCGTCCACGGGCGAGTGTAGGGCTCCGGTAGCTTCTCAGGTAGGCCACCGTGACAGCACGCAGCGGGGGCGCAGAGATTCTCCAACGGTGGTGTCGGAATCAAGGATAGCAATGAGCAGTGGCAGCCGGCTGGGGCCCAGGCCCCCAGGACCCCCTTAAGTCTCCAGCGCCTGTTCTCCCCAGTCGCCGCCTCTGGATATATTCAGGCGCGCAGGGGCCCCCAGCCAGCCCAGACCGGGCGGTGTCAGGCCCAGAGTCTGTGCGTCTCCCCGTGACAGGAGGGCATAGGCTAGTCCTCTCAACCTTACAGGGTGCGGAAAGCGTGGCAAGCAGGTGACAGTTCGCTGGGGCCCAGGCAAGCCGGGAGCCACTCTTCGAATTGCGCTCCCCTCCGGTCGCCGCACCCACAAAGCCGCCACAGGGTCGGTCCCCTCCGCAGGGCCCCACTCGCCCAGGCCGAGGCAAGCGCTCCAAGTTCACAAAATGGCGGCGGGCGCCCTTCCGTCTGCACCCGCTCACCCCAGCCAGGCGGCGTTGCTAAAAGGCCACGGCCCAGGTCTCTCTCCGCTTCGCAGCCTCCTCCCAGCGCCGTCCCTCCGGCCCGGGATGACGTCCCCGCGCCCCCAGGGGCCTCCGGCTTACCCAACCTGGGTGAGGGAAATGGTGGTCGTCTCTCCTCTCCTGGTGCTCTTGGGTCCCACAGCCCGGACAGCATGAAGTCAGCGGCGGCAGGGGCTCTCCAGGGCGAAGTCCCACCCTCGGCAGGCAGTGCAGGCTCTCCCCTGTCCCGGACACCGCCAGATACCAGGAGGCCGAGATCGGAGCAGTCAAGATGGCGGGCAACGCGATAGACTCCAGGCCCTCCGAGCCCCGCGGCGCAGGATTCCGCCTCTGGCCACACTGGGCGATCTCCGAGCCCTCTTTCAGTGACCCCAGGCAGTCCGCTCTCCATACGCGCCCAGCCCGGGCTCTTCTGGAGCCGCTACACCGCTTTTGAGGCTGAAGATTGCGGCGGCGGCCCGGAGCACAAACGGCGCGCGTCTCACTCCATTAGTAGCGAGACCACGCCCCCCCAAGACAAACACTTTTGATATGTGATGTTCACATTTTTGATTTTCAAATCCAGAAACGTGTATTTTCCTCCCATGTTAAATAGGATTTTCTTTTAAGACCAGTCAGAAGTTAATTACACACCTCTAAGCCATGTTGTCTGTTGTGTTGAAAAGCAGGTCAGTTTAGATCATGCCATTCCATTGGCTGCCTATTTAGAAATAGTACTTCTGGGTATGTGGAAAGCACATGATGCTTTATCTTTTTGTGGTGCCTTTAGATATGTCTGAATGGTGAAATATTTTGAAGCTGTTGCATCATATATGTTTCTGATAGATGGGATAGCCAGAGTTTTCTTATTTAATTAGTGCAGTCTGAAGGGGGGGGAAACTTAGTGGGGGTAGGTAGATAGCTGCAGGTAAGTTAAGTGAGGGCGCTGCCAAAAAGAAGACAGAGAAGGGAGGATGGTTAGCCAGTGGCAGTGTACAGAAAATGGGTAAGTCGAGCCTCAGAAAGGAACCCCTTTCTACTTTTCCCCGTTAACTAGAAAGGGGTATCGACACTTCTGGATAGCTTCTGAGCTTTAAACAACATTAAATAATTGACTCTAAAAGATGATGTTTTATGCTTACTGTAGGAGAGTAGGGTCTGCTTTCTATGTTCACCCCCACTTTTTGCTTTTGCTTTACTGGTTTTCGACTTAGATGTGGCTGTGGGCCTGCTAATCAGACCCACAGCCCGCTGTTCTCTCTCTAAATTAATACTATGTACTTTAGGTGCATAACCCAATTGGATAGGATCACCTTATTGGCCCCTGTACAGTGTACCTTAGGTACCCAGGGCATAGGTGTACCCTAGGCCTACCAGGGGCTGCAGCATGTATTATGCCACCCCTGGCCTGGCCTTCCATTATGACACAACTGGCTGATCACTCAGCTGGGGCAAGGTCGTGTAATCACCCCTTGCTTAGGTGTAGTATTCCTATACCTACCTTATATATAGACACATGTGTACCTATCAGCCACTCCTATGGCAGGCCTTAACAATCCTGGAGGCAGAGTGCTTGATAACATGTGAGATAGTGCTCTAGCATGAGCTGAGCCTGTCTGCAGCTTTCGGAACCATGTCCTTATAGCTGTTCTATGATATAGCCTACCATATACTCTTAAAGTGCCTTATAATCTTAAACGGTTATGGTAACTATGGTTTGGCTTTATCAAAACATGTCGTGTAAGGTGTCTAACACTTTGGAATAATACCCCCATCCCATTTCTGGTGATGAGGATCTTATCCCTCCCTTCTAGAGGGAGAAGACATGTTGAAACCTACTTACCCGGTTAAAGTTAACCAGAGCCCCAGCATCACAAGATGGATGCTGCTGCCACGACACAAGTCTGACCTCCTGCTGCTGGGAGTGATCCCGGCACGGGAGGCTTGGACAATAGGTTTCCTGCCTTGGGAGGTGCGAGCACCACCCCAGACAGGCCTTAGTGTATTGGGGCAGGGAGGGATGAAAGAAACGAGACACTGCCTGGGGCACACAAGGTGTCCCATGCATAGTCCAGTTCAAACCGGTGCTGGGGCACTCCAGCCCCAGTCCTGGCGCGAAACTGGACAAAGGGAAGGGGGTGTAACCACCCCCTCCCAGGTCCCTCCCATAAGGCGTGACCTAGCAGGCAACCCAGCCCCCCAGATTAGTATAAGTGTGGTAGCTGGGCCCCAGGAGAGTAGATTATCCTGAACCTGCAACTTGAACAGAAACTCTGGACCTTCGACATTCGAAGAGAGAAGAAGACTGAAGAATCTCCCTTGTGGCCAAGGAGTGGCTACCCTGTGCAAACAGGCACCATCAAGAGACTTACCCTTTGCTTTGCTGAAGTTCTACGAGGGACCGACTGCAGAGCCCGACCAGAGCCTTGACTTCCAGACTTCTCCGACCCTGATCCACATCCACAGCCGAGCTCAGATCCGTGGAGGCGACGAGAGACGTAGGACCGGCTACCTGGGAAAAGTGGCGAGTATCTTCCAGCGCAGCTTCTGAGGCACCCTCGAAGTTGTGCACCGGGGATTGAGAAGCCCCAACCCCAAGCACCATCTGCACCGAAGATCAGCCCCCCACACTCCACGAGTCCTGCGTGGGGCCCTTCTGCATTTTGCTGCTTGCCGCGTCTGTCCGGTTGCTTGCCCATTGGCTAGCGGCCTTTGCGACGACACACCTTTGAATTTCCACTGCTGGTTTGGCTCCTCCAGACTGGCTCCTGCTCCTCTGCAAAAGAGAAGCACCCCAGACCTTCCTGGTCTGCACCAGAAGCAAGTTCTCCATTCTTCGTGGATTCCGCTTGCCAAGGCTTGGTGAGTCCTAGTTCGACTTCGATGCCGCCGACAGCAAGAGCCTTCGTGGGACAGCTCGCCTCCTGGTCCTGGTCGTCCTCGACGTCTCCTGGTACCCGTGGCTGCTGCGACAAGCTTCACCTCTTCACCTGCATCTTCACGACATCGCCTGGTTCCTTCCTGGTTCACGTGGTCACTGGCTAGTGACCCAGACTCTGTCCCTTCTGCTTGCAGGTATCCTTCCTTCTTGATCCCGGCCTTGGGATCCACCGGACACTCTTCACTGACTGCCTGTCAGCAACTTTCCTTCATGCATCCATAGAAGTCCACGACGAAACCCGATGCAAGTTCACACCTATGCACCCGCAGCCCGTGGGCTAGGTAACTTGGGTACTCCGGTGCTCACAAGGGTATTGAGTATCCTAGGGTCTAGTTTCCGAGTCTCGACTTTCTAGCTATACCAGAAGTGTCCTAAAACTGCTTATTTCTAACTGCTAGTGATTCTATCGACTTTTACGCATTACGCGTGAGTGTTTCCACTCTGCACCTGAATCCCGTGGGCCTCCCAATTCCTAACTGTTGGTAGTGTAGTGTAGCCCCAGCGATTCCCTAGGCCTAGGCCTATTCTATTTCCGTGACAGTGGTTCTCATACCACTTCTTTAGTATATGGTTTGCGTGGCCCCTAGGGCCTAACTGTATTACTTACCTGTGTGACTTAATGTATGCTTAAATAAGACTGTGTTGTACTTACCTCGAATCTCATAAAGAGTGCTGAGGGTTTGACTAGAATAAATACACTTTATTTTATATATATATCTGTTGTGGTGTCCTTTCATTTGGTATTCAAGGGATTATATATGGTATAACAGCTGGCTTCACATGCCATTCAGAGTTTAGCCTAAGACTGCTCTTGTCCATGCTACCACTAGGATAGCTGGTCTATAAGGTTGACTTTACAACCAATCACCATAAGGGTTGTTTGGACTGATATAAGGTGTACACTAGAACTAGTGACATCATACATCAGGCCAACTTCTCACACTTACTCTAGGTGAATAATTCATATCACTGGAATGCTGGCTTTTAACCTTGCTATCCAAGTGCATTTCATATTCCTCTCACAGTCTATTTGCACCTACTGATTAAAGTGGTGCATTTATCAGACAGTAAATGAGTTTCGTGGCATTGTGGCAGGCTGGATGGGTATTTGTGTCTAAGGACATCCTCTCACTTGTACGTCACATCCTGTGCCTTCTTGTAAATGAGAAGCAATAGATGTTATCGAAAAAGAGACTTAGGGTCAGATATATGAAATCATTTAGCATTCGCAAATGGTGCGAATCACAAAATGGTTTTTCCTCATATATGAAAGGCTTATGAATTCATAATTTAGGTAATGGCAATATTTTGTGATTACCTAAAATGCGAATGCAAATAGTGAATCGCAATTTGCAAATCCCTAATGCACATGTAAGAAGCCTTTCCTAAATGCAAACTGTGCATTTAGGAAACGCTAATTACCATCAAATTCAAGTTGATGGTAACCATGTGCAAACTTGGAAAAATGCACATAAATGCATTTTTCAAAGAGCCATGTAGCGGCATGTGTATGCTTTTCATGTGCACACTTTCTTTTTTTGGGGTGCTACAGGGGGCCTTAGGCCCTGGGCACCCTTGGCTTTGCATTTGCGATTACCAATTAGATATTTGCAAATTAGCTAATGCAAAACCATTCGCACCTATGGGCCTGTATGCCCATAGGAATGAATGGAGTCATATTACCTAATAGCGATTCGCTATTTAGTGAATGGCCCTAAGGTAATTCCTACGTACATAGCATTTTGCGATTTCCAAATAGCGATTGGGTAAACATCGCTATTTGGGAATCGCAAAATGCTTTTTTGATACATCTGACCCTAAATTATTAAAAAGGAATCTTACACACATGCTTATATAAGATACCTTTGGTTAAACAAAATGGTTGTTAAAATAATGAGTGTACAGAATATGCCTGACAGTCCATTGATCTCAGGGTTTACATGGTGCAACGAAAAAAAAAAGTAAAATGTTAATACTGTTTATGCCTTTAGAATAGATACGTGTCATTGTCTTCCTTTGTCTCTGGGTAGTTTTGCATTATAAACACCTTGCACAGGGCACATCTTGGCATTTGCACTAAATGGCTAGCAGCTTTCAGTTTGTTTCAACAAAACCTGCCTCTTGAGTCTAGAACGTAGGATGCAAATTACGTTTCTCAAAATAATGATTCATGGAGATTGGAAACGATGGTCGTGTCATCTCGCACCTGGTCCCCCATAATCGAGGCCTTGGCAAGAGTCCTCTCCTCTGGGAAGCAGACATCTGAATTTCAAGCTGTAAACATGGCAGGGAAGCAAGGCATTGCTCATAATGTGTTCTTCGAGTACAGTAAATTAACCTGCCTGATACTGTTAACTGTGAAGATTATCTGAGGAGAGAAGAAAGCGAGATTCCCCCAAACGCTGCAAGGGACAGAGATTCAGTAGTGTAGTCTTTCTACTTTCGGATGTACAAACAATGTAAAATGTGGAATGCAGTGACTGTTTTTTACAGCATATTTACCCTTCATGCCAATGCCAGGTTAGGATATGAGGGTAATCAGAGTTAATTTTTAAAACGGCCAAATGATTGCCTTCCTTAATATAATTCCTTGGATCATCTTCTGCAGAAGGCTGTATCACAGATCAGCAGACAGGGCACTCCCCTGAGCATAACCACTGCAAATAGAAAATACAACACAATGGGTCTCTTCTCTGCGTGCTGCTTTGCTAAAGGAGCTTGGGTAGGTACACAAAAAAGACCTTGGCAGATTCTGCTCCTAAACCAAAGCTGTCTTACCATTTTTCATGCCCATTGATTCTTTTTATTTTTCATCTGCTTTTTTTTCTTCAAATTGACTGCTGGTTTATACCAGTCACGGCTGGCATGTCGCACGGGTGAGAGAGGGCACGGGGGACGCGCGGGGGGTCGTGATCGCGGAAGGGAGCTGAACAAAAAAAAAACGGTC
The DNA here is from genome assembly GCF_964204655.1 of Triturus cristatus. Classification (NCBI taxonomy): domain Eukaryota; kingdom Metazoa; phylum Chordata; class Amphibia; order Caudata; family Salamandridae; genus Triturus; species Triturus cristatus. Next base: position 807,112,908 of record NC_140591.1, read on the forward strand.
CCGCGTCTTCTCTGCTCCTGCTCTCCTGCTTCCAACGTCAGGAACAGGAAGCAGGCAGCCAGGCTCGCCCGCTCAGCCAATCACAAGGCTGCAGTGCAGTGTTGTGATTGGTCTGAGTGCTGTGACAGAGCGGTCAGCCAGGGGCTGTAGGGGTGGCCCTGTTCTCCATGCAGGTTGTAATGCAGCCTGCATGAAGAAGGGGGAAAGTGTGCATGAATGGTTTGGGCGGCCCGAGAGGCCGAACTAAACAGTCACTGCGCACTTAGGGTTGGACAGACCACTCCAGCCCTGCTCCGTGAGCAAAGCAGCCCGAGCAAAGCAACAGGAAACATAAAATTATAATAACTGAATGTTATTATCATTATATGTTTTTGTTTTCTGCACTGCTTGAATGCTGTGGGGCGGCGCTTCTCCGCCATAGCCACAAATTTAATTTTAGAAGGCCTGGCAGAGGTGGGTGTCCTGGGTGGGGGATTTGGATGAGGCCCACTGGAGGGAGGCATGCATGGCGCCTAGTGAGCTGATGATCGCCACGCGGCTGCATATGGTATAATTCAACTATCTGCATGCAAGCTATCTCACGCCGAGGCGCTTACAATACTCGCTCCTGGATGTGCAAACCACATGCACATGATGCACACTTCCCGCTGCGGACTTCTACCACATGGCCTGGGGGTGTCCAGAGCTGAGGCCCTTTAGTAGGGAGTGGGACAAATCCTATTCGGGGTCTTGGGCCGTCCTCTTGAGTTGACACCTAGGATTGCACTACTTGGGTTGCTGGGGAAAGTAGGTGGCCCTGGAGCGGAACGTGTGTTTCTGGGGATGGCCTGCCTGGTAGCCAAACGGGATGTGGCTCGCTCATTGAAACTACAGGAACCGCTGACAATTAGGAGTTGGCGTGCAGGGGTGGATTGGTGTGTCCACAAAGGCGAAGCCCATTTATGAAGCCAGAGGTTGTCTTAAGAAGCATGATCGGGTGTGCGGAAAGGGGTGCGCTTATTATAGTCTATCGATTTGATATTTCAAGGATATACAGTATAGGAACTTGGGCTGTTGCTATGTCATGCATACCTGTTGATTTCACTTTGTATTGTGTGATACTGTGTTAGCCGCAAAACTTTTCAATAAAGTTGGTTATAAAAAAAAGTTGTTTTTTAGGCAGCACCCACTGAATTAGCAAACAAGCATTGGCACAGTCAGAAGCTCTGCCCTTATTTGTATAACTAATGATGCTACTTCAGTCATTTGCAAATTTATGTCTGTGGTTGTGTAGATTGGTGAGCAGATGAATCCGAGAAAGAAGGGATGGATAATTGAGTGAACTATTGAGTGTCTAGATTGAAGAATGACTGTTTAAATAAGCGGATGGATAGGTAAATGAATGCTGTCCTTCCCTGTGGTCATAGCTTGCCGTCAGCAGAGTAAGACTGTAACGCCTGACATCCTTGGCGTGGTCGTCCCTCAAACTTTTTTCCTTCAAGCCTTCTGTTTTGCTGAATTTGTTTTTGTTGACTTTAGGACTCTGTGCACTTTACCACTGCTAACCAGTGCTAAAGTGCTTATGCTGTCTCCCTCAGACATGGTTAAGTTGGCATACGCCTTAATTGGAACATTTATTTTACTTGTATGTCCTTAGCAAATGGTGCTACATGAACCTAGGGTCAGTAAATTAAATGTTACTAGGGGGCATGCAGCACTCATTGTGCAACCAACTAAAGTAGCCTTTTAAAGCAGGACTCTGGCCTGCTATGCAGCATGTAGTGCAGTTTTAAACTGCTGTTTTGACCAGGCAAAATAAATGCCTGCCACGCTGCCTGTAGTGCAGTTATAATCTGCTGTTTCGAATTGGGAAAATAAACCTTTTGCTAGGCCTAAACCTTCATCTTTTAAAAAAAAGGTCACCCCTAAGGTAGTCTCTGACGGCGCATAGGGCAGGGTACATTGTATGCAGAGAGTAGGATTTTTTTTTGTAAAACTTTTTATTGGTATTTTGCTTCTTTACATGAGTCGTATAGCAATATCGTCCACATTCACATGTATTTTTTACATTCCTTCTCAGAATGGATACGTTGACAGTAAGAAGAGAGAGACAGTGCATGTCATGTGTGAAATGTGAGCTTATAAGCGTATCTGATGGTGTTGGTGCATGCTCTAATGCATCTCTACGTACATCCTTTCTATGAGTTCCGGTCTGTAAACTATCTGTGTGGTTTCTTAACTATTAGCTATGGGTCGAATTGAAGTCGGGTAGAAGGGGTTGGGTTGTGTCCAGGTGGGTGCATTTTGCAGGGGGCTATTATACCGTTGGTGTTATGAATTTAGGTGCGTGGGAGGATGCAGTGAACTGTGCGGATATATCCAAGGTTTTCAATGTCTGTGTGGAGTTTTGGGGTCGGATGGTGGCTAAGGGTTCGGGTGGAACCTGGTAGGCGAGTTCCTAGTCGATTGTGCTGCCGGGGTCGGGGGTGCAGTGGGCGGTCAGCTGTGTGCTGTCTGTTGTCTGAATTGGTGTAGAAGCAGGGCCCGTTCTGTGGATATGTGGCGCTTACGTAGACCCCTCGCCTCTTCATTTCGGATCGCTTCCTCTTTGCCATTCCCCATTTATTAACCGCTCCCATCCAGGCTGCCAGTGGGGCACCCATATGAAGAATCGTATGTAGTACTGGATGTGTTGCGGGTTCCCCGTCTGTCAAGTCCCAGTGCAGACGGCAACTGGAAATGATTTGTCTATGGAGAAGGAATTGCCCTGGGCGAAGGCTGCTGTCCTCTGCTAATTGTGGAACGGACGTAACTGTCCATCCTCGAATAGGGATTCCATCTCGAGAAGTGAGTGGTCCGGCTTTTTATCTTGCTTCTGTTTCTTCGGTATTTAATGTAATCGGTTCTCGAGTGCTGGAGAAACTTCAGTCACCCCCGTGTTCTCGCAAGCAAGATAAAAAGCCTTAACACTGGACATCCAATTGGGTTCCAGCACTGATTACTAATGTGTTTGACCTAGTCCTGGTCCTGAGGAGAACCCGAAAAGATATCAAGGGTTTCGAAACGCGTTGACCCAGCTAGTTGGAGAAGACATTAAGTTGTATAGACTACAAGCAGCCAACAAACATGGCAATCAGCCTGTTGTTCCATTCGATTCCAACTAGCTTGTAATGGCAGGATTCCCATTGTGACTAGTGTATAAATCTGTTGACCGCCATTCTTTTCAACTAGAAATGAAGGATAGGTCTACCTATCAATTGTTATGTTTGTGTATTCACATGTTTTTCATTTGTATTAATTCTTGTGATTATGTATGTTTTATATATGTCTTGAACAGGTGTTCTTTCATGTACAACATGTTTGAAATGTCCATGACTCTTTTTTTCAAAGAAGCAAAATAAAATTGAAGGTGACTTAACTCACTAAGACCACTAAATCTATTTTTGTAGTTTTCAAATGAACTGTAGCACCCATACACCCTATAGTTCTGTTATATATAATTGAGGCCTAGTGTGGGTGCATTAAATGGGTCCAACCCTTCTTGTTCATAACTTTTAGTAAGTTGGCATTTTTTTGTCCTAAACATTTGTGCCTTCTGCCAGTGTCCTCGGTCACATGACTGTGATTGGCTTCGCTGTTGGGGTTTGTTTATTGCTTCCAGACAGTTGCACATAGAGGACTTAGTGGAGGACAGTATGGGCCATCTTGGCAGAATGACTGGGAGGGGCTATATCCAGCCCCACTTACATTTCAAAGGTCTTTGCCTATTACACACACAAAGGGATCTGACGCCCAGACCTGCCCTATCTATAGTCACCACAGTCCGTTTGGAGCCCTGACAGGAAAAGGGGGAAGCAATTTCTAAATCCAGATGACAGGGAGTCCCCCACACAAAGGTTGGCACTAGGTGTAAATATTGGACTTCCACAGCCACTGTTTGAAAACCTCTTGGAGCTGTGGAAGTTACAGAAGAAGGACTGCCCTTCTACTAGAGGTCTGCCCTGCTGCATGAAGGATCTGCCTTGCTGTCTGAGAAGACTGGCACTGCTTTCCTTCATCCTGGGCTAACCAGAGTGACTCCAATGGTCAGTTGGTTGACCTCCTGTGTGAGCTACATGGACTCAATGAACTTCAGAGGCCTTCCTGCAACTGCCCAAATTACCTTCTGCACTGGACCTGCCTGAACCCTGCCACTGGCCTCTGCCTGAAGTGAGTCCTGGACTCCAAGAGGTGCTATCCCAGGTCTGTGACTCTTGACTAGCAGAGTGTACTCTGGCTCCAAATATGACGCAGCACAACACAGCTTGACGCAGGACCACATGTCGGAACCCCTCTCAGTTCCTGATCAGTGGCCTGATTGGAACCAACGCAGTGCAACTCCATTCAATGTAGGACCTTGCAACACAGTCCTCGTAGCTTCTGACCAGCAGCCTCATCGGAAACAGTGCAACGCCACACAGCTCGATGCCAGACCTCGCATCGCAGCCCTCTTAGCTCCTGATTGGTACCAACAAAGAGCAACGCAACTCAACGCAGGACCTTACATCGCAGCACTGCGCAGCTCCTGATCGCAACCAACAGCAAGTGACGCGAAGCCTCACATCAAGGAGATAAGGTCCAACTCTCAGCAGTACTAGCCTGCTTCTTGTATCCAAAACCCATCATGGTTGGCCTGATCTTGTGATCTTGTCCCAGTCTGGCACAATCAGGTAACCACAGTTGGCATTATGTGCGTTTGCCACTATTTTTACAAAAAAAACTAAAAAGGCAATATTTCCGGTGCTACGGATTGAATTTTTGTCATTCTGTCATCATTTTATTTATTAAAAGTTACTCTAATTGTCTTAATTGGTTTGGGATTTTTCTTGTGTTATTTTTTCACTTTATCAGTGTTTGTGTGCTGCATAAATACCCGACTGTGTTGTGCTAAGCTACTAAAGGGTTAAGCAGAGGTTACTTTAGTGACTTTTGTGATTCACCCTGACATGGATTGCGGTTCTTGCCTGAGTGGAGCTTACACCCCCCTCAATCCATAACCACATTTTTTTAAAAGATGCATGGCATGTTGTCTAGTAATGTAATCCAAGGTGTGGAAACCTCCGTGCCTGTCACTCAGCACACTGTTGTGATGTCCCCAGGGCTTATTCCAATAATATGACAGTATACCAAATAGAAATCTTTTTCATGTAATTAATAACATAATCATTTTACTCATTTAATTTGTTTTCATGAATTAAACAACCATCTTCAAAGTTGTTGTTTCAATCGAAACATAGATCCAAATGCAAACATAGTATAAATAAAGTCAATATGCAAATCATATATCAACAAAAAATTAAGACATGTAACCAATTTTAACAAGGACCCAATGCATTTCGGGTACAACCCTTCATCAGGGGTATAACGTTTCAGTGTTATTGACTTCTGCTCATACAATTTCAAGTGTTTGTAGCCACCAGCTGGAACAAAACAAAATAATAAAAAGCTTAATAAGTTTGTGGTAATCAACCATAAGCAATTATCTGTGCTTGCTGCCACTATCAAATATGTATTCTAAGAAAGACAACCTTGTGCCCAATGTAATAGGAAAGTGAAAAGAAAGTGACGTGAGGGAAAACAAAGAAAGGAAACCACTTCAGTGTTACTGTCATGAACATATCCAGACTACCATCTCTCTATTTAAAAGTGTATCTGAAACGTAACGTTGTGAAACAGTCTGGCCCGCTTGGAAAAGAATCTTGTTTACAACTATGTGCAATGCGCTGTCGCAGTGTCACCCAGTGCCTTGTCATGTCTACCAATGAAGTGTCAACCGTTACCTTCAACAGCTTCAAAGGGATATCACGGTAATACCATGTTCCCCTCGGGACGTCTTCCTTCCTGTACGAATGAGAAACCTCGACTCAACCAAAGTATCAACATATGTATGGATACCATTTCATGTAAACTGTCAATGAAAGAAAAAGATCGTCCACAGTGAAAAAAAGGTACCTGTCTTGCTGACTCTACCACTGATTATTCGGAGACAAACTTGACTGTTGATCGTAATCTATGAACAAAAACACCACCTGTCAGCTTTCACATGAATGGCGACTAAAACCGCCGGTAACGCAACAAACAGCCTTCAAAGCACTCACCAGTTTTGTACGAAAATCTCTCGTAACCGACAACCATCAATTCAACCTTGTTACTCTAAGATTTAGACACCGGTATATGAACGTATACACAAGTCACTACGCCCCATGTGATCTGAGCGTGTAACAAACTCTTAAAGGTGTAAACACCTTTTTTTGAAGTGTTTCATAAAACTTTATCGACAGGCAACCAGCTGCACGCTGAATCTTATAAAAACATTACCGCATTAGCCTCAAGACTCTTGAAAAGTGTAACACCTATATCACGATGCATCAACAAGCTTTATCAACAGGCTACATCCTGGCTCTTTCCAGAAATACAAAGCTACATTCAAAAACCAAAAGACAAAAATGTTTCTGAATGTACGGGAACATGCCGTCCTAAAAATTATCAACAAAGAACAAGGTCTCCGGTGTGCAAAAGACAGTGAATAATATAACGAAATTACTCATGCCACAAAATAACTAAAAAAGCTAGAAAAACGTGTTCACCCAATCTGTGTGAATACAATTAAATGATAGTGGGTGCAAGTCCAGATGTACATAATTAATACCACAGATACAAAGAATAAATTCAACGTTAGAATAAGTAAACAGATATCCCGCTAGTTATAAAAAACATAGCATTTCATAATGGTAATTTAAACCTTTAGGAATGATTGTATCGAGGAATTTTATCCAAAAAATTTCGCGTTGAGCTAACAGCGTGTTCATATCAGTGCCAGCTCTAGGTTTTATTTTTTCGAGAATGGTAAACCTAAGTTGTGGGATAGTATGTGTTGTGTCTATCCAATGTGCTGCTAGTCTAGAATGTCTGTTCTTATTGCGTATCATGCTTTTATGCTCAATAATTTGTGTTTTAATTTTCCGAGACGTTTGCCCCACGTAAATAAGTCTGCATGGGCATCGTATGGCATATATGACGTCTTCCGTGTTACAGTCTGAAATATGTTTCAGTTTGATTGTTTTCCCCGTGTGTGGATGATGAAAAGTGTTTCCAAGAATGACATTTCCACATTGTCCACAGTTAAAACATTTCTCATACCCTTGAATCCTGAAGTTGATTGTTTGGGTCTTGGTTTCAGAAGATCTCTCAAATGTTTGGAGCAAGTGTGTGCAAAAAGAGGTTTATCCAAAAATACTTCCTTGAAATCTGGCTCTGTTCCACGATTTCCCATCTTTTCCTTATAATCGACTTGATTTTTGTGGCTTCCCAAGAATGTTTCAAAACGAATACTTCACGTTTGTTTTTAGTTTTAGGTTTATTCAGGAGAAGATCCTCCCGTTTTTTCTTTGCCACAATGGACCAGGCATTTTCAAGTATCTGTGATGGATATCCCTGTTTACGATACCTCTGTGGTTGATCTTAAATTAATGTCTCAGATTCAACAGCATTAGAAGAAATTCTTTTGATTCTGATGAATTGTGAAACTGGAAGGTGTCTTTTTAGTGAAAACGGATGGAAACTAGAAAAGTGTAAGGCGTTGTTTTTATCGGTAGATTTGCAATACACTGAAGTTTCTAGACCCATTGCTGTGTTTCTTATCTCAATGTCAAAAAACGGAATCTTGCGAACTTGAATATTATGCGTGAATTGTATACGTGGGTTGCATTGATTGAGCTGAAGAATATTCTGTTCCATTATTACTCGATTCCCTTGCCATATATTCAAAATGTCATCAATATATCTCATGTACATGACAAGGTGTCTGTCTCTGCCATAGCTCATTGTTCAAAATGTATTTGTGTTTGAAAGATGCCATGTAGGTGTTTGCATATGAAGGTGCTCCAGGAAAGCCCATAGAGGTGCCAGTTTGTTTTAAGAAAAATGTGTTGTCCCATGTAAAATAACTATGGTACAATGAAAATCCCAGAAATTCCAATAGAAAAATACCATTAACTTGTTCAGATTGACTGTTGAGTAGTCACCATTCTACTGCTTCTATACCCTCTCCATGAGGGATAGAAGTGTAAAGTGCCACCACATCTATCGTTCATAGTAAAGTATCCTCATCGAATTTATGTCTTATGCTTTGCAATTTATTAAGACAATCAGTGGTGTCCTTAACATAAGAACTCCATGTTTGGACCAAGGGTTGTAAGTAAAAGTGAATGTATTGGCCAATAGGCTCATATATTGAGCCGCATCCCGTGACGATGGGGTGAAATGGAGAATTTTCCACGTTTTTATGCATCTTGGGCAACATGTACAGATGTGGTATTTGTGGAGTTGATGGTTGTAAAAAACGGTTGGTGGTTTCAGAAATCCATCCCATCTCTTGTGCATGGTTGAGAATATGTTCCAAGGTAGTCATGAATTCCCTCGTTGGATCAGATGGTGATTGTATATATGTGTCTGTATTTTATACATGATCATTGACTCTCAGGTCATAAAATTCTTTGTCCATGACTACAATGGCTCCTCCCTTGCCAGCAGGTTGAAACATGAGACTGGTATCCGAACTAAGAGATCGTAATATTTTCTGTTCTTGTGATGATAAATTTGTACGTTTAGGATGTTGATATTTAATGCTCTGTATGTCTTTTCTGACGAGTAATTCAAAAGTGTCTAGAGTTTTATGCAAATTAGGCACCATAAAATTGCTTTTTGGACGGAATCTCTCCTGTGTCTGGTTGGACATTTGTGTGTTGGGACAAGAGTGGAAAAACCACCTTAATCGCAATTTCCGCATGAATTTAAATATCGCATTTTCGGTTTCCAATGCATTTGAAGTGTACAATGGAATAAAGGACATTCCTTTGCTTAACACTGCAATTTCCTCAGATTTTAAGACTCTATGTGAGATATTCATCACTAAGTCACTGTCTCCTTCACGTTGCGTTGTGGTCTGGATGATTCCATGTTTTTTTTTGCATTTTCCCCTTCTTGCCCGTTGCCTCGTGAGGGTTCTCCTTTGTCCGGTGGGTGATTCGTCGTTCGACCCTGGTCTAAAAAAGATTGTTTGCTGCTAGTTGAAGGTCCTTCTCCCACGTGGGTTCTAGGAATGTGTTCCTGCATAGTAGGTGCAGGAGGTCTCTGGAGGGATAGGTCTTGGTCATTCGCAATACTTTCTTCCGAAGACGTTGTTCCTGGTTTTCTGTAAAATCTTTTTGGGACATATGCCTCTGCCCACGAGTACACTTCATCAAGTTTATAATCAATGGTGTCACGCTTAAATTTGCGTAATTTACGATCATGTACTTCTTAAGCGTGTTGATCCAGTTTGGTATTGATGTCATTTAAAGTTTTGGTCCAATCTAAAGTGGCCATTTGGTTTGAAATGTCCTCTTTTAGTGTATCAATCTCTGTGGCTAATTCACCAAGTATAGATGACAACTCTTCAATGATTAAAAGGATGAGATCCAGTGAACACTTGTTTAAAATGGCATACCAGCGTGCCATAAAAGTTTTATTGAATTTAAAAAGCATCGGTTTAAGGGCAATCCTGAGGCCCCTGGGTATTTTTTTCACCTTATGATATTCTATGAGTGTCGTTGCATGTAAGTGTTGATTTATTTCTTTGCGCTTAGTGTATTCTAGTTGGCGTAACAATTGTTGAACTGTTCCAGGGGTGGTGCTGAATGTTCTTGCTTCCTGTATGAGTGAGTAAATGCTTTTGGCATCTTCAGACGAATACACCTTTGTATCCGCTTGGTTAGAAGTTAGATCAGCTATTTCTTTAAAGGACATTGTATTCTGGGTGCTGGTTTGGAAATTAGGCTGAAGGTAATCTATGACTTTTGTGATTCACCCTGACATGGATTGTGGTTGTTGCCTGAGTGGAGCTTACACCCCCCTCAATCAATAACCACATTTTTTAAAAATATGCATGGCATGTTGTCTTGTAAACCATTCAACATTGTTTCACTCCACGATGTGTAGCTGTACTTATATGTGAGTAGCTGTGTGCACGTAATGTTGTATGTGAATTCTGTGGCAAGTCGTGGTGGATGGTGTAGGCAAGTGGTTGTGGGGGTTGAGTGTTGTGATGAGTTGCTTTGTGAATTGTGTTGACTGCAAGTGTCTGTGGATGAGCAGTGTTGCATGCAAGTGGATGTCGAATAGTAGTGTTGTATGCAAGTGACTTGAAGTTTGGTGTTGCATGTGAGTGATGGTCAGCAGGTGTTGTGTGTAAGTGCAGCTAAGCTAATGGTTGTGAGCAAGTGTCTATTTGTGAGCAGCTTTGAGATAGGGTTGTGACTAAGTGACTGAGGGTCAGTGGTATGTTGTATGAATGTGTTTTGAAGCACTATGAGGAAACGGGTATCAGATTTGCACGAGTGACGGGGCAAGTGGTGTTGCACGCATTTTGCTGTGAGTACTGTTGCATGTCAGTCACTGAATGAGTTGTGTTGCATGCATGAGGCTGTTTGCAATTTGCTGTTCCCTGAGAATGGCTGTGTGTGGCTGAGTGGTTTTGAAAGTTTGGTTTTTAGGAAAGTGTTTTTTTTAGTGGTGCTTTGTATAAATGATATAATTTAGATGACTGTGAATAAGTGGTGTTGCTTGCAAATAATGTTTTAGGTGCGTTATGCTCCATGTAAGTGGCTCACGGAGCATGGTGTTGCTCTTAACAGTGCAATATGTGTGTTGCATGTAATTGACTTGTCATGAGTGTTGTGGCTCAGCGACTGTGGGACAAGTGGTACTAGGCATTATTTTTAGTCACTAAGATAAAGGTCATTGATTTCTACATTTAGCAGGTAGTGTGAATAACTGATGTGGAGTTATGTAATGAGGTGTGGTTAACAGAGATTTAGTTGGCTGTGTGATTGGATGCTTAGAGTTGTGTCGCATTTGGCTGGTATGAATATATTGTGTAGATGGTTGGGACAGATTGTTCAGTGTGCATGGTATTAGTGTGTGATGGTTGTCGTAAGGTTGTGAGTGATTGAATATCAGGGAGTGTATGTTATTTCGAGTGAGTGTAAGTGGGAAACGAGTAGTGTTGCAAATGAGTGATGTGGAAAGTTCTGACTCAGTTATGTTGTGTGTTAGTGTTTTGAGTGACTTGTGTCATGAGTTGCATTTTAAATCTCAGAAAATATGTGGCGTCAATGGTTTTTGAAGAATGATTCAGAGTGAGAGATGATGTGAGTGACTGGTAGAACTGAGTGTAGAGTGTGACTGGGTGATTGTGTGAGGGTGAGCAGTGTGAATTGTGAGTATGCATGACTGCTAGTGTGGGTGAGGTGAGCTGAAATGGAGTCGTTTTGTGAGCTGTGGTGGGTGAGTAGTAGGAGTATAGTTTTGATAAACTCCATTGACATCAGTGAATCCAATGGACTGGAGAGGTACGAAGTTTTCATCCCTAAGAATCCATCTCTTACCAACTTTGAACTCCGATCAAAACTGTGGCTTGTGGAAACAATTATCTAAATGGGATGGCTGCTGGAAAAAGCAATCCTTTTGTACACACTTGCATCAGCTCCATAAACTTTGCATCATGATTACACCTTTGATATGAAGAATGATTGGAAATAGCAAATCTTTCATTAGCTTTTTGAGTATACAGCTTCGATAACACCACAACGACATGGAGGTTTCAAGCGTATTACAGTTTACATAGTACATTTCCTAGCTAGGGGACATTTGCATCCTAGTCAAAGATACACATTCACATAGACCATCCCACTAATCCCTCTGCGGGCAATACATGAAGTTGCTTCGCCCTCACTTTCTTCAAGGCAGTCTAATATTTGGGAGGCCAGAGACTTTCATTAGCAGTACTGCCCATTTCATATAGCATTCTATTACTTTCTCAACCCTCTAAGATTACTTCATATTTTGTTCATTAGGTAGGGCCCACTCTAGCAAATGTTTGGTCCAGCGCTCTAACCTTGGGACTCCAGGAGGGGCCCAATGTACATCATTCCACTTTTTCTCCATGACTGTACCCAGCGCCCCTCATTCGTAACCTCATTTCACAGTGTTTTCCCTTTGACCATACACTTAACAAACATGTTTCAATTGATTTAATGATAGTCATACCCATTATTTAATTCATTACCATCTCAATCCAGAAATCTCCGCACTCGGTTTACATCAAACGTCTAAGTTTACCTTTGTGAATCAAACCCCCTGCCTGTATCTTCCCCCTGTACCATTGCATCGTAGAGCATAGTAATCAATTTTCTACATCTCTCCATATCCGCTAGCTTTGCATTGTCTCATGTTCAACTGGGGCCTCTGAGAACATATTACAAATAGAACTGTATGCACCACCTTAGCATATTGTAGAAATTGGCCCATTACCAACCCAACAAGCTTTTGCTCCAGTTCAAACATAATTTATTATTCAAGAACGTATCTCAGTAGTTTTAGATCCCCCTTCACACTAATTGCAAAAAGACATGTCCCTTTCCTTATCTCTGAATGGTTAAATAGTACAATTAGGAATGTCTCCTGCAATGGGGGGCTGATTCAGGATTCCAACCACTACCATAAGAAATTGTATTAGTAGTAGAAAGGGTTGAGAACCCAAAGCAAATCATAATCACAATCCTTGCCAGGTGAACCACTGAAGTCACTAACTAAACGTGCACTTAAACCTCTGGCAGCTTAGCACAAAGCAGCCAGGCTTAACTTAGTCAATGCACAAAGTATTTATGCAGTACTCAAACAGTAACAAAGTGAAAACACAACACAAGAAAAATTCTTAACCAGTTTAGAAAAATAGAGAATTTTTATAAATAAAATGATACCGAAGCAACAAAAAATCCAATCAGTACTCTTGACCTGGCAATATGAATTTTTAAAGTTTTAATTAAACGTAGTGCCAAAAAGTTCAAAGCACCACCCCATGTTATCTGGCGCACTAGGCCAGGTCAAAGTAAAAAATTATGTCGGACTGGGATGGATCACTGTTCGTATATTTGGACCTGGTTCGTCCTGGTGGAAACGTTACCTTCTGACTTAGGAACCTATATTTAGAAAAAGTAGTTGTCGACAAGTCGTTGGCAGGGCAAGCTACGAGCTGGATCAGAAATGGGGCTCAACGACAGTGGGTTGCCGAAGATCATGTTGTCTTTGCAGTTGTCGAGGAAGGGGGTACAGCTCCAAGTTGGCGAAGTCAATGCCCGTTAAGGCCTTTACATTGATCAGATGCTGCTCAGCATCGGTAACGATGAGGCCCTCTATGTTCGGACTTGGAAAATATTCTGGAAGTTGGATCTCCTTCAGCAGGGCAGCCCAGCAGGTTGAGGCTGACCTGCGATTTGATGTCAACGTTTGTGGCTTTAACAGCAAGCCTGGTCTCTGTTGGTTCTCAAGGCAGAAAGTTGGCAAAATGTTTGTAAATCCCACTTCTTGCAGCCTGGGGACAAGAGGAGTACACTCACCAAGGGTCCGGGACCTGGGGGCACCACTACAGGGTTACAACTTACTCGAACAGAGGCCAGCAGCAGGGTCAAGGGCAGAACTGTTTGAAACTGGTCAACTAGGCTGTTGCAGACAGAGAGGCCTCTGGAAGCTTGTTGTGTCCCTGTAGCTCAAACAGATATCAGCCAACTGACCCTTGTAGCAACTTCCTGGGTCCTGATTTCAAGGTAAACAAGTCCAGTCTACCTTCAGGTTTCAGAGAGCAGGGCAGTCCTTTTGATCTTCACAGGTCCAGGAGTGGTGTAAGGAGAGAACTCTGGGGTCCACTTTTATGCCTAGTGTCAGCCTGTTGGTGAAGGGCTAGCCTTTGTCCTTCCCCTAAACCAGTAATTGTCAGCTCCCGTACTCCCACTGGATTTGGTGCCAGTCTGGATATAGAGACTAAGGAGAGGCAGACCTAGGTATGAGCTCCATCTGTCAGTGACAAAATAAGCATCCTTTGCAGCTAATGAAGGTTCTGGGCACAGCCCCCATGTCATCCTGTCATGGGAGGAGCCCCCTCTCTCACCCCCTATACGAGAGCCCTTTGTCAACTGTCTGGGGGCAATATACATCTCACCTTACGGGAGCCATCACGGGTCAGATGACAGCTGGACACTGGCAGGAAAGCCTTTTTGTTCTAGGCAGAAAAATGGTAACTTTCTATAAGTGTAATTTCCAAGATAGTAATATGAAATCCGACTTGACCATTAATTTGTATTATTAATTACTGCTAAAATGAGTCCTTGAACCATTTTTCTAGCTATTCCCAAACTGAATTTAGCACTTACTGAATGTAATAGTCTAAACCAGTGTTAACCTATGGGAGAGTCAGCCTTGCCACAAAGAAGTTACGACTGCACTTACACTGCCAGGACATGTAGAACATTAAGGTCCTGATTACGAATTTAGGGTCTATTTATTGCACCTGATAAATAAAGATACCACTGAGCTTGTTGTTTATCGGGTGTGATAAACAGCATCCATTACAAGTTTCTGGGAAATACATGCGGATCTTGGTGTTTAACGCACCAAAATCAACATAATACTGTAAAAACCATTAGCTTTTCCCCAGTTTAATTTTGGCAGGTATGACCTGCCTAAATTTAAAGAAGGTTGAGGTATTTAACGCTTCCGGTATTTATCGGATGCATTAAATATCTTCCAACTCGTACTTCCAAACCGTGTGTAAATAAGGGTTTACGCAAGAACTGACTATATCATGATAATAATAATACCAGCATTTGTAAAGCGCGCACCTACCTCAGACGAGGTGTCTCGGCGCTGGGGGCTGTCGGGAAGATTAAGCGAGCTATTGCCCAGAGTCACATGGTGTTGAGCTAACCTGCCGCTAGCGCCGGGGATTGAACCGTGAGCCCCCGTGTTCTGGAGTCAGCCGCTCTGGCCGTTGCACCACACCTCTTCTCGACAGAATCGCAATAAGGTCCTTAATATACATTTTCTGCTTTTTAACCCCTTCCCTGCTCATGACGGAACCACTCCGTCATGAGCCACGGTTGCGCTGTGCTCATGACGGAGTGGTTCCGTCATGCTGCGGCCGTTGGCCGCCGCTCCGCCCACGCGGTGCTAATTCCCCGCCTGTGCGGGCGATTAGTGCAGTGGGCGGAGACGTGACGGAACCACTCCATCATGAGCACAGCTCAACCGTGGCTCGTGACGGAGCGGTTCCGTCACAAGCACAGCGCCACCGCGCTGCCCCCAAACCCCCCCCAGCGCCTCGGCGGAATTCCTGCCGCGGCGAAGGGGTTAAATACCATGTGCCCTGCCCTATGGGCTTTCAAGGCTTACCTTAGGGGTGACTTATAGGTATTAAAAAGGAAGGTTTAGGCCTAGCAAAAGGTTTATTTTGTCAGGTCGAAATGGCAGCTTAAATCCGCACACGCAAGCTACAGTGGCAGGTCTGGAGACATGTCTTGCAGTTCTACTTTAGTTGGTGGCTCAATGGGTGCTGTAGCCCAAAGGTATCAGTTAATTTATGGCCCTGGGTACAAGTTGTATAATATACTTGCGTCTTACAAGTAAATTAAATGTGCCAATTAGTGGTATGCCAATTCTTACATGTTTTGACAGGGGAGCACAAACACTTTGCCACTGGTTTGCAGGAGTTAATTTTGCAGAGTCACGTCGTCAGTAAAACCAGGTTCAGCAAAAGAAGACCGTCCTCGAACCAATACACCACATGCTCCAGTTGCACTGTTGCCTAATATAAGAACATGTCCTGAAGTGCTAGACCTCCCTCCTCTCACGGGATATCTAACTTCATTCCACTACCTTTTTGAGCCCATACCAAAGTGCATACCAGGCTATCTAATCTGCAGAATGTCGCCATTCAAACGTTGTGTTCTGCAGCACATAGAGACAAGATGTCTTTTAGGACTATCTTTGCTGCAACTATCCAGCCTGTAATCAAGAGGGCGAGTGTTTTCCAAAATTCTAGAGAGTTATGCCATCCAGCAACCACCATGCCCATATTCAGTGTGTATTGGGCTCGCTGGCTTCTCGTTACCCGCACTGCC
The DNA here is from genome assembly GCF_964204655.1 of Triturus cristatus. Lineage (NCBI taxonomy): Eukaryota > Metazoa > Chordata > Amphibia > Caudata > Salamandridae > Triturus > Triturus cristatus. The sequence continues at coordinate 807,128,918 of NC_140591.1, forward strand.
AAGTATCTGAAATTACTTTGTTGCCACTCCAGTCCTACACCTGCAAGAAGATAGTCTACATTTACTATGGTAGTAATGCATACATGGTGAAACTGATCTATGCGGGTCTCTTAAATATACCAATGTGTCACCTGCATATAAGGAGACAATGTGTGTCTCATTACGCCCTCAAATACCCGAAGGGTGGAGCCCCCTCTTTAGACAATAGGCCAATGGCTCAATCATCATTACAGATATTGGCTCCAATAGCGGGCAGCCTTACCTAGATCTCCTTTCCAAAACCCATAAGTCAGATATTATGCCTCCAGTATATACTCTAGCCCCAGGTTCCTTATATAGCAATTTGACCCAGTTTATGTAAGTGAAGCCAAAGCTCATATCCCTCAGAACAGCCCACAAGAACTTCCAGTTCATTGTGCTCATGGCACGGTCCTAATCCAGGGGCACCACTACACATTCTACTTCTGAAGATTCCAGTGCTTGCCTAACATGCGTGAGTCTCCTTATATTATATCCAGTATTCCTACCTGGAATAAACTCTATTTGGTCAGCTGCTTTTACTTAGCCTATCAACCCAAAAAGTCTATTGGCAAGGACTCTGCAATTTCACTCTGTGTTGAGCATCAGCAGTGGCCTGTAAGACATTAGCAACTTTGAATCTTTGCCCTTCTTGGGATTTAGCACTATTACCACCACTCTCCACGCTTGAAGAAGTTGTTGCATCTTGAGTAGCTCTATAACACTGCCAGCAACTTTTCAAATAGAAGGGCAAGTACTCATTGGCAAAATTCTGTCAGGATACCGTCTGCGCACTGTACCTTGGCTTTCTTCATACTCTCCAATGCCTCTTTAGGTTTTTCCACTCTAATTGGGGGTCTACAGATTTACTCTGAAGCTCATGTCAGGGCAATTGTTTGATTTAGCTTGAAGAATGCAGAATACAGCGTCCTGTTTGCTGTTCAGATTCAAATTCTTCAGTTCTAAAATAGATATTTAGTTTTTGCATCTTTTTTTAGATAATGTGATCACCCAACACCTTTCACTCTGTCTTGTACCCCTGTGAGCTTTTTTAAGGCCATCGTGTTACACAAGGTTTAATACCTCAGACGTTTTGTTTACTCCAGACTGCATTTTATTTCCAACCCTTGCTTTTATTTCAAATTCTGTTTATTGAGTTTTTAGATTGATACAGAAATGTAGTACACATACAACAGTTAGCAAGATAGGCCAAGAGTTACAGAAATCACATGTAGGTTACAGCTTGTTCACGAGTTCTGTGGCATGAAAAACTTATGGAAAGTTACAGTCATATCATGGTGCATTTAGTATTCTACGACCTTCCGTCAATCCACCCTCTAAGGAGAGGAACATAGAAAGGAAACTTAACATATCTATAAAAATAAAAAAAAACGTGATGTCATGTTGCAAATAGTAATGAAGAGGTCATGAGGGATGGGCGCCTGGGCCCAAGACGAGGCATCCTCCTAGCTGCAAGCTGCCATCTGTGCCGCTATGGCTTTAAAGATGAAACAGATTAAAGGCCCTTAGCCGTGGGGCGCACGTCGTCAGCAACCCTTGTTTTTAAACTTAGTTTACGTTTAGTCCTTAACATTGTCATGGAGCAGCATATATTCCTACACACAGCTAAGATTTTCAAATAGATGCAATTACAAGACACTGACTGTTTGATAACAAGAAATGGAATTAGATAATGGTAGCAACAAATGCACACCAAGAGAAGCTACACTTGAAATTTAAAGATTTACATGTAAAGATTTCAGAATTTAAAGTCTTGCCCTTGGTCCCATTATGGCAACACACCCCACCCCTACCACAACAGAGTATGCATGCATAAATAAATACACAACACAACTTTTGTTTGGGAAAAATATTGCTGCAGGTTTATTCCATACAAAAGTATGCAATATGGTGGGTTATCTTATGGGCGATCCAAGGGCAGGCAGCTGTACAAACCTATGCTGCCCTGCCCGCCTGAGGAGCCAAGCACTGTGGAGAAATCAATCAGCGCTACCCTTATTGGGGGAGATCCCCTTACTGGATCACGGGTAATCTCCTTACTGGATCACGTGACACATTGGTCCCTTATTACTCACGCCCCTTTCAGGGCAGAGCGTAGCAAGGCAAACCCCCGGTTGTTCAGGCCTACAACCGCACGAAGGACTAACGGGGCGCCGACGTAGTTGTTCCAGGACCCTCCACACGAGGTTCCTGTGATTTGGCTCTGGCACCCCTATTGTGCTCTTGCAGAGGTAACCTTTCTGTACCCATATGCTTCAGATCGCTCTGTAACTCCGCCACAGCTCTGGAGGCGGCCACCGTCGCCTAAAGAGCCCCCCACCAAAACAGTTCCTTTATCACTGCAACCTGCAATTTCCCGGGTCATCTTCATGTCCAGTAGGAACAGATCCAAACCCACCTGTGTCAAGTGCACCCCAACTTTGTCAAAATAACCTTTGGTGTTCGCCCGGCAAGGCTCATGCCTGATGAAGCCAAAGCCCCTTGCTCTGCGAATTTTCGCATGGAGCGGTTTATGCTTCTCTGGGAATGTACCAGTGCCTCGCATGCCATGCAAGGATGTGATGGCCTCCCAGGAGGGAGCTCTACTCTTAATCATCGCTATCTTCCTTCAAGCTGAAGTGGCTCCCACCTTCTGAAACCTGTAGTTGCAGCTCTTCTAGCCTTTTGTGCACCCTATCACCTGCTTCAATGGAACAGCAGCACACTTGTTTATAAGACCGGTTCCACAACCAGCCTATATAATTGGCTATGTGGACGGGACATTTCGTGCATCACTGAAGCGACCTGTAACCCGACCTGGGAGCAGAGTGCACCTACTTAGTTGAGGTTGACCCGACATGTGCACAGACCTTCTCTATTAATAGTCCATGGCGAACAAGACTGTTTTCCGCCTAGCGCACACTATTGCAGTCACAACAACAATTTGGAGAGAACTTACACCTACTACCAGACTTGCTTAACTAACACTCTATCACAGATGCTAATGTACCTGCTAACCAACTGAGATCCCTGATGCTCTATAGGTCTTGACCCCACTCTATTTATGCAGTTTCCTTCAATGTACCCTTCTGCCCTTGTATGGGCGGGAAAATACCTACGACATTGCAAAACCCACTGCACTCGCAGGCAGTTTGGTGGGGGAGAGGGGTCCTTAGGATTGACTCTGCTACATTGCCTGGCCTTCTAGCCCGCAAGCACCCTCGTTTGACAGCATACTATCTGCTGTGTTGCCCATGCAATATCCGCACACTGGCGCAAGCCGTCCCGTTCTATACCTCTGCTAACAGACTACCTTCAGTGAGGCAAGGGTGAACGGTTGTATGTTGTGCGTCTGGCCATAAGAACGTTGGTTTGCTTTGGCAGGGATCAAATTGCTGCATCTGTCACCCCCACAATAGTGGCATGTGCAGTTCTATTGCATTCTACACTTCAGGGTGGGACTAACATACCCCACGAGACCACAGAGTCGTGTGTATCTTACCAATGATCCTATTAGGATCTGAGGTTCCCAGTGTCAGTTGGTGACTATCCAACTGGTGTGGATGGGTTGGTAACCATGCCTGGCAATAAGTGTACTACCTTAGACAAACCTCTACTGACCGGCATCTATATCCTTCTTACACATATTTACTGGTTTATGCCACATGGCACCCTTCTGGTTGGTAATACGGAACCTCCTACCCAGCATAAGCTGAAAATCCTGCGTTGCCATTACGCCACCTGTGTATCTTGGATCACACTCCTGTGTCACCTAACCTTGGTTCTAGAGTGCACTTAATCTGCACCGTTGGCCAGATCATTTCACAGCCTTCTTTGATTGCTAGACCCTGGTGAACACATTAATGGTGTTGAATCTGGTTTGAAACAATATATGCATTGTGCCCTCTATTTGAGACAACTCACCCCTTAGTGGAGTGACGGCTACACAGGTGCCTGCACAAGTCACCCAACGGCCAAGTTGGCCCTGACTACCTTGTGTTCTGGTGCCAGATTTGGAAAGAGCCTTGCCTTCAATTGCTGCCCCCTGGGAAACACACAATGCCCGTGTTCGGTCTGCGACGCGGTGATGTCCTCATGTAGCCTCGAACCCCTGTTCAAACAAGAGTGCCAACTCCAACTAATTAAACCCACACCTAGACAATGGGTGGAGTCTAGCTATCCCCAAACTTCTGCTGTTGTAACCCACGGTCACACATCCTGTTCAGTTCAATGTAGTAATTAATGGCACTGACAACCAACCACACAGGCCTAATACTGGGCTGTGTAAATGCGGCCTAGGGTGATCTTAAACAATCTGCTTGGTGTGGATGGGTGCCAAATTTACCCGGCTGAAGTGCAATCTTTTTGACAATTACTCCTGACAAGATGTGCCAATGCAGGTAGAAGAAAGTTACCAGCCCGCCTTACTTCCTGTCCCAGTTATCTGAGTAAATTAGTGACAGATGCATGCTTGGACTGGTAGCTGATACGGTTACTTACGCCTGCAAAACACTCAGCTCAGCCCGCTAGACAATTGTTTCCATTGAAAGGCGGTGCCAAACAGACCTCCAAGCACTTAAGGCGATACCTCGGAGTAGGGCTCTAATCCACCCGATGCCCTTTGGATAGGGTACCACATCTGTCTGTAAGCCGCTCAGTGCTACTGATGCCTAGACGCTTCCTGACCCACACCCAGCTCTCCCTGATACAATCCGCTCATGGCTGGGACTCAACAGTGCGGCGAAAGCCCGAGACATACTAGCCTGACCTTAGCTCTTCACCACCAGAGCCTTCCTCAAACCTAGTGGCCTAAAACATTCTCCCTGTGGGGCAGCTGCGAATGGACTGCAAACAACTCCTATGCATTCTCTACCAAAGATGTAAATGGAGTTTCTGGTTGGTTAGGATATGCACTTAAGCCTGGTGGAACCCGCCTCTCTAGTCAGGATAAGGGAGTTCACACTTAAGCTGACACCTGCCCACCCCCTAGGTGGTTCGGCAGAGATTTCGGCTTATCCTAAAGGCAGTGCAAATGTAATGTGCCAACTGCACTCTCATAGTGACACACTATGCACCCCACAGAAGAGACTCCATACCAGGTTATTTTAATTACCCATCGTATCGTTCATCCAAGAGAAACTTAGTTCCATCTGCCCCTATTACCCTGTTCTACCAACCTCATCATGACATCACAGGGACCACCTAATTTACTGGGTCAATCGGGCCTCCGTCCTACAGCTCAGTTAACACAAACCTGTATTTGCTGGTAGGAACTGTACTTAGCATAACACCTTATGCATCCACTCAATCAGCAGTGTGGCCTACTAACACTTGTAGCAGGGCGCATATCATAAGTCCCTCCTGCCCAACTGAGGCATCACATATCACATATAGCCCGGACACACAGACCCTTCTGCGATTACAATTACCACCTCGTGTGCCTAGCAGCGGCCGGACGCATCATGCAGACCAGCCATTAGAAATGCCGGTGGTGACTGGGGAAAAGCCCAAAACAAACAAGCGTCACTGACACTAAGGCCGTCACTAATGCAGTAGCTAGACAATGTGCCAGTGGAAAAAGACTAAGATTTCCCTCCTCAGTTTCCAATAGTATATAAGCCCTCGGTCGGCGTTCTGGTCATCAAACACATCCTCTCACCCCATGTATAGCAGCCTGCAGCACAGGACAAGCCTCACGGCCAGGCATAACAGCAGCATCAAAACCCCGCTGCTCCAGTCGAGTCACACCGCAGAGACCGGCCCAAACTCGGCCCGGGCTGAGCCGAGAGCCAAGGTATGATGCCCCCTGGACATCTCAGAAAAGACCCTCAAATTGTCTAGCGGCGCTAGAACGCCAGCAGCTGAACCGCAGGGGCTGCACTACAAGACTGCCTCCTCTAAAACCTGATGCATAAGTGCATACAGCCTGGCTAAATACGTGACCGGTGGCCCATGGCTGTATAATTCCCACAGGGTGTGGCAAGACCCATAATTTGCCTTCCCAAACAGAGAACCGAACAATGCCAGACTTGTGTTACAGACAGGTGAGTGTTCTAGATGTCCGTTCTTGAAATACAGGCTATGACAACTCCTGGGGGCCCTCACACCGCGTTAAGATACGTGGTAACCCATTCAACAGACTGCTCTTTAAGAGTCATAAATGATTTCCTTGTCACTGTTGGCATGATCATTCTCTCTACTGAGGCACATGAATAAGAATGCCGGGGAAAACAAGTGTGCCACTCTTTTCTGCTCCCCCGCTGCATCGCACTCTGTCATGCATGCCTCAAGCACACAGAGGCAGGGCAGCCCGCCCCAAAAGCACTGCCAGGGGCCTCTACAAAAGCCGAACTCAATAACATTATGGGGGGTACGGTCCCTGCTATAGGGAGACGAATTGACTCATGTTGGCATCCGTCCCACCCTGTGCTTAGTCTGCACTGTGCACTAACCTTTCTCCATTACCATTTACGAGACAGCCTGCTTTATTCTAGAAAGCCATTTACCCTGAGAACAACGATCAAAACCTTACCTGATTGTGACTAGCTGGCACAGTAGACCATAATGCTGTGAAATTATGTAACAGCCCTAGCTGACTGATACCACGCTACAGGGATACCGCTCCCTGCCACAGACCAGCACATAGGCGGCGAGCATGTCAGGAACCAGGGCATCATACCTGTCCAGCACCCAGCGACAAGCTAACCAAAATATACATACCAAGCACAAGGCAGCAGGCGCGCCAAGCCCACCACTCGGAACGTTGCCCCTTCAGGACAGCCAAGCTGGCCCACCAGGCGAGGGCATAGCCAGCATCACCAACGACCTCAGAACCGGAGCGGCGCCCTTATACACGTGCAAGCATGGTACTAAAAACGAGGCCCAAGGTGCGCCGTTCAAATCACTACAGGACAAACCCATTGAATGGGGAACACCGGAGGGTACCGTGTTGTCTGTGACAACATGCTAAATCGATTCAAATAAGGCGTCAACATGAGGCGCATTTGCAATTGAAACTTTCACTTGAAGTGCGCGACACCAGACAATATTGCTGCTCCTGGGATACAAAAGGGAAGGGAAATCCACAGAGAACCTGACTCTCTTATAGGATTTCCCTTCTCTTACAGCTCACCTGGCACCGGTGCTACAGGGCCACCGCCGGCCTCTGCGCGGCATGACCTCAACAGGGGGGGAGGAACCTGTGCGATTAGCGCAAGTTGAACAATGGACCCTGTAGCTATAGGTCTTTGCTTGAGTTGCCGCCAAGCATCGCGTTTGCTTCACCACAACTGCACATCACATGCGAGGCGGCTGCATTACTGCGAACAGGCACACCCCGTGGAGGATAAAAGTTAACATGTGGCCATCTTAATCCTGCTTCTGCAGCTTTAACTACCGGACTTATAGGGCACAAATAAGCGCTTGCAATAGAAATCTGCCCCCAGGAGGCAAAGCCCCGCATAATAGCTATTTGCTTGTGTTTGACCATTTCAACCAAGCGCCGCCATACTACCTGTAAGTAGACATATGACAACATGTAAGAGGCGGCGATGACGACAGGGCGCCATGCCACTGTCTGTAAGCTTAGCATGTTAGGATTCATGAACGGAAACAAATGCACACCACCGTTGAAAAGGCGCGGCGTTAAGAAAAAGGAGCCGCGTTGCTGCCCAGGCTAATTTGATTTCCACAATACATCGTGACTGAGCGGAAAGGTATGCGATCAGCACTGCAACATGTGATCTGAAATGTGGCTGTCTCTGACCACAAGCATACAATCTTACTCACACCAACGCTGACAACAACCAGTGTACCACCAGACTACCACTGGCGCTTCCATCGACACTGTCGCCCCGGTCGCCGCCGTGGCGGCTGGCCGCCTCTGCCCATGTTAACTGAGCGGGATACCCTTCCTTGTGCATGCACTCTCCCTGACAACCTTGACAAAAACCAATCATACTTAGTACACTGTGAAATTCCTTGCCCGCCATCGATGTAGCCCCATTAATTACTTCATGCGGGCAGGCCCGAGGTAGCACCAAATCCATACGCGTGGTGCAGTGCCTAGCCTAGAGAGACGCGCTGCATCATTGAAATGGTAATACCGTTTCCACTAGGTTGATATAGGTCTTCTTGACAGGGCCAGGTTTGCTTTAATATAAATCGGTCTTTGTTCTAAAAAACACACTGCAAAACAACTCCCAGCTCACATATATGCTGCTGCCCCTCATGCCAAACAGCCAGTCAGCCCAAAACGAGCCATCCCGGCCCTCAGAGGCACAGTACGCCTAACCCAGACACCGGCAACGTAGCATTATCCTTACCATACCCAGGAAGCCCCCAGCAACGGAGAAGCCACAAACAGGGCCGGGCCCACGACCTTCCCGCTGGCCGCTGACGGAGCGAAATGAGGACAATTCAGCGCCACAGCAAACATGTTGATACATAAGTTCAGGAGGTGGGAGCAAGGGACCTCACTAGGCCGCCGGGGGCATGTCTTGCCCCAATGCCGTGCGTATACAGAAGCAGCGGAAACCGGCAACAACGGCCAGCCTTGATTAATTAAAATTGTATTATATCGGAGTGGGAATGAATGCGTGTGAACTAATGCAAAAATAATCTGCACAGTGTTCATCTCGAGTATAGTTTGTTCAACCCACCTTGCACCCACGCATCACCGAGGGCCTTTGAACCTGTCACCCACGTGACCTTGTTGGTGCTCAATACCCCTTGGCCGCCCCCCAAAATCCTCCGCCAACCTCCGTGGCACAACCCGAGCAACCGACTGGCCCGGCACACCGCGCTCCAGCGGCATCACACAGCGCGACAACGCCCCCAAGCCCAACATCGCACAGCGGGAAGCCACAACACGCCAAAAAGAACACAATTCAGAGACGCGAAAGTGAGCCTTGAAAACAACAACCAATAAGAAAAGAGAAGAAACTATAGCTGTCCGAGCCATCGAAGCGAAAGCTTATAACGTATAAGGATTGGAAAAGGGGGCAGTCGACAGTCAACGGTGTTGAAATGTTAATCATCGCTATGAAAACGATATGATGACATATCCCCCATGGGAGTGCTCACATTGAATATATACAACTTCATTTCACAGTGTGTTGTCACAAGTTACGTATTGTTCCTAAAGCGCACAACAGTGACGTCCATTCTAGGAATTAATTCAGTAAACGATTATCCTTGCCGTAGCATGTAGATTTACGGCTGGCAGGCTACTATGGTTCGATAGAAATGCAACAAGAGAAGAGGGAGTTTTTGGGCGACAAGGACTAGGCTTGTGACAACACAAGGATAACTGCCATTTTTCACGGCTTCACACAGCGGTTAAACCAGTCGCCTGCCTCAAGCAACCCCAGAGGAGTCAGGATATGCTAATTTACCCTGCCGGGTGGCGCCCGTGGGTGCAGCCTGATTGCGCTCGGTGCTATGGCGACGCAATAAGAAAACGAGAACCAAACCAAACCCACACACTGCTGGAATTACCTCGCACTCGACTGCAGTGCTCGCGCCATTTAAATGTGCAAATTTAGACAGGTGATAGATACGGCGTTGGCAGGCTGTGGACTAACCCCCCACCGATGTGAGCCTTATGCGCGCTCAGCAATACTACATGCCACGCTAAGCCTGCTAATAGCGCCTCGCGGACGGGAGGGTTGGTGCTCGGGCGCCCTATACTGCCCCCTTCACTCAAGCACCAATGCGTTTAGTGTGCCTTTGCACCCCCAGGCTGTCGCGCTATCCTCCCCCCCCCAGGCAGGATAAAGGATCTGGGATCCCGGCCGTCGGGAAACCCGGTCTGGCTGAAGGGGAAAGCGATGAGGGAAAACTCCGGGGGCTGTCTTGCCCGAGTGTAACGGGGTGGGGCGGCCTAGCCTCGTCAACGGGCCTGAGGGGAGCCACCATAACGCAGTACCTGTGCGGGTGACCCCAGCCTATTCCCCGCGAGGCTCACCATGTGTTTCTGCCTCGGGATGGCCAGCGCGAAAGAATTACCGGTTAGGGAGTGAAACCTGCCCCAGCATCCTGCCACTCGACAAGCAATGCATTCCCGGGGAATTCAGCATTACCCCTCTTCGCGCTAGTCGCCCGTGCCCGGGCCTATTACTCACATGCCGAAGCGGGCATGGGTGCTGAGAGTGCCTCGCCAGCCCTAGGCCTAGGCTGCACGGGTTCCGAAAATCCCGGCCTTCCCCCCCTCAAACTGCCAGCCCACTTGGGCCACGCTGCCCGTGGCAGTAGCTCCCCCATAGGGGCACTCCGCCAACTGGGCCTCTGGGCGACTGCCCTGCTCGGAGCAAAGCGGTGGGGGAGGTTCCAGCGCTCACCTCGCAACACCCACGATGATGGCCAACGATGCCACTGAATACTCGATGACGTCCAAGCGCAGCAAAGATCATGCGTGCACCAACGACGGATCGACCCCTTTGACGGCGTGTCTGGAAAGAGGACGCCAAGATGGCCGGGGAAGGCATAAATACCTCCCCCTCCTCTACGTGCCGAAAGTGACGCTTCTGGTAAGGGGACTCCTCCTAGAGTCCCCCATTATAAGTGAGGGTGGGGAAATGCCCAAATGGGACTAAAGGGGCCGCCCGTTTAGGGCGGGCAGCCGCAGAATACTAGCAAGGATTGGGTTAGTGACAGACAGCAAAATCTGAAGCTGCAACCTGCAGCTTTTTGCTGTGATGCCTGCGTTCTGATATGCACAAAGAGCTTCCGGGTTATTGGAAGAGTGGGTGTGGCATAATAGAAAAGTGTTAGGCAACACAGTGGCAAGTTCTTCAGCAATAGATGCTGGTACGAAACATCATTAAACTATTCAAAGAGAGGGCTGGTAACAACGAACACTGAGGCATAATGAGTAGCTGCAAGAGATGGTAAAAGCTAGCATAACTAAGTTTAATTTCAAAACATAATAAAAGAAATATCATCTGATCGAAGCAAAAATCTTTATGTTTCAAATTATAGGTGCCAGTGAGAACAAACACGCTCAGTGCTCAGAAGACGCGACACCCTGATATTAATGAAATATTACATAAGTGCACCATATTCAATTGTCGCTAGGAAGGCCAGCAGTGTAATCAATGGATGTATGTCGTTACAACGCACACTTTTACAACGCATGCACTTACTACGCATTTTTTACAACGCAACATCCACTACAACCCATTCCATTACATCGCATGACACTACAACGCATTTTTAAAAACTACCTTTACAACGCATTCCATTACATCGCATACTACCTTTACAACGCATACCATTACAACGCATAATATTAAATTGCATTTAAGCTAAGTATTAGATAGTATAGGGTTAAAAATTACTATTCTAACTCCAGGGGGTGCAACAGTAGGGTAATTGTTGGATAGTATAGGGGTAAAAATTACTATTGTAAGTCCAGGGGGTGCAACAGTAGGGTAAGTGTTGGATAGTATAGGGGTAAAAATTACTATTCTAACTCCAGGGGGTGCAACAGTAGGGTAAGTGTTGGATAGTATAGGGGTAAAAATTACTATTCTAACTCCAGGGGGTGCAACAGTAGGGTAAGTGTTGGATAGTATAGGGGTAAAAAATACTATTCTTACTCCAGGGGGTGCAACAGTAGGGAAAGTGTTGGATAGTATAGGGGTAAAAATTACTAGTGTTGGATAGTATAGGGGTAAAAATTACTATTCTAACTCCAGGGGGTGCAACAGTAGGGTAAGTGTTGGATAGTATAGGGGTAAAAATTACTAGTGTTGGATAGTATAGGGGTAAAAATTACTATTCTAACTCCAGGGGGTGCAACAGTAGGGTAAGTGTTGGATAGTATAGGGGTAAAAATTACTATTCTAACTCCAGGGGGTGCAACAGTAGGGTAAGTGTTGGATAGTGTAGTGTAATATTATGCGTTGTAATGGTATGCGTTGTAAAGGTAGTATGCGATGTAATGGAATGCGTTGTAAAGGTAGTTTTTAAAAATGCGTTGTAGTGTCATGCGATGTAATGGAATGCGTTGTAGAGGATGTTGCGTTGTAAAAAATGCATTGTAAGTGTAGTGCGTTGTAAAAGTTGCGTTGTAAAGGTTGTTCCCAGTAATCAATATAATGAAGTAGTCCATAAAGCAAGCCTACGGTGTTTCGATCCCCTGGAGATATGGGCAGTAAGATTGGGGGGGGTGAGCTTCATATTTCCCAACAATCACACTGGTTAAAAAACATTATTATATGAGAAGCAGGGCAGGAGGGTAGGGGGTTCTTAAGAAGCAGCAGGAAGGGAGAGGAGTGAGAATTGTGAGGGGCTCTTAAATTCAATATTTTGTAAAATGACCATTTTTAATATCTTTAAAACAGAGACAAGTGTGTATGTGTGTGTTTTCGTCTGCATGTGTATATAAAAATCCAAGTAAAATCCGACACACACCTCACCTCACCTGTACCTGACTTAAAGCTCCTGTACCCAACTATTTAATACAGAATACATTTATTAGGGGGTTGTAACATCCTAAACAGCCCCCTCCCGGATAGGAGACTCTGGGTAGAAAAACCCTATGATCGTAATAGAGAATTAAGGAAATAGCGAATCTGCTGGGTCCCCTTGTTTAGTGAAAAGGTTATTGAGGGCTCCACGTGGGAGGCCCTGGTTAGGCAAAATGAAATGGGATGGGTCAGTTGTGGATGGCTTGATAGTGAAAACAAGGGTTGCTGGGCAACTACAGATCAGGCCCAGAAGAACACCTATAATTATTATATTCATTAAACCGATGACTGTTTTTGCAACAATTGAATGTGATGCATTTATATGATTTATTAATATCTGTGTGTCACATCTTCTGAACATTCAGCATGTTTCTTCTCACTGACACCTTTAATTTTGAAAAAAGCCTTTGTTTTCTTCAGATGTTATTTCTTTTATTATATTGTGTTACTAAACTTTGTTACACTTAATATTTTTTCATCACTGGTTTCAAGTGATTTCATGGTCACCATTGTCTTTTTGATTAGAGAGATAGTAAATGCAGCATTATACAAGAGACTGGCCGATAGAATCAATGACAGAGAAACTGTGTATGAAACAGTCTGGGCATAATACTTCAACCTTGGTATAGACAAAGAGCAAGGTGGATGAAGAGAGGACAGAATACATTCAAAAGTGGAGGACAGAGAAGGGTGTATATCAAGAGCTGATGAACCCACAAGGGAGAACAAGGGTGTAACCAAAAACCCTAAATAGTGACAAAAGTGACAAGAAGTGTGTTTGTAAAAATAGTAGTAAGTTTAACTAGAAAGGGAGGGAGGACTAGGGAGCAGGCTGGCACAGGGTCTATACCAAGACATACAAAGGCGGCGAGAAGGCCCCTGTACGGAGGGAGGGGAATAGAACAACCAGAAAAAACAGGGTAAGGTGGCAGCAATCAGCAAAGTGACAGACAAATTTGGCAGGAGCAAAGAGAAAGGTGGAGGCCAACAGTGCAAGCTGGTAGGAAAGATAGAGGCATATAGGGAGTTTTATGATGTGAAGGGCTTTAAAGGCTGATCTTTTGTGAAGATAAGTTGTGAGAAGCAAACCCAGGTGGAAGGATTATTGAGAGGTGTGAGAGGTTGGACTGGGGGAAAGGGAGCTATGAGAGGTGATGCTGCCATTATACGTAGGGGCCCTGTAGTGTATGTATCAAGATGATGTCTCCTGACATCATTGTTATAAGTGTGATCACAAGCGTGATCATGCACATTGTTTATCCTGGTTTACGTATCAAGCATGATCAGGCGCATTGTTTACTTTTATACATGTATATGTTTAAACTGAGTTCATGCATGGCCTGCATTCCTTCTCCATGGTATTCATAACCGAGTTTTCAGACATGGTTTGGATTTCCTGAAGAACAGACCTGTGGGAAGTGGACTCCTGCCTTACTTGAAATAAACTTCTATTGTTAAACTCACTTTGCCAATTTTTGGTACTGCTTACCTTCACCACATAATTGGCGGCGAGCAATGACTGACAGGAGTCCTCTGTCCACCATATTCAGCATTTTCATATTTATTGCAGCATTTTTGAGGTCTCGATTCTACTCACTCTCAGCATATTGACGTTTCAGAGCTTCCGCTATGGAAACCGTGAGTCGTCTCCTGGGACATTTTCTTTCATTTTCTGCGATTGGCACACCTGAGCCCGCTCTGTTTGTCTGCTCATGCGCATACTCGTTCTGTTCCTCACATGAAGCTTCTATGTCGCATGCTTGACTGGATTGTCACCCCGACGCAAGAGTCATTTTAACGTGGCGGCCAGTTTGATTTGGGCCATTTCAACTACCAACAAATGGATTTTGCTTGCTGTTGTATCTTTATAGCATGATGCTAGCTTAAGGAAACTGAATTTGACGCTGCAATCTTCTTTTGGCTTACTCCTTGGTGTTTGTTCATCTGTATCAAAAGGTGAACTGACTGGTGTTGTCATTTTCAAACAAAAGAAGGTACATTTTACATTACGAAAATGTCAAAGCATATTAAAGTATGTCTGGCATTCAACACTTTGTACAAATATACTAAGAAAATTTAAGATCTTCTTCTTTCATTTAGAGACCCAACTTTGATTGAAGTATTAGACATGGTTAAAGCAGTTAAACTTTCAGTTATGTCTAGTAAAAGTATTTTATCAGCTATTTTGACACAACCCATTGATTTTGTGCAAGTTACACATTCAGTTAATGCTTTATCTTTCAGCCCTCGAAATAACAAATTTCAAAGGTTCTTCTTTTTGCTATAGGTGTGGATCAGAAAGACATTTTAGAAACAATCCTACATGCCCTGCCATTGGTGAAAGTTGCACCAAGTGCCATAAAATGGGTCACTTCCAAAACGTTTGCAAGAGTGGTGGAGATACCTCTTGTGTGGGCTCAGTAAACATAACCCCTCTTAAAGAGGACTATACACGGGATCTGTTGAGGGTTGTCCCGATACTTGATGTAGCCTCAGTTGAGGTTAAATCTGTTAAAGGACCCACTTGTGATGTTTACATTGGTTCCACCAAACTTGATATGATGGCAGATGCAGGCCCACCCATCACAATTATTTCAAACACCTTTCATGAGCAAGTTTGGAGTACACTTGAATCTTTGCAGAAACCTGATGTGTTTCCTAAAGTGTATTTCGATCAGGACATTGACATGCTTAGTTTTTTCATGGAATTTGTGAAATTCTTAGGTAGAGAAGCTTACTCAAAAGTTTATGTAGCTAGGAAAGGTAAACGTATTTTAGGTTGGCAAGATTTGGCAAAATTGGGATTAATGCTTGTACCTGGATCATCCAAGCCAGTCAGGGTGTGTGACATAGATATAACTTATATACAAAGTCAGGGAGATGATATTGTGTCATAAATGATGCACTCATTCCTAGACATTTTCACCAGTAAAATTGGTATGATTCACAAATTTGAACATAAAATTAAACTTTACAAAAATTGCATTACTATAATCACATACGGTCAGTTCGGTACCTTTATCAGTGAGATCTGAACTTAATATTTTACTGGATAAACTAGTCAAAGATCAAGTGATCGTACAGACTGATTCCTCAGAATGAGTCATTCCCATCGTCATAGATTTAAAAAAGGACGGAGACATAAGGTTATGTGCAGATTTACGCACACTGAATAATAATCTTGATTGTCATCCTTTACCCAAAATCAATGATTTGCTTTCCAACATCAGCGGAGCTAAGTTCTTCTCTTTATTAGATCTTTGCTCTGCTTATCATCAGGTTATCCTTGCTGCTGAATCCCAATACCTTACAACATTTATCAGCCCTTTCCGTGCGTATACATTTTTATGGCTCCCATTTGGTCTTGCTTCTGCATCGAGCGTTTTTCAAAATTGAATGGAGCTTATCAGGATGACCTACTGATTTTTTTCAAGAACAGAGTTAGAGCATAAAGATATTTTTTTAAAGTGTTAGAAGTTTTCAAAAACATAGGCATCACACGTAAACCTGAAAATTGTAAATTACTCAAAACTGAATTAGATTATCTAGGACATTGCATCTCTTACACTAGTATACATCCCAAGTGTTCATTGTTACAAGCCATACAATGTGTTATTCTTTCCAAAGATAAACATACTTTGAAATCTTTTCATGGAATGAGTGAGTATTATGCAAAATTCATTCAAGGTGATGGTAGGTTATAGTATGATTGTACAACCACTTGGGAAGTTATTAAAAAAAAAAAAGTTTAATTTCTTTGGGATGATGCAACTTCACCACTGTCAAAGATGTTATTACTAATGCTCCTGCTCTATCAGCTTTTAGATCCAATACTAAATGCATGGTAACTGTTGATGCAAGTCAGATTGGTATAGGTGCTATTGAAATGTTCAAAACGTACATTTGGGGTAGGAGTTTGGTTCTTTGTACTGATCACAAGCCTTTAATTCATTTTCTTTATAGAAAAGACTCAGGAAAAGCATCTGCTAGACTGGTTAGACTTCTTTCACGCTTACAAGAGTATAATTTCAAAATCTATTTTATTCCTGGTAACAAAAACTCTAGAGCAGATTTCTTATCGAGGATGCCTATTCCGTACATCGACTCTACTGAGGAGCATGAAGAAGTTGAACCAGTAGTAGTCACTTTAGATGATATTTTAAGTACTTCAGAGTTTATTTCTCGTAAGGATTAGTTGTCTGCCATTGCTAAGGATTACATTTTATCCCTAGTAATGGAGTTTGTTAAAAAGGATGGCCAAAGGAAAGGTGTTTTCTGCTCCTCTTACACCGTTCTCACAAGTGGCCAGTGAGTTATCCATTGTTGATGGCCTGCTTTTTCACAATTATGTCACCATTCCACCTGCTGCCATAAAATCCAAGCTAATCCAGGCAGCTCATCAAGGTAATCTAGGGGTTAGGGTCACATCCAAGAATTTAAAAGAATATTTTTGGTGGCCCTTTCTTGATTCTGAAGTGGCCAACTGGATGTCTTTCTGCAGCACTTGTCTGCTCTAAGACAAACACTTGCTTGCGCACAATACATCATTACATGTGGCCCCTTTTCCTAAAGAACCTCCGTCAAAAGTAGCCCTAGATTTTGCAGGACCATTTAATTTAGGGTACCCATTGATGTTTTCTTAAAACAAAAGGTATAGGCTTATTATCTCGACCCACATTCCACCACTGATGTTTTCTTTTTCTGTTATTAAGAAAAAGGAAAACCACATCAGATGTGTGTCCTGATTGGTAAAAGGATACAAAGACAAAGTTTGTCACTGTGGTATTGCCAAGATGGTGAAACAAAGAGTGAATGCTGCACATATAAAACACAAATGGTATTATGATACCGCTCATGGTGTAAAATGAGTTGAATTCAAGAAAAAATCGCTGGGTTCTTCTTAGGCAACCCAATAGAGTAGAAAAAGGAGAATCAGTGTTTTCTGAACCAGTTCAAATTGAAAAAGCTTCCAAAGGAGCAGCGTTGCTGCAAGGGAAGGGTTGGTGGAGCAAAAGAGCGCTAGTTAAATTAAGCACAAATGTCAGGAATATGAAACTGATTAAACGTAGAAGACAGTAGTTCTTTCTCTGAAATAAATTAACCACAAAGATCTTTATCCAGTGCGTGCATAGACACCATGGAGGGAGTTTCCGCAAGTGTGACACACGAGTATGTTTCTTCAGATGTTACTAATGTGTGTAATAACCTTCCATCTACTGGGCTTGATAGTAATGTTCAGAATCAGTCTAGAAATGTTCATAACGTTTCTATGCCTACTAAGTATAAGGACTTTTATAGGTATTAAACTTTGATGTTTTTTTTCTTTCTATATAAAGGGGAAGATCATGTGGTGTACGTATTAAGATTATGTCTCCCGACATCAGTGTTATTAGTGTGATCACGCGCATTGTTCATCCTGGTTTACGTATTGAGTGTGATCACAAGCATTGTTTACTTTTATATATGTATATGTTTAAACCGAGCTCATGGCCCACATTCCTTTTCCATGGTGTGGCTCCTGCTTTACTTGAAATAAACTTCTGTTGCTAAACTTACTTTGCCAATTTTTGGTACTGCTTACCCTGACAACAGGACCCTCCATGATTCTGGTGTCCAGGAGACTGCCAAATCCGAGGGATGCTACAGTATGTGGTAAGGAACTCCCCACCAAAAGGGAACACTAGCGACCCTCCACATGTCATCACAGATCACTTGCTGCTTCCACAGCTGGGTGCTCATCCTTTCTTCTGGATCGGGACCACTATGCCACATCCTTCTTTTCCCGCTCTCTCTCCATATTGCTGCTTGTGGAGAAAAATAGAAGCTCTATTCCGATGGAGGTCGGCATATTGTGGGACAATAGTACAGACAGAGTGACTCTCAGCGCAAAAGAGCTTTTCATGCGCTACTGCTGTCACCTTTCAAGGTGCCCGAGAGGTTATCGTCCTTACATGCCATATCCCAGAACTCACTGCTAGCCTCAAACAGCAGCTTCATGGAGGGCAGGCAGTTTGCCTGGCTAACAAAGGGTTGCTTTGCTTGTTTATGGTCACACCTTCCCCGTTATGGATACAACTTTGAAGAAGCAAAATAGTGTCACTTAAATTTACGGACACCCCAATGACTGAATGGCTGTACTGAGGGGAGGGTAAGTAATACCTTTATTAAGACATATGTCCATAAAACATAAATAGCAACATCTTTGAAACATATATCAATCACATAAACCATCCTCTTAACATTACATCAATAAAACTAACCTTTTATGTTTAATAAACATTTTTTAAAAACGTGCAATACTGAAAGCAACACAAAAAATACATATTTGCTAAAAAAACATTTGCCTCAGACCTTGCCCAAATGTGATATTTTGAATGAACTGGTTCAAATGTTTTTTTACATACAAGTAAATAATTAGGCTAATCAATAAGAACATGACAAAGAGAACATGTCTTTTTTTTAAAATCATGTTAAATTATCCATTATTATACTTTACTCCATCATATCATTCAGATTGAGAAAAAACTGGATTACAGAAAAAACGAATTTTAAGTAGAGCTAAACACATTTTGGGATTTGGAAGATCAGTCAGGTGTGGGAAAACCTCGGCCTGACCACTTCCTTTCACTTACAAGAATTTCTTACGAACATAATTTTGAGATATTTGAAACCTGTTCACGAGGACAACTTATTAAGGAAGCTTAATGGACGTGAGTCTGCATTGATATACCAAGATGTGTGAATAAATTATCACCGGAGGGGGGCGTGGCCAACCATCACTACCGCTCAGACGTGATCCTTGCGAGCTTCTCTGTACTTACTTGGCAAATCAAGGTTTCTCCATATATAATGTAAGCAAATTGACTCACACCGGAGGCCTGATGCGGTGTTCCATGAGAGGTGACACTGTAAGCAGTTTTGATACCTCTTTCAGAGGCATAACAGCAGGATTCGACACAGGCCTTGGCAGGGGAGAAAAGCAGAGTTGCGGCCTGTCAACACTCACAAGCGCACTCGGGGGTGATAAAACCCCCCCTGACTTGGGAGTGGGAATTTTTCAGTGGTTGGACAGTGACTGTTGCAGGGAACATACTCATAGGCTGTACCGGGGCAGTAGGAATGGACATATTAGAGAGCCATAGATGGGCTTCAAATACCCTGACTTGCCATGTGTCTTTGCTCAACATCTGGGGTATGTAAGTGAACCCCCTATTGTCCTTCTTTCCATTCTTTGTTCTCCTTCTTGGATTTACGGAAACTCAATAAAATTGTTTAAAAAAAAAAATAGACTCCCCCCTGACGGAGCCTGCACCGTATAGCCGGTGTCGCTGGCGGTGTGTTCTGAATGGGCTCAGGAGCAGCCTCATCCTGTTGGGGGTGCATGGACCAGAGCCGGCGCCTTCTCCAGGAGGTTGAGAAGCCCTTGAGGGAATCACCTTCCCTGTGGTGACTCCTGGAGCGCTGCAATGACATCTGGGTGGTAGCGGCAGTGGGGGTTAAAGAGAGAGGAGCCATCACACCTCTACAAACTTCTACGCCCAAACTCCACCAAACTTAACGATAAGACAATTAACTATTGGGTAAAACAAAGCAATAACACACTTAATGGGCAAGAACTGGCTATATTATGGACATCTGCCTCACGTAATAAAATCTCCCCGGTACTATCACAAACAAACTTCTGGCTACTCCATAAGGCTTTCTGGACCCCTGCACGTTTATTCTCACTAGGCCTCAGGGAAAATGATCTATGCTGGAACTGTAGCAAGGAAA
Organism: Triturus cristatus; assembly: GCF_964204655.1. Classification (NCBI taxonomy): domain Eukaryota; kingdom Metazoa; phylum Chordata; class Amphibia; order Caudata; family Salamandridae; genus Triturus; species Triturus cristatus. Next base: position 807,149,182 of record NC_140591.1, read on the forward strand.
AGGGGGACTTAGCACATCTTATCTACTATTGCCCAACACTCAAAACGTTCTGGGAGAAAATGTTTGGTTTCATAAATAGAGCACTGGGCTGCACGCTAACAGCTGAATTTTCCTCCCTCGCCACCGCATTCATGACCTCAGAACTAAGATCAGAGCATGACAAAGACCTACTAGACCTGCTGCTGACCGCGGCGGTAAAAATGGTCCTGGCCAATTGGAAGGACACAACTAAGACCTCATACAAAGGCTGGGTCAACTGAGTTACGCACCTCAGAGGCGAGGATAACATTGCACTACAGAACTAACCCTGGAGGCCAACAACCAGGGGGATGTGGAAGTCACTCGACACGTACCTAGACTCTTACAAACCCCCATGAAACCATCCCGGTTCCCCCCCCTCCCCCCCCCCCCCCCCTTGGGAGGTGGGGCGAGCGAGCTGGTGCATTACTACCATGGCCCTATGGGGCGTCGGGGGGGGGGCTGACATGGCTACCAATCTTGCCACAAGCTAACCATTGGGGTGACGGCTTTGTCACGCTGCTATACGTCCAATTAGTCTCATTGCTACAGAACCTCTCTTGTATTCTCCTTTCACCCCTTTCTTTCCTGCTTCTTTCTTTCTATCATTCTTTGCCTAATTTTCCAGCAAGTCAAGTCAGAGGGGATTAGCTAAACATATATTTCAAAGTGTCTGTAAACACTGCTCTACAAACTACGTTTGGCTAACCTTGTAACAGAAATGCTAATGTATCTGCTTATAAAATTAATAAAACTATTTAAAAAAAAAAAAGAGAGTGGAGCCATAGCACTCCATTGGCTGAACCTAGACAATGAAGACGCCTCCCTTTACCTGACTTTAAGATGGCGACTGCGCTACACGGTGATTAATTGCTTCTAGATTCCGCCCCTGAAAACAAAAAAAGGGGAGAGCAGTAGCTCTGACCCCTGGGAAATGCCTGTTACGTATCCTCTACAAATGGAGGAAGCATGCTCTGCACGATATTAGATACGCATGTGTGAAGACTGTTCAACCCTGGTAGTTGCATGCTGTCTGATGTTTGGTTGCTTTGGCCTGCTGCCTCCCTGCTGTAACACCCCCTTGGCACTCTCTTCCTCAACCTGGAAAGATGAAAGTAGACAACAGTGGATTTGTAATGGTACATTGACTAGGAGACAGGCTTAGAGGGCTGGAATCTTCTCATTCTTGAGCTGGTGGATTATATACAGAGGGGGAAATATCTTCCCAGTTTTGATCTTATATCAATACAATTGCATGTTCCCCCTTCCTGGAGACACTTTAAAAGGACTATCTGGAGCAATCGCTCAGAAGGGCTTGGTGGTGGTCTCTACTTACTAGCAATAGCCAAGCTCTACATACCTCTGAAGAAATTGCAGACGAATAGGGCTTCGAGCTACTTTCAACCGGCCGAAGCAAGAGATCATCGCCCATCGGCATCCCAGCTGGCACAATGGCTTTAACCAAGGATGACTTAATATCCGCTCGTCAGCACTTTAAAAAGAAACTATGGGAATTGCTCAAGGCCGATCTCACTTCTTCTTTAGAGACTCTTCAGTCCGACCTCACCCTGAAACTCGACGCTATCCAGCAAGATGGGGACTCTGTTGGAGAACGAACACTTGAATTAGAAACTACCTGCCAGACCCTGAATCCAAGACTGGACCGGCTTGAAAGCTCCACCTCACATCTGCAAACCCAGCTAACAGCTACTCTACTAGAATATGAAGACTTGGAAAATTGCTCCCGACGTGACAATATCAGAATGCGACAGGTGAGGGAAGGTGACAATGAGAAATCTTGGCAAAACTTCATTCTTTCAAAGTACAGTACGCAATCCTACAGGCCTCGAGAATGGTAGAGGCGATCTCCTTTCACAGAGTATCTTGCTCTGTATTTTAGAGTATTGCCCCAGCTACCCTTGTCTGACGTATACAGTTCAGACCTGTTACGGATCGACTATGCAAAGACAACATCAAATACAGATGGGTGTATCCCTTCGGAATTGCCTTCATCTCTCAATATAAACTTGTCCACTTCAGAGAGCTTCAGGAAGCGGCGGCCTTCTGGGCTTAACGTTCTCTGAACTAGATCGATCAGAACCTTCAACTGCAGATTAATCAGTTCAGTTCAGCAAGCTTTATTCAGTATGTACAACAACCAGATAAGCAATAACAAGTATTAAATAAATATGGTTTCTAAACCGTACATAAAACATTCCAGTTTTTTAATATATAGTGCAGAATAAAAACATATCCCTGGATCATTTAGGGTAGCAAGTAATTTCATAGCAGCATGGGTTGTTCTCACATTGTATTTTTATTTAAAGGTGGCTTTAAATAAAAACATCTAAAATAAAGATAAAAATTACAAAAGAGCAAAGAGTGCATAGTGCTCTGTTTGGATCGCTGATCACAAGGGCACGTTGTAGGCCGTGTTTTCATTACAGGGAAAGCAACTAGGTGATTTACTATTCCTAATCTCAATCTTATTCGTACAACACGATGTCAAGGCTTAGTGACTATAGACAAATAGACTTGAAAACCACTTCTGTGTTCAATTGTTTTGTAAAATATATATGTGGTTTGCTTCCCTACAACTCTCGTGGGAATCTCATTTTTATGGGCCTAGAAAGTATCCTTTATCTCCTGTTTGGATAAGGTTATCATATGTTCAGGATTTTTATAGATCTTAATCTTAAATAATTCATTATATAGATCAATGATGTCTGTTAACCATGGAATACGTGAACTATTATCCAATTGTAGACAATCCTTAATGATTGTTTGAGTAAATTTAGTTTCGTCCTTGGCCCGGATAGATCTCCAAAGCATTAATGGTCGGATGGCAATCAAGTCTGATAAATAATTTATTCCTACTTCTTGATGCATTATCTCTGTGGATGCGGAGAAAGGTAGACATAAAAGATGTTTTAAAAAAGAATGTTCTTCTTGTTGTAAAGTCTGACTACAGTTGTGACCCCACACCCCTTCGCCATAAAAAGCAATGGAAGCACATCTAGCCTTATATATATCTATCATATCCTTTATACGACGATCTCCCAGTTTTGATGCAAATCGGAAGACCCCATGTGCACTCTTTAACATCTTTGAGCGGACGTTAGTTAGTTCATGCGTCCAGTTCCGATTGCCTGATTAGGTTATTCCCACATAGCAGAAACTATTAACAGTTTTCACTTTAGTGCTGTCAATATAAAAGTTTTTATGTTGCTCTATCGTTCCTAGCCCTTTTCTAAAACCATATTGCGCTGATGATAAAATCTCATTCTCAGTGACCCACTCTTCTAGTCTTACCAGTAACACTTTGCTCATCACTTTTACTGATAAATCTAGGAGCGAAATGGGGCGGTAATTTTTAGCTTCCGATTTATTTCCTTTTTTAAAAATGGGAATAATTACAGATTGGGCCCATGTAGGCGGTGTGCCCTCTGTCACTGCTAAGTTAAAAACTCTGGTAAGAACAGGCCCCCGTAGATCTATAGCTGCTTTATAAATGTCTACTGGAACCCCATCTGGGCCGGTGCTTTCCCTTCCCTACTTCCGTTCAGCCCTACCTTAACCTCATCAAGTGTAATATTTAGGGTTAGAACAGGCCACTTACACTGGGTGGGACTTTGGGGGTCTAGATACTGCATGATCAGATGATTTAAAAAGACTAGAAAAATGTGTCACCCATGCTTCACAGCTGACACAAGATAGTAATTCTGGAAATTGGTCATTTTTTTAAAACGGCAAAATAACTTATTGTTAGCTGTGTCTGCTGCCAATGATAATTTGTCCCACACTAGCTCCTGTAACTCTCTTTTCCTTACTTTAAGGGCAGATTTGTAATTGGATCGTACATTTTTAATTAATTCGGTGTTCCTAGGTTTATTATTAAGAGCCTGTTTTAGTTGTTTAGAGTCCTGGGTACAAGTATGATCAAACCATCCCCTACATTGTTTAGTTTTTTCCCTAGGGGGAACAGTCAATATCCCTTCGATAATGTTATTAATTTTACTAAAATTAGTTAACATCATGGTGGGGTTGACATCCTCATTAAGGCAGTAGGAAATCTCTGCTCCGCATTTTACAACAATGTCATGTGATACTTTTATGCAGTCGACCCCCTACCATTTGATTTGCGTTCCATTTGGTTTAATAGGGGCAATATTAACAATAATATCTTGTTGTAATACGGTTTTGTTGCCCTATACCAGTATTGACATTATAATACAATTGTGGTCGCTAAGTGCTGACTGAGTGATCCTTGGAGTGGAACACATATGGGTAATACTTGTAGAAATTAACACATGTTTCGTTTAAATCTTCTTTATTAATATTTTGCACATTATTAATAAAGCGACTTGTAGAAATTAACACATGATCAATAACAGATGTTGCATTCCCGCCTATAAAAGTTGGTATTAAACCACCATTAGTGTCGCAGGCACACTGTAACAATGCAAGATCGTACTTCGCCATCATGGTATTTAGTGCTCCTCCATAATTATTGTGTGGCAAATGTATACTGTCATCACCTTCATCACTCTTATACCCACAGACTTTGGTCATAGACAATGGGCATATTTGTGTATTAAAATCCCCAACCCACGTGACTGCAAAATTGGTATTGATCGTGCCTATCAGATTATCAAGCCCTTTGTCTAGTTCAAATACAACATTGCTACGAGTTGAATCAAACACATTATTATAGTGATTGACCATAATCACTTTCCTGCCATCTTTACAATACAACCACAGAATCTGGGAGTGTTCTCTAATTGTGATTGCTCTTTTGACAACAACTGGTAGTTTATTTGACCAAGGGGTTGTAATGACACATTCTGTTCGAAATGCAATGTTGAAACTGCTCTGTCCAGGGTATTTCTTGCCCAGCTTGGATTTCTAAAATTAATGATTATACAGTCTCCTTTGAAACTCTTAGCTAACGGGCCAATCCAGCTTACTCCTCTTGTTAAGAGTATCTGACTTGCTCCTGCCACTAGGTATCCAGAGTTTTTATCTAGCCAGTGTACCACTTTGTTTTTTAGAGTATTGTGTGACTCCCTTTGGCGCGGCTGTAACGGGGGCACATTAACCATAACTGCAATATACCGGCAGCATTCTGGTGGAAAATTTATGGGAACATCAGCTGTTCCCTCAAAAGCCCTATATTCCATTAACTTAGTATGTTTCGTAGTTGGTGGATCCAACTCTGACCCATCCCCTCTGGTTTTACATGGGTGGTTATTCGGGGTCTGTTGACTTGGTTGGAGGTGGTCTACTATCTCATTACTTCAGTTTTTCCTCCCTATGGGTACGGTGTCATGGGGTCCCTGACCTATTTTTCTACCTGTCGCCTTATTTGTTACCTTCTCAGTGGTAGCTGTTACCTGGGATGGCTGTTCAGTGGGTCCCCCCTTTGCTACATTCTTCTTTTCCCCGATACTATCGCTTGTATTCCTTAGCAAACCACTAATCTTGATTACTTCACTAGTCAGTTTATCTAATTTATAATAGAGTGGTTTTAGCAATTCTTCGATCTTTGTTGCTACAAGAGCTACAATTTGTGTAGCTTGTAAGTTTATGGGATGCCTTGATCAGTTAAACCATCACATGTTTGAACTGTCAAATTCTGCGGTGGTCCTTTCCTACTTTCATTATTCCCCACTGTTATCTGGCTCTTCTTACAACCTCTTTTTCTTTTCGGCGTAGTTGATTCCTTAGGTGTGTGTAAATGTGGGGGATTAGTCTGCATATGTGGATCTAGACCAGGGTCTATTATACTTTCTGTTGTCCTTGGGGTGCCTTGTTGCTCAATATGAATAAATTCCCTTAGTTGCACATTTTCTTCCTGCACCAATCCACTGCCCTCACCAGCTAACGTTCCGTTCTATTTTCTATTTCATCGGTAATCGCACTAACAGCGTGCACTAACAAAGAGTCAATAGTAGTGCGTGGGGGGTCGGCTACTGACTTTAGCAATTTAGGCTTAACCATTTCTATCTTGTAAAAGGTACAGTATCTTATCCAAAAAATATCTTAGGATAGGGGACTAACAAGCTTGTAATTTATTTTCATTGACCATAAGCTTTCTCTGTTTTCGCCTGAAATAATAATGTCCAAATGTAATTGTCTTTTGTTTGCATGTAGGACGCAGGACTGTGTCCCACTCTATTTCTTTGTGTTTTCTTGAAATATGCCTAACAATTCTTGGAATTATTAAATTGTTTGTTTGGCTGGACATCCTGGAATATAGCACTGATCCTAGTCTATATTCATTATTTTGATAAAATGTTCTTTAAGGACCTTTGTTTGCAATAAAAAGTTGATACCCAAGGTCCTTATTTACCTTGCGGGTTCCCTTGTTCACCTTAAAACACTCCCCCATTGGGGTCCATGTTAGTTCGCCAACTGAATGAAGTGACCCGAATAGGTCCAACCGGGTCACTTGCAACCACCTCTCAGCCTTCCATACAAATGAAGAGTCGCTCAGACAGTAGAGAATACAAACCAAGTATATGTTTATTCAGGTACACTCGAGCAGAGTCCCATCTGCTCAGTCGCTTAGAGGTGCTGCAGAGAAGACTGACTTCAGCAAACATTGCGATACATTATGTACATTTCAGAACCAAGGAAGACCCGCCCATAATGGAAATTTCCAGGCATGTGCAGCTAACACAAAGAAGTACAGTATGATAGGTTTTGATTCTGAGGCCCGGTACACAGTTTCTTCTACTCAAGATGACTCTGTCCGTGCCTGCCGCTAGACTGATGGAAGAAGACCTCTATCTAGTGGGAAAGGTGTGCACTAATAAGAACAGTGCATTCATTAGCAGAGCAAGGCCTGACCTTGGAGAAATTAAACTTTCCACAGCCTGCCCGCAAGGAGACAATAAGCAGCTAATGGCATGATAGAAAATGGCGGCTAAACATAAAATGGTGCCGTGAATGCTAACCTACATAAAACAATTGCACGAACAGAATAACAAAAACATGTTCATTTCATCAGGATGTGGGGCCAGAGAACCTGGACTGCATGATGCACATGACCAGAGGACTCTGTGACTCTGTTGTGCACACCGAAGATAACTGTCTGAATAGTGGCTGGCCTGAGCGAGGACCTGCTGAAATGTGTCTCCTAAAGTGTGCTCTCCAAGGGTCCAACCACGGGCTTCCTGTTTTCCCGGACATGTCAGAGACATCAAAAATTTCCTGTGAGTGACCTACATCATCTATCTGTGACATCTGGAGAGTGGTTCCCTCTAAAGTACCCACATAGGCTACTGAATCTCAACTGGTAGCGTGGTGTGAGTGTGGAACTAAGACTTATGTCTGGAGACCAGATTGCCTAGTGTGGAACCCTAGAAATCGTGCCCGCATCTAAGGCGTGTGGTTCCTATACTGGGGGGACCCTGACACTCATAAGCGTCTAGTTGGTGGTGAGTGGATTCACAGTTTGCGGGACCCCTCATGGCTCATTTCGTTGGTCGTGCTCCAAAGCTCTAGTCCGACACATTGACTTCATGCTAATTGTGTGCTGTGTCTTATTCACAGTTTCTGACCCTCGGAGATGGGGGTGTACCCGTAGTAGAACCCTCCTCCGCCATTTAACATAAATGTACTGACAGGTGGTTCCCTCAAATGGGACAACTAATCCAAGGAAGGATTCCTGAGAAAGTTCCCATAGGACCGTCTTACAGACCACCTGCCCTAGTTCTTGGTGTAGAAAGCAATCACACTGTAATCCTGCCACCATTGTGTGATGCTAAGAAAAACAGGAAAATATCAAATAAGCACATCAAGGAACATTATGTGGCTATTGTATTCTGCACCCTCATTCCCCCTCCCCCTTTCACAGATGCCAAAGTGCTCCCCGATTAGACCAATATGTTCTCCCTATTCTGGAGTAATCCTAAAATTAGGTCATCCAGTTACAATAGTCTCCCTAATCTATCAAATGGCCGAGTTTTACACCTGATAAGTCAGAGAAACTCAAGGGGTCCTGATTTGGAGCAAGCAACGACTCCAGCAATGCATCTTCCGACCCAAAATCACAGCAAGAATCTACACCAAATAAAGATTAGAGTCCATAACAAAAAGTTTCCCATTGTGATCCTGAAGAAACGAGAATGGTTATTCTTCAGTCTCTCCTCTCCTGGAAACACTAACATCTAAAGTCTGCAGACAGTGATCTAGATGGCTGATCATCTGTTTGCTGAGATAGTAGCAGTAGGTACGTCGATCTACCATAGCCTTATTTTCATATTTTTGCAAATTCTTTATTCGTTTTGTGGATTGCATTGCTTATTATCGTCTTGAGGGTGTGCATGGGTACTGCCTTCCGGAGTATTCTCAGCTCTCCCCTTTTACACAACAACCACAGCCACATTCCTCTTCAAATTGTGTTGCAATGGTCTCCTTACAATTAACATCACTACCTATCCACTATTTGATGGCATTCTTTGAGAAATGGGTTCTTATCAAATCTAAGGAACAATGGAAGTGGTACAAGTATCACGTTGTGCACATTTAATTGAATGACATTGCTATGCCTGGTTCTTTTGCAAGTCCACAGAATGTAAAAACATCGATCAGCTCCTCAATGATTTGAATACCTATGCTTCAGTAGACAATGAAGACATCATCTTGATGCGGACAGCTATGAAGAGATGTTTTACTTCATCACTGCAGACATCATTACATTCATCAATCAAAAGGCCAACGTGAATTGTATAGTTTCACGCAATTGGAGCATTGTGAGACGCGTTGGGCTGACAGCTTGAGGAACTTTCAGAGGAGATTTATCTGTTTCAACATAGACAGAATGTCTGATTCATCTGCCTATTTATATTTGCAAGATACCGAAGCAGACACCACTGACCTACCAGCAAAATGGCAATATAACAGAAAGTGAAAGTATCCGATAATTGAAGATACTCAAGACCCCATGGCATCAAGGAAACAAAATCAACAATTTTACCCCAATTTCTTCCCCTTGCCAGTTTTCACACAAAGACCTTGTCTCTTACATTACAGACGGCTCCCTTTTCACCTCCTAGTGCATTGCATGTCATGAAGGATGATCTATTAGCCCGTCATCAGTGCTTCAAGTATGATCTAAAAGAACCATCAAAATCATGAACACCATCTGCTCCGGCTCGCCATCCGACCCCTGGCCCCAACACATTTTCAACAAAGCAAGCTCCATCATCGCACCCCAACTCCGGAAGATCCTCAACAGCTCCCTCGAGACCACCACCTTCCCGTAGAGCTGGAAACACGCCGAGATCAACACCCTACTCAAGAAACCCAAGGCAGACCCAAAGGACCTCATCTCCCTGCTCCTGTTCCCAGCGAAAGTCATCGAGAAGATTGTCAACAGGCAACTGACTCACTTCCTCGAGGAGAACAACACCCTGGACTCGTCCCAATCTGGATTCCGCAGCAACCACAGCATCGAAACCACCCTCATCGTCGCCACTGATGAAATCAGGACCCTGCTGGACAACGGCGAAACCATGGCCCTCATCCTCCTGGACCTCTCGGCCATCTTCGACACCGTCTGCCACCACACCCTACGCACACGCCTCCACGATGTCGGGATCCGCAACAAAGCCCTTGCCTGGATCATCTCCTTCCTCACCGGCAGAACCCAGAGAGTCCGCCTCCCTCCATTCCGATCCGAAGCCACCATGCTCACCTGCGGCGTACCCCAAGGATCATCCCTCAGTCCGACCCTTTTTAACGTCTACATGGCACCGCTCACCAACATCGTCCGATCACACGACCTCAACATCGTCTCATACGCCGACAACACCCAGCTGATCCTCTCCCTCACCAAGGCCCCCTCCACCGCCAAAACCAACCTCCACAAAGGAATGTAGGCCGTCGCCGAATGGATGAAGAACAGTCGTCTGAAACTGAACTCAGATAAGATGGAGGTCCATCCTCGGCTCCACCCCATCCGCCTGGCGAGCTGCGCTGGGAGCTGCACCGACACCCACCAACCACGCACGCAACCTGGGGTTCGTCCTGGACTCATCACTATCAATGACCCAGCAAGTCAACGCCGTTTCGTCCTCCTGCTTCAACACCCTCCGCATGCTTTGCAAGATCTACAGATGGATCCCCACCGGAACCAGAAGTACGGTCACCCAGGCCCTCATCAGCAGCAGGCTGGACTACGGCAAAGCCCTCTACGCTGGAACCACGGCCAAACTCCAGAAAAGACAACGCATACAGAATGCCTCCGCAGGCCTCATCCTCGACATCCCCCACCACAGTCACATCACTGCCCATCTGAGAAACCTGCACTGGCTCCCCGTCAACAAGAGGATCAACTTCAAGCTCCTCACCCACACTCACAAAGCACTCCACAACGCCGGGCCAGCATACCTCAACAAACAACTCGCCTTCTACACCTCGAACCGCCAACTACGCTCCGCTGACCTCGGCCTCGCCACCGTTCCACGCATCCACGGTACGGCCACCGGCGGCAGATCATTCTCCCACCCAGCCACTAAGACATGGAACACCCTCCCCATCCTCCTGCGACAGACCCAGGATCTGCTGACCTTCAGAAGACTCCTCAAGACCTGGTTGTTTGAGCAGTGGCAGCACTCCCCCCACCCCCCTCCTCCCGCCCCCCCAGTGCCTTGAGACCCTCACGGCTGAGTAGTGCGCTCTACAAATGATTGATTGATTGATCTAAGAAAATTAAAGCAGACATGCTGAAAAACCTGGCTGACCTAACAGACGCTGACCTACTTAGAGTAGATGTGGATTCAGTGGGTTCCAAGTTGCATAGGGTGTAAAGAGGGTCGAGAGCGAAGATTAGGAATCCACCCTTAAAACAGATACAACACAACTGGAAGCCCAAATGGAAGCCACAGCCTTAAAATCCGAAGACCTAGAAAATAGGTCCAGATGTGATAATATTCACGTCATTTACAAGGAGCATAGCTTGAACCCTTCTCAAGGGACCTCTTTGTATGCATAGTGAATGATGATCTTCAGAAAAATTGGATTGAAAGAGCACACAGAGAGAGCCCAAAGCCCACTGAGGAGCTAATTAAACCTACGAATGTTTTCGCCAAGCCCCATCACTTCAAAGTGAGAGAAAATCTTTCTGGCAGCCAACAAAATGAGACAATTACCTTTCAAGACTAGACCACATGAACCAGCAATGGCCACACCAACATTTTCTGCCGGTTATAGGTAAACTTCGTTGAAAAAACATTACATACAGGTGGACATGTCTAGTTGGCATCTGTCTTTAATTTCAAAACAAAACCCACCATTTTACTGACAAAGATGAAGCTTCCTGCATATTTAATGTCCAACTTCAAGATTTCAAAGCGGACTATAACTCTTGTGAACTTCCCATCAGAACCCTGGATGAAGACAAGAGCACAGAGGCAACAAGAGGAGAAACACCGTCCAAAGTCCAATAGAAACAATTGTTTTTCACACTGACCTTGTTTTTCCAAATCCCTAAAATGTAGAATTCATTGACACTGTACAGTGTTCAACGATGTAACGTTTCCTCCTTCAGTAAAAAATGTGGATAATGCGATTGGGAAAGATGAGAACTAACTTGTGAAGGAGAAAATTCACGCACATTTCTCCCCTAAACTGAATAGTCTTGTGGGAGAATCACACTGGCTTTTATACATATACATCAAATGATTTCGGGGAACCAATATTTTCTCATAAGCGCAGGGATGTGGTGAGTCTGCGACATACTGACCCAAAGAAGTTTGGTCCACGGCGGTGATTCTCTGAATGGAGGTCTCCACCTAACGCACCGGTATCATTTGAAGGTTATCGTTTTGTAAAAGAGTTTGTTCTTTTTTTGTTATGAACAAAGTTATTTTTGTCATCACTGTAAAGGAGGGGAAAGAAAAACATTCTAGTGATCACTACTCACCTCCCAGCAATGGCAGGCACATACTCATCTAAAGAGGCAAGACACCACTTTTTGGTACCCTTCGATTCGCGCCTACTACACTCGCAGTTAACAAACAAGCGCTTCCTGAATGTCAAAATCATTAATTCCCCAAGTAAAAGCACCAAAATATAACAGTATCAGTGGTAATTGTGTTATGATAATATATCCCTCCTAGAAACACGTATGAAAAACATAAGAGCACTAGATCAAACACATATTATATCCTCTGGTGTTTCACTCCTCTACTAATACAAAGCACTACGGAGTGGCACTATTCTTTCATGGGTCACTTAATTTCAAACCGATCACCAATCAAGTGGGCAAGGAAGGCAGATATGTTATGATCTCAGTGTACTCAAAACAGAAAGATCACAGAAGCTACATTATATGCTTCAAACAGGCCGGGACACCTTTTTTTACTTTAATTTCTTAACAAAATAAATAATTTAGTATCTTGCGAACTAATATGTACAGAACTTTTAATTTAGTGTTGGATACAACCCAAGATGCTGTGCTCAGAGATCAAGTTTTGAAGGCAACAACACATCCTTGCTTGTTTTCAAAGACATACCAGATGGCACTAGTATGGCCTGCACATGGGATGTTTTTAAAGCAGTCATTAGGTATAAATGTTTAGGAGCACTAGCCAACTTAAAAAGATAAGATGAACGGAGCACATACTTTTTGAAAAAGATCTCACCCAGGCCGAAAGGAAGCATGATGAAAATCCAGCTAGGACTCCACAGTGTGAAGCTATGTCCTAGAGGGGGGAGCTGAATGCTGTTGCTACACTATCTACTCAAATACCCTTTAAATGGACGACCACGCCTATCTAGTACTTGGGCAGACATATCCCATCGAACACAGCAGATTTTTATGAAGCTAACTACCTTCAGCGTCCGTCTTTACTGCAAGAAGAATTCCATAGATGGTCTCCTCTATCTGTAGTGGTGGCAAGAATCAACCCAATCAAAATGAACATCCTTCCCAGGGTCCTATCCCTGTTTCAGGCACTTCCCATATGGTTCTCATGGACTTCTTCATGGAGCTTAAGGCTGTTCCATTAGGATTTATATGAAAGGGGCTCAGACCAAGACTTGCACACAAAATATTGGGCCTACACAAATTAGCTGGAATGATCTAGCTCATCAAGCTTTTGCGCTGTATTATACAACTTCCCAACTTCATGTCATAGCCGACTGGTCTCTCTGAGACTCAGTCAAACACGAGATACATATGGATGCAGCCATTACAAGAACAATCTGGGATTTGTTCTTGAAATCCAAAGCAGGCAGACCATTAAATGCTTTCTTAAGAACGCTCATTAATACCTTGATGGAAGTTTGGGACACAATTACTGGGCATTTTTCCTTGGTTACATTCACCTCCTCGTACACCCCAATTCCATCATAAGTAACCCTGCTTTTATCCCAGCATTACAATTAGGCCCCTTTGATAACTGGAAACAAGGAAACAGACTAACTATCCCAAATATATTCTAAGATACCGAAATATTGTCATTTGACTCAAGTAAACAGAAATTCTACCTGGAAGTAAAGAGGCGGTCGTTTCCGCACAGCTTAAACCTTGGGTTCTGCACCAGGACAGCTGTCATGGGGAATTTGACACCATAAAAAAAATGTGTGAAATATGATGGGATTTCGAAGGGGTGAATCACCATGCTTAATAATATCCTATCACAGGACTCGATACCAGCATCCCTTCCATGTGAAGTACACTGAAACAAGGTCTTAGAGAAGGAGATAGGAGAAAAACAATGGGAAACCCTATGGTGCCATATATCTGAATGCTCTGGTAGTACTTTGGGCAGCGCAAGACATTACGAAATGGCATATGATTGTTACTTATGCACACCAAAATTAAGCAAATACTACCCCCCAGATGAGTCCAGTATGCTGGGCTAAAATCTTACTTGCAATGAAAACAATCATGTTACCCACTGTCTAATGACACCTTTGTCTTGCTCGACCTTTGCTCCGGGGCACTTTTTGTTGTTGCAGATTTATATAGTGCGAACTCGACCCGAAGGTATTGGAGGGCATTACATGAGCACCAGTTACGTTACACAAGGACGCATTCATTTTTGGTAGGTGCTGGGAGATTAAGTGATTTACCCAGTATCACAGGATGTGGAGTCTACTCCGAGGCTCGAACTTTGGTTTCCCAGCTCCAAGGTCGGCAGTCTAGTCCTGAGACCACATCCTCTCCCCTTCATTTTGATACTTCAGTATCAAAATAAAAGCAGGCAAGATTTTGATGTGTAACTGTCAGAGGGGGAAGGATCTAAACCCACTTTTTTTTTTTTTTTTTATTAAACATTTTTGCAATGTTGACAACAGTAATACTACCAACAAAACCAGCCAGCCAGCATTATAGTGCAGCCATATACAGTATGCTTCTAGGTGTCATACATAAAATAACAGATTGCAATAGTCGTCATGTCCATTTCAAAGTAGGCAATGCATATGATTAAAGTGGATGCAGGAGATCAGGGGGCCACCACACGTAGCACCAGCGCCTGAAAAGAACAATTATAAAGGACTACATAGGCAATATTCAGAGCAGTTACAGTGCTACAAGTTCTGCCACAGCAATGGGAGTAAATAACGTGCCAGCCCGTCATATGTGACGCCCCCTCATCCCAACCCATCCCGTAGGGATCATTCACTTAAGATATCACCTTTTGACTCCATAACCTGTCACTCCCGAGCCCAACTCACAAATGGATCCCAGATATCGCGAGGCCGGGATGCAGACGGCAGCAACTCCCAGAACGTGTCAGCTGCGTATACCCATACGTAACATCAGCCAGCCAGCCTTTCACTGTGAGCACCCTCCGTCTACCCCAATGGATCGCTACTTGTCGTTTAGCAAACAATAGAAGCAGCGCATGTAGCTTGCGCGACTTCGGCGGAGTGTCTCTGACATACCCCAGTATCCCAAGCAGAGGGGACGGGACGTCTGAGCGACCAACAATCTGGTTCACCAAATTAAAAACCTGAGGCCAATAGCTCTCCAACCTCGGGCAGGACCACGCTATGTGCAGAAAAGAAGCCGATGTATACCCACATCTCCAACACTCATCTGTCACTCGAAGCCCCATTTTTTTCAGGCCGATAGGGATTCTATAAAACCTATGTAAGTATTTAAAATGGATGAGACGTAACTTATAGTTGGGCGAAAGCTCAGTAAGCTGCCCGCAGCAGAATTCCCACTGGTCTTCAGATATCGCGGGTTGGAGCTCTTCATTCCAATACTGTAGGGACTTAGGCGTTACCACCGGCGCCGTGTTTTGCATTTGTCGATATATACCACCACCTCTAAAGCCGTAAAGGTTGGCGGTGCTTCAGGGAAATCTCCAGTGAGTGCTCGGCATGCCGCTCGCAATTTATGATACAAAAATAGTTCGGAGAAGGGCACAGTGCCGCCCCCCTCAGTCACCGGGGGGGACATGAACTTGCCGTTGGGGTAGAGGTCTGCAAAGGTACAAAGATGCAATTTCTCAACTAGGTGCCCGGCCACGCCATCAGCAACACATGGCAGCATCGGGTTATGCAACAGGGGGAGCGAGGGGGCATACAGCAATGGAACCCTTGCTCTTTTACGCAACTCCTCCTATGCCCATTGTAGTGTCCCAGCTGTGTCTACATCACCTCTTGGGCGTTTCGCCGCGGCACATATCGCCACGCTCAGTGGAAGGGGCGCAACAGCGTTACGCTCCACTGCCACGTGAGGCTGAAAGGGAGTCGGGAGGGTCCAAAAATGTAGAAATTGAGCCTGAGCGCAGAGGGCATATAGCTTCATATCTGGGGCTCCCAGGCCGCCCTGTCTCAATGGTAACGACAGTATGCCCCAAGCTACCCTAGCCTGTCCGCCCGCCCATACCAGCGTCACCAGGTTGGATCTCAGGGTGGCAAAGAAATGCGACGTAAGTGGTATAGGTATATTGACAAAGAGATAGAGGAATTTGGGTAGTATAATCATTTTGGTCAACGCAATCCGCCCTGTAAGGGACAGGGGCAGGGAAGTCCAGAGCTTCACCCTCTCACCCAGCCACATCATCGCTTTGCCATAGTTAAGATTCCAGATCGCTTGAAGGCTCCGACTGATCCAAACCCCCAAGTATTTGACCTCATCCGCCTCCCAACGCAGGGGGGTATTCGGAGGACACCTCTGCAGTAGTATCTGTCAGGGGGAAGATTACCGACTTAGACCAATTGACGGAAATGCCCGCGAGGCCTTCAAAGCGGACAAATTCCCGCAATATAGGATTCAGATTTTCCGCAGGATTGATAAGATAAAGGGTCACATCATCCGCGTACAACGATATTAGGAGATTTCTAGAACTGAAGCCTATACCCCTCGCCGTATGATTTTGTCTAATTCTTGCCGCTAGTGGCTCCATAGCTATAGCGAATAGCAGTGGGGAAAGAGGACAACCCTGCCTCGTGCCCCGCGAGATGGAGAACGGTGCAGACACCAGGCCATTCACTCGCACCCTGGCTTTGGGTAAAGTGTAGAGCAAATGGATTTTCCTAATGAGCAGTGTGCTGAAGCCCATCCTGCCCAGTATATTGAATAAATAGGGCCACTCAAGTGTATCAAAGGCCTTGGTGGCGTCCAAAAACACCACCGCAGCCCTGACATCGGGGTGTAAGTAATGCAGGGCGGAGAAGATCGTACGTAGGTTATGTGAGGTTGATCTACCCGGTATGAATCCTGGTTGGTCGGGAAGTGCGATCATTGGCAGCATGGGCTGCACCCGGTTCGCAAGCAATTTAGCCAGGATCGTCGCATCTACATTAATCAGGGATAGGGGCCGATAGGAGTCCAGATCATCAGCCGGTTTATCCGGCTTCGGCAGTGTGATGATTAGTGCCTCACGCATAGACGCCGGCAGTACTCCTTTTTCTAAGGCTTCCTCATATACTGCCAGTAACCGAGGCGACAGCTCATCCACGTATGCCTTATAGAATGCCGTGGTCAGACCATCAGGCCCTGGCGCCTTGTCCGGCGGTAGATTCTTAATGACCTGCGCCACATCTCCAGCATCTATCGGAAGGTCCATATATTCCCTATGGCTATTATTAAACCACACCAATGCAATTGAATCCAGAAAGGATTCTAGTCCCTCCGGGCACGTATCCTGGGTTTTGGTATATAATTTGGAGTAGAAATCAGAGAATGCCCCCACAATTTCCCCTCTGTCATGAATCAGATCGCCAGCCTTCGTGCGCATTTCATGAATGTACGTCGCGGGACGTGGCGTTCTTATCATGCTGGCCAAGGTCTTCCCCGGTCTCCCACCCTCACCATATCGCCTAGCCTCTGCATATTTCCCAGGAAATGTTACCTCCCGCATCGCCTCCTCTTCGTACGCCAATAACTTGGTTTTCATCAGCCCCGCCCCCTCCGGCCCACCAGTATCAAAGAAAGTTTGCTCGAGCTTTTTTATATCGGTTTCCAGCGCTGCCAGGGTGCCCCGTATCGCCTTCAGCACCCCTGCCTGCCGGGCAATACACTGGCCCCTAATGACGACCTTAAAGGCTTCCCACAGAGATATCTCAGTATCGACCGATCCCACATTTAGCTCGAAATAGTCAGTGATATCCGTCCTTATCTCCTCTTTAAAGGCATCATCAAGTAAGGCGTGAGGCGGGAGATGCCACGAGAACGCCGGGAACGGACCACCCGGGATCAACAATTTCAGCATGCAAGGGGCATGGTCTGACAGGGAACGGGGCATATGCTCTACCTGCACAGTCCACAGGGCGATGTCCCGCGACACCAGCCAGTAGTCCAGGCGTGACCAAGAGCTGCAGTGAGCCGATATACAGGTGCCCTCCCTCACAGGCTCATGTCTGCTACACCAGACATCAACAAGTGCGCCGTCTGTCAGTATTTCCCTCAACGCGGAACTTGCCAGTGGGTTTAGTGCTCGGGCCGCCCCCTTTCTGTCCGCTTTGTCATCAAGTATCGCATTGAAATCACCTCCCCATAAAATTGTATTGCAGCCCGTAGCTTTCACCTGCCCCCAAAGCTTATGGAAAAATGGGGGGAAGTCAACGTTGGGACCATAGACAGCCACAAATACCACCGAAATGCCACATACCAGGCCCTGTACTAAAACATATCTACCTTCCGGATCACACTGCACAGAGCCCTCCCTCCAGTCCAGCCCACGGCAGATCAGTATCGCAACCCCACGGGCATAGTTGGAATAGATAGCCGAGTAAACGTGCCCCCATCTAGTGTGTCGCAGTCTCTGGGCCGGAGCGGTATTCAAGTGCGTTTCCTGCAATAGGCAGACATCCACACAATGACGCACCAGATACGCATGCACCAACCTTGCCTTCCTATGATCATTGAGCCACCGCACATTCCAGTACAGACAGTTCAATGTTTTATCTACCCTGGGCATTTCCCACTATCATTTTCAAAGTATAGCAAAGCATTTTGACAATGGCCATTCCGTAAGCAGAGGACACCATACATATAGCATACAATAAAAGACCTGGCATTGAACAACAAAACAAACCCAACCGTCCCACCCCCACCCATCCAACCCCCCAACCGGGTCGTAGAATATCCATCCCCCATACTAACCCCAAACAGTCATTAAGTAAGCAAGGGAACATTCCCGAGAAGGTGTAGCTATGCCGGCTTCTACCCTGTATGTAACAGGGTGGCCAGAAGATCTGCAGGGGATATGGGCCGCCCAAGACCTAGTGATTGGGAGCAACACATTATATCAAATAGCATAGATTGGAGCCCTGGGGCGCACATGTTCACATCCCACTGGATCATATAGGAGCCCCCAATTGGACAGGATTCGTGTCCCTATAGATGCACAATACGAGACCCATGATTAATCATTGTCACTCAGCCGGCCTGCAACCTCCCCCGCCCCACCACGGGGCCGCTTTGTGGATTTACTACCCACATGTTTGGCGAACTTCATCGCCGCCTTAGCGTCCGTAAATATGTGGGCAGCCCCCTCAAATGACACCTTCAGCTTAGCAGGGTAAAAGAGCGAGTGCAGGAGAGCCCGCTTTGCTGGAAGAAATTCCCGGCGGGCAGCCTGGACAGCCGGGGTGAAGTCAGGGTAGAAGGAGATATTATTGCCTTTATGCGTAATGTTTCCTCTTACCCTGGCCAGTTTGAGGATTAGATCTCGATCCTGGTAGTTCAAGAGTCTCGCAATAATAGGCCGGGGCGGCGCCCCAACAGGGGGCCTCTGACCCAGGGACCTGTGCGCCCTCTCCACCACAAACACCGCGGACAGGCTAGGGTCAAACAGTTTGTGCAAGAGTTCAGTTATGTAGGTTTCCATTTTAGAGATTGCAGTTGTCTCCGGAATGCCCGTGACGCGTAGATTATTACGCCGGGACCTCGCTTCTAAATCCTCGTTCTTAGCTCGGATTATGCCTAACAATTTGTCCATATGCAGCAACTGGTCTTTCGTTTCAACCTGGAATTCATGAAATTCCGATTGTCGAGTTTCAAGTGTATCCAAACGCGTCTCATGCGTCGCCACCTGCGTTTTCACAGAGTCTAATTCACTGGTTAGGTTGTCGAGTTTAGTGTCAATATTCCTTAGGCTAGAACGCATCTCAAGCATAAGCGTGCACAAATCCTCACCCCGGTCATCAGCCGCCTGGTCACGCCTCTCCTTCGTTTGAGACTCCGGCTCCGATTCCACCTGCCTCGTGGAGCGCTTATGGTCGAAGGTCAGCTTCGGCTGCTTAGAGTCCTGCTTGCCCATTGTCAATATATCGCCTCCGTAGCCTGCTGCAAACCAATAGCAAGGGCCCCCAGCCACCTCCCTGTTAGATACGCTACGACCGATCACCTCCACACCGCAGATAGCGCACCCACCAACTGTTTCCAACTATGGAGTCTTGAGGCGCAGCCTGCGTCCCCTCCGCAGCACTCGCAGCAGCAGGTCGTCTTCGTTCGCCCCTACAACCTGCGATCGTGCCTCCAGCAGGTGGCTTCAGAACATCCCCCCAAGCTGGAGTTAGGCTTTAGCTGAGCCCCCAACAGAGTGTCGCCGAACCACTTGTAATGCAGGGGGGGGGCGACAACGCAGCACCTTCCTGCAGTCACCAAACAGCAGGCAGGGCCACGGCAGTTCTTATTTACGTGTTCGCCCCCTCAGAATATTCAGCCCACTCACATCCACAGGCACAACGGTGCCGCCGCACAGGCCCCCAGATGCTCCGTCGGCTTTTCCAGCTCCACAGCAATCGCGGCTCTCAGCCCAGTCAATGAGCGTCGTAGCTATGACGAGTCACAAGGGCGATCGGTAACGTCCACCGGCCGGCACGCACCCCCGCCAAATGTGCATCAGCCACCGCGCGCACAGCGCTCCCAACAGCCGTGAAGCGGTGTTTCGATTACTCGCCAGGTGTCCACGCCGCTCCCAGGCGCCCTCACCGCCCCGCCACTGCTTCACCGGGCATCCACATTAGTCCCGGACACAAAATGGCGGCTACGCACTTCGTAATTCACCAACCTGAGCCGCGCAGCGGGGTCTTCGCCGGCTGCGTACGGGCACCCTTGCACCATATAACACGATGTACTTGCACCACAGGTTATTGTTCATCAGGGCCGCCAACTTTATTTTCGCCGCCAACAATGGCGCCCAGCGCGCAGAGATCAGATCTTCCGCTTACCCCCGCTGCAGCACACAGCCCGGCCGGCGCCAAGCGCAGTACTTGCCACCACTCTACTACATTCGCGGGGAGTGGGGGGGGGGGACATTCGTCACCGGGGGCAGTCCAGGCAAGGGCCACCGGCCACGCCCCTCCTACCCGGTTCAGGCCTCGCCTCGCAAATCAGCCGCGGGCCCGAGTAGCAGCTTCCCTCGATCTCGCTCCAGCAGGCGCCGCCGCCAGCACCGCCCTCAGGTTCCGCCGGCCCCGACTCCGTTCAGGCCAAGAGAGGGCGGGAATAGTGTACCTCCGCAGATGCCACACAGCCTCATCAGCAATTTCTGCCGGTCTGGGCAGCTCAGTCTCACCCCGATGTGCAGGATAATGTCAGGATTGTGTTCCGGCCAGCGGAGCTCACTCAGAGAGCGGCCATCTCGCTGCTCAGCAGGCCACGCCCCCCTCTAAACCCACTTTGACAGCATACTGGAAGAAAAAGAAACCCCAACTATATATTTGTGGTAATATTGGCTTTAGAACATATTAGCCATGAAGAAACTATTGAATGCCCTGACTGACTCCTGTGAGAACTTTCACAGGTATGATGGGAACAGTTCCTAGAATTGTTATCAAAAGATGTTCGAGAGGTATATAATGCCCCACTCTCTCGAGGGTCGTGGATGTATTCATTTATGAAGAGACCGAACAGGCCAAGCCGAATATGTCGACGGGAAGAGGAGAGGTATTCTCACTCCACTGACGTTTTCTTTGTATTGAAATGAGCAGACTTTCAATTATCTTAGAGCTGAGTGAATGGCAGCAGTTGACTCTTTATTACTGTGACTGTCCTAAACAGAGGGCATATTTTGCAGCGTTTCCACTTATGAATCCGTTGCTGTAAGCAGTCCGCTGTATTATAATATAATTGCAGTGATGGTGTATATGTGGAAAATAAAAACTAATAAACATGCCGTTTAAAAGACAAAAGGCACACGTTTCTCAGAGAGAAGGGTAGCTAGAAAGGCTCAAAACAAAGATTTCCACTGCCAGAAGAGAAGGAGTTGTACTCCGCACCGGTAGCCTGGCACAGAGGTACAAAGAATGCCTGGCTGCCATCTGATGCCGGGAGGGCTCAGGCAGCGCCTCTGTCTCTCTGTCAGCATAGTGTGATGAAGCTTTCTTCGTGTCATCATAGGCTGCCATGCAGCCGCTCTGCTAATTAGGACTCTTGCTTTTATAAAGAAACCTGCGCTTTATTTGCATGCACTCCAGTGTTATAAACTTCAGTAACAATTGTTTTAAAGCTGAAAGGCTACACGTCGATTCTCCCTAATTAGTAAAAGTTCAGTTATTTGGAAGAAAGCATCCAGAAGTCGAAGGCACAGTTGGGGTGTGCCCCCTTCTGTTTCTGCAGCCCTGTACAGTGCCCTTCAATTATACATTTTAGCAGCAATGCCACGAAGTGCTCCAGTCTTGTTTTTTGTTGTTCTGAAGGGATTCTGCAGTGTGGCTGATTAAGAACACATTTTATTAAAAATCAGCACTAATGCAAAACCGATTTTGTGCACACCACCACCCTCTTCTGCAGCGATAAATTGTTCTGAAATTTACATATGTACCTTTGCAACCGCAGTGGGTCATCCTGGTGTGCGACCTCTTGTACCCTTGAACTGTGTGCAACCCTCGCTAGGGTAGCCATGGTAGCCATGTGAGTGTGAACACACAAAGAGGGATCTTGCCGACAGTGTTTTTGGCCCAGTTTATTATGTCTGATGTTCAAGATGTATTGTGATAGCATAGTTTTAGTAGATAGCATAGTTTTAGTAGGAGATCTAAAGCAAGGAAATAGATCCAAGAATCCTGTCGCAAGCAGTTAAAGTTATTACATGTATTTATTTATTTGAGAGTCTTATATAGCGTGAACAAGACTCAAGCAGGTGGCAGAGCGTTTTACAGGAGTAAATGCAAGAAATTAAAATTTTAATTAAAAATTCAAGTAGTAAGAAGAATAAGTGTGCAAGGTCTAAGGCATGAAGACAGTAGTTACATACACAAGTGTGTGCGGGTGATGTGTAGATGGTTGGGCAACGGCAGACAGCCAAGCGGCACTCAGTGGAATGGGTGAAGCCTCAATAGCATAGTACGTAGGGCAATGTCGGTCTCAGGGTAAAAGGAATCTCTTGGATAGTAGAATTTTAACTTCCTTCCTGAAAGTGTCTGTGGACGGGTTGCGTCTAGTCGCCGGAGGAAGAGAGTTCCAGATTTTTGGAGCCATTCCGGTAGAAGGATCGCTTGTAGGTTTTCTGTTTGTTAAATTTTTGTGGCTTAAGAAGTAGGTAGCTAGTGTTTCCAGAGGTTCTTGTTCCAACAAATATGGTCTATTTCTGGGTCAGGTAGGATGGGGTGTTGTGGTGTAGCGCTTTGTGGATCATGCAGGCAATTTTAAGCTGGATCCTAGCCTCACAGTGTAGCCATTTTAGAGAGCAGAGTACAGGGGTGATATGATTCCTTTTTTAAGAGCCTGTGATAAGCTTTTTTGCAGCGTTCAAGGTTGTCTTCAATGGAGCAAGACTGATTTTCAGAAGGCCCACAAGGGTTTCGCTCCCATAGTCGAATTTCAAAATCACCAGTGATTCAACCACGGTTTTGAGATCTGCTGTGGGAAGTAAAGGTTTAAGTTTCCTTAGTGCACGTAGTTGATGAGTAGTTCCTCTGGTGGTGGAGCTGATGTGATTGATGTGTGAGGTACAATTTAGGTTAGTAAGATGTGGTAGTCACTCATTGATAACGGGAGAGGTACTGGACGGCGAGATCAGTAGAAATTCCGTTTTTGTGGAATTGAGTTTGAGTTGGTTGCTGATCAACCATTGTTGCATTTTTGTCAAGATATTATTATGGGGCTGATGTCATCTGGAGAAGCAATTTTCTTAGAAAGTTGAGTATCATCCGCGTGCATGTGGAAAGAGGTGTGGAAGAGTTTGAGGATTTCAGTTAGCGAGTCCATGTAAAGGTTGAACAGTGTCGGGGACAGAGTGGAACCTTGGGGACCGCAGAGAGTCACTGGAGATTGATCAGAAAGAGTGTGGTTGATTGAAACCTGTTGAGGTCTGTTGTGAAGGAATGAGGAGAATCCTTTTAGCACAATACCAGTGAGACTATTCTGTGTCCTAAAAGGTTCAGAATGATCTTGTGATTGATTGTGTCTTACGCAGCTGACAGGTCCAGTAAGATAAGTAAGCAAGCCTAATTCTGGTTGAGTGAGTGTAGAGCATCGACAGCGATATCGATCAAGGCTGTTTCGGTGCTATGGCCCGGCATGAAACCTGATTGGCATTGGTTGAGGAGTTGGAAATTTCCGATGTGACTTTTAAGCTGTAGTTGCACACATTTTTCCAGTAGTTTGGCTAGTGTGGGGATGTTAGAGATAGGGTGGTAGTTGTTGGGGTAGGACAAGACTGAGTTGTTTATATAGGATTGGGGTAACCAGGCCACTTTTGAGAGAGTCTGGTATGGAGCCTTGGGTGAGGGAAGTATTAATAATCCTAGTCCATAAAAGGAGTAGGAGGTGAGTGAAATCATCAATTAATTTAGAGGGGAGGGGGCAATTGAAGTTGTTCGAGTATTTCAGAGAGGTTAGAAGTTTAGAGATATCATGTTTGGAAACATGACCATATGACATTGTTTTTGGGTGCCTGGGAAGGGTGTCTGGTGTAAACGTCCATGTCAGATGGGATGGGGTGTAGAAGGCGTTCATACGGTAAGAGCTTCAAAGCGTTCTGAATATTGGTGGTGATTAGCATCTTTTTCTCAGCAAAGAAAGAGGCAACATTTTTACAATTAGGAGGGGATTTGCAATTAGAGGATAGAGCATTATGATTTTGGCTTATTTTTCTTTTCACATTTTCAAATCGTTTTTTTGGTCAATTGGTTGCTGTGTTGAGTTGATTTTGAAAGAATGTTGCTTTGGTGAGTCTGATTTGCCTATTGTAGGCATTCCATCTTTGTCGTAGTAATTTGAAGTTCGTTAAAGAGGGGGTTTGCAAAGATTAAATCTAAGGTTTGTGTGTTGGCTGTTGCAGGCTTGGATGAGGTTGAGGTCTTGGAGGAAGGGTTTAAAACTGCTACAAGAAAGTCATTTGCATTGTTCCAGTGGATATTAAAGTCATGAAGGAAAATCTGGGCATTACGCTTATCAATGTTGGAGGGGTTAATGTCCATGATCTACTCAATAAAAGTGTGGTTATTCCTCTCATGGGTGGTAGAACGAGTGAAGAGAGCATGTTGAGTTGTCATTGGTAATGATATTGATCCTAAGGTACTAACAGGCGGGGAGTGAGAGAGAAAGTGATTGTTTCATAGCAAGTATTGACCTGTATATGCAGGCTAGGCCACCCCCGGAGTGGCCTGCATGGTCTAGTCTGATGATGTTGCGGCTGGCAGGGATTAGTAAGTCAAGGATAGAGGAGGCGAATTTGTTCAGCCACGTTTCAGTGAGTATAAGGAAATCAAGGTTAAGTGTAAGATCAGATATGTCCGCCGCATGTTTCATCGCTGACCAGCAGTTGAGTAATGAGCATTTATTAAGGGATGATTGGATACTTTTGGTTGGGGTACGGGAGATGGGTACTTGTTTTAGGTTCACTTTGATTTTTTTGTTTTAATCTGTTTATTGACCTTTCATATTAGACAATAACCAAATAATAATATCAGCATACACAATAGAATCACATTGGCGACCTTTTGGTATTGGTATTATAGGACCAACAAGCAGATAAGATGGCTTGTAAGAATAATTCGAAGAACTCACTTGTCACATGTCCTCAAAAATTGTGACTTAGTTATAGCTGTGTAATATATGTAGTGCAGATAGTCCACACGTGTTATGTCGCAGATTTGAACAGTGGGAGTTGGATCAACAAGATGAGGACATAGTAAGACAATAGAGATGAGGGGTCAACCGCCAGTGACCTGCTGTGGTATACTACATCAGAGACCTATCCGCATGTTTAAGATGTTGAGCGTCTATTAGTTAACTAGCTGACCAAGTATGATGGAATTCTGCCCAATATATATGTTATCAAGGACATACATACTGAGAAGCATTCCTAAATGGTGATGTTGGAACTGCCTAGTCTCCCATCCTCCCTTGAGAGTCCCCAAAGGGTGTATCTAGTTTCTGCAGATCAGCTACAATAGCCCCTAACTATTGGCTAGGGGAAATTTGCAGAGCCCCAGCAAGTCCTTCCTTTCCAGGGCTACGCCTTCCACCCAGGCCTAGTTAAGTAGAGAACGGCGCCAGGCTACTGCATGTGGGGCCACCAGCGTTTTCCAACGTTTAGTGATTAGGCGTTTCGCGGTAACCAGGCCGAGGTCTAGGAATCGGGAGGCGACGCTATTCTTCCTGCCCCTCTTGAAGAGGTGTGATATATAGACCTCCAATTGAAAAGGGAAGTGGCGTTCAGTGCATCAGGCCAGGGTGTTCACCAGATCAGCCCAGAACTCCCCCAGGGAAGGGCAATGCCATAACATGTGCAGTAGTTCAACATTGGGTAAGTGACACCTAGGGCAGGCTGAGTCCGTGCTTAAAGGTACTTATTAATCTGAGCGGGGAGAGGTATGCCTGGTGTAGGATAAAAACGGAATCTGGCGAAAATGCTGATTATGAGGGACGCGTGTTGGACCCTCCAGCACAGCCGTCCATTCCTTGTCAGAGAGGGCTCGACCCAGATTGTTCTCCCAGTGCTGTTTTAGGGGGGCTAGCGAGAGTGCCACAAGCTGACGAAGGGACAATGCAAACCAACGGATTAGGTGACCCTGTCACCCATCATGTGTAAGTACTGAATCACGTAGTGTGTAGGAGGCTCTGCTGTCAAATTGCCCCATCTGGATGAGAGTGTGGCTATGAGCGCGCGATGTAATAAAAAGTACCCAGGGTGGAGACCCTCCTCCAAGATGAGCTCAGTGTATGGGATAAGGGTACCATCACGAAAGAGATCCCCTGTATCGTGAATACCCGCTGTGTTCCAGTTGCGCAGTTTTGCTGCCGTTGTAGGCACTCGTCCCCTGGGCGTCCCTAATAGGGGAATAGAAGGGGTGTATGGTGTGCTGCCGCAGTTGATAAATAGGCTTCTACGGTTGTATTTGTAGGCAGAGAGTAGAAAAGAATCTATGCATCTGGGTATCGCAGATGGGTGGAACATATGCAGCAGAGTGTGATGAGGTGTGGGAGATTGTACAGTGGCTGTGTCTAGTAAGTGACGGGAAGCTAGCCACCTGGCTATCCATTGTAATTGAGTGGCTAAGTAATAGTGCTCGAAGTTAGGCACCACAAGGCTGCCCTGCCCCGCTGGTAAATTAAGTTTCTTAATGGAAACCCTATGTCTTGACACCCCCAGATAAAGTCTCGAATTATTTTCTCAAATTTGTGGAAGAAGGATGGAGAAATATAGAGGGGTAGGGTAGTGAAGTAGTAAAGAAGGTGAGAAAGGACTGCCATTTTTGTGAGGTCGACTCTGCCAGAGACAGACAATGGAAGAGTTTCTCAGAAGGCCATCTGCAACTGAATTGCAGAGGTGGCTCGGTTAATATTGCCCTCAAAAAGATCGGTTTTGTTCTGGTATATGCGGACACCCAAGTATCGGTAGGTGTCAACACACCATGACACTAGGACACCGCCCAGAGAGTGACCCGGGTCAGGGGTGGCCAATTAGAAAGGGAAAAGGATGGATTTCGATGCATTGACATGTAGCCCTGATGCAGTACCAAATAATGAAAGTGCAAGATCTAGGGAGGGAGGGATGGAGTGAAGATCTCTCACATATAGCAGAATGGCGTCTGCATATAGAGAGATTGTGTGTGTGCCATCTCTCAGGGGAATCCCCATGTCCACTCGCGAGCGGATATATGCAGCCAGCGGCTCTACTGCTAAGAAGAAAAGGAGGGGGGATAACGGACAGCCCTGCCGGGTCCCATGACCCACAGTAATGGAGTCCGAGATATAGGCCCCGGTTTTAACCTGAATTGTTGGGTGCTCATACAGCAGCTTGACCATGTTAATAAAGAAAGCGCCTATGCAGAACCTGGGTAAAACTGCAAAGAGATAGTCCCATTCGAGAGAGTCGAAGGCTCTCTCGAGGTCTAGTACTAAGCAGCCTGAGCAGGGCCAGATCGGTGGGACATAATCTGCCACCCTGAAGTAGCGGGGGCAGAGGTTGAGAGAGGTGTTACGGGTCGGGACGAACCCATTTTGGTCCGAGTGCACCAAGGTGGGGATGTAGGATTCAAGCAGATTAGCGAGAATCTTCACCAGTATTTTATAGTCTGTGTTTAAAATTGCCAGGGGTCTATAGGACCCCAATGCTGTGGGATCCTCCCTGGTTTCAATAAGGAGACTACATTGGCCATGCATAAAGAAGGTGGCAGAGCGGAGCTGTCAATTGCAGAGTTAAAGAGGGTGTGCAGGCGTGGAATGAGGACTTCTGCGTACGTCTTAAAAAACTCAGCAGGGAGTCCGTCCAGTCCCAGTGCTTTCCCCGATGCCAGTGACGAGAGTGCCTCCTGAACCTTATCGACTGATAAGGGGGAATACAATGCTAGATGTTGGTCAAATGGTAGTGTGGGCAACTCAACTGAGTCCAGAAAAGCACCTATTTCCTTGGAATCCCCATGCAAGCTGGATGTGTAAAGTATAGAGTAGTGTCTAGTCATGGCTGCATGAATGTCCAGTTTTGTGTATCGCACACGCCCCAAGTCGCCTCTTATAGAATGTATGGGACTGTGAGGATGCTCCTGTCTTATTAGATATGCAAGTAGTTTACCTGCCTTATCCAACGCTGTGTGGGTATGAGCTGAATAAGCCAAGTAGTTGTGACAACGCAATTTGTCTAGAAGCTCTAGCCGGTCCGCTTGCATTGCATCAAGTTGTGTTTTGGCCCCGGGGTGATTGATTGACAAGGATTCACGGCGAAGGAGTTTCCGCTCGATAGCGGCCAGAGAGGTATCTAGCTGTCTGCGAATGCTCCAGGTGATGCCTAGACAGTGTTCCCTAGTCGAGACTTTAAAGGCCTCCCATTCTATCAAGGGAGAGCTCGTGGAGCCGGCATTGTGTTCAAAATATTCAAGCAATGCAGTTTCCAGGGAATTGTGGAAGGCCTGATACTTCAGCGGTGCTGTATGCAACTGACAGGTAGGGACTGAGGGGAGGCCTTTTATCCCAACTAAGCAGCATGGTCTGTGGATTATGGTCTGAGTGTGTGCGGCCGAGATACCCGGTTTCTTGGATTAGGAGAAGCAGCGCGGTTGAGGCCAGTATGCGATTTAGCCACACATGTAGGTTATGAACAAGCAAGTAGAAAGAGTATATCCGTGAGTCGGGATTATGTGCATGGCTAACATCCGTCAAGGACCAATGCCTCAACCAGTGCATGTGCATTCGAAGACGCTGTAGTGCGAGTAACAAGTGGGAAGGAGTGATCTAGGTAGACGTCTAGGACAGAATTGAAATCCCCACCCAAGAGCCATGGGACATCCCTCCAGCAGGATAATAATGTAGAGAGGCCATGAAGTAAGGTGTTCTGCTCTATGTTAGGGGCATAAATTGAACCAAGTAAAAGGGGTTGTTGGTTAAGTTTACCCTTTAGGAAAACATAGCGCCGTGCTGGGTCAATTGCCATATTTTCTTCTTCCCAAGGGATCCCTGCCTTCACCCAAATCAATACGCCTCTAGCCAGGGAGGAGAAATGTGTGCTGTACACTTGTCCTCGCCTGCGGTGCCAAAGACAAGCAGCCTCTTGGCTTGTCAAGTGTGTCTCCGGGAGTAGAGCAATCCCGGCAGACCTACGCTGTAAATATGCATAAATAGAGTACCTGCGCGCGGGGGTTTGTATCCCTCTTACTTACCAGGTAATGATGTTGATGCTTGTCATGGGAACAGGTTAGAACAGTAGAGCTCAGTCAGTAGAGCAGATACGCTGTGTAAGTGCGTACGGTATGGCAATAACTATGTGGGGAAACCAAAAATACCATGCTAAGTCATGAAACAACATAAGAGCGAACCCCTAACGGGAGCTGACCCAAACAGAAGTGCCCAACCATGGCAACTAACACGAAGTCAGGTGTTGACTATGAGAGGGGGCCGGCAAGTAAGGAAAGGGACTACGATTCCTTTCCCCCGGGTAAGTAACACTATGAAGTAGCAACAGAGAGTGTCACCGTGTATGCATGACGTAGCGTGGATGCATGTCATATGGTGCCAGTGAGTGGGTGTAAAAACTGATAGTAAAGGGCTGTGGAGGTGTGTGCCAGGCAGGTAATGAAGGCCAAGCCAAAACGGGACTGTCAGATAATAGTGTCCGAGGTGTGACATCTGGGAACGCGGCGAGTCGGAGTCAGTGGACCACTCCGGTAAGGAGTCAGCATCCCCCCTCCCGGATCTGGATGGAAAAGCTGTGGAAACTGATGACAATATCACGGCCTGGTAGGTTGACGCCACGTGCAGCACATACTGACGTTCTGACTAAATCTGCTCTGGATCTGGCGCATTTATCGGCGAGGCCCGCCAACGTAATCCACTGCCTCTACCCCTCCGACGACTACGCCTGCCCCTCTTGTGCACCAAGGTTCCTCGCATGGTCTAGATGAATCAGCCAATCCAGTTTCCTCCAGCCAGCCCCAAGCGTCGGAGGGGGATTCGAAAAAGTGGGTGGTGCCATTCCTAATCACCCTGAGGCGGGCCGGGAAGAGCAATGAGTAGCGCAGGTCGAGATCCCGCAGTTGGCGCTTCACTGCCCCAAAGGAGGCTCACCTCGTCTGCACTTGGGCGGTATAGTCCAGGTAGAATAAGACTGTGGCGTTCAGAATCTGGGGCCCTGGATGCCTTCTCACCTTTCTCAGTATTGCGGCTCTATCTCGAAAATGTAATAGGCGAAATAGGAAGGGTCATGGGTTAGCCCCAGGAGGCTGTCTGCGGGCAGGTACCCTGTGTGTGCGCTCCACCACAAATTCTCCTCAAGGGTACAGACGCGATCCAGCAGATCCTGCAGGGTAACAGTGTGGTTGCCGAAGTTGGGTTGAAGATCTGCTAGTGTAAGTTCAGCTTCGTGCACACGATAAGTTCAAAATCAAATCAAATAAGCTTTATTGGATTTTCAATTCATTAAAATCATAAAAGCACAATGTTTTTTAAAAAAACAGTTAAAATAGAAGTCATTTTTTCCAAAATTATATAACACGATACAGGAGAGATAAGCAGTGCAATCCATATGTTCATAGTAAAAAAGCGTAATTTTAAAAGAGAACATGATAAAATCCATATATATACACAAAGAAATGCACATTTACTATTTTACGCAATGGAGTCACATAGTGTTCCTGAACCTGATAACAGCTTTTAAGAAAGAGGAAATGGCCATAATAGTGTAATCATTTTCCAACGTTTGTAATCTTAAAAGGCGGTTCTACATTGTCTTAGGTCCCATCTTCTAAGAATTGGCATTAAAAACTTTTTCCTCTGGATTACATCATATTTACAAAATTAAGTGAAATGCATAGTTGTTAATATGGAAATATCATCACATGGACAGGTTGGAGAGTGTTTTGTCCAATCATTTGTTTCGGGAAATGTAACCAGTCTGAAAAAAGACCCACAACGAAAACGGGCCAAAAGCATACGGGAAAAGCTGCTTTGTACTAAAGCCAGATAGGGTTGTAGGCCTATACCTGTGGTCATCAAATGATTTTCCATGACCGATTTCTTTTCTCTTTCGATGAGCCAGCGTTTGCTCTCTAGATGGTTCAGGCAGTGAGCCTTTAGAGCTTTTCTGGATACCATTTCCAGACTACTAGGGTTATCAAAATATTCCGGGTGGCCTATGTCCTGCGCCATACTTTTTATATAGCTAATCCATGGCATATTCGCCACCCTATCCAGCTTGAGGCAATCCAAGATTACATCTCTGTTAAATCCCGTCTCCGTAGATGCCCATACCTTGTGCCATAAAAGAAGGGGATTGATCTTTATAATATCAGAAATGTATGAAAGACCAAGTTCCCTGTGACAGCTAAAAGTGGCGGTAGAACTGGGAACCGCCAACAGATAGCGAATAAAGGTATTTTCACAACATTGAACTTGATCTATGCATTCAATACCCCTTATGCCAGCCCCATATGTCCCTGTTGAAATACATTTGGACTTATAGATGGCCAGCAACTCTGGGACGGGTCTTCCACCTAGTTTCTTTGAGAAGTTAGTAACGGCTCCTATGGCTCTCGAGAGGGTCAGCTTCCTAGCATTCATGGCCGCTTTCCAGGATCCCTTTCTGTCAAAAGCTATTCCTAGATAAGAAAATCTATCTGTGCTTTCAACTTTTTTGTTTTCAATGAAGATGTCACATGTTTTTCTTGTTTTGGTCCCGCAACTCATTGTGAAGGTCTTAGCAGTGTTTACCTTTAGACCCCTGTCTGTCATATAAGCAACAAATTTAGAGACAGACCTTTGCAACCCCAGCTGTGTCCGGGACATTATAACAGCGCCATCCGTGTATAATAAAATAGGGACGGGGTATCCCTAATGGTTGGATAATCATATTGTTTCTCGCTCAAGTGCTGTCCTAAACTATTTGTATAGAGCGAGAAAAGCAGGGGGGCAAGGATGCACCCTTGCCTCACCCCTCTTTTTATGGGGAACTTTACCGAGCATTCCCCCTGCTTCCCATAACGTACCCTTGCACCTGCCCCCCTATATAGTTCATTTATAAACATCAACAGTGATGGATCGACCCTTAAGTCTTTAAGAATGTTCCACAATTTGTCATGTTTGACACAATCAAAAGCGGAACTTAGGTCCACAAACATGAAGAAAAGTTTACCCTGCTTTGCTTTAGTATATTTATCTATAATCAATGCCAAATTAAGTCCCTGTTCAATGGTGCCTAGGCCTGTACGGAAGCCATATTGAAAGGTTGATAAAACTATCTGTCTCTTCAGCCCATGTCTGGAGCTTATTTAAAATGACCCTTCCCGCTATTTTCATAAAAGCATCCAATAAGGAAATCGGGCGGTAACAACTAGGTTCGTTTTTGTTCCCCTTTTTAAATATGGGTATCACAATAGCATCGTCCCATATGGGAATCAGCCTGTGGCGGTTACAACTAATTAATACATTCGTTAAAAGTGGGGCCCATAGCCCTATATTAGATTTATAGGCGTCCACCGGTATTCCATCAGGCCCTGGTGCTTTCCTTGAGGCACTCTCATTTATAGCTCTAGTTACCTCCTCAAGGTAAATATCAATCTCTATGGGACCGGTTCAAGATCAGTTAGATGTTCTGGCCCTGACACTGATGTCACTGATACATTATCTTCTGTGGTCTCATTGGTATAGAGACCTGAAAAATATTCTACCCACTTGGCTCCACTTATAGCCATATCTATAGTGTCGGTCTCTCTATTATTATGAAAAAAAGGGGCGTTAACCGCTCTCCAAAACCCAGTGTTATCTTTCTTTATGCAAGCCTCGTGTAGAGCCTCCCATGCTTCCCTTTTTAGTTGTGGCCTTCGATTTTTTAATGCTAATAGATTAGAGGCTCTAGCCTGCCTTATTCTATCCTTACACCTCGGTTCATTATGCAGGGCATTTTTTAAATGGGTATGAGCCTTCGTGCATTCTTTGTCAAACCAGCCCTGTGAGGATTGCTGGCTGTGTCGTTTTTCTCGCATTAGTAATTTCCGGGCCTCAGCTGATATCTTGAGGAAGGCATTAAACATTTCTTTGTCATCCCTATCCTGTGAGAGACATAGCTCTATTTCCTCTGCGGTGTTATTAATCAGGCATTGGAGAAATACCACAGGATCAACTTTTGCCCACTTTAGAGTATACCCATTTGTGGTGGCGAGATGGATGTCAGAGTTATATAGTAGGTTCCTATCAATTCTACTTGCCAGCCCTCTTATAGCGAGATCTAAGTATATTGGGTAATGATCACTCCTTGAGATATCAAGAGTCTTACAAGTGAGTACATTGCAAGAGTATCTCTTAGAAATAAGGGCAAAATCAATAATAGAGTTACATCCCCTCCCATTAAACGTTGGTTGGAACGACATGGGAGGTGAGCACAATTCATTAGCATAGCCCAGGTCAAAATGAAAGATTATGTAATTTAACAGTTCACCTAGGCTTGTATGCGAGAAGTGTGAGGGTGTATCTTCGTTATCCTTCCCCAGGCCACATATGCCCTGTTCACTGAATTGACACAAAGGACTGTTAAAATCTCCCACCCATACGATGAGCATGTCCTCCAACATTTTTCCCTCAAGGGTTTTCAAGGATTTACATAAGTTAGTGAGGACATTTGTCATCAATGTTTTAGGGATGTTGTTATAAAAGTTTATTAAGACTACGTCCTTTTGCCCACCTAGATTTACTATCAGAATCTGGTAAAATTCGCTGCCATCTATAAACTTCACGTTGGTAACCCCTGCCACGTTGGAGACATATATAAATAGGCCTCCTTTGTTGCGACCGTGTTTATTGATGCTTGCAGGGGTAGAAAAAGTTTGAAAACCATTTATATGCATCTCCTCTGTTGCCCATGTTTCCTGGAGGCAAATTATTGTGTATTCATCGAAACAGGTTATCCATTGTGGGTCTCT
This sequence comes from Triturus cristatus, assembly GCF_964204655.1. Taxonomy (NCBI): domain Eukaryota; kingdom Metazoa; phylum Chordata; class Amphibia; order Caudata; family Salamandridae; genus Triturus; species Triturus cristatus. The sequence goes on from NC_140591.1 coordinate 807,183,475, forward strand.
TACTTTGGCTGATAACCCTGTGATGTTCCAAGTTAATATTCTACACGATCTGCTGGTGTTTGGCTTAATCAGTTCTCCTGCATTTACCTTTTGTGTACATAGTGTGGTGTGTTCATTTAAACCCTTACCGGTGTTGCTTGGAGTGTTAACTGGGACTACACATCTGTCCTCAACCTCCCTGTTGTTATCTTTGGGCAAAAGTTGATCTGAAGACTTCCTACACTGGGTGTTAGGATCAAATCCCTCAGTGTCTACATGTCTCAGCATTTGGGGAATCATAGCCATTTTCCTTTGAGCCACCTCCCTCCCTTGGTTTAGGGTGGGTCAATCTGTATCTTCCATTCCTGTTAGTGGTTCAAAGCGATTACGAAGTTGGACATTCCCTCCTACTATATGTCCCACATGCGGGTCCCTTGTGAGTTTTCTATCAATGGGACCCGAACCAAGCTGTATTCTGTCAGGCCTATATAGACACCGGTCAGGTGGGTAAAAAGCTCCTAGTGGCAATACATTAATTACATTGTGCATAAAGGAGGCATTCCCCGTCCTATTTAAGATAGCATGCACTAGCCTAGGATCACTAAACATCAGGGCTATGCAATCTCCCTGGAGCTCTTTTCTTTCTTTACCCACCCATGCAACCCGCCTTGCCATTTAAAATTTTTCGACTAGCACATCGGTAAGGCCACTATGCCGTCCCAGCCAGTGGAGGGACTTATTACGAAGTTTTATCCATGTTTCCAATTCTGTGGTCTTGAATACCGGCGCATTAGCTAAGATTACCACATATGGTGTTGCTGCCGGAGGTAAATCAAGACGAGAATGTGCTCGAGGCTCCAGGGTTCGCCTTAATTCCGTGGGGGCTATCACTGCTCCATTTTTTGTTCTAATCTTCTCCCCCTTCGGCCTATTTTCCCCATTAATATCGTGTGGCTCTATCGTGTCTACACTAGCTCCAAGAGTTGAAGGTCCGGTGGTAGTAACCCGTGATACTGGGTTTGGTGTAACTGTGTGGGTTGCACCAGTCGGCCCATCTACATGCATCCTTATCTGTGCGTGTTTCGATGTGCCCTCAATGTTTGTGCAAGTTTTCCCCACTAGGTGCCCCTCTAAATTGGCCACTCTCTCTAATAATTTTCCCAATGCACCAGCCATATAGCTATGCAAAGCATCTATGCTTTTTGTGATTTTTTCCAATGCCAGTGTTTGACCCTCCATCTGCGCATGCATGGTAAGTTTTCCAGGGCCAGCAATATTTTTGCATACAGTTTGCTTTTGGGCGGGCATTTTATTTAGAGTAGTTCTATTCTTGCTTTGGGCACTCTTTTTCTCCTCCCCGAGCTCTGCCCTCCGGTTTTCTGCAGTGGTATACACTCCAGGCTACCGGGATTTGTGCTACTCTTCAGGGGTGGTTGAATGTCCTCCACGAGGTCACTCATATCACATTGAACTATATGGCCCGAGATCTCTTGTATGGAACCATTTCGGGGGCCCTGTGCAGTGTTGTTCACGCTTAAGCGTGTTAAGTCATTAGGGCTAAGACCACCCTCCTCCCTTTCCGTTTCCCTCCTTCCTTTTGATAGTGACTCCTCCACCGTATTGATTTGCTCTTCAATGGCCCCCATAGCCCCGGTAAGATATGACAGTAATGATGTCGGGCACGCTATCTTTGATTCTACATTTACTGCAGTGGCTGCATGTCTCATCTTCCTTTTTGGCATTATTAGTGTTTTTAAAACACGCCTCAGGATTTAACAACAAAAACTCACAGGCTTACTTCTACAAATGGGAGTTCTTAGTCCAACTGTGTGTCCGCTCTGGAGGCTTAGAGGGTTGGCCCAGCCGGCCTCTGTCGGTCCCTGACGGGCTCAGACGGGCCCGCCCTTGGTCCGGGCTTCGTCCCGCACGCGTCCCGCACTGCGGGGGGAAAGGCAGCGCTATAAGCGCGATGACCCCGCCTTCCCCTCGCTCGCACCACTCACGGCAGCTGTGAGGGCAGGTGATGCACTCTGGGGGTTGCAGTCCTCCCCAGAGTGTGGCTGATTGTGCTAGCAGCGTGCCCCTTGGACCCTCGTCCCTCCAGGGTTACCTACTGGGCTTGTGCGGCGTCCCGTTGAGCAGGAAAGCAGACTGGCGGCAAAAAGCAGTAGAAAAGTCTCCCCAGGAAGAGCAATGAGTAGCGCAGGTCGAGATCCCGCAGTTGGCGCTTCACTGCCCCAAAGGAGGCTCACCTCATCTGCACTTGGGCGGTTTAGTCCAGACAGAATAAGACTGTGGCATTCAGAATCTGGGGCCCTGGATGCCTCCTCACCTTTCTCAGTATTGCGTCTCTGTCTCGAAAATGTAATAGGCGAAATAGGAAGGGTCACGGGTTAGCCCCAGGAGGTGGTCTACGGGCAGGTACCCTGTGTGCGCGCTCCACCACAAATTATCCTCAAGGGTACAGACGCGATCCAGCAGATCCTGCAGGGTAACTCTGATGCGAAGCGTGTGGAAGTCCCACTCAATCTTTCGAGGCTCCGGACGGAGGGAAGGATCTATATAGGTGGGCCATGCTGCGGCCCAAGAGATTGCCCCAGCATCCATTGATGTAGGCTTGCGACACAAGGGCAACTGGCGGAGCCAGCGTGAGGGCCTGTGAAGGTAGGCCCAATTCAGACCTGCTCCACAGGGTGCCTCTAAAGAGAAAAGTGAGCTCGGAAAGCAGTAGCTGGTTGCAGCCTCAGTGGTGTCCCGGGAGCCCCACAGTGTGAAGGGAGGGGGAACAGCATGGGCCTGGGGCAACCCCGTGCTGTCCCCGTTTAGCCTGCTGTATACCTCACCGAGGGAATGGGGGTCTTCACTGCTAGCACTGCTATATGTCCCCAACGTTGCGCCTACAAAGGGGGCCTAGGCCCAATAGACCCCTGGGCACCCTCTCCCCCAGTCGCCTGACTTAATGGTGTCCCAGGAGCACCACAGTCTGCGTGTGGTGGGAGGAAAGACAGCCTGGGCCCGATACGACCCCTGTGCTGCCCCTATCTGGTCAGCTGCATGTCATTCAGTGGAAATGATAGTCCTCTATGTCAACGCCACTTCAATCAGCAGTGCACCATCAACAGTGTTGCATCCAACAAGGGGGCCTGCGCCCAATTGACCCCCAGGCCCCCTTTCCCTCAGCCAATTGCCGTGTAAGCGCCTGCCGGCCTCACCTCCTCAGACGCTGATGTGTCCGGTCTCAGGAGGCATGCCGGAGCGGCTCCTCCCCTTAGCACCGGGGACCACGGAGTGGCCGATCAGGCTGGGAGCCAGCCGCCTGCCCGCAATCCTCTCACCGCCACTTCATCACAGGCCCTCCGGTGAGAGATAGCCCGCTTCGATCCCCAGCTCGCTCCTGTGAGGGGCTGGTATGCAACGGGACGTAAGGTACCCGCTGTCCGCTAGACTCCCATGCTCACTATTTTGTCCGTGGACTCCAGCCCCTACTCTGGCCGGCGTCCCTCTCAGGGTACAGGGAAGCAAGCAAGTTGGCCTCACCGCCTGCAGAGCAGGCCCGGAGACTATGAAGACGTGGGTTGGGCCTCGGGCTCCAGCGTGGGGAAGGCCGAAACCCGGAGATCATAGCTGCCGATGGGCCCTTGGCCTCGGAGAGCCCACCGCTGAACGCAATGGGTGCTTCCTTATGCCCACCGTGGCTGAGATGCTGCAACAACAGGTATGGCACGGCGATGGTCAGGATAAATGGGGAATCAGACACAGAGCAAGCTCAAGGTGCTTCCGCCATCTTGGGCACCTGGCCACGCCCCCGTTTTAGGTTCACTTTGATGATGTGCCTAGTGCTAGGTTAGGATTCTTTGAGAGTGTGAGTGATAATAGTCTGAATTTTGCTTTCACAAGGGGCAACAAGGTCAGTTGGAGCATGGTTATAAGTGGTGAAGAGAGATAGGATATCATTATTACATAGCTGTCTGACTAGCCTTTTGAGTCGGGTAGAGTGGTCATGGTTAGGTTTGTAACGCCAGTTAGGTTGATGGACCCAGGTATAGGTAGAGCTGGAAATAGGGTAGGATTTGGGAGTTGGTGTGGTGTGGTTCTGAGAATGGTGCGTACAAAGGGACCAGTTATGTTTCAGGTTAGAGGTGAGATGAACAAGTTTCCAGATGTCCGACCTAATCATCTGCAGTTAAGATTTCATGGTGTACATCATAGAAAGGGTGTGTGGTTTTATACTGGGGTCCTGATAGGTGGGTGAAATGTGGTGAAGAGAATTAGTCGGGTTCGAACAGTTGGGGGAGCAGACTTAGATACGGTCCACATCCGTAGTCTTGTAAAGTATGTCTGATAGGGTAAGGTTGGTGTACAGTCTCTAGTTTAAAAAAAAAAAAAATTAAAAATTGTTTTTCACAACTTCTTGTACAAATAATACCCGGCACAAAAAAACCTAGGCAATGCAACGTGACAGTTGAACATCAGCATACAATTTGTCGTGATTGAGTTTAAGAATTGTCAGGATACAAACAAAAGAAACAGAAAGAAAGAACATAAACAACTTGTGACTGCGTCTGAATTATACTTGGACATGATAGTGAACCAGCTGGCATTATTTCTTACAGCATGTGGCATACATGTTTACGAGGCTTCATCGACAGGTACTGTATGTAGGTACGCTAATAAAGGCTCCCAAATGTCTTGTGGTCGTGAGGATGGTGGTAACTCTTCCGCATACCGGACTAAATTTTTTAAGCCACTGGTCCACTTTGGGGCTCAGTGTATTATCCCAGACCATTGACACCCGACGTTTGGTAACAAGCAGCGCTACCCTCACCAATCTACCTGCAGCGCCTTTTATAAAAGGAACCAAACCCAGCAAGCATATCTGTGGAGAGCATTGCAGTGGGATCCCGATCATCTTTGATAGTGTGGTGGTCACTGCAGCCCAGTAGTCCGACACACGTCTACAGGTCCAGGCTAGGTGCCAGAAATCCGCCCGAGCCCCAGAACACTTACACATATCTGAGTGCCTAAGCCCATATTTAAAAAGCGTGTGTAGGGTGTAATACACTTGGTGTAAGTATTTAAAATGTATGATCCGCAAATTACCATTTGAAGTGAGGGCACTAGTAAGTTGGCATCCTATTTCCCATTCATTCTGTGTGAGTGGTGGATCAAGATACGCATTCCAGGTGTCCAGACTCTTGTCACAGCTGAGGGGTCTGTCTTCCTGAGCTGCACGATATAACTTAGTGACTAGTTTGTGTCGGGTAGGGGCGATGAGAAGTGCATGCAACGCCAGTGCTTCGGGGGGGTACCGAGGGGAATGTGGGATGGTGAATCTGCAGCGCCTTTTTTAGCCTATGCATGTAAAACACGAATAGCGGTGTCTTATTCTGAATGCAGTCCATATCATTGGGAGTCAGAAAAGTGCCACCCGGGTACAAGTCTTGCATCGTAGTTATGCCCACTTGCCTTTGTGTACGCAATGCACCCTGCTCATGTGTTACAGATATGCGTGAGTGATTTGCCACCGGTAAAAGCGGGAAGTACAATGGGAGTTTTCCTCCCTCTCGGCCTAGCGCCTGCCATGTGGCAATCGTAGTGTTAACGGTGTTAAAAGTGTTGAGGGGTGAAGTCCTATTGCTGTGAGTTAACAAGGAGCTCAGTGGGGTGGGGTGTGCGTCCTAGTGTTCCACTGCTACATTAGGGATCTATGCATGCGAGGAGAACCAGAAGTGCGCGTATTGTGCTTGTGCGCACAGATAATAAAGATAGAAATCAGGTACGTTGAAACCCCCGCGTCTGTAGTCCATCGTGAGAGTCTTCCAGCTCACCCGCGCCTGACAACCACCCCAAATGAGGTGAAGCAGCAAAGCCCGCAAAGTTTTTTAAAAGTGTTGTGTTAGTTGAAGCGATATGTTACTGAAAAAATATAAAAATTTGGGTAACACCACCATTTTTACCAGTGCGATACGGTCTGCAAGCGAGAGAGGGAGTTTTATCCATCTATCCACGTGTTGTTCCAGCATCGCAGTGGCGGTCCCGTTATTCTCACGAATAACAATCTCCGGATTACGTGAATCCATACCCCCAAGTATTTTACCGACCCTGTAGCCCACACTAGAGAGAATTCGATTTTGTGCGGGGTAGTGCTCTCCGTCAGTAGCATCACTATGGATTTGGACCAGTAAGAACTGGCGCTAAATAAGTGCGGGGCTCGCGTATAAATAGCAGCATGTCATCTGCGTAAAGAGATATAATGACCGGCCGATGGAAAAAGTTAAGAGCCGCGCATTTATGCGCCTGTCGAATGAGACAGGCTAGGGGCTCCAGCGTCAGAGCGAACAACATTGGTGAGAGCGGACACCTCTGCCTCGTGCCTCTAGTAATTTGTATCAGGTCTGATGTGTAGCCCTTCACCCGCACACACGCCGTCGGACCAGCGTATAAAAGACGCACCCAGTTAATAAAGAGGGGTGAGCTGCCCATCCTCTGCAGGACATAAAAAAGGTAGTCTCATTCTATAGAGTCGAATGCCTTGGCGGTGTCAAGCAAGACCGCCGCCGCTGGCAGTTCCGGATTTAGAGTATGAAGTGTAGAAAATAACGTCCGCAAATTATGGGAGGTAGATCTCTCTGGGATAAAACCTGATTGATCAGGCAAAATCAATGTTTGCATGAGCGGCTGGAGTCGAGTGGCCAAAATCTTTGCCAAGATCTTCACATCTATATTATTGAGTGAAAGAGGCCTATAAGACTCGCAGTTAGTGGGGTACTTATCTTTCTTAAGTAGCGTGATGATTAGCGCCTCGCGTAGTGACGGCGGTAGATGACCCACATCATACGCCTCTGCGTACATTTCTAATAAATAAGGGGAGAGTTCCTCAACATACGCTTTGTCAAATTCACACGTGAAGCCGTCAGGGCCCGGCGCTTTTTTATTAGGTAATGTTTTTATTGCCATTTGGATATCTTCCACCGTGAGCGGTTGACTAAGGTAGTCCATCTGACCGTCCGATAATCACGCAATGGCCATCTGCGAGAAGTAATCATCAAAATCCGCAACGTCAGTCTGCCCTTGGGAGGTGTATCATTTTTCATAAAATTGCCGAAAATGATTCGCTATGTCTGGAACACTGTGGTAGTCGCGGCCCGCCTCTTCAGTGACTTTAAGAATCATCTCTCTCTCCAGTTGATATTTAATCTTGTTAGCTAAGTGATGTTCTGGTCTGCCCCCTCACCGTAAGGACTCTAGAGCGTTTCAAGACATACTTCATCTCTTCCTCCGCCATAGCTGCATGTTCAAGAATAGTCTCTTTAATGGAAGCTAGGCTCGATTCACAGGGCACTTTTTCATATTCCCGTTCTAGATTTTTTAGCGTGGTTTCTAGCTTAGACAGTTGTCCTCTCAGATCTTTCAATATTCCAGAGGTTGTTCTGATACAAGTGCCTCGTATAGTGGCTTTAAACCCCTCCCACAGCACCCCAGCGCTATTCACAGTCCCCTGGTTATGTTCGAAATATTGTGTTATGGCTTTTCGGATAGCGTCCGTGTAAGAGGGTCCAGCAGTGCCTCAGATCTAAAGCGCCACGTGAAGGCCCTAGGGACAGCCTGCGGGATGGAGAGGACAATGCGGACAGGACAGTGATCTGAGAGTGTACGTGGTAGTCCAGACTCCTGTGGCACCCAGCCCACCGCCTCCCTACTCACCAACCAATAATCGAGATGGGACCAGCTGCCATGCGCGGTGGAGACGTGTGTGTCCTCCCGTGTGTCGGGGTGCCTATGGCGCCACATATCTATCAGGCCCATCTCCTCCATACCCTCTTTAATCGCTCTCGCTGCCCCAGGTGAGTGACCCTGCCTGCCGCTAGAATTGTCTTTAGTTGGATCTAAATGGGTATTAAAGTCCCCACCCCAAAGAATGACAGCATCTGGGAGTGTGCGGAGAATAGCAAAAATATTCTCATAGAACATAGGGTCATCAGTGTTTGGACCATAAGTATTGATAATAGTAACAAGCGAGCCCATCAGTTTCCCGTGGAGAATAGCATAATGCCCCGTTGTGTCAGAGTGAGTGTGGATCGCAGTGAATGGGACACCTTTTTTGACAATGGTGAGGACACCGTGGCCATAGGAAGAGTATGAGGAAGCAATCCGATATCCAGCCCAGCGATTTCCCACCACTTTATTCGTTAGTTGTGTCAGATGTGTTTCCTGTATAAGGGCAATGCCAACACTGTGGCGATCTAAATGCGCCAGAACCTGACGAATCATTCTTGGTGAGTTTAGCCCCCTCACATTCCATTTTAAACATGAGACAGTCATCACAGTACTAGGGACACATTGCCGCAATTTATATCTGAGACACACATATCCCGCCACACAAGTCTGCTCATCCTCACTAGGAAGCGAGTACTGCTATGGGTGTTTGAGCGAACATGCATGCCACTGTTAAAGGGTTTAAAAACATAATCAGTCACGATAACAATCCCCACCCTGTCCCCCCACCCACCAATACCCCCCACCCACTTTAGCGGCCCCAATTTGCCAAAGCCTTCCCGAACCTCCCAAAACCATTCCCAGATATAGTACCATGGGAGTAACCAGTTGCGGGGATCACCCACGAGGGGGGCGCCGGAGCACAGTAACCCTCCCAGTGAGAACAGGAGGTGGCCAAGCCATCATTATAGCAACCGCATTTATGGTTTAAATGTTTTTATTGCATTTTCAACATAAATATATGCATGTAACAACTCTCATACAGGCTAGAATACGAACCCTGCCAGGCCGGTCAACATCGGTTCTCAAGTGAGTAACATGTGCAGGAGCTGCTCCTTACGATGCTATGACCCCATTTCTTGCATATATAACACAAAACAAAACACATCCCCCCCAAAAGTAAAAACCCCTCACCCCTTCCCATCAACCCCCGTGCTCCGCGTCGTTCCGAACCCCTCGTTGTACTGCTAGTGCCCTCCTTTTTCCGAGGGTTCCGCAATACGCAGCAGTCTGAGATATCTGGGACAAGTGACTTCCCTGAATTCAGCGGCCAAGATCGACAGGAAGGGCCGCCATAACTCTCCAAATCTCTCCCCCTCCCCCGTCATGGTCAGTGCTAATTTTTCCATGCCCAAGACGTACCATAAACGATACAACCACCCCGTGAAAGTCGGTCCCTGAGGAGTACCCCAGTGACTGAGGATGTTTTGGATAGCGAACCCTAGTGCAATGGTCATCAGCCGACTCCTACGGGACCGCAACGGGTAAGTCAAAGGGTTGGGCAGTCCGAGAAGCACATATGCCGGGAAACGTGGTATCTCCGTCTCAAAATGCCTGTCAATTTCATCTAACACTTGCTGCCAGTAAGATCTGAGATGGGAACACTCCCACAAGACATGGGTGAGACTGCCCACTACTCCACAACCCCTCCAGCACCGTGCCTCTGGTGCCCGATCCATCTGATGTAAGCGCTCCTGGGTGTAATACCAGTATGTCACAATCTTCGTGAGAGTCTCTGTGAGTCCCATGTGGTATGCAGAGTGCCGTGCCCTATAATATATGTCCTCCCATTCCTTGTGGCTCAGTGTTCTTCCCAGCTCTCGGTCCCACCTATTCCTGCTGGAGGTATATTAGTGTTTATATGTGATCTGCAATTGCTTATAAAGGTCAGAAATGAGGTGTTTATCTGTTGTGCGTGTAATGAGCCACCGCTCATATGGGGAGAGGCGCCGCTCCGCCCCAGAGCGAACTTGTGGCTGAAGCGCCCAGTGTCTCACCTGCATATATCGCAGTCTCTCCGTCTCCTGCAACCCAAAGTCCTCCCGCAGTTGAGCAAACGAGTGTACCCCCCCATAAACATGGCAAAGGGGCCTTCCACCCCGCAAAGGTGGCTTCCTCCAGGCCAGGGGTGAAGTCGGGATTGCCCGTCAGTGGGGTAAGCGGAGACGGAAAGGTGGTCAATTCGTGCAGAAGATTGGTGGCCTCCCGGGCCTCAAGAGGGACCCTCGTGATATAAGAGGCATATAAGTTTGGGGGCCTATGGCGTTTGCGCAAGAAGGGGATCTCCTGCAGAGGACGCGCCGCAATAGCCTGGTCCTGAAACAGCCAATGTTTCTCCGATTCCCATTTACTCCATTCTACCAGGTATTGCAATTGGGCAGCCTGGAAGTAGAGTCTCAAGTCCAGGACCCCGAGGCCCCTCGCCTCCGGGCCCAGCGTCGTCAGCGCTCGCCGCATATGCGGCCTCCGCCCCTTCCAGACGAATCGGGACAACTCCGACTGCATCGCATTGATCCATCCCCTCGGCGGACGGAGAGGTATTGTACGAAAGAGGTACAGAATCTGCGGGAGGACGGTCATCTTTACCGCTGCGATCCTACCCAACCAGGAGAGGGGGCAGTGCCACCACCGGTCAAGCTGACAACGGATTCTGTCACGCAGTAGAGTATAGTTCAGGTCGACCACAGCAGGCAGCGAGGGGGCCAATTGAATCCCCAGGTATGAGATTGCGGTAACCGACCAGCTAATGGGAAGGCGGGCCTGTAGGCTCGCTCGAGTAGAGCTAGATAACGATAAGTCCAAAGCTACTGACTTCTCTGCATTTACTTTAAACCCGGCCGCCCGGGCAAACCCATCCAGTTCCTCCCAGAATGCCGGGAAAGCGGACAATGGGTCAGACACCGACAACAGGACATCATCCGCATATAAACTTATCGTGTGGACTTAACCCCCGAACCGAATCCCTGTGACTTCTGGGTTCTGTCTCAGCCTCTGGGCCAATGGCTCCATGTAGAGGGCAAAAAGGAGGGGGGATAGTGGACACCCCTGCCTTGTGCCTCTCTCAATGCGGAATCTGGAGGACGTGAAGCCATTCACTCTAAAAACCGCGGTGGGAGACCTATAACAATTAAGGATGTGTGTGCGAAACCGTGCACCCAACCCTGCTCTCTCCAACACCTGTTCCAGAAACGGCCAGTGGACGCGGTCGAACGCTTTTTCAGCGTCAATGGCCAACATCATAAATTCCCCCGGTACCCGAGTAGCCTTTTCAATAAGATGCAAAATCCGCTTTGTGTTGTCTGCTGTTTGTCGTTCGGGCATAAAGCCCGCCTGGTCCGGGTCTACGAGGAGTGGCATCTGGGGGCCAAGACGGGCAGCTAGAATTCCGGTGTACAGTTTAAGATCCACGTTAAGGAGGGATATTGGTCGATAAGATCCGCAACGCGAACAGTCTTTCCCAGGTTTAGGGATAACCGCAATCGAAGCCTCTAAGAGGTCGCCGGGAATAGCTCCCTGAGTGGCAAAAGAATTAAACAGCCGAGTGAGGATCTGGGCCAGCTGGGGGCAGAATTTCTTGTAAAAGATGGCCGAAAAACTGTCAGGGCCTGGGGCTTTACCAACCTGGAGGCGAGAAATGGCGGACACGACCTCCTCCAGTTGGATGGTTCTATCTAAGTGATCTGCTTGCGCCTTAGAGAGAACCGGCAGTGTAACCGAATCTAAAAAAGCAGTTCCATCAGAACGGGCCAGGGGGGCTCCCGCATACAATTTCTCGTAGAACTCTCGAAATGCTTCTGCCATATCCCCGTCCTCTGTCGCCTCCACACCGTTCGCCCGAGAGATCCTCTTGACTCCCTGTCGATGACGAGTCTCCCGAAGCTTGTGGGCCAGAAGGCGTCCACATTTGTCCCCCCCTGCATAATAGGCATGTCGCAGCCGTAATGCCGCAAACTCTGCCCTATCTTGGTCAAGTGCCGTCAGCTGTTGGCGAGCGGCCTTAAGCTGCCGCCAAACTCTCCGAGCTCCCGTCCACTGATGTATCCGTTCCAATTCCCTAACTTGCTGCGTAAGCTCACCCAGTTTGCTCTCCCGCTCCCTATTGTCCGCCACCGCTATGGAGATGAACTCTCCCCGCAAGACTGCCTTCAGCGCCGACCACTGCGTGGCAGGCGTGGTGTCTGTGTTTAAGGAAATCCCGAATCTGATGTTGGATTTTTGGGAGCACTGCCTCCCGGTGCAAGAGGGCATCCCGTAGGTGCCAAACCCTAGATGGACGCGACATGGGCGGGAGGGTAAAAATCGCGGTCGCCGGAGCGTGGTCCGACAAAGACGCCGCTCCTATGTCCACTGCCGTAGAGATCGCCCGAGCCGACGAAGACACCAGGAAATGGTCTAGTCTGGCGTAGGTCTTATGCGCGTTAGAATAAAAGGAGTATTCCCTATCCCGCGGATGCATACTACGCCATAAATCACAGAAACCCAGCTCCTGTAGGTACTGGAGCCCCTCCTTAGAAATTGCCCCAGTCTGGTGAGAGCGCTGGCTAGATTGGTCCTGAGCATTATCAAAAACTAAATTAAGGTCCCCTCCGATGACAACATTGCGATCGGGTGTAGCCGTGGCCTCCAAGATTGCCGCCCGTAAAAATCGCTCAGCCCCCTCATTCGGAGCATACAAGGAGCCAACCGTGAACGACGCTCCCCCAAGAGCAAAGCGGTATATCAATAATCGTCCCCTGATCTCCGCTACCTTGTGCAGAACCTCCCCCCGAAACCGCTGTGCAACCAGGATCGCCACCCCCGCTGTTTTGGCAGGTCCCGAGGAGAAGAATTGTGTGGGAAACTTCCGGGACCTAAGCCGATGACAGTCCCGCCCCAGTAGGTGGGATTCCTGCAACAAACAGAGATCTGCATGAGAGTTTTCTAAGCAAGATATGACGGCCCTTCGTTAAACGGGATTGTTAAGACCCCAAACATTCAGGGTCAATATCTTAAGGGTGGTGGGTGGCATGATGTGTATCTCCTGGAGTACTCTGCACCTGCGTGGTGTCCCGTGTTGGGGCACCTGGGCCTCTGTAGCGTGAACCGGTCAGGGACCTAAGGGCACCAAGAGTCACTCTAATCTTAAAGGAATGGTAAACGCGGAGCCCCGTCCCCCCCTCCTCCCCCACCCCAAAAACCCCCAACCCCAAAAACACAACCTCGTAAAAACTTAGAACAAAAAGTCCATCATTCGCCCATGATTGGTGATAAGACATTTGGGGATGTCCACTAAACAGTGGAAAGAAGCCCTCCCTCCCGCCCAGGTCTGGATTCACTAAGCAACGATACTCAGATACCTCGCTTAACCAGTTCAGCCATTGCTAGTACCAGAAAGGTCCGAGGAGACAGCCTCCAGCGCTGACTGGCGGCCCCTTGTAATCTCCGCCGCCGACGGCTTCTTGGAACGGCGTTTACACCCCTGTTGACGCCAGCGAGTCCCAGTGATCTCTGCCCCCACTGTGGGGGATTCATCCGGTCCTGTTTCTTCCGGGGGGTCCACCCCCAGCAATTTGCAGGCTTCCGACAAGGAGCGCAATTGGTAGAGCTTGTCTTCCTTCCGAAACACCAAACGAAAGGGGTGACCCCAGCTGTATGGAATGTTATTCTGCTGGAGGTGTCTCGTAACGGGTCTGAAGAGACACCGTTTCTGCAGTGTGAGGGCGGACAAGTCCTGATATAACACCGGGCTATGGCCACGAAACTGCAAGGGGTGCATCTTTCTCGCTCTTTGCATTATCAACTCCTTGGTACGGTAGTCCTGCACACACACCAGAATGTCTGATGGGGGGGCCGACGGTGCCCTGGGGGGCCCCGCCCTATGGGCCCGATCTATCACCAACTCCGCGTCCAGGGGGCGCTCCAGGATATGATTGAAGAGTTCCCTCGCATAGGCAAAAAGATCTTTTGAGGTATCGTCCATCTTCACCCCCCGGACACGGATGTTATGGCGACGGGAGCGGTTCTCGAGATCTTCAAGATGGCCCTGAAGGTCCACTTGCTGGTCGTGCAGTCGAATGATCTCCTGCTGCAGAGTTGCGACCTCTACATCCCGTCCATCGCTCTTACCCTCCAGCTCCGCGACCCGTTCACCGATGCCGTCCACGTCTCGGCGGACCTCCTTGAGTTCCGACTTGAACTCTTGCTTGAAGGATGGTATGTCCGCCCGCAACGCGGCGAACATCGACTCCATGAAGGCTTTAGTAATGGGCTCAGACCCTCCGTCCTCCGGGGCCGACCCCCCAGAGTCCCCGTGATCCGAGGCCGCGGGCATCTTCCCGTCAGGGCCCCTGGAAAACAGGTCTTTAATGGTTTTGTCTTGCCTCTTCCGTTGGTGGGACATCACTCCGCGCCCGGTGCCCCGGGCTATCGTGTGGGGGACCCCGGCTCTACCAGCCACTCCTCCGCTGGGGAGCCGTTTTCTGACAAACCTCCGTGCCCCAAAAATCACCGCCGCCACCACCAGCTGCGCCAACTCCCTCAGCGGCTAGCAGGGACCTCCAACTCCCCAATGCTCACCGAGTGCTCCTCCCTGCCTGCTCGGTCGGTCAACGCACTCCGGCTGCTGCCGTCGCAGTCCTCACCCCCAGCACGTAGTGTCCTTCACTTTATTCAGGCTCGGGGCTCGTCCCGTATGCTCCCAGGCCCAACAGTAGCGGTCTTCGCTGCACTTCTGATTACCGGCTCCGAGCCTCCAAACCGGAAAGACCCCACCGCCAGCGTGGCCAACTCGCCATGACTGAACCTCAACCAGTCTCTCTGGTATCCAGGGGGGGGCCAGGTGGGAGGACCCCACCGCACTCCGCCCGCGGCGGCTTCCAACAGCCCAGCCGGCACTCCACGCACAAAGGGCCGCTCCACAAGGCTCTCCGTCACTGCCCTCGGCGTCCCCGACCAGCCCCCCGGCAGTACAGCGCCCCAGCAGCAAGGGCCAATCCTCGAACCCCAGGCACCATGTCCAACACCCCCAGGCGCCCCGGCGGCAATCAACTCGAGGGCTCGCACTGGGGTGTCTCCACCGCAGGGGGGAGAGCGGGCAGCTGACCCCCGTCACCGCCAACCCCGGTCCGTTAAGCTGGGCGCGACTCGCTCTCCCGGGCTGCTCCTCCACTCGCTGCTCCTCACCTCCAAAGCCGCCTCAGCGCCACACACTCGAGGGGGAGTGGGGGGGAAGGGGACACCTCCCGCCGCTTCGGGATCTCCCAGGCCCCCGATCCCACAACAGCTCCAGGTCCAGTCCATGCTGCACGCCGCGGACTACCGATCTCCCTGTCTTGGCTCCTGCGTCACTCCCGGCCTTCCAAGATGGCGGGTCGGGCTCCTACTCCGCAGCGGCGCCACTCAGCCGGTCCCAGGGACTCCCACCTCTGTTGCAACGGCCCTCCATGGTATGCGGGTGCACGCCCCTCCGGAGATCAGGGAACACCACCACCGCTGCTTCGCTCCCGGTCTCCCCACCTGGAACAGCCTCGTCCGTGCGGCCGCGGCGCTTCCCCGCACTGCCTCTCTCTTCGCGCCCTCGCGTCCTCTCTCGGCTGCCAACCTCTGCTCCACTGCCTCGGATTCCAATCCCGGGGGTCCGGGAGTGCCACTCGAGGATCGAGAGTGCTATTGTCGGCCTTGCGGCCGGTGCTTGATCCGACCTCGGCGGGAGCTCCGGAGCAGGACGACTGCTCACTCCGCCCTCTTGGCTCCGCCCATCTAGCAACCGCATTTAAAATGTTACAACAGCTTACAAGAACAATAGTTTCAATGCAAAGTAAATAGTTCCATCAATCATCATTGAAAGCATCGAAACAGTACATGACAATGAAAAAACACATGTTTATTTAAAGCCTACGCGGCAGCAGGGAGAGTGGAAGACACTGCAGCTCAGCAATATCACTATTATCCCTGTTGGGGCAGGTGAATATCTTGTGCCTCCCATTGTCCTCTATGTGCAGTCTTGCGGGGTAGAGCATGGCATAGGGAATTTTTGCTGCGATGAGTAGTTTCTTTACAGGTTGATACTCTCTCCGGGCCTCCTGAACTGCCACGGTGAAGTCAGGATAAAAGGCTAGATTGTTCCCTTGATGTGTGATGGAGCCCTTTTCACGCGCCAGCCTGAGTACAATGTCTTGGTCCCTGTAATTTAGCAGGCGGGCAATGATAGGACGTGGTGGTGCCCCCGGAGGGGGACGGGCAGCCATCGACCGGTGTGCACGCTCCACTATCAGGACTTGCGACAAATGTTCAGCACCAAAGAGCTCCCGGAGGAGATCCTCCACATATGTTTCCAACCGGCCCGTGTTTGTGGACTCCGGCAGGCCCGTAATGCGCACGTTGTTGCGGCACGATCTAGCTTCCAATGTCCTCATTACGGGCCTGAATGACTGCCAGCACCTTCTCCATAGAGGCCGCTTTGTCGTTAACTTGTTGTAGACCATCCTCCTCGTCGGATATGCAGGTCTCCGCTTCTCCCAGGCGTTGTGCATGTTTATCTAATTTCGTGGACATGGTGTCCATGCATAGATTCAAATGATCTGTCTTACCGTCTATGGTCTTAAGACTTGCCTGGACCGCTAGAAGAGCTTTTTCAATGTTTGTAAAATGATCAGAGGGAGCGTCCGCCTCAGAGTCAGAGGCCGCATGCTGGGAAGCCCGGCTAGTTTTTCGTGGTTCAAATGTGAGTCGTGGATCACCATGGTCGGATTTACCCATGATGATGATTTCATCCGAAGATGGTCGGAGCAAGGCCCGGACCGGAAAATAAAAAATGAGGTAGGGTTCTCTCCGTCAGACGACAGGCCCCCAGAGATCTAGTGAGGCAATGAGAAGAAGGAGCCACCACGTAGTCCGCGGCACAGCGTTATGTAGGGTGCCCCCAGCACACCACCGTTACCACACGTCAGTCCTGCCCACAATGTACAATGTCAGATAGAAACCAGGCTCACAGGAGAAGCACAGGCCTGCGTGTGCGCAGATTATCGGCCCAGCAGTGCAATGTGGAGAGCAGTGCGTCGACCTGACCCTGCCAGTCCAGCTTCAGGCCGGTGGTTCACCTATGTCCAGCAGGTGCACTAGAAGAGCCGCAATCTCTCTGCCCTCTATGGAGCAACACTCTAGGTCCTGCAGCCTTCACGATCCCACAGCCGCAACACCAAAGAGAAAGCAGGACTATAGTTAAGCAGCACCGCACAGGATCTCTCCGTAGGGGCAGTCACAGTGGCGCCAGCTCCCCTCCGAAATTCCACCGCAGAACAGCACTTAGGAATCCCGCCAGTAGCACGAAGGGCACACACATTGCCAACCCACAAGGCACCTCAGATCCGCAACAGGCGATGGCGCCGCCGCCCGCTTTGGGGAATCTCTCCGGGGGGCCACAGGCAGCGATCTCAGGTACCTCAGCAGGTGGCCTCCCACCTCCGCACCACCGCCGCTCCTTGCAGCTGAAAGGTGGGTCCACTGCGCTTGCACCGGGTAGTCACCAGCTAACCCCGCAGTATCGAATCCGGGCAGCCCCCATAAGGCTCCAGCCGAGAGCCGCAAGAAGCGGCAGGGCGTCGCAGTCCCCTGCTCACCCTGCGCCTGCAGGCCGCGAGGACGGAGAGTCGAGGGCGGCATACTCTCCCTGCCCGATTCCCAACAGCGGCGGGAGCTTACTGGCCCTCTATCTGCGCCCCGCGGTCCCCAGAGCACAGTTCCAGCGGCACTGCGTCCCCCGCCACCCCGCACTCCAAAGCCAGCACCCCCCGTGGCCCACACCAGCTCTCACAGCAAAGGCCGGCTGCAGCTCTCCTCGTTGTCGCTGTAGGCCCCAGACCTCTCTCGCCTCTGTATCGCTGTAAATACGGCTCCGCCGTTCGCAGCTGCCAGCTATGTTGTTGTTTACACCGTCACAAATCTGTAGTTCGACGAAATGAACTTATATGAGGGCGGATGATGCAGGATTATTTAAGGATTATTGGCTCGGCCGGCGGAGCAGCTCTACAGAGCGGCCATCTTGCTGTGCGCCCTCTAGCGCCCCCGTACAGTCTCTAATTATGGGAGCGTTGGTACAGGGAGCTTTAGAAGGTTGGGAAGGAGTGAGGGCGAGCTGTTGATGTTGTGAAGCAATGTTGGTAGTGTCAGTAAGGTAAGGGGAATGGTGGTCTGCGCTTTTAACCATGGAGGATAAGAAGACCCAGGTGGGAGATAGGTGGGTAGAGGAGAGAGGAGTTGTGGAAGTGATAAGGATGTCACTTGAAAGGGGGTCTGTGAGGAGTTGAGAGGATGTGGGCAGGGCAGTGCCCAAGTCTAAGTTGTGCTTGATAGAGGAGAAAAGAACAATGAAGAGTTCCAGGTTGTAATCTGAGGATTGTATGAGCCAAGTGCTTTTGGGATAGATAGAGATGGTTACGTCTGCCTTGTATAGATCTGAGGGCGCGATAGTAATCTTATGGACGTGTGAGATTTTTCGGGAGGTAGTGGTGTTCAGTGAGGAAGAAAACAATTTCCTCCATTGTGCACGCCGGTTCGTAGAGAAGATGAGGTCGTTTAATAAAGGGCCTTTGTTGATGCAGTAGTGGGAGTCAGTGATAAGGGTTTCTTTATTAATATGGAGAATTTCTTTTGTTTGAGGTTCTTTTTGGCATTTTTGGTTAAATTAGGAGGGTAGTTTATTTCGAAGGAGTTGTTACCTGAATCGGATAGTAGTACGTTCATTTTGCTGGTCTGGGATGGGTCCATATTGGGTGGTGTAGGCCAGGACCTCTTCCAAGATGACTACCCTATTGGCGACAGGAGTGGGCTAATGTATAAGGATGAGGAGAGTTCTATGTCAGTTTCTGTTTCAGATTAAGTCAGAAGGTTCTAGGTGGGGAGGAAGGAGCCATCTTGAATGGTAAAAAGGAAGAAGGGATAGAGAAAACAGTCAAGTCGAGGTAAGCAACATAAACAGAGGAAAAGACTATGGAAAGTCTTCTGGTTATGCAGCATGGAATGGGTTATACCGTGGATGTAGCAAAATCATAATTGTGCGTCCACAAAACAAATAGTTTCAGTGGCTGGTGGCGTAAAGGGATGGCAGGGGCCTTCAGCATCATGTAGATCTCGAGCTAGAGCAGTGTTGCCAAATTGGGCTATTTCCCGCACAAATGGGCAACATTTTTCCTATTTGTGCAGGGAAATCCCACATCTGGTGGGTGGCTACTTTTTGGGTGGATATTAGTCCATTGTGCGCAAAAATACTGGCTGGGGCAACGCCGACGAGTCCACGCCTATCACAGTGGTGCAAGGACAGTCAGAGCATTGGTGAATGAGCGCGCAAAGCGCGTTTATAGCTGGGGGTTGATTAAACTATGCTGGTGATTGATTAGTAATACCACCCCCACAGGCGCTGCTGAGCCAGCAGCACACATGTGTGTGTAAGTGCAAGCACACCTGCTGCAACTCAACTAGTGTGTGCTTGCAATGCCCCTGTGGCGCGTGGGTGTATGTGGATCACAGGTCCGTCAATCTTGTCGTGCACGAAAGTGCTACCAATGACGGCCCTGGGCATAATTTTTGGCAACCCCTCGAGCTGTGCTGTAAATATTGGTGGTCACGCGCACCACACTCTCTCAGCGCATTGATGGGTGACAGCACTGAGTGATGCACTCCATGAGTCTGTCGGAATCATCACCACCAACGTGGCAAGTGGCAATGAATCCCGAGATCAACAACCAGGCCATTGCCCTTGACTTCTGTGTCACTGATCCATTCCGACCATCTCCAAGTGAGTCACACAGTACACACTCACTCTGACGGGGACCAGAGCTATATTACTTTGTATTGTGAACATGTGGGTCATGTGCTCTTCTGAATTGTTTGTCTCAAATTCTCATCATGGATGAATTATTGTTATATATATGTATTTGGTTAACGAATTGCTAGTTGGTAGTGGTTTAGCTTGGGTTATGCATTGGTTCATAGCAGCTGGATATGACTGTCGGCACGATGATAATTGATGACGGTAATTGTAACTGTGTAAAGCAATAAAAATTGTTTTTGCAAATATATGTATTTGGTTTTTTGTCATTAGATTTTGTGGGCTGTGTGTAAATATGGATGTTTAAATGTATATTTATATATTTTTTTGTATTGTGCTTTATATATTCTATATGTGCTATTTATGTCATTTTTTGTCTACAATTGTTACAGCCCTGACGAAGTCCCCTAGGGGACGAAACGCGTTGGCTGTGTGCCAGTTTTAAGATTTAATCTAATAAAGAAGTAATTTTGGAACAAATCTGGTTGGATTGATTGACTTCACAACGAGTGCACCTTCCCCTTTCTTCTGTAGCATACAGCAGTAGGAACTGTCTGATAGGTGAATTTATGCTGCCACAGAGGGTGATGCGGTCAGCAGGATCTTACCTATCTGGGTGATCCGACCAAGGCGTTCCTGGCAACATGCACCCTCATATTTATAATCAACGTAAGGGTGGCTGTTTAAGGTGTTTCGTCCCATTGTCAGTCGTAAATGGGTGAAAGTTGGACGGACCGCTAGTTAGTGACCTGGGGCCTGTTATGGTTTTCAAAGGAGTCTTGTATGACTGCAGTATTCAAGTCATACCATCGCGCGGTGGCCAGTAAATAAGTCTAGTTGATTGTTGTATCTCCACCTGAAGTTACCTGGAAGCATGGGGTAGGCCCATGTAATGCATTTGGATAAAAGCGGGAAACTGTCTGCTCCCGCTCTGTATTTTACGGTGATTTTTTCCATGGAACGTGTATTTTCCTCTGCTGATGCATTAAAGGGTAAAATTTGTACTTTGTATTTTTAATCTCTCGAAGGTAATGGGAGGTAGTTTTGGGAAAAAGTTGGCAAAGCAGGTTTCGTTACTGGGCAAAACTATTGCTTCCTAAAATGGAACGCCTTGAAGCTAAAAGTTTCTTGCAGCTCTAGCACATGGGGGTACTAACAAAGTTAGTCAGTATGCAAGTGACATCATGGTGTGTGCCTTCACAATGCATGACATCACACGTTGCATCACAGTAAGTGACATCACAAGAACTGACAGCAGATATTAAGATCTTTCATATGTGTTTTTATTAGGTATATCATTGAGTACATTTAAGCGTATTATGAGAATTAACAAATTAGATTTTGCTTTGGTGTTGTGCTAAAAAAGTGGCGCAATCCTGATGCAAAATCTGGGCCTCAACTAATTTTTAAAACCCTGCCACAAAGAAACTGGCAACAAGGAGAAGCATGGTAGTAGATCTGTTATGTTTAATTGGTTGCAAAGTCTGCACTTTCAAATACTTTATGGGGTTAAGACAGCTGCTGCAGAGGTGCCCAGTAAATATCAGGGAATAATATTGGTGAAATAACTCTGGAGGTTAAAGTATTTGTTGGAGAGGTCTGTGTTTTGTGTAGTCCCGGATAGGAATCAAAGTGGTATAGACGGTTAATGTGTCTACTGCAAAGCACATCATGTAATATGCAGATGACAGATTTTATTTTTATGTAGCTAGGTAAGTGGGTTACTGCTTTGAACCCAGATCCTTTTGTTACCTGCAGTTCATAAATTGTAAGCCTTCTAATATAGCACAGTGAGTTATGTAGAATATGTGACTGCTACACCTTTTAACCCTCCCTGACTCATGCAATGCATCTTGTACATTCATTTGCACACTTGTATGATTTATTGTCAATGTGTATGTTATGTAAAGTGCTCGGACTCCCTGCATTGGGATGAGTAGCGCCAGAAAAGAAATAAAATCGTGCTATTTAAATTGTGTGTAAATACTGGGACAGACCAACACATTGCACATTCTTACAGAGCATGCAGGTACATAAAGGGACTGAACAAAGTCAAAAGCATGCCTCTCTTAAGTATCTGTGAAGAGATAACAAGCTGTGTGCTTTTGTTTCCCCTCCGTCACATTTGCATTTAAGGTCGAGGTTCGAGGCCATGTCCCAATAGGATACTCGATCAAAAGGAGGCCTGATGGCCCCTTAACATGGCCATTATCTTTGGCCCAACTGGAGGGGAAAATAACAATGCCACCACCCGCCTGCGCGTTGCTGAAGGGAGTGAAAAGCAGACAACATGCACGTTCTGCTGAATGTGTCCCGGTGTCTGAAAATGACACAGGGACAAGTTTAGCATATTTCTGTGGGGCCCAACTTCTTGGTAGGGTGGACGGCGTTCACCCTGTGAAAATAGTGGTTGGACGCCGTGTATCTGCACGTACCCTAGACTTGTGCCCTGGTTGGTGTCTTCCAGTGGCTCCATGGTTGTTTCAGTCCGAGTCCTGGCAATTCACAAATAGAAACTAACCTAGACTTTTTAAAGGCACATCTGCTAATGTAACAGACAGGCTGAAACCCTGAGTAGGAAACCGAATAACTATTTGTACATCATCCTGAGTAGTAGTTCTTGCAAAATTAATTCACACAACCTTTTGGACTTTGGAGTATATTTTTGTCCAAGGCTAGTGGTTAGTAGATTGTCAAATTCTTTTGTCATAGAAGTCAAGGTATATGAAAGGACAAGGTCTCGAATTCTTTTTTTACTTCATATATTTTGACTCTTTCATGTAGAGATTTTTGCATTGAAAGCTGTTTGCTGATTTTCTTTATTCCGTACATATATTTTAACCAGTGGCATGAATACAGGTACCCAGTTAACCCCCTACCACTATCTGTATATTGAATAAAATGTATATTCATCCTTAACATGGTTTCTGATTACTATTTCTGCATAATTTGAGAGTTGCTTACTTTAGGCTGTTTTTTGGGCTGACACTGGTCTTTGTTGGGCTGAATTTGGGTTTATACTTCAGCAGATTTTGGCTTGGGACAGGTCTCAAAATCTGGCAACTCTGAGCTAGAGGTTCCCTTGTGCAGATCTGTAAGTCGTGAGTTTGCCTTTGATGGTGACGTCCTTTCACAGCGAGCGGAAAGAAACAGTCAATCATGGGGAGGAATGCGGTGAAAGCATTGCACAGAAAGAAACCGATTAAACATTGAGGCGTCAAGTGTCGCCGCAGGGTCGGGAGGAGGGCACCGGGTCCCGGCACCCGATCCAGCCGAGTGCACTTTTTCTGCAAGATGGAGGAATCTCAGCGCTGAAAGAACAGGTCCACACGGTAGGCGTAGAGCGGGATGCAGAAGCAGAGCAGCTTCGAGTATTGCTGCTCGCCACTCGAACATTAAGCAGAGAAATACAAAGCCTCAATCACCTCCTGTCCGGGATAGGGGGCGAATTGGTGGCAGTCACTGGGACCCAGTCGGGTAGTAGGCGGTATGGGTGCAATCAGGCAGGTACTTTCAAGCCACCACTCAAACAGCACAGCGCAAACCTCTGTGGAGATCCACCAAACCGTAGCGGTCAGCCACGATTCGATCGGGGGGAGTACTTTATCCAGTCTGTTGGACCCGGCCTCGTGGCGTGGTCCTTAACCCCCTGGATTGTGCCCGTTCCCCGCCCCGGCCGTCACGGGCCACCCGTCTGAACTGCACCAAGGCCCTTCACCCGGAGCTGCACGTGGACGCATACTCCTCGTGGCTCCGCCATCTTGTTGGCATCCACGTCACACCGTGCACCAGCCGGCGCGACCCCGCTCAACCCGGCCTCGACCCCAGCGAAGCCCCGACATCGAGGCACCACGAACTAGCCAGGGGGTGCCGCAGGAACCATTCATCGCCCCCGGCGGAGGACAGTATCGATGGGACCCCCAACTGTCCTCCCCTCTCGAGGTGTGATCGCCCTGCAACTCCCATGGGCCTGGCGCCTCTCCTGCTGGGCGTCTGGCCACCTCCACCCGGCCACTCCGCCCCCTCGGGCGCATAGGTCCGGACATCAAAGGGCTCCAGACCTATATCTGGGGCGACCCCACCACAGCTCGGCAGTTGTATCCCGGAGTCGAGAGCCCTGCTGATTGAATCGCGGCTCCTTCCTGTGAACCCTTTCTGAACCACCTGGAACATCGGAGCCCTGCTGACGCCGTCGCGGCCCAACCTCGCTGAAACCTCCCTCGGAGCCCTGCTGACGACGTCGCGGCTCGAGCTGAGCAGAAACCATCTTGAGAGCCCTGCTGATTGGATCGCGGCTCTCCACGAACTGTACGCCAGAGCCCTGCTGACGCCGTCGCGGCTCAACCCCTCCGAGATCCGGAGGTCCTCCAGCTTGAGGATAAGAACTGGGCCCCAGGTACCCTCGTACCGCATTCCTGCCAAAGACTGTCCCGCTACCCCGACCCTTCCAAAGAGACACTGAGACTTTTGGTGGATCCCTCGATCCCTTCGTGTAAATATTGACCTCGTAACCTTTTTATTGCTGATAAAGAATTGCTTGTCACAAGACAACCTCCTTGAGTCCTGTGTGGTGGTGTTACTGTGCTAGGACGTGATAGGAGAAGGATCTCTCAGGAGACTTCTCGGCAGCGCTCGGCTACTTCGTGCAGTGTGAGGGCCCCCCCCCTTGGTGGTCGCACCGACTCCTCGGGGTCCGCCTTCCAACATTTGGTGGCCAGCGACGGGATCCGAGCCGAACGCAGTACGTACCAGCCAGTACCCACTAGCTACCCATCTAAACGAACAGCATCATGAGCAGCCAGGAAAACAACGCGACAATGGAGTTCCAGCCCGAACGGCTGGAAGAATATACGCACAAAGAATTGAAACAGTTCGGCAAAGACAAAGGCATTGCAACCACCAGCCTAGGTACCAAAGAGGAGATGCAGAAAGCTCTGAGGGCATGGGTGGAGGCCGGGGCAGGCCCCTCCCAGGAAGAAGGGCCCTTGCCCCTGACTGAGACCGCAGCAACCGCACGGACTCCGGCAACCGGAGGAAGAAAGAGCCTAGAAACCGGCCTCTCCGAAGAAGAAATACGAGAGCGGGAAAAGGTCCGGAGCCACGAGCTAGAGCTCGCCCGACTGCGGCTGGACGGTGAACTCCAGCTGGCAGAAAAGAAACTGGCCCTAGAGCAGCTGCGCCTTCAAGAAGAGATAGAGGAGAAGAGACGACACCGGGAGTTGGAGGAAAAGAAACTAACTCTTGAGCACGAGCGCAGTCTCAAGGAGCTCGAGATCAAGGCCAAGAACGGAGGGACTGACACCCCCAGTACTAGAGACACTCTACCGCCTTCCGAGGCCAAGGTACATATCCCGAAAGAAGTCGTCAAGGAGTATTACAAGAATGACGACATCCAACAATGGTTCAAGGCCTACGAGGTGGCCATGACCTCTCATCGGGTGCCCCGAAAGAACTGGGGCGCGGGCCTGTGGGGGCGGTTCCTGAGTGAGGGGCGGGACACGCTGCTCCAGCTACCGGAGGAGGTGATGACCTCCTACGATCACATGAAGGAGGCCCTGCTCACCCGCTACGGGCTAACAGCGGAAATGTACCGCCAGCGGTTCAGAGACTGCAAGAAAATCCCGGGTACGACATGGGTGGAATATGTGGACTTTTTCAGTCGGGCCCTAGAAGGGTGGATCAAAGGGAGCAAAGTAACCACCTACGGGCAGCTGGTCGACCTCATCGTGTGGGAACACCTTTCCAACAATTGCTTCGTGGAACTGAGACAGCACCTCCTCGACAGCAAAATGACCGACCCGCGAAAACTTGCCGTCGAGGCCGATCGATGGGTCAACTCCCGGGTCCCCCGGAACTCAATGGGGGAGTACCAGAGGAACCCCAACGGACCCCCCCGCCAGCGCGGTGGGGGGGGAGGGCCGAACAGGAACCGAGACCCTCCCGCCGGGGCCCCCAGGAGCCCCCCTCGAGGGCCACCGCAGCCACATCTCTCCCCGAGCCTAGCCCGAAAGGTGGGCCCGGCCCGACCCGGACCACGGCCGCCAGTGACCTGCTACGGCTGCCAACAAACAGGACACTTTGCCAGCGATCCGGCCTGCCCTCTGAACCGAAGAAACGGGGCCGGCGGGCACCCGCCCCGGCAGCTGACAGCCGCCGCCTTGGGGGGAGGAGAAGAGGAAGAGGAGGCCCTCGACCGAGAGAACACTGAGTGGGAGCCGGTAGCCATGTCCCTGGTCTGCCTGGGTAGCCGAGAGATGGTACCCTGCACCCCCATCCCAACCAACACCCAGAAGTACCGGCAGCAGGTCACGGTCAATGGACAACGGGCCGAAGCCCTTCGTGACACAGGCGCCAGTATCACCGCTGTCCGCTGCCACCTGGTGACCCCTGGGCAGATTCTACCGAATGTGCTGTGCCCCGTACGGACGGCCGACAACAGTGAAAGCCTATGCCAGATGGCCCTGGTCCCCTTCGAGTGGGGAGGGGTGACGGGCCTGCTGAAGGTGACAGTGCGCGACGACGCCCCGGTCGACTGCCTCCTGGGGAACGACTTGGAAAGTTCCCCCTGGGCTCAAGTAGAGCGACGAGAGCACCTCCGAATGTTGGGACTGGCTGATTGGGCCTGCGCCATCACCCGGTCCATGACCGCCCAGGCCCCCCGCTCATCCTCGACCTCCGGGACCGCCCAGCCCGAGGGGCTCACACCCCCTCCCACCAGCAGCGAGGAGGAGGCGGACACCGACCCTGGACCCAGCGAATCCTCCCCCGAAGAGATGGCTTCTCCGAGCGCCCTCCCAGAGCTGACACAATGGCGACACGAAGGGGTCCCCACCCGAGAGCAGTTCCAGCAAGAACAACAGTCCTGTCCCTCTCTCGAAGGGGTCCGACAACAGGCGACCGCGCAAGCCAACGGTGACCAGACCGGCACCCACTGGATCTACTGGACCGAGGGCCTGTTGTACAGTGAACAGAAAGTAGCAGAACTCGGGGCCAGCCGCGTGTTGGTGGTCCCCCTCCGCTTCCGGGAGTTCCTTCTCCACCTGGCCCATGATGTGCCCCTCGCCGGACACTTGGGGCAAGACAAAACGTACAGTCGTCTGGTGACCCACTTCTACTGGCCCCGGATGCGGAGAGATGTGGACAACCACTGCCGGTCCTGCCAGACCTGCCAAGCCAGCGGAAAGACGGGGGGTCGGGTCAAGGCCCCCCTCCAGCCCTTTCCAGCCGTCAGCACCCCGTTCGAACGGGTCGGAATCGATATTGTGGGACCCCTGGACCCCCAAACCGCCCTGGGCCACCGCTTCATCCTGGTCCTCGTGGACCACGCCACCAGGTACCCGGAGGCGGTCCCGCTAAGAACTATAACGGCCCCTGTGGTAGGCCGGGCCTTGATGGGGATCTTCTCCCGAGTGGGATTCCCCAGCGAAGTGGTGAGCGACCGCGGCACGAACTTTATCTCCAGGTACATGCGGTCTCTGTGGCAACAGTGCGGGGTCACATACAAGTTCACGACCCCCTATCACCCTCAGGGGAACGGACTGGTTGAGCGGTTCAACCGAACATTAAAAGGGATGATCCAGGGCCTGGAAGAACCCCTCAGGCGGAAATGGGATGTCCTGCCGCCCTGCCTCCTGTTTGCCTATCGGGAGGTCCCGCAGAAGTCCCTGGGGTTCAGCCCGTTTGAACTATTGTATGGACACCCGGTCCGCGGACCGCTCAGCCTGGTCAAGGAGGGCTGGGAGATGAAGCCCCGAGGAGCCCCTCCTGACGTCTACCGATACCTCCTGACCCTCCGAAACCAGACCCGCAGGTTCCGAGCCATGGCCGAAGCCAACCTCGAGGCCAGCCAGGAGGACATGAAGCGGTGGTACGATCGCAACACCTCTACTATAGAATTCGAGCCAGGGCAGAAAGTATGGGTCATGGCCCCGGTCGAACCCGGCGCCCTCCAGGACAAGTGGACCGGGCCCTTCAAGGTGGTGGAGAAGAAAAGTCCCGTCACCTACCTGGTCGATCTGGAGTCCCCCCGGAACCCCCTCCGGGTCCTACATGCTAACAGGCTAAAACCCCACTTCGCCCGGACCGAACTGAGCCTGCTGCTGGCGACTGACGAAGGGGGCGAGGACGACTCCGAGCCCTTGCCCGACCTCTTGCAATCCGACATTCACGATGGATCGATCGAAGGGGTCCAACTCGCCTCGTCCCTGACCCCGGAACAGCGCAACGACTGCCAGCAATTACTGCGGGACTACGCAGCCCTCTTCTCTCTCACCCCGGGGGTGACCCACTGGTGCGTCCACGATGTCGACACCGGGGAGAGCCCCCCCATACGACACAGAGCCTACCGGGTGCCTGACCGAGTGCGGGCCTGCATCCAGGCCGAAGTAGCGAAGATGCTGGCCCTGGGGGTCATCGAGCCTTCCGACAGCCCGTGGGCCAGCCCTGTCGTCCTGGTGCCCAAGGCCGCAGCTCCCGGTCACCCCCCGGAGTTGCGATTCTGCATGGACTACCGAGCCCTGAATGCAGTAACCAAGACAGACGCACACCCGATACCCCGGGCCGACGAACTCATCGACCGCCTAGGGGCCGCTCGCTACTTGAGCACGCTGGACCTCACCGCCGGGTACTGGCAAATCCAGCTCACCCCCGGCGCCCAAGAAAGATCCGCCTTTTCGACCCCGGATGGGCATTACCACTTTCGGGTGATGCCCTTCGGAATGAAGAACGCCCCGGCCACCTTCCAAAGACTGGTGAACAAGGTTTTGGCCGGGCTTGAGGCCTTCAGCGCGGCCTACTTAGATGACATTGCCGTGTACAGCAACCACTGGGCCGAGCACCTTCTCCACCTGAAGGCCGTCCTGGCCGCCCTTCAGCGGGCCGGGCTCACAATCAAGGCCAGCAAATGCCAAATCGGCCACGGATCCGTGACCTACCTGGGCCATCAAGTGGGGAGCGGGCAGGTGGCCCCCCTCCAAGCAAAGATAGATGCCATCCAGACCTGGGAACCCCCCACTACCCAGACCGCTGTCCGGGCCTTCCTGGGCCTCACCGGATACTACCGGCGGTTTATCCGGGACTATGGGAGCATTGTTGGCCCCCTCACAGAGTTAACGTCCAAAAAGCAGCCCAAGAAGGTACACTGGACACCCCGCTGCCAAACAGCCTTCGACACCCTAAAGACAGCCATGTGTACTGCTCCGGTGCTGCAGGCCCCGGACTACCAGAAGGAGTTCGTGGTACAGACGGACGCCTCCGAGTATGGGATCGGGGCCGTCCTATCCCAAGCCGACGAAAAGGGGCTCGACCGACCAGTGGCCTTCATCAGCCGACGACTACTGCCCCGAGAGCAACGCTGGAGCACTATTGAGCGTGAGGCCTTCGCTGTGGTGTGGGCCCTCAAGAAGCTCCGGCCCTACCTCTTTGGCACCCACTTCCGGGTCCAGACCGACCACCGGCCCTTGCAATGGCTAATGCAAATGGTCCATCTCGCTACAAGGGATGGACTTTGACGTCGAACACCGGCCCGGCAATGACCACGCCAACGCCGACGGCCTGTCCCGCTTCTTCCGCCTTGACGAGGAGAATCCCCAAGGAGATGGGTGACTCTCCATGCCTTCGGCTGGGGGGGACGCCTGTTGGACCCGGCCTCGTGGCGTGGTCCTTAACCCCCTGGATTGTGCCCGTTCCCCGCCCCGGCCGTCACGGGCCACCCGTCTGAACTGCACCAAGGCCCTTCACCCGGAGCTGCACGTGGACGCATACTCCTCGTGGCTCCGCCATCTTGTTGGCATCCACGTCACACCGTGCACCAGCCGGCGCGACCCCGCTCAACCCGGCCTCGACCCCAGCGAAGCCCCGACATCGAGGCACCACGAACTAGCCAGGGGGTGCCGCAGGAACCATTCATCGCCCCCGGCGGAGGACAGTATCGATGGGACCCCCAACTGTCCTCCCCTCTCGAGGTGTGATCGCCCTGCAACTCCCATGGGCCTGGCGCCTCTCCTGCTGGGCGTCTGGCCACCTCCACCCGGCCACTCCGCCCCCTCGGGCGCATAGGTCCGGACATCAAAGGGCTCCAGACCTATATCTGGGGCGACCCCACCACAGCTCGGCAGTTGTATCCCGGAGTCGAGAGCCCTGCTGATTGAATCGCGGCTCCTTCCTGTGAACCCTTTCTGAACCACCTGGAACATCGGAGCCCTGCTGACGCCGTCGCGGCCCAACCTCGCTGAAACCTCCCTCGGAGCCCTGCTGACGACGTCGCGGCTCGAGCTGAGCAGAAACCATCTTGAGAGCCCTGCTGATTGGATCGCGGCTCTCCACGAACTGTACGCCAGAGCCCTGCTGACGCCGTCGCGGCTCAACCCCTCCGAGATCCGGAGGTCCTCCAGCTTGAGGATAAGAACTGGGCCCCAGGTACCCTCGTACCGCATTCCTGCCAAAGACTGTCCCGCTACCCCGACCCTTCCAAAGAGACACTGAGACTTTTGGTGGATCCCTCGATCCCTTCGTGTAAATATTGACCTCGTAACCTTTTTATTGCTGATAAAGAATTGCTTGTCACAAGACAACCTCCTTGAGTCCTGTGTGGTGGTGTTACTGTGCTAGGACGTGATAGGAGAAGGATCTCTCAGGAGACTTCTCGGCAGCGCTCGGCTACTTCGTGCAGTGTGAGGGCCCCCCCCCTTGGTGGTCGCACCGACTCCTCGGGGTCCGCCTTCCAACATTTGGTGGCCAGCGACGGGATCCGAGCCGAACGCAGTACGTACCAGCCAGTACCCACTAGCTACCCATCCAAACGAACAGCATCATGAGCAGCCAGGAAAACAACGCGACAATGGAGTTCCAGCCCGAACGGCTGGAAGAATATACGCACAAAGAATTGAA
Organism: Triturus cristatus; assembly: GCF_964204655.1. Taxonomy (NCBI): domain Eukaryota; kingdom Metazoa; phylum Chordata; class Amphibia; order Caudata; family Salamandridae; genus Triturus; species Triturus cristatus. The sequence continues at coordinate 807,213,920 of NC_140591.1, forward strand.
ACAGTTCTGCAAAGACAAAGGCATTGCAACCACCAGCCTAGGTACCAAAGAGGAGATGCAGAAAGCTCTGAGGGCATGGGTGGAGGCCGGGGCAGGCCCCTCCCAGGAAGAAGGGCCCTTGCCCCTGACTGAGACCGCAGCAACCGCACGGACTCCGGCAACCGGAGGAAGAAAGAGCCTAGAAACCGGCCTCTCCGAAGAAGAAATACGAGAGCGGGAAAAGGTCCGGAGCCACGAGCTAGAGCTCGCCCGACTGCGGCTGGACGGTGAACTCCAGCTGGCAGAAAAGAAACTGGCCCTAGAGCAGCTGCGCCTTCAAGAAGAGATAGAGGAGAAGAGACGACACCGGGAGTTGGAGGAAAAGAAACTAACTCTTGAGCACGAGCGCAGTCTCAAGGAGCTCGAGATCAAGGCCAAGAACGGAGGGACTGACACCCCCAGTACTAGAGACACTCTACCGCCTTCCGAGGCCAAGGTACATATCCCGAAAGAAGTCGTCAAGGAGTATTACAAGAATGACGACATCCAACAATGGTTCAAGGCCTACGAGGTGGCCATGACCTCTCATCGGGTGCCCCGAAAGAACTGGGGCGCGGGCCTGTGGGGGCGGTTCCTGAGTGAGGGGCGGGACACGCTGCTCCAGCTACCGGAGGAGGTGATGACCTCCTACGATCACATGAAGGAGGCCCTGCTCACCCGCTACGGGCTAACAGCGGAAATGTACCGCCAGCGGTTCAGAGACTGCAAGAAAATCCCGGGTACGACATGGGTGGAATATGTGGACTTTTTCAGTCGGGCCCTAGAAGGGTGGATCAAAGGGAGCAAAGTAACCACCTACGGGCAGCTGGTCGACCTCATCGTGTGGGAACACCTTTCCAACAATTGCTTCGTGGAACTGAGACAGCACCTCCTCGACAGCAAAATGACCGACCCGCGAAAACTTGCCGTCGAGGCCGATCGATGGGTCAACTCCCGGGTCCCCCGGAACTCAATGGGGGAGTACCAGAGGAACCCCAACGGACCCCCCCGCCAGCGCGGTGGGGGGGGAGGGCCGAACAGGAACCGAGACCCTCCCGCCGGGGCCCCCAGGAGCCCCCCTCGAGGGCCACCGCAGCCACATCTCTCCCCGAGCCTAGCCCGAAAGGTGGGCCCGGCCCGACCCGGACCACGGCCGCCAGTGACCTGCTACGGCTGCCAACAAACAGGACACTTTGCCAGCGATCCGGCCTGCCCTCTGAACCGAAGAAACGGGGCCGGCGGGCACCCGCCCCGGCAGCTGACAGCCGCCGCCTTGGGGGGAGGAGAAGAGGAAGAGGAGGCCCTCGACCGAGAGAACACTGAGTGGGAGCCGGTAGCCATGTCCCTGGTCTGCCTGGGTAGCCGAGAGATGGTACCCTGCACCCCCATCCCAACCAACACCCAGAAGTACCGGCAGCAGGTCACGGTCAATGGACAACGGGCCGAAGCCCTTCGTGACACAGGCGCCAGTATCACCGCTGTCCGCTGCCACCTGGTGACCCCTGGGCAGATTCTACCGAATGTGCTGTGCCCCGTACGGACGGCCGACAACAGTGAAAGCCTATGCCAGATGGCCCTGGTCCCCTTCGAGTGGGGAGGGGTGACGGGCCTGCTGAAGGTGACAGTGCGCGACGACGCCCCGGTCGACTGCCTCCTGGGGAACGACTTGGAAAGTTCCCCCTGGGCTCAAGTAGAGCGACGAGAGCACCTCCGAATGTTGGGACTGGCTGATTGGGCCTGCGCCATCACCCGGTCCATGACCGCCCAGGCCCCCCGCTCATCCTCGACCTCCGGGACCGCCCAGCCCGAGGGGCTCACACCCCCTCCCACCAGCAGCGAGGAGGAGGCGGACACCGACCCTGGACCCAGCGAATCCTCCCCCGAAGAGATGGCTTCTCCGAGCGCCCTCCCAGAGCTGACACAATGGCGACACGAAGGGGTCCCCACCCGAGAGCAGTTCCAGCAAGAACAACAGTCCTGTCCCTCTCTCGAAGGGGTCCGACAACAGGCGACCGCGCAAGCCAACGGTGACCAGACCGGCACCCACTGGATCTACTGGACCGAGGGCCTGTTGTACAGTGAACAGAAAGTAGCAGAACTCGGGGCCAGCCGCGTGTTGGTGGTCCCCCTCCGCTTCCGGGAGTTCCTTCTCCACCTTGCCCATGATGTGCCCCTCGCCGGACACTTGGGGCAAGACAAAACGTACAGTCGTCTGGTGACCCACTTCTACTGGCCCCGGATGCGGAGAGATGTGGACAACCACTGCCGGTCCTGCCAGACCTGCCAAGCCAGCGGAAAGACGGGGGGTCGGGTCAAGGCCCCCCTCCAGCCCTTTCCAGCCGTCAGCACCCCGTTCGAACGGGTCGGAATCGATATTGTGGGACCCCTGGACCCCCAAACCGCCCTGGGCCACCGCTTCATCCTGGTCCTCGTGGACCACGCCACCAGGTACCCGGAGGCGGTCCCGCTAAGAACTATAACGGCCCCTGTGGTAGGCCGGGCCTTGATGGGGATCTTCTCCCGAGTGGGATTCCCCAGCGAAGTGGTGAGCGACCGCGGCACGAACTTTATCTCCAGGTACATGCGGTCTCTGTGGCAACAGTGCGGGGTCACATACAAGTTCACGACCCCCTATCACCCTCAGGGGAACGGACTGGTTGAGCGGTTCAACCGAACATTAAAAGGGATGATCCAGGGCCTGGAAGAACCCCTCAGGCGGAAATGGGATGTCCTGCCGCCCTGCCTCCTGTTTGCCTATCGGGAGGTCCCGCAGAAGTCCCTGGGGTTCAGCCCGTTTGAACTATTGTATGGACACCCGGTCCGCGGACCGCTCAGCCTGGTCAAGGAGGGCTGGGAGATGAAGCCCCGAGGAGCCCCTCCTGACGTCTACCGATACCTCCTGACCCTCCGAAACCAGACCCGCAGGTTCCGAGCCATGGCCGAAGCCAACCTCGAGGCCAGCCAGGAGGACATGAAGCGGTGGTACGATCGCAACACCTCTACTATAGAATTCGAGCCAGGACAGAAAGTATGGGTCATGGCCCCGGTCGAACCCGGCGCCCTCCAGGACAAGTGGACCGGGCCCTTCAAGGTGGTGGAGAAGAAAAGTCCCGTCACCTACCTGGTCGATCTGGAGTCCCCCCGGAACCCCCTCCGGGTCCTACATGCTAACAGGCTAAAACCCCACTTCGCCCGGACCGAACTGAGCCTGCTGCTGGCGACTGACGAAGGGGGCGAGGACGACTCCGAGCCCTTGCCCGACCTCTTGCAATCCGACATTCACGATGGATCGATCGAAGGGGTCCAACTCGCCTCGTCCCTGACCCCGGAACAGCGCAACGACTGCCAGCAATTACTGCGGGACTACGCAGCCCTCTTCTCTCTCACCCCGGGGGTGACCCACTGGTGCGTCCACGATGTCGACACCGGGGAGAGCCCCCCCATACGACACAGAGCCTACCGGGTGCCTGACCGAGTGCGGGCCTGCATCCAGGCCGAAGTAGCGAAGATGCTGGCCCTGGGGGTCATCGAGCCTTCAGACAGCCCGTGGGCCAGCCCTGTCGTCCTGGTGCCCAAGGCCGCAGCTCCCGGTCACCCCCCGGAGTTGCGATTCTGCATGGACTACCGAGCCCTGAATGCAGTAACCAAGACAGACGCACACCCGATACCCCGGGCCGACGAACTCATCGACCGCCTAGGGGCCGCTCGCTACTTGAGCACGCTGGACCTCACCGCCGGGTACTGGCAAATCCAGCTCACCCCCGGCGCCCAAGAAAGATCCGCCTTTTCGACCCCGGATGGGCATTACCACTTTCGGGTGATGCCCTTCGGAATGAAGAACGCCCCGGCCACCTTCCAAAGACTGGTGAACAAGGTTTTGGCCGGGCTTGAGGCCTTCAGCGCGGCCTACTTAGATGACATTGCCGTGTACAGCAACCACTGGGCCGAGCACCTTCTCCACCTGAAGGCCGTCCTGGCCGCCCTTCAGCGGGCCGGGCTCACAATCAAGGCCAGCAAATGCCAAATCGGCCACGGATCCGTGACCTACCTGGGCCATCAAGTGGGGAGCGGGCAGGTGGCCCCCCTCCAAGCAAAGATAGATGCCATCCAGACCTGGGAACCCCCCACTACCCAGACCGCTGTCCGGGCCTTCCTGGGCCTCACCGGATACTACCGGCGGTTTATCCGGGACTATGGGAGCATTGTTGGCCCCCTCACAGAGTTAACGTCCAAAAAGCAGCCCAAGAAGGTACACTGGACACCCCGCTGCCAAACAGCCTTCGACACCCTAAAGACAGCCATGTGTACTGCTCCGGTGCTGCAGGCCCCGGACTACCAGAAGGAGTTCGTGGTACAGACGGACGCCTCCGAGTATGGGATCGGGGCCGTCCTATCCCAAGCCGACGAAAAGGGGCTCGACCGACCAGTGGCCTTCATCAGCCGACGACTACTGCCCCGAGAGCAACGCTGGAGCACTATTGAGCGTGAGGCCTTCGCTGTGGTGTGGGCCCTCAAGAAGCTCCGGCCCTACCTCTTTGGCACCCACTTCCGGGTCCAGACCGACCACCGGCCCTTGCAATGGCTAATGCAAATGGTCCATCTCGCTACAAGGGATGGACTTTGACGTCGAACACCGGCCCGGCAATGACCACGCCAACGCCGACGGCCTGTCCCGCTTCTTCCGCCTTGACGAGGAGAATCCCCAAGGAGATGGGTGACTCTCCATGCCTTCGGCTGGGGGGGACGCCTGTTGGACCCGGCCTCGTGGCGTGGTCCTTAACCCCCTGGATTGTGCCCGTTCCCCGCCCCGGCCGTCACGGGCCACCCGTCTGAACTGCACCAAGGCCCTTCACCCGGAGCTGCACGTGGACGCATACTCCTCGTGGCTCCGCCATCTTGTTGGCATCCACGTCACACCGTGCACCAGCCGGCGCGACCCCGCTCAACCCGGCCTCGACCCCAGCGAAGCCCCGACATCGAGGCACCACGAACTAGCCAGGGGGTGCCGCAGGAACCATTCATCGCCCCCGGCGGAGGACAGTATCGATGGGACCCCCAACTGTCCTCCCCTCTCGAGGTGTGATCGCCCTGCAACTCCCATGGGCCTGGCGCCTCTCCTGCTGGGCGTCTGGCCACCTCCACCCGGCCACTCCGCCCCCTCGGGCGCATAGGTCCGGACATCAAAGGGCTCCAGACCTATATCTGGGGCGACCCCACCACAGCTCGGCAGTTGTATCCCGGAGTCGAGAGCCCTGCTGATTGAATCGCGGCTGACCCTACGGAGAAGAACTCTTGTCGGAACCATCACGAGCCCTGCTGACTGCGTCGCGGCTCCTTCCTGTGAACCCTTTCTGAACCACCTGGAACATCGGAGCCCTGCTGACGCCGTCGCGGCCCAACCTCGCTGAAACCTCCCTCGGAGCCCTGCTGACGACGTCGCGGCTCGAGCTGAGCAGAAACCATCTTGAGAGCCCTGCTGATTGGATCGCGGCTCTCCACGAACTGTACGCCAGAGCCCTGCTGACGCCGTCGCGGCTCAACCCCTCCGAGATCCGGAGGTCCTCCAGCTTGAGGATAAGAACTGGGCCCCAGGTACCCTCGTACCGCATTCCTGCCAAAGACTGTCCCGCTACCCCGACCCTTCCAAAGAGACACTGAGACTTTTGGTGGATCCCTCGATCCCTTCGTGTAAATATTGACCTCGTAACCTTTTTATTGCTGATAAAGAATTGCTTGTCACAAGACAACCTCCTTGAGTCCTGTGTGGTGGTGTTACTGTGCTAGGACGTGATAGGAGAAGGATCTCTCAGGAGACTTCTCGGCAGCGCTCGGCTACTTCGTGCAGTGTGAGGGCCCCCCCCCTTGGTGGTCGCACCGACTCCTCGGGGTCCGCCTTCCAACACAGTCCTTCGCCCAGCCCACCGTAATCCGTATAGGGAAGTTCACCTCCGTTGATGTCGGGAGTCTCGGGGACAGCTGGAGGTGCTGTGTCCAGGGGCCAAATCATCATTGTGTGCATTCGATGTGTAGGGGGAGAATACGTATAAAGATATCTGTTGAGCGTAAGAAAATGATGGAGAAAAAATTAGGAGCAGAAATTGATGCAGGGAATACGCATAGCACAGTATTTAACAAATATGTGGGTTAAATATAGGTTAACAGGCGAAAATGTGTACAAAGAGATATCAGCTTTGAAAATCCCTTTGGCTCAGGGAACACAGTTCTAAGGATTCAAAAAGGAAATGTGAATTGCAATCACAGTCAGTCTTGCAAATCACAGTTTTCACATTGTGGGTCCTTTAAGGTTGCAATGGAAAAAAGGCCTCCCTTCCTTTCCTGTGACTCAAGGACATGTATCAATGCTTTGTGACTTCTCCTGCTGTTGCAAATAAATTAGATGGTTACTACCTATCCTGATCAGGTAGTAACCGTTTGCATTGTGGAAACAGTCAGCAGCAGATTGTTTTTACTTTCCATAAAGCATGTGCCGGTAATGTGGGAGGCAGTGGCATTCCCGTGAAACTGCTGCATGGTCCCTAAAGCTCATTTATCTGTTCCCTGGTCGTTTTGTGTTACTGCTCAGGTGGGAATGTGAAGCCGAAAGCACAGTCGTCTGTCTTCCTGCAAGCAACAGTCTCTACTTTTACTGCAGTGTGCAATAAGATGTGCTATCTGACGTCATCAGTACCCATAAGGTAGGTTATGCACACCTCATTGCACACAGCCCCTTCGCTTGTAGCTCAATTGCTACATTAGGAGTGTGGCCAGGGGATAGGCGGCCATTAACCCAATTTGCAGATCACCAGAAGGTCTGGCAGAATTAAAGGCTGCTGGGCTCCTTCCCTGCTGGTACAGGGCCACCTAACTCCCGGTACTGACGTTCCTCCTTATTAGCATCTCTAAAGTTGAATGCCTTAAGCTGAGTAGAAGGACACCTCTCCCTCCCATTTGCTTCTTAAACAAGTGCTGTCTCTTACAGGCACCTCTGCACTGCTCATCACGATAGTGTGCAGAGCCGCAAAGGGACATCCAGCTCAGGCTGCACAGGTATACGTTCGCTTCTAACTCTGGCAAAGGACTAACCTTGTTTTATTCCGTGCCATAACTGGGATGATTACTACATTAATTTACACACACACGCTTACCGGTGCCGCCAGAACGCGTGTTTACAGCCTTACGAAATTCAGGAGAGACACACCTGTGCCCTGCAACCAATACGGTTACTGATACTGTCAGATTACACTTATAATTGCGACACGGCTTCGATTACTTGGATGGCTACATCACCACATGACTTAGTGGATGAACCTTTGACATTACCTGGCGGCACGCTCTTTGACTCATTGTCTTTGGAGGACCTAGCCTACTACGGACCCGCTTTATTATTGACTGACGTTTTGTGCTGACTGCTGTTTTGGATGTTTTATCGTTTTTCTGAATACTTCACCTCCATGTGATTTCGGTTTTTGCTCTGACTTTCTATACTCAACCGGGCATGTTAAGCTCCCAGCCTGATTATATTGCTTGCTGACTTTAGGCGGTCTACCTGGTCAATGCCATTGGCTTCAGCCCTGAAGAGTTGAGGGATCACCCTCCCTGACGAAACACGTGTCGGCTGGTTTTGCTTCCATAAAGAATAAAGAAAACTCATTATGACTGAATATTTTGATTGATCCTGTTTTCTCCACGACAGTATCTACTGTAATTTTGTATATGTGTCCACAGGATTGTATTATGATTACTAAATTAATTATTTGTGACCAAAAAACTCTGCAGTGCTACATGGAGTTCTGCAAACGGCGGAGTGCGTTTTGTCGTGCCGTATTGCGGTATGTCCCCATGACACGGCTCATCTACTTACTGCTTTTGGCAAGTGCCTTGAGGGGGAGAGTACCAGCAGCCGTGGCTCAGACCACAGTTGTAGTTGCACACACACACACAATTCTCCACTTACAAGAGAAGTGGGAGGGTGCAAACGCATCCCCCAATAACAGGGCGGAGTGGCCAATAAAGAGGCATGTCCGCTATCACTATAGCACCGGGTGGGGTTCGGGCTAGGTTGTACTTAGCATCAAAAGTCTCACACTACTTGTCCAGTGGTGGTTGAACGTTTCAGAAACACCAGAGAGGCTGTTCTAGGTTGCCATTTGTCCTGTCTGCCTCCTCCAACACCATCCAGTCAGGGCCCAGTCCATCGTAGATACTCTCATGCATGGGTGTATCATAAGATTTTGCCTTTGGGCCACGGACAGACGAGGAAGGTGGAGGCAATGAATAAATACAACATTAAAGGAAAGGCTCAAAATTCACAGAGCATGGTTAGGGAGGGAGGCTCATGTGATCCCCCTCTGGCTATGGGCATAGGTGTATAGGAGGGGCAACCTATGAATAATCCGTCTCTCCCGCCATGCAGTGGCAGGTTCTTGAGAAGAGAGAACACTCCTTGGACTTGGTTAGCTCAGATTGCAAAAAGTAGCAAGGCGAGCCATCAGACAGTGGGCTTTGCCAGTAGAACCATTTGCTAGCGACTCTGGCTTCAATCTAAAGGTTCATTTCTATGGGAAGGAGCTGGTCTGAGTGTCCTTTCAGCCTTTTGTCATCTGCCGTGTGAGGATCTTCTGACCCACTTTGAACACATGAAAGTTACCACTAAGGGAACGATATGTGGGGGTTGCTGGGTTTTCAAATGTTGCTTCACTATGCCTTACCTTTAAAGACTAAGCAGATATGAGGGACATCTGGACCCTGAACTCCCATTTCAATACTTATAATTTGTTTTACCTGGAATGGCTAATCAAACATTTAAGAAATTCTAAAAAGGGGATTTGAACTTGTGACATATTTGTTGGAAAGGGACTAGCAAGGTAGTTGTTGACTGTGCAAAAACACAACAGTTGGACTTGGAGAATTTTATATTTTGCTTTTGGGAATAAGAAAGGAAAAGATGGAGAGCACTGCATAACCAGCAGACACATCACTGCATTTGGCTATATCTAGTTGTCTCTCGGCACTTGGTGTGGCTTTCAGTTAGCCCACATACCACATACCCTGATCCAAATACAACTGGGTATAGTGTGTGGCCAAAGTACCCGCCCTGAATCCTGTCCCCATTTTCAAAGAATAGCTTTCGCTCATGCTACTGGGCTCTTGGTGCAGGACTTGATGGAGTGCTGTGACCTGCTCCTTGTCCCCCCCACCTCAAAGTCCAATGAGCGTATTCTTCAGCTTTACACAGCAGGTACTGGTTGCATGGTATACTTAAATACCACACTCTGTCCCCATTCTCCTGCTCACAAAGCTTTCAGAGCACAACATGTAAATGAGCCCTACAATCTTTGGGTGCAGAGTTTAGATTTTGACCGCAGCCTCTGCCCAGTTTCCTGATGCCAAAGTATGTAGCACCCATCTGTGCCTAATGTGCCTTAGGAACAGGGTATTATGCCTATGGGTCGAGCCCTCCGCTCAGCCCCTCCGACCCCAAATTCCATAGGGAACTGATTTTGACTGTGCCCAGTACTATTGGAGACTGACTTTTGTTGTGCTGTCTGTGATCTCCTGCGTGCGGCTTGCTACATCAACGAGATCTCAGAATGACAACACTGGTGACATTAATATCACATCAGCATTGACATCGTCAATGACATCACAGACGCTGCAAATGATTGGTATTTTTCACATCTGTTTGATGAAACTTGAAGTACAGTATTATTTCTGTTGGTATCTGTATTGCTACTGAGTTGAGCTGAGCAGCCTTTATCTCCTGTATACATACAAATATGGCTTCAGAGATGACGCCATTGATGATAGTAATATCTCATCACCACTGACATCTTCAGTGACATCAGTGAAGTCACAAGCAATTGCTGTTTGTTGAAAAGGAAAATATGGGCTCCTTCCTATACCTTACACCCAGACTCTAAAGCAGGAGGTCTTGGTGTATATATCATTCCTTTACAAGTGTATCTAGTTGTGATGTCATAGCTAATGCCCATGGTAGCAGGATAGGTGATTTCTGATTCACATTTTCCCCCTCAGAACTCTACTTCATGAGGAATTTGAACAACCTGATCCAGATGACTTCTCCCAATTATTAAATGGTGTCATAATCCTCATTTCAAGTCCACAGATGATCTCTTTGCCCACCTCGAGAAGAAAGTTATCACTGTCCTGGACTTTGCCATCCCCTTCTCCACTAAAAAACAGAAGGCCTTCACGAAGTGCAATAGGTGCTTTACTTACAATCTCTTTCCTCTGTAATGCAAAAGCATGCATGGCTCTGGAAAGATGATGAATCAAAACAATACTACCTTCACATTGGACCGCATGTAGAGTATTCTCAATTTGTTATAATCTAGTCTGCACCAGAGCCAAAAAGAGGTATATCCAATCCTGCATCGATGATGCTGATAATTTTATCTAAGGGCTAGCTGTTGTACATATAGAAAGAGATGCTGATTCCAAGTTCTTCATTCCTCTTCCTGGTACCCGCCAATAACAACGTTTTATGCTGTTTTTCCAATAAAATCGCTGTTCCAAAAGAGGGCATCTTCAGCCCATCTCAGAGCTCAGATGACCCTTCATTTCTCAACCAGTCATACATGCTATTATCAAGCCTGTCCTCTAAAATCCATCTGCGGATCCTTAGAAGTTTGCCAATCATAGACTCATCTAAGACCTGCCCTCTGTTGCCTAGGCATTGGAAATTGTTGTCTCTCTCCAACTCTCTTCTTACCCTAAGAGTACATTACCTCCTCTGCGACTTCCAATCCCGAAAGAGAGCTAAAAACACATTACAAAGCATCAGAGAAGAGTAGCTCACTTCTGTGGACAACCTCATTCCTTGTGCCTTAGTACTCCTGGACCTGTGATAGCATTGAGTGCCATCGGCTACCATTTTCTCAAAAGACTGGGACACAATAGAGTCATCAGTGTAATTGTGCTTTCCTGGGTCACTTCCTTTCATTTGTTCCCACCAGGTCAAAATGGGTTCTTTTGTATCTAGTCCCATCAATATCACTTGCGATGTCCCTCAAGGCTCAGCTGCATCTCGAACACTTTTCTACATGTATCATCTCACCAAGATTCTTTGTATTTTTTATAAAATATTATATTGATTTTGTGTCAACAAGATAAAGCAAAGAATAACCAAATAGAACAAAAAATGTATCCACCCCTCCCAGGCAGTGCATCTTGTCAATACCCATGATAAGGGTCAGTAATAAATTCAGTAGTCTTGTAGATCAACAAACGCTAGTACCTTAATCGTTTTTTATTTCATGCCCCTGTGCCCTCACACTTCCTCATCTACCCTCCCAAGTCTAGACCTGCATGGATTTACAGTCACCCACGGTATTGACTCCAGTCCTTCAAGCTTTTATAGTGTTTCTGGGCGCGTCCGCTAGCTCGATAGATGAGCCTCTCGAGGCTCAGGCTTTGGTCGAGTCCTTTTCTCTATTGCTCCAGTGTGACAGAGTGTGCTTCCCTCCATCGATGGGCAATTTTATTTTTGTAATAAGAAGCCCCAGCCATTTTATATCTGTCATAATCCAAGTCTGTATTTGTATGACGAATGGTCAGATTGGGATCAACAGGCGATTTCGACCCTAATACTGTACCCAGGGAAGAAGCACTCCCTCCCAATAAGGGGTAATTACACTGTGCCCCCATATTGTGTGCATGAGGTCACCACATGTGAGGCACACCTGAGAGAGAGCGGTGAAGTGTTCACACCAGACTTCCACAACCTCTTCCATGGAAGGTACACTTGGTGTAGGTACTTGACTTTGATCAGTCAATACCGTGATGCAATGGCAGACTATGCGTAGATGTCCACACCTCCCTCAAGGTCTCACCAGCAAAAGGACCCAAATCCCGTTCCCAGCCTTGACGCAGCAGTTTAAAGGAGTCTGGTGTATTCACGATTAGTAAGCTATAGATCTGTGTTATCTGTTGATCCTACAGCTCATCTGCGAAAACGTTTGGCTTCCAAAATACCAAAGTCAAGGAGGTCCCCAGTTCCAAGTCATAGGGAGTGGTCACTTGAGTGATCGCATGACGGAGGTGAAGGTAGCGGAAGAACTGACTCTGATGGAGATCTTGTTCTTCTTATAGATCCCTGAATGTTATCAACCCAATTCCTGACATCACCCCCTCCCCCCAAGCCAGTAGGTCCTATTGTATCCCGTTGTTTGAATCCCCTTAACTATCTGGTTCAGTCTATTCCTGACTCACAGAGGGTGTTTCTCTAGTTAGCCTCTGTCCCCATCCCAGTTCTTTGTTAGTGTCTTTCCAGATCTTAAATATCAATCTGGTGGGGTAGGGGAGTGTGGTGTCTCTCACCGCTTCATAAAATAAATGCAACATTTGAACTCCCTGCATAGCTCACTTTTCAGATGTGAAGGCAGGGTCCTCATGTGTCATGCCACCATTCAATAAAGATTATTAACTGGGACCTAAGTTCCCTGTGTGCGCGCAGCCTACTTTTCCCCAGGACCCAGGGTCCCTCTAGAAGCACGCAGGCTTCCACAGAACAAAGGAATCACCCGCCTCACTATGCAGAAGAGACTTTTTTTTTTTTTAAATGAGCTCTTTTTAAAATACACGGGCTTTCTGTAGAGTGCTTTATTTTCTTCTTTGTGTAAGCAGTATGGTCTCTCTTTTGCAGAGCATGTCTGCTGAAGAATTTTCTTAATCTTCTGTAAGGCAGTTTTCAAAACATGAACTCCGACCTAGGTGGTAACAAATAGTCCCTTAACCATCTCTCGATGTCACATTGGGGACAATTTGAAACGCCAACATAAGAATAGCATTTTTTACAGCTCACATCCTGAAATTATGTATTTTAAGATGACTTAAACGTAATGAATGAAAATGAGGTCAAATTAAACAGTAATTGTCTAGGATCACATAGCTTGGTGAAGTGGGGAAGCTGGGTTGTTCACAGGTTTGCTCGTTTCACGTTATGAAATTAAGCCACTAGATAGCAATTATTTCTCTCCCTATATTTACTTCAGAAGTCGAGCTTTGTGTTTATTTTTTAAGCAGTTCACTGTGTTCAATTTCACATATAACATGTTAAATCAAGTTGGCACAGTAAACCTTTTTTGAAAAATTAACAAAGTTAAGGGAAGTGCACATGACTTTTTTCTTTTTACCAGCACAACACTGTCTATGAGCACACACACACACAAACACCGCCTGGATACCTTCTCGGGTGAATAATGGGCTATACAAATCAACATAACATAACACCAACACACACACTACATTGCTCGTGCACAAAGCCCATGACAGTGAAAGTAGCTGCACAGGACAGGCAAAGACTGAAGGAAACTTGAAGAGCCTTTGCGTTCCATGCCACTGGAATCAAGCTATCCTACCTCCATGCCACTGGAATTAAGCATGCCACTGGAATCAAGCTATCCTACTCCATGACACTGGAATCAAGCTATCCTCTCCATGCCACTGGAATCAAGCTATCCTGGCTGAAGAGGGGTGAAACCCCAAAACCGGTCCTAGGATGCTTGTTTCCAGTCCAGGGAGGACCTGGCCTGGCAGTTCGGGCTGGACTGTTCCCATAGGGCACAGGATCAAGACTGATTTGCATATGGCTGGGTCGAAACTGGAATGGCATGGTGAGCAAAAAACGATGGCTTTAAGCCCAGATCTCTGTACTGGGGTGAATGTATGACATTTTTCTGCATTCTGTCCATCAATAGTTATTTTTGCATTTGTCACCCCGAGTGGGACGGGTATGCTCAGACGTGAGTCCCGTGCTCTCCATGCCACTGGAATCAAGCTATCCTGACCGAAGAGGGGTGAAACCCCGAAACCGGTCCTAGGATGCTTGTTTCCAGTCCAGGGAGGACCTGGCTTGGCAGTTGGGCTGGACTGTTCCCATGAGGCACAGGGTCAAGACTGATTTGCATATGGCTGGGTTTAAACTGGAATGGCATGGTGAGCAAAAAAATGATGGATTTAGGCCCAGATCTCTGTACTTGGGTGAATGTATGACATTGTTCTGCATTCTGTCCATCAACTGTTGTTTTTGTATTTGTCACCCCGAGTGGGACGGGTATGCCCAGACGTGGGTCCGTGTTCTCCATGCCACTGAAATCAAGCTATCCTGGCTGAAGAGGGGTGAAACCCCGAAACCGGTCCTAGGATGTTTGTTTCCAGTCCAGGGAGGACCTGGCTTGGCAGTTCGGGCTGGACTGTTCCCATGAGGCACATGGTCAAGACTGATTTGCATATGGCTGGGTTCAAACTGGAATGGCATGGTGAGCAAAAAAACGATGGATTTAGGCCCAGATCTCTGTACTGGGGTGAATGTATGACATTGGTCTGCATTCTGTCCATTAACTGTTGTTTTTACATTTGTCACCTAAAGAAAAGCAGCCCTTGTGGCGTGATTTGTAGGGTTACCTGAAGATGCCAAAAACAAAATGTTACAGGCATACACCTTCAACCAGTGCCTGCTCTCTGGGGTTATCTCTGCATACAACCTCCACACAAACTGTGCTCATACCAGGTGATACATAAATGCACATACAACTATTTTACATGTGCACTCATTACACTTATATCGCGGGCGCAGACCTAACACTGACTGAGCACAAACATGGCCTCATGAATGTGCCCACATGGCAGAAGGTGTAAGCATAAGCCACCGATTTAAAGAGAAGCTCAAAACCACAGTGAGGGCAATTACACATATTAGCAAAGCAAAGATCTGTAGGCTCCAATCCTTCAACAGTTACACATTTTTGCATCCACACAACTGAAGTGCAGAGCAGCGGATGCAGCAGCTTTTGACAAAGAGATCCCATCGCAGGTCTTTTGCATATTTATTGACCTCTGGGGACAGGGGACAGCAGTACAGGCGGGCTGAGTGTCAATATCCTGTAGAGTACTATGAACGTGCTCAAAGAGGGACTGTTTGAAAAATCATGAAGGTAACGTCTTTCCCCAAGCACTTTCATAGCACTTCCACAGGTGTTCACTACTGTCCCTCTGCAAAGCACAGCACAGGGCAGCACTTCTGCTGCAGGAGTAATGATTGAGGGCGCCTGGGAGCATGAGGTAATGGTTTGGAAGGAAGTAATTTGTCACAAGAAGGCTTAGTTTAGTTTAGGCTTGAGTGCCCTAGAGGACCTCGAGCCGAACCGGAGACAGTGTTAGTGGTTCACCCACCTCTGATTGTGAATGCTAAGTTTAGACTCAGTCTTTACTACAGTTTTGGTTGGCTGGTGTTGTTCCGTGTTTGAAGAGCTGGAGTAGCGCTATTTTACTACATTAGTCAGCCCAGTGCTTTTTGAACAAATCTTTGCAGATTGCAGTGCGTCTCCTGGCAACTTCTTTACCTTTGTGCCTGCGTCTATAATATGGCACGGGCGCAGAGGCAAAGAGATTACCTCATTTGCATGGGACCACTCCCCCATGCAAATGAGGTTATACCCTCTGGTGATAACGCTGGTGCTATATGTGACCCAGCACTATCTGCATTACAGAATGGGCTACACAAGCGTCTGCGGCCCTCTCTATAATACAAAAGTGGCCCAGGGGCGTGCAGAGTGGGCGCACATGCCCATTGCGTCCCCGGGGCACTTTCCATAATATGATCCCAGGAATATTTCTACCAAAGGTAAATAACTGTTACGTTCTGCAAGGCTCTGCTCTTTCTCCTACTCTATTTAGTCTACATATGGAACCCCTTGCCTTCTCTTTAAAACTCCATCATTTTGTGTACCATATTAAGGTGAATGGTACCTACCTGTATTCGAGAATCACCTCACCTAGACATGGCTATGCTACTGCTGTTGGACATTCAGATGTCTCATCACCTAAGCCTGAACCTTTGAAAAAGAAATTCTTGATGATACCTCATGCCCGCCGAACAGTACAGTTATAGTAAAAACAGTGCTCAACTCATGCTTGCTGTTGAATTGCCACTCTGCCATTGTGGAATGTACCAAGTCCCTATGCTTTTATGTGGTCAAGAACTTGAACCTCATGAACATATCCATGCTTTCGACCAATATGGGGTCAAAAGCAATATGGTCAATGTTATCATAGACTCCTTCAGGGGGTTAAACCCTTAATTCATGAGGACATTTTAAACAATTGGTGTTATCAAGGCTCAACTAAGGAAATTCATTGCTGGTTCAAATTTATAAAATACTTTGACTAACCCCAAATAAAGCTCAGCATACAGTGCCAAAACTGTCTGTTGGCTTAAGCAAATTCAATCATACATTCCTAATTTTTAATTCACTGAGCAATCTTACCGAAGAAACACAGAGTTTCTTTTTTTAAATGTGTTTTTTGAGTTTTCACATTACAAACACAGATCTATGCAGTCAATATTTAAAACACAATCACAGGTGCTCAGAGTACAATGACATTTTGTGCATTATATGACACCCTTAATAGTGATAATGTAGGTTGTGGGCGAGGGGAATATGGCATAAAGTCACATTTTTGGTCATGAAGGTGACAGAGTAATGCCTGCTGCAGGCAAGGATGGGGGTGGGGTGTGATCTGAGCTGTGCAGCAGATAGGAACAAATAGGTGACCAGATCTCTGAGGGGCGAGTAGGAGGAGCTGATGCAGTATACTGGTCTACCCTGTCTTGGCAATAAGTTACGTGTTGGAGCCAGCACTGAATCAACGGGACTTTCTTCTGCATCCAAACCATGGAAATCTTGCCATAGTGATGTAAGGCACCAGCTCCAGGTGCTATATTTTGACAGAAGAATCCATTCAAGATATCTAATGTTGTTTTGTATTTCTTCCACATAATGTTATTTATTAATACGCCACTGTGTGCATTTTATACTGCGAATGTGCAAATAGCTAGATTCAGATGTCTGTAGTCTAATACTAAACGGTATGATTAATCTGGTTTCATTACAGGAAAATGAGGATTATTTATAGAAGAGGTGCAGGTTTCAATTACACCTTGGTATTCAAGTTGTTCTAATCTTTCCCTAACTTGTTACTTAGCTTCAGTTTTTATTGGGTATTGTTTTTGAGGCTGTGGGGTTGTCCTTAATGGTATCTCACGGTATGGTGAACCTTCATCACACCCCACATGCTGTATAATGCATGAGCTAATGCCCACTACCTGGTATATGAATATTTAATTGATTCGGGAACGAGGACGGAGAAAGCTGGTAAGTATTTCCCAAAAGAGAACATTGATAAACTTAGGAATGTCCACTTCCACCTGTAGCTAGACCTCTTATAATAGATATGGGACACTTACCCTGGTATCACCATGATATACTCACTCAGCGCTACTCCCACCAGACAATCAATCAGGTTCTGGTGAACTATTGTGACTTCTGCCGTGCTGCCCAGCATTGTCAATGCCCACTACCCGTTCAGAAGTAGAGTCCTCAAAATCTGTGGTATGCCTGACTTTTAGTCTGGCTACCTTTTTCTTTATAAATTGTGGTTTTGATATTTTTTGTTCGTCTTCCCGCTCAATTATGTAGTCAGACGAGCGTTGTGAGTCCTTCCTTGATTTCTCTTGCTCTACTGATCTCCGCTCTGATTGTCCTCCCCTCTCCGAACATCTATCGGATGTATCCTGAAAGAAACAAGTGGAACGTGATTCAGTGTCCTGATACCTATCAGGCAGTTTACTATCATCACGGTTACATAGATTGTAATGTTTTTTCTGTAGATTCCTGTGCCGAAGACCCACCCTGTGATTTGTTTTTCCATATTTTTCTCATATTCCCACTTGTTCTTTGTTGAAGAATCAGGTGCTTACTTAGAGCTATCTTTTTCAAAATTACTTTTCACCTGTGGTTGTTTTCCTAGTCTGGCTCTCAAATTATCTCTTCCTAATGTAGCATCCTGCTGGGCCGGAGTCAGATCCCTTAAGCATTGGCATATAGCTAACAGTGCTGCTTACCCTTTAATGTTACTAAACATTATAGCATAAACTGCAGCAAAGTTACCTATCAACTTCATCCCTAGGTACAGAGCAGGTGCAGCCCCATGCTCATTCTGCACTTGTTTCAGGACTTCTGGTAAAACTGCCAGTGAAGGGTTACCATGTGGTATGGTGCATACTGCAGCAAAGACTGTGCCCTAAGTTACACAATCTTCTATCATGAGAGCGATCCCCATTGGCAAGCAAATGGTCAGTAGTCTATGTTTTTCCTGCAGGCCCGTATGGGGAGATACTGCCTCAAGCTGGTTTGTTTTTTGTGCAATCCAAAACGGAATTTCTTCCCTTTTGGTGGCGGTTCATTACAGCGTTCAATGTCTGTGTGCTAATGCCTGGTGCAATTAACTGAGGAGCTAACATTTGAACAGTGCTCTCAGGAGCATGTGGTAATGTTTGCATCAGGTATTGTGTAAGATTTCTATATATTGTAACTCAATTATTGTTTAATCCTCTTACGTGACCTACTATCAGCCGATCAACATTAGAATAGGATATGGTGTGTAACCACCCAGGACTAGCCATGTCGCCTTCTCATTGCTGAGTGGGCCCAGCCTTATTTTTTTTATACTATAGGGAAGGGCGCCTTTAAACCAATTAATATGCTCTTGGTTTGTTAATGGTATTTTTATCTACCTCTAAGGAGTGTATTCTTTTGGTCTTTCACTCACATCATGTTCATGAAATACCTGTGTACCATCATCTGCGGCAGGGGATTTAACCCAGGAGTAAAATACCTCAGTACGAAATGCTTTATGTGCCTCTACCATGAAGGTAACTTTCCCCCCATCTAAGGTGAGGCCATGTTGTAGTCATTTTTGACTAACCGCATATCTGCTGTTTTCTGATATATTTTGTGCCGTGTTGTGAGAATTAAGTATTGCACAATTCAGCTAATACAGTGGGAACAATATCCTTTCAAGCTTGATTTTACCAATAGCCAATACATAGGGTATACATACTCAGCTGAGGAAGATGTTCCCTACCTCCACGGACGTCTCTGGGTTAAAAGGTGTATAATGATCTCTGAGGAAGCACGATAGAGCTACTCAGTTGATCTAAAAATATTATGAAACCAACCAACGTGGGCGGCACCATGTTGTGGAGTTTCCACCCATTAGTCGGAAATGCACTCCTTTCTTTAGCTCCACATAAATTCTCTTCTGCTGAGCACAACTCAAACAGATGTCCTTCTCCTCCAAAGCACCAAGAACAAACCAAACTGAGCTATCTCTGGTTCTTCACCCAGTCACATCTCAGCATTTCTTCAATCATGCATTAACAATGGTAACTACTGGTTGAGCCTTGGCACTTTTTTTTTTTACTCCTTCCCGTACAAATTAATGAGATTCTTGCAGGTTTGTAAAACACCTTGTGGTAGGCCATGTAATTTTCCATGCAGTTCTCTCAAGTGTCTCGCAGGATCGCCCCAGTCTCATGCTGCAAGGCTCACCCCTGAAGCTTACACTCTACTCTTGTGATACATACTTGTACGGAAATAGTACTATGTGGGAGCAACGAGCCTCTTACTTTCTTGGATAAAGGGTGTGCATACTAGGGAGTTAGAAGGAAACTGTCCTTTCCTTTCAAACCTCCCACTCAAATGACAAGTATGCATTGTAGGGAATATGAAGGGACTGGCCTCTCCATTGAAACCTCTCTCTTGGATGACTAGTGTGCATAGTAGGGTATGTGGAGGGACTGCCCTTTCCAATGAGACCTCTCAGTCAGATAACAGATATGCATTGTATGGTGTGTGGAGGTACTGGCCTCTCTGCTGAGACTTCTCTCTATAATGATAGCTGTGCGTAATAGGGTGTGGGGAGGGACTTGGCTCTCCTTTCAGACCTCTCTCACAGATGATGAGTGTGCATGGTAGGGTGTGTAGAGGGAGTGGCTTCACTGCTGAGATCTCTTTCTGTAATGATGGGTGTGCGTAGTAGTGTGTGGAGAGAAACTGGCCTCTCCTTTTAGACCTCTCTCCTCAGATGATAGGTATGTGTAGTAGGGTGTGTGGATGAGCCTTAACTCTACTCACGATTCTTCTCAAACCAATGAGCAGAATACTGGAGCATGATAAACACTGTCTCCAGTAAGACTCCTTCATACAGTAACAAGTGTGCATAGCAGAGTGTATTCAAACATCACCTACTCCTTCCTACTTTCACAATCCCGTGAGAGTCTCATGAGATCATAAATTTAAAAAAAATAAGATTTACCTTCTAATCATCATAGTACTTCTCTTCAACACTTCCTCTCAAAAACAAGGACCACAATATGCATTCCTACTAACAGAGTTTATTGAGAACTTATCTACTCCTTTTTTACTATTCACAATCCCGCGAGAGTACTGAGAGATCGTAAAAATGTGTAAGATACAATATACATTTATTATCTTCACAGTAGTTATCCCTTAGATACCTCCTCTCTAAATATAGGGGGACACCGTGTTATCCTGGTGCTCCCTAATATAGGTTTTTTACTTCATTTTCACAACCCCTCCAATTTTTCAATGATGTCTGGTCTTGAGCAGTTGTGTTATGATGATCAAGTTTGTGACTTCTCCCGTTGACAGATACTGTCTCCTGTCTTTTGACAGCCACCACAAGCTTTTTGCCAACAGATCCTACAGAAGATACTCTTTTTAATTAGTTAATATTTATATAATCTCTGGTGTGGTGTCAGCTATAAATATGACATTTAAAATCACTGTACATTCATTATTAAAGCTGTCAAAAGTGAAAAAAAGAATTCTCTAATTTGGAGTTTAAGTTATGAGAGGACCATATTCAATATTGTGTCCAACCATTCTGTAATTAACGATATTTCAGAGGTGGGTGTAGGGGAAACATAATTACAAATTTCACATTGATGTGGTTACTGGCTATATTTCTGCCTTCAATGACATTCCAACCACCGGAGTCTGATTAAGAGGCTGAAATTCTTGCTCTCTGGCAGGATTTTGTAAGTAGTTGTGAATTATCAATTCAGACCTCTTCCAGTGTACAATAGGGTTCTTGTTAGATTCTCAGGTCTACTTTCTTTGACGGGGTTACTTACGTGTGCGGCTGGGAAAGGTGGGATGTCTTTGAAGATTCGGGGATTGCTTTTCAGAATTCAGTTCTTACACATCTTGAACAACAGTATACTGGAGTGAATGGGGAGTAAGACAAATTGGGTACAGTGAGAGATTGTCTCTGTGGTATCGGTCAGTTATATCCTTTATAATGACATGTTGCAAGCACTTCCTCTCACACTAGCCTGGACAAGGGGGTAAGGAAATGACTTCCTTTGTTCCTCCAAGGGAACAACTAACTAAGTACACAAGTGTACTTTGTTACTTTTCTTAGTATTTTATAATTTCCAATGAAAACCCAGTGAACGGTTTCTATAGGTTCCTGTGGGATTGGCCTTCGAATCATGTATTCGATTTTCCTTTTTTATGGCATTTAATTAATGCATTGGTGCTCTTGTTATTACACATTGATTTGAACCTTTGTCTTGTTTATGAATTGCAATATTCTTGGCAGGAATTTGAACCAATCATGTGTCACTCATCTCTAAAGAAAAGCCTTTGTCCTAGCCAAGTTACCAAAGACGAGAGATATGATTCTCTTATGGTAAAGTGTGGTTTACATGTATGAGTAAGCCTAAGCAGGTGATGTGGAAGCTGTGTTACTCAGCCGTGGCCCGTGCAGGTAAGAGTGGTGGGAATGGGGGGGGGGGGGGGGGTTCAAAGGATGATGACGCAGGAAAATTAATTATTCATTTAATTTTCCACCATCATCGCCCGTCGAAATCCCCCATCCCACCCGGCCTCACCGTTCTTACCTGCACAGGTCGCGGCTGGTGTCACTGCTCTAATCAAATTGTGCCCTCTCATAGCCAGTTAGTGGATTGACAACATTTGCCATTTGTATATGGCTTTCATGGTCAGCATTGCATGCTGGAAGACATGTGCCCTTTTCTGCTGTGCTTGTAGACCTCCCATGTTCCTATGCCAGTAGTTTTTTAAAGGTTCCAAAATGTGGCTGTTCTGCTCTGATTGAATGCTCTGAACATTGGGAACTCCCCTTCTTGATCCATTTTGAACTCTTTTTATAGCCTGGTTATAGAAGAGACTCTATGCTGCTGTTTGTGTGCCCCAGGATGAGGCTTGGGTATGCACTGGGTGGGCCAATGTACACAATGTGACTAAGCTCCCATTCATGCTCATTCGACTATCATTCCCTCGTCTGCCACCAATTACCACAAGCTGCCAAACGTTAACATTGGTTGTTTCTATTGCCTATTTGAGGTACTATTACCCAATTGTATCATATGATGACTTTTGATGTTGCGCCGTAGTTGCTCGGTTTCTTCCAGAATGGTCGCCATTCCTCATTGGTTGGCCCACATAATGTTTGCAGGCTGGAATCTTTCCTTACTGTGGTGCTGATGCTGCGCTGATACTCATGCTTATGGTTTATGAAGTAGGTTTTATGCTTCACACTCTACTTCTTCTGCAGATTGCAAGGCTCCGTGGGAAGCCTCCCCTTAGCATCAGTCTGTGACAGTGCAGCGGTGGGCTCAGAAGAGTCTGCAGGCATGATTACTCATCAGATCTAAAGGCCGCAGCTTCTCCTCCTCCATGGCAGGCTCTGCGAGCCATGGAAATGAAGGATGGAGCAGCTCATGTCTGACAGATTTCCTCACCCCCAGGTGCTGCTGGCACTACCTGGTGGCTCAAATCACAGTTGTTTACTTTTCATCAACACTCAGCCATGTATTAGAGGTAGTCTAATGTCAGCTCTATCAGCCAATCAACCCATAGCCACTTTTGAGATAAACCTATCAATGCTGTCACAATATTTGGTGCTTAGCTGTTTGTTTTCGCTGTGTGTAATTTGAGATGGACCGCATCTGTGCTTACTATATGTCATTCGATTCCAGGTCATTTGTTTTAATAGTAAATCGAACGTATGTTTTTTTTCTTCAGGATTGCCTTGTGTGGGGTTTGTAGTGCTCTTTACGAATTCGTTTCTTTTCGTGTAGAACTAAGGGGCTTATTTGCAAGCCCCTTGCGCCGCTGGTGGGTCACTTTTAACATTAATTTGTATGGCCGAAGCCTTATCCTTAAAGTTAGTTCATTTTATGGTCCGTGCATTATACTTCAATATTGTATTGTGTTTTGTATCAGAGACATTTATTGAGTATTTCCAAATAAAAACCGGCAACAAAAACAACATGTTAAGAAAGACCAACACAGTTACAGTGAAAGTTAAAAGAGAGTGAAGACCTCCCATTACAGTAGCGTCAAATTACAACCTTTTTCAGCTCGAAATAGTGTCCAAAACCACACCTCTCTATGAACAGGTGACTAAGAATGTCAAAAGGGGAACGTTAACGGCTGTACACACTATAGATCATTGGGCAGAATGGTCAAACAGAAATAGCCTTCACACTCATTTATTCAGCAGACAGTATTCCTGTTATTTGGCAAGAAAACAGCAAACAAGAAACAGTACAAACTTGGCTCAATGACATGCACCTTGACGGCTTCGAACCCCTTTCACCAAATGCCAAGTCACTTGGATTCACCCTCAACACTAACCTCACCTTCGAAGAACACATTGCCAAAAAACAAAGACAGCCTGATACGAGCTCTCTCTTCTGCAGAAAGCAACTCATATTCTTGCATCTGGATAGTGGTAACACCTTAAGCCACGGCCTTTTAGCCTCCACAGTGGTACCCCTAAGGACATTCTACACACCGCAGCATGTCTCATCCAGGTCCTCAAAACAATATGAGCATATCACCCCCCATCCTGATGGAAGCCCATGAGCTCTACTTATCAGCCTGCACCATTCTTCAAAACCAGCTGTGTCCCCAATTATCTTGCAATCAAGCTCCCCCTCTCGGGTGTTTCTCAGCACACCAGCATCCAAGACACTATCTCATTATAGACTAAAATATGTAAAAAAGGAAAAAAACAATGCACCAGGCCTTTTCTATCTTTGCACCCAGGATCTGGAGCCACATCCCTGTATCCATGAGGACTGCCCCAACTCGGATGCAATTTAGGAGAGAGTTGAAGCCTCACCTCTTTAAAGATCTCTGCATCACAATGCATTAACCATCCAAAACCCTACTACCGCCTGATCGCTCATTTACTGTATGCTTATTTTTTACCCTGTACCGCACTGCGCTGCGTTTGTCCAGGCTCGAACTTTAGAAATCTCATATACAAAGCTGCGGCCCGTGCAGGTAAGAGTGGTGGGCTGGATTTCGACAGACGACATGGAGGGAAAATTAAATAAATAATCAATGTTCCCTCCTCTGTAGAAATCCCCCCCCCCCCCCAACCCGGCCACACCACTCTTACCTGCACGGGCTGTGGTTGTACATAGATAAATATCCACAAGCCACTTCTAAACTAGGGGCCTTATTTAGAGTTTGGCAGCCATCATGTTCCGTCACTAATGTGACAGATATCCTGTATTCCAAGCGTCATAGGATATAATGCCTATAATAGGGCGCATATCACCATTTCTGATGGAGTATCCCATTTGCCGAACTCTAAATCTGGCCCTGAATATTAAATGCACTCGCACCTTACTAATCTCACCCAATCATAGACAAACACACGTCACAGTCAATTAATGGCCTTCTCAACTCTCACCAAAACGAAGCACAGTTTAAGAATATGCAACGATGCCATGGAGGTGGGACTCACAGCTACACACAAGCGAATAACAGAAATAATCTTGTGGAGACGGTAAAGTGAAAGCAGCACAACACCCTGTGCCTTCCAATACATCTGAACGCATGGTGAGACAAAGAAAATAAAAAGCTGATTTAAATTCTGATGCCAGCTCCCATTGCATCTGCTTTGTTTTGCTGTTTTACCACGAATATGTACCTTGGCGTGATGTTTGCTTCAATCTATATTAATATATGCAGCACTTTCTCAATCAAAAATCCTGGAGCATAACCCGGCCACTGAGTCTCGGGCCGCGCGGCTGGGCGCCCGGTGCTGGCTGCAGTCCCTCAGACCTGCAGGTAGCCTCTGCAGGCCGGCGAGTCGCCGAAAAAGTTATTAATCCGCCCAGCAGTGCCAAGGTTTGGACTGGAAGGGCCAATTACATCTTGACAGGGGGAAAGAAAAATCCATTTTTTCCCGTCCGCGTCGTCAGGGAAGAGCCACCTGGCGACGCAGGCAGGGCGGGGAGCCGCCTGCTCCAGGAAATGAGGACGGCGGGCCGGCAGATGGCACGAGTGCCTTTGCTAGCCCAGACCCCACACACCTCGATGGCACTAGATACACACAACCTGTGCTGGCCGGCCGGCCAAAGCAAACCGTAGCCATTTTGCAAAGGTTGTCTGACAAGGTTAATTTTTTAAATAAATTCAGGGCCACTGGATTTATGCGGCAGGAGAAAAGCCAATTAAGTCGCAGAGTTGACTAAATTATGAGTTAAGAAAAAGCAAATACGCGGAGTAATGCGTCTTATTTTGTGACTATTACTTCATTATTTTGTCATTTTCACCCTTGTTGACACTGTTTTAGCATTAGTACCACTTGTACACTCAAATACAGCAATAAGCAAATGAAAGGTGACCAGTCAAACTTCGGGAAGGGCCTGCCATTGCGCCGCAACTGCATTTTTTAAAACTTTTGATCCATCGAAGCTAGAAACAAACTTAGTTTTTGTTAGAATCTGAAAATTATGCAGCAGATGAGGGATTATGTGGAAATGCGGCAAATCCTTAAATTATGCAAAAAACGTTCCGCCTGCAGAATCGCATAATTCCAGTACCGCAGGAAATGGGTGTGATTCGATGCAGCCGCTCCTAGAGAATGTCTATGGGCTTGGCTGTGTTAAAGACGTTTACTAGGAAACATTCTTTAAGTTTTTGATGTCGCGCACTTTAGACCCTGGCAGAATTCCAGTATTCATATTATCAAGTACGGTCAATCGACACGCATGTTTTTGGGCTAAATGTCACCAACAGAGCAAACACGGAAAACTGCATTGGTGAAATACAACCACCTTCTAAACCAAAAGACTCACTTTATCACCAACAAAAAATACACTGGGACATAGTTCCGAGCTGGAATGTACTTGCATTTCTTCAGTGATGATCCTGTAAGGTTTGTATTTTTAAAAAAAACAATTGGAATTAAACCATGTGGCTATTTTAACAACTTGGAATCAAAACAAGCATAGTTAAAGCCAACATATTGGGTTTGCCAGTGCTTTTTATTTTACAATCATACGTGGCCATCGGCACTGTTGAAAAGGTAAGATAAAAAAAAGCCAAAATGTCCGCCAGTGTGTTGTGATGCATGTGAAAGCATGCAACCAAAAACAGCAATTGCGCAGTGGTTTAGGTTAGTGACCCTGCATGAGTTGCGTCAGGAGTGTTGTTATTTTTTAAGACCATTTTCATACCATTACATTGAGGAAAAATGGGCAATACCAAAATATATCTCATTGCATAGACTGGACTGTTTTAGTGTGCTTGCAACATACTTGCACTCAGCGTAATAAAGCAATGAAAAGTCATGCATACACCCACTGAAAACACGGAAATGTCACACAATATCAAACTGAAACCTTGACAGCTTCGTACTTAGCACTGCTGCAGAAAGAAGGGCCATGCTGCTGCTGGAGAACAATGAAAGCTAGTTCTTGCACAAGCTGCACGACTGGCTAGCATCGAGAGGGTTGGAGCATGGCCACAGACACAAGACCACATTAATTTGATTTCTGCCCTCTGATGTGGGTGAGGTAACTCGAGAGGCAAGTACCAAAATGAATACAGAGAATGCTAGGGCAGGGTCACACTGCTGCTGATGAAAACCAGATGGATCTCATGTACAGGCTGATTGAGTCTGGTGCCTGGTCCATTTTGTAGGCCTTAAGTAAGCGATCATGCAACATATAGTTAGTTTACTGTGTGATATTATTACATGGGCCTAGAATGGATCATGCACCTCCTCTCCAACCTTGGCCCAATCCATGGCACACATGGTCACCTGTTCCACTGATAATTCTACCCTTCTTTCCCTGTCCTTAGACCTGATGAATAGATCATTGATATACCAAATAATGGGGGATTTTTTATAATAACAAATTACAAAAGGAGTAGAGGACTGCTTAAGGAGACTGCATCAAAGGTTGGGCTGGTGGGTGATGCAGCTGAATGACATTAGCCTCTAAACCTGTCATTCGCCAAATTATTGAAGAGGACCGTTAGTTGGTTAGGGGTTTGTTACTAAAACAGTAGCTGTGAAAATTTCAGCAGAGCTCCTGGTTGTGACACCAACCACTACACAGTAATGAATCAGCACTTTTGCCAGAATGCATTTCTTGTTTGTATGGTTGAATTGGCATCAGAATTATACAATTGGACGAATGCATTTAAGAAGACGTTTATGATAATTAATTGCACATCAATGAAAGAACAGACAGACATATAAGCCTGCAGTCAGTATATATAGGTTAATGCATGCGCTGTAACGGTTGTTTCCTGGGTAACGGTAACCTCTGTTATACGGAAGGCTAAGAAAGTGTAGAAGTGTGATATGAAGCACTATTTCCAAAAACAAGTTGTTTCTACCTCCGGGGTAATTATCATAGGTAGACTTTAAAGTAATTTGTTGATGAGTGCATGATGAATAAGCTATGGAAACACGCACAAGTCATGTAATAGCAAATCTGCCTCAAAAAAATGTTGATGTTCAATGGTAACAAGTGACAAAATGTGGTTTGCTATAAATGAGTGAGTGATACATAAAAAGCAGTGATATTGTGTCTCTTGGTACAGACCTCTGGGTTGGATGTCCATGTGCATTATGCCATCTCTTAAGCTTGAAATGGATTTCTAAAGGCCCGTAGAGCGGTTTTGGGGCATAGACCCACTAGACCCACACTACCTGCCAAAGCACAATTGAAACGGCACAGTGCCTGCATGCTTCTTGCTGACAGAGACTACAGCAAAAGCCTTGCAGCACTGCTGCTCCAGCAACAGAGTCTCCATCCCTTGCGTGTCAGTTGCGAGAGGAAGCAGGTGAGGAAAGCAGCCTTGGGAAGGGAGTTTCAGTGTCCACGCAAATCTTATGAATGTAATACAGTATGTATCTGTGTGCGCATGTCCATCCCTGCCTGTCTCACCCTATGTACTATATATACTTGCGTAGAATCAGGATGAAGCAGATCTCACCTTATTATTCTGCACACGGCACAGCTAGCAGAGAAATAATACACGTCCATGCTTGGACGTGCTGTGTCAGTGCTTTGTACTACTAACTTACCAAAGTACCAAATAGAGGCATTGAGGCATTTGTGGCCCAAATGATGATGGCCCAGGCAAATAGAAAAAACTACACAAGACAAGATTAAAGTCTAAACCATGAAGGTTTATTAAAAATGTAGGATCATTACAGAAAGCAAAAAATCTATTTGGTTAGTCAATTCAAATCAGCATCAATCTCATAAAGCAAAAAAAAAATCTAAGTATAGGAGCAGCAAGAGGACTGACATGGAGTCTGCTTCTAAAGAATAGGGTAAAAGCTCTCCCCAAAATATTCTAAGTACATTAAATATATATCAGTCTGACATAGAGACTGTTGGATATGAAAGCAAGAAAGGTCTGACACACATCCCAAAAAAAGCACATTTCATAGTTTGAGAGGACAAGAAAAACCCGATCTGTGTATGGTGCGAAGTGGTACCATTGGCTGTCCTAATAAAAGTTACATTGACAGAAACTAATGAACGTTACTAACATTGTGTTACATAAAACAGGTTCACTATGGGAATGCACCTAAAATTAATAAACAAATATCCACTTTTACCTACTTACAAGGGGAAATGACGTTATCCTACTAAACAATGAACTATTAAATAATAAATTGGAGCACCGTTGAATTAACAGGCAGCATCAGCCTTGAACATTTTCAACATTACATAAACGTCTCCAGCAGGTTCGAAGCATATTAGTTGATACAGTGCAAATAAACAATAGTTTGGAGAAGATCACATTTTCCTCTATTGTATTAAAATACAGAAACAAGAGAGAGAAATCATGCATGCACTACAGCTTTTAAAAGCCACTTTTCTTTGCTGTCAGTGTAACCAGACCAATGGCTGAGTAAATTAGTTTTACCGCCTACTTGTGTTAACGTAAATACTCGAAAATGAAAATTAAATATTTTGTTTAATAAATCAGCCATTGCAACTAAGTCTTACCAGAATACCTGGAGAAGGAATATTAAATAAATAAATCAGTTGACAGCACCTTGACAGCATTATTATCCATGTTAGGTAGGGCACCATTCTGGGTCCCCAATCTGAGAGCACAGCTTTCTATCACCAATGACTAACACACCAACGCAACAGCGGCAAAAGAATCTCTGCATTGCAGCAACACTCGGAGGTAGCTTAGGTGAAAGTGAGCCTTTGACACTTCTGTAAGACTGAGTTTGCAAAATGATTATGCTTTCGGAAGCATATATCATTTATGCTGCCTTGCAAGGTTCTGTTTATATGACACCCAGGAATATCTGCCTGGGAGGTGAAGAATGTAGACTTCAGGTTGGGTCACAGGCTGATAGTGAAAATAAAACTGATCTCCACAAACTAGCAAGCTGGGTGACTCCAATGTCTGGGGCAGGGCTTTTGCTGATAATTGGAAAAATGTATGATTTGTTCTCCACTAGCTTACTATTGCCATGATCATTGTGTTACGTGGTGCCTTGCTGCTTGAATGCACGTGGTCTATGTCTGTTGCTAATACACGCTGCTAATGCACGCTGCACTTTATATGCTCTATACGCTTTTTAAATTATTTTACTGAAATTGATTTTAACTTGACTCTAGGAATCAGTATTTCATTTATTTTCTTACCTGACCCTGCGATGTCTGTCAGTCAGAGCGGACCCGCTATACTTGGGGTTAGCATTCTAGCTTTTCCCCTCATTTGCACATAAAAAGACACGCTGGCGCAGATGCGCAGCATGTGATACGTGGTGCTTTGCTGCTTGAATGCGCGTGGTCTATGTCTGCTGCTAATACACGCTGCTAATGCACGCTGCACTTTATATGCTGTATACGCTTTTACAATTATTTTACTGAAATTGATTTTAACTTGACTCTAGGAATCAGTATTTCATTTATTTTCTTGCCTGACCCTGCGGTGTCCGTCAGTCAGAGCGGACCCGCCATACTTGGGGTTATCATTCTAGCTTTTCCCATCATTTGCAAATAAAAAGACGCACTGGCGCAGACGTGCAGCGGGCACGCCACCGGCGCACCGAAGGCGCGCCAAAGGCAATCCCCTCTGCGCCCGTCCGCGCACTGGCCATGCACAGCGCCAGCCATGCTGCCTGTTCGGGGAGGTATGAGGCAGTTTATAAGGGACACTACTACACAAGTAAAGAACTACGGGATATAGGTGAGACTACAAGCCACAAACTAATGGGAGAGGGGGTAGAGTAGGGATTATTTTTAAAGAGATATGGGATTTTGCCCCTATGGACATTGATAAGATAGAAGGCATTGAACTTTTAGGATTCACATTAACCTCTTCTGTGCCCATGACGAGATAGTCTCGTCATGGAGCACGGTCGCGCTGTGCCCATGACGAGACTATCTCGTCATGAAACCCACCCGCGTGGGAAACGCCCGGCACAGGAGGGGGAAAGGACGTGGCACCGAAGGGGTTAAAAGACCTTAAAGGACATATACTGACCGGCATAGTATGCTACAGGCCTCCTGGGGCAGCCAGTCCTCAACAACAGCAGGCGCTAATTGAGGTTATTCGTAATTTGGCGCTTACCCACTCTGGACTACTCATTGTGGGGGATTTTAACCTGTGGTTAAATGGGAATTTGGACTCAGGCTATAAGAACCTCCTTCAATCCTGCGAGAGCCTAATACTACAACAATGGGTCACAGAGCAAACACATAAGGGTGGACATATATTGGATTACATTTTTTCCGAAAAACAGGTCATGGGATTAGTGGACATCTTGCCGTTGGGTTGGTCTGACCACCACCTGATCAAATTCTGTGCTCATAACCCCAGGATGGATATCCCAACTATCTGTGTGGCAAGGAATGACCAAAGTAGGGACTGGAAGGGGCTCCTGAAAAAGGCAATATCTTCTCCTGTATTTCACATTAACGCGCTCTTTGATGTAGACAAGCAGTTGGGAGAGAATTATACGGCCTTCTGTGAACAGATAAATACAAGGCTGGATCAGATCGCTCCGCTAAAAAGTAAAAAAAAAACAGGTAGACCTTCAGCCCCATGGTACAATGGAAAATTAAGAAACTTGAAACAGGGATGTAAGCAGGCGGAGAGGAAGTGGAGAAAGGGATTATACAGACGAGGATAAAATTGCATGGAAAGATATTCTTATAACAAAAGCAGAGTACTTCGCTGCCACCATTTTGAAAGCGCCAAACAGTGATAGAAGTATCTTTAAAATAGTGAGTGATATTACCAACCTGGAGTGTTCCAAAAACAAAATTCATCCCAATCAAGATCTATGCGATAGTCTAGTGACCTTTTTTGAGGACAAGATCAGAATAATCATTGATGGACTCAAAAGGGGTACTATGACTAAGGAGAAAGACCATAATGGTAGGGCAAGGAGCTTATTACAAGCAAAGAAAAAGAGCCGGATAGGGGCTGATAACATGAGCTCCCTAGATCACTTTGAGATACCCTCGGCGGAGGATTTCAACAGTGTAGCTCTGGGTGTGTCCTCGGGATCCCCTTTGGACCCACTAGCACACAAAATTTGGAAGGAATTGGGCCCAGAACTCTTTCCAATACTCCGGCAGGTCTGTAATCAATCCCTGACCAGTGGGTTAGTGCCGGCTTGCTGGAAACAGGCGATGGTGACACCACGCCTGAAAAAAGCCACGCTTGATCCAGCTTGCCCAAAAAATTATAGACCCATTTCCCTTCTAACCTATCCGGTAAAGATCATAGAGCGTCTGGTAAGTAGGACACTCTCTCAGTTCTTAAAAACCAACAACAAACTAGAGAACGTGCAATTTGGCTTTCGTCTAGGACATGGAACCGAGACTGCCCTGGTGATCGTGTTGGACGATCTTCGAATGCGACAGACGGGACAAACAGCCATACTGATTCTGCTTGACCTGTCTGTCGCATTTGACACGGTTAACCATGAGATCCTGCTGGCCAGGCTCGAAGAGGTTGGGGTAGAGGGTACAGCACTGAAGTGGTTTCAATCCTACTTATCTAATAGGCAACAGGCAGTGGCCCTCCCCCTTATCAATCAGAGTTTATCAACATCCGGCATGGTGTCCGTCAGGGATCTGCGATCAGTCCAATATTGTTTAATGTTTACCTTTGATTGCTGTCATAAGGGCTCATAATTTTAATCTTGTGAACTACGCAGATGATACGCAGCTTATCCTATCTCTAGAGGGAGACCAATCCATATCATTGGAAGATTTCCACGCATGTATGCTGGACACTGCACACTGGCTGAGAGAGAACGCCTTACAATTTAATGCTGATAAGACAGAAGTTCTTTGCTGTGCAGCCGGGAAAGTTCCTTCTCTACTTCCAACAAATTTCTGGCCAATTCCTACGGCCACACCACTGGTACCCTCAGAGACGATGCGCAACCTGGGAGTTAGGTTTGATGATAAACTGAGCCTAGAAACTCAAGTGAACACAACAGTCGGGAGCTGTTTCTCCCTAATTAGAGTACTCCGGAAGATTTGTCCAATGTTACCAACACAGGCTAGAGCACTGATAATAAGAAGTATTATCCTGAGCCGGCTGAATTACTGTAATGCCTTGCTGCTGGAGTCTCCAAAGTTTTTGATTGAGAGACTCCAGAGAATCCAGACAATGGCGCCTAGGTTAGCCTTAATGAGGCCACGATGCTCATCTGCCTCTCAGACTCTCTCGGAGCTGCATTGGCTCCCAGTATCGCAAAGGATACAGTTTAAGTCACTTTGCATTGTGTTTAAAGCTCTGTTTGGTGCTAGACCGATACCAATGCAGAACACATTTTTATGGTATGTTCCTACCCGGAGCCTCCGATCTTCTTCTGCCAAATTGGTGAAAGTGCCCAGATTTAGAAGAACCAAATCAGGAGGTAGGGCCTTTAGCACTGCAGCAGCGCGACTTTGGAACAAGCTTCCAACTGATATCAGACAGTTGGAAAGCTTGCTTCAGTTCAGAAAAAGAATAAAGACATGGCTCTATCCTAGAGCTTGATTCCTATTGTCTGTAGCCCTCCTTGCCTACATTGCTCACTGCCTAATTGTTGACTAGCTGGGCACATGTATCATAAGCGCCAGGGTACCCGTAGGGTGATAGTGCGCTCTACAAGTGTTGAATACATACATACATACATACATGTAAAATGAGCCAGCATCAGGTGAAGCAGTGGTAAGGGTTTACACTAAATTGTATGCCAGTGCTCCACACTGAAGTGGAATACGATGGCAAAGAAGCAAGCAGATGCATACTGAAATTACTCATGATGTGCACAAAATGCAGCACTCTCATACACAGTATTTTGACCTAAAAAGTGAGAAATCATTATCAGTGCAGGCATCAACAGCGTACTGAAGTTAGTGCAAGGCCATATCATGGTGGCAGTCAACCAAAATCTTAAATCAACAGGGGAAGGGCAATGGCTACAGCTTGGAGACATGGAGAGTCCTGCCAGGTGCTGTGGATTGTTGAAGAGCCGCCCACGTGGGGAAGAGGGAATACTGCCAAACACCAGCCACATGTGCAAAGAGAGAGTAACCCTAAGTGCGGGGTGGGGCGGGGATTTGTCATGGAGGGAAGCAGATGAGGTAGAAAGTATCATGTGTTAGAGGCATTGCTGGGGTATAGAAGGAAACTGGGTAGAAAGCAGGAAGAGCGGGGTACTAAGCACATGAAGGAAGAGAGCAATGCGGAGTGGGGGCACAGGGGATTGCATGGAGAAACATATTGGCATAGAGAACAACATGGAGCGCAGGGGGGCACGGAGTTGTAGGGAGGAAGCACATGAGGAAAGAGCAGGTCGGATCTGTGTGGCAGGGGGTTAAGTGGAAAAGCAGATGATGGAGAGATCAACACAGCGCAGGGGAAACACAAGTAGAGAGCAACACAGAGCATGGGGGCAGGAGGATATTGGGGGTATGAAGACAAGGGAGAGAACTATAAAAACACATGCACTATCATGGAGTATCATGGAGTGCTTAAGCAAAAAGAAAACAGTAGTTTCCTAAAAGTCAGCAGAGAAGGTGCACAAGTAAAGAGGCTATGCTCCGTGGGTGGGGGGCAATACTCCAGTTGGACAAGACTAGTCATTGAAAAAGAAGCAAACAAATGAGAGTGACAATAAAGCCAACCAATGGGCGGGCTTTAAGCCCACTGTAAGATCTTGCTAAGCTGACAGTAGGTCTTTTGCAACCAGACAGCTTGCAATGTCTAGTAAGTTTGACCTAAAAAGGGTGGGATTATTATCAGTACAGGCATCACCAGTGCACTTAAGTGAGTGCAAAGCCTATCATGGTAGCTGTCAACCAAACGCTTAAATAACCAAGTACCGAGGTTGCATCTACAACACTGTGTACAATTACAGAGGTTTTTTTTTTACATTACAGCGAATGCCTTTACCAAGCTTGCCTTTACCAATGTCAGGAAACTTATATATATTGAGACTGAGAAAGGCTTCTGCGAAGCCGAAATGCGTCTTTTGTATTTCAAGGTCGAGGGAGACCCAAGAAAAGTTACCGTATCCTAGCAGCCTTTAGTACGTGCCTTCTTTTTTGCTGGAGCAAGATTCTGTGTGTGTGTGTATATATATATATATATATATATATATATATATATATATATATTACCTACTGGCGGTCGCCAGTAGGTAGTTATAGTTAGGACCTATTTTCCATAGTAAATCCGCAACATTCTATTCCCAATAAGTCTGGCGCCGGTTGACGAATCCTCGCGAAATTTTCCAAACTTTTGGCCAGCTCCGCTCCACTCCGCTCCTACCCTGAAAGTTTTGTGGTGATTCGTCAAGCGGGGCCGAGAAAAAAGGGGGGTCCCAAAACGCCTTTTCCCCATGCAATTTCCCTTAGGATCTGTTGTCGCAGCTACAGCCCGAACCGCTGAATGGAATGACACCAAATTTGGCAAAGAGGTAGTCCTCAGTTCAGACTGGTGCCTTTTGCATAAATGGTGTGAATCCGTTCAGTAGTTCCTGAGAAAATTAGAGTTAAAAGTACATAAATATCTATGGCCGCGGAGGATCCGCGGACCGTACACGCACCGTACGCGCACCCTCCCCGAACCGAGCACGTACCCTCCCGATCGCGCACTGAATGCTAATTGGCTGTCGAGTGTCTCTCTACATTCGAAACCAGGAACTGTTGGCGGCCATTTTCTGCCTCGGTAGAAGCGAGGCTGAAGAAGCAAGGGGAATAAGTGTGTAAAACATATAAAGGGGGCAGAGTGGAAATACTCTGACCCTCTAGAGGTGCTTAGGGGGGTCTCAGAAGGACCCCCTGGGGCCCCATTTTTTTTTTTTTTTTAAAAAGGCGAAATGCGCTCACGGTGCGCAAATCCTATCGCGTTGGGTGCGCGGATCCACGGAATTGTTTTAAAAAAAGACAAGAAATATTTGGTTGTATGACTACTTTGTACACTGAAAGGTAGGGTGTATATTTCTGTTTTTTAAAGGTATGATTCTTATTGGTTAACAAAAACAGATTGTAAGGAACATTATATATGATTAGCTGATATGTTGAAAAGTGAAGCACACTTCCTCTCTTGTGTAGGAACATTGTGTGCTGAACTTCTGACCTGTGTGCTTAGTGCAGTGTTCCATGACCTGTTTCTATGGTAACAGGCAGAAGGCAGATTGGGGGAAGGTTTGAAATGTATTTCAGTTGGAAAGGGTTGAAATGTTTAACCAATAGAAATGTGTGTTTGCTTTTGAGTTTATGTGTGAAGGATTGTGATTTGATGTTTACATGTATATGTGTGGAAAATGAAAGGGAAACTTTTCCATTCTTTGTGTTTGCTGAGAGGTGCACAGTGCAGAGATTCTGTAAAAGAAAATATGGTGAGTGACTGATATACTTCTTAATCTACAAAAGAACTTGAAAGATGAGTTATTTAATTGTGAGGGGATGTATGTAGACTATTTTGATTTTAATCAGACTAATGTATTTCTCCTGCTAAAGTGTAGGGAGTACTTATTTTCTCTACAATCTTATTGACAGTGTGTGTGCATGTAGAAACCATTCTGTGATAAGCATTTGTGTTTTTCATGTGTTTGCAGACAGATAACTGTGCTGTTTTTATATTTTGGTAGAATTAGAAACCAGTCATTGTTTATGAATTTGTGAAATGAGTTATGTTATGTTTCTATACTAAAATGTAGTACTACTTCTAGATGAAGAAATGTGTTTTGGTATAGTGCAAGGGATAGTGTTGTTTGTCTAGAATCACACAGTGAGTCTGTGTGCATTTGGGAACCACTGTGAGAGAAGCATTTGGTGACATCATGTATTTGCTGACAGATAACTGTTTTAACCTGTCATGTTGTGAAGTTTTAGTAGTATTAGAAGACAGTTATGGCTTATGATTTGATTAAATGAGTCAGGCTTCGACAGAAACGTGCAGTCCTGAAATATGTAGATTGTGTGCAGTTCCCTTACCACTTGCACTGTAGTGAATGAGTTTTGGTAAACTCCTAGGGATAGTGGTGCTTGTCTAGAATCACAGTGTGAGTTAGTGTGTATTTGGGTAAGGATTGTGAGAGAAGCATTTGGTAACATCGTGTATTTGCTGACAGATAACTGTTTTAAAACCGGTCATGTTGTCAAGGTTTAGTAGCATTAGAAGCCAGTCTTTGCTTATGCTTTGATTAAATGAGTCAGGCTTTGACACAAAAGTGCAGTCCTGAAATATGAAGATTGTGTGCAGTTCCCTTACCACTTCCACAGTAGTGAATGATTTTTGGTAAACTCCTAGGTATAGTGGTCGTTGTCTAGAATCACACTGTGAGTCTGTGTGCATTTGGGAATCACTGTGAGAGAAGCATTTGGTAACATCGTGTATTTTTTAGCAGATAACTCTTTTAAAACCTGTCATGTTGTCAAGTTTTAGTAGCATTAGAAGCTAGTCTTTGCTTATGCATTGATAAAATCAGGGTTTGACACTAAGGTGCAGTACCATGTACTATTGTCTTCACTGTGGCAGAACTGAAAATGTAAAAGTTTTACCTAAGCACTGTCCTAGAAGTAGTCTGATTATTTAGTCAGTTTCTAAGTACCAGATAGAATGCTTCAAATGTCTATGCAGTATGCATGTAGTGTTCTAACATACTATACACTTGTCTTTTACACCTTCAATTCCCTAGTCAGTATCCATACACCAGGAAACACCCTGTCACTCCCTTTGCAGTCTTCTAGTGACCCATTCAGCATCATGTACTAATCCATTCACTGTGCGAAAACTCAAACACTTATAAATTCGCCAAGATACTATATTTGCAGTACTCTAATCATTCAGTCAGTGCCTAAGTATTCATGCACTGAGCCAGGCCTTAGCACATGGACTGCTTCAAACCCCTATGCACTATGCATGCAGTCTTCTAACCACCTAGACACTTGTCTTTCACACTTTCAATTTCCTAGTCAGTATCCATACAATCCAGCAAACATCTTGTCACTGCCTTTGCACTCCTCTAGTGACCCATTCAGTACCAAGTACTAATCCATTCCCTGTACGAAAAGCCTAGCACTTATTAATTCACCTAGGCACTCTCCTTGCTGTACTCTAATCATTCAGTCAGTACCCAAGTAGTCATGCAGTGAGCCAGGCCTTAGCACATGGACTGCTTTAAATGCCTATGCAGTATGGATGCAGTCCTCTAATCACCTACACAGTTGTGTTTCACACCTTCAATTCCCTAGTTAGTATTCATACTCTTCTAGCAAACACCCTGTCACTCACCCAGTGTGTCTCCTTATAGTACTGTAATCATTTAGTCAGTTAGCATGTAGAGTTTTAGTGAGGTAGGCTTTAGGGCATGAACTGCTTCAAAGTAGTATGCACTATGCATGTAGTGTTTTAACCATTGTCACACTTGTGGTTCAGGGACATAGTTTCTTAGTCAGTATTTATATAAAATGTGTTTGTACATTAATGGAATAGTATAATTTTGAAAGTTATTAATATACACTTATTTGTGATTCTTATTTACAGATACAGAACAGGAGTGGTTCTCATCTGTTTGCACTCTTCTCGTGCAAGATTGTTTGGATGAAGGGTCCTTAAGTGTTTCATCATACTTGCTGTGCCGCATGAGTATTTTTTGTTAGGATCCCCTCGTAACAGAACTCTTTTGAAAATCTTGTGCATGAGAAAGGTGGTATTGGTCTTTGTTTGCCCCTCGAGAAAAGTAGAACATTTCCACATCACTGAAGGAAAACGTTGTGGGCGTGGTGCATTCTCCAAAAATTCAACTTTAGATTTGGTGAATATTTTATAGCGACATCATTTACAGTTTTTGTAAGTTAAAGTAAAAAAATTTTGTTAGCTGTGTGCATTTTATATTTCTGTGATTTGTATTTTGAGAATGGCATGTTGTTTTTTTTTTAACAATCTTTGAGATTGTGTTTTTTTTGCCCGCTGTTAAGTGATGAGTACGATTGAAATCACTATTTTTAGTGAAATTTAATATAATGTGAGATCCGCAAAAAAGGCAAAAAAATTACTTTGTGGAAATGATGCTGTGTTGTAAAAAATGTATTAATACATGTTATAATTTTTTTTTCCTTTTTTTTCACGGATCCAAATTTTAAAATAAGCAATTTATATGAATTTATATTTGAATGAAAAACAGAAAAAAATGTATACCATTTTTTTATTCCTATTATTGTGAAGGTAAGTTTAACTAAGTCTCAATATGCAGAATGAAGAGGCCTGCAAGAAGCTACGAAGTTGAAACACGTTTCTAAAAACACTCTGTTTATGTAGTTTTGAAATCTGACCATAATCAGATATCATGTGACCTGCAAAAAAAGAGATTGGAGGGGTTCATAATATTTCACCTTTTTAGCTGTTGAAGGACCGCAATCATTTCAATCATTCTTCTTTGAACATCTTTGCAGACAAAACTCTGTGCTTACCTTCTATCATTCGCAAGGAAATTTAAAAATGGAAATATGTCACTTTTTGTAACATAGTTATTGTGCAAGATACTCTTTTATATTTACAAAGAGAGGAAAAGGCACTCTGTGCACTTTTTATACTCCATGTAAATATAAGCTCATCATGCACACCACTTTGTGTTGAAAGGGTGCTCTATAAGTGTTGTTGTGCATGATTGCACTTAATCCTCATAGAACAAGACACATGTCTAGATTTATCAGAAAACATAAATCTCTATATGTGTGTAATTGTAATTGTAATTGTAATTGTAAAGGCACTTATATAGCGCATGGCTACCCGTAGGCATCCCAGCGCTCTTGGCAAACAGTCACCCTGGGCTGATCCGATCTGCATTACTACTACGAGATAGTTTCTAGGGAATAAAAAGGTTTTAAGTTTCTTCCTGAACTGAAGGAAGGTCTGTTCCTGCCTCAGATTACATGGGAGGGCATTCCATTCTCTTGCTGCTTGCAGAGAAAAGAGCCGACCGCCCGAGCGGGCTCGTTTTATTCTGGGAATGGTTGCCAAATTGTGTTCACTTGAACGGAGGTTAAGGTGGGGTTTGTAGGGACTGATCAAATTTTCCAAAATGGAAGGGCCTTCTCCATGCATGATTTTGTAAGTGATGCATAGGGATTTAAATCGCACCCGTTCCCTCACCGGGAGCCAATGGAGTGAATGCTGCACCATTTTAAATTTGGTGTAGGAAAGCACAACAAGGAGAATTGTTTTAATTTCTCCACATTTTTATATTTTCAATGCATGCTGAAATGTTCAGCATACATTGAAGAAGAAAAATGCATTTTCTCATTGTTTTTGTGCAGGAACACAGACACACCGTCTTCCTGCAGAAAAACAAACAGCACATGACACAGATATCCTTGCACTATGGTGGAAGGGTGCCTGTGTCACCACATGGCTGCAGT
Source organism: Triturus cristatus (assembly GCF_964204655.1). Classification (NCBI taxonomy): domain Eukaryota; kingdom Metazoa; phylum Chordata; class Amphibia; order Caudata; family Salamandridae; genus Triturus; species Triturus cristatus. Next base: position 807,254,028 of record NC_140591.1, read on the forward strand.
TTAAGCAGCCATGCAGAGAGAAGCATAGATTTGCAACATATTTATGTACACATGTTGCATCCCTGTGCTTCGGAAGTACTACAGCACACTGCAGTTAAAGAGGTTACTGTGTGATGCTGCAGCACTTCCTCATAGTTCTGCCCTTATACATTCACCATACGCTACTAATGCATTCATTCAGTCAATTACATACTACACATACATTCATCTAAACTAACACTAACAAAGAAATTTAGCTCTTTTTTTAAACAAGGAAAGTTAGTTCTTACAAGAACTTTTTTTTTCTTCTTCTTTTAGAATTCTTTTGGGGTTTTCTGAACAATTTAATTTTTTTTTTGTTTTTTCTGCAAAACAAAAACAAAAAAAACAAAACAGGAGAAACCAAACAATGAACTTCAGGGAACAATAAAAAAAAACAAAAAAAACTAGCAAATGTGACTTTCTTGCCGGGGGCAGATCAGATCGATCGACTGCTCACCATAGCCCAAAGTCTTATTGCACTTAGTGCAGAGCACTTTTAAAAATTGAAATTGAGGACGGATGTCCAAGGTTTGGGCTGATGGATGCACTCTTGATGTGCTCGGCTGCGATGAGGTGGATGGCGCAGGAGCAGGAGTGTTTCTCATACGTCGGCACTCTTCTCGTGCAAGATTGTTTGGATGAAGGATCCTCATGTGCTTCATCATACTTGCCGTGCCGCAAGACTATTTCTTGTTAGGATCCCCTCTCGATAGGACTCTTTTGCAAATCTTGCACGTGACCAAGGTGGCATTGGTCTTATTCTGCCCCTCTGGAAAAGTAAAACATTTCCACACCACTGAAGAAAAACGTTTTTTGGGTGGTGGCTCCGGCAAAAATTCATCCTTAGAAGTATGAGGTGATGCAGGTGATACCTGCTGCCTTGAAGCCATTTTTGGTTGAAAAAAGTTAGAGCTAAGTGTAAACTTAGTCTAAAAAATCTTCTTCTCTTCAAAGAGATGGTGCTCTAAAGAAGGTCAAAGAAGAATGATTGAAATGGGTGGGGTCTTTCAATAGTTAGAAGAGAAAGTGTAATGAACCAATCAAATCTCTTTTTTTACAGGTCACTTGGGATCCGCGCACCCTGCGCTTACGCAGCACGCACCCAGCACGCATCCGCGAAATTGAATTAAAAAAAATGATAGGATTAGGTGTAAAAATATATTAGTTTTAACACTAGTTTAGAGTTTGTCTTCAATTAATATTCACATGAAATACATACATATGTTTTTTAAATGTTAAATACTTCGCGGGATCCGCGCACCTACCGCGTCATAGACGCAGATGACGCATCGCGGAAGCGCGTAAACGTCGCGTTACGTACATCGAACGTGTCGCGTATATGCTGGGAGTCGCGTACCTGTCGCATTGCGATCGCGCACTAAACACGTACCCAACTCGTACCATGCGTGGATGCTATCGCGTAGGTATCGAGAATGGTGCGCATAGTGTGCGCGGATCCAAAAACATTGAAAAATATATATAAAATACAGTTTTGAACATATAGTTAAAAAAATATTTTGAAAAATATAAAAAAAATGTTTGTAAAACCCATTAAGTTCAAATAACATTTTTTTATTTTTAAAAGAATTAATTGAAAAAATAAGTTAAAAAAATTGTGATAAAAAAGCATTTAAAAAAAAAGATAATTAATGAAATTGACACACTGAATTTGAAAATATAGAAATCCAATCAAAATCATTAAACATGATATCTTCAGAGATAAGTTATAGATAGGAATTAGCATTTAAAAAACCTTTGAAATTCACTGAAAAAAACATAGGTTTCATGCACGTTAAAGTTAGGAATTGGCATTTAAAAAAACTTTGAAATTCACTGAATAAAACAAAGGTTTCAGGGGCATTATAGTTAGGAATTGGCATTTAAAAAACCTTAGAAATTCACTAAAAAACCATAGGTTTCAGGGGCGTTCTAGTTAGCTGGACATTTCCCTCGTACAAAACCCTAGAAATTCCCCCGTTATAGTTAGTTCAGCTAACTATAACTCGCGCCTCCGCAATGCACTGCTGATGACGTCACATATTACATCACTCATTACATGGTCAGTGACATCACTGATGACATCACTGATGACATCTCAAATGACATCACTGATGACATCACTGATGATGTCATCCATGTAATAAATTAGTGCATCTTCTCACACCCTAATATAACCTTTGATACACCGACTCAAAATTTCAGACGGCCATTTTGAAAACCATAGATACTCCAATACCAATAACTACATACCCACTCATTGACTCTTAGGTCTACATGCATCTCCACTCACTCACCTGTACAGTCACTCATACTTACAGTCACTCCGTACAGGACTATCATATGCATTTATACACCTATATAGACACTCACACACCGCCAATTATCCATTGAGGTACTGACACACCTAGTCAGTCATGCAAATAATTAATCACAGTCCAATTTACTCACCTATACAGTTAAACTCACTCAAGTTCACTTACTCATAAAAATACTAACAAATTCTGACACTCTTATACAATTACTAATACAAGCACACACTCATCCATACAGGCACTCCCTCAATCACACACTCTCACATATAGATAGTTATATACTCTTACACACATATACACTGCGTTTCACATATGTAGTTACTGACACATGTACAACTGAGATATACATTCAATCACTAACACACTCATACATACACTCACCCAACCATACAGTCCATCACAGTTGCACTCTTAAAACCATGCACCATAGAATCACCCACTCACATCTATGCACAGAGTCACACACACTCTACCCACACAAACACTCAGGCACCCATACAGATACTGAGACAACCAATCAATAACCCATATATACACATTCATATAGGTATTCACAAAACCATGCAGCCACTTATACACCAACACACAGACACATACAGACATTCACTCAGTTTAGTCACTAGTCTGCAGTAAGATACATTGAATGACTCACTTATAGAGTCAGTTACGCACCTAGAAAATCATCCATTCACACACTTGTACACCCACTCATTCTTCAACAGGCCTTTCAATATATATATTAAACATATTAAAACTTTACAGAAACACAGACTCACTGGATGACGTCATCAGTGATGTCATCAGTGATGTCATTTGAGATGTCATCAGTGATGTCATCAGTGATGTCACTGACCTTGTCATGAGTGATGTAATATGTGACGTCATCAGCAGTGCATTGAGGAGGTGCGAGTTATAGTTAGCTGAACTAACTATAACGGGGGAATTTATAGGGTTTTGTACGAGGGAAATGTCCAGCTAACTATAACGCCCCTGAAACCTATGTTTTTTTTAGTGAATTTCTAAGGTTTTTTAAATGCCAATTCCTAACTATAACGCCCCTGAAACCTTTGGTTTTTTCAGTGAATATATATATATATATATGTTCAGAAATTCCACGGGCAGTTTAGCACACAGAGAAAAACTCGCACACCAGGGTTCGTGTTTTAAAGTGGTTTTGTTATTGGCTAACAAAACCACTTTAAAACACGAACCCTGGTGTGTGAGTTTTTCTCTGTGTGCTAAACTGCCCGTGGAATTTCTGAACATTTAACACCAGGACCCGAAACCTGGAACTCGCACCGACCCCGAGAGGAGTGGAGCTGGTCAAGTCGGGAAACTATATATATATATATATATATATATCACACCGCTACGAAGTACAAAAGTACAGCACTCACGGGGAATTCGTAACCCGATTTATTGGGTCAAATAAACACAAAAAGACGTGTTTCGGCGACTGCCTTTTTCAATTTTACACAGCGTCCCGAGACAATGTTATTTAAATCAATTACTAGACATTGATTGGTCGTTTAGCTCCAGGTTGCAAAACACAAATGAGGGACTTGGCAGATGGGTATTGAAACAAATTTCGGCCATCTTTAAACATGCACCGGAAATCATTATGCAAGTTCAATATCAATGAAAACATTTCATCAGCTGCATAGATGTATACATAGACAGAAACTTAATTTAAAGCTTAATAAGAATTTTTCGCCCTGTATGGGCTATCACTTTTGTACAGTCCCTGATTTTAGTAGATATTAAAAAACAGGCAAAACCATAATGATGTTTTACAATCACAATAAAGCCCAAGATGGGCTGGCTCCTGTCTCATTCTACTACAACAATTATTATCACTTCTTAAAGCATATAATCCTTTGAAAAACATGCTCTACCTGACTTAACCGTGTGAACTAAAAATAGAGCCACAAAGAAAAGAAAAGAACACCCACCCAAAAAGCAACCTAACATGGGGCAATTAAGAGACCAAACAATCATGATACAAAGAGGCTATTACAAAGCAATTGAAAATTTTAATGGGGGGATTAATAACCAGCACACCCTGGTTGGCCACATAATTAATGCATACAAGGTAGATGACAATTATTACAGAACCTTGTGCACAGTGATGGACTCCTAACCTATTATTTGTGTTCTGTTGATTATAGATGAACAGCCAGTTCCTAACTGCTATTGAGGCCCTGAGGTATTTTAGTTTGTAAATCAATTATATATCGGGACTCAAGTCTGCGGAGTTTGAGTAGCCTATCGCCTCCTCGAATACTCATAGGTACGTGATCTAGGCAAAAATAGCGTAACAGATCCCTGTTACTGCTATGGTGACTTTTGAAATGGCGGGCCACTGGATAATTCACGTCAATTGTGGTGATGGCTCGCAAATGTTCCAAGACCCTGATCTTGGTAGGGTGTATGGTGCTCCCGATGTACCTGAGTCCACATGGACAAATTAAACAGTACACCGTATGTGATGTATTGCAATTCATGAATTTTTCAATTTTCTTGGGGGTCGTTAGACCTGGAACCTCATACACTAGGGTCTTGTCTCTATTTTTGCACGCCTTGCACTTCCTGCATGGGTAGAAACCTTTTACTGGACCTAGACATAGATCCTTTTTTTGTGGAGAGTGATGGCTGTGGACCAGATGATCTTGTACAGATCTGGCCTTTCTGAATGACAATTCAGGTGCTTTTGTCAGATCTTCTCCTATAACCGGATCGGGTCTGAGAATATGCCAATTTTTCCTCAATATTTGTCTGAGGTCATTATGGTTGCTAGAATAGTTGGTAATCATTCTGCAATCCATATTTGAGGACAGTCTGGCTTGCTCTTTCTTCTGTTTAGTTCCAGAAGGTCCACTTATTAATTCCATTCTGTCCTTGGTATCTACCTTGCATCTAGCGCTACGTAAATTGGCTTCTGAGTATCCTCGTGTGTAAAATCTAGCTGTACTTTCAACTGCTACTGATTGAAAATCGCACTCTCGGGTGCAATTCCTCTTGATTCTCAATGGCTCACCATACGGAATACTTTGGATACGTTTATCCATATGGCAGCTGCTGGAATGCAAGACGGAGTTACCCGCCGTCGGGTTTCTATGGAGGGTTGTGCATAATTTCCATTCGAGACAAAAACCCTTAAGTCTAGAAAATTCATGGAGATTTTACTGATTTCACCGCTTAACTTAAGGTTCAGATCGTTATCGTTCAGACTTCTAACAAAATCATTGGCTGATTCCATAGTACCACTAAAAATGATGAAGAGGTCATCTATATAGCGGTTCCAGCTGATCAATTTGCTGGTCCACATTTCATTGGCATCCGACCAGGCCACCCGCTTCTCCCACCAGCCTACAAAAAGATTTGCATGGCTGGGGGCGAAGCAGGTGCCCATGGCCGTGCCTTGTATCTGTCTGAACAATTGCTCCTGAAAAAGGAAGATATTGTTGGTTAGACAGTATTCCACAAATTCCAAAATCATACAATTATGATCTCTGTACTTCAATGAACGGCCTTTCAAAAAATATTCAATAGCTTGGAGGCCCTTATCATGTTGGATACTGGTGTACAGACTTGAAATTTCTAAAGTGATCATAACAAAGTCAGATTCCCAAGTTATGCCCTCAATTCTCTTCAAAAAGTCTTTAGTGTCCTGGATGTAGGAGGTCAGTTCGATCACAAAATTAAACAAATAGAAATTAATAAATGTGGACATGTTTTCAGTTAATGATCCCTTCGAGGACACAATTGGACGCCCTGGTGGATTTGTGCTGTCCTTGTGCAGCTTAGGAAGATGATAAAAAGTCGGAATGACTGGATGTTTACAGTTAAGAAATGAAAATTCATTACTGTCCAACATACCTTTATATTTCCATTTGCTTATCAGCTTTTCATAATTTTGAATGCTTGTTGAGTACTCTTTCATTGAAATTTTTCTGTAGTTGGTGCCATCGTTCAGTTGTTTCAATGCTTCCTTTAACATAATACTCAGAAGACAGCAAGACGATGTTCCCCCCTTTATCTGAGGGTTTACAGACGATTGTGTGGTCTCCTTGTAAATTCTGTATGGCTTTCCTTTGTTGCTGTGTTAGATTATTGACATCTTTATGGTCTTCTGTATATCGGAATTGTAGAACCGAGTCACAAGAAAAAAGAAAAACAAATGCAAAAAACATGAAAAGGGGGCAGGGTAGAAACATCCTGACCCCCTCGGCCTGCTTAGGGGGTCCCAAAAAAGCATTTTTTAAAAAAATAAAAATCGGGATTCGCGCACCCAAAAACAACGGAGCACGGGCTCCCGCGCTTCGTTATTATTTAGCCCTCGGGTGGGCCAAGTCCCGGTGGCATGACACATTATAATTGCGGGGGGCCAGGGGGACCCCCGCAGCCCCGGGGACCGCCACCCACCGAGGCTTTCCTAAAATATTTGCGGAGGCGCACGGGCCCCGCAGCCCCGGGGACCGCCACTCCCCAGGGCTTGTTTTATTTGATGTGTGGGGGGCCCAAGCCCCGGGGACCGCCACCCCCGGGGCTTTCCTGAAATATTTGCGGGGGCACATGGTTGCCCCGCAGCCCCCGGGACTGCCACTCCCCGGGGCTTGTTTTATTTGATGTGTGGGGGGCCTCCAAGGCCCCCCCGCATCCCCGGGGACCGCCACCCCCCGGTGTAGAAGTAGACCTCACCAGGGCCTACCGGTGCTAGGGGTACGCCCTTCTTTGCGCACTAGTCCTCAGACCAATAAAGAGATATTGGCACGGAAGCTGTAATATCAAAAAGAAGTATTTATTAACCTCACATGAGGGAGACTGCGTCATACAGTACCCTCAGGCCACTGTAGGAGACAGTCTAAGGAGTACCGAGAACAGGGGCCTTTTATACCCACACAGGGGCTCAAAAGAAGGCGGTACAAGTACACATGAGAAGAGTTACACACATAGATGGTCATACAGAAAATGCACAGTCAACAAGTAGGAGGAGTAATGAGTTGCTGACATCAGTTAGAACAGCCTAACTGTTACAGTCTAAGGCAGGTGCATGAGCAGCTACAGACTCTTTTGAGCATGTGCAAGGCTCTGGCTCAGTGCTGAAAGAGTTAACTATATCACATGACACAAGCAAAATACAAGGGCAGTCAACAGCGAAGAGGGAGAAAGCACATGGCCAGCACATGGCTAACTAAAATGGCTGCCACAAACAAAATGGCTTCAGCCAATGCTAACAGCCATGGCGGCTAGTTTCCACAGACGGCCGTTTTAGCATTAGCTGAAGACATCTGCTATGATCTAGAAGGAATATAGGAGATATTTTGCACATATATTCTCATAAACTAATATCTTGATCCATTGCTAGGTGGGCATTTACATTCTAAATATTGTTAAGCGGGCATATATAAGGTATAGACAGAAGCACAAAGGGAACAGATCATGAGGGCTAGAGTACCAATTAATATATTCAGAAAGAGGGTAAAGAAGAATTTATCAACTGTTCAACAAAATGTTTCCCTTGCAGAATAAACATTACTAATGCAAATATTAAAGAAAATACAAGGATCATTACAAAGACTATCTTCGCTCCATGGGACCAGGAGGACCAAACGGGGCCATGGGAATTAAGACGAGGAGCCGCAAAGGGCTGCTCCTCCTCAAAAATGGGACGACCAAAGAAGTACATTGCTAACAAAAAGTCCTTGAGAAATTGAAGCCGCTGTTCAACCAGCCAGAGGGGAGTCTTCTCCCTGTGTCCGTTTGAGCCTCACAGGCAGGCTCTTGTTGTTCCCATGGTGGAGCTGCACAACTTGCAACTCAAGAAAACAATCACGGCCCAGTTGCAAGGGAAACTTTTCTTTCAGGATAGGGCAATCACCTTCCGGGGCAATTGCCCTCAGCGATCCTGTCCAGTGTCTCAGGCAGTGCACCAGTTTTCTTCACTTTAGTCTAACAGGCACCAAAGGCACAGTACCTGTACCCTGAACTCAAGGCCTTCCCTAACTCCTGTATTACTCCGCTGGCGCACTGCTCTTTTGTTGGGGCCACATATTGTGCCCAGTATGCCCAGGCATTCCTTGAACAACAAACAGAGGTGCAGACTTTCTTTCACCTTAGGATCAGGATTCAGGGGCGTGATGCTGGGATCTCTGAAGCAACCCTTGTTTCAAAGGGGGTGACTCTCTCAGCTGGGCAGCAAAAACTGGATCCACGACTTCTCCATTCTGATTTGTGATCCCGTCTTTCGCCCAAAACAGTGGCAGGGGTACACACTTCACGTCCCAGTGCTTCCGGCCTTCTACCTTCACTGAGGTCCTAGTTGCCAGCAACGCCTGTGCTGGTTACCTTCACCTTGGCTTCAGGCTGGACTGGTGCTGACTTCCCAGGCTGGATCTGATGTCCGGGCCCCTCTGGCAATGGTTGTAAGGCAGCAGATATCTACTGGTGGACAGAACAAAAGGCTTTTAGACAAGGCACAGAAATAATCTATCAACAGAGAGGATATTCAATTTCAGAAAACTTCTTTTAGTCTTGACACGCCCCATATTTTAACAGGACACCCCAAGAATCACTTCATCGATCTGAAAATAAAAAAACACCCTGGACCTATTGGCAAGTATAAAAGGAACTTTTTGTGAACTGACAAGAGTAATACGTTACATTATTTGATTTGTTTCTTCCAATCCCAAGCAGCCAAGGAAGTCTGTGTTCATTTACTAAATTCTGAGGAAAAAAGAAAACCACTACAGACATATTCCAAATCCTTACATTTGTGTATTCCTATATTATTCATCTGAAGAACCTCAAGAAAAAGGAAATTTTCTACACTTTTACTTATGAACCTTGCACTACTTGTACAGGACTGCAGACATTTCTAAAATTATTTCTCTTAATAAAAGCACCTACATTTTACACTTAGGGTCATGCTTTCATGTTATAGGCGCAGCGGGAAAATCTAAAACTGCAAATTTAACAGGGATTCTTATTTCATAAAGAACTAAAAAAAAACTCAACATAGTGGGTACATAAATTTCTCCAGCAGAACATGTTATGACAAACAAAGTCCTATAAAACAATATTTTCCTTCAAAAATGTTTGCTGAGGATCACATGGGCGTCTTTCCTTACATTATAAACCTTGTGCATTCTACTTTTCACGATCCTGACTATGCAACATCATTTTTAAAGAAAAAAACCCTATTCACCAGCTCTAATAAGGGCTCTCAGCTTATTTACACAGACTAACTAATAAAAGACTAGTAATGCCGTTGCAAAACTGTATATAGCATGAAAATAACATATAGTTCCCCTTAAAGGCCAAATAAGGGAACATCAACCTGTTCTACTCATTTTTTCATACAGGATGGGCAGTAACATGGCATATTTATTTATTCATTTTATTAATCTTAACAATTTTAAAACAGTATTACTTAATAGCCAATTAGACGTGCACTGATAGGGTGCTTTGTCTCTATTGATTCAGAAACATATTAACAACATCTTGTGGAATGAATGACTAAGGCGAGCCCAACCAATTGTTTCATGGCTGTTTCTAGACAACTTAGACAACTCGAGAGAGAGTGAGAAAAAGAAAGAGAAGAAAAAGAAAGAGAAAACATAAATTTGCTTAACCTTAATTTGCCCAGGAGCTGGCCATTTGGCCAGTAGGAAACCTATACAGGTGACCCTCTGTCGAAAGACTTATAGGAGGTAAATTGCTAGGAGAATCAATATCAAGGAGGCCATATCCAATATCTTGAACTGTACCACTTTATACATTTCGGTGTACAAACTGTTGGAAATGGCCCCCTTTTCAGGGTTATCCCCAAACTCTTTTGCTTCTTCTACCCTTTATTTTAATTAACTATCTATGATTGACTTATTTGTCTTACCAGTATGTTCCTAGTAAAGTGCACAGAGTATATCATGGCTGGTTCAAATGCTACTAGTGGGCCTTCAGCACTGATTGTGCCACCCACATGAGTAGTCCTAAAATGGTGTCTCAGGCCTGCCACCACAGTGCCCCTGCGCAGTCTGTGAACTGTCATGTTGTCCTGGCCAGTGTACACACGTGCCAGGCCTTACCCGTCCCTTTTCTCACACATTGGACACTCCCATGGTAGGCCCCAAGAACCCCCCGAACAGGGTGCAATGTATGTAAAAGGTAGGACATGTACTAGTGTGGGTAAAATGTCCTGATAGTGAAATACTGTCAAATTCGTTTTTCACTATTGAAAGGCTATCTTGGCCACAGAATAACATGGTAAAGCTGTGTAATATGTTTACCTACATATCTCCCCATAACGGCAAGATGGACATTTAGAGTCTGGCATCCCTGAACTCAGAATCTAATAACCCATATGTTAGGAAGGATTGTTTCTAAATTCTGTGTTTGAAAATAGTACTTTAGAAAGTGGCTATTTTCTTGTTCAGCCTAACACAAGCACATTGAGTTAACTTAGAAAGCATTAATAACCAATTACCAATTCCCTTAGCAATTGTACTATTTTAACATGAGGGCGCATGATTGCAAACTAAATTCCATTGCCTCCTTATCTTAGCTCTTGTACAGTAATCTTTAAGCTAAAGCCATTATTTTTAGGTCTAGCGCCTAGCGCTGCAGTGCGTAGCGCTGCTCGCGCAGCGCGAGACTTCTTGTAGGAGCTTCAGAAAGCTGACCACACGCTCGTGCGTGTGGTTTTGTTATCGTTGCAGGCTATTGGGTGTTGCGTGCGTCTTTCTACTAAAGACAGCACGCAATTGGGCAAATGCGGGCGCATGTCCCGCATTTGCCCCGCCCATGGCCTATTGATGTCTGTTACCCGCATGGCCGACATCTGTTTTGCATTATCGTGCCCGATAATGCAAAACAGATGTCTCGCTGTGGCGCGCGTGCGCGCACCACTTGCGTGCTTGTCTGAGGAGCAGCTGCATTCACGGCAGACCCAAAAACATTTGTCAGGCTTGTTAGGCTGGCGACGAGACTTTTGTCATGTGGCATATAGCCAGTTAAAACATTGTTGGGATGTTCCAGTTCATCAGCGAAGAGGACTGCAATTTTGTAAAACATAAAATAAACAGCAAGTCCCAGTGTCAGCTCAACATTCCGTGATTATGGGCAAATCACTTATTCTGAACGTAAAGAAATTAATATAACCTTCCTGTAATGTTATCTGGTGCTCATGCAAGCGCTCTAATGTCTCTTGGCCAAGTTCATGCAATATAAAACTGCATGTAAGGAAAGTGACTCAAATGGGTTTTTTTGCATTTACACACTAGCATCATTTACTCTCTCAGAACATACATGTGATGCTAGCAGGAAGCAAAACACACCAGCATTTGCAATGCAATAGGTCTCGCATTTACGAGAGTTTAAGCTATTGGCATTGTAAATGACAATGCCTTTTATTTAGGTTTTAAAAAACAAAACATAAATAAAAGGCATTGTCACTTACAATGCCAATAGCTCAAACTCGCGTAAATGCGAGACCTATTGCATTGCAAATGCTTGTTATATACATGGCAGAGCTATGCTGTACACAGGGGCCACATACGCTACTGCTTTTCCTTCTCTTCCTAGGACTGCGCAAAACTTGCTTTTGCCAAAAATAGTAAGCAAAGCTTCTCTTTCTCTCCCTGCGCTGTCATCTCTTCTTTCACAATTTTACTAACAGCTGAAAGGCAGTCCTGTTCCGTGTAATAATTTTAAAGATAGGATCTAACTTCTGTTTTTTTGTTATACTTATTTTCATTTGTGTGCAGTGTGCAGTGTGTGGTGTGCTTTTCTAGCAGTATAGAGGTCAGCTGCTTGTTCTATACTTGCATGTGTGCATTACTGAAGCCTGACATCAGTCTAAAAACAGTTTGTGGGTCACAGGACAGCTTTTAAAAAGTAAATTGTGCCCAAACTCGACTTTGGTGGCAGGGGCACTTAAAATGGATAACCTACAATGTGTTGGCATATTAGGGACCCCAAGGGTCTCCCCTAGATATCCCAGGAATGGGGGATCAAAAATGTATAAGGTACACGCTTATAAAAAAAAGTTTTTATACACCTGGGTAAAGTGAAATTTCACATTTTACTCCCCCCAATGATGCTAGGAGCTATATATTTTTCACAGTATGATTATTAGACATTATAGATATCAAAAACGATTTTAGCCCTTTAATATTAATATCTAAGGATAATACTCTAACATTTTATATAGAGTCCTAGCTATGCAAAGCACACAATTTCGTTTATTTTTTCCCTTTCAATGAGGCCTATTTCCACTATTGGGTTTTAATTCTAATTTTGTGCTTTACCACTGTAGCGATATAATAATGAAAGGTTAACACATCTATACTCTGTTACTACTTTATTGCGAATAGTAGCGTGTAGCTACCTACCATATGCTATATTTTTCATTCTTTAAATCTCAAAGTGTAATTTCCCCAATGGCATCTGCAGAACACAAATGACGACAACAAACCAAATTGAGCTCATTCCAAACATTTTCAACAAGGGGGCCACATATTCATAACACACAACACAGCGTGCTTAAGGCTAGCCATTCTTACACAAAGAGCACAATCGACACTCACTCACACAAGTACCACCGGTGTCAAACGACAGACCACATAGACATTCAAACAAGTAATCAACCCACAAATCAACACTTATGACAAAAACAAGAGGCAATCCACAGACCGCACTCAAACCAAACCATTTGTAAATACCAATTGTAAATTATATTTACAAAAAGAAGAGAGCTCTCAAAGAAAAAAAAATAGTCCAGAGACTGCACCAAAAACAGCGCAAAGATTGTTGCATGTTCTAGCCTTAGACCTTTTCAAAAATATCGAATTACCAGTTGGGCTGGCAAAAGACTCAAAAGCGCTCCATATTATTACTTACGAATTTTACTAAGTGCGTAAATGAGGATCCTCCTTTTCCTATATATATTGGTTCCACAGTGTACTTTTACATTATGGAAGAAATACCATGTTTAATGTACATATCCCTATTTGGTGTCCCCTCAGGGGAACCGGCTGAGTTCGTTCAAGATTCACATTGGTACCTCCAAGAAAGCATCACATTCTACGAAGTGCACTTGAAACAGGCATGCCAAGAATATTGTAGCATATACAATATTATACATAAAGTGGCACCTAGCTCAAAGTGTGCCGTTCAAGTTTTCACAGTTTTCTCATTACCTGCCTACATAAATTGCAATTCATATATACCTAGACAAATCACGTAGATCACGTTTTTGGCCAAACAAGCAAACAAATGTCGACGACCTTACGAAGCACAAATCTCCAGCCTCCCACTGCCAAGTTCTTGAATCGACCAAATGGTCTCTGCACGGCGAACACCAGAAGGAATCTCAGTCGAGGACCGGCACCACCTGGATGGTCAAAACTGGAGAAGTGGAAAGGCACTTTAGCTGCCAAGACATGGGTCTCCTCAGGCAGTGATCATCCGTAGCGAGATTCCAATCCTCCGTCAAGACCACTCCGTCGGGCATCCGAGTCGCCGATGAGCCCCACAGGTTGGGTGCCAATTTGTAGAAGTAGACCTTACCAGGGCCTACCGGTGCTAGGGATTCGCCCTTCTTTGCACACTAGTCCTCAGACCAATAAAGAGAGACTGTCACGGAAGCTGTAATATCAAAAATAAGTATTTATTAACCTCACATGAGGGAGACTGTGTCATACAGTACCCTCAGCCACTTTAGGAGACAGTCTCAGGAGTACAGAGAACAGGGGCCTTTTATACCCACACAGGGGATCAAAAGGGGGCGGTACAAGTACACATGAGAAGAGTTACACACATAGATGGCCCCCCTTTCACCCCCAAAAAATAATTAAAAAATAAAGGCCGGCACCGGGGGATGGGGTCTCTGGGGCCAATAGAGGCCTCAAGAGGTGGGGCCACGAAGCCCCCTCCATAAAAAAAAATAATATTTATGTGGCCATGCCCGGGGCATGGGGTCGCTGGGGCTGGAATTTGCAACGGGAGGGGGACCCACGCGGCCCCCTTCCCATTGAAATGTATTTATTTTTTAAAAAATGGGGGTAAGGCCCTGGGGGATGGGGTCCCCAGGGCCCAAAAAAAGTAAAAAGAAGGGGGGCCACACAGACCCCTTCTAAAAAAAATTATTTAAAAAATAACCACGACCGTGCCGGAGGCCCTGCCCCCCCTCAGCAACACTCTGCAAACGTGCCCTGTGGCGCGTTTTAAATTGAGGAATTAATTCCCCTTCAATACTGGGGGTACCTGGGGCCAACTAGCCCAATAGGTACCTCCAGTAAGCGCCACAGGGCTGCGTTGCAGAGAGGTGTAAAAAGGGGCGTGGCCTAGACCTCTCTGCAACGCAGCCCTGTGGCGCTTACTGGCGGTACCTGGTGGGCTAGTTGGACCCCAGGGACCCTCAGGATTCAAGGGGACTTAATACCCCAACTTAAAACACTCCACAGGGCACGTTTGCACAGTGATGAAGGGAGAGGGCGGGGCCTGAGGTGACATGTGTGCAAACATGCCCTGTGGCGGGTTTCAAGTTGGGGAATTATTTCCTCTTCAATTCTGAGGGTCCCTGGGGGCCAACTAGCCCACCAGGTACCTCCAGTAAGCGCCACTGCGCTGCGTTGCAGAGAGGTGGCCCAGGCCATGCCCCTTTTTACACCTCTCTGCAACGCAGCTCTGTGGCGCTTACTGGAGGTACCTGGTGGGCTAGTAGGACCCCAGGGACCCTCAGGATTCAAAGGGACTTAATCCCCCAACTTAAAACGCACCACGGGGCGCGTTTGCACAGTGGTGAAGGGAGGGGGCGGGGCCTGAGGTGACATGTGAGCAAACACACCCTGTGGCGCGTATTAAGTTGGGGAATTAATTCCCCTTCAATCCCGAGGGCCCCTGTGGGCCAACTAGCCCACCAGGTACCTCCGGTAAGCGCCACAGGCCTGCGTTGCAGAGAGGTGGTCCAGGCCACGCACCTTTTTACACCTCTCTGCAACGCAGCTCTGTGGCGCTTACTGGAGGTACCTGGTGGGCTAGTTGGCCCCCAGGGACCCTCAGGATTCAAGGGGACTTAATCCCCCAACTTAAAACGTGCCAGGGGGCGCGTTTGCAGAGTGGTGGAGAAAGGGGGCATGGTCTTTGTCTACCTCTCACCAATCCCACTGCGTGGGGCTTACTGGAGGTAAAAGATAGGCTAGTTGGTCCCTAAAGGACCCGCAGCAGTGAAGGGGACTTCAATCCCCATCCAAGAGCGTGCCAGGGAGCGCGTTTGTAGAGTGGTGGGCAAAGTGGGCATGGTCTGGTACGACTACTTACCAATGCTGCGGTGTGGGACTGACTGGAGGTAATAGTTTGGGAAGTTGGCCCCCAAGGTTGTCCTTGGGGGGCCAACTACCCCTTTTGTTACCTCCAGTAAGTCCCAAACAGTGGGATTGCTAAGATGTCTTTAGAGGCCATGGCCCCCTTTCTCTACCACTCTGCAAACGTGCCTTGTGGCAGACTACGGGATGGGGGATGAAGTCCAATTTAGTCCTGAGGGAGTTTGGGGGCCAAGAATCCCTCCTGGTACCTCCTGTAAGTCCTACGCAGCGGAATTCCTGAGCGTTCGTTGGACGCCCAGCACCCTTTCTCCACCACTCTGCAAACATGACTACTAGTTAAAGTAGCATATTTATGCACCTCTGACTTAGAGGTAGTTTTAATCACCCTGCCCTGTTATATACTAGGGCCTTACAGAGGAGGTCATGCTAATCACAGGGGTACCCCAACGCATAGTGTTCCCTAGTGTATGTAGGTGTTTTCACTGTATTCTAAGTGTCTTTTAGCATAGCTCTGGCTCTAGACCTGGTTAGTCAGAGTCAGTTACCACCAGTACCCGTCTGAAAAAGTTGTGGGCACAGGATGATTTTGCAACAAGTCCTCTTTCTGCTCCTCTGTTGGTTCTTTCTGCACATGTCTTGCTTCTTCCTGCACTTTTCTTCATCTTTGTGGACTTCTGTTGCTTCTTTCTGCATTTCTTTTGCTTCTTTCTGTGCGTTTTTTCTTCTTTCTTCACATGTCCTACCTCTGTAGGCATAGTTAGAAACTGGCATTTAAAAAACCTTTGAAATATACTTAAAAAACCATAGGTTTCAGACACGTTATAGTTAGAAATTAGCATTTAAAAAACCTTTGAAATTCACTGAAAAAAACATAGGTTTCAGCCACATTATAGTTAGAAATTAGCATTTAAAAATCTTAGAAATTCACTGAAAAAAACATAGATTTCAGGGGCGTTATAGTTAGTTAGACATTTTACTCGTACAAAACCAGTGAAATTCCCCCATTATAGTTAGTTGGATGATTTTGCAACAAGTCTTCTTTCTGCTTTTCTGTTTGTTCTTTCTGCACGTTATACTTCGTCATGCACTTTTCTTCGTCTTTGAGGACTTCTGTTGCTTCTTTCTGCATTTCTTTTTTTTTCTTTCTGTGCGTTTTTTCTTCTTTCTTCACATGTCCTATCTCTGTAGGCATAGGTGGAAATTAGCATTTAAAAAATCTTTGAAATTCACTGAAAAAACCATAGGTTTCAGGCACGTTATAATTAGGAATTAGCATTTAAAAACCTTAAGAATTCACTGAAAAAAACATAGGTTTCAGGGGCGTTATAGATAGCTGGACTTTTCACTAGTACAAAACCATTGAAATTCCCAAGTTATAATTAGTTCAGCTAACTATAACTCGCGCCCCCGCAATGCACTGCTGATGACGTCACACATTACATCACTCATGACATGGTCAGTGACATCACTCATGACATTACTGATGACATCTCAAATGACATCACTGATGACATCACTGATGACATCATCCATGTGATAATTTCATGCATCTTCTCACACCCTAATATAACTTTTGATACACCCACTCTAAATTACAGACTGTCATTCTCTAAACCATAGACACTCCAACACCAATAACTACATACCCACTCACTGATTCTTAGGTCTACACACACATCCACTCACACACCCGTACAGTCACTCATACTTACGGTCCCTCAGTACAGGACTATCATATGCACTCATACATCTATATAGACATTCACACACCGCCACTTATCCATAGAGGTACTCACACACCTAGTCAGTCATGCAAATAATTAATCATACTCCCATTTACTCACCTATGCAGTTATACACACACCAGCTCACTTACTCATACAAATACTAGCACATTCGTATGCTCTTATACAATCACTGATACAAGCACACACTCATCCATACAGCCACTCTCACAATCACACACTCACTTATAGCCATTTAAATACTCTAACACAAATATATACTGCCTTTCACATATGTAGTTATTCACACATGTACCACTGAGATATACATTCACTCACTAACTCACCCATACACACACTCACCCACCCATACAGTCCATCACAGATGCACTCTTGAAACCATGCACCCAGTGAATCACCCATTCACACATCTATGCACAGAGTCACACACACCCCACCCACACAAACACTCAGGCACCCATACAGATACTCATACAACCAATCAATAACTCATATAGACACTCGTGTAGCTATTCACAAACCCATGCAGCCGGTTACACACCAACAGACAGACGGATACAGACATTCACACAGTTTAGTCACTAACCCAGTGGTTCCCAAACTGGGGTCCGCGAACCCCCAGGGGTCCGTGACACATTCCTAGGGGGTCCCCAGGCAGCAGTTTTCAAAGCACTGCAAAGTTCCTTGAATAATCAGCAGTTTTTGGGTAGCAATAAAAGTGTCAAGATAACTCCGGTGATTAATGTACCTGCCGTAGAGAGATGGAGGTTTTGTCCAGTGACAGCTTTGACTCATCTTAGGAAGCGCTGGTGGTTAATATGCCTGCTACAAAGAATGTCTACCATGCATTAAAAAAAAATAATGTATTTTGTTTTGTGCATAGCTCAGTGGGTTCCTGCTTTTGCCACAGAGATTCTTTTGTTATTGTACAGTTCACAAGTTCTAATCGTAGTCTAGGACAGCGAGCTATGATCTGCCATCAAAGAGCTGCATGCAAACTGCACAGTACAAGTTAGTAAATTATGCTTTTCCCCAGTCTTTCATTATCCCAATGCTGCTAAAAAGGTTTGTTTGGGTAGAAATAAATCCTTATAATTAAAGTCAATGCTAATCCCTGTGTTATATTATGAATCCTGAGTTTCTGCTTCTCCAGACCAAGCACTATTAAAAAATACCTACCAGTATAGATGACATGTGAATCCTACACCTTGTAGTCCCCTTTGCCTTATGTAACATTTTCTATTCACTGATTTACACACATATGATTCATGGTCTCTCTTTGTGTGTGATGTAAAGAGCTATTACACCCTACAGTGGTATGACAGGTGCTATACAATAAACTAAATACATGTGACATTGGGGCTATGGAGAGATGAGAGGCACTGTTGGAGGGTAGTAGTGAGGGAATCATTGAAGATTGTAAATCATTGAAGATTGACAAAAGATTGTTGTATCATGGTGCATAGTAAGGTCATTGTTTACTATGCTTTAAAAGCTAATACAATTTAATATATAATGACAAATGTGTTGTAAAATGCACCATTTTCCCCCAAATTTTCTTGGGGGAGAGCTCCCCAAAGCCCCCTTTGTAGTGGTCAGGCTCACTCGCTGCACTTGTGCACTGTACGGGGACGGGTCTGACAACATTTGCCAGAGCAGCTTTAGGTTTCCAGTCCAGCCTTGGCAGTAGCAGGAGCCTCGAGCAGGGAAATAAAACCAAACAATGAAAAGTTAGTCGCAAGATACCTTCCCATTAGGATTTTTCAATTTTCCAGTCTCCAGTCCAGCCTTGGCAGTAGCAGGAGCCTCGAGCAGCGAAATAAAACCAAACAATGAAAAGTTAGTCGCAAGATACCTTCCCATTAGGATTTTTCAATTTTTGCTAATATTTTTAATATAAACATTTAAAATCTTTAGTAATTCAAGTCAGTCTTTGATATTCACACGTGTTTTTTTTCTTCAAATTACAGTTTTAATGTTTGAGATTTAAATCATACAAATTGGTTGGGGGTCCCCGGATTCCAGTAGTGACTCAATGAGGGTCCTCAGGAGTGAAAAGTTTGGGAACCACTACACTAACCCATGCATTCAGTAAGATATGTTTAATCACTCACTTATAGACTCAGTCACGCACCTACTAAATCATCCATTCAAACTCTTATACACCCACTCATTCTTCAATACGCCTTTCCCTATATATATTCAACATATTTAAACTTTACAGAAACACAAAGTCACTGAATGATGTCATCAGTGATGTCACTGACCATGTCATGAGTGATGTAATATGTGACGTCATCAGCAGTGCATTGCGGGGGCGCGAGTTATAGTTAGCTGAACTAACTATAACGGGGGAATTTCACTGGTTTTGTACGAGTAAACCTACGAGGATCCTCTGTGCATCCCACGATTTAAAAAAAATTTTTTGGCGCCTGTGGGACCCCCTGAGCAGGCCTAGGGGGTCAGGGTGTTTCTACCTGGCCCCTTTTCGTGTTTTACGCGTTTGTTTTTCTCTTTTCTTGTGCCTCGGCTCTACCGAGGCACAAGATGGCTGCCAACACTTCCTGGTTTGGAGTGTTGACAGCCAATTACCATGAAGCTCGTGATCGGGAGGGTGCGCGGATCCTCCGTACCTCTAGATATCACTATCTTTCTGTCTTAATTTCTCAAAAACTACTGAATGGATTTACACCATTTTTAAAAAGGTCGCTTTCTGAGCCAAGCTGTACCTTTTTGCCAAATTTGGTGTAATTCCAGTCAGCAGATTTTGCTATAACCGTGTCTAAAGGTTCCTATGGGAAAATGATTTTTTTTACCACTATTTTTTGAATTTATCAGGAACTACTGAACGGATTTACACCATTTAAAAAAAGGGGGCTTTCTGAACCAAGGGCTACCTTTTTGCAAAATTTGGTGTAATTCCGTTCAGCAGTTCGGGCTGTAGCCGTGTCTAAAATTTCCTATGGGAAATAACATGGGGAAAACGCATTTTGGGACCCCCCTTTTTTCTCGGCCCCCGCTTGACAAATCACCCCGGAACTTTCAGGATAGGAGCTGACTGGAACGGGCCATTAGTTTTGAAAATTTCGCGACGATTCGTCAACCGGCGCCAAAGTTATTGGGAATAGAATGTTACGATTTTCCTATGGATAATAGGTCCTAACTATAACTACCTACTGGCGACCGCCAATAGATAATATATATATATATAAGACCGAATTTGCTGTCTACGTGCTCACCTGCAGGTGTAATTTGAGATATGTAGGGAGCACAAAATTACCGGTGCATAAAAGAATCCTGCAACATTTGAGAGCAATTAGCAATAATGATGAAAGTTATCCGGTTGCCAGACATTTCAAAAGTACGCACAATAGTGACCCAAAGTTCTTGCAGTATTATGTTATTGATACAGTTACCCCACAAAAAAGAGGAGGGGATAGGGAATCCAAGCTAAGAAAATTGGAAACAACATATATCTTACGGTTGGATTCCAAACACCCCATGGGGCTCAATAACAGTGAAGACCTTTACACGTTTTTATGAATTTTGGAGTATGTTTATGATACGTTGTAAGGGGGATATACAGAGAATGTGAAGGAGAGAAAATGTCTATGTAGGTCTCACACTGTAAATGATAGTCCATAGGGACTAATTTGTATATATGTGGTTTTACCTCTTTGTTTTATTTTTGTCCTCCTGGTTTTGTATGAGTCTTCTTCACGATAGTTTGTTTTGGATATGAATATTTTAGGTAATATTTTAGGATGATATATATTTATATATTTATTGAATATAAGATCAGTTTTTAGGAATGATTTTAGAAATTAGTAATAGAAAGCATATTATATGCTTCTGCTAAGTGATGCATAGTTTCTGTTGGATCTCCCTTAAATAGTTCAATACAAACATTAGTATTTATCATCCAGAACCTTTATTGCACTTTATATTTATTCATGCGACTTTGCACTCTGTTCGGATCTGGGTTAGGGATTGACATCATGCCTAAATCGGATCTGAGTGGATTTTTGCAATCTTCCTAGGTCATCAACTAGTTTTCTTTGAATGCATTGAGTATTAAATTAATCGGGTAAATTGCACTTTAAATTGTTGAGGTGAGGGCACTTTTATTTTTTACAATAATTTGTCTTTGACATATTGTGAAGCACATTTCATGCATTTATGCAAATATTATGTTATGGTAATACCTATGAGTTATTTTACATGATGTAAAAAACGATTATTGGAATAACGCATTGGCATTATGAGGCTATTGTGTTTGGCGGGGTATGTATCTGTAACGATGAAGTACATGTATTTTTTCTATGTCCATTAAATGATGCACTAGCACTTGCACTTTAAAAGGAGCGGTCATCAGCCAAAGTGTTGTCATGTGATCAAGGGCGGGATCGCCCGAAACGCGTAATGGCGGACAATGGCTAAATAAATAATTGCACAAAAAAGATTGGGTCTGCGCTCGTTTGTTTTCCAACTGAGGGAAGAGTGAAGGCGAGTGGTGGTGATATATATATATATTTATATATATTACCTACTGGCGGTCGCCAGTAGGTAGTTATAGTTAGGACCCTGTTTCCATAGGAAATCCGCAACATTCTATTTGGAATAACTTTGGCGCCGGTCGACGAATCCTCGCGAAATTTTCAAAATAGGTGGGGCGCTACGCTCCGCTCCTACCCTGAAAGTCTCGGGGGGATTCGTCAAGCAGGGGCCGAGAAAAAAGGGGGGTCCCAAAACGCGTTTTCCCCATGCATTTTTCCATAGGACCTTTAGACACAGCTACAGCCCGAACGGCTGAACAGAATTACTTGAAATTTGGCAGAGAGGTAGCCATAAGGTCAAGGAAGTGCCTTTTGCAGGTCTGGTGTAAATCTGTTCAGTATTTCCTGAGAAAATAGCATTTAAAAGCATATATATATGTGGGCGGAGCCTAACCACACATCTCATCCTGAGATCTGATTGGCTGTCAGCACTTCATCCAAGAAGTGTTGGCAGCCATCTTGGGACCAATATACATGATAGCACCTCATTAAAAAGCATTGCAGTTAATAGAAGGTTTTAAGACTTTAGTTACATTATAAATCATTTGTTGATGGTACCATACTCATTTTAGGAATTGTGGTATGTTCTAAGGTGATTTCACCATGTGAAAAAGCCTTCTGCTGGGATATCATGATTGAGAGAAAAATATTTTCTCATGCTTTTACCACAGAGGTTTGGAAGGTGATCTATAGGCTAAACTGAGAGCTTATTTTCTGTAAATTCACATTATCTTTCTCAGTCATGTGAGAATGAAGTCTGACATTCTCAGTAAAACATGTACATCCAACAAGGGCAGAGACTGTCAGTTGATTCCTTTGTGTTCTACTGCAGCTTCCCAGAGTGTTCCAAAGAACTACTAGAGCGCTAACAGTCCTACTTATGATAACCGTATGGCACACCTGAAGCCATCTTGCTTGGATTAAAGTGGTAACTCTTAAAACATTTAATTTAAAAAGGAACAAAATGAGGGGGTTCATTTTTCCATAAAAAGTATGATTAGTGCTGCAGAAAGAAAAATTAGGGCACATTTTGAGTGACTTCTCAAATCCTCTTCTATTTCATTAAAAAATTCTGACATGCAGACTGAAACATGCACTTTCAATACCAGCAGCAGTTTTCCCTGGTGAGCAGTAGCTTTACTACAGTGATCTAATGAGCAAAAAGAGTGCTAACATTCTGAATTTATGGCAAATGTGTGACACATCTGAATGCCTTCTTGATGGAATCAAAGTAAAAAACTGAAAGTATTTCCTACTGAGGAGACTGCAGTAAATGAGGAAATTAGGAAACTTCATAACAAATAAGTCTCCCAAGATGGCCACCAGAGACAAAAGAGCCCAAATGTAGCCCAAATATCACCCAGATGTAGCCCAAGTATAGCCCAATGACAGAATGTCCCAGAATGTTCTTAAAAACAACTAGAGCGCTTACTGTCTTCATTATGACAAAAGTAAGGCACACCTGAAGCCATCTTGATTGGAATAAACTGGTAACACTTAAAACATTTAATTTAAAAAGGAACACAATGAGGAGGTTCATTTTGCCATAGAAATTATGATTAATGCTGAAGAAAGAAAATGAGGGCACATTTTGAGTGACTTCTCAAATCCTCTTCTATTTCATTAAAAAATTCTGACATGCAGACTGAAACATGCACTTTTAATACCAGGAGCAGACTTCCATGGTGCAGTAGTTTTACTACAGTGATCTAATGAGCAACTAGAGTGCTAACATTCAGAATTTATGGCAAATGTGTGACATATCTGAATACCTTCATGATGGAATCAAAGTAAAAAACTGAAAGCATTTCCTACTGAGGAGACTGCAGTACATGAGGAAATTAGGAAACTTCATAACAAATAAATCTCCCAAGATGGCCACCGGAGACAAAAGAGCCCAAATGTAGCCCAAAATCACCCAGATGTAGCCCAAATATAGCCCAATGACAGAAGTGTGCAAAACACTTATTATTTTGTGTTTTTGCAGTGTTATATAGTGCAGACTTGTCAGGTATTGGAGTGCTTTACATGAGCATTGGTTACATCACACAAGAACAAATTCATTTTGGTTGTAGACATGGGGAGACTAAGTGATTTGACCAGAATCACAGAATGTCGAGCTGAAGCAGAAACTTCAACCTGGTTCCCCAGTTGCAAAGTCTGCAGTTCTGGAAGTAACACCACATCCTCTCCCCTAAGTGCAACATTTAATCAAGTGGTCAACTGGATAAAAAAACATAAAGATAACAAATAATTTAAAAGTGCTTTGTCGCTATTTGAAAACTCAGAAAATACGTCCTTATTTTAGTCTTTTAGAGCACTAACCATAATTTTGAAGGCAATAAGACCCTCTCATATATGTAATTTCTAAAGGAAATGCTCTAGGTATTACAGTTTTGATTACATCAAGATGATGTCAGGCGTTCCACACTTTTGTAATAAATATAGAATGTTAGCAATCTAGTTGTTCATTAGGATACTGTTGAGAGGCAGAGGCCAGGGGCAGGGACTCTGAAAATTGAAGGCAGGTAGGAGGGTGCAAAGGCAACAATTTAACCACACTGAGCAGGCAGGAAGGGCCGTGGAAGCACAACAGACTATGGAGGGCAGTGGAAATGGGGGCAGGGGCAACAAACCAACAATACAGGACTTGCAAGAGAGGCTGTTGGAGGGAAGATCTATTACGGGTCAAGGAAGCTAGGGGCGGTCCCCAGATCCCCGGGAGCCACCACAGAACTGAGCAGGAGAGTGAGTCAGGGACAAAAGGGGCACCTTAATTTGAGCCGGGGTGCCTAGGAACGCTTGCTCCAAAAATGAAGAAAACAGACATATGAGACATGGAATTGGAGGCAGAATACAATGGCAGTTTAATGAGAAGATGCAACTTCAAAGAAACCGCAGAATAGAGACATAAAGTACAAAATACAGAATCCAGATAATCATACAGCTGTCATAATATTCTCTGTATCTCAATTAATGTACTGACAGAGAGAGAGAGAAAACACATCTATAAATGCATCATGAGAAACAAGTTACACCAAGGAAAATGTTACCTAGGAACACTCACGTTTACTCTTAGAGCAAGCATTCCTGCAATTACAATACAAAATCTTTTAAATGCAAAAGTAAAGAGAACAATGGTTAAACATAACATGACATTTCATATAGGTAAAATAGAATAAGATACTTCAAGCAAAGCAGAGCAAGATATTTTAAGCAAAGGAAGACAAGAGCTCCCAGCTCTTGGGGAAAACCTGCACTGCCTGTTAACCTACATACAGACGGCCAGGTAGTCCGTCGATATCTGTGGGTGCTCCCTTTTTATATCATTTTGTGGGCTCCTTTGCACGCTACATCTACCTACGTATGCTACCCAAAAGCTTCGTCTGCAGATTTTACCAGACATTTCGTCATTTACCCACTTAATGCTGACAATGGACTGGGTGAAAAGGTCAGTCTCTAAGGCCAATCGCTTATCGTAAGTTCCATAGAGCAAGCAGAAAATAATGGGTATTGTACGGGAATTCAATATATTCATGTATAAAATCTCCTCAGTTCTCCTAACTTGACGCTCTGCGGTTGCCACTTCCTTAAAAGCGGGAAACCTGCCCAGGAAGCAAGTACCAGTCCAGGATGCAGCCTACTGTATGTCGACAGCTTCAGGGGGATGTTGAACTTTGATACCGAGCACGGAGCACTCGGGTAGGGTGGGGGCTACTAGTTTGGATCAGAAGGCCTCGCAGACCTGCCTTCAGACTGCTATACACTAAAATTGCAGAGCTATGGTCAATTTAACAAAGAGGCCTACATATTGAACAGAAGGGCCTACACAGGGGTTTTATGCTGGCTGAGTGTTAAGGATGTCTCAGGATAATTATATAGCAACACAGGACCCGCTGGTCAATTTAATACGGCCTACAAATGCAGCTGGCAGGGCAAGGACAAGGGTCTCATACTTCAGGTGTGGACAGAACGGGCCAGGGGCCCCCTGTGATACAAAATCTACCCTCCTTCAAGGCTGTGGCAATGTAATAGACCATTGTGGGCAGAAGGAAGAGGCAATGGTAGTACAACCATACATGCCAACAGACCCGATTCAGCCAGGAAACGTCCAATGTTTTTAAGCTCAAATGGGCTTTATTTGATCTGTCTCCTGTCTACAATATCTTCTTTTTCAATGTAACTCAAAGGGGAAAATCAATACCCCAGTTTTTTCTCAAAATCTCCCTCTTACCAAGTTCAAAATGTTCGCAAGTATGGTACATTGGATCATGGAAGGAAATGGGATAGGGACATGGACTTGGATAACAGAGGACAGGAGGGACATGGAGAGGTGCACCAAACTGACCCTGCAGGGCAGGCATCAGGGTTTGCAGCAGCACAATACACCACACAGGGCATGCAGGACGGGAGTGCAGCACAACAATCCATAGAAAGCAAGAGGGAGGGGACAGGACCATGCACATGGACAACAGAGAACAGAGGGGCAAGAGGCAATGGTAGCTAGCTGACCATAATGGACAGACAGGAGAGAAAGCTGCAGTATAACAGACCATAAAGGGCAGGAGGGACGGATCAGGGGCATTACAATGGAACAGACAAGCCAGGAGGGAGGGAGTAGGGCTGGGGGCAAGGGGGCAGGGCAGGAGCAGCAAGATAGCCATGGAGGTCAGGCAGGATGGGCACTAGAAGCAAGACACACCATGAAGAGCAACAGTGAGACTGTGATGGCATACACACAGACCATGGAGGGAAGGTGGGAGGGGGTCAGGGGCAGCTAACTGACCACACAGGGAAGGTGGGAGGGGCCATGGCAGCACAGAAGACCATGCATGGCAAGTGGGAGGGTTAGTGGCAGCACAATGGCTATGATGGGCAAGAAGGAGGGTGGAGGGGCATGCACAAAGGACGATGGAGGATAGAAGGAAGGGTCAGGACCTGTGCACAGACAAGAAAGTTCAGGGGAAGGGACCTCACAACAGACCACACGGGGCAGGCAGGAGGAGCAGTTGCAGCACAACAGACCAGGGAGGGCAGAAGGGTGTGGCAGTACAATGGACCATGTAGGACAGGAGGAAGAGGATAGGGGCATGGCATGTGGACAGGCAGGGTCGAGGTGGCAGGGACAGGTTACAGTCATCTGACAATGCTAGGCAGGTGGGAGGGGAGTGGCAGCTCAACAGAACACTCAGAGTAGATAGGAGTGGCAGGTCCATGGGACATGGTGGGCAAAAAGGATGGAGCAGGGGCATGCACAAAGACATCGGAGGGCAGGGGGAAGGAGAATAGGGGCAGCAAGCTAAGCACAGAGTTTAAGCAGGAGGTCAATGATGGGGCATAGAATTGGGCAATAGAGGGCAGGAGGAGTGGACTGGTACATCATACTAAATTGAGGGCAGTGGCAGCACATCAGACCATGCAGGGCAGGAGGGAGGAGGCTAGTCCATGGATTCACACAACAGAGGATAGGGAGGAAGGGGATGGGGCAGCAAGCTAACTGTTCAGAGAAGGTGGGTATTAGGAACTTTATTGTTTTTAAAACATTGTGTCTGTGCGAACTACTTAAAATATGAACAAGTATGCAGCATAATCTCACTTTTATTCAGGAAGAAGAGGACGTTTGTGACTGTGACTCCGGGCTCACTTGGCAGAAACACCCCCTGACCCTCCACCCCCTATCGCAAAATGTAATGCCCGTGAAAAGGGTAGGTGAACACAGTGTTATATAGAACATAGTCCTGAGAGCACGATTGAAAATGAAAACTAGATATAGTGTATGGTATAAACTATGCACCAAAAAGTGTGATATAAGATGAACCGGGCGTGAAATATAATATGCAATACATTGTGCGCAATGACAGATTCATTGGAGAGCGCGAGATAGCACAGGCACTAGCGCGTGCTATGCGATATGCGCCTTGGAGTGTAATATGCACAGGGCAGTGTTGTGTAACCTAACTAGTCTCTAAAGTTGTAATATAAAATATGTGCTGGGGAGTGTAACGTTGCATATGCACTGTGACAAAGATATGGATCCCAGATTGTAATATGTATGGCATAGCACTGTGCGTTATAACATAGGCATCGAGAAAGGCACGTTAGATGGGGCAATATAACCCGTGCAAAGACAAGTGTGGCATGACATATTCACGGGGTGGTGTTACAGTGCACATGGGCTAGAGAGTGTCATAGCATATGCACTAGCTAGTGGAATACAACACAGAGGTGTGTGGCACTCGGCAGGCAATGGTGGGTGTAACACAGCATTGGGCTCTGTCAGGAGCACGCTGTGACTCTCAAGTGATGTTCGTCCCCTTTCCAGAGAGTAAAATAAAAAGTATTACACATCCGGCAGTGGATGTGTGTTTTATTAACCGTGAGGGGGGTTTCTTGCATAGTTTTGGTCGAATTTTTGTCGAATCCCCTTTGAATGGCTTGGTGTGCATGTGTATTAAATGTGCCCGTCAATAGCTACCCATGTTTGTATAAATAAACGACAAGGGTGTCTACCAGGATTAGGCACGGTAGGGCATCAGACATGTCAGAGCTTCACTAGTGGTGTAAATACATTCCACGTGGATTCATTGCATGCATAGTCGCCTTTTAATGAATATCACGCAAATCGTCATGGTGATAGGTACGTACGGTTTGTCCAGCATGTCCTAGGTGTGTCTATAAATATATATTTTTTTAAAATAATAAAAAACTGTGGCCGGCCCTGGGGATTGGGGTCAAAAAAATATAATTAGGAGACTGGTCCTGGGGGATGGGGTCATCAGGGCCAATAAATTAGAATAAGAAGGGGAACCAAACAGCCCCCCTTCTTAAAAAACTAAAATAAATAAAAGACTGGCATCGTGCCGGAGGCCATGCCCCCTCCGTGCAGCACTCTGCAAACGCGCCCCCAACAGGCATCTCCAGTATGCGCCAGGGAGCTGCGCTGCAGCCAGGTGTTCTGAGGCCAAGCCCCTTTTTACACCTCTCTGCAACGCAGCTCTGTGGCGCTTACTGGAGGTACCTAGTGGTCTAGTTTGACCCTAGGGACCCTTAGGATTCAGGGGGACTTAGAACAGCCACAGGGCGCGTTTACACAGTGGTGAAGGGAGGGGACGGGGCCTGAGGTGACGTGTGCAAACACGCACTATGGCACGTTTTAAATTGGGGATATAATTTCCCTTCAATACTGAGGGCCCCTGGGGGCTAACTAGCCCACCAAGTGCTTCCAGTAAGCGCCACTGAGCTGCATTGCAGAGAGGTGGTCCAGGCCGTGCCACTTTTTACACCTCTCTGCAACGCAGCTCTGTGGCACTTATTGGAGGTACCTAGTGGGCTAGTTGGACCCTAGGGACCCTCAGGATTCAAATGAACTTAATCTCCCAACTAAAAATGGACACAGGGCGTGTTTACACAGTGGTGAAGGGAGGGGACGGGGCCTGAGTTAACGTGTGCAAAAACGCCCTGTGGCCTGTTTTAAGAGGTAGTTTTAATCCCCATGCCCTATTATACACTAGGGGCTTACAGAGGAGGTCATGCTAATCACAGGGGGACCCCAACGCATAATGTTCCCTAGTGTATGTAGGTGTTTTCACTGTATTCTAAGTGTCTTTTAACATAGCACTGGCTCTAGGACTGGTTAGTCAGACTCAGTTACCACCAGTATCCGTCTGAAAAAGTTGAGGGTACAGGATGATTTTGCAACAAGGCTTCTTTCTGCTCTTCTTTTTGTTCTTTCTGCACGTTATCCTTCTTCCTGCACTTATCTTCGTATTTGAGGACTTCTGTTGCTTCTTTCTGCACTTCTTTTGTTTCTTTCTGTGCATTTTTTCTTCTTTCTTCACATGTCCTATCTCTGTAGGCATAGTTAGAAATTAGCATTTAAAAAACCTTTGAAATTCACAGAAAAAACCATAGGTTTCAGGCACGTTATAGTTAGGAATTAGCATTTAAAAAACCTCAGAAATTCACTGAAAAAACCATAGGTTTCAGGGGTGTTATAGTTAGCTGGACTTTTCGCTTGTACAAAACCATTGAAATTCCCCCGTTATAGTTAGTTCAGCTAACTATAACTCGCGCGCCCGCAATGCACTGCTGATGACGTCACATATTACATCACTCATGACATGGTCAGTGACATCACTCATGACATCACTGATGACATCTCAAATGACATCACTGATGACATCACTGATGACATCATCCTTGTGATAGAGTGGCAGACCTCCTCTCACCCTAATATAACCTTTGATACACACATTCAAAAATAGAGACTAAAATTTTCAAAACAATGGACATACCAATACCAGTTACAACAACCTCTTCAGTAATTCTAAGATCCACATACACATCCACTCATTCACCAACATTCCTATACAGTCACTTATACATGTACTCACTCATCATATGTACTCATACACCTATACATCCTGTTACACAATGCCACTCATCCATAGAGTTACTCACACACATAGTCACTCATGCTAATAAAGAATCAAACATACATTTACTTGCATATACAGTTATACACACACCACCATACTTACTTCTACAGAAACTTACACATACTTAGTCTTTTAAACAATCACTTATAGAAACACATACTTATTCATACAGGAACTCTTTCAATCTCTCACTCTCACATATACTCACATATATACACCAATAGTCACATATACTAGTTTAAAACATATGTAGTTACTCATAAAGACACTATTGAGACAGTCATTCACTCACTAACACACCCATACACACACTCATCCACCCATACAGTCCTGCACACATGCTGTGTTCAACACATACAAACAGTGAGTCACTCATTCATGCACCTATGCACTACGTAATACCCCCCACCGAACCATGCAGACACTCAGACTGATACTCAAAAAACCAACTAATAACCTATATAGACACCCATGTAGCTACTCACCAACCCATGCAGCCACTTATACACAAAGTGAGAGACTGATACAGATATTTACATATTTAAACATTACTCACTAAGCCATGTATTCACTATGATACACTTAATCAGTCAGTTACACAATCAATTTTTCAAAAACAAATCATCCATTTAGACACTTATATACCCATTTATTCTTCCATCGACCTTGAGATATACATATATAAAACATATTTAATTTTCAGAAAAACACACATTCACTGGATGATGTCATCAGTGATGTCATCAGTGATGTCATTTGAGATGTCATCAGTGATGTCATGAGTGATGTCACTGACCATGTCATGAGTGATGTAATATGTGACGTCATCAGCAGTGCATTGCGGGCGCGCGAGTTATAGTTAGCTGAACTAACTATAACGGGGGAATTTCAATGGTTTTGTACAAGCGAAAAGTCCAGCTAACTATAACACCCCTGAAACCTATGGTTTTTTCAGTGAATTTCTGAGGTTTTTTAAATGCTAATTCCTAACTATAACGTGCCTGAAACCTATGGTTTTTTCTGTGAATATATATATATATATATATATATATATATATATATATATATATTTATTACCTACTGGCGGTCGCCAGTTGGTAGTTATAGTTAGTACCTATTTTCCATAGGAAATCTGCAACATTCTATTTGGAATAACTTTGGTGCCTGTTGACGAATCTTCATGAAATTTCCAAAACTTTTGGCCAGCTCCGGTCCGCTCCTATCCTGAAAGTCTCGGGATGATTCATGTAGCGGGGGATGAGAAAAAAGGGGGGTCCCAAAACGTGTTTTCCCCATGCAATTTCCCATAGGACCTTTAGCCGCAGCTACAGCCTGAACTGCTGAACGGAATTACACCAAATTTAGCAGAAAGGTAGACCTTGGTTCAGAGTCGTGCCTTTTGCTTAAATGGTGTAAATCCGTTCAGTAGTTCCTGAGAAAATCAAAATCACATATATATCTGGGCGGAGCCTAACCACACATCTCATCGTGAGATCTGATTAGCTATCAGTACTTCATCCAAGAAGTGTTGGCAGCCATCTTGGGACCAATATACATGACAGCACCTCATTAAAAAGCATTGCAGTTAATAGAAGGTTTTAAGACTTTAGTTACATTATAAATCATTTGTTGGTGGTACCATACTCATTTTAGGAATTGTGGTGTGTTCTAAGGTGATTTTACCATGTGAAAAAGCCTTCTGCTGTGGTATCATGAATCATGTTTGAGAGAAAACTATTTTCTCATGCTTTTCCCACAGAGGTTTGGAAGGTGATCTATAAGCTAAACTGAGAGCATAATTTCTGTAAATTCACATTATCTTTCTCAGTCATGTGAGAATGAAGTCTGACATTCTCAGTAAAGCATGTACATCCAACAAGGGCAGAGACTGTCAGTTGATTCCTTTGTGTTCGTGTTTTTGCAGTTTTATATAGTGCAGACCTGTCAGGTATTGGAGTGCTTTACATGAGCATTGGTTACATCACACAAGATCACATTCATTCTGGTTGTAGACATGGGGAGGTTAAGTGATTTCACCAGAATCACAGAATATTGAGCTGAAGCAGAAACTCCAACCTGGTTTCCTAGTTGCAAAGTCTGCAGCTCTGGAAGTAACACCACATCCTCTCCCCTAAGTGCAACATTTAATCAAGTGGTCAACTGGATAAAAAAAGATAAAGATAACAAATAATTTAAAAGTGCTTTGTCGGTATTTGAAAACTCAGAAAATATGTCCTCATTTTAGTTTTTTAGAGCACTAACCATACTTTTGATGCAAATAGACCCTCTCATATATGTAATTTATAAAGGAAATGCACTAGGTATTACAGTTTTGATTACATCAACATGACGTCAGGCGTTCCACACTTTTGTAATAAATATAGAATGTTAGCAATCTGGTTGTTCATTAGGATACTGTTGAGAGGCAGAGGCCAGGGGCACGGACTCTGAAAATTGAAGACAGGTAGTAGGGTGCAGAGGCAACAATTTGACCACACTGGGCAGGCAGGAAGGGCAGTGGCAGCACAACAGACTATGGAGGGCAGTGGAAAGGGGGGCAGGGGAACAAACTAACAATATAGGACTGGCAAGAGAGGCTGTGGCAATATAATAGACCATTGTGGGCAGAAGGAAGAGGCAGTGGTAGTACAACCATACATGCCAACAGACCCGATTCAGCCAGGAAACGTCCAATGTTTTTAAGCTCAAATGGGCTTTATTTGATCTGTCTCCTGTCTACAATCTCCTCTTTTTCAATGTAACTCAAAGGGGAAAATCAATACCCCAGTTTTTTTCAAAATGTCCCTCTTACCAAGTTTAAAATGTTCGCAAGTATAGTACATTGGATCATGGTAGGCAAGAGGAATTGGGGTAGGGACATGGACTTGGATAACAGAGGACAGGAGGGACATGGAGAGGTGCACCAAACTGACCCTACAGGGCAGGCATCAGGGTTTGCAGCAGCACAATACACCACACAGGGCATGCGGGATGGGAGTGCAGCACAACAATCCATAGAAAGCAATAGGGAGGGGACAGAACCATGCACATGGACAACAGAGAACAGAGGGGAAAGAGGCAATGGTAGCTAGCTGACCATAATGGACAGAAAGGAGAGAAAGCTGCAGCATAACAGACCATACAGGGCAGGAGGGACGGATCAGGTGTATTACAATGGAACAGATAAGCCAGGAGGGAGGGAATAGGGGTCTGCACATGGAAACAGAGGGCTGGGGGCAAGGGGGCAGGGCAGGAGCAGCAAGATGACCATGGAGGTCAGGCAGATGGGCACTAGAAACAAGACACACCATGGAGAGCAACAGTGAGACTATGGTGGCATACACACAGACCATGGAAGGAAGGTGGGAGGGGGTCAGGGGCAGCTAGCTGACCACACAGGGAAGGTGGGAGGGGCCGTGGCAGCACAGAAGACCATGCATGGCAAGCGGGAGGGTTAGTGGCAGCACAATGGATATGATGGGAGGGGAGGAGGGTGCAGGGGCATGCACAAAGAACCATGGAGGATAGAAGGGAGGGTCAGGACCTGGACACAGACAAGAGAGGTCAGGGGAAGGGGCCTCACAACAGACCGCGCAGGGCAGGCAGTAGGAGCAGTTGCAGCACAACAGACCAGGGAGGGCAGAAGGGTGTGGCAGTAAAATGGACCATGGAGGACAGGAGGAAGGGGATAGGGGCATGGCATGTGGACAGGTAGGGTGGAGGTGGCAGAGACAGGTTACAGTCATCTGACAATGCTAGGCAGGTGGGAGGGGAGTGGCAGCTCAACAGAACACTCAGAGTAGATAGGATTGGGAGGTTCATGGAACATGGTGGGCAAAAAAGGATGGAGGAGGGGCATGCACAAAGACATCGGAGGGCAGGGGGAAGGAGAATAGGGGCAGCAAGCTAAGCACAGAGGCTAAGCAGGAGGTCAATGATGGGGCATAGAATTGGGCAATGGAGGGCAGGAGGAGTGGACTGGTACATCATGTTAAATGGAGGGCAGTGGCAGCACATCAGACCATGCATGGCAGGAGGGAGGAGGCTAGTCCATGGATTCAGACAACAGAGGATAGGGAGGAGGTGGATGGGGCAGCAAGCTAACTGTTCAGAGAAGGTGGGTATTAGGAACGTTATTGTTTTTAAAATGTGTGTCTGTGCAAACTACTTAAAATATGAACAAGTATGCAGCATAATCTCACTTTTATTCAGGAAGAAGAGGACGTTTGTGACTGTGACTCCGGGCTCACTTGGCAGAAACACCCCCTGACCCTCCACCCCCATCGCAAAATGTAATGCTCGTGAAAAGGGTAGGTGAACGCAGTGTTATATAGAACATAGTCCTGAAAGCACGATTGAAAATGAAAACTAGATATAGTGTATGGTATAAACTATGCACCAAAAAGTGTGATATAAGATGAACCGGGGCGTGAAATATAATATGCAATACATTGTGCGCAATGACAGATTCACTGGAGAGCGGGAGATAGCACAGGCACTAGCGTGTGCTATGCGATATGCGCCTTGGAGTGTAATATGCACAGGGCAGTGTGGTGTATTCTAACTA
Source organism: Triturus cristatus (assembly GCF_964204655.1). NCBI lineage: Eukaryota > Metazoa > Chordata > Amphibia > Caudata > Salamandridae > Triturus > Triturus cristatus. Next base: position 807,288,992 of record NC_140591.1, read on the forward strand.
GTCTCTAAAGTTGTAATATAAAATATGTGCTGGGGAGTGTAACGTTGCATATGCACTGTGACAAAGATATGGATCCCAGATTGTAATATATATGGCATAGCGCTGTGCGTTATAACATAGGCATCGAGGAAGGCACGTTAGATGGGGCAATATAACCCGTGCGAAGGCAAGTGTGGCATGACATATTCACGGGGTGGTGTTACAGTGCACATGGGCTAGAGAGTGTCATAGCATACGCACTAGCTGGTGGAATACAACACAGAGGTGTGTGGCACTCGGCGGGCACTGGTGGGTGTAACACAGCATTGGGCTCAGCCAGGAGCGCGCTGTGACTCTCAAGTGAGGTTCGTCTCCTTTCCAGAGAGTAAAATAAAAAGTATTACACATCCGGCGGTGGATGTGTGTTTTATTAACAGTGAGGGTTTTTTTTTGCATAGTTTTGGTCGAATTTTTGTCGAATCCCCTTTGAATGGCTTAGTGTGTGTGTGTAATAAATGTGCCCCTCAATAGCTACCCATGTTTGTATAAATAAACGACAAGGGTGTCTACTTGGAGAGTACCCACTGACGGGGGCGCCGGCATTAGGCACGGTAGGGCGTCAGACACGTCAGAGCTTCACTAGCGGTGTAAATACATTCCACGTGGATTCATTGAATGCATAGTCGCCTTTTAATGAATATCACACAAATCATCATGGTGATAGGTACATACGGTTTGTTAGTTTCTATTTTTGAATGTGTGTATCAAAGGTTATATTAGGGTGGGAGGAGGTCTGCCACTCTATCACAAGAATGCTGTCATCAGTGATGTCATTTGAGATGTCAACAGTGATGTCACTGACCATGTCATGAGTGATGTAATATGTGAAATCCTCAACAGTGCATTGAAAAGTCCAGCTAACTATAACGCCCCTGAAACCTATGGTTTTTTCAGTGAATTTCTAAGGTTTTTTAAATGCTAATTCCTAACTATAACGTGCCTGAAACCTATGGTTTTTCCAGTGAATATATATCCAGCGTCAAACTTGAATGAAGAGACGGCACTCACGAATGAGGAGAAAAAACAGTTTTCATTGTCGGGTCTCTAAACCGTTTCGGCAAGCGCCTTTGTCAACATTCAGTGGATTGCAGTTTGATCGCGTTTTCAATAAACATCAAGCGTCATTTCCTAGTGCGGCATAATCATAGAAAGAGGACAATTTTTGCAAAGAGGGATTACACATAATAGCGGCCGCCATCTTTAAATGTTAATTAGTGCACTGTTTTAACGAACATATCGTAACGTAGTTACCCTTTTCATAAATTCATCATTTAGCCTTCAGCAAAATCCTCCACAACTTTTATTCCAATCTCATCTCACCAACTATCATGTTTCATTATGGTGCATTCAACATGATTAATAGGTTGCTTAATCACGCTCTGAATGAGCTTTCGACCTTTACTCGTTGTAACAATTCATTTACATTAATCATTAGATATCTATACTCAGAATAAAAGGAAAGAGGAGGAGGAAAACACTTTTTTTTTGTTGATAAAAGAGTGCGAACATACAACAAATCTAGTCCACATTATTAAAATCATTCTCTTGCATACTAATGCCAGCCGGCATGTCCATTTAATTCTCTTTCTATTGCTTCGATGCATATTATTTGTCATTATTCTCATGAATATAAAGTGAGCCTATCAATCTCAATGGGGTATCATAATTGAGCTCTGAATGAGCAACCATAATTTGATCCATCAGAAGTCATTGATCACAATCAAGCTTTTTATGAACAATCATAATTCATCACCCAACCTAATAATTATAGATCTATTTCATAACAGGCCTTCAATTGAGTTATCAGAATTAATTCAGTTTTGTACACAATAATGTAGTCCCACATATACAGTCATTGGTTCCAATCGTACTGCTATTCTCAGCCTAAATATACAGCTAATTCCTCTTCAGTATTTAAACCAAGAGGAATCTTTGTCTGTAGGTCTGCAATATATCGAGACTCCAGACATCTCAATCTTTTTACTCTATCCCCGCTTCTTTAATTTATTGGAATGTGATCAATGCAGAAAAAACCCAGAAGATTTCTATTCCTATAATGTTAGGTTGAAAAATGGCGAGCGACCGGATATGATGGATCTTTCTTATCAATTGCTTGCGCATGTTCCAAAATGAGAAGTTTTGCTGGGTGAATGTACTGCCTATATATAATGGTTGACATGGACACTTTAGGCAGTACACACAAAATGGTGTATTGCATGACAAGAACTTTGTAATCTTTCTGGGTTTTTTGCATCCTGGTACTGTGTAACTGAGCACCTTTGTGCTGTTCTTACATGCTTTGAACTGTGTGCATGGAAAAAATCCATTGATTTCATTTAATTCGGGATTTAATGTTATTGGGGACAGGTGACTTTGGACAATGATGTCTTTAATCGAACGACTTTTCATATAAGTTAGTTAGAATAGTTTTCCTAATCACTACATCAGTTTTCAAAATGTTCCAGTGACCTCTTAAGATTTTGTTAAGTGATGCTGCGTCACTGGAAAATGTCGTGATGAACCTAAATTCATTGGATTTTTCATCCTTGGGAATTTTACCTCTAAGCAAGACATTACGTGATATTTTAGAAGCTCTTTCTAGAGCTTGTTTTAGGACTTTTTCAGTGTATCCTCCTTTCACGTTGTTCGCCAATTCCCCCGCTTTCAAAACAGCGGGTGCAGCAGCCGCGAGGACGAACTCGCGTGACACGAAAAAAACACAGTTCAGAAACGCTGCGCACTCCGGCCATAAATTTTTAAGATGATTTATTTTTAAATAAAGGAAAACACGATCATACTGAAAAACGCATTTCAGACAGTATGATCGTGTTCGCGTTTATTTAAAAATAAATCATCTAGAAAAATTACATATATTATTATATATATATATATATATATATATATATATTTATTTATTTATCTATTTTGTTTTTTTTTCACCAACTTCCTCAATAAGGAAAACACTGCACTCCAAGGAAGTGTTAAGCTTTCAGGATTTATTTTCCGTGCATCTAATCACCATTCACCACCACCAATGCGTTTAAACCACAATCGGTCTTGCTCACGGTATGTGAGTCCATTTTTTGTGTCATGATTTATAGTTCTACACATGTTAACCAATTAGGAGGAATTATGGGAGATGTAGTTTTCTGTTCTTTCTACCGTTTTTCGGCATTCAGATTCATTCAGTTGTCTGAGGATGCGATTCAGTTCTTTTCAAAAGGGCATTTTGTATATATACTCTTTAAGGTACGCTGTACAGTTGTTATTCAGATGCACTTTTGTTTACACTCAGTGTGTTGTTGCTCATAATTGCATGTCTGATGCTCGATACTGAGGTGCGCTCAGTGCGCTTTGCCATATATATTCATATTTGCTCAGTGCATGTGAAAGTAAATCTGTGCACCGTGTTTCCTTATTTCTCCTTGCATTGAATCTGGTAATTGTACAGTCATTCTTAGTCAATCTCCTATTATGTTCACCCTTCTTATCATATCCTCTATCTGTAGTTAATGTAGCACAACAGGATCACAAGTGACTGTATAGTTCCTCATCACCATTGAGGCCAAACGGGGCCTTTGTCTTAAACCTTATAATCATTCTAGACTCCAGTCTTCGCAGTTTCATTGTTCTGTTTCCTCCTCGTTCACTTTTTGCCACAGTTGTCAAGCCAAAGTATTTGATATTTTGTCTCTTGATATCTTTATGAGTTTTTAGATGTTTCACAATTGCATAGTTGGTGTCTCCATTCTGAACAGCTTGTAGATGTTCCAAGATTCTCTTTTTCAGCGGGCAGATGGTGCTGCCTATGTACCATAATCCACATTCACAAACAATGACGTAAACTACGTATGTAGAGTCATACATGATTCTTTCCGTGATGTTAAAAGTGTTACCCATGAAGACTGTTACTTCTTTCATATTTAAGCCATGTTTACATGCCTTGCACGTGTTGCAGTGTACAAAGCCTGTTTGTTGAGTCTCCAACCAATTCTTTTCTTTCTTACTCATTGTCATATGGCTTTTCACCAATTTATCCTTTAGAGAGGGTGCCTTTCGATAAGAAATGCTCGGTTGGTTACCAATTATACGTCCAATATCCGGATCCTTCTTCAAGACATCCCAGTGTTTTTTTAGGATATCTATAATTTTAAAATTTTCTTTGCTATATGTTAATACTACTCGAATCGTGGCATTTTCCTCTTTTTGTTCTTGTTTACGTTTCAAAGTCTTTGTTCTTGGAGTGGCTCTTGCTCTTTCCTGACCCTGTTTGATGTCTTTGTTCTGGTATCCTCTTTGTTGGAATCTTATTTCTGTTTCCTTGAAAGTTTTCTCCATTTCTGTGTCATCAGAGCAGTTGCGTCTCATCCGTAAAAATTCCCCATACGGGATACTTCTTTTCAATTGTGGGGGATGGAAACTTTTACCATGTAGTTTACTGTTCGTCGCAGTTGGTTTTCTGTATATTTTGGTCTTTATTTCATCGTTCTCTATGTACACTGTTACATCCAAGAATTGAATTTCTTTGTTACTGATGTTATATGTGAATTGTAGACCTACTTCATTATTATTTAAGACTTTCATGTATTCCTCAAATTCCTTCTGGCTGCCACTCCAGATTAGGAATAGGTCGTCTATGAAACGTAGCCACAATTCCGTTTTGGCAGTGTACAGTTCATTTTCGGCTCCCCAAGCTACTAGTTTTTCCCACCAACCCATGGTAAGATTGGTGTAGCTTGGAGAGAACGAAACTCCCATCGCAGTTCCGCATGATTGGGAGTATATCTGACCATCAAATATGAAGATGTTGTTTCGAAGACATGGCTCTATCATCTCTAAGAGCATTTTTGTATGTTTTAGTTGTTGTATGTTACGTTGTTTCAAAAAGTATCCAACTGCTTGTAATCCCACATCGTGGTCAATGGAGGTATATAATGATACCACGTTGATTGTGGCTTAATAATAGCCTTCGTGCCATCCCATGTTTGATAGGATTCTCAAAAAGTCCCCTGTGTCTTTTATGTATGATGTTAGATCCATCACTATCGGTGCCAGAAAGGAATCCACATAGTCTGATACATTTTCATATGGTGAATTACAGCTTGACATAATTGGCCTTGCTGTTGGATTAATCAAGGTCTTGTGTATCTTCGGTAAAAAATACATCGTGGGCATCACAGGACTTTCGTTCTTTAAAAACATTGATTCTTCCTGTGTGAGTAGTCCTTCTTCTTGCCACCTTTTAATTCTTAACTCCAGGTTCAGTGTTAACTCATTCAGTGGATTTCCAGACAATCTCACATAGTTCTTTGCATCATCCAATTGTCTTCTTGCCTCTTTGATGTAGTCAATTTTATTTTGAATGACCACATTTCCCCCCTTGTCAGCGGGTTTGATTATAATTTTCTCATTCTTCATGAGGGTATCGATTGCTTGCCTTTCCATTTTGCTTAAATTCTCCTTTTTATTGTTGTTGTCCACTTTAACCAATGTTTCCAAATCACTCACTACTAGGTCGTGGAATATGTCTATTCTATTGCCTGGACTTAAACGGGGGCAGAATTAGGATTTAGGTTTGAAGCCACTGGGTTCTCTTTCATTTGTACATATATTCAAATTGTCCATGACTTGAGATTCCGTTAAGTCCTCATCATTTGTCATTAATCCATATGTTGTGATTAAGACAGGTATATCATTTAATGTGAGGTTACTTATTTCCGATGTTGAGGTTTTCTCTTTTATAGTTGTTGCTTTTGGGTTTCCAAGTTTGCTGAAGAATTTAGCAAGTTTTAATTTTCTAACAAATTTGTAGATGTCAATCCTAGTGTCTACATGATTGTAGTGTTGTTCAGGACAGAAGTTCAATCCATTATTTAGGACATTGCGTTCATGGGAGTTCAATTTGTTAGAAAATTAAAACTTGTTAAATTCCCCCCAAACATACATGCCCGAACCCAACACTGAATGGCATTCCCCTTGAGCGGGTAAAGACGTTTGGATATTTGGGGATCACACTCCAAGAAGATTTAGGATGGGGGGGGCAAGTTGCTCATTCTGCTTTAAAGTTGACCCAAATTACAGGTGGAATGGCTAGACTTTTCAAAGGATCGGTCTTTAAGCCAGCCGCACCAGTAATAGAAATTTTTAAACCACAAGCAAGAGCCGCTTCTATTTATGGAGCAGAACTTTGGGGTCACTCTAAAACTGATAGTTTAATAAGGATTGAAAATTCCTTTATTAGGAACTTGCTGAGCTTACCATCTAGCACCCCGCTGGTACCTATCAGGTTTGATCTCGGATTGTTACCTATGGAAGAGGTGGTGGCTTTGCGCCCAGTGTCCTACTGGAAGAGACTCTGGTCTAACCCGGAGCTAGGATCCTACCGAGAAGAATTTATGGGGGTTTGGCCCACTATTAAAAATAAGAATATTCGTTGGCTAATGTATGTTAGGGACACTTGTGCCAAGATTGGCTTTCCAGATCTATGGGGTACTCCGGAGATTTCATGCTTGGCTGTTTCTAAGGCCAAATTGGCTGCACAGTTTAGACACTTTCATCTTCAGTGCTTACATGTGAACTCAGGTGCTGGTAGGCTGACGGCCCAGTTTCTCCAGATTAAACCGAATTACAGGAGGGAGGTATTCTTAGATTTAATCTTCCCTCCTGTTGCCAGGAAGCTGTACCTCCAGTTGAGAATAGGCAGTCTACCGCTTAGGTCCTTTACTTCAAGCTGGGACCCTAACAAAAATACTACGTGTCCTGCCTGTGGCTACAGAATGGAGGATGAAAATCACGTCTTCTTCTTTTGCCCCACGTACTATTTGCAAAGAAAACGCTGGCTAAAACCAATTTGCAGAAACTTGGGTTTTAAAGAGTGTGATAAAGCTCTGCGAGTTTTGAAATATGACACCCATCCCCCAATTGTTTTTGCAGCTTCACGTTTTTTAAATGTTATGTGGATGAAACGTAGGAAATTCTGCACTAATTATTAATCATTAAGTTCAAGTATATTTCCACAAATCTTGGCAGTCTTTTTATATTATTCAATGTATTTCTGTGACTTGATCTTGATGCTTTCTTTCTTTTTTAACTTGGTTTGTAAAAATGTAAGTTACTTTTATGGCCCTTGTGGCCGAAATAAAGTATATGGAAGGAAGGATAAGAAGGGTGAACATAATAGGAGATTGACTAAGAATGACTGTACAATTATCAGATTCAATGCAAGGAGAAATAAGGAAACACGGTGCACAGATTTACTTTCACATGCACTAAGCAAATATGAATATATATGGCAAAGCGCACTGAGCGCACCTCAGTATCGAGCATCAGACATGCAATAATCAATTATGAGCAACAACACACTGAGTGTAAACAAAAGTGCATCTGAATAACAACTGTACAGCGTAACTTAAAGAGTATATATACAAAATGCCCTTTTGAAAAGAACTGAATCGCATCCTCAGACAACTGAATGAATTTGAATGCCGAAAAACGGTAGAAAGAACAGAAAACTACATCTTCCATAATTCCTCCTAATTGGTTAACATAGGTAGAACTATAAATAATGACACAAAAAACGGACTCATATCGTGAGCAAGACCGATTGTGGTTGAAACGCGTTGGTGGTGGTGAATGGTGATTAGATGCACGGAAAATAAATCCTGAAAGCTTAACACTTCCTTGGAGTGCAGTGTTTTCCTTATTGAGGAAGTTGGTGAAAATTAATAACGAGGACTGGCCCGTTCTCGACACTGGCACCCGCTATGAAAATGAGCGCTCTCCTTTGGGCTATTTGATGATTTATATATATATATACACTCCACAGTTCCCCTTTGCGAACAGGAAACACTCGGACACCCAGGTTGCTTGCAGATAGTTTATTCGGCAAGTAGAAAAACGACGCGTTTCGCCATTACGGCTTGATCACGCTCGTGTCGTACACCAACCACCATGTTTAAATTTACCTCTACATGACAAAATTAAAAGAGGGACTATAGCTGCAAATACACAACATATCAAGGCCAAGTGTGCGGCCATTTTGAAATGTTCAATATACTCCTTAAGTATCATCTATTCACACATATACTTTGTATATAAAAAATATTGTAGCTTATCATGGACAGGTTAAGTTTCTCAAACAATACATTGCTCAATATATCATTCATTTTATATTCAATTCATTAAAGGTGGATAAAATCGTGCCCGCATTGCAGATTGTGTGTAAAATACTCCGTATTACCATAGTAGCTTCCTAAAGCCCTATGTATTACACATCCCCGCCAATGTTTCTACACATACTGCCTCTGGCACATTAGTTGGTACGGCAAATGGCATCCTCAGAATAGTACGGACACTACTCTTGTTATATAATAATATGATTTCAACATAATACATATATATCTCGTGGTCAGTGCCTTGTTAGTTTGTAATTACCTATGCCATTATCCACATATCATTAAGCCCAAGTGGGCTAACATTTAGTGCAATACATTCGATATCAATATCCAAATTATCGTGATGAGTGTCCACAGTTAATGATGATGTCCATAGATCAATTATTTCTTCATTAAGCTACAAATATTCCAACAATTTGCAACAGGAAGTGCCCCCATCTGAAATAAAATAAATATAAAATAAATATAAAATCAAAAGACAGACTCCCATGCAGACCAATATATTTTCAACAGTTAATTATGCAAATGAATTGCCAATTCTTCACTTAAGTTTAGTCCCTTAGGTGCCAGACTCTCCAGATCAATAATGTATCGGGACTCCAATTTTCTGAGTGACAACTCCTGGTTGCCACCTCTTACACCCAGGTTCACAGTGTCAATTACCACCATGCGGACTAGTGTATTGTCCTGCATGTGTTTCTCATAAAAATGTCGGGGTATAGGGTATTGTTTGTTGTTGTTATGTATGGCACGCAGATGCTCCAGTACTTTATTTTTCCGCTTGGTGTTTAGTACTGCCAATATACCATTTATTACAGGGACATATCAAGACATATACACAGTAAGTAGTGTTGCATATTAACTTTTTCTTAATCACAAATTCCCTCTCTGAGTTGGGTACTAGCAGTTTTTTACAATCAATGCTATTCCTGCATGCTTTACAACTCCGGCAACATCTAAAACCCAATGTACCCATGAGTATATTTGCGTCTTGTTTGGTAACATGATTATGGCTCAGTGCATCTTTTAAAGATCGCCCTTTTCTAAAGGTGATCTGTGGGTTACAACTCAAATCCTTTTTCAAATGTTCATCCGTTAGTAGTACGTGCCAATGTTTGTTAAATATTTTACGAACCTCACTTGCCTGTCCTTAGAATGTGGTAATAAACCTAATACATTCATTACCTTCATCCTTCTTACTGGGATGTAGTAATTCATTTCTCTACTCTGGAGATTGCTTCCTGAATGATTTTATTACTGTATCCTCTCTCTTTAAACCTCTGACACATGATCGTTTCCTCGCACTTGTATGCACTTATGGTGCTGCAATTCCTTTTTGAGTGCAGTAATTCCCCATAAGGGATACTGTGCACCAAATTTCGTGGATGGCTACTGCTGGCACTTAGGATACTGTTGCCTGCCGTTTTCTTATGGAACAATTTGGTTGTCAACTGATTTCTTTCACTTCTAAACAGACATCCAAAAATTCCATTATATTTTTGTTAACATTTTCATTAAACTGTGGATTGTAACTGTTCCTATTCAGTTTATCAATGAAGACTCTGACTGTTTTTTCATCTCCACACCATACGATGAAGATATCCTCAATGTAACGCAGCCACAGGGTCACATTGCTAAATTTCACCATCTCCATGACAACCTGCTCTTCCCACCAGACCATGAATAAATTCGCATAACTGGGGGCGAAGCAGGTTCCCATTGCCGTACCCTGTGACTGCTTATACACAGCATCATCAAAGATAAAAAAGTTGTTCTGTAGACAAATTTCTATCATAGTCAGAATCATTTGTGAATGATGAAATAATGAAATCGACCTTGTTTTGAAAAAATGTTGAATAGCTTGAAGTCCGAGATCATGTTTGATACTCGTATACAAACTACAGACATCAAGGGAAACCAAGATGTAGTCACTTTCCCAATGAATTCCATCGATTATAGTTAAAAAGTGGGTGGTGTCCCTGAGGTAAGAAGGTAAATCGTGATGTATTTTCCAATAGTGCTCCTATAGAGGAGACTATGGGTCGCCCTGGAGGATTGCGGGTGTCTTTGTGCAATTTAGGAAGTAAATAAAGAATGGGTATTTTGGGATGTGCACAATACAGATAGTTAAATTCCTCCCATTCCAACAACCCTCTTTCTCTCCATTCAACCAGTGTCTCTATACATAATGTTAGCTTTCAATATCTCGGCCATATCAGACTTGTGATAACATTTGCTGTCATTAAGTTGTCTCAGACCCTCTGCCAGATATTTTAGCTTATCTAAGACAACGACGTTACCTCCTTTGTCTGATTGTCGTATTACAATGCTTTTGTCAGCTTCCAAATTATCAATAGCAGTGATTTGCTTAGCTGTTAAATTCTTTTTATTCCAAGGTATCTTCCTATACCTCATTTTATGTAAGTCATGTAAGACTCCCTTTTCAAACACATCAATGGCCTCACACTGTATGTTAGGCAGAAACACTGATTTGGGCTTAAAATGATTCCCTGGGTTACCTCCTAAGTCTTCACCCCATGCCCCCCAATCAGGTGTTGAATTTTTCATTTCAGTTTCATCCTCAGTCATAGTAGTCAGGGCATGTAACATTTCAATATCCATCATATTCAAATTACTTTCTCTGTCTCTGTTACTCACAGTTTCTAGTCTTTGTGGCTTAGTGTTGAACCATTTTTTCAATTTAAATTTTCTGGAAAACAGGAACAGATCAATTCTTGTTTGTGCATAGTTCATATTTGAAGAGGGGCAGAAGGACAGGCCAAGTGCAAGAGTCTCAATTTCATCTTTTGAAAGAGACCGCTGGGAGAGATTTACGACAGTCATATTTTCTGTTTCCTGTCCCTTGTTCCATTCCCCCTGGAGCTTTGTCTGCGTTTATTCCTCCTCTTCTAGGCTTGTTGATTCCTCCTGTTCTTCCTCTGTTTCCTCGTCCCTCTGTACCCCCCATCCTGTTGGAACTCTGTCCTGTTTTGACTTATCAACTGGAATTGTAATAAAAAATTATTTGCTCTTTTTTGTGAATCAAGTACTATTTCCTGATTTACTGCTGACGTAGAAGCATCTGATATGTTGCCATCTGATATATCACTCTCACTAATATCTTTGATCACAACAGTTTTTTTAGGTAATGCAGCCATCATTCCCACCTTTTTATCAAATAGAGGGTCATACTTCTTTTGAAATGTTAATGTCCGTCCAGATTGATAGTCTTTATAGTCACGTAAAAATTTTCTCTGTTTTTTTGCAGTGATTTCTTCCTCCAATTTATCCATTTTTATCAGTAAGTTCTTTATATGTTCTTCCAACGCCTCCTTGGGCATTACTTGACTGATTTCTGATGTCAGTGTATCAATTTCTTGGAGTAATCTGGCACGGTCCTTGAGAGCATATTTGACAAGGATTCGCATCATGGTCATAGAGCATGCTGATGAATTGTTAGACCATTCTTCTAACATATCAGTATCAGGGTCTTCGCATGTTGGGATGGTAAAAATTCGAAGACCTCTGGGAACGCGTTTCAAATCAATATAACGTTGTAAAAACTCCGCCTCCCACCATTTTGATAATTCTTTCTTATAAAGCTTCTCCAGAGTATTCAATAAATTTTGTAAATTAATTTCATCTGTGATACTGGATGTAGAATTTGATACATTGTTGCTGGGTACTGTCTGAGCAAAAAATAACTTATCCGCTGTCTGTTTTCTACGAGCTTCTAATCCACTTGCCATCATGAAAGTCTAAATCTTCCTGCAAGTAACCTGTGGATAATGGCATAGGTAATTACAAACTAACAAGGCACTGACCACGAGATATATATGTATTTTGTTGAAATCATATTATTATATAACAAGAGTAGTGTCCGTACTATTCTGAGGATGCCATTTGCCGTACCAACTAATGTGCCAGAGGCAGTATGTGTCGAAACATTGGCGGGGATGTGTAATTTATCATATTATTATCCCGGAGGAATACATAGGGCTTTAGGAAGCTACTATGGTAATACGGAGTATTTTACACACAATCTGCAATGCGGGCACGATTTTGTCCACCTTTAATGAATTGAATATAAAACGAATGATATATTGAGCAATGTATTGTTTGAGAAACTTAACCTGTCCAGGATAAGCTACAATATTTTTTATATACAAAGTATATGTGTGAATAGATGATACTTAAGGAGTATATTGAACATTTCAAAATGGCCGCACAATTGGCGTTGATATGTTGTGTATTTGCAGCTATAGTCCCTCTTTTAATTTTGTCACGTAGAGGTAAATTTAAACATGGTGGTTGGTGTACGACACGAGCGTGATCAAGCCATAATGGCGAAACGCGTCGTTTTTCTACTTGCCGAATAAACTATCTGCAAGCAACCTGGGTGTCCGAGTGTTTCCTGTTCGCAAAGGGGAACTGTGGAGTGTATGCAAGGAATTCCGGTGTTCTAACTCGGACCGCCCGTGACAGCCCGACGATTTCGCTGCCGGAGCTAGGGGAGCTGAATATATATACATATATATATATATATATTACCTACTGGCGGTCGCCAGTAGGTAGATATAGTTAGGACCTATTTTCCATAGGAAATCCGCAACATTCTATTTGGAATAACTTTGGTGCCGATTGACGAATCTTCGTGAAATTTTCCAAACTTTTGGCCAGCTCCGGTCCGCATCCTGAAAGTTTCACGGTTATTCGGTAAGCGGGGGTCGAGAAAAAAGGGGGGTCCCAAAACGCATTTTCCCATAGGACCTTTAGCCGCAGCTGCAGCCTGAACTGCTGAACGGAATTACACCAAATTTGGCAAAGAGGTAGTCCTCAGCTCAGACTCGTGCCTTTTGCTTAAATGGTGTAAATCCGTTCAGTAGTTCCTGAGAAAATTGCAGTTAAAATTACATATATATCTATGGCTTCGGAGGATCCGTGCACCCTATGAGCACCCAGCGCGCATCCTGCCGTGTACAAGCTGTATTTTAATTGGCTGCCAACACTCTGAATCAGGAATTGTTGGCAGCCATCTTGTGCCTCGGTAGAACCGAGGCACAAGAAACCCCCCAAATAAGGTCGCAAAACGCAAAAAGGGGGCAGGGTAGAATCACCCTGACCCCCTAGGCCTGCTCAGTGGGTCCCACAAGGACCCCCACGCCCAAAAAAATTTTTTTTTTTAAGAAAACTGAGAGGATGCGCGCTGGATGCGCGCATCCTGCCGATAGGGAAAAAAAACCCTGCGCTACATATGCTAATTTGCCCCCGGGAGGGCCAAATCCCGGGGGCATAATAAAAATTTAGCTCTAATATAATATTGGTGGGGGCTCATGGCCCCCCCCACAGCCCCGGGGACCGCCACTTGCGGGGCATCCTTAAAATGGGTGGGGGGGCTCTCAGGCCCACCCAGCCCCAGGGACTGCCACCCTCCGGGGCTTCAAATCATTTGGTGTGGGGGGCTCTCAGGCCCCCCCAGCCCTGGGGACCACCACCCCCTGGGGCAACTTCACAATGTGGGAGGGGGGCCACGCGGCCTCCCTCCTGGAGCCTTGTATTGGCCCTGGGGACCACCACCCCCCAGGGCCGGCTCCTGCAGTGTCCCGGGATGCCCACCCCCGGGACACTAGTTTGCAATGACAGAGCGGTTGCCTCGCGGCTCCCGCCCTGTCATTGCAAACTGCTTTGCTTCATTGAAGCGAGAGCAGCGAAACCTGCTCTCGCTTCAATGAAGCAAAGCAGACTGCTTTTCCATATAGGGAGCAGCATGTTAGCTGCTCCCCATGTGGAAAAGCAATGCCGGCTCCTGCAGGAGGCGGGGAGCTGGCTGGGACCGTGGGGGGATTGGGGACCCCCCCACGGTCCCCAACGAGAGGCCAGGCCCCCCTTCACCATTATGAAAAAAAAAAAAGAACAATGGCCGGCCCCGGGGGATGGTGTCCCCGGGGCAAATTATGGCCTCAGTAGGGGGACCACGCCCCCTTCCCGATTTAAAAAAAATAATAATAATAATTGGGGGCAGGCCCTGGGGGATGGGGTCCCCAGGGCAAATAAATTAGAAAAAGAAGGGGGGCTACACAGCCCCCCTTTTTTGAAAAAATTGTTTTTTAAAAAGACGGGATCCGGCCGGAGGCCACGCCCCCTCCTTACACCACTCTGCAAACGCGCACCCTGGCGCGTTTGCAGAGGGGGACACCACTCTGCAAACGCGCCCCCTGGCGCATTTGCAGTGGGGAACTAATTCCCCTTGAATACTGGGGGTCCCTGGGGTCCAACTAGCCCACCAGGAACCTCCAGTATGCGCCAGGGGGCTGCGTTGCAGAGAGGTGTAATGAGGCCACGCCCCTTTTTACACCTCTCTGCAATGCAGCTCAGTGGCGCTTACTGGAGATACCTGGTGGCCTAATTGGCCACCAGGCGACCTCAGGATTCAATGGGACTTAATCCCCCAACTTAAAACGCGCCACGGGCGTGTTTGCCCAGTGGTGAAGGTAGGGGGCGGGGCCTGAGGTGATACTGTGCAAACACGCCCTGTGGCGCGTTTTAAGTTGGGGAATTCATTCCTCTTCAATCCAGAGGTCCCCTAGGGGCCAACTAGCCCACCAGGTACCTCCAGTAAGCGTCACGGAGCTGCGTTGCAGAGTGTTGTAAAAAGGGGCATGGCCTCTGAACACCTCTCTGCAATGCAGCTCCCTGGCGCATACTGGAGGTACCTGGTGCGCTAGTTGGCCCCCAGGGGACCGCAGGATTGAAGAGGAATTAATTCCCCAACTTAAAACGCGCCACAGGGCGTGTTTGCACACGTCACCTCAGGCCCGCCCCCTTCCTTCACTATTGTACAAATATTCCTCTAAAATCAGCCGAACTACGAATTCCGATTTACTCACCTGCTATCAGGAGAGAACCCAGTGCTGCATCTTTTAGCCCAGCACTGACCCTGAAAAGTAATTCTAAGCGTACTTACCAGTAAGTTGTATTTCCTTCCATAGGAATCCATTGTGTGGTTTTCACCAGAAAAGTTTCTAAGTGTCCAATTTTGAAACGTACAAATATTCCTCTAAAATCAGCCGAACTACGAATTCCGATTTACTCACCTGTTATCAGGAGAGAACCCAGGGCTGCATCTTTTAGCCCAGCACTGACCCTGAAAAGTAATTCTAAGCGTACTTACCAGTAAGTTGTATTTCCTTCCATAGGAATCCAGTGTGTGGTTTTCAGCAGAAAAGTTTCTAAGTGTCCAATTTTGAAATATACAAATATTCCTCTAAAATCAGCCGAACTACGAATTCCGATTTACTCACCTGTTATCAGGAGAGAACCCAGGGCTGCATCTTTTAGCCCAGCACTGACCCTGAAAAGTAATTCTAAGCGTACTTACCAGTAAGTTGTATTTCCTTCCATAGGAATCCATTGTGTGGTTTTCACCAGAAAAGTTTCTAAGTGTCCAATTTTGAAACGTACAAATATTCCTCTAAAATCAGCCGAACTACGAATTCCGATTTACTCACCTGTTATCAGGAGAGAACCCAGGGCTGCATCTTTTAGCCCAGCACTGACCCTGAAAAGTAATTCTAAGCGTACTTACCAGTAAGTTGTATTTCCTTCCATAGGAATCCATTGTGTGGTTTTCAGCAGAAAAGTTTCTAAGTGTCCATTTTTGAAACGTACAAATATTCCTCTAACATCAGTCGAACTACAAATTCCGATTTACTCAGCTGTTATCAGGAGAGAACCCATGGCTGCATCTTTTAGCCCAGCACTGACCCTGGAAAGTAATTCTAAGCGTACTTACCAGTAACTTGTCTTTACTTCCATAGGAATCCATTGTGTGGTTTTCAGCAGAAAAGTTTCTAAGTGTCTATTTTCACAAACTAAAAATATTCCTAAAAACACATTCTTTCAACTGTTTACAGGAGATTCACCAGTGCTGGATCCAGGATCCACCACTGAGTAAGAAAAAGTAACGATAACACTACTTACCTGCCAAGAGAAATTTCTGCCATAGGATAACATTGGTGATTCTATGTGAAAAAAATTCTGTCAACTTTTAAAATACAATAATATTCCTTAAAAATCACTACTGTAACCAAAACGCTTTTACTCAACTGTTCACAGGAGATGTCCAAGGACTGAATCTAGGATCCAGTCCTGTGGTTAGAAAAGTAATCCATAAAGTAACTAATTGCATTTGACTAGAAATTCACATTGAGCTCAATGTTGCATTGCGTTTGAAATTGCGTTGCCCATTGCAACAACTGTAACTACTGTACTTAAAAGTCCATTGCCTATTTGCAAAGTATTTCAACTAAAGTAATTCATTCTGAGAAAGTATATTTTGTATTGCAATATGTAATTATATTGTAATTTTAAAAAAAATCTAAAAACAAATAGTTTAAAAAATGTAGTAAATCAGTATAAAAAAATCAGTATAACAATTAATACATTAAAGATTTTCATTTACAAAACCTTTGAAATTCACTGAAAAAAACAGGTTTTAGGCCTGATATAGTTAGGAATTAGCATTTAAAAAACCTTTGAAATTCACTGAAAAAAACATAGGTTTCAGGCCTGATATAGTTAGGAATTAACATTTAAAAAACCTTAGAAATTCACTGAAAAAAACAATAGGTTTTAGGGGTGTTATAGTTAGCTGGACATTTCACTCGAACAAAACCATTGAAATTCCTCCGATATAGTTAGTTGTACTAACTACATCTCGCTTCAGAGTCGTGCCTTTTGCTTAAATGGTGTAAACCGTTCAGTAGTTCCTGAGAAAATCAAAAGTAAAATCACATATATATCTGGGCAGAGCCTAACCACACATCTCATTGTGAGATCTGATTGGCTGTCAACACTTCATCCAAGAAGTGTTGGCAGCCATCTTGGGACCAATATACATGATAGCACCTCATTAAAAAGCATTGCAGTTAATAGAAGGTTTTAAGACTTTAGTTACATTATAAATCATTTGTTGATGGTACCATACTCATTTTAGGAATTGTGGTATGTTCTAAGGTGATTTTACCATGTGAAAAAGCCTTCTGCTGGGATATCATGAATCATGTTTGAGAGAAAACTATTTTCACATGCTTTTCCCACAGAGGTTTGGAAGGTGATCTATAAGCTAAACTGAGAGCATATTTTCTGTAAATTCACATTATCTTTCTTAGTCATGTGAGAATGAAGTCTGACATTCTCAGTAAAACTTGTACATCCAACAAGGGCAGAGACTGTCAGTTGATTCCTTTGTGTTCTACTGCAGCTTCCCAGAGTGTTCCAAAGAACAACTAGAGCGCTAACACTCCTACTTATGATAAACGTATGGCACACCTGAAGCCATCTTGATTCGAATAAAGTGGTAACTCTTAAAACATTTAATTTAAAAAGGAACAAAATGAGGGGGTTCATTTTGCCATAGAATGTATGATTAGTGCTGCAGAAAGAAAAATTAGGGCACATTTTGAGAGACTTCTCAAATCCTCTTCTATTTCATTAAAGAATTCTGACATGCAGACTGAAACATGCACTTTCAATACCAGCAGCAGACTTCCTGGTGAGCAGTAGCTTTACTACAGTGATCTAATGAGCACCTAGAGTGCTAACATTCAGAATTTATGGCAAATGTGTGACACATCTGAATGCCTTCTTGATGGAACCAAAATAAACAAGCATTGAAAATGCAATAGGTCTCGCCCTCGTTTAAGTTAAAGCAATTATGTTTGTAATTAGGTGGCTTTTTAGCTTTGCTTGTATTAGAGTTTTTCAAACTTTCATGTACATACCATTCATATGTATGCATATATGTATATGTATATACTTGCATGCATTTATATTTATATAGATATGCAGATTATATTTATATGTTTATATATGTATATATATATATATATATATATATATACACTCATACATTATCTACTGGCGGTCGCCAGTAGATAGTTATAGTTAGGACCAAGTTCCCATAGGAAATCTGAAAATTCTATTTTGAATAACTTTGGCGCCGGTTGACTTATGTTCGTGAAATTTTCAAAACTAATGGGGCGCTCCGCTAAGCTCCTACCCTGAAAGTCTCGGGGTGATTCGTCAAGCGGGGGCTGAGAAAAAAGGGGGGTCCCAAAACGCGTTTTCCCTATGCATTTTCCCATAGGACCTTTAGTCGAAGGTACAGCCCGAACGGCTGATCAGAATTACTTGAAATTTGGCAAAGAGGTAGTCCTCAGGTCAGGCATGTGCCTTTTGCATATATGGTGTAAATCCGTTCAGTAGTTCCTGAGAAAATCAAAAGTAAAATCATATACATATCTGGGCGGAGCCTAACCACACATCTCATTGTGAGATCTGATTGGCTGTCAGCACTTCATCCAAGAAGTGTTGGCAGCCATCTTGGGACCAATATACATGATAGCACCTCATTAAAAAGCATTGCAGTTAATAGAAGGTTTTAAGACTTTAGTTACATTATAAATCATTTGTTGATGGTACCATACTCATTTTAGGAATTGTGATATGTTCTAAGGTGATTTTACCATGTGAAAAAGCCTTCTGCTGGGATATCATGAATCATGTTTGAGAGAAAACTATTTTCACATGCTTTTCCCACAGAGGTTTGGAAGGTGATCTATAAGCTAAACTGAGAGCATATTTTCAGTAAATTCACAGTATCTTTCTCAGTCCTGTGAGAATGAAGTCTGACATTCTCAGTAAAACGTGTACATCCAACAAGGGCAGAGACTGTCAGTTGATTCCTTTGTGTTCTACTGCAGCTTCCCAGAGTGTTCCAAAGAACAGCTAGAGCGCTAACAGTCTTACTTATGACAAAGGTATGGCACACCTGAAGCCATCTTGATTGGAATTAAGTGGTAACATTTAAAACATTTAATTGAAAAAGGAACAAAATGAGGGGGTTCATTTTGCCATAGAAATTATGATTAGTGCTGCAGAAAGAAAACTTAGGGCACATTTTGACTTCTCAAATCCTCTTCTATTTCATTAAAAAGTTCTGACATGCAGACTGAAACATGCACTTTGAATACCAGCAGCAGACTTCCCTGGTGAGCAGTAGCTTTGCTACAGTGATCTAATGAGGAACTAGAGTGCTACCTTTCAGAATTTATGGCAAATGTGTCACATCTGAATGCCTTCTTGATGGAACCAAAGTAAACAAGCATTGAAAATGCAATAGGTCTTGCCCTCGTTTAAGTTAAAGCAATTCTGTTTGTAATTCGGTGGCTTTTTAGCTTTGCTTTTATTAGTGTTTTTCAAAATTTCATGTACATAACATGCATATATGTATATGTATGCATGGATTTATATTTGTATTTATATAGACATGCAGATTATATATATGTTTATATATGTATGTATATATATATATACACATACATATATATAAATGCATATGCATATATGTGCATATGTGTGCGTGTAGAGAGGTAGAGAGAGGTAGAGAGGTAGAGGTGTAGAGGTAGAGACGTAGAGGTAGAGAGGTAGAGGTAGAGAGGTAGAGAGTAGTAGAGAGAGAGGTAGAGAAAGGTAGAGAGGTAGAGAGTAGAGGATGAGTAATAGAGAGTAGAGAGTAGAGAGAGAGTAGTAGAGAGTAGTAGAGAGAGTAGCAGAAAGTGAGTAGGAGAGAGTAGTAGAGTGAGTAGTAGAGAGTGAGAAGTAGAGAGTAGTAGAGAGGAGTAGTAGAGAGTGAGTAGTAGAGAGTAGTAGAGAGTGAGAAGTAGAGAGTAGTAGAGAGTAGTAGAGAGTGAGTAGTAGAAGGAGTAGTAGAGAGTAGTAGAGAGTGAGTAGTAACGAGTAGTAGAGAGTGAGTATTAGAGAGTGAGTAGTAGAGAGTAGTAGAGAGTGAGTAGTGGAGATTGAGTAGCAGAGAGAGAGTAGTAGAGAATGTGTAGTAGAGAATGAGTAGTAGAGTGAGTAGTAGAGAGTAGTAGGGAGAGTAGTAGAGAGTGAGTAATAGAGAGTAGTAGAGAGTGAGTAGTATAGAGTAGTAGAGAGAGAGTAGTAGAGAGTGAGTAGTAGAGAGTGAGTAGTAGAGAGTAGTAGAGAGTGAGTAGTAGAGAGTAGTACAGAGTGAGTAGTAGAGAGTGATTAGTAGAGAGTAGTGGAGTAGTAGAGAGTGAGTATTAGAGTGAGTAGTAGGGAGTAGTAGAGAGTGAGTAGTAGAGTGAGTAGTAGAGTGAGTAGTAGAGAGCAAGTAGTAGAGAGTGTGTAGTAGAGAGAGAGTAGTAGAGAGTAGTAGAGAGTGAGTAGTAGAGAGTGAGTAGTAGAGAGAGTAGTAGAGTTGTAGAGAGTCAGTAGTAGAGTGAGTAGTAGAGAGTGAGTAGCAGAGAGAGTAGTAGAGAGTAGTAGAGTGAGTAGTGTAGAGTAGTAGAGAGTGAGTAGTAGAGAGAGTAGTAGAGTGAGTAGTTGAGAGTGAGTAGTAGAGAGTGAGTAGTAGAGAGTAGTAGAGAGTAGTGGAGTAGTAGAGAGTGAGTAGTAGAGAGTAGTAGAGTGAGTAGTAGAGAGGGAGTAGTAGAGAGAGTAGTAGAGAGTAGTAGAGAGTGAGTAGTAGAGTAGTAGAGAGTGAGTGGTAGAAAGTAGTAGAGAGTAGTAGAGAGTGAGCGGTAGAGAGTGAGTAGTAGAGAGTAGTAGTAGAGAGTAGTAGAGTACTAGAGAGTAGTAGAAAGTGAGTAGTAGAGAGTGAGTAGTATAAAATGGTAGCTAGTGAGTAGTAGAGAGTGAGTAGTTTAATTTAAAAGGAACACAATGAGGAGGTTCATTTTGCCATAGAAATTATGATTAGTGAGGAAAAAAGAAAAATTAGGGCACATTTTGAGTGACTTCTCAAATCCTCTTCTATTTCATTAAAAAATTCTGCCATGCAGACTGAAACATGCACTTTCAATACCAGCAGCAGACTTCCCTGGTGAGCAGTAGCTTTACTACAGTGATCTAATGAGCAACTAGAGTGCTACCATTCCGAATTTATGGAAAATGTGTGACACATCTGAATGCCTTCTTGATGGAATCAAAGTAAACAAGCATTGAAAATGTAATAGGTCTCGCCCTCGCTTAAGTTAAAGCAATTCTGTTTGTAATTAGGTGGCTTTTTAGCTTTGCTTGTATTAGAGTTTTTCAAACTTTCATAATACATACCATGGATATGTATGCATATATGTATATGTTTGCATGAATTTATATTTATATAGATATGCAGATTATATTTATATGTTTATACATGTAACGCTCCAAGTTCCACAAAATGAACAAAGGACCAGCACTCCGGTTAGATTTTAATCCCAATTCGGATTTATTGGTGCAAACAGACGCGTTTCAGCCGTAGCTTTCGTCAGTGTCGGCTCGCGTTCAAAAACGGAAATTGATTTATATCTTATTCTGTAAACATAAACGAGGGACCAATTCAATGTAACTTTGGTCGCCATCTTTAAACATGCAAAATTACATTTCATTCATGTTGCACGTTCCTTATAATCAAATTAAACTCGTAATTCATTCAATTCTTTAGCTTTAAATTGCATGTTTAACAATTCATCAATTCATTCTCGATGAGGCATCTCATTATCATCATATACCAAAAGTATAAAGCCCTGGATGGGCATACCCCGAGATTGCATGTTCACAATATCATTAGTGCACTTTTAAACGAGACATCTCATTACTTCATTAATCACATTTATATAAGTTTTACAGTTTTTCCTTAATTTCTATTCAGCTCAAATGTAGGAACACACTGACAAGATAGTTTCTCATAAATGGGTAATTAGTTCCTCCCCTGAATTAAGTCCCTCGGGTGTTTTTGTTTGGAGTTCAATAATATACCTGGATTCCAGGCGCCTCAGAGCTTTTTCCCTTTCTCCACCTCTGATATCTTTAGGTATGCAATCCAGACTGAAAAAACTGAGGAGAGTTCTATCACTATTGTGGTGAGAGGCAAAGTGTCGTGCAACAGGGTAATTGACATCTCTATTTGCAATTGCCCTTTGATGTTCTAGGATGCGCATCTTAACCGCATTTACCGTACTACCTATATAACGGTAGTTGCAGGGGCATTCGAGGCAATATACCACAAAAGGTGTAGTGCAAGTTATGAACTTAGTAATCTTTTTTGGAATTTTACATCCCGGAATAGTGTACATGATGGTCTTTCTACTTGCCTGGCACGCCTTACATTTCCCACAGGGAAATGAACCTTGAAGGTCCCTCAGTCCCAAGGTGGAAACAGATGGTTTTTTTAGGTGACTTTGTACTAGTAGATCTTTTAGGGATCTTGATTTCCTAAAAGTAATTTGAGGATAATTAGTCAGAGAACTACCTATAGTAGTGTCCGTTTTGAGAATCCTCCAATGCCTTCGTCATATCGATCTTATCCTCATGGCTGATGAAGAATAAGTAGTAATTAACCTAAGGCTTCCTGCCTCATCTTTCTTCTTGGGACTGTCTTTTAACAAGGTTAGTCTTGTCACTTCCTTGACTTTCAATTGTGCCACATTCAATACCTTTTGTGAATATCCTCTAGCTTTAAAGCGTCTAACGCTGTCATTAGCTGCTTGGTCAAAATCCTCATCCATTGAGCAATTCCTTTTTATTCGTAGCAATTCGCCATACGGAATGCTATTTATCAGGTTTCTCGGATGGCTACTCCCGCCATGCAAAATAGAGTTGCCTGCTGTGGTCTTTCTATACAGTGATGTCTGAATCATACCTGCTTTTACAAAGACTTTTATGTCTAGAAAGTGTATTTCCTTATCACTCATTTCATGGGTGAATCGCAGGTTAAGGTTGTTTACATTGAGAGCAGTAATATATTCTTCTGCTGATTGTTTGGACCCCTTCCAAATAACGAAGAGGTCGTCAATGTAACGACGCCAGCAGACAACTTGGTCCATCCAATTGCTATTGTCATCTGCCCAGGCTACCTGCTTCTCCCACCAGCCTACGAATAGATTTGCATAGCTGGGGGCGAAGCAGGTGCCCATTGCAGTACCCATTGTCTGTCGATACCTCTGATCTTGGAAAACAAAGATGTTATTGTTCAAGCAAAAATCAATAAACTCCAGTAACATTTCATTGTGATCTAGAAACCTCGCTGGTCGTTGCCCTAAGAAGAATTTTACAGCCATCAGGCCATCCTGATGTTTTATGCTCGTATATAAATTACAAACATCCATAGTTATCATCAGAAAATCATTTTCCCATGTAATGCCCTGCATCTGTTTCAGAAAGTCCTTAGTGTCCTTCGTGTAAGAACTTGTCTGAACAACCAAAGGTGCTAAGAAATGATCGATAAATTTGGACATGTTCTCAGTCATACCTCCAATAGAGGACACTATTGGCCTTCCAGGTGGATTCACAGTGTCTTTGTGCACCTTCGGTAAGTGATAAAATGTAGGCATCTTTGGATTTTTGTTTTGTAAAAACAATAATTCTTCCCTGGACAACGTTCCTCTTTCGAACCACTTTAGAATCAAATTGGCATAGTTCTGAATGCTGATCTTGTACTCTTTTTCAGTTGTTAGGGCATAGTTAGCTTCATCCTGTAATTGACGGAGAGCTTCTTTACAATAACCTGTGTAAGTCTGTATGACAACATTACCGCCCTTATCTGAAGGTTTTATGATTATAGAAGCATCCTGTTGTAAATTCTGTATTGCCTTTCTTTGGTTCAAGGATAAGTTCCATTGTCGTTGATTTTTGCTTTTGCAACTTCCCTCTCTGTTTCTGAGTTCTTTGAGGTCCTGAATTACTGATTCCGAGAATATATCAATGGCATCCGTAGGTAGTTGTGGAAGGAAACGTGAAGGTGGTCTGAAGGGGGTTTTTTCCCCAACTTGGATTATTCCCATATCAGTTGCACGTTGTCGGTTGTCCTTTGTTTGTGGTAACTGGGAGCCGCTTTCTTCACCCAGCTCCTCCAAAATTGCCAATGTTTCCAAATCGCGAACACTCATTTCACATGGCTCTGTTGTTACAAGCCGTCTCCCTTTTTGGATCGTTTCGCTTTGTTGCGCAGGATTTCTTTGTTTGAAAAATTTCATTAGTTTTAATTTTCGTACAAATTTGAATAAGTCTATTCGCGTTTGGGTATACTCATAGCAGCTAGTGGGACAAAAAGTTAAACCAAGTTTGAGTACCTTTTCTTCTTCCGTACTCAAGGTCCTAGGTGAAAGATTAATAATGTTCAGACTGTCTTCTATTTCCGATTGTATCGTCCCCTTCGATTCCTGGCACCTCTTGCTCCAGCCCTTGTGTTTTCTTCCGCCCCTCCTTTGGATGCGGTTGTGTTTGCAGATTGTTCCGGGGGACGACCTTTCCCCCCTCTTAGCCAGGATTGCCTGATGAGATCAAACTCCTCGTGAAAAGAAGGTTGCTGGGTTTGTCGAGGTGCGGTACCGGAGCCTTCTTCCTCCGATTGTTCCGCGCTGGTCACCTCCGATTCCGAAGTGACTGTGGCCTCGATCGGTTTGCCCGCCTGTGCTCTCAGGTTTCGACGGGATACATCAAACCTCCTGGCGAAGATTAAAATCCTTCCTTTTTCATAATCTTGGGCATCCCGGTCAAATTTTTGTTGTTTCCTTAGTTGTATCTTTTTCTCATAGGTGGCTAGTCTTTTTTACATCTGCTCCTTCTCTTCATCATGTTTTACTTGTTCCGTTGACTCCAGGATTATTTTCTCCAAGGACTCGATATCCCTCAATGCTTTCTCACGGTCCTTCCATGCATATTTTATTAACATTTTCAGCATGCCTTCTGATGTATGGGCTGTGAATTCCGCCCACTCAGTCAATAAATCCGGGTCCGGATTCTCATAGGATGGTTTATACATGTATATATATATATATTCACTGAAAAAACCATAGGTTTCACACACGTTATAGTTAGGAATTAGCATTTAAAAAACCTTGCAAATTCACTTAAAAAACCATAGGTTTCACACATGTTATACTTAGGTGGATATTTCACTCGTAAAAAACCAATGAAATTCCCCCGTTGTAGTTAGTTCAGATAACTATAACTCGCGCGCCCGCAATCCACTGCTCATGACGTCACATATTACATCACTCATGACATGGTCAGTGGCATCACTCATGACATCACTGATGACATCATCCTTGTGATAGAGTGGCGGTCGCACGAGTTATAGTTATCTGAACTAACTACAACGGGGGAATTTCATTGTTTTTTTACGAGTGAAATATCCACCTAACTATAACATGTGTGAATCCTATGGTTTTTTAAGTGAATATATATATATATACATATATATGTATATATTCTGTGAAAAAACCATAGGTTTCAGGCACGTTATAGTTAGGAATTAGCATTTAAAAAACCTCAGAAATTCACTGAAAAAACCATAGGTTTCAGGGGTGTTATAGTTAGCTGGACTTTTCACTTGTACAAAACCATTGAAATTCCCCCGTTATAGTTAGTTCAGCTAACTATAACTCGCGCGCCCGCAATGCACTGCTGATGACGTCACATATTACATCACTCATGACATGGTCAGTGACATCACTCATGACATCACTGATGACATCTCAAATGACATCACTGATGACATCACTGATGACATCATCCAGTGAATGTGTGTGTTTCTGAAAATTAAATATGTTTTATATATGTATATCTCAAGGTCGATGGAAGAATAAATGGGTATATAAGTGTCTAAATGGATGATTTGTTTTTGAAAAATTGATTGTGTAACTGACTGATTAAGTGTTTCATAGTGAATACATGGCTTAGTGAGTAATATTTAAATATGTAAATATCTGTATCAGTCTCTCACTTTGTGTATAAGTGGCCGCATGGGTTGGTGAGTAGCTACATGGGTGTTTATATAGGTTATTAGTTGGTTTTATGAGTATCAGTCTGAGTGTCTGCATGGTTCGGTGGGGGTATTACGTAGTGCATAGGTGCATGAATGAATGACTCACTCTTTGTATGTGTTGAAGACAGCATGTGTGCAGGACTCTATGGGTGGATGAGTGAGTGTATGGGTGTGTTAGTGAGTGAATGACTGTCTCAATAGTGTCTTTATGAGTAACTACATATGTTTTAAACTAGTATATGTGACTATTGGTGTATATAAGCGAGTATATGTGACAGTGAGAGATTGAAAGAGTTCCTATATGAATAAGTATGTGTTTCTATAAGTGATTGTTTAAAAGACTAAGTATGTGTAAGTTTCCGTAGAAGTAAGTGTGGTGGTGTGTGTATAACTGTATATGCAAGTAAATGTATGTTTGATTCTTTATTAGCATGAGTGACTATGTGTGTGAGTACCTCTATGGATGAGTGGCATTGTGTAACAGGATGTATAGGTGTACGAGTACATATGATGAGTGAGTACATGTATGAGTGACTGTATAGGACTGTTGGTGAATGAGTGGATGTGTATGTAGATCTTAGAATTGTAACTGGTATTGGTATGTCCATTGTTTTTAAAATTTTAATTTCTATTTTTGAATGTGTGTATCAAAGGTTATATTAGGGGAAGAGGAGGTCTGCCACTCTATCACAAGGATGATGTCATCAGTGATGTCATCAGTGATGTCATTTGAGATGTCATCAGTGATGTCATGAGTGATGTCACTGACCATGTCATGAGTGATGTAATATGTGACGTCATCAGCAGTGCATTGCGGGCGCGCGAGTTATAGTTAGCTGAACTAACTATAACGGGGGAATTTCAATGGTTTTGTACAAGTGAAAAGTCCAGCTAACTATAACACCCCTGAAACCTATGGTTTTTTCAGTGAATTTCTGAGGTTTTTTAAATGCTAATTCCTAACTATAACGTGCCTGAAACCTATGTTTTTTTCTGTGAATTTCAAAGGTTTTTTAAATGCTAATTTCTAACTATGCCTACAGAGATAGGACATGTGAAGAAAGAAGAAAAAATGCACAGGAAGAAACAAAAGAAGTGCAGAAAGAAGCAACAGAAGTCCTCAAATACGAAGATAAGTGCAGGAAGAAGGATAACGTGCAGAAAGAACAAAAAGAAGAGCAGAAAGAAGCCTTGTTGCAAAATCATCCTGTACCCTCAACTTTTTCAGACGGATACTGGTGGTAACTGAGTCTGACTAACCAGTCCTAGAGCCAGTGCTATGTTAAAAGACACTTAGAATACAGTGAAAACACCTACATACACTAGGGAACATTATGCGTTGGGGTCCCCCTGTGATTAGCATGACCTCCTCTGTAAGCCCCTAGTGTATAATAGGGCATGGGGATTAAAACTACCTCTTAAAACAGGCCACAGGGCGTTTTTGCACACGTTAACTCAGGCCTCGTCCCCTCCCTTCACCACTGTGTAAACACGCCCTGTGTCCATTTTTAGTTGGGAGATTAAGTTCATTTGAATCCTGAGGGTCCCTAGGGTCCAACTAGCCCACTAGGTACCTCCAGTAAGTGCCACAGAGCTGCGTTGCAGAGAGGTGTAAAAAGTGGCACGGCCTGGACCACCTCTCTGCAATGCAGCTCAGTGGCGCTTACTGGAAGCACTTGGTGGGCTAGTTAGCCCCCAGGGGCCCTCAGTATTGAAGGGAAATTATATCCCCAATTTAAAACGTGCCATAGTGCGTGTTTGCACACGTCACCTCAGGCCCCGTCCCCTCCCTTCACCACTGTGTAAACGCGCCCTGTGGCTGTTCTAAGTTGAGAGATTAAGTCCCCCTGAATCCTAAGGGTCCCTAGGGTCAAACTAGACCACTAGGTACCTCCAGTAAGCGCCACAGAGCTGCGTTGCAG
The DNA here is from genome assembly GCF_964204655.1 of Triturus cristatus. Lineage (NCBI taxonomy): Eukaryota > Metazoa > Chordata > Amphibia > Caudata > Salamandridae > Triturus > Triturus cristatus. The sequence goes on from NC_140591.1 coordinate 807,316,960, forward strand.
AGAGGTGTAAAAAGGGGCTTGGCCTCAGAACACCTGGCTGCAGCGCAGCTCCCTGGCGCATACTGGAGATGCCTGTTGGGGGCGCGTTTGCAGAGTGCTGCACGGAGGGGGCATGGCCTCCGGCACGATGCCAGTCTTTTATTTATTTTAGTTTTTTAAGAAGGGGGGCTGTTTGGTTCCCCTTCTTATTCTAATTTATTGGCCCTGATGACCCCATCCCCCAGGGCCAGTCTCCTAATGATATTTTTTTGACCCCAATCCCCAGGGCCGGCCACTGTTTTTTATTATTTTAAAAAAATATATATTTATAGACACACCTAGGACATGCTGGACAAACCGTACGTACCTATCACCATGACGATTTGCGTGATATTCATTAAAAGGCGACTATGCATGCAATGAATCCACGTGGAATGTATTTACACCACTAGTGAAGCTCTGACATGTCTGATGCCCTACCGTGCCTAATCCTGGTAGACACCCTTGTCGTTTATTTATACAAACATGGGTAGCTATTGACGGGCACATTTAATACACATGCACACCAAGCCATTCAAAGGGGATTCGACAAAAATTCGACCAAAACTATGCAAGAAACCCCCCTCACGGTTAATAAAACACACATCCACTGCCGGATGTGTAATACATTTTATTTTACTCTCTGGAAAGGGGACGAACATCACTTGAGAGTCACAGCGTGCTCCTGACAGAGCCCAATGCTGTGTTACACCCACCATTGCCTGCCGAGTGCCACACACCTCTGTGTTGTATTCCACTAGCTAGTGCATATGCTATGACACTCTCTAGCCCATGTGCACTGTAACACCACCCCGTGAATATGTCATGCCACACTTGTCTTCGCACGGGTTATATTGCCCCATCTAACGTGCCTTTCTCGATGCCTATGTTATAACGCACAGTGCTATGCCATACATATTACAATCTGGGATCCATATCTTTGTCACAGTGCATATGCAACGTTACACTCCCCAGCACATATTTTATATTACAACTTTAGAGACTAGTTAGGTTACACAACACTGCCCTGTGCATATTACACTCCAAGGCGCATATCGCATAGCACGCGCTAGTGCCTGTGCTATCTCGCGCTCTCCCATGAATCTGTCATTGCGCACAATGTATTGCATATTATATTTCACGCCCGGTTCATCTTATATCACACTTTTTGGTGCATAGTTTATACCATACACTATATCTAGTTTTCATTTTCAATCGTGCTCTCAGGACTATGTTCTATATAACACTGTGTTCACCTACCCTTTTCACGGGCATTACATTTTGCGATAGGGGGTGGAGGGTCAGGGGGTGTTTCTGCCAAGTGAGCCCGGAGTCACAGTCACAAACGTCCTCTTCTTCCTGAATAAAAGTGAGATTATGCTGCATACTTGTTCATATTTTAAGTAGTTCGCACAGACACAATGTTTTAAAAACAATAAAGTTCCTAATACCCGCCTTCTCTGAACAGTTAGCTTGCTGCCCCATCCCCTTCCTCCCTATCCTCTGTTGTGTGAATCCATGGACTAGCCTCCTCCCTCCTGCCATGCATGGTCTGATGTGCTGCCACTGCCCTCAATTTAGTATGATGTACCAGTCCACTCCTCCTGCCCTCCATTGCCCAATTCTATGCCCCATCATTGACCTCCTGCTTAAACTCTGTGCTTAGCTTGCTGCCCCTATTCTCCTTCCCCCTGCCCTCCGATGTCTTTGTGCTTGCCCCTGCTCCATCCTTTTTGCCCACCATGTCCCATGGACCTGCCACTCCTATCTACTCTGAGTGTTCTGTTGAGCTGCCACTCCCCTCCCACCTGCCTAGCATTGTCAGATGACTGTAACCTGTCCCTGCCACCTCCACCCTGCCTGTCCACATGCCATGCCCCTATCCTCTTCCTCCTGTCCTACATGGTCCATTGTACTGCCACACCCTTCTGCCCTCCCTGGTCTGTTGTGCTGCAACTGCTCCTCCTGCCTGCCCCGTGTGGTCTGTTGTGAGGTCCCTTCCCCTGAACTTTCTTGTCTGTGCACAGGTCCTGACCCTTCCTTCTATCCTCCATCGTCCTTTGTGCATGCCCCTCCACCCTCCTTCTTGCCCATCATAGCCATTGTGCTGCCACTAACCCTCCCACTTGCCATGCATGGTCTTCTGTGCTGCCATGGCCCCTCCCACCTTCCCTGTGTGGTCAGTTAGCTGCCCCTGACCCCCTCCCACCTTCCCTCCATGGTCTGTGTGTATGCCATCACAGTCTCACTGTTGCTCTTCATGGTGTGTCTTGCTTCTAGTGCCCATCCTGCCTGACCTCCATGGCTATCTTGCTGCTCCTGCCCTGCCCCCTTGCCCCCAGCCCTACTCCCTCCCTCCTGGCTTGTCTGTTCCATTATAATGCCCCTGATCCGTCCCTTCTGCCCTTTATGGTCTGTTATACTGCAGCTTTCTCTCCTGTCTGTCCATTATGGTCAGCTAGCTACCATTGCCTCTTGCCCCTCTGTTCTCTGTTGTCCATGTGCATGGTCCTGTCCCCTCCCTCTTGCTTTCTATGGATTGTTGTGCTGCACTCCCGTCCTGCATGCCCTGTGTGGTGTATTGTGCTGCTGCAAACCCTGATGCCTGCCCTGCAGGGTCAGTTTGGTGCACCTCTCCATGTCCCTCCTGTCCTCTGTTATCCAAGTCCATGTCCCTATCCCATTTCCTTCGAAAGATCCAATGTACCATACTTGCGAACATTTTGAACTTGGTAAGAGGGAGATTTTGAAAAAAAACTGGGGTATTGATTTTCCCCTTTGAGTTACATTGAAAAAGAGGATATTGTAGACAGGAGACAGATCAAATAAAGCCCATTTGAGCTTAAAAACATTGGACGTTTCCTGGCTGAATCGGGTCTGTTGGCATGTATGGTTGTACTACCATTGCCTCTTCCTTCTGCCCACAATGGTCTATTACATTGCCACAGCCTTGAAGGAGGGTAGATTTTGTATCACAGGGGGCCCCTGGCCCGTTCTGTCCACACCTGAAGTATGAGACCCTTGTCCTTGCCCTGCCAGCTGCATTTGTAGGCCGTATTAAATTGACCAGCGGGTCCTGTGTTGCTATATAATTATCCTGAGACATCCTTACCACTCAGCCAGCATAAAACCCCTGTGTAGGCCCTTCTGTTCAATATGTAGGCCTCTTTGTTAAATTGACCATAGCTCTGCAATTTTAGTGTATAGCAGTCTGAAGGCAGGTCTGCGAGGCCTTCTGATCCAAACTAGTAGCCCCCACCCTACCCGAGTGCTCCGTGCTCGGTATCAAAGTTCAACATCCCCCTGAAGCTGTCGACATACAGTAGGCTGCATCCTGGACTGGTACTTGCTTCCTGGGCAGGTTTCCCGCTTTTAAGGAAGTGGCAACCGCAGAGCGTCAAGTTAGGAGAACTGAGGAGATTTTATACATGAATATATTGAATTCCCGTACAATACCCATTATTTTCTGCTTGCTCTATGGAACTTACGATAAGCGATTGGCTTGAGAGACTGACCTTGTCACCCAGTCCATTGTCAGCATTAAGTGGGTAAATGACGAAATGTCTGGTAAAATCTGCAGACGAAGCTTTTGGGTAGCATACGTAGGTAGATGTAGCGTGCAAAGGAGCCCACAAAATGATATAAAAAGGGAGCACCCACAGATATCGACGGACTACCTCGCCGTCTGTATGTAGGTTAACAGGCAGTGCAGGTTTTCCCCAAGAGCTGGGAGCTCTTGTCTTCCTTTGCTTAAAATGTCTTGCTCTGCTTTGCTTGAAGTATCTTATTCTATTTTACCTATATGAAATGTCATGTTATGTTTAACCATTGTTCTCTTTACTTTTGCATTTAAAAGATTTTGTATTGTAATTGCAGGAATGCTTGCTCTAAGAGTAAACGTGAGTGTTCCTAGGTAACATTTTCCTTGGTGTAACTTGTTTCTCATGATGCATTTATAGATGTGTTTTCTCTCTCTCTCTGTCAGTACATTAATTGAGATACAGAGAATATTATGACAGCTGTATGATTATCTGGATTCTGTATTTTGTACTTTATGTCTCTATTCTGCGGTTTCTTTGAAGTTGCATCTTCTCATTAAACTGCCATTATATTCTGCCTCCAATTCCATGTCTCATATGTCTGTTTTCTTCATTTTTGGAGCAAGCGTTCCTAGGCACCCCGGCTCAAATTAAGGTGCCCCTTTTGTCCCTGACTCACTCTCCTGCTCAGTTCTGTGGTGGCTCCCGGGGATCTGGGGACCGCCCCTAGCTTCCTTGACCCGTAATAGATCTTCCCTCCAACAGCCTCTCTTGCAAGTCCTGTATTGTTGGTTTGTTGCCCCTGCCCCCCTTTCCACTGCCCTCCATAGTCTGTTGTGCTTCCACGGCCCTTCCTGCCTGCTCAGTGTGGTTAAATTGTTGCCTTTGCACCCTCCTACCTGCCTTCAATTTTCAGAGTCCGTGCCCCTGGCCTCTGCCTCTCAACAGTATCCTAATGAACAACTAGATTGCTAACATTCTATATTTATTACAAAAGTGTGGAACGCCTGACATCATCTTGATGTAATCAAAACTGTAATACCTAGAGCATTTCCTTTAGAAATTACATATATGAGAGGGTCTTATTGGCATCAAAATTATGGTTAGTGCTCTAAAAGACTAAAATAAGGACATATTTTCTGAGTTTTCAAATAGCGACAAAGCACTTTTAAATTATTTGTTATCTTTATGTTTTTTTATCCAGTTGACCACTTGATTAAATGTTGCACTTAGGGGAGAGGATGTGGTGTTACTTCCAGAACTGCAGACTTTGCAACTGGGGAACCAGGTTGAAGTTTCTGCTTCAGCTCGACATTCTGTGATTCTGGTCAAATCACTTAGTCTCCCCATGTCTACAACCAAAATGAATTTGTTCTTGTGTGATGTAACCAATGCTCATGTAAAGCACTCCAATACCTGACAAGTCTGCACTATATAACACTGCAAAAACACAAAATAATAAGTGTTTTGCACACTTCTGTCATTGGGCTATATTTGGGCTACATCTGGGTGATTTTGGGCTACATTTGGGCTCTTTTGTCTCCGGTGGCCATCTTGGGAGATTTATTTGTTATGAAGTTTCCTAATTTCCTCATGTACTGCAGTCTCCTCAGTAGGAAATGCTTTCAGTTTTTTACTTTGATTCCATCATGAAGGTATTCAGATATGTCACACATTTGCCATAAATTCTGAATGTTAGCACTCTAGTTGCTCATTAGATCACTGTAGTAAAACTACTGCACCATGGAAGTCTGCTCCTGGTATTAAAAGTGCATGTTTCAGTCTGCATGTCAGAATTTTTTAATGAAATAGAAGAGGATTTGAGAAGTCACTCAAAATGTGCCCTCATTTTCTTTCTTCAGCATTAATCATAATTTCTATGGCAAAATGAACCTCCTCATTGTGTTCCTTTTTAAATTAAATGTTTTAAGTGTTACCAGTTTATTCCAATCAAGATGGCTTCAGGTGTGCCTTACTTTTGTCATAATGAAGACAGTAAGCGCTCTAGTTGTTTTTAAGAACATTCTGGGACATTCTGCCATTGGGCTATACTTGGGCTACATCTGGGTGATATTTGGGCTACATTTGGGCTCTTTTGTCTCTGGTGGCCATCTTGGGAGACTTATTTGTTATGAAGTTTCCTAATTTCCTCATTTACTGCAGTCTCCTCAGTAGGAAATACTTTCAGTTTTTTACTTTGATTCCATCAAGAAGGCATTCAGATGTGTCACACATTTGCCATAAATTCAGAATGTTAGCACTCTTTTTGCTCATTAGATCACTGTAGTAAAGCTACTGCTCACCAGGGAAAACTGCTGCTGGTATTGAAAGTGCATGTTTCAGTCTGCATGTCAGAATTTTTTAATGAAATAGAAGAGGATTTGAGAAGTCACTCAAAATGTGCCCTAATTTTTCTTTCTGCAGCACTCATCATACTTTTTATGGAAAAATGAACCCCCTCATTTTGTTCCTTTTTAAATTAAATGTTTTAAGAGTTACCACTTTAATCCAAGCAAGATGGCTTAAGGTGTGCCATACGTTTATCATAAGTAGGACTGTTAGCGCTCTAGTAGTTCTTTGGAACACTCTGGGAAGCTGCAGTAGAACACAAAGGAATCAACTGACAGTCTCTGCCCTTGTTGGATGTACATGTTTTACTGAGAATGTCAGACTTCATTCTCACATGACTGAGAAAGATAATGTGAATTTACAGAAAATAAGCTCTCAGTTTAGCCTATAGATCACCTTCCAAACCACTGTGGTAAAAGCATGAGAAAATATTTTTCTCTCAATCATGATATCCCAGCAGAAGGCTTTTTCACATGGTGAAATCACCTTAGAACATACCACAATTCCTAAAATGAGTATGGTACCATCAACAAATGATTTATAATGTAACTAAAGTCTTAAAACCTTCTATTAACTGCAATGCTTTTTAATGAGGTGCTATCATGTATATTGGTCCCAAGATGGCTGCCAACACTTCTTGGATGAAGTGCTGACAGCCAATCAGATCTCAGGATGAGATGTGTGGTTAGGCTCCGCCCACATATATATATGCTTTTAAATGCTATTTTCTCAGGAAATACTGAACAGATTTACACCAGACCTGCAAAAGGCACTTCCTTGACCTTATGGCTACCTCTCTGCCAAATTTCAAGTAATTCTGTTCAGCCGTTCGGGCTGTAGCTGTGTCTAAAGGTCCTATGGAAAAATGCATGGGGAAAACGCGTTTTGGGACCCCCCTTTTTTCTCGGCCCCTGCTTGACGAATCCCCCCGAGACTTTCAGGGTAGGAGCGGAGCGTAGCGCCCCACCTATTTTGAACATTTCGCGAGGATTCGTCGACCGGCGCCAAAGTTATTCCAAATAGAATGTTGCGGATTTCCTATGGAAACAGGGTCCTAACTATATCTACCTACTGGCGACCGCCAGTAGGTAATATATGTATATATTCTGTGAAAAAACCATAGGTTTCAGGCACGTTATAGTTAGGAATTAGCATTTAAAAAACCTTAGAAATTCACTGAAGAAACCATAGGTTTCAGGGGTGTTATAGTTACCTGGACTTTTCACTTGTACAAAACCATTGAAATTCCCCCGTTATAGTTAGTTCAGCTAACTATAACTCGCGCGCCAGCAATGCACTGCTGATGACGTCACATATTACATCACTCATGACATGGTCAGTGACATCACTGATGACATCTCAAATGACATCATTGATGACCACTGATGACATCATCCAGTGAATGTGTGTTTTTCTGAAAATTACATGTTTTATATATGTATATCTCAAGGTCGATGGAAGGATAAATGGGTATATAAGTGTCTAAATGGATGATTTGTTTTTGAAAAATTGATTGTATAACTGACTAATTAAGTGTATCTTAGTGAATACATGGCTTAGTGAGTGATGTTTAAATATGTAAATATCTGTATCAGTCTCTCACTTTGTGTATAAGTGGCTGCATGGGTTGGTGAGTAGCTACATGAGTGTTTATATAGGTTATTAGTTGGTTTTTTGAGTATCAGTATGAGTGTCTAAGTGTCTGTATGGTTTGGTGGGGGGTATTACGTAGTGCATAGGTGCATGAATGAGTGACTCACTGTTTGTATGTGTTAAAGACAGGATGTGTGCAGGACTGTATGGGTGGATGAGTGTGTACATGGGTGTGTTAGTGAGTGAATGACTGTCTCAATAGTGTCTTTATGAGTAACTACATATGTTCTAAACTAGTATATGTGACTATTGGTGTATATAAGTGAGTATATGTGAGAGTGAGAGATTGGAAGAGTTCCTGTATGAATAAGTATGTGTTTCTATAAGTAATTGTTTAAAAGACTAAGTATGTGTAAGTTTCCGTAGAAGTAAGTGTGGTGGTGTGTGTATAACTGTATATGCAAGTAAATTAATGTTTGATTCTTTATTAGCATGAGTGACTATGTGTGTGAGTAACTCTATGGATGAGTGGCGTTGTGTAACAGGATGTATAGGTGTATGAGTACATATGATGAGTGAGTACATGTATGAGTGACTGTATAGGACTGTTGGTGAATGAGTGGATGTGTATGTGGATCTTAGAATTACTGAATAGGTTGTTGTAACTGGTATTGGTATGTCCATTGTTTTGAAAATTTGAGTTTCTATTTTTGAATGTGTGTATCAAAGGTTATATTAGGGGGAGAGGAGGTCTGCCACTCTATCACAAGGATGATGTCATCAGTGATGTCATCAGTGATGTCATTTGAGATGTCATCAGTGATGTCATGAGTGATGTCACTGACCATGTCATGAGTGATGTAATATGTGATGTCATCAGCAGTGCATTGCGGGCGCGCAAGTTAAAGTTAGCTGAACTAACTATAACGGGGGAATTTCAATGGTTTTGTACGAGTGAAAAGTCCAGCTAACTATAACGCCCCTGAAACCTATGGTTTCTTCAGTGAATTTCTAAGGTTTTTTAAATGCTAATTCCTAACTATAATGTGCCTGAAATCTATGGTTTTTTCAGTAAATTTCAAAGGTTTTTTAAATGCTAATTTCTAACTATGCCTACAGAGATAGGACATGTGAAGAAAGAAGAAAAAACGCACAGAAAGAAAAAAAAGAAATGCAGAAAGAAGCAACAGAAGTCCTCAAAGACGAAGAAAAGTGCAGGAAGAAGGATAACATGCAGAAAGAACAAACAGAAGAGCAGAAAGAAGCCTTGTTGCAAAATCATCCTGTTACTTCAACTTTTTCAGACGGATACTGGTGGTAACTGAGTCTGACTAACCAGTCCTAGAGCCAGTGCTATGTTAAAAGACACACAGAATACAGTGAAAACACCTACATACACTAGGGAACACTATGCGTTGGGGTCCCCCTGTGATTACCATGACCTCCTCTGTAAGCCCCTAGTATATAATAGGGCAGGGGATTAAAACTACCTCTTAAAATGCGCCACAGGGCGTGTTTGCACACGTCACCTCAGGCCCCGTCCCCTCCCTTCCCCACTGTGTAAACACACCCTGTGGCCGTTTTAAGTTGGGAGATTAAGTTCCCTTGAATCCTGAGGGTCCCTAGGGTCCAACTAGCCCACTAGGTACCTCCAGTAAGCGCCACAGAGCTGCGTTGCAGAGAGGTGTAAAAAGTGGCACGGCCTGGACCACCTCTCTGCAATGCAGCTCTGTGGCGCTTACTGGTAGCACCTGGTGGGCTAGTTAGCCCCCAGGGGCCCTCAGGATTGAAGGGGAATTATTTCCCCAACTTAAAACGCGCCATAGGGCGTGTTTGCACACTTCACCTCAGGCCCCTTCCCCACTGTGTAAACACACCCTGTGGCCATTTTAAGTTGGGAGATTAAGTCCCCTTGAATCCTGAGGGTCCCTAGGGGCAAAATAGCCCACTAGGTACGTCCAGTAAGCGCCATTGCAGAGAGGTGTAAAAAGAGGCACGGCCTGCACGGCCTGCACCACCGCAACGCAGAGCAGTGGCGCTTACTGGAAGTACTTGGTGGGCTAGTTGGCCCCCAGGGTCCCTCAGGATAGAAAGGGAATTATTTCCCCAACTTAAAACGCGCGACAGGGCGTGTTTGCACACCTCACCTCAGGCCCCGTCCCCTCCCCTGTGGCCGTTCTAAGTTGAGAGATTAAGTCCCCTTGAATCCTAAGGGTGCCTAGGGTCAAACTAGCCCACTAGGTACCTCCAGTAAGCGCCACAGAGCTGCATTGCATAGAAGTGTAAAAAGGGGCGTGGTCTCAGAACACCTGTCTGCAGTGCAGCTCCCTGGCGCATACTGGAGATACCTGTTGGGCTAGTTGGCCCTCAGGGACCCTCAGTATTGAAGGGGAATTAATTCCCCAACTTACAACTGGCCAGGGGGCGCGTTTGCAGAGTGCTGCAAGGAGGGGGCGGGCCTCCGGTGCGATGCCGGTCTTTTATTTTTTTAAGAAGGAGGGCTGTGTAACCCCCCTTCTTTTTCTAATGTGTTGGCCCTGGGGACCCCATCCCCCAGGGCCTGCACCCTAATTTTTTTTGTTGAAAAAAATTAATTTGGAAGGGGGCCGCGTGGGCCTCCCTCCCAAGGCCTTAATCGGCCCCGGGGACCCCAACCCCCGGGTCGTGGCCTTTTTTTTTTTGATTCTTTAGGAGGGGAGCTGCGTTGCCCCCCTCCTCAGGCCACTTATGGCCCCGGGGACCCCATCCCCCTGGGCCGGCCTTTGTTTTTTATTATTTTTAAAAATATATATATTTATAGAAACACCTAGGACATGCTGGACAAACCGTATGTACCTATCACCATGACGATTTGCATGATATTCATTAAAAGGCGACTATACATACAATGAATCCACGTGGAATGTTTTTACACCGGTAGTGAAGCTCTAACGTGTCTGACGTCCTACCGTGCCTAATTCCAGCGCCCCCGCCGGTGGGTACTCTCCAAGTAGACACCCTTGTCGTTTATTTATACAAACATGGGTAGCTATTGACGGGCACATTTAATACACACGCACACCAAGCCATTCAAAGGAGATTCGACAAAAATTCGACCAAACTATGCAAGAAACCCCCCTCACGGATAATAAAACACGCATCCACCGCCGAATGTGTAATACTATTTATTTTAGTCTCTGGAAAGGAGGCAAACCTCATTTGAGAGTCACAGCGTGCTCCTGGCTGAGCCCAATGCTGTGTTACACCCACCAGTGCCCGCCAAGTGCCACACACCTCTGTGTTGTATTCCACCAGCTAGTGCATATGCTATGACACTCTCTAGCCCATGTGCACTGTAACACCACCCCGTGAATATGTCATGCCACACTTGCCTTCGCACAGGTTATATTGCCCCATCTAACGTGCCTTCCTCGATGCCTATCTTATAACGCACAGCGCTATGCCATACATATTACAATCTGGGATCCATATCTTTGTCACAGTGCATATGCAACGTTACACTCCCCAGCACATATTTTATATTACAACTTTAGAGACTAGTTAGGTTACACAACACTGCCCTGTGCATATTACACTCCAAGGCGCATATTGCATAGCACGCGCTAGTGCCTGTGCTAACTCGCGCTCTCCAATGAATCTGTCATTGCGCACAATGTATTGCATATTATATTTCACGCCCGGTTCATCTTATATTACACTTTTTGGTGCATAGTTTATACCATATACTATATCTAGTTTTCATTTTCAATCGTGCTCTCAGGACTATGATCTATATTACACTGCGTCCACCTACCCTTTTCACGGGCATTACATTTTGCGATGGGGGTTGGAGGGTCAGGGGGTATTTCTGCCAAGTGAGCCCGGAGTCACAGTCACAAACGTCCTCTTCTTCCTGAATAAAAGTGAGATTATGCTGCATACTTGTTCATATTGTAAGTAGTTCGTACAGACACACATTTTAAAAACAATAAAGTTCCTAATACCCACCTTCTCTGAACAGTTAGCTTGCTGCCCCATCCACCTCCTCCCTATCCCCTGTTGTCTGAATCCATGGACTAGCCTCCTCCCTCCAGCCATGCATGGTCTGATGTGCTGCCACTGCCCTCCATTTAGCATGATGTACCAGACCACTCCTCCTGCCCTCCATTGCCCAATTCTATGCCCCATCATTGACCTCCTGCTTAGCCTCTGTGCTTAGCTTGCTGCCCCTATTCTCCTTCCCCCTGCCCTCCGATGTCTTTGTGCATGCCCCTGCTCCATCCTTTTTGCCCACCATGTTCGATGGACCTGCCACTCCTATCTACTCTGATTGTTCTGTTGAGCTGCCACTCCCCTCCCACCTGCCTAGCATTGTCAGATGACTGTAACCTGTCCCTGCCACCTCCACCCTGCCTGTCCACATGCCATGCCCCTATCCACTTCCTACTGTCCTCCATGGTCCATTTTACTGCCACACCCTTCTGCCCTCCCTGGTCTGTTGTGCTGCAACTGCTCCTCCTGCCTGCCCAGCGCGGTCTGTTGTGAGGCCCCTTCCCCTGAACTCTCTTGTCTGTGCCCAGGTCCTGACCCTCCCTTCTATCCTCCATGGTCCTTTGTGCATGCTCCTGCACCCTCCTTCTTGCCCATCATAGCCATTGTGCTGCCACTAACCCTCCCGCTTGCCATGCATGGTCTTCTGTGCTGCCATGGCCCCTCCCACCTTCCCTGTGTGGTCAGCTAGCTGCCCCTGACCCCTCCCACCTTCCCTCCATGGTCTGTGTGTATGCCATCATAGTCTCACTGTTGCTCTCCATGGTGTGTCTTGTTTCTAGTGCCCATCCTGCCTGACCTCCATGGTCATCTTGCTGCTCCTGCCCTGCCCCCTTGCCCCCAGCCCTCTGTTTCCATGTGCAGACCCCTATTCCCTCCCTCCTGGCTTGTCTGTTCCATTGTAATGCCCCTGATCCATTCCTCCTGCCCTTTATGGTCTGTTATGCTGCAGCTTTCTCTCCTGTCTGTCCATTATGGTCAGCTAGCTACCATTGCATCTTTCCCCTCTGTTCTCTGTTTGTCCATGTGCATGGTCCTGTCCCCTCCCTATTGCTTTCTATGGATTGTTGTGCTGCACTCCCGTTCCGCATGCCCTGTGTGGTGTATTGTGCTGCTGCAAACCCTGATGCCTGCCCTGTAGGGTCAGTTTGGTGCACCTCTCCATGTCCCTCCTGTCCTCTGTTATCTGAGTCCATGTCCCTACCCCAATTCCTCCTGCCTACCATGATCCAATGAACCATACTTGCGAACATTTTGAACTTGGTAAGAGGGAGATTTTGAAAAAAAACTGGGGTATTGATTTTCCCCTTTGAGTTACATTGAACAAGAGGAGATTGTAGACAGGAGACAGATCAAATAAAGCCCATTTGAGCTTAAAAACATTGGACGTTTCCTGGCTGAAACGGGTCTGTTGGCATGTATGGTTGTACTACCACTGCCTCTTCCTTCTGCCCACAATGGTGTATTATATTGCCACAGCCTCTCTTGCCAATCCTGTATTGTTGGTTTGTTGCCCCTGCCCCCCTTTCCACTGCCCTCCATAGTCTGTTGTGCTGCCACTGCCCTTCCTGCCTGCCCAGTGTGGTCAAATTGTTGCCTGTGCACTCTCCTACCTGCCTTCAATTTTCAGAGTCCGTGCCCCTGGCCTCTGCCTCTCAACAGTCTCCCAATGAACAACTAGATTGCTAACATTCTATATTTATTACAAAAGTGTGGAACGCCTGACGTCATCTTGATGTAATCAAAACTGTAATACCTAGAGCTTTTCCTTTAGAAATTACATATATGAGAGGGTCTTATTTGCATCACAATTATGGTTAGTGCTCTAAAAAACTAAAATGAGGACATATTTTCTGAGTTTGCAAATAGCGACAAAGAACTTTTAAATTATTTGTAATCTTTATGTTTTTTTTATCCAGTTGACCACTTGATTAAATGTTGCACTTAGGGGAGAGGATGTGGTGTTACTTCCAGAGCTGCAGACTTTGCAACTGGGGAACCAGGTTGGAGTTTCTGCTTCAGCTCAACATTCTGTGATTCTGGTCAAATCACTTAATCTCCCCATGTCTACAACCAAAATGAATTTGATCTTGTGTGATGTAACCAATGCTCATGTAAAGCACTCCAATACCTGACAAGTCTGCACTATATAAAACTGCAAATACACAAAAAATAAGTGTTTTGCCACTTCTGTCATTGGGCTACCTGTGGGCTACATCTGGGTGATATTTGGGCTACCTTTGGGCTCTTTTGTCTCTGGTGGCCATCTTGGGAGATTTATTTGTTATTAAGTTTCCTAATTTCCTCATTTACTGTAGTCTCCTCAGTAGGAAATACTTTCAGTTTTTTACTTTGGTTCCATCTAGAAGGCATTCAGATGTGTCACACATTTGCCATAAATTCTGAATGATAGCACTCTAGTTGCTCATTAGATCACTGTAGTAAAGCTACTGCTCACCAGGGAAGTCTGCTGCTGGTATTCAAAGTGCATGTTACAGTCTGCATGTCAGAATTTGTTTATGAAATAGAAGAGGATTTGAGAAGTCAAAATGTGCCCTAATTTTTCTTTATGCAGCACTAATCATAATTTCTATGGCAAAATGCACCCCCTCATTTTGTTCCTTTGTAAATTAAATGTTTCAAGTGTTACCACTTTATTCCAATCAAGATGGCTTCAGGTGTGCCATACTTTTGTCATAAGTAAGACTGTTAGCGCTCTAGTTGTTCGTTAGAACACTCTGGGACATTCTGTCATTGGGCTATATTTGGGCTACATCTGGGTGATATTTGTGCTACATTTGGGCTCTTTTGTCTCTGGAGGTCATCATGGGAGATTTATTTGTTATGAAGTTTCCTAATTTCCTCATTTACTGCAGTCTCCTCAGTAGGAAATACTTTCTGTTTTTTACTTTGGTTCCATCAAGAAGGCATTCAGATGTGTCACACATTTGCCATGAATTCTGAATGTTAGCACTCTAGTTGCTCATTAGATCACTGTAGTAAAGCTACTGCTCACCAGGGAAGTCTGCTGCTGGTATTCAAGGTGCATGTTTCAGTCTGCATGTCAGGAGTTTTTTTATGAAATAGAAGCGGATTTGAGAAGTCAAAATGGGCCCTAATTTTTCTTTCTGCAGCACTAATCATAATTTCTATGGCAAAATGAACCCCCTCGTTTTGTTCCTTTGTAAATTAAATGTTTCAAGTGTTACCACTTTATTCCAATCAAGATGGCTTCAGGTGTGCCATACTTTTGTCATAAGTAAGACTGTTAGCGCTCTAGTTGTTCGTTAGAACACTCTGGGACATTCTGTCATTGGGCTATATTTGGGCTACATCTGGGTGATATTTGTGCTACATTTGGGCTCTTTTGTCTCTGGTGGCCTTTTTGGTAGACTTATTTGTTAAGAAGTTTCCTAATTTCCTCATTTACTACAGTCTCCTCAGTAGGAAATATTTTCAGTTTTTTACTTTGATTCCATCAAGAAGGCATTCAGATGTGTCAAACATTTGCCATGAATTCAGAATGTTAGCACTCTAGTTGCTCATTAGATCACTGTAGAAAAGCTATTGCTCACCTGGGAAGTCTGCTGCTGGTATTGAAAGTGCATGTTTCAGTCTGCATGTCAGAATTTTTTAATGAAATAGAAGAGGCTTTGAGAAGTCACTCAAAATGTGCCCTAATTTTTCTTTCTACAGCACTAATCATATTTTCTATGGCAAAATGAACCCCCACATTTTGTTCCTTTTTAAATTAAATGTTTTAAGAGTTACCACTTTATTCCAATCAAGATGGCTTCAGGTGTGCAATACGTTTGTCATAAGTAGGACTGTTAGCGCTCTAGTTGTTCTTTAGAACACTCTGGGAAGCTGCAGTAGAACACAAAGGTATCAACTGACAGTCTCTGCCCTTGTTGGATGTACATGTTTTACTGAGAATGTCAGACTTCATTCTCACATGACTGAGAAAGATAATGTGAATTTACAGAACATATGCTCTCAATTTAGCTTATAGATCACCTTCCAAACCTCTGTGGGAAAAGCATGAGAAAATAGTTTTCTCTCAAACATGATTCATGATATCACAGCAGAAGGCTTTTTCACATGGTAAAATCACCTTAGAACACACCACAATTCCTAAAATGAGTATGGTATCATCAACAAATGATTTATAATATAACTAAAGTCTTAAAACCTTTTATTAACTGCAATGCTTTTTAATGAGGTGCTATCATGTATATTGGTCCCAAGATGGCTGCCTACACTTCTTGGATGAAGTACTGACAGCCAATCAGATCTCACGATGAGATGTGTGGTTAGGCTCCGCCTAGATATATCTATCTTTTTAACTCTAATTTTCTCAGGAACTACTGAACGGATTTACACCATTTAAGCAAAAGGCATGAGTCTGAGCTGAGGACTACCTCTTTGCCAAATTTGGTGTAATTCCGTTCAGCAGTTCGGGCTGTAGCTGCGTCAACAGGTCCTATGGGAAAATGCATAGGGAAAACGTGTTTTGGGACCCCCCTTTTTTCTCGGCCCCCACTTGACGAATCACCGTGAAATTTTTCGTCAATCGGCGCCAACGTTATGCCAAATGTTGCGGATTTCCTATGGAAAATAGGTCCTAACTATAACTACCTACAGGCGACTGCCAGTAAGTAATATATATATATATATATATATATATATATATATATATATATATATATATATATATATATATCGATACCAATCCCGATAATGTAAGAGGCTGTCAATGTAGGGCGGTCCTCGCACAGGGTATCGGAGCCCTGAAATATAAAGATCCACAATTCTTCAAGCTTATAAAGAACGCCAGGACACTTTGGAAATGCAGTGAATGATACCGACTGCACCAGCAACGCGTTTCAGCTTTCGCCTTGCTCACGCTGTGGCTAACGCAGAGACAGCATCTATTTTATTAAGTGTAATAAACAATGAAAAAGGACAAAAAGTTTAAAGCTCATGTCTTTACAGTTCAGTGGTGGCCATCTTAGAACAGTAAAATTTCAATAGAAATGTGTCTAATCATGGCAGTGATTATTCTTCATGTTAAAGAGAACAAAAGCAGATTAAGCCCAAGTGGGCCATAAATATGAACAACAAAATAACGCTGTCATCATCATGAAACTAATTAGATTGTGACAAAAAAATTTATATATATATATATCTTTCAAATGAAATATCATCGTATAGGTCCTCATTGTGTATACAACAGAATACATGATATATTGTATGTTGATTGCCATGATTAGACACATTTCTATTGAAATTTTACTGTTCTAAGATGGCCACCACTGAACTGTAAAGACATGAGCTTTAAACTTTTTGTCCTTTTTCATTGTTTATTACACTTAATAAAATAGATGCTGTCTCTGCGTTAGCCACAGCGTGAGCAAGGCGAAAGCTGAAACGCGTTGCTGGTGCAGTCGGTATCATTCACTGCATTTCCAAAGTGTCCTGGCGTTCTTTATAAGCTTGAAGAATTGTGGATCTTATATATATATATATATATATATATATATATATATATATATATATATATATATATATATATATATATATATATTCACTGAAAAAACCATAGGTTATATATATATTCACTGAAAAAACCATAGGTTTCACACACGTTATAGTTAGGAATTAGCATTTAAAAAACCTTGCAAATTCACTTAAAAAATCATAGGTTTCACACAGGTTATAGTTAGGTGGACATTTCACTCGTAAAAAACCAATGAAATTCCCCCGTTATAGTTAGTTCAGATAACTATAACTCGCGCGCCCGCAATCCACTGCTCATGACGTCACATATTACATCACTCATGACATGGTCAGTGGCATCACTGATGACATCACTGATGACATCATCCTTGTGATAGAGTGGCGGTCGCGCGAGTTATAGTTATCTGAACTAACTATAACGGGGAAATTTCATTGTTTTTTTACGAGTGAAATGTCCACCTAACTATAACCTGTGTGAAACCTATGGTTTTTTAAGTGAATTTGCAAGGTTTTTTAAATGCTAATTCCTAACTATAACGTGTGTGAAACCTAAGGTTTTTTCAGTGAATTTGTACGTTTTTTTAAATGCTAAGTTATGTATTTATTAATATATATATATATATTTTTTTAAGGTATTTCACCGTGTGCCCACGGTGCGCGAACGGTGTGCCTCGCGCACCCCGCGATTTATATAAAAAAATATAAAATGTTTATTTCACCCTTGGGGGACCCCCTGATAAAGGCTAGGGGGTCAGGAACTCTCTTCCCTGCCCCCTTTTCACATTTTCCACCTTTTTTCCCCCTTTCCTTTTCAGTGCGAGAGATAAAATGGCGGGCGACACTTCCTGATTTCGATCGATTCGAATGTTGACTGACATCTAACAACCAATCAGAATTTCGCTTGCACACGGCACCGTGCGCGCACCGTGCGCGCACTGTGCGCGCGTATAGATATTTATATGCTTTTAAATGCTATTTTCTCAGGAAATACTGAACAGATTGACACCAGACCTGCAAAAGGCACTTCCCTGACCTGAGGACTACCTCTCTGCCAATTTTCAAGTAATTCTGTTCAGCCGTTCGGGCTGTACCTTCGACTAAAGGTCCTATGGAAAGTGCATGGGGAAAACGCGTTTTGGGACCCCCCTTTTTTCTCGGCCCCCGCTTGACGAATAACCCCGAGACTTTCAGGGTATGAGCTGAGCGGAGCGCCCCATTAGTTTTGACAATTTCGCGAAGATTCGTCAACCGGCGCCAAAGTTATTCAAAATAGAATTTTGAGATTTCCTATGGAAACACGGTCCTAACTATAACTATCTACTGGCGACCGCCAGTAGATAATATATATATATATGTATTATATTATCTACTGGCGGTCGCCAGTAGATAGTTATAGTTACAACCTAGTTTCCATAGGAAATCTCAAAATTCTATTTTGAATAACTTTGGCGCCGGTTGACGAATCCTCGCGAAATTTTCAAAACTAATGGGGCGCTCCGTTCAGCTCCTACCCTGAAAGTCTCGGGGTGATTCGTCAAGCGGGGGCCGAGAAAAAGGGGGGTCCCAAAACGCGTTTTCCCCATGCATTTTTCCATAGGACCTTTAGACACAGCTACAGCCAGAACGGCTGAACAGAATTACTTGAAATTTGGCAAAGAGGTAGTCCTCAGGTCAGGCATGTGCCTTTTGCATATATGGTGTAAATCCGTTCAGTAGTTCCTGAGAAAATCAAAAGTAAAATCATATACATATCTGGGCGGAGCCTAACCACACATCTCATTGTGGGATCTGATTGGCTGTCAGCACTTCATCCAAGAAGTGTTGGCAGCCATCTTGGGACCCATATACATGATAGCACCTCATTAAAAAGCATTGCAGTTAATAGAAGGTTTTAAGACTTTAGTTACATTATAAATCATTTGTTGATGGTACCATACTCATTTTAGGAATTGTAGTATGTTCTAAGGTGATTTTACCATGTGAAAAAGCCTTCTGCTGGGATATCATGAATCATGTTTGAGAGAAAACTATTTTCACATGCTTTTCCCACAGAGGTTTGGAAGGTGATCTATAAGCTAAACTGAGAGCATATTTTCTGTAAATTCACATTATCTTTCTCAGTCATGTGAGAATGAAGTCTGACATTCTCAGTAAAACATGTACATCCAACAAGGGCAGAGACTGTCAGTTGATTCCTTTGTGTTCTACTGCAGCTTCCCAGAGTGTTCCAAAGAACAACTAGAGCGCTAACAGTCTTACTTATGACAAAGGTATGGCACACCTGAAGCCATCTTGATTGGAATAAAGTGGTAACATTTAAAACATTTAATTTAAAAAGGAACAAAATGAGAGGGTTCATTTTGCCATAGAATGTATGATTAGTGCTGCAGAAAGAAAAATTAGGGCACATTTTGAGTGACTTCTCAAATCCTCTTCTATTTCATTAAAGAATTCTGACATGCAGACTGAAACATGCACTTTCAATACCAGCAGCAGACTTCCCTGGTGAGCAGTAGCTTTACTACAGTGATCTAATGAGCAACTAGAGTGCTAACATTCTGAATTTATGGCAAATGTGTGACACATCTGAATGCCTTCTTCATTGAATCAAAGTAAAAAAACTGACAGTATGCCTACTGAGGAGACTGCAGTAAATGAGGAAATTAGGAAACTTCATAACAAGTCTCCCAAGATGGCCACCAGAGACAAAAGAGCCCAAATGTAGCACAAATATCACCGAGATGTAGCCCAAGTATAGCCCAATGACAGAAATCCCAGAGTGTTTTAAAGAACAACTAGAGCGCTAACAGTCTTACTTATGACAAAGGTATGGCACACCTGCAGCCATCTTGATTGGAATAAAGTGGTAACATTTAAAACATTTAATTTGCAAAGGAACAAAATGAGGGGGTTCATTTTGCCATAGAAATTATGACTAGTGCTGCAGAAAGAAAACTTAGGGCACATTTTGACTTCTCAAATCCTCTTCTATTTCATTAAAAAGTTCTGACATGCAGACTGAAACATGCACTTTGAATACCAGCAGCAGACTTCCCTGGTGAGCAGTAGCTTTACTACAATGATCTAATGAGGAACTAGAGTGCTACCATTCAGAATTTATGGCAAATGTGTCACATCTGAATGCCTTCTTGATGGAACCAAAGTAAACAAGCATTGAAAATGCAATAGGTCTCGCCCTCGTTTAAGTTAGAGCAATTCTGTTTGTAATTAGGTGGCTTTTTAGCTTTGCTTTTATTAGTGTTTTTCAAAATTTCATGTAAATAACATGCATATCTGTATATGTATGCATGCATTTATATTTGTATTTATATAGATATGCAGATTATATATATGTTTATATATGTATGTATATACATATATATACACATACATATATATAAATGCATATATGTGCATATGTGTGCGTGTAGAGAGAGGTAGAGAGAGGTAGAGAGGTAGAGATGTAGAGGTAGAGATGTAGAGGTAGAGAGGTAGAGGTAGAGAGGTAGAGGTAGAGAGGTAGAGGTAGAGAGGTAGAGGTAGAGAGGTAGAGAGTAGTAGAGAGAGAGGTAGAGAAAGGTAGAGAGGTAGAGAGTAGAGGATGAGTAATAGAGAATAGAGAGTAGAGAGAGAGTAGTAGAGAGAGTAGCAGAGAGTAGTAGAGAGAGTAGCAGAGAGTGAGTAGGAGAGAGTAGTAGTGAGTAGTAGAGAGTGAGTAGTAGAGAGTAGTAGCGAGTGAGAAGTAGAGAGTAGTAGAGAGTGAGTAGTAGAGGGTGTAGTAGAGAGTAGTAGAGAGTGAGTAGTAGAGGGAGTAGTAGAGAGTGAGTATTAGAGAGTGAGTAGTAGAGAGTAGTAGAGAGTGAGTAGTGGAGACTGAGTAGCAGAGAGAGAGTAGTAGAGAATGAGTAGTAGAGTGAGTAGTAGAGAGTAGTAGAGAGTGAGTAGTAGAGAGTAGTAGAGAGTGTGTAGTAGAGAGTAGTAGAGAGAGAGTAGTAGAGAGTGAGTAGTAGAGAGAGAGTAGTAGAGAGAGTGAGTAGTAGAGAGTAGTAGAAAGAGTAGTAGAGAGTAGTACAGAGTGAGTGGTAGAGAGTGATTAGTAGAGAGTAGTGGAGAAGTAGAGAGTGAGTAGTAGAGAGTAGTAGAGAGTGAGTAGTAGAGTGAGTAGTAGGGAGTAGTAAGGAGTAGTAGAGAGTGAGTAGTAGAGTGAGTAGTAGAGAGCAAGTAGTAGAGAGTGTGTAGTGGAGAGAGAGTAGTAGAGAGTAGTAGAGGGTGAGTAGTAGAGAGTGAGTAGTAGAGAGAGTAGTAGAGAGTAGTAGAGTAGTAGAGAGTGAGTAGTAGAGAGTGAGTAGTAGAGAGTGAGTAGTAGAGAGCAGTAGAAAGTGAGTAGCAGAGAGAGTAGTAGAGAGTAGTAGAGTGAGTAGTAGAAAGTGAGTAGTAGAGAGAGAGAGTAGTAGAGAGTGAGTGGTAGAGAGTAGTAGAGTGAGTAGTAGAGTGAGTAGTAGAGAGAGTAGTAGAGTGAGTAGTTGAGAGTAGTAAAGAGTAGTAGAGAGTAGTAGAGAGAGTAGCAGAGAGTGAGTAGGAGAGATTGTAGTAGAGAGGGAGTAGTAGAGAGAGAGTAGTAGAGAGAGAGTAGTAGAGAGTAGTAGAGAGTGAGTAGTAGAGTAGTAGAGAGTGAGTGGTAGAGAGTAGTAGAGAGTAGTAGAGAGTGAGTAGTAGAGAGTAGTAGAGTAGTAGAGAGTAGTAGAAAGTGAGTAGTAGAGAGTGAGTAGTAGAAAGTAGTAGCGAGTGAGTAGTCGAGAGTGAGTAGTTTAATTTAAAAGGAACACAATGAGGAGGTTCATTTTGCCATAGAAATTATGATTAGTGAGGAAAAAAGAAAAATTAGGGCACATTTTGAGTGACTTATCAAATCCTCTTCTATTTCATTAAAATATTCTGACATGCAGACTGAAACATGCACTTTCAATACCAGCAGCAGACTTCCCTGGTGAGCAGTAGCTTTACTACAGTGATCTAATGAGCAACTAGAGTGCTACCATTCAGAATTTATGGAAAATAAGGGACACATCTGAATGCCTTCTTGATGGACTCAAAGTAAACAAGCATTGAAAATGCAATAGGTCTCGCCCTCGTTTAAGTTAAAGCAATTCTGTTTGTAATTAGGTGGCTTTTTAGCTTTGCTTGTATTAGAGTTTTTCAAACTTTCATGTACATACCATGCATATGTATGCATATATGTATATGTTTGCATGAATTTATATTTATATAGATATGCAGATTATATTTATATGTTTATATATTCACTGAAAAAACCATAGGTTTCACACATGTTATAGTTAGCTGGACATTTCACTCGTAAAAAACCAATTAAATTCCCCCGTTATAGTTAGTGCAGGCAACTATAACTCACGCGACCGCAATCCTCTGCTGATGACGTCAGATATTACATCACTGTATTTAGACACTTATTTACCCATGTCTTCTTCCATTAATCTTTAGCTATACATATATTACAAATATTTATTTTTCATAAAGACATATATGTCATCAGTGATGTAATATCTGACGTCATCAGCAGAGGATTGCGGTCGCATGAGTTATAGTTGCCTGCACTAACTATAACGGGGGAATTTCATTGGTTTTTTACGAGTGAAATGTCCAGCTAACTATAACATGTGTGAAACCTATGGTTTTTTAAGTGAATATATATATATATACCACAGTTATTAGCAAATCAAAAAATGCTCTACCTATGAAAACTAGGTCCTAACTATAAATACTTTCTGTCGACCGCCAGTAGGTAATATGTGATGCATACTGTATTTCATTCATAAGATTTGCGCGGACACTAAAACTCCCTTCCCAACTAAGTGTATATGTCAGGAAACCCACATATATATAGTAGTCTATATATATATTTAGTGTCTGTTCCCCTGTCAGTATCACCAGTGCCCTTCAGGTGTTCACAAAAGTGATTGCGGTGGTCACTGACCATCTTTGGAGGTCAAAGGTTTCCGTATTACTGTACCTCAATGACTGATGAAAGAAATACACAACATAGATTTTATTTGAGAAGATTAAGGTTGAGCACGCTCCACTTCCAAGGAGCATTCCCTGAGATAGGTAAGTGGAGCTCTAACTTACCTAGGTGTCCGTGTGATGGTAAAACCTCCCAGAGTACTTTGCATTTTATACTTTTTTGTAACTTTTATAGGGACATTAGAAAAGCAATCTTACGACCACTTTTTATTTCTAATAAGCTGTATTCATATAAATCTGCTTTTTATCACATTTGTAATCTGGATAATGCATCAATATTTAATGCGGTTATCTTTTTCATCCAGATGGCTATTAAACGAAAAAAGAATCTTACATATTTGGAAATGCTGAATTATGAAATTGAATAGATTGCATCTTATATATTTTAATATAACACACCCGATATAAAGTTTTTAATCATATTAATAAGCAGTTATTTGAAGTTTTTATTATCTTATATGGATTAATGTATGATTTCTCAGTTGATCTCTAGTAAAGATGTAAAGCAATGCAAACTGTAAAGATATGCAAACAGTTAACGATATGCCTCACCCATGTTTCTGAGGAAATGTGCTCTCTATGGAAATTTATGATATGATTTTCTTTTTCTTTTAAACTTATGATGAAATGTTTTTATTGTAGAATGCTTTTATGGTTATATTTCTATAAACCGTATAAAGCTTGATTGAACTTGAACTTGAGACTGATGAAGGGAGGAGCAGCACAGTCAGTTTTGTACCACCTCTGGATGACGGTGGACCTTTTCACATTATTTGGGTTCACCTTAAATATGCCAAAGTCCCACATGATTGCCTTTCAGAGGCTCCCTTTCATTGGGGCAATCCGGTATGTGGTAGAGTTCAGGTCTTTCTATCTGCAGCAACATGTCCGCAACGTTCAGATTATGATCCTGATGTTTCAGCTCACTCCTAGAAGCATGTGAAGGTGGCTCTGAGGCTTTTTGACTTCTTAGCCTTGTGCATCCTCCTTGTCAACCACACCAGGTGGTACATTTAAACACTCCAGTGAATCTTGATGTCCCAGTGAGCTCAGCAGCAAGGTTGCCTTCCCAACACTGTTATAAGACAAACACAGGTGGTAGTGTTCCCTCAGAGAAAAATATCCGCACATTCACTAGATATATTATATCATGAACAATATTTGGCGTGAAAAGTCAAAAACACAATGCTTATTAAGCAAGCGGGTGCTAAATCAGCCTCAGACACCTACTACCTAAAGGTGTACTATAGCACAAACAAGTGTGCAACACATAGAAAACAAGCAGGAAGCTATTACAGCACTCCATTAAATCTTGTCAATGTCCATAACATTAATGGTAGATTCTAAGAACCCTTCTGAAAGTCTAAATGTAGTGAGAACGACAGAAAATGACAGCAATATTAATCAGCTAAGAAGATCCAATGAGGTCAATGTTTGTGCTATCTTGTATCCTTTATTAATATCCAAAATTGTTTAAAATTCTCAGCACACGATTAGCCGACACGTGTTTCGTCTGTTCATCAGACTTTTTCAAGGCATTCCACAAATATATGATACACTTGTATTTAAGCGGCAATGTCTGTCCTCCCACTGTGGTAAGATTGCAAAAAACCCAGAATGGATGTCGTCTACACGTGGGTAAACTCTAGAGAATACGATAAAGGGCTACCCATGCAACAAACACAAATTAGCTGTTACTAAGTATAGCAAAGTCTTCCCAAGGCAAAGTGAAGCCAATGAATTCAGTGGAATGGTGTATCCTAGATAGTATTTCATGCGTGTTTGATCATAAATTACAAAGTAATAAAGCACACTCGGTTGTCAGGATATCACGCTTTCTGTAGCAAGTGTGACCACCATTAAAGTGCGTCCCAAAAGTATACTGCGCCTCTAACAAGCACGTCTTTCGGCGCACGGTTAACGGTAAAAACTTTCAATAACAGGGATGGTTGTTTCTCCCTGAACCATCGAGGCACAACCCTGATATGTTGCCACCTCAAAGTACTCAATATGAGCAGCCGCATATACGCGTCTCGGCGATCTCGGTTCCGAGACGTGCTTGTTTGAGGCGCAGTATACTTTTGGGACACCGCATAGTAGTCATGATCTGGGCTAAGTATTGAGAAGGGAAAGTCTGGGGACCCAAACAGCAATACGTCAGTTTTAGTCTCATTAATCTTTAGCCCATTATTATTGCTCGTTCTGTCCATAAATGCTGCAGACTGATAGAAACACTGCTACCTCATCCTGAGCTCCATTCTCTTGCAATCAATTTGGGTCTTATTAGGGTAGAAGTTCTTCAAGTCCCTAATATGTTTTATGGAGACAGTAAAGAGAGATATAGAAAGGGGGCATGGCATAAAGGGTTGATGTAAGACACTTAGCTCCAGAGCTTCCTCCCAGACACTACTGAATCACACCACTCCTCAAAAAGGTTGAAGCAGCTCCTTTGATCTCCCTCCATGTATTTGCCTAATTCTGAGTAAAAGACCAACCTTGTGGTGCTCCTGGGGAGGGCTTAACCAACGGTCCTTGTTGGAAGGCACCACTCCTAAAATATACAAGAGAAATCGTGGAGCATTTGGATATATGTGAAATCCTGCTAAAACTAGTAACTATGTGAAGGATATACCTGGCCACCTGAGGAGCTATAGACAGCAGAGTCCTGGGACAGAAGGAGAGTGAACTGGGAATGGAGCTGCCGGGGCCTCCACCGCCAGGGGTGTACACCAACACCCTGCAGCACATGGGGGGCCCATACAACTCAGGGAGCCCTGATTCAGTCTAATGATACAAAAACAATGGTTCTAGACCTTCATTTATAAATCAACTAATGATTACCATAATCATTAGTTGATTTATAAATGAAGGACTAGGACCATTGTTTGTTGTATCATAATCTACCCAGGTCCTTGATCACTATTGGGTTACCCCATTTTTGTAATGGCTGATTCAGTCTAAAGCCCATGAATATCTATGTGATATGGAAGAATCAGGGATCCCTTTTCACATTCTGCAAATAAGTCCCATTATTTTGTGTTACGCCACTGTGCGGCACTTGGGACTGCGGATTACCCTGAACTGTGGAGTGCATGATGGTGGCAGGGCAGCATATTTGCAGTAGTGTGGTTTGCTGCAGGAAGAGCAGCAACAGCCAGCAGCGGCTTAGGCCTGTAATTCCTTTGAACACCTTTGATGCCTACATGAGCAGTGAATAAAGACCTTGCATCAGCTTTAACAGATTACTGGAGAACAGGCAGGCCCTACACATTGCCAGTAGTAGAGGGGCTCGTTCCACACTTGCTGGCTTGCCACAAACGGAATTGTTACCAATGTCCTGCCTAGAACATCAGTTAACGGCACATGATAGCTACTCAGGTCTGCAGGGGGCTCCAACATTTCCAAACCGTGGGAGCTTTAAACTTACAGATACTGCGCTAGTCTCCACTGTGAGCAGAAGTAATAGGAAATCATCCACATGCCTGCACCACTGTGTGGGACAAAGAGGTAAGAGATTACCCACAGTCCTACACACTGTTTCAGAGCACCAATGAGCAATGAAAAGGGAGGCAAATCTGAGGCATAAGGAGCGACACTGCCAACAAGTAAGCTTGGATATTTTGGCTGACCCATCCTTATAATTGGCACCTGGACAGGAAATCAGTGGCTGGTATCGCGGAGAACTCTGGGCAGTGGACAGATGTCCACTAGTGGACTTACATTGAGCCATTGTGCGCTATGACTGAGGAAGGCTGTAACTGCTGTACAAATGACATCACTGGCTTCCTTGGCTGTCCTCAGTGTACAGAGTTTTAACTCAATGGTAACTATATTAAGTGTCAGAGAGAATGGACCCTCCAACTAGAGATACATCGGTAATACTGCTAGTGTGACCACTTTGGGCCTCCCGTTAGTGCCCACCCCCACTCCATCCCAGAGCACAGATGTTTCCCAGAATGAGAACTGAGATTAATCTCTTTAACCACACAACATAGTTAGATACAAAGTTGCAGATGGGTAGGCACTGCACTAATGTGAACCTAAGTGGCATAATGGGATTTCAAGAGAAAAACCATGGAAGCCCGAGCTGAAGAGGAAAAAGTGCTACTAGGGCAGGTCGTCCGTGAACAAACCAACCTGCTCCAAGATGAGCTGGGCAACGTTTTGATGCTAGCACTGTACCCAGGAAAGTATTAGAAGGTAAGACAGGCTCTCTTGTAATAAGCTACATGATTGCTACTTGATGAGCAGTGGAAGCTGTCTGATGTAATCAAACGGATGGAGGAATTGCTTAATGAAGTATGATCCATAATAGATGACCTACAGAAATAGGTCATCAATCTGACCAATAGAGTACAATTCCTTCAATATAGAGTGGAAGATGCTGAAGGGCATGCAAGGGTTATAACAATGGGGTGGCCCTAAAAGCCACTGGGCCTGGGTAGATAATGGTACAAAAAGATATGTCCCAGTGGAAATCAAATGAAACAGAAAAATCAATAAAGTGTATTAATCAATAGAATCTAATCAAAGTCAAACACCACCATTAATTTCTTCCAAACAATGGGTCTACTTTAATTGAATCATAGTATTTGAATAAATCAATACATACAATGGAAAACAAATCCTAAATGGATATATTCTTTAAAAACAGGTGCACAGTGGAGTGAAGTGATAGGAAGGATTGTGAAAAAGGACAGTGGTGCATACATATATACATCAAAGGGCATGCAAGGTGCAGCAACATCAGAGTAGGGGGAATCTTTGAAGGAGTGGAAGGAAAGGATATAGTCTCCTTCCTAGAAACATTCCTCTAATGACAGGTGGAGGGGGCGTGGCCAAGATGGCGGACAGGTAGGGTGCATTGTCCCGCTCCTCCGTCTTGGCCGCCACTTCACAGAGCATCTACCGCTGGGCCTCAGCCCTGGAGGGGGAGCTACTAGGTGTAGCCAGGAAGGCCACTGGTGTTGCTAGAGTGTGGTCTGCGGTCCAACCACTGGCAGAAGGACCCCCTTGACTGCCGATACCTGAGGCCATCTGCAGCAATATGGCGGCAGCCGTGCGATGACGAGATACAGGCCGGCTGCAGCGACATGCTGAGCGGACAGATACTGGGTTGTATTCTCCTCGCCTTGAGCAGTATGGCCCCAGTGGGGATGTGCAGAGTCACCTGAGACCAGAGGCAGGTGCCGCAGCTTTGTAAAGTATCCTCGCTGCTCGGTGGGAGCACATTGAGGCAGGTAACTTTGCGAGGAAGGCCGGCCTGGGCTGTGTGCGAGCAGTGACAGGGGCTGCAAGACTGGCGTATTGCTATCACGAACAGCTGAGCGGGAAAATATTCCCCGACGACAGACCCCCTACAGCATACAAGCAACGGAAGAAGGTGAGCAGGGGTGGCAGCGGAGAGTGACGAAGCCAGCCCCCTTGTGATCTAGGGGTCTGCTGGGCACCGGCAGGGCATGTCTGAAGGAACCACCAGCCCGATAACTACTAGATGTCTGCAAGCAACTGCTGAGAGTCCCCTCACTGGTTAGACAAGGTGGTCATGTAACTCGAAGCTATAACGAGCATAGCCGATGGGCTTCCTCGACTGAATCCAAGACCAGTACATCCCCTGGCCATAGGGTAACTGACAAGACTCTCCTTCGCCACCTGAACCACGGCGGGACTCCTTTGCCCCATAGTGGCCTGGGGGTTCAGCCAGGCACCTGCAGCCACCAACACAGGAGCTGAGCCCCATGGGGGGGTACAGTGACACCTTGGGACATATTGCTAGCCCGCGTGTGAGTCGTATGACAAACTATACTGGACTCTAAGGGCTCCGGTAAGTGAAGGTCGACACATGCGGGCTGCATAAGGCGGACATTATTTAGGAAACACGAAGGAAGAAAAAATGCTCGCTCAAAGACATGCTTACACATCGAATGGAACTCAGGCCCAGGAGAGTGCACAACAGAGAGACCAGTCCAGTGCCTAAAGGGGGAGAAGAAGCGGCCCTGTTAACGAGATCCTTTATAGAAGCACTCTTAGCATCCTTAAGTGAAAATATTCAAGCAGTGAAACAGGAGCTGGGTCATGACCTTAAGGAGGCTAAATGAGACTTAGCAGATGTGGGCTACAGAGTGTCCACTCTTGAGGATCATGAGTCTGGATGGGATAAGGAGATTGAACACCTACAGTAGGAAGTTCTTAAATTGCTAGACCAGCAGATTGCCGTACAGCGCCACCCCGAGGATCTCGAAAAAGGTTCCAGCAGGAACAACATCCGCATTCTTGGGGTGCCAGATAAGGCAGAGAGCACAGACATCCTGGTCTATGTGAAGGCCCTCTTCCTACAGATACTGGACTCACAAGCAGACATGAAGTTGCAGTTGGACAGAGTTCATAGGGTGGGACTCCCTCAGGCAGATGAAAGCTGCCCACCGGACATCCTTGCTAGTGTCCACGACTTTCAACTAAAAGAAGCCATATTACATAAGGCAAAAGATGCACACCCCATACAGTTCCGTGGCCACAGACTGATGTTATACCAGGATTTAGCGGCTTTGACACTTCAGAAATTCAGAGACTTTCAACCAGTTATGACCTTCAGAAGCAAAGGGATTCCTTACAATTGGGGCACCCGTTCCACCTCATTTTCCGCGGGGATGAAAAGCTTCATCAACTTAAATCCTTAACGAAGGCCGGCCACCTCCTGAATATCCCAGAGGAGAAGAAAGAGAGATTGCCTTGCAGACCTAACCAGCGTAGAGACAGCGCAATCAATGGGACAGAGTGCCAGCTTTGCCCAGGGGCCTTTGCCTGGACCCTGTTGTTATGGCCTTGGAAAAGCAGGGCAGTCATATATAATTTATATATAAATTCACTGAAGAAAACAAAGGTTACAGGGACGTTATAGTTAGGAAATATAATTTTTTTTAAAACCATAAAAATTCACTGAAAAAAGCCAAAGCTTACACAGACATTATAGTTAGGCTGACATTTCACTCGTACAAAACCAGAGAAATTCAGCAGTTATAGTTAGCTGAGCTAACTATAACTAGTGCCCCTGCAATGCAATGCTTACGACCTCACATAGTACATCACTCATGACATGGTCAGTGACATCACTGATGACATCACTCATGACAGACATCTCAAATGACATTACTGATTACATCATCCAGTGACTGTAAGTGTTTTTTTAAATGTTTATGAGTGTTAAACTGTGTGTATGAGTGCCTGTATGAATGATTCAGTGTGTGACTGACTGTATAAGTAAGTGATTAGATGTCTCAGTGAATGTATGGGTAAGTGAGTAGGTTGTGAGAATGTCTATCAGTCTGTCAGTTGGTGTCTAAGTGGCTGTATGTGTTGGTGAGTGGGTATGTGAGTGGCTGTATGGGTGACTGATTGGTTGTCTGAGACCCTATAACCTGTATGAGTGTCTGTGTGGCTTCTTGGCCCCCAAGGTTCCTCGGGAGTAAAGTGTACTTAATCCCCCAATCATTAGTGCACCTGGAGCCGCCTTTGCAGAGTGGTGGAGAAAGGGGTCGTGGCCTCTGATCACCTCTTAGCAATCCCACTGTGTGGGACTTACTGGAGGTAACAAGAGGGGCAGTTGGCCCCCAAGGACCCTCTGGAGTTAAAGGGACTCTCCTGCATTACTTTAAAAAAAAGTGTGGACCGGTGAGGTGGTGGCTCCTGGGGCAGGGGGGTCCACGAGGCCCCCCATATTGTTTTAATTAGCACTGGGGAGGTGGCAGTCCCCGGGGCAGGGAGAGTCCGCAAGGCCTCCTCACATAATTGGAAATAGTCCTGGGGAGGTCCCGGTCTCCTGGGCTTTGAATAGCCCTAGGAGTGAGGCCCCCCCTCCTATATTTATCATATGCCTCCGGGACCTGGTCCACCTGGGGGTTATTTAAAAGCAAGCGCGGGAGCTTTCCTATGGAAACTAGGTCCTAACTATAACTACCTACTCCCAACCGCCAGTTGGTAATACATATATATATACATATATCTATTTATATATATCACCTTTTGGCAGTCGCTAATAGGTAGTTATAGTTAGGACCTAGTTTCCATAGGAAAAGTATTATTTTACTTGCCTATAACTTTGGCGTCGGTTGAGCAATCTGCATGAAATTTTCCAAATAAAGTGTCGAAGTAGGTTCGGTGTATCATAGAAAGTTTGGGGGTGATCCGTGCTGTGGGGACCGAGAAATAGAGGGGCGAAATAAGGGTGTGTTTCTAATTTTTATTCCCATAGGAACACATAGTCGAATCTACAGCCTGAACCGCTAAACGGAATTACACCAAATCTGGCAGAAAGGTAGATGTTATGGCGCAGTTTGTGCTTTTTGTAATTTGATGCAAATCCGTTCAGTACTTTTTGTGAAATTTAAGCCGAAAATTATAGTGATATCTCTGGCTGTGGATATTTCACGACGATTTCTTGATTAATTGCAAATGCCCGCACCAATGGAAATGCTCTCATTGGCTCGACGCAACCTAAACAGAAAGTTGCAGCCACCATTTTATTGATTGGGAACGATTCCCGGGGCTTAAAATGTCTGCGAAAGTTAACATAGTAGGTCAGGGTGGAAGTATTCTGACCCCATGTTTGAGAAATGAGAGTATTAGTGACATTAATTATGTGTCCAAAATTGATTTTTATTATCACGCTTGATATTCTCGATGACGACGTGATCGCCAGCACCTCCCGATGTACCGTCACGGGGACATCACATATCGCAACTTCATTGTCACTGTCACACACTCATGTATGCACTCACAAACTCACTCAGACACTTATACACACATTCACATATGTACTTACACACTTATACATTCAGTCGCATACCCATTCAAATACTCATGTACCCACTCACATACCCATTCAGGTACTCATTCACCCACTTACAGATTCACTCGGAGAGTGATGCACCCATGTACAGGCCACTTAGAGACTCATGCACCTACTTAGAGACCCACTCATGGACTCATGCGGACAGTCTCATACCCACTTAGAGACTTTTACACCCACTCACAGACCCACGTGGACAGTCATACACCCACTCACAGACCCTCTTGGATACTCATGCACCCACTTACAGACTCACTCAGAGACTCATGCACCCACTTACAGACCCACTCACATATGTATTCACTGAGACACTCATACACCCATTTACAGATCCACTCAGACACTCTTACACGCACTTACTCAGCCATACAGTCACTCCCACACATAGTCACAGACCCTCTCAGAGACTTATGAACTCAGTCACTCACTCCTACACTCAGAAACTCGCACCCACTCACAAACTCACTCAGTTATACATGCACCCACCCACTCAAAGCTCATGCATCCACTTGCACACCCACCCAGACACTCACCCTCCCAATCACTTATGCTCTCACTCACAGACCCATTGACACACTCATACATCCACTCATGGACCCACTCAGACATTCATACACCCATACAGTCACTCACACACCCAGTCAGAGATTTATGCACCGTCAG
The DNA here is from genome assembly GCF_964204655.1 of Triturus cristatus. NCBI lineage: Eukaryota > Metazoa > Chordata > Amphibia > Caudata > Salamandridae > Triturus > Triturus cristatus. Next base: position 807,349,555 of record NC_140591.1, read on the forward strand.
TTGTACACACAGAGACTCCTGTACCCACTTACAGTCACACTCAGAGACCCATGCACACACTGACAGAACCACTCAGACACTACCACCAGTATTTCACACCCATCACTTTCAGATTCATAGATTAACCACTACTCACCCTCCTGTATTTTGGACTAGAGTTCCAACGCCGTCCCTGACAGTCACTAATTTGGGAAATATACTGTGGTAGTGGGAAAATTGTGGGGTTGTAGGTAGCGATGATTAAACTTTTTTATTGCTGTCCTAATCCTAAAGCACCAGAAGAAAATGTGAATGGAGGAGTCTACTCTTTAAATGAATGTGGCATTAATGAGGAATTCCCCGTCAATTAAAGATCTAGCCACTGGTGTATCTACAGACCCTTCCAGGAAAATGTTTGTAAAACATAACCAAAGCCGAATGAACGCTAGGGACTCATCATAAACCAGGATGTTTGTATCAACATAAAAACTGTTCAGCACCCTAACACCTAAGGTAGAAAGGACTTCCCTGACACCCATAAATACATTAATGGGTAACAATCCTTCAACTCAACTATAAAGATTTGTAGCACCACATAACTTGCTAAATATTTCTTTGCCCCAAAAATAACATTTACACAGACACCGTTTTAATGGAGTTGGTGCAATCATGTTTCGAGATTTAAACATTGATTTGTAAATATCTTCTTATTGATTGGAAGTGCGTTTTTACAGCACCTAAAGAATAAATGTTATATTTCTTGCTCCACAGGCGGACGCAAGGACACAGATTTTGAAGACGCTCGACAAGCTTGATTTTGGCCATGCAGAAAGGTGCGTCAGGATCAATTCAGTATCCAGCAGTCTTGCTGGAGAGGACCTGGAGGTTATTTTGCAGGCGAGGTCCCTGCCTTCAAGTTTGATGTTGCCAAAGGTTGAAAATGCAGAAGAAATTAAATGGGTGAGTGACAATCCTGCAGGTTGAGGCCTTGATTCAATGCCAACTCAAAAATGCAATATATGTTCTGCAAGGGAGGAAGAACTGTTAGTTAAAGACACCCATAGGAAGGATCTCCTTAGCTGAACTGTCCGTTATAAGCGGGGGTGTAGCTTCAGGACGCGTTTAGGGTGTTACACCCACCTAAAAAATGTATTCTGTTGTAAATAGTTGGGTACAGGTGCTTTAAGTCGGGCGGTGAGGTGTTCATCAGATTTAGCTTGGGATGTTTACATACACATGGATTCAACCCAGATCTGTGACTGGGGGTGACTGTCTGAAAAGTTTCAGCGCTTCAGCCATCATGTCCTTGTGTTTTCTTTGTTCGCCCTAAGTTGGCAGGGTATGCCCAGACGTGGGTCCCTAGCTCACTTTGCCACTGGTATCTATCTAGCATGGCTGATGAGGGGTGTTACCCCGAAACAGCGCTTCAGGATGCTTGTTTCCAGTTCAGGGAAGATCTGGCTTGTCAGTTCAGGCTGGACTGTTCCCATGAGGCACAGGGTCAAGACTGATTTGCATATAGCTGGGTCTAAACTGGGGTGGCGAAGTGAGCTAAAGAATGATGATGGAGTCAACCCCGATCTGTGACTGGGAGTGAGTGTCTGAAAAGTTCCAGCGCTCCATCCATCATCTACTTGTGTTTGCTACATACACATACAGACAGAAACACACACACACCCTCATCTCTGTTTTAAAGGTCTTTAAAAATGTGGTATTTTAAAATATATGGAGTTTTACGTACCCTTCACAATCAGCACTCCTCTCCCTTCCTACTGCTCCTTAAGCCCCCTCTCACGCCCCGCTTCTCATCTAATGTATTTTAACTAGCGTGATTGTTGGGTAATCGTAAACTCACAAACCCCCAATCTTATGGACCAAGCTACGCACCTGATCATAAAAAGGATTTCCATAGTGGAAATTTTAAAGATTCTGTTTGCCCCTAAAACTATATATATATATAATATATATATATATTACCTACTGGCGGTCGCCAGTAGGTAGTTATAGTTAGGACCCCTTTTCCATAGGAAATCCGCAACATTCTATTTTGAATAACTTTGGCGCCGGTCGATGAATCCTCGCAAATTTCTCAAAATAGGTGGGGCGCTACGCTCCGCTCCTACCCTGAAAGTCTCGGGGGGATTCGTCAAGCGGGGGCTGAGATAAAAGGGGGGTCCCAAAACGCGTTTTTCCCATGCATTTTTCCATAGGACCTTTAGACAGAGCTACAGCCCGAACGGCTGAACAGAATTACTAGAAATTTGGCAGAGAGGTAGTCCCTAGGTCAAGGAAGTGCCTTTTGTAGGTTTGGTGTAAATCTGTTCAGTAGATTCTGAGAAAATAGCCTTTAAATCAATATATATATCTGAGCCCGCTTACGGTACGATTACCGTACGCTTACCGTCCGCGTACGGTGGCGTGCGCGAGCGCGATTCTGATTGGCTCTTAGATCTTAGTAAACATTCGAATCGGCCGAAACCAGGAAGCGGCGTCCGCCATTTTGTCTCTCGCACTGAGTGTTATTTATCAAACATGATGCCCAAAAACATGTTACGGGGCTGTTTTGACAACTCCCTCCCACACAGTCATGTTGAGGGAGTCCCCAAACATCCCCCAAGAGCAAAAACGGTTTGTTTGTTTTTTCGGCAATTTCGGCGAGTACGCTTACCGTACGCGTACGGTTAAAAATTTTTTTTTAAAAAAAAACACTATCCACACTTACCCCACCCCCTGTGCTTTTGGTGACCGCAGGCCACCAAATGTACAGGGCTTATGAGACCTGTGAAAAAAAACTAAATTTTGGCAACATGAAATTATAAAATCGAAATAAAAAAAACACTATCCACATTGACCCCACCCCCTGTGCTTTTGGTGGCCGAAGGCCACCAAATGTACAGGGCTTATTAAAGTTGCTAAAAACCGTGCACGGAATGAACTGCGTTAAGTGGGCGCGCACGCCTCGAATGGCGTAAAGTAACTTAGCATTTAAAAAACCGTACAAATTCACTGAAAAAACCATAGGTTTCACACACGTTATAGTTAGGAATTAGCATTTAAAAAACCTTGCAAATTCACTGAAAAAACCATAGGTTTCACACATGTTATAGTTAGCGGAAATTTTACTGATAAAAAACCAATGAAATTGCCCCGTTATAGTTAGTGCTGGCAACTATAACTCACGCGACCGCAATCTTCTGCTGATGACATATGTGTCTTTATAAAAAAAAATATTTGTAATATATGTATAGCTAAAAATGTATGGAAGAAGACATGGGCAAATAAGTGTCTAAATACAGTATTAGCATCAGCAGAGGATTGCGGTCGCGTGAGTTATAGTTGCCAGCACTAACTATAACGGGGCAATTTCATTGGTTTTTTATCAGTAAAATTTCCGCTAACTATAACATGTGTGAAACCTATGGTTTTTTCAGTGAATATATATATATATATAATATATATATATATCATATAATTATCTACTGGCGGTCGCCAGTAGATAGTTATAGTTAGGACCCTGTTTCCATAGGAAATCCGCAACATTCTATTTGGAATAACTTTGGCGCCGGTCGACGAATCCTCGCGAAATTTTCAAAATAGGTGGGGCGCTACGCTCCGCTCCTACCCTGAAAGTCTCGGGGGGATTCGTCAAGCGGGGGCTGAGAAAAAAGGGGGGTCCCAAAACGCGTTTTTCCCATGCATTTTTCCATAGGACCTTTAGACACAGCTACAGCCCGAACGGCCGAACAGAGTTACTTGAAATTTGGCAGAGAGGTAGTCTACAGGTCAAGGAAGTGCCTTTTGTAGGTCTGGTGTAAATCTGTTCAGTATGTCCTGAGAAAATAGCATTTAAAAGCATATATATATGTGGGCGGAGCCTAACCACACATCTCATCCTGAGATCTGATTGGCTGTCAGCACTTCATCCAAGAAGTGTTGGCAGCCATCTTGGGACCAATATACATGATAGCACCTCATTAAAAAGCATTGCAGTTAATAGAAGGTTTTAAGACTTTAGTTACATTATAAATCATTTGTTGATGGTACCATACTCATTTTAGGAATTGTGGTATGTTCTAAGGTGATTTCACCATGTGAAAAAGCCTTCTGCTGGGATATCATGATTGAGAGAAAAATATTTTCTCATGCTTTTACCACAGAGGTTTGGAAGGTGATCTATAAGCTAAACTGAGAGCTTATTTTCTGTAAATTCACATTATCTTTCTCAGTCATGTGAGAATGAAGTCTGACATTCTCAGTAAAACATGTACATCCAACAAGGGCAGAGACTGTCAGTTGATTCCTTTGTGTTCTACTGCAGCTTCCCAGAGTGTTCCAAAGAACTACTAGAGCGCTAACAGTCCTACTTATGATAAACGTATGGCACACCTGAAGCCATCTTGCTTGGATTAAAGTGGTAACTCTTAAAACATTTAATTTAAAAAGGAACAAAATGAGGGGGTTCATTTTTCCATAAAAAGTATGATTAGTGCTGCAGAAAGAAAAATTAGGGCACATTTTGAGTGACTTCTCAAATCCTCTTCTATTTCATTAAAACATTCTGACATGCAGACTGAAACATGCACTTTCAATACCAGCAGCAGTTTTCCCTGGTGAGCAGTAGCTTTACTACAGTGATCTAATGAGCAAAAAGAGTGCTAACATTCTGAATTTATGGCAAATGTGTGACACATCTGAATGCCTTCTTGATGGAATCAAAGTAAAAAACTGAAAGTATTTCCTACTGAGGAGACTGCAGTAAATGAGGAAATTAGGAAACTTCATAACAAATAAGTCTCCCAAGATGGCCACCAGAGACAAAAGAGCCCAAATGTAGCCCAAATATCACCCAGATGTAGCCCAAGTATAGCCCAATGACAGAATGTCCCAGAATGTTCTTAAAAACAACTAGAGCGCTTACTGTCTTCATTATGACAAAAGTATGGCATACCTGAAGCCATCTTGATTGGAATAAACTGGTAACACTTAAAACATTTAATTTAAAAAGGAACACAATGAGGGGGTTCATTTTGCCATAGAAATTATGATTGATGCTGAAGAAAGAAAATGAGAGCACATTTTGAGTGACTTCTCAAATCCTCTTCTATTTCATTAAAAAATTCTGACATGCAGACTGAAACATGCACTTTTAATACCAGGAGCAGACTTCCATGGTGAACAGTAGTTTTACTACAGTGATCTAATGAGCAACTAGAGTGCTAACATTAAGAATTTATGGCAAATGTGTGACATATCTGAATACCTTCATGAGGGAATAAAAGTAAAAAACTGAAAGCATTTCCTACTGAGGAGACTGCAGTACATGAGGAAATTAGGAAACTTCATAACAAATAAATCTCCCAAGATGGCCACCGGAGACAAAAGAGCCCAAATGTAGCCCAAAATCACCCAGATGTAGCCCAAATATAGCCCAATGACAGAAGTGTGCAAAACACTTATTATTTTGTGTTTTTGCAGTGTTATATAGTGCAGACTTGTCAGGTATTGGAGTGCTTTACATGAGCATTGGTTACATCACACAAGAACAAATTCATTTTGGTTGTAGACATGGGGAGACTAAGTGATTTGACCAGAATCACAGAATGTCGAGCTGAAGCAGAAACTTCAACCTGGTTCCCCAGTTGCAAAGTCTGCAGTTCTGGAAGTAACACCACATCCTCTCCCCTAAGTGCAACATTTAATCAAGTGTTCAACTGGATAAAAAAACATAAAGATAACAAATAATTTAAAAGTGCTTTGTCGCTATTTGAAAACTCAGAAAATATGTCCTTATTTTAGTCTTTTAGAGCACTAACCATAATTTTGATGCCAATAAGACCCTCTCATATATGTAATTTCTAAAGGAAATGCTCTAGGTATTACAGTTTTGATTACATCAAAATCATGTCAGGCGTTCCACACTTTTGTAATAAATATAGAATGTTAGCAATCTAGTTGTTCATTAGGATACTGTTGAGAGGCAGAGGCCAGGGGCACGGACTCTGAAAATTGAAGGCAGGTAGGAGGGTGCAAAGGCAACAATTTAACCACACTGAGCAGACAGGAAGGGCCATGGAAGCACAACAGACTATGGAGGGCAGTGGAAAGGGGGGCAGGGGCAACAAACCAACAATACAGGACTTGCAAGAGAGGCTGTTGGAGGGAAGATCTATTACGGGTCAAGGAAGCTAGGGGCGGACCCCAGAGCCCCGGGAGCCACCACAGAACTGAGCAGGAGAGTGAGTCAGGGACAAAAGGGGCACCTTAATTTGAGCCGGGGTGCCTAGTAACGCTTGCTCCAAAAATGAAGAAAACAGACATATGAGACATGGAATTGGAGGCAGAATACAATGGCAGTTTAATGAGAAGATGCAACTTCAAAGAAACCGCAGAATAGAGACAAAGTACAAAATACAGAATCCAGATAATCATACAGCTGTCATGATATTCTCTGTATCTCAATTAATGTACTGACAGAGAGAGAGAGAAAACACATCTATAAATGCATCATGAGAAACAAGTTACACCAAGGAAAATGTTACCTAGGAACACTCACGTTTACTCTTAGAGCAAGCATTCCTGCAATTACAATACAAAATCTTTTAAATGCAAAAGTAAAGAGAACAATGGTTAAACATAACATGACATTTCATATAGGTAAAATAGAATAAGATACTTCAAGCAAAGCAGAGCAAGACATTTTAAGCAAAGGAAGACAAGAGCTCCCAGCTCTTGGGGAAAACCTGCTCAGCCTGTTAACCTACATACAGACGGCGAGGTAGTCCGTCGATATCTGTGGGTGCTTCCTTTTTATATCATTTTGTGGGCTCCTTTGCACGCTACATCTACCTACGTATGCTACCCAAAAGCTTTGTCTGCAGATTTTACCAGACATTTCGTCATTTACCCACTTAATGCTGACAATGGACTGGGTGAAAAGGTCAGTCTCTCATGCCAATCGCTTATCGTAAGTTCCATAGAGCAAGCAGAAAATAATGGGTATTGTACGGGAAATCAATATATTCATGTATAAAATCTCCTCAGTTCTCCTAACTTGACGCTCTGTGGTTGCCACTTCCTTAAAAGTGGGAAACCTGCCCAGGAAGCAAGTACCAGTCCAGGATGCAGCCTACTGTATGTCGACAGCTTCAGGGGGATGTTGAACTTTGATACCGAGCACGGAGCACTCGGGTAGGGTGGGGGCTACTAGTTTGGAGCAGAAGGCCTCGCAGACTTGCCTTCAGACTGCTATACACTAAAATTGCAGAGCTATGGTCAATTTAACAAAGAGGCCTACATATTGAACAGAAGGGCCTACACAGGGGTTTTATGCTGGCTGAGTGGTAAGGATGTCTCAGGATAATTATATAGCAACACAGGACCCGCTGGTCAATTTAATACGGCCTACAAATGCGGCTGGCAGGGCAAGGACAAGGGTCTCATACTTCAGGTGTGGACAGAACGGGCCAGGGGCCCCCTGTGATACAAAATCTACCCTCCTTCAAGGCTGTGGCAATGTAATAGACCATTGTGGGCAGAAGGAAGAGGCAATGGTAGTACAACCATACATGCCAACAGACCCGATTCAGCCAGGAAACGTCCAATGTTTTTAAGCTCAAATGGGCTTTATTTGATCTGTCTCCTGTCTACAATATCCTCTTTTTCAATGTAACTCAAAGGGGAAAATCAATACCCCAGTTTTTTTTCAAAATCTCCCTCTTACCAAGTTCAAAATGTTCGCAAGTATGGTACATTGGATCATGGAAGGAAATGGGATAGGGACATAGACTTGGATAACAGAGGACAGGAGGGACATGGAGAGGTGCACCAAACTGACCCTGCAGGGCAGGCATCAGGGTTTGCAGCAGCACAATACACCACACAGGGCATGCAGGACGGGAGTGCAGCACAAAAATCCATAGAAAGCAAGAGGGAGGGGACAGGACCATGCACATGGACAACAGAGAACAGAGGGGCAAGAGGCAATGGTAGCTAGCTGACCATAATGGACAGAGAGGAGAGAAAGCTGCAGCATAACAGACCATAAAGGGCAGGGGGGACGGATCAGGGGCATTACAATGGAACAGACAAGCCAGGAGGGAGGGAGTAGGGGTCTGCACATGTAAACAGAGGGCTGGGGGCAAGGGGGCAGGGCAGGAGCAGCAAGATAGCCATGAAGGTCAGGCAGGATGGGCACTAGAAGCAAGACACACCATGAAGAGCAACAGTCAGAATATGATGGCATACACACAGACCATGGAGGGAAGGTGGGAGGGGGTCAGGGTCAGCTAGCTGACCACACAGGGAAGGTGGGAGGGGCCATGGCAGCACAGAAGACCATGCATGGCAAGTGGGAGGGTTAGTGGCAACACAATGGCTATGATGGGCAAGAAGGAGGGTGCAGGGGCATGCACAAAGGACGATGGAGGATAGAAGGGAGGGTCAGGACCTGTGCACAGACAAGAAAGTTCAGGGGAAGGGACCTCACAACAGACCACACGGGGCAGGCAGGAGGAGCAGTTGCAGCACAACAGACCAGGGAGGGCAGAAGGGTGTGGCAGTACAATGGACCATGTAGGACAGGAGGAAGAGGATAGGGGCATGGCTTGTGGACAGGCAGGGTGGAGGTGGCAGGGACAGGTTACAGTCATCTGACAATGCTAGGCAGGTGGGAGAGGAGTGGCAGCTCAACAGAACACTCAGAGTAGATAGGAGTGGCAGGTCCATGGGACATGGTGGGCAAAAAGGATGGAGCAGGGGCATGCACAACGACATCGGAGGGCAGGGGGAAGGAGAATAGGGGCAGCAAGCTGAGCACAGAGTTTAAGCAGGAGGTCAATGATGGGGCATAGAATTGGGCAATGGAGGGCAGGAGGAGTGGACTGGTACATCATACTAAATTGAGGGCAGTGGCAGCACATCAGACCATGCATGGCAGGAGGGAGGAGGCTAGTCCATGGATTCACACAACAGAGGATAGGGAGGAGGGGGATGGGGCAGCAAGCTAACTGTTCAGAGAAGGCGGGTATTAGGAACTTTATTGTTTTTAAAACATTGTGTCTGTGCGAACTACTTAAAATATGAACAAGTATGCAGCATAATCTCACTTTTATTCAGGAAGAAGAGGACGTTTGTGACTGTGACTCCGGGCTCACTTGGTAGAAACACCCCCTGACCCTCCACCCCCTATCGCAAAATGTAATGCCCGTGAAAAGGGTAGGTGAACACAGTGTTATATAGAACATACTCCTGAGAGCACGATTGAAAATGAAAACTAGATATAGTGTATGGTATAAACTATGCACCAAAAAGTGTGATATAAGATGAACCGGGCGTGAAATATAATATGCAATACATTGTGCGCAATGATAGATTCATTGGAGAGCGCGAGATAGCACAGGCACTAGCGCGTGCTATGCGATATGCGCCTTGGAATGTAATATGCACAGGGCAGTGTTGTGTAACCTAACTAGTCTCTAAAGTTGTAATATAAAATATGTGCTGGGGAGTGTAACGTTGCATATGCACTGTGACAAAGATATGGATCCCAGATTGTAATATGTATGGCATAGCACTGTGCGTTATAACATAGGCATCGAGGAAGGCACGTTAGATGGGGCAATATAACCCGTGCGAAGGCAAGTGTGGCATGACATATTCACGGGGTGGTGTTACAGTGCACATGGGCTAGAGAGTGTCATAGCATATGCACTAGCTAGTGGAATACAACACAGAGGTGTGTGGCACTCGGCAGGCAATGGTGGGTGTAACACAGCATTGGGCTCTGTCAGGAGCGCGCTGTGACTCTCAAGTGATGTTCGTCCCCTTTCCAGAGAGTAAAATAAAAAGTATTACACATCCAGCAGTGGATGTGTGTTTTATTAACCGTGAGGGGGGTTTCTTGCATAGTTTTGGTCGAATTTTTGTTGAATCCCCTTTGAATGGCTTGGTGTGCATGTGTATTAAATGTGCCCGTCAATAGCTACCCATGTTTGTATAAATAAACGACAAGGGTGTCTGCCGGGATTAGGCACGGTAGGGCATCAGACATGTCAGAGCTTCACTAGTGGTGTAAATACATTCCACGTGGATTCATTGCATGCATAGTCGCCTTTTAATGAATATCACGCAAATCGTCATGGTGATAGGTACGTACGGTTTGTCCAGCATGTCCTAGGTGTGTCTATAAATATATATTTTTTTAAAATAATAAAAAACAGTGGCCGGCCCTGGGGATTGGGGTCAAAAAAATATAATTAGGAGACAGGCCCTGGGGGATGGGGTCATCAGGGCCAATACATTAGAATAAGAAGGGGAACCACACAGCCCCCCTTCTTAAAAAATTAAAATAAATAAAAGGCTGGCATCGTGCCGGAGGCCATGACCCCTCCGTGCAGTACTCTGCAAACGCGCCCCCAACAGGCATCTCCAGTATGCGCCAGGGAGCTGCGCTGCAGACAAGTGTTCTGAGGCCAAGCCCCTTTTTACACCTCTCTGCAACGCAGCTCTGTGGCGCTTACTGGAGGTACCTAGTGGTCTAGTTTGACCCTAGAGACCCTTAGGATTCAAGGGGACTGAATCTCTCAACTTAGAACAGCCACAGGGCGCGTTTACACAGTGATGAAGGGAGGGGACGGGGCCTGAGGTGACGTGTGCAAACACGCACTATGGCACGTTTTAAATTGGGGATATAATTTCCCTTCAATACTGAGGGCCCCTGGGGGCTAACTAGCCCACCAAGTGCTTCCAGTAAGCGCCACTGAGCTGCATTGCAGAGAGGTGGTCCAGGCCGTGCCACTTTTTACACCTCTCTGCAACGCAGCTCTGTGGCACTTACTGGTGGTACCTAGTGGGCTAGTTGGACCCTAGGGACCCTCAGGATTCAAATGAACTTAATCTCCCAACTAAAAATGGACACAGGGCGTGTTTACACAGTGGTGAAGGGAGGGGACGGGGCCTGAGTTAACGTGTGCAAAAACGCCCTGTGGCCTGTTTTAAGAGGTAGTTTTAATCCCCATGCCCTATAATATACTAGGGGCTTACAGAGGAGGTCATGCTAATCACAGGGGGACCCCAACGCATAATGTTCCCTAGTGTATGTAGGTGTTTTCACTGTATTCTAAGTGTCTTTTAACATAGCACTGGCTCTAGGACTGGTTAGTCAGACTCAGTTACCACCAGTATCCGTCTGAAAAAGTTGAGGGTACAGGATGATTTTGCAACAAGGCTTCTTTCTGCTCTTCTTTTTGTTCTTTCTGCATGTTATCCTTCTTCCTGCACTTATCTTCGTATTTGAGGACATCTGTTGCTTCTTTCTGCACTTCTTTTGTTTCTTTCTGTGCATTTTTTCTTCTTTCTTCACATGTCCTATCTCTGTAGGCATAGTTAGAAATTAGCATTTAAAAAACCTTTGAAATTCACAGAAAAAACCATAGGTTTCAGGCACGTTATAGTTAGGAATTAGCATTTAAAAAACCTCAGAAATTCACTGAAAAAACCATAGGTTTCAGGGGTGTTATAGTTAGCTGGACTTTTCACTTGTACAAAACCATTGAAATTCCCCCGTTATAGTTAGTTCAGCTAACTATAACTCGTGCGCCCGCAATGCACTGCTGATGACGTCACATATTACATCACTCATGACATCACTGATGACATCTCAAATGACATCACTGATGACATCATCCTTGTGATAGAGTGGCAGACCTCCTCTCACCCTAATATAACCTTTGATACACACATTCAAAAATAGAGACTAAAATTTTCAAAACAATGGACATACCAATACCAGTTACAACAACCTCTTCAGTAATTCTAAGATCCACATACACATCCACTCATTCACCAACAGTCCTATACAGTCACTCATACATGTATTCACTCATCATATGTACTCATTCACCTATACATCCTGTTACACAATGCCACTCATCCATAGAGTTACTCACACACATAGTCACTCATGCTAATAAAGAATCAAACATACATTTACTTGCATATACAGTTATACACACACCACCACACTTACTTCTACGGAAACTTACACATACTTAGTCTTTTAAACAATCACGTATAGAAACACATACTTATTCATACAGGAACTCTTTCAATCTCTCACTCTCACATATACTCACATATATACACCAATAGTCACATATACTAGTTTAAAACATATGTAGTTACTCATAAAGACACTATTGAGACAGTCATTCACTCACTAACACACCCATACACACACTCATCCACCCATACAGTCCTGCACACATGCTGTGTTCAACACATACAAACAGTGAGTCACTCATTCATGCACCTATGCACTACGTAATACCCCCCACCGAACCATGCAGACACTCAGACTGATACACAAAAAACCAACTAATAACCTATATAGACACCCATGTAGCTACTCACCAACCCATGCAGCCACTTATACACAAAGTGAGAGACTGATACAGATATTTACATATTTAAACATTACTCACTAAGCCATGTATTCACTATGATACACTTAATCAGTCAGTTACACAATCAATTTTTCAAAAACAAATCATCCATTTAGACACTTATATACCCATTTATTCTTCCATCGACCTTGAGATATACATATATAAAACATATTTAATTTTCAGAAAAACACATATTCTTTGGATGATGTAATCAGTGATGTCATCAGTGATGTCATTTGAGATGTCATCAGTGATGTCATGAGTGATGTCACTGACCATGTCATGAGTGATGTAATATGTAAGAAAAAACAACAACTCTCAACTGGTATCATTCGACCAAGACAAATGATTTGCATGTAAAAAACATTACAAAGGAGATAAGGAAGACTCAAGAAGAGAATGATTTAAGAAAATTACTGTATTTGATTAGGAAAAAATTGCCTACATAAAAACATGTATAAATTTGAAAGGTCCAAAAAATGAAGCAGTAATAGCAGCACTGTACATACAATTAATATATCATAAAGACAACCCGGACTTGTACTTGGTGCTTAAAGTGTATGTGACACGAAGACGGCGACGCAAGTGACAAGGTGAGATCAGCAAGGGACGGCGCAACGTGAAGTGAAAGTGAATAGTGGAATGATAATTACAAGGTTCTGAATTCAATTTTCGACATTAGAGAATTATTTTTACATCAATTTGAGGAACCATAAAGCCATCAGTTAAGCTGAAAAGGTCGACGGCGTTTCTATCCTGATTAAATTGGGATCATCGTCAGGACAGGGTTGAATTATTCATCACAGTGCTAAATGGATGAAGGTTCAAGGATAAGGAACGGTGGAGAGAAAGGGTCCAGAGTAATTCTGGGGCTGGGTGACAAAGGGCGGGGCGCTGGATCCAGAGGAGCAATGAAAGTCAGCAGGTCTGGGTCGGCGAGAATGAACTCGTGGCCGTAAGGCGAATTGGCTGATCAGGTGTCAACAATTAATTAATTGGTGTTCGTTTCAGACATAACACCTAGGGGCTTGAAACAGAAAGTAGTTGGTCACGAGGAATCCATGACCATAATCGACTGGAGCGGAGAGGATCAGAGTGAGGGGGAGGGGCGGCCAGGACAACCTAATGAATGCGGTGTCCGGAAGGAAATTTCAGGGGATTGGGGCGGTCAGGACTGCCTAATGAATATGACGTCCGGGGGGTGTCTCAGTAACCAGGACTCCAGCAAGGGTGATGACTTTCATTGCTCCTCTGGATCCAGCGCCCCGCCCTTTGTCACCCAGCCCCAGAATTACTCTGGACCCTTTCTCTCCACCGTTCCTTATCCTTGAACCTTCATCCATTTAGCACTGTGATGAATAATTCAACCCTGTCCTGACGATGATCCCAATTTAATCAGGATCGAAACGCCGTCGACCTTTTCAGCTTAACTGATGGCTTTATGGTTCCTCAAATTGATGTAAAAATAATTCTCTAATGTCGAAAATTGAATTCAGAACCTTGTAATTATCATTCCACTATTCACTTTCACTTCACGTTGCGCCGTCCCTTGCTGATCTCACCTTGTCACTTGCGTCGCCGTCTTCGTGTCACATACACTTTAAGCACCAAGTACAAGTCCGGGTTGTCTTTATGATATATTAATTGTATGTACAGTGCTGCTATTACTGCTTCATTTTTTGGACCTTTCAAATTTATACATGTTTTTATGTAGGCAATTTTTTCCTAATCAAATACAGTAATTTTCTTAAATCATTCTCTTCTTGAGTCTTCCTTATCTCCTTTGTAATGTTTTTTACATGCAAATCATTTGTCTTGGTCGAATGATACCAGTTGAGAGTTGTTGTTTTTTCTTACATTATTACCCTATCTCAACGAGGTTTACGGGTTATGCTCCTGTTGTACTTTTTATGATGTAATATGTGACGTCATCAGCAGTGCATTGCGGGCGCGCGAGTTATAGTTAGCTGAACTAACTATAACGGGGGAATTTCAATGGTTTTGTACAAGTGAAAAGTCCAGCTAACTATAACACCCCTGAAACCTATGGTTTTTTCAGTGAATATATATATATATATATCATATATATATATATATATATATATCACTGAAAAAACTGTAGGTTTTAGGGAAAGTTATAGTTAGTTGGACATTTCACTCGTACAAAACCAGAGAAATTCCCCCGTTATAGTTAGTTCAGCTAACTATAACTCGCGCCCCCGCAATGCACTGCTGAAGACGTCACATATTACATCACTCATGACATGGTCAGGGACATCACTGATGACATCACTGATGACATCTCAAATGACATCACTGATGACATCATCCAGTGACTGTGTATTTCTGTAAAGTTTAAGTATGTTTAATATATATAGGGAAAGGCGTATTGAAGAATGAGGGGGTGTATAAGTGTCTGAATGGATGTTTTAGTAGGTGTGTGACTGACTCTATAAGTGAGTGATTAAACGTATCTTACTGAATGCATGGGTGAGTGACTAAACTGTGGTAATGTCTGTATCCGTCTGTCTGTTGGTGTATTAGCTGCTGCATGGGTTTGTGAATAGCTACATGAGTGTCTATATGGGTTATTGATTGTTTGTCTGAGTATCTGTATGGGTGCCTGAGTGTTTGTGTGGGTGGGGTGTTTGTGACTCTGTGCATAGATGTGTGAGTGGGTGATTCACTGGGTACATGGTTTCAAGAGTGCCTCTGTGATGGACTGTATGGGTGGGTGAGTGTGTATGAGTGTGTTAGTGAGTGAATGTATATCTCACTGGTACACGAGTGAATAACTTCATATGTGAAAGGCAGTATATATGTGTGTTAGAGTATTTAAATGGCTATATGAGAGTGTGTGATTGTGAGAGTGGCTGTATGGATGAGTGTGTGCTTGTATCAGTGATTGTATAAGAGAGTAAGAATGTGCTAGTAGTTGTATGAGTAAGTGAGCTGGTGTGTGTATAACTGTATAGGTGAGTAAATGGCAGTGTGATTAATTATTTGTATGACTCACTAGGTGTGTGAGTACCTCTATGGATGAGTGGCGGTGTGTGAGTGTCTATATAGGTGTATGAGTGCATATGATAGTCCTGTACTGAGTGACCATAAGCATGAGTGACTGTAAAAATGCATCAAATTATCACATGGATGATGTCATCAGTGATGTCATTTGAGATGTCATCAGTGATGTCACTGACCATGTAATGAGTAATGTAATATGTGACGTCATCAGCAGTGCATTGCGGGGGCGCGAGTTATAGTTAGCTGAACTAACTGCAACGGGGGAATTTCTCTGGTTTTGTATGAGTGACATGTCCAACTAACTATAACTTTCCCTAAAACCTATGGTTTTTTCAGTGAATTTCTAAGGTTTTTTAAATTCTAATTTCTAACTATAACGTGCCTGAAACCTATGTTTTTTTCAGTGAATTTCAATGGTTTTTTTAAAATGCTAATTTCTAACTATAAAGTGCCTGAAACCTATGTTTTTTTCAGTGAATTTCAAAGGTTTTTCAAATGCTAGTTTCTAACTATGCCTACAGAGCTAGGACATGTGAAGAAAGAAGAAAAAACGCACAGAAAGAAGCAAAAGAAATGCAGAAAGAAGCAACAGAAGTCCACAAAGACGAAGAAAAGTGCAGGTAGAAGCAAGACATGTGCAGAAAGAACCAACAGAGGAGCAGAAAGAGGCCTTGTTGCAAAATCATCCTGTGCCCACAACTTTTTCAGACGTGTACTGGTGGTAACTGATTCTGACTAACCAGGCCTAGAGCCAGTGCTATGCTAAAAGACACTTAGAATACAGTGAAAACACCTACATACACTAGGGAACACTATGTGTTGGGGTACCCCTGTGATTAGTATGACCTCCTTTGTAAGGCCCTAGTACATAATAGGGCAGGGGGATTAAAACTACCTCTTAAAATGCGCTACAGGGCGCGTTTGCACAGTGGTGAAGGGAGGTGGGGGCCTGAGGTGACATGTGTGCAAACACGCCCTGTGGCAGTTTTAAGTTGGTAGATTAGGTCCCCTTGAATCCTGACATTCCCTGGGGTCCAACTAGCCAACCAGATACCTCCAGTAAGCGCCACAGAGCTGCGTTGCAGAGAGGTGTAAAAAGGGGCGTGGCCTGGCCCACCTCTCTGCAACGCAGCACAGTGGCAGTTACTGGAGGTCAAAAAAATCGGTAGATGAGAGGGTCTGAGGGATCACACAACCAGCCTGGACAATTCCCCCGCTAATATTGTATAAACACAGAAGTCCAGGGGTAAAGAACTACAAAACAACCAAAAGACTAAACAGACATGAAAGCAATGGAGCTCAAGAACCTGAATGCAACTAAACTAAAGCCAAGTCAAAAAGTCCTCAAAAAGAGGACATAATCCCATCACCCACCGTGGTGGCATGCTTCATCATGTGGGATCTCCTCTCAACCAAACCTAGTTTGGGTGAGGAGCTACTACTCCCAATGTGTAACTAAGGGAGGAGCTCGCGGATGTTTTAATCTACGCTAATGGAACACGATCTCCTAAAAATCGATGAAGCGGGCCTAAGTCAGGTGAGGACCTAAAGTGCAGTGTAGAAAAAAGTGATTTAAAATTGACTACAGGAACATAAATAACTTTAATAGGGAATATCCCTGTGCCAATATTAAAAGCAGAGTAGTAGCGCGGTCTGGCCAAGTTGCCATACGCACTTACATAAACCAAGAAACGGTCTACATGTTTCAGCCTAAAACGATCAAAAAGTTAGGATCAAGGCTTTCATCAGGACCACAACAACAAAAACTACTGCAACGGAGTGCATAAAGCACTAACGTGAACTAGTGTCTAAATGGTGACAGACCGATACACCAACCTTATACCGCAGGATCAATTTCAAAAGTTTTTGAAATCCTACCGGTCAGAAAGGTAAGTACCTGAATCAATAAAACAGAAAACATATAAAAGAAAATTAATGACAAGGCAATGTAATTCAAACAAGGCTCAGGCCCACATAGACTAAGCCAATCGGACTGCTATATGTCAGTCTTACCCGTAGTTAAATCGGGACTACACCTGCCGCTCCTGGAAGCAACTCAGGGCGTGAGGCAACGCTCTGTAAAGGAAAGAGATAAAAACAGCGTATAGTATATTGAACAGAAAACAGCAAACATGTACCGGGCCACTAGGCTAGACCCTGTTGCTCCTGAATAGGATTGTGGATGGTAAAAACATCTCTCCGTGGCCGGGCAGAGATCCGTGCAGAAGAATAGAACTCTCTATTGGTGGCCAAACAGTGAGCCCTAGGCAAAATCATGCTGAATAAAAAGGCAAACCAATCGTGGATATGCCCGAGATACATAGTAGGCATAACGTGCTGCCAAGAGCTATACTCTCGTCAACAAGCACTTAGCCTTACAACATTCATCAAGGTTTGGATGTAAGATAAGACGAGTGGACATCTCAGTTGTAGTTGAGGAAAACCTGTAGTTGAACTGAGGGAAAAACAACCTTGCGTGCTATCGAAGTAAAAAAGGGAATGGCCCCCTCTTAGTACCTAAGTGGTAAGAGATAGGTTCCATGTTCATAAGGGACGGCTTAGAAGGTTTACAGAAAGGGTTGCAAAACTATCGTGCATAGTAACCATGCGCTTGTAATAGTAATCTCTTACGTTGTGAAAATATACCTCAACTTAAGCAACAATAGGAAGAGCAGTGGCTGCGATGTAACAACGCCGAAGCGGCTAAATATACTACCAGTACCAGTGGGGGGCATAAAGGAACTGCGCACGGAGCAGCGCAATCTTATACTGCCTCCGTGCACGTCCAAGCCCCATTGTGAACATAAAATATGTTATAAACCACCCAGAGCAAATAATCCAATAAGCCCTGCCTCCGTACAAGCCCTATTGTGAACGTGAAATCTGTACAGTATTATTTCCTTGTAGTAAGGACCAGTCGATTGGTGCAAGTGCACATCACATTTGGCTTGCCGGAAGTTGGTGGCAAGTGCTGAAGGTTCTCCGGAGGGAGGGTGAGCTGAGTGGGGAGGAGAACCATCCCATTGATAGAAGCGGGAGACTGTGATCAGGAACTGTTCCCGATTATTTACAGTACAGCAAGCCAAATGTGATGTGCACTTGCACCAATCGACTGGTCCTTACTACAAGGAAATAATCAATGTTAAATATTGTGAATGAAGAGTACACCCACTCAGGAATAACTAATACTCGTTGTTTCCAGGACTTCAAATCCCAAGATGCAAAGCGGCAAGAAATAGCGGCAAAGTGGTGAAAACAGCGAAAGCCCTGCCCACAAGGGAGCCACATATTGAATAAAAGAGCCTAACAAAGAGGAAAACGAGTCAGTACCTCAATCACTTACAGCCCAGGAAGAAGAGTGTTGTAATGGCTTTCTTTTCCTGTAATTACATCTTGTCTATGTTCTTCACTCTGATGATGCTTAGTGTTCTGGAATGTCAGGACTAAGCCAGCTGTGGAATGTGTGTGAGCAGTGAGATCATTATCTTACTGACAGTTGGGTGGATGAGTTGTTTATACCTACTACTGAAAATAAACCTGAGACACCCTACTTCAAGCCTCAGCATCTTTCTTCTTCAAAGAGGTTTACTTTTCAACACTGGCGACGACTGGGATCTCAACTCAACTCCAACTTTCATCTCATTTCTGGCGAACTACAATATTTCATCTCTTCTCTTCAAAGAAGGCCTTTTACATCAAGTAAGAACGTTCCTTACTTAATAAATTTCGTTTAGAGACATTTTTTTTAATTATTCCTGTCAACTACTGCTTAGAACGCTCTGCTCGGCATTTGCGCAATCTCTAAAACTCTTCCTAATATCTCTACTAGCATTCAATGACCTTACTTCCCTGAGATAACGAGGTAGCTGTGATAGTTTGTACTAAGAGTGCACTAATCACGCACTTTTCTCATTAACGGTAATTTGGGAAATAATCAAATTACTCACGCTAGCCCTCGCGCTTCTTCACGCGCTCTGGTCGTTATCAACTGCGCGTTCTCCTGCCTGCAGAAGCCATGACGCCTTGAAGTTCTGGATATCCCTCGTCACAGGTTGGAATGCATGGGGGCTGAAACGCATGAAGGGCTTACACTAATTTCAGAACTTCTCCTGGATTGGTGGATAAGAAGCTGTATCCTGATTGGCTGCTGTGTATTTTAACGTAATCTGATTCGCTCGAAAGCTTGCTGGATGCTACAACAATGGGTTGCTAAGCAAACATCGTCATAAACAGTTGAGGAGTTTTTTTTTAAGAGAGAGTCTTCGCCGTCTTTGATAACTTTACTACTGAACACATGTTACGTGAACAAACGTGGAAGCTCCTTTCAGTGTTCATATTCATTTTTGCGCTGACACGCACAGCACTCTCTTTGCAACCTCCAGCGTGTCAATTGCCTTTATCTAATAGCGCTGACACACACAGCTTAACGCCCTGATTTAAAGTCTTCCTTTTCAATAGCTGGTGTGTCAATGGTTCTGATCCTAAAAGCGCTGACACGCACAGCTTAATACCGAACAGCGCTGACACGCACAGCTAATTTGTTTGTCTTTTAGCGTGTCAATCATCTTTATTTTTACAGCGCTGACACGCACAGCCTAACGGCGTTACTCTAGTGTGTCAATCGTCTTGATCCTAACAGCGCTGACACGCACAGCTTAACGCCGAACAGCGCTGACACGCACAGCTAATCTTCTTGCCTTTTGGCGTGTCAGTCATCTTTATTGTTAACAGTGCTGGCACGCTCAGCTCAACGGAATTGCTCTCAGCCTTCTTCTTAACATTTAGTGTGCCAATCATCCTCAACTCAACAGCGCTGACACGCACAGCTCTTTACTACCAGACACTTGGTTATTGGATCAGTTTTTTTTGCACATCTTTATCTCCTCTTAACATGCAAAACGTCACTGCAGCCCCATTTTTTCTACAATCCCCAGGTGACCCTCCCATTAAATGGTCCAAATGGAAGCCGGTGGAGTCGACGGACTCATGGTTACGCACCTGCGCGCTACGAGAGGTACTAGACCTGATAACGATTTTAGCAGCTTACACAGCAACCCCACACATTTTCCTACTCCCTGCTGACGAGAGGCAACTACCTCGAAACACGTGTCCAGGGATGGCACACGCCACGCATACTTGCATTCACACTCGAGCATAGGTGTATCCGCCGACGCTGACCTTCAGGGACCATTTTCATTGGGGGAACACGCCTGGTAGGTGTAGCAGTGTGCGACCAATCTGGTTTAACTTTATATTCAGGCTCCCTTGAGCCGGTGGAGTCGACGGACTCATGGTTACGCACCTGCGCGCTACGAGAGGTACTAGACCTGATAACGATTTTAGCAGCTTACACAGCAACCCCACACATTTTCCTACTCCCTGCTGACGAGAGGCAACTACCTCGAAACACGTGTCCAGGGATGGCACACGCCACGCATACTTGCATTCACACTCGAGCATAGGTGTATCCGCCGACGCTGACCTTCAGGGACCATTTTCATTGGGGGAACACGCCTGGTAGGTGTAGCATTGTGCGACCAATCTGGTTTAACTTTATATTCAGGCTCCCTTGAGCCGGTGGAGTCGACGGACTCATGGTTACGCACCTGCGCGCTACGAGAGGTACTAGACCTGATAACGATTTTAGCAGCTTACACAGCAACCCCACACATTTTCCTACTCCCTGCTGACGAGAGGCAACTACCTCGAAACACGTGTCCAGGGATGGCACACGCCACGCATACTTGCATTCACACTCGAGCATAGGTGTATCCGCCGACGCTGACCTTCAGGGACCATTTTCATTGGGGGAACACGCCTGGTAGGTGTAGCAGTGTGCGACCAATCTGGTTTAACTTTATATTCAGGCTCCCTTGAGCCGGTGGAGTCGACGGACTCATGGTTACGCACCTGCGCGCTACGAGAGGTACTAGACCTGATAACGATTTTAGCAGCTTACACAGCAACCCCACACATTTTCCTACTCCCTGCTGACGAGAGGCAACTACCTCGAAACACGTGTCCAGGGATGGCACACGCCACGCATACTTGCATTCACACTCGAGCATAGGTGTATCCGCCGACGCTGACCTTCAGGGACCATTTTCATTGGGGGAACACGCCTGGTAGGTGTAGCAGTGTGCGACCAATCTGGTTTAACTTTATATTCAGGCTCCCTTGAGCCGGTGGAGTCGACGGACTCATGGTTACGCACCTGCGCGCTACGAGAGGTACTAGACCTGATAACGATTTTAGCAGCTTACACAGCAACCCCACACATTTTCCTACTCCCTGCTGACGAGAGGCAACTACCTCGAAACACGTGTCCAGGGATGGCACACGCCACGCATACTTGCATTCACACTCGAGCATAGGTGTATCCGCCGACGCTGACCTTCAGGGACCATTTTCATTGGGGGAACACGCCTGGTAGGTGTAGCAGTGTGCGACCAATCTGGTTTAACTTTATATTCAGGCTCCCTTGAGCCGGTGGAGTCGACGGACTCATGGTTACGCACCTGCGCGCTACGAGAGGTACTAGACCTGATAACGATTTTAGCAGCTTACACAGCAACCCCACACATTTTCCTACTCCCTGCTGACGAGAGGCAACTACCTCGAAACACGTGTCCAGGGATGGCACACGCCACGCATACTTGCATTCACACTCGAGCATAGGTGTATCCGCCGACGCTGACCTTCAGGGACCATTTTCATTGGGGGAACACGCCTGGTAGGTGTAGCAGTGTGCGACCAATCTGGTTTAACTTTATATTCAGGCTCCCTTGAGCCGGTGGAGTCGACGGACTCATGGTTACGCACCTGCGCGCTACGAGAGGTACTAGACCTGATAACGATTTTAGCAGCTTACACAGCAACCCCACACATTTTCCTACTCCCTGCTGACGAGAGGCAACTACCTCGAAACACGTGTCCAGGGATGGCACACGCCACGCATACTTGCATTCACACTCGAGCATAGGTGTATCCGCCGACGCTGACCTTCAGGGACCATTTTCATTGGGGGAACACGCCTGGTAGGTGTAGCAGTGTGCGACCAATCTGGTTTAACTTTATATTCAGGCTCCCTTGAGCCGGTGGAGTCGACGGACTCATGGTTACGCACCTGCGCGCTACGAGAGGTACTAGACCTGATAACGATTTTAGCAGCTTACACAGCAACCCCACACATTTTCCTACTCCCTGCTGACGAGAGGCAACTACCTCGAAACACGTGTCCAGGGATGGCACACGCCACGCATACTTGCATTCACACTCGAGCATAGGTGTATCCGCCGACGCTGACCTTCAGGGACCATTTTCATTGGGGGAACACGCCTGGTAGGTGTAGCAGTGTGCGACCAATCTGGTTTAACTTTATATTCAGGCTCCCTTGAGCCGGTGGAGTCGACGGACTCATGGTTACGCACCTGCGCGCTACGAGAGGTACTAGACCTGATAACGATTTTAGCAGCTTACACAGCAACCCCACACATTTTCCTACTCCCTGCTGACGAGAGGCAACTACCTCGAAACACGTGTCCAGGGATGGCACACGCCACGCATACTTGCATTCACACTCGAGCATAGGTGTATCCGCCGACGCTGACCTTCAGGGACCATTTTCATTGGGGGAACACGCCTGGTAGGTGTAGCAGTGTGCGACCAATCTGGTTTAACTTTATATTCAGGCTCCCTTGAGCCGGTGGAGTCGACGGACTCATGGTTACGCACCTGCGCGCTACGAGAGGTACTAGACCTGATAACGATTTTAGCAGCTTACACAGCAACCCCACACATTTTCCTACTCCCTGCTGACGAGAGGCAACTACCTCGAAACACGTGTCCAGGGATGGCACACGCCACGCATACTTGCATTCACACTCGAGCATAGGTGTATCCGCCGACGCTGACCTTCAGGGACCATTTTCATTGGGGGAACACGCCTGGTAGGTGTAGCAGTGTGCGACCAATCTGGTTTAACTTTATATTCAGGCTCCCTTGAGCCGGTGGAGTCGACGGACTCATGGTTACGCACCTGCGCGCTACGAGAGGTACTAGACCTGATAACGATTTTAGCAGCTTACACAGCAACCCCACACATTTTCCTACTCCCTGCTGACGAGAGGCAACTACCTCGAAACACGTGTCCAGGGATGGCACACGCCACGCATACTTGCATTCACACTCGAGCATAGGTGTATCCGCCGACGCTGACCTTCAGGGACCATTTTCATTGGGGGAACACGCCTGGTAGGTGTAGCAGTGTGCGACCAATCTGGTTTAACTTTATATTCAGGCTCCCTTGAGCCGGTGGAGTCGACGGACTCATGGTTACGCACCTGCGCGCTACGAGAGGTACTAGACCTGATAACGATTTTAGCAGCTTACACAGCAACCCCACACATTTTCCTACTCCCTGCTGACGAGAGGCAACTACCTCGAAACACGTGTCCAGGGATGGCACACGCCACGCATACTTGCATTCACACTCGAGCATAGGTGTATCCGCCGACGCTGAACTTCAGGGACCATTTTCATTGGGGGAACACGCCTGGTAGGTGTAGCAGTGTGCGACCAATCTGGTTTAACTTTATATTCAGGCTCCCTTGAGCCGGTGGAGTCGACGGACTCATGGTTACGCACCTGCGCGCTACGAGAGGTACTAGACCTGATAACGATTTTAGCAGCTTACACAGCAACCCCACACATTTTCCTACTCCCTGCTGACGAGAGGCAACTACCTCGAAACACGTGTCCAGGGATGGCACACGCCACGCATACTTGCATTCACACTCGAGCATAGGTGTATCCGCCGACGCTGACCTTCAGGGACCATTTTCATTGGGGGAACACGCCTGGTAGGTGTAGCAGTGTGCGACCAATCTGGTTTAACCAAATGGAAGAAGGTTTTCGAGCGCTACGCTTGTGTCTGTGGTACTTCTTTAAGTGTGGAGAGGAAGACAGCTTTATTGATGCATTGTCTGGGGTCTGAGGGACAGGATGTCTTTGACCATTTACCGGATGTCCCTAGCAGTTCCAGTTCGGGTCTCAATGAGTATGAGCAGTGTATTTATAAACTTGATGCTCACTACTTGCCAAAAGTTAGCACCATCTTGGAAAGATACCATTTTGGCAAACGTATGCAAAATGATGAGGAAAATATAGAGAATTATATAACGGAACTTAGACGCTTAGCTTCTAGTTGTAAGTTTGACGCACTAATGGATGAAAGAATACGTGACCAGTTTATGCTTGGTTGTGTATCTGAGAAAGTACGTGATGAACTCTGGATGAAAGATGAACCTTCTTTGGATGAAGTTCTAGTAGTCGCTAAGAGAATAGAACACTCTTTACAATGTGTAAAGGTGATAAAGAAAGATCTTAATAAAGATGTGTCGCTGATTAATACAAATTCGGCGTCTAGGAAAGAAGCGGACAAGGGTGACTCTCACGTAAAGACCCGTGTTAAAGATATGAGTGCAAATAAATCTAGTGAGAATTCTAACAGAGGTGGGAAGTGTTACAGATGCAATAGCACTTCACATTGGGCAAATGATAAGTCATGTCCTGCACTAAATGTTACATGTTCTCATTGTAAGAAGAAGGGTCACTTTGTAAGTGCCTGCAGGTTCAAAAATTTAAAGAAAAAAGTTAGTGAAGTCTCTGATGGCAGCACATCAGATCAACATGATTTTGAATGTGGACAAATTGTGGTCCAGGTTGGGGCTGAGGGGCCTCTTGATTTCATCTTGGTGGAGGGTCACAGAACCAAGGTTTTGTTTGATTCAGGAGCCAAAATTACTATCATTTCTAGCAGATTCTTTGAGGATAATTTGTGCAAGAAAGTTAAACTATTGAAGCCAGACATTCGTCCAACTGCATATGGAGGTGATCCTATTGAGTTAAGGGGTTACTTTAATGGTCTAATTGAATACGGGGAACGTTTTGCTAGTGGGAAGGTTTATGTTTCAAAGAAAGGTGATAGCATTATTAGTTGGTGGCACCAAAAAAGATCTTGGTGTCATGTTAGACCCGAACAGCAATCCTCCTATCATTTTGAGAGAAAAAAGAAGTGTTGAGTCGGTGGTGGATGGTTCTTCACTACAGGCTCTTTTGATAAGCCAATATCCACTGGTTTTTGGTGACAAGCTAGGTTGCCTTAAGGGTTACTGTCATAAGATTAAACTTTTTCCTGGCTCAGCTCCTGTTTCCTGTAAAGTCAGAAATGTTCCGTTCACTGTCAAGGAAGACATGCTTAAGGAGTTAAATAAACTGAAGTCCCAGGGCATAATTGAGGAGGTGGAGGGTACATCTTGGCTTGCTCCGGTGGTGGCCGCAAGGAAACCTGACAACTCTTTGAGGCTCTGTGTGGACCTCAGACAACTCAATAAATGCGTTCAGGTAGATAAATATCCCTTACCTAACATTTCTGAGCTGTTGAGCATGGTAGGTGGGGCAAAGGTATTTAGTACAATTGACCTAACATCGGCGTACCATCAAATCTTACTTGATGAGTCCTCCAGAGATCTTACTGCCTTTATTACTCCGTTTGGGACATTTAGATTTATTAGACTTCCATTTGGCCTGGTTTCTGCTGCCTCAGTTTTTCAACGGGTCATGGAGAAGGTCTTAATTAACATCCCTGGAATTTGTGTGTACCAAGATGACATTTTGGTATATGGATCTACGGTTGCTGAACATGAAAGAAGGGTTAGGCAAGTGCTGGACAAGCTTACCTCTCACAATTTGACTGTAAAGAAGGAAAAGTGTAAGTTTGGTCTCGACAAAATTGACTATTTGGGACACACTATTAGTGCGGAAGGTGTAGTTCCAAAAGCTGACCTTGTGAATACCATTAGTAATCTTGTGGTTCCTTCTTCCAAGGAGGAACTCATGAGATTTTTAGGTATGGCTGAATACTATAATAAATTTATAAAGAATTTTGCTGAGGTCACGTTCAATATGAGAAATTTGTTAAAGAGAGGAGAGAAGTTTAGTTGGAATAGTTTGTGTGACAAGGAATTTAATGACATAAAAATGAAATTACAGAATGCTCCAAATTTGAGGAATTTTGACCCCAGTAAGAGCTCTATTATATCTACTGATGCAAGTCTGAAAGGTATTGGTGCAGTCCTGTATCAAGGGGGTGTTCTGCCAGAAAATACCATCATGTTTATATCTAGGTGTTTGAAAGGAGCTGAATGTCGCTATTCTGTAATTGAACGTGAAGCCCTTGCGGTACACTGGGCCATTAAGAAATTAAAAAAGTTTTTGTGGGGCACCTCATTTGTTGTAAGAACTGATCACAAGCCCCTTTGTGAAGTACTAACTAAAAAAGGGATTGACTCGATATCTCCCAGAATTTCAAAATGGGTGGTTGGATTACAGGGGTTTAACTTCATTGTTAAACATGTTCCGGGGTCAGAAAATGTTGTTGCGGATACTCTTTCTAGGTTAGTTCCTGACGAACAACAAGACAAACTGGATCAGGATTCAGATCCATCTTTTAGTCTTCCACAGGACTTTGTCTGTGGAGTAGATTATAAGGTTATTTCTCGTGAGAGGTGGTTGGATGCTTGTAAGGGTGACAACACTATTCAAGAAGTCTCCAAATTAATCTGTGAGGGTTGGAACCATAAAGATCAAGGCAGTGACTCCGTGAGAGATTTTTGGTTGGTAAAAGACCAACTTTCAAGTTGTGAGGGTTTGTTGTTGAGAGGTCACAAATTAGTACCCCCTGTGTCTTTAAGGAAAGAGGTTTTGGATTTGGCACATGAGGCACACTTAGGAATTTCTAAAACTAAGGAGAGGGTGCGTTCTAGCTATTGGTGGCCGGGTTTAGACACACAGATTGAACATTTAGTCAGGGAATGTGTTCAATGTGCTCTTAGTGAAAAGGTTTTGAAAACTAGGACACAGCCCATGGAAAAAAGAGTTCGTCCGTGTGGCCCCTGGAAGGATATTGCTCTTGATATTTTAGGGCCTATTCATGGGGATGGTTCTGACACGTTTGTTATAGTGGTCATGGATTTGTTTTCAAGGTGGCCAGAAGTGATTTTTGTGAAGAATATTAATTCTGCTACGGTTATTCGATGTCTAAAAGATATTATTGCCAAGGAAGGGATTCCTGAGACTTTGCTTACAGACAATGGGGTACAACTTGTTTCGAGTGAGATGGAGAGTTTTCTTGGTGATTGTGGCATTGTTCACAAGAAATGTTCTTTGTATCACCCAGAATCCAATGGAACAGTAGAAAGGTTCAACAGGGTTTTGAAGGAAACGGTGTCTTTAGCAAAGTCCAATGGTCTTAATTGGCAGGAGGAGGTTTTGAAAAGAGTGTCTGTGTATCGGTTTACCCCACATACCACTACAGGGAAGTCTCCTTTTCTTTTATTTCGTGGAAGGGACCCTGTTACTTTTTTAGATCCACCATGGGTAAATAAATTTCTGACTAGCAGATCTCGTGAGGTGGATTCTACATCATGGCAAGAACAGGAAGATTTGAAATGTTCTAAGAGTAAAAAAAACTATGATGTTCGTCATGCTGTTAAGTCAACGAAGGTTAAGGTGGGTGATTGGGTTCGGATCAAGAGACCTGGTTTTGCTGTGTCGGGATCTAAGTTCACCAAACCGGTAAAAGTTGTCAAAGTGTTTAAGAATGCTGTTAGAACTAGTGATCACAGGGTTTGGAATCTAGGTCGTGTTGCTCTATGCAATACTGATGTGTCATCAAGCTTTCCTCACTCTGCCATGGAAGGGGAAGGTGCTCCGGAGGTTAATATAAGGCCAAGGAGGAATACTTGTTTTCCCTCCCATTTAAAGGACTATGTCATGTAATTAATGTCACATGATGTTAATGTGTTTTGTTTGTGTTTTGTTTAGGGGTAAAGGAGGGAGATATGTTGTAATGGCTTTCTTTTCCTGTAATTACATCTTGTCTATGTTCTTCACTCTGATGATGCTTAGTGTTCTGGAATGTCAGGACTAAGCCAGCTGTGGAATGTGTGTGAGCAGTGAGATCATTATCTTACTGACAGTTGGGTGGATGAGTTGTTTATACCTACTACTGAAAATAAACCTGAGACACCCTTCTTCAAGCCTCAGCATCTTTCTTCTTCAAAGAGGTTTACTTTTCAACAAAGAGTCTGTGTGACTCGAAACGCGTCGGCATTGAAAATAATACCGGAAGTTGGTGGCAAGTGCTGAAGGTACTCCGGAGGGAGGGTGAGCCGAGTGTTCCCTCCTAAGCTTTCGGGCATTTTGCTGAATATATATATATATATATATATATAATACAAATACGAAAGTGTAATTCCTAAAAGTAATTCACACTGAGCTTCAAAATCTCAAAATTTCAACAAATAAACCTCTAAAAGGGTCCGTGAAGGTAATACATATATAAAACAATGCTCAAAGTCAGACTGTTAACTGCCCACGTTAAAACTATCCAAACACATGGTATAATGTGACATTTACAGGCTTCCTTATATATTTTGATCGGTAATCCGTAATTTGGGAGCAAGTCCCGTATTTCAAAATTGCCCGCCAGTAAAAAATGTTTTTTCATCCAGTAACCATGTTGTTGTGTTATTTGTTTCTCAAACAGTAATACTTTTCTAACTGTGTTAACTTAGGGAGTGGGACTGACTGCAAAGCACTCTGGGAGGGTGGTATAAGAAGATTCTTTCTATAGGCATCCTTTTAGTTTGTATGTTTTTACCCTCAATCAGTCTTTTCCGGACAATGAGCTTTCATAGCAGATTCAAAGGTGACCGGTACACAGAAGCTATTTGCACACAGGCACACGCACATAATGTGTTTTTAAACAAAGGGGATAGAAAACGTACCCTCAGCGCATCAAACAAAGCAAGTCTGAAGAGCATAAAAAAAAAAAAAGGTCACTCCTCGGGGCAACCAAGGGAGCAAACAGGAAGCGTTTAAATAGAGCTTTTAATTAGCACGGATATTATTTCCGGCGCAGTTTCTCTATTTCTTCGTGTTTTAATTGGTGGCAGGTGTGTTTTTGTTTCATGAGTGAGCTTTGAGCCAATAAAGGGCCGCAGAAGCCAATGGGTAGGTGCCCTCATTTTTTGTCTGCAGTCCTTGTAAAAAAAGAAAAAATGCACCTTTTATTGGGACTGTGATTATTGTTGAACAGCTGAAGACAGTGTAATTCCAATACCAACAAGATCAAGGGCAGTGCTTTGACATTGCCTGGGACTAAGGACAGTTTAGGGCACTTAGCGTTCCCAGCATGGCGGGAATAGCCCAACAAGGTACGTTCGTGTCGCTTAACAACTGTATGTGGCGTGTCAGGTCGACAAATTCCTGCCGGAAACAGAAACCAGAATCAATATAATTCAATTACCAAGGCTGTATATCCCATGGGCGTATTGCCACCCTAGTCTGACGTGGCATGCTTTCCTCGACATCCTATCTGAGTGTGTTCATGTCTGAGAAAGAGCGGTCGTAAACATTTGAAACATGTTACAATCACTTCGAAATTAATGCCTGTGTCCAAACGCACACTGCCCTCCAGACAGGCACACCACACCACACACCCCTCTCCCATGCAGCTACAAACCACCACCCGAGGTCAGGTGGCTGTGGGTTTTTGGCTTTTGTTTCTATGACTCTTAAGCCTTTAATCAGAAAGTATGTGTTGAACGTGTTTTATGCTAGCTTTTTTGTACTTGGTCGTTTTTTTTTGTTTTTTTTTGTAAAGGATTCAGGAGCGGAGAAAGGGGGATTGTAAGCCATCCAGACACCCTTTGCGGTTTTATTTCCTCTCCACTTTTATTTATGAGAAGCATAAACCTTTGGAGCCAAAGCACAACTAAAAGATGGGCTTACTTGTTTCCTTTTGTGTGAGAATCTCTTGCTCTGCTTTTGTCCTTGGTACGGTTACTTGTTTGACTGGCATGGCTTATTGGACTATAACAAGCGTAGCTCTCCCTCCTTTGTCAAGGCACAATTCACCCACAAATCCTGAACAGTGTGCATTCTTCCCAACACACTATTGGAACTGCATTGGAATTGAAAGAATTGCTGAGGCTTGCTAGTTCATCTCCTCCCCAATCTCTTTGTTTAGCATTCTTTTTTTACTTTTTCTTTTTTTCTTCTCCACCTCACTGAACTGAACACTTTACTAGGCCGGAAGCATTTAATTGTTCCCTTTTAAGAAAAATTAATTGAAACTTCTCCACAATCTACCTTTGTGTTTGAGAATATTACGAATTAAGAGAAACAGAAGGAAAGAACTTAAACCCTTCTGCTGTTTTTGTGTACGAAGCCAAGGTTAATGCAGAAGAGGATGTGAAATGCACTCTAAGCGCCAACTGGGTTAAGGCCATTGCAACTCGTGAACTTGAATATATCTATAAACCCTTTGTTGGCTAGACCCAGACATTGCACTACAGTGGTCAAAACGGTTTACAGAACCGCTGGTGCATTTGTAAAAACAATCAACCAAAGTAACAGACAAGATTTATAATGACCACAATAGAAAGTAGAATCTGGCATTGTGAGAAAAAGAAGTATTTTTCACCGGCCACCCCTTCAATCTAACAAAAGCTAGCGCTAAAGTAGTTTATAAAAATATTACAGAAACGAATAAATATGTTGGGTTTGTTGGTCTAACTGTAAAGGCACGGCATACTGTGTGAGGGCTTTTCGAAGCCTGCAGTTGATTAGATGGTTCTTGTTTTGGCGGGGGAGTGGCTGGTAAAAAGAGGTGGTTACAGAGCAGTAGGGAGAAGCTAAAAGGGGAAATAACACGTCTAATCCCGCTTCTGGTAAATAGGCTGGCTGCTTTTAAATGAGTTTCCTTTCTATTAGTCAGAATATTATGCTAAGCCTTAAGCATTAGTTTTTTTGTGTTGCCATAGCAGCCCTACTCCTGCAGGGTGGTGACCTGTGATGATTACAGTACAAAGCTTATAGGGTCTTGAAACCCCCTTTGAAGATAAAATAAAGTCTTTGATGGTTTATATTTATGCAAATCTCTTAGATATGATTTAACCAACTGAGATTGAATAGAGATGATTAAAATTTCTCTTTCCTTTGATATCTATCAAGGGTAGATGATTCCATAAAACAAAAATGGTCGATCGTGTTATTTTGCGATTTCTTTATTGAAAAAAAATCTTCATCTTACCTACGATAAAGAGATTTTGTTAATTTTTTTTTTATCTCCCCACGCATTGTCCTATCTGGACAAACATTGCTGATGCATGATCTGAAGAAAGGGAGGGAGAGTTTCTTTCAGCTAAAAAAAAAAGAAAATCTGTGCAAAAAGCTTTTGTATGCTTCCAGTCTGATAGATTTTGGAATTTGGGCTAGCCCACTGGCAGCTCAGAGCTAACTGTGTACGGGTCTCATGGAGGAAAAAAATGGCAATCTTTGGTCTTCAAAGAATTAAAAGTTCCTTTTAAGGTTTTCTTAGGTAAACTAATAATGTGAAGAAAAGACCGTAGAACAAAAGGGTGCATGGCGCACTAGTGAGTAGCAGAGCAGGTTGGCTGGGTAGAAGGCGGCTTTGCTGGTTCAGGCGTGTAAGTAATTTGTCAGTAAGCAAACAGAATATCGGACCAGTGTGCCCCCTGTTTTTAGTGCCTTTGAATTTACATTCGACTTGTCATTTGTGGACGGTGCCCAGCAAATATTCATGGCAGCAAGCTTTAGATGGTTACAGCAGGCATTTTTTAGGAAGCCCTAGGCACACACATCCTTTAGACAGGGTCGTCTTTTGCCTGTACTGTGATGTGAGGAATTGTAATTGGTGCGTCGAGCTTGGGGGTGCAAGGATGTTGATTCAAGGCATCTCTATGATAAACCTGTAAAAGTGGTTGTTTATCTTGTTTGAAATGTCCTGTGCTTTGTCCACAGCTTGCAGAAACGTTTTCACGTTACTCACAAGGACGAACCCTTCAAGAGCCTATTCATTTAATCACTTTTGTGGAGACCGCAGTTGGATTGCTCAATTTCAAGGTAGGAGCCTGTTATAAAGAAAGCCCTGCACGTATGTAGGTCTGTGTGCGTGTGTAGGTTTGCACTTACATTCACAAAAGTAACACATACATTTTTTATTTTTCAAATGTGAGACAACTTCTTTGCCACTTTTGCACGATAAGTCTTTCCACAAAATCTAGTCTATACCTTGCTGTGCGAATATGTGAAAACTGCCAGTGAGCGACAAATTCAAATGTACCTCTACCACTTACGATTTATTATTGAGTTATAAGCCATTGCAGTTTGATAAGTGCATCCTGGGGTTCCTCCCCTAAACCTCCTCTTGCAGGCCAAAAACATGCCTCTTTTGTTTTGCCTTGAATTATACGCTGTGACAGATGTAATAGGAACATGTACATGGAACTCAAGGTCTTGCTTTTCTCCTTCCTGGACAGTACTTGAGTCCCGGTTGTATTTGAATTAATACCATTTCAAATAATTGCGTCCTCTTTTCCTATTTAGCAGCTTTCTAGGAGGGGACCGAAATGGCGGCCACATGTGCTTTTCAGCATTACAAGTGGTCTGGTTTCAGCTGGCTCACTTATGCTGGTCCTTATTGGATTGCAATAGGGCCAAACCTCACACTTGCGCAGGCCGCAGAGCCTATTCCCCTACCACAATGTGTTAAGGGCATGTACAACAAGTTATTGTATACTGTCTCAATCTGGA
This sequence comes from Triturus cristatus, assembly GCF_964204655.1. Lineage (NCBI taxonomy): Eukaryota > Metazoa > Chordata > Amphibia > Caudata > Salamandridae > Triturus > Triturus cristatus. The sequence continues at coordinate 807,382,683 of NC_140591.1, forward strand.
GATTGCACCTTGCGAGAATTGCATTGAAATGTACAAGGCTTTTGAAAAGCCCCCACCAAACCGTGCTCTAATCCTGGCAAAGGTCAGTGACATGCCAACAACTCATAAACAACCAAATCCATTGAAATTGCAGATGATGTACACTCATGTATTACCATCTGAAGTATCACACAATTTAGAAACACACACTGGGATGTGACAGTCTGTATTGCCTAGTTTATGATAGCCATGCTATTGAGTTAATTTATATTTCTGCTTCCTGTGAAATACATTTTTATAACTTTTGGAGCAGGCCATTTAGGAGTTTTCCTGCTTCTCAGTACTCCTCATTAGAGCCGCTCTAAGCCACTCTTCCAGCTGCTGGTGATCTCAAACAGAATGAGACAACACGAGAGCAGGAAACAGAGGATAACAAATACCTCAAGATGTTCAATCAGAGCTTGGAGTGTGATTATTTGACTGAATGAACTTCACCCATTATACAGTATGGCTCTAATGTGGTGTGGCAGAGCAAGATGGAGTGAGGCCTCGGAGGGACATATTGTTAAGTAGAGATGGACATATCAGACTCCTAAACCTTGCACTATATCTATTGAGTGATTACATGTTGGTAAATTATCTTTCATTGGACTGCTAAAATTTGATTGAGGAATAATACGTGCATTGGTTTGTTAAAGTGAGTTTGACAATATTGACCTCTTGGCGAAAGCAGCTTTATTGGGTATCCTGGGGTAGGTGAGTCGCAGCTTTGGTGGGCATGGCTCCGCTGTTGGCCAAGAGAGACATTGACCAAGTCTAGAAAAGCCCACACCCTCCTTTTCGAAGACTTGGTGTGAGGATGTGGACTGGTGTGCACAGCAGGAGGAGCCCATCTACTGTTAAAATGTTAGAATATGGGGTAAATGGTTGCACTACTTTGGATTGGGTCCGGAGAGTGGATGAGGGATCACGGGAATTCCATTTTGGATTCTTTTGTTCAGGCCCAAAAAGGTTGTTATCGCTGTATCTGTATGGCTGTTTAAAATCTTTAAAACCAATAAAAAGAGTTGATAAAAAGAAGTTATTTTGAGATTATCAGGGTAAATCTTGATCTGCGTTTCAAGACCCGTCTGTGGAGAGCATACACTGTTCATGTCATGCTGCTGTTCACAACCTGATCTGTTGATGGAAGGGTAGCAGATGGCGGGTCTCTGGAGGGAGTCAACGATAAAGATATGCAAGTTGTGGTACACATCACTCAGGATTCACTGTGGCTGTCAGTACTTGACGGTATCTGAAGGTTTATTGGAGCAGTGCTCATGTACTGAGCTGTACAAGGAACAGCCAGTCTCTAGAAAAAGAAACATAAACAACAAGGAAAATGTGGATTTTAACACAGGATTAATATTTGCGGGGGATGCTGAGATATTAAACTAGTAGGGTTACTTGAGCTAAATTCAATCAGTCTCTTTGATGGTAAGGCGATTTCAAACAGGGAAACAGTCGTCCCCACTATAGACTGTTTCTCCAAACAAACTTCTAACTGGGGTGTTCTCGCAACAAGAGTCTGCTTTTTTCTTGAGAGTGGACACATTGTCACCCTGAAATATTCCCATCTTTTTGTCGCACAATTCTTTAAATACTTATTTTTATATTTTTTGGAATGCAAGACAGCCCCAATTTGCTGCCAGACTGTTCTGCTTTCACAAATGCACTTTTGTGCGAGTAAAAATTACCTTTTTTTAATTACCGTTCCTAGTGGGGCCCACAATCTTGGATGGGTTAATAAGTAAAAATAAATAAATAAAATGGTGCCTGTGTTACTCACTACACTAAAGTATACAAAAAGTGATGGGTGGAATGCTTGAGTTAATCTCAGCCACTGATAATTACTCGGGCCGCCTCCATCAGTCCATCATTATTTTGCACAACCTGCCAACTCAGTTTGGACTCAGCTGTATACAACTCAGTCTTGACCCTTCTCCAGTCGGAATAGTCCAGCCTGAACTCACAAGTGAGGTCCATCCTGAACCAGAACATAAGCATCCCAGAACTATTTTACCCTAGTTAGTGCTCATCAGCCAGATATAGCTTGGCTCCAGGGACACAGTGTGCATGGGACCCATGTCTGGGCATACCTGACCCACTTAGCGGGACACACTAAAGACTAATTAGTTTGGATCCACCTGTCACTGGAACCAAGCTATATATTTCAGGCTGGGCTGTGCCTATTGGAGCAGAGTCAAGACTGATTTGCATATAGCTGCGTCCAAACTGAGGTGGAATGGTGGATAAATAATGTTGTACTAGGATGCAGTTGCTGAGTTAATTCAAGCATTCCATCCATCATATATCTCTTAGCGTGTTATTCAGTAGGTATGCACATCTGTGGTGACACAGGTGCACACCTACTGAATGGAATGAATGACACGGATGCCTGACCTCATGAGGCCCTAGGCCCTGATGCATGCGTTGCAGCTTCATGCCTTTTTTCTTTTCTTTTTCCAGTGCTATAAAGCTTGACAAAAAACATTTAGCTTAAAACATTTTACGTTGCATTGTCAAAAAGCATTGGTTAAGTCAAGAAGTCACAAGGGTGTGACGTTTTTTTCTTTGCCAATGCTGTAGTTCCAGTCATCAGACTCAGATACCCACAGTTTCTTTAGACAGTGCGGAAAGAAACCCAGGCTACTGAATTATCAGCACAAATAAAGGCAGGAAGAGCATAAATCTGGTGCAATGAAATGGACGTAGCTACGTTCCACACAGACTCCTTATCATGGTTGAACAGTTTACCAACTTCCATGAACCACAGCAATCATCCTGAGAATACAAGTATTACTCAATCCTTTAAGCACACTATTAATTAATTGGCAAAGTAAAAAAAAATGAGAGGCGGCATTGTACTTATGCTTGCAGTAGACAAAACACAGCTTTAAAGCTTCTCCTTTCAGAAAAAATACCCAGACGAAGACCTTCACGCTCCTGAAAACCAACAGACATAGCAAAGCTTTGAGCTACCCATAGCTGACTAACTTAGCATCAGTATATGCTGAAACCCTGCCTTCCTCTTTGGCCACATTCATAAAAGTATCACCACAAAGCTGCCTACTTCTGCCCATCCTGAAACACTAAATTCTCAAACCCCTCATGGAAAAAATCATCGGCAATACCAATAAATCTGGCTTATAGCTGAAGTGCCTCTTCAGTCACTTCTTGAGGCACACATTTTTTAAAAACATATTTTATTGATTTTCCCGTTACTTCAATGAACACAATTTATACATAATGCTGTAGTGAAGCTGCGTTTCATACATTTGTTGGTTACATTTGTATTACAGCTAGCAGCTTAGTTGAGATCGTTATAGCTATATTAGGTATACATATACTTTTCATGAATTATAAAGGTTCCGATAACCATATTGGCACTAACATATTTACAACTGCCCATTCCCCCCCCCAACATTCTGGCTACTCTGGTCTAATCACAGTTGTTGAGGCACACATTAGGTAATCATATATTCACTCAGTCTTTCTTCCCTGCACTCAAGCATCCAACCAGTAGCCCAAGGAATCATTATGGCCTCTACCCACTTACCAGCCACAGGAAAAAAACACAAACAGCATTTGCACGATAAATAAAAAGAATTCAAGTAGTGAGAAGAAAACGTGTTTCTGCCTGCTTGCAATAAAAATAAAAATTGAATATACAGCAGACATCTTGCAATGCTATTGTACACAGTGCATTGCTGTTTTAAAGTACCAATGTGGCTACCACATTTAGGGCATATGTACGAACACAATTTCCCATTGACAGGATGGGCAAAACCCTTTCATACATATTGCCCTTAGAGACAAAGTGTACACAATCTTATAGCGGTAAAATAGTGATACACTATGTGCATAACCATTCCAAGATTTTAGTTATCCGATTTGCTAATGGAGGCCACTTTTATTTTGTTCCCAGGCCTATTTTGTAGTTCCAGTCCAACCTTGTTTGATTGGTAAGTACAGGCCTCACTAATGTCAAGGAAAGAGCATTCGGCATTCAGACAGATAGAAGGGGAATGACCACTAAAACTAGAGGCTCTTTGAAAGACCCTCTCAGAGCTCAGTGCAACAAACTTTAGTGCCAAGAACCACACTAAAACTATGGCAGAACAATGGGGCATGCAGGCTGTTTCTGTGGCAGATTGATGCAGGCAACATTGCAGAGATGTAGGCATTAGGGACAGAGCTACAATAAACTATGTTTATTTAGAATTACAATCATTTCCATTAAATCAGATTCCAATTAATAAACATCTTCAAATTTGCGCCATGGACCATTTGATAAAACCACTAGTCACATATAGTCCTCAAACTTCAATATAAATGTCCCTACCCAAGTCATTGCTAGCCATACCAAAAATAGTCAGAGGGAGAGGTGTGGCGTGGCGTCCAGAGCGGCTAACTCCGGGGCATGGGGCTCACGGTTCTATCGCCAGCAGCAGTTCAGCTCAACACCATGTGACTCTGGGCAAGGGCTCACTTGATCCCCCCGACCGCCCCAAATATGGATTATTATTATTGTCAAGTGAGATCAGAGGGCCATGAGTACTAAAAGGCTTTCTCAAATCTTATGCTGCTCCAAGGAGAAAGCAATACAAAGGGAAAACCTTCAAACTGTAATGTGGTGAAGTTCATTGCAAGTCGGAATTGTGATTGCAACTTGCATGGTACTCATTGCAAAGTCTGAAGATAAAGGGGGAAGCAAATGCACAGTACTCCTTTCCACACAATTCAAATGTGTGACTTGTGAAGGAGGCTCGGATGTCGCAAAAGCATTGAAGACTTTCACCCCGCACTGAGAATTGGGGAATCTTTTGCAAAGAGGAAGCTGTCTATAAGGTCCCTTGGATGGCTTCATCCTCCTCCCAGTATCCCTTTCGTGGGTGCCATTTTTCTGGGCATTGCGATGTCTGTGCTTCTAAGGAAAGTGACTGTAGTGGTGGCACATTATGAAAACAAAAGTACAGATGGATTTATGCTACCTCTTGTAGTTGTCTGTCACTGCATTTGAATCTGTTTGCAAGAATCTGCAGAAGAAACCTGGTCTCATAAATATTATTTTGATAAGATTTCTATGAATTTATGTGAACAGCCTCTTTGCATGGTTCCTGTTAATTATATTCAGCGCAAAGTAATGAATTGGCCAGAGCATATAAAAGACTCAGATAATAAGCAAACTTAGTGCTGTGATGTAGCCCGGTCAATAGTACATATGACTCGCAATCACTACAATCAAGTGAAAGGGATTTAACCACTGGACCATGGTAAGCAGGCCATGGTTCATTTGAACCAACATGATGTGCAGAACGTGAGAAGCTACATTTAGAGTACCAAGCTGTTGGAGATTAATACTCGTACAAGCAAAAAAGTTTCAAGTCATGGGCAAAATGGGCAATTGCCCGGGCCCCTAGATTTAAAGGGGGCCCCTGGGAAGGTTATCTATATGTCTATATATATGCATATATATAGAGTGAAAGACAGATACAAATATATATATATATATATATATATATATATATATATATATATATCGGAAAGTTCAAATTCCTGCTACTTCCACTCGACGGCGGCGAAGAAGGAAACTCGGACCCCGCTGGACTTCAGGTAGGATGTTTATTGCAGTTCACAACCCACGCACGACGCGTTTCGGGCCTCAAGAGCCCTTGATCACATGCAAATTCACCATTGCCTTTCCACTTTTTAAGTGTATGTTAAGTGTACCACCTACTTCCCCTATTCTGTGTCACATGGTAATAGACATGGTAGAAAGACTTGCGATATATGCTGAGATAAGCTAAGTCCATTGTAGGAATATGTTGCCTGTAAGTCTTGATACAAATGTATATATATTTTTTACATATTTGCCTTGTGCAATCAATACAATTTCAGGATAAATCCATAAAATTATAAAATGTAGCAGCAAGTCAAGATAAAAAACAAACTCATTAGCTGGATAAATCCAGTACCATGGCAGAAAAAGAAAGTGCATAAGTGCAATAGCAGCAAGATAAAATTTAGAAAAGTGTTGATGTGCAAATGTGCAAAATGGTGCAAAATGTGCAAAATATTTCATTATACGATGCAATAGGCAAAATACCTCATAAAACCAGTTAGAATGTAATAAATATGTAAACAATCATGAATATTGATAACAGTAAAATTACATTAAAAAAAATGTGTATATATACTGTTAAAAAGCATATACTATGAGATTGCACATAAAGAAAAAACATATATTCTTTTTTACTCTAAAAGCTATTTTGTCATAGTTTTTTTGATTCCTTTTATGTGTGAATGGCGACTGGTTTTATTCTTTTATTTCTCTTTCTCCAACGCACATCTTTTTATATATACTGTGTTTAGATAATCTATAGTGTTGTTGTTGGTAATTTAAAAGTTAGAACATGGATCATGACCAGATTGTGTTGTCATATGTTCCCATACCCTCTCCCATTTTGTCTTATGGGGTGGCTCTGTGTTACACATGCCGGGTATCATTTTGTATCATTACTATATCTTTCTCAATGTACCCACTCATAGGAAGTTGTGCATATCCTCTGTGTTATTCAACCCATTTGGCCACTTACTGTCGAACTCCAAAATGATCCTAGTTTCCAACTGTCTTAATTTGCGCTCCCTATTCCCACCCCTTCGTGACTTCGGGACAGCGTTAATAACAAAGTATGTTAGACAGTTGATATCGTTAGCATGGGTTCGCTTGAAATGCCGTGCCACCGGGTAAGCTGGATCACTATGTAAAATGGCCCTAATATGCTGCAATATCCTGACGTGCACCTGTAGCTTCGTACTCCCAATGTAGTTAAGGCCACAAGTGCACGACAGGACATATACAGCATACTCGGTTTTGCAGTTGTAATGGCCACGTATCGGTATTGGAGATTCACTGAATGGAGTTGAGTAGTGGGTCTTATTACAGCCAAACTTGCAGGCTCTGCAAGTTGCACATTTTCTAAAACCGTTACTGGGTTGTAACCAGCCAGCAATTTTCCTGGTCTCTGGGGAACTTTTATCTAAGATAGATCCCATGGTTTTACCTCTTCTGAATGTGATCATCGGAGTTTCTGTTAATCTGTTGCAAAGCACGTTATCGGTCATCACTATAGGCCAATGTTTTTTGACTATAGCTCTAATTTTGCGTTCTTCATTGCTATAGGTTGTAATTAATCTTGGACTGTCAACCTTGAACGCTCTTGCATCTGATACACATTGAATCTCAGTGTTGGTGTTTTTAAAGAGACTCTGTCTCGGACGCGTGCTTGCTTTCCTGATAGCTTCGCCAATGATCTTATCACTGTACCCTCTAGCTTTCAATCTTCCCACCATTTCATTAGTGCACACATTAAAATCTGACTCATTATTGCAGATCCGCTTAAGTCTCAGAATTTCTCCATAAGGGATGCTTGCAATTAGATGCCTGGGATGTGAACTTTGTGCATGTAACATGATATTTCCCGATGTTGGCTTCCTATATAGTGTGGTAGCAAGTTTCCCTTCCTTAATGTGCAATAATACATCCAAAAATTCAATTTGTGTCTTATGGATGTGGGATGTAAAAACAAGGTTCATGGTGTTTTTGTTGATGTCTTCAATAAATGCATGGGCTTCTGCCTCGTTCCCTTTCCATAGTATAAAAACATCATCTATGTATCTCAAGTATGAAACTATGTGCGTCTCAACCACTGCCTGGTGTGCCTTGTTGAGAACCTGTTCCTCCCACCAGCCTACATGCAAGCATGCGTAGCTGGGGGAGAAACAGGCTCCCATCGCCATGCCTCGTTGCTGTTTGAAAATATCTTTATCAAAAAGAAAAAAATTGTTGTTGAGGCACCATGAGATGAGCTCCAGAATGGCTTTGTTGTGTTCATAGAATTCACTAGATCTTTGATCTAAAAAATGTTTTACCGCTTTTAGTCCCTGGATGTGGTCTATACTGGTATATAATGATTCTATGTCTAGTGTGATAAGACACAGATCATCAGTCCAGGTTAGATTTTCAATTTTTTGTAGAAAATCGCCTGTATCTTTGACATAACTGGGTAAATCTTTAACTATGTTCTGTAAGAAATAATCAATTTATTGGCCAACTTTTTCACTTACGCTGTTAATGGCCGATATGATGGGCCTACCAGGAACGGGCATGACATTTTTATGTATTTTAGGAATCAAATATAACACCGGTAATACTGGAAACTCATTATACATAAACTTGTACTCCTCATTGGATATGAGACCTTCACGTCTCCAATGTGCCAGCTTTTTTTGTAAAACTGTCTTGGCTGTGTTGTATTCTTTAATGCTAGATTTAATGTAGCAACTTTCATTATTTAACTGTCTATGTGCTTCCAAAATGTAATCATTTCTCGGCCATAAAACCAAATTCGCACCTTTGTCCGATTTCTTTATAACCACATTATGATTTTCCCTTAGTTTTTTCATTAATTTCTCGTATTCTCTTTTTTTGAAAAACATATTTCTTTGTTTTCTAGTTTTATTAATTTTGTGGTTCAACTTTTTTAGATCATTGCTGATCATATCATGATATATGTCAACAGCATCTTTCGGCATTAGTGGTATAAAACATGATTTAGATTTAAAAGGACTGATCCCAGCCCCTTTCTGTATTTGGTTGATTTTTCTTAGCCTCTCTTGAGTGTTCAAGTCTGTGTCATCATTAGAAATGTCAGAGTCTGATTGTCCATGTAGATCTTGTAGTGTGAGCAAAGTAGGAATGTCCGAGGCTGTCAACATCGGACCTGGAGTAGTGTTCTGAGGTTTTATCTTCTTGTTGTTTGCCTGATTGTAACACAAAAAATTTCTTAAGTTTAAGCTTCCTAATGAAGCAGTAAACGTCAATGCGGGTGCGTGCATAATCAAAGCTATCACCTGGGCAGAAATTTAAACCGAGTGCCAGTAGTTGTTGCTCCGCTTTGGTTAGTTCTATTGAAGATAGATTAACAATACTGTTATCTTTTAGCGCCGTTTTCTTTGCCACTGTGTTTTCTTCTTCGTGTTTTTGTTTGCACCTTTTGCGCCTGTTGGCTCTTCTCTTGTTGCTGCGTTTTCTGTTGGCCTCTTTTGCTGCCTCGGTCGTAATGTTAACAGTCTTTCCTCCACTAAAAAATCAAGTTCTTGTTCCACATTTAGTTTAGTTTGTTTTTCATATGGACGGTCTATTTCCACACTCGATCCACTTGTCAACGAAACAGTGTCCGCGCTGGATGAATCTTTATCATTGTCCACCTCGATATGTACACTTGCAGTGTTGAGCTTCGCTTTTTCACTGTAATGTTGTCTTCTTACTGTGTCGAACTTGCGGGCAAAAGTAAAGATTTGGCCATTTTCATAGTCCGCTAGATCACGAGCGAACTTGTGTCACTTTCTAAATTTTATTTTCTCTTCATGTTTCTTTACTCATTCTTTTATTGCCTCCTTTGTTTTAGATATATATATATATTGACGCTCCAAATCCTTATTGTTGAAAGGAAGTAAGCACTCACGGGAGACACTCGGAAGAAATTTTATTCTGATACAGCAAACAAACGCGTTTCGGCGGACTGCCTTCCTCGGTGTTTGCTAACACACCGGGAGGCCGCCATTTTAATGCCTGCATTGGTTGTAACAAAAGAGGACTTGCGCGATAAGCACACAAAGTCCGCCATTTACAAATGTTCAATTGTAACTCATTCAATGAAACCTTATTTAGATATCATTCCAAATTCAGAGAAAATCACATTCTTAATCATAAATGTTGCAAATCTGAACTCTGTTAAAACAATACCCAGATATACGAGTTACATTTTATACACAATGCACGTATTGTGGCTATTCAACGTATTTCCTGCAATGTATTGGATAAAGCACCAATGTAGCAACACTGAAAGCGGACTTATGCGATAATCACACAATCCGCCATTGGTAAATATGCGATTGTGGCTCATTCAATCAAACCATGTTTAGATACCATTCCAAATTTAAGAGCAAATCGACATCTTAACATAAATGTTACGGATCTAGACTTCATTAGGATAATGTTCAGACAGACGATTTACATTTTGTGCATAATGCACATTTTGTCACTATTCATCAAATAATGCCATGTATTGGCTCTGACATTGCCCAATAATCACTACTGTGTATCAGTTTTTTGATAGACCTAATTTCCCACAGATTTACTCAAAATAAGTGAATAGGTAACCAACAAGATCCAGCCGTGGATCGGCTTACGTTGTCCTAATGCCGTGGCCGACTTCATAAATTTCAACTACCCAGATCCCCCTCACATTCACATATCAATCATTTGACTTAATCAATCAGTTGATGGCAGTTCTACTTTCAATTTATGATTACCTGGCATCACAAGTCACAATCTTAAACACCTCATAGTCCCAGATGTGATGCCAATTCCTCCCCACTGTTTAGGCCTTTGGGAAACTTTGTCTGACAGTCAACTATATATCGTGACTCAAGTCTTCGCAGCTTCCTCAGCCTATCACCTCCTCTGATGGTTTCTGGTACGAGATCCAAACCGTAGAATTTTAATAAGTTCCTATTGCTGGAATGTCTCTCAGCGTAGTGTCTCGCTACAGGATATGAAGTGTCTTTGTTGGTGATTGCCCTTTGGTGTTCTAATATCCTGATCTTCAGTGGGTGTATAGTGCTGCCTATGTACCATAAGTCACATGGACATACTAAGCAGTATACTGCATAGGAGGTGCTGCAGGTGATAAATTTATTTATAGTTCTTTTCACCTGTATGCCTGGTAAATTGTAGGAGAGAACTCTTCTACTGTTGTAACACACCTTACATTTCCCACAAGGGAAGAAGCCCTTCATATCTTTCAGGGTTCTCACCCCTGGGGATTATTTCTCTAGATGGCTACGTACTAGTTGATCTCTCAAAGATCGTGCCTTTCTGAAAGTTACTAATGGATGTGATGGAATATCCTCATTTAATACAGAGTCAGTTCGCAGAATATGCCAGTTTTTCCTCAACATACGTTTCAGATAATTGGCTTCTGCTGAGTAGGTGGTCACCATCCTGAATTTGCCCTCATGGGTAATATCTGACTGATTACCTGACGCCTGTTTGCTGGTCAACAGCTTTTGTCTTGGAATGCCTTTCACCTTATTGAGTGTGTTTTGCAGTAATGTGGGATTGTATCCCCTTACGGCAAACCTTTGTATGCATTCTTTGGCTGACACCTCAAAATCATGCGTTTCAGACGCAGCAGTTCCCCATACGGAATACTTTGAATCAATTTCGGTGGGTGGTTGCTTGTGGCAAACAGAGTGGAATTACCCGCCGTGGTTTTATGATGTAGAGCAGTGTGTAACTGTTCTTCTATTACAAATACCTTCAGGTCCAGGTAGTCCACTGCCACTGGACTAACCACGCCCGAAAATTGTAAATTAAGATGATTGTTGTTTAAATTAGTGATGTAACCATTCGCGGATTCAATTCCGCCCTGCCACACTATGAATAAATCGTCAATGTAACGATACCACTCAACTACTCTTCCTGTCAGGTTACCATGTTCATATGTTTTGGGCACCTGTTCCTCCCACCAGCCTACGAACAAGTTCACATAGCTGGGGGCGAAACAGGTGCCCATCGCTGTACCTGACACTTGCTTGAAGTATCCGTCCTCGAACAAAAATATATTGTTCATCAAACAGAATTCAGTAAATTGTAAGATCATGTGATTGTGTGCAGCAAACCTAAGCTGTCTTTTGTTTAAAAAGTGCTGTAATGCTTTCAAACCATCTTGATGACTGATACAGGTGTACAAGCTTGTGATGTCTAACACCATCATTAAGTACGTTGGATCCCAGCTTATCAAAGACATTTTACCCCAAAAGTCTTTGGTGTCTCTTATATAAGATTTCAATTCAGTCACGAATGGAAAGAGAAAATGATCTATGAACATAGACATGTGTTCCGTCAGACTTCCTTGGGACGAGACTATAGGCGGATGAACTGCATCTTTGTGTATCTTTGGAATGTGGTAAAAAGTTGCTGTCACTGGGTTTGGGCATCTTAAAAATAGGTGTTCCTCCTTTCCCAGCATGCCTTTGGTATTCCACAACTTGAGCATAGTTTCATATTTTTCCACACTAGCCAAATACACTTCTCGTGTGGTCGGTGTATAATATTTTGTATCTTGCAGTTGTCGGAGTGCTTCTTCCCGATATTGTGTTCTTGTTTGTAGAACTACATTTCCACCTCTGTCCGAAGGTTTTATAATGATCGTTTTATCTTCCATTAGATTAGATAGTGCCATCTTCTCCTCTCTGGTTAGATTGTCTCTCCCGACCCTGTGATACTTTTTGCCTCTGAAATTGAGTAGATCTTTAACCATTGCCTCTGAGAATACATCGATGGAGTCATAGGGCATTTGAGGGACAAACAGTGATTTCGGTTTGAAGGGACTTTCTTGCATCCCTTGCTCAATGCCCACTTTTATTGCCCTATCTGTCATACATAACCCTGTATTCTCTTGGTCTTCGGTGTTCAAATTTTGCAACAGTTCCACTGCGCGTATATCATTACATGTCAGTATGTCTGTTGCCGTTATTCTTTAGGTAGTGGTTTTGCTTTCTCTCATGGTGGGTCGTAGTTTAAAATATTTATGTAGTTCTAGTTTGCATAAATTCTAGATGGTTTGTAGGGCAAAACGTCGGTCCCAGCGATAAGATTGCTCGCGTTGGTTACTTCTTGTTGTATCTCTTCCTGCGCGATGCCCAGGAGGGTGTTCTTCCTCTTCTTGCCCCACCCTGATCTCCGCGTTCTTCGCTTACTCGTTCGGGTGGTTTGTTTTTTCCTCCGCTTAGCCATGATTGTCTGATAATCTTGAACGCGTCGAAAAAAGGAGTAGTCGTTTTTCCGACTGTGGCCTGGCTTGTGGTGCGTTCGTCTTCTGATTCATTTTCAGTGACTTCAGATTCTGATGTTTCCACTTGCACAGTCTCTGTTCGCATAGTTTGCAATGATAGTTCTTTTCTGGGAATGTCAAATTTGCATGCAAACGTTAGCACTCTTCCTTGAAGATAATCCTGTTCATCCCTTTCATATTTTTCTTGTTTCCTGGTTTTAATTTTGTTTTCATATTTTTGGAGGCGTGTCTTTATTTGCCCCAACAGTTCTTCCACTTTATTCTTATCCTCTTCTTTGGCTAACATGTTTTCTACCTCTTTTATCTCTTCTAATGCTTTGTCACGATCACTCCACGCGTACTTCACTAAAATTTGCAATGTACCTTGACAGTATAGAGCTGTATGGTCGGCCCATTCTGCCAATAATGCCGGGTCAGGGTTTTCGTAGGATGGAACTGTATAAACCCTCAAACCCCTCGGTACCCTATTAACCTCGATATAACTCTGAAGTGAAGTCGCCTCCCACCACTTGCGTGTTTCTCTTTCATAGAGTCTCTCCAACTTCGTTAACATGCCATTAACCCCACTCGTAGATTTTGCATCAGTGGGCGTGACTGAATTACCCGTTGCTCTGGATGCCTTGTTTTTAAACATGCCTTGTGCGGCCTCGCGGCGTGCTGAGGCCCTGAACATCCTTATACTCCTACGGAATACTTTTACTCCTTGCGTGTCTCCCTCACCCTGCCAGACTTTATCCAATGACTGTGGCACATTTATATCATGCGTATTGTCGTTCGTCGCGCAGCGTCTTACTTGTCATGCCGGTTTCCAACGCCCACTGCATTGACTCGGCCAATCTTAAAGCATCTTCAAAGGTTGGCGGTGCATTCCCATCAACATCGGCTCGAATTGCACCTTTATTCGGGAATTCACTCGCGGGTGGGTGCTCTCACAGAAAAAAACATAGGTTTCAGGGGTAACTACTATCACACCTAAAATTTAGCATTTAAAAAAGCTTTGAAATTCACTGAAAATAAAAACATAGGTTTCAGAGACGTTATAGTTAGAAATTAGCATTTAAAAAAACCTTAGAAATTCACAGAAATAAACATAGGTTTCAGGGGTGTTATAGTTAGCTGGCCATTTCACTCGTACAAAACCATAGAAATTCCTCCGTTATAGTTAGTTCTGCTAACTATAACTCGCGCGCCTGCAGTGCACTGCTGATGATGTCACATATTGCATCATTCATGACATGGTCAGTGACATCACTGATGACATCTCAAATGACATCACTGATGACATCACTGATGACATCATCCAGTGAATGTGGTTCAGTTTGAAATTTAAATATGTATTATATATATATATACCAAACTGTATTGAAGATTGAGTGGATATATAACTGTCTGGATGGAGGATTTAGTAGCTGTCTGACTGTCTGTTTAAGTGAGTAATTAAAAGTATCTCACTTAATACATGGATTAGTAACTAAACTATGTGAATGTGTGTATCACTGTCTCTGTTGTTGTAATATGCTGCATCAGTTGGTCACTAACTACATGAGTGTGTATATTAGTTATTGATTAGTTGGGTGAGTATTTGTATGGGACACTGAGTTTGTGTGTGGTTGGATGGGGTGTGTGTAACTCCATGCATAGATTTGTGAATGGTTGATTGACTAGGTGTATAGGTTTAAGAGTGCATGTGGAAACAGTTGTTAGGGTGAATGAGTGTATTTATTTGTGTGTTGGTGAGCGAATATATGTTTTAGTTGTACATCTTCAACAAAGTAAAAAAATAAAAGGCATTGTATGTGAGAGTTGGTGTATATAAATAAGTATGTGTAAGAGTCAGTGATTGTGAGAGTAACTATATGAATGAGTGTATAATTGTAATGGTGATTTTTTAACATATTAACTATGAGTTACTATGTGTTTGAATAAATGAGGTGTTGTTGGATAATTGTGTAAGTGAGTAAATGTATGTGTGATTAATTTTTTTCATGAGTGAGTAGGATGACTGCATAACCGACTAAGATGACTGCTGATGTGTCAATGTCTATATATGTGTATAAGTGCATTTGATAGTGTTCTATTAATTAGTGACTGCATGTATAAATGATTCTGTTGTTGAATGGGTAGTTGTGTGTGTAGACTTAGGAATCAGTGAGTCTGTATGTTGTAACTGGTATTAGTGTGTCAGTGGTTTCAAATATGGTACAATGTATTTTACAGTGAGTGATGAAAGGTTATACTAGTGTATGATGAGGTGTATCAGATTGTCACGTAGATGATCTCATCAGTGATTTCATTTGAGATGTCATCAGTGATGTCATCAGTGATGTCACTGACCATGTCATGAATGATGCAATATGTGACATCATCAGCAGTGCATTGCGGGCGCGTGAGTTATAGTTAGCAGAACTAACTATAACGGAGGAATTTCTATGGTTTTGTACGAGTGAAATGGCCAGCTAACTATAATATCCCTGAAATCTATGTTTTTTTCTGTGAATTTCTAAGGTTTTTTAAATGCTAATTTGTAACTATAACGTCTCTGAAACCTATGTTTTTTTCAGTGAATTTCAAAGGTTTTTTAAATGCAAATTTTTAAGTGTGATAGTAGTTATACCTATTTTTTTGTACTGATTTTCTACAGTTTTTTTAACTGTTTATGTATACTTTTTTTATTCATTAAATAACATTATATATTTTTCTGAAAATTGCAAAAAAAAATTAAAAACAAATTCAAACTGAAATATTGATTCATTTTCTTGTTTTCATTTTTTATTTTAATATATTTATATTATTTTCTTTAAAAAAAAGAATTCCATTTTGTTTTCGGAGTCGCGCACTCAAAGCGTACACATCACGGTGAGTGCGCGCATTCTAGCCGCCATTTTAGAAAAGTCGTGAAGGATCCGCTAACGGTGTGCGACGGCTGCGTGTTTTTCAGTTACATCATATACATTTAATATTACCTGATGTGCGCGATTGGTATGCGACAAGTCCGCGACTCCTGCTCCCGCGCATTCGCGTCACATGCGCATCACAGTACGAGATGCTTGCGCGGTTGCGGGTCTCGCGCGACGTCCTATACGTGCTGAGGCGCGCTGGGTGCGCGACTCCCGCAAAAAAAATTTATGTTCCAAAATGATATGTATGTGTACAATTACTTGGATGAGAGGCAATATGATAACACAAGTAGTCAAAATAAACAATAGTGTTACGACATAAAACATTTCACGTAAAAGTATTTTGTTTCATCCGTCTTTTTATTTTCCTTGTTCCACTTCATAAAAACAGCCAGCCAACGCGTTTCGCCCCAACATGGGCTTCTTCAGGGCAAGGTGATGTAAGTGTGAAGCGTGCCTTCTAGCAAGTCAGTCAACGAGCAACTGGACACGGATTCTAAAATATGTTGATATGGCTCACAGTAAAGCAAAAGTATTCGACCAATGTCTTTAGAAAGAATAATGGAATGTTGGTATTTGCCGCATCCAAAAGACTAACAGGAGCCGTCTCCATCTTCGGCGTACCCAAGCTGTTGTAGAGCCAGATAACCAGATCAGCAGTGCTGCTCTGTAGCCTAAGAACTAGGTCAGCAGAGCTGCTCTAGAGCCAGAGAACCAGGTCAGCAGACTTGCTGTAGAGCCAGAGAAACGAGGTCAGGAGATCTGCTTTAGAGGGAGAGAACCAGGTCAGCAGAGCTGCTTTAGAGCCAGAGAACCAGGTCAGCAGAGCTGCTCTAGCTGACACTGACTGACTGACACTGAGTGACTGACACTGACTGATTGACACTGATTGACTGACACTGACACTGACTGACACTGATTGACTGAAACTGACTGACTGACAATGACTGACACTGATTGACTGACACTGATTGACTGACACTGACTGACTGACACTGACTGACTGACTCTGACTGACTGACTCTGACTGACTGACTCTGACTGACTGACACTGACTAACTGATTGACACTGACTGACTGACGGACACTGATTGACTGATACTGACTGACGGACGGACACTGATTGACTGACACTGATTGACTGACACTGACTGACTACTCTACTACTCACTCTCTACTACTCTCTCTCTACTACTCTCTACTATTCACTCTTTACTACTCTCTACTATTCACTCTCTACTATTCACTCTCTACTACTCTACTACTCACGCTACTACTCTCTACCACTCAATCTCTACTACTCTACTACTCACTCTCTACTACTCACTCGCTACTACTCTCTACTACTCACTCTCTACTACTCTCTCTCTACTACTCTCTACTACTCACTCTCTACTACTCACTCTCTACTACTCACTCTCTACTACTCTCTCTCTACTACTCACTCTCTACTACTCACTCTACTACTCACTCTACTACTCACTCTCTACTACTCTCTACTGCTCACTCTCCACTACTCACTCTCTACTACTCGCTCTCTACTACTCGCTCTCTACTACTCGCTACTACTCATTCTCTACTACTTACTCTCTACTACTCACTGTCTACTACTCACTCTCTACTACTCTACTACTCTCTACTACTCTCTCTACTACTCACTCTCTACAACTCACTCTCTACTACTCTACTACTATGATCTCTGCTACTCAATCACTACTATTCTCTACTACTCACTCTACCACTCTCTACTACTCACTCTCTACTACTCTCCACTACTCCCTCTCTACGAGTCACTCTACTACTCACTCTCTGCTACTCGCTCTCTACTACTCGCTCTCTACTACTCGCTCTCTACTACTCATTCTCTACTACTTACTCTCTACTACTCTCTACTACTCTCGCTACTACTCAATCTCTACTACTCACTCTCTACTACTCTACTACGATCTCTACTACTCACTCACTACTATTCTCTACTACTCACTCTACTACTCTCTACTACTCTCTCTCTACTACTCACTCTCTACTACTCTCTACTGCTCACTCTCCACTTCTCACTCTCCACTTCTCACTCTCTACTACTCGCTCTCAACTACTCTACTACTCTCTCTACTACTCACTCTCTGCTACTCTCTACTACTCACTCTACTGCTCTCTACTACTCTCTACCACTCACTCTCTACTACTCTACTACTCCCTCTCTACTACTCTCTACTGCTCACTCTCTACTATTCACTCTCTACTACTCACTCTCTACTAATCTCTACTACTCACTCTCTACTACTCGCTCTCTACTACTCTCTCTCTACTACTCACTCTACTACTCTCTCCTACTCACTCTACTACTATCTCTACTACTCACTCTACTACTCACTCTACTACTCACTCTCTACTACTCTCTACTACTCGCTCTCTCTACTACTCGCTCTCTACTACTCGCTCTCTACTACTCCTTCTCTACTACTTACTCTCTACTACTCTCTACTACTCTCGCTACTACTCAACCTCTACTACTCACTCTCTACTACTCTACTACTCTCTACTACTCTCTCTACTACTCACTCTCTACTACTCACTCTCTACTACTCTACTACGATCTCTACTACTCACTCACTACTATTCTCTACTACTCACTCTACTACTCTCTCCTACTCTCTACTACTCTCTCTCTACTACTCACTCTCTACTACTCTCCACTTCTCACTCTCCACTTCTCACTCTCCACTTCTCACTCTCCACTTCTCACTCTCTACTACTCGCTCTCAACTACTCTACTACTCACTCTACTACTCACTCTCTACTACTCTACTACTCTCTCTTACTCTCTCGACTTCTCACTCTACTACTCTCTCTACTACTCACTCTCTACTACTACTCTCTACTACTCTCTACTGCTCACTCTCCACTTCTCACTCTCTACTACTCGCTCTCAACTACTCACTCTACTACTCACTCTCTACTACTCTACTACTCTCTCTTACTCTCTCTACTTCTCACTCTACTACTCTCTCTACTACTCACTCTCTACTACTACTCTCTACTACTACTCTCTACTAATCACTCTCTACCTCTCTACTAGTACTCTCTACTACTCACTCTCTACTACTCTCTACTACTCACTCTACTACTCTCTACTACTCACTCTCTACTACTCTCCACTACTCCCTCTCTACTACTCACCCTACTACTCACTCTCTACTACTCACTCTCCACTACTTACTCTCTACTACTCACTCTACTACTCACTCTACTACTCACTCTCTACTACTCACTCTCTACTACTCTACTACTCTCTACAACTCTGTCTACTACTCACTCTCTACTACTCACTCTACTGCTCTCTACTACTCTCTACCCACTCACTCTCTACTACTCTACTACTCACTCTCTACTACTGTCTACTACTCTCTATCTCTACTACTCACTCTACTACTCTCTACTACTCACTCTCTACTACTCACTCTCTACTACTCACTCTCTACTACTCTCTCTCTACTACTCTCTACTACTCACTCTGTGCTACTCACTCTCTGCTACTCACTCTCTGCTACTCACTCTCTACTACTCACTCTCTACTACTCACTCTCCACTACTCACAATCTACTACTCGCTCTCTACTACTCTCTACTACTCACTCTACTACTCACTCTCTACTACTCTATTACTCTCTACTACTCTCTCTACTACTCACTCTACTACTCACTCTCTACTACTCTATTACTCTCTACTACTCTCTCTACTACTCTCTACTACTCTTGACTACTCTCTACTACACACTCTCTACTACTTGCTCTCTACTACTCTCTACTACTCACTCTCTACTACTCACTCTCTACTACTCCCTACTATGCTCTCTCTACTACTCACTCTATTACTCTCTACAACTCACTCTCTACTACTCTCTACTACTCACTCTCTACTACTCTCTACTACTCTTTACTACTCACTCTCTACTACTCTCTACTACTCACTCTACTACTCACTCTCTGCTACTCTCTACTAATCACTCTCTACTACTCTCTACTAGTCACTCTCTACTACCCACTCTCTACTACTCACTCTCTACTACTCACTCTTTACTACTCACTCTACTACTCTCTACTAGTCACTCTCTGCTACACTCTCTACAGCTCTCTACTACTCACGTTCTACTCTCTATTACTCATCCTCTACTCTCTACCTCTCTCTACCTCTCTCTCTACTACTCTCTACCTCTCTACCTCTACACCTCTCTCTACGCGCACACATATGCACATATATATGCATATATATGCATATGCATTTTTATATAAGTATGTGTATAAATTTATTCACTGAAAAAACCATAGGTTTCAGGGGCGTTATAGTTAGCTGGACTTTTCACTCGTACAAAACCATAGAAATTCCCCCGTTATAGTTAGTTCAGCTAACTATAACTCGCGCGCCCGCAATGCACTGCTGATGACATCACATATTACATCACTCATGACATGGTCAGTGAAATCACTCATGACATCACTGATGACGTCTCAAATGACAAAACTGATGACATCACTGATGACATCATCCAGTGAATGTGTTTTTCTGAAAATTACATATGTTTTAAATATGTATATCTCAAGGTCGATGGAAGAATAAATGGGTATATAAGTGTCTAAATGGATGATTTGTTTTTGAAAAATTGATTGTATAACTGACTGATTAAGTGTATCTTAGTGAATACATGGCTTAGTGAGTAATGTTTAAATATGTAAATATCTGTATCAGTCTCTCACTTTGTGTATAAGTGGCTGCATGGGTTGGTGAGTAGCTACATGAGTGTCTATATAGGTTATTAGTTGGTTTTTTGAGTATCAGTATGAGTGTCTGAGTGTCTGTATGGTTCAGTGGGGGGTATTACGTAGTGCATAGGTGCATGAATGAGTGACTCACTGTTTGTATGTGTTGAAGACAGCATGTGTGCAGGACTGTATGGGTGGATGAGTGTGTGCATGGGTGTGTTAGTGAGTGAATGACTGTCTCAATGGTGTCTCTATGAGTAACTACATATGTTTTAAACTAGTAAATGTGACTATTGGTGTATATAAGTGAGTAAATGTGAGAGTGAGAGATTGAAAGAGTTCCTGTATGAATAAGTATGTGTTTCTATAAGTGATTGTTAAAAAGACTAAGTATGTGTAAGTTTCTGTAGAAGTAAGTGTGGTGGTGTGTGTATAACTGTATATGCAGGTAAACGGATGTTTGATTCTTTATTAGCATGAGTGACTATGTGTGTGAGTAACTTTATGGATGAGTAGCATTGTGTAACAGGATGTATAGATGTATGAGTACATATGATGAGTGAGTACATGTATGAGTGACTGTATAGGACTGTTGGTGAATGAGTGGATGTGGATGTGGATCTTACAATTACTGAATAGGTTGTTGTAACTGGTATTGGTATGTCCATTGTTTTGAAAATTTTAATTTCTTTTTTTGAATGTGTGTATCAAAGGTTATATTAGGGGGAGAGGAGGTCTGCCACTCTATCACAAGGATGATGTCATCAGTGATGTCATTTGAGATGTCATCAGTGATGTCATGAGTGATGTCACTGACCATGTCATGAGTGATGTAATATGTGACGTCATCAGTAGTGCATTGCGGGCGCCACAGAGCTGCGTTGCATAGAGGTGTAAAAAAAGGGTGTGGCCTCAGAACACCTGTCTGCAACGCAGCTCCCTGGCGCATACTGGAGATACCTGTTGGGCTAGTTGGCCCTCAGGGACCCTCAGTATTGAAGGGGAATTAATTCCTCAACTTACAACTGGCCAGGGGGCGCGTTTGCAGAGTGCTGCAAGGAGGGGCGTGGCCTCCGGCATGATGCCGGTCTTTTATTTATTTATTTTTAAGAAGGAGGGCTGTGTGGCCCCCTTTCTTTTTCTAATTTATTAGCCCTGGGGACCCCATCCCCCAGGGCCTACACCCTAATTTTTTTTGTTGAAAAAAATTAATTTGGCCATCCCAAGGCCTTAATCGGCCCCGGGGACCCCAACCCCCAGGTCATGGTCTTTTTTTTTTTTTATTCTTTAGGAGGGGGGCTGTGTTGCCCCCCTCCTCAGGCCACTTATGGCCCCGGGGACCCCATCCCCCGGGGCCGGCCTTTCTTTTTTATTTTTAAAAAAAAATATATATATTTATAGAAACACCTAGGACATGCTGGACAAACCGTATGTACCTATCACCATGACGATTTGCGTGATATTCATTAAAAGGCGACTATGCATACAATGAATCCATGTAGAATGTATTCACACCGCTAGTGAAGCTCTGACATGTCTGACACCCTACCATGCCTAATCCCGGCGCCCCCGCTGGTGGGTACTCTCCAAGTAGACACCCTTGTTGTTTATTTATACAAACATGGGTAGCTATTGACGGGCACATTTAATACACATGCACACCAAGCCATTCAAAGGGGATTCGACAAAAATTCGACCAAACTATGCAAGAAACCCCCTCACGGTTAATAAAACACACATCCACCGCCGGATGTGTAATACTTTTTAGTTTACTCTCTGGAAAGGAGACAAACCTCACTTGAGAGTCACAGCGTGCCCCTGGCTGAGCCCAATGCTGTGTTACACCCACCAGTGCCCGCCGAGTGCCACACACCTCTGTGTTGTATTCCACCAGCTAGTGCGTATGCTATGACACTCTCTAGCCCATGTGCACTGTAACACCACCCCGTGAATATGTCATGCCACACTTGCCTTCGCACGGGTTATATTGCCCCATCTAACGTGCCTTCCTCGATGCCTATGTTATAAAGCACAGCGCTATGCCATACATATTACAATCTGGGGTCCATATCTTTGTCACAGTGCATATGCAATGTTACACTACCCAGCACATATTTTATATTACAACTTTAGAGACTACTTAGGTTACACAACACTGCCCTGTGCATATTACACTCCAAGGCGCATATCACATAGCAAGCGCTAGTGCCTGTGCTATCTCGCGCTCTCCAATGAATCTGTCATTGCGCACAGTGTATTGCATATTATATTTCACGCCCCGGTTCATCTTATATCACACTTTTTGGTGCATAGTTTATACCTATACTATATCTAGTTTTCATTTTCAATCGTGCTCTCAGGACTATGTTCTATATAACACTGCGTACACCTACCCTTTTCACGGGCATTACATTTTGCGATGGGGGGTGGAGGGTCAGGGGATGTTTCTGCCAAGTGAGCCCGGAGTCACAGTCCCAAACGTCCTCTTCTTCCTGAATAAAAGTGAGATTATGCTGCATACTTGTTCATATTTTAAGTAGTTCGCACAGACACACATTTTAAAAACAATAAAGTTCCTAATACCCACCTTCTATGAACAGTTAGCTTGCTGCCCCATCCACCTCCTCCCTATCCTCTGTTGTCTGAATCCATGGACTAGCCTCCTCCCTCCTGCCATGCATGGTCTGATGTGCTGCCACTGCCCTGCATTTAGCATGATGTACCAGTCCACTCATCCTGCCATCCATTGCCCAATTCTATGGCCCATCATTGACCTCCTGCTTAGCCTCTGTGCTTTGCTTGCTGCCCCTATTCTCCTTCCCCCTGCCCTCCGATGTCTTTGTGCATACCCCTGCTCCATCCTTTTTGACCACCATGTTCCATGGACCTGCCACTCCTATCTACTCTGAGTGTTCTGTTGAGCTGCCACTCCCCTACCACCTGCCTAGCATTGTCAGATGACTGTAACCTGTCCCTGCCACCTCCACCCTGCCTGTCCACATGTCATGCCCCTATCCCCTTCCTCCTGTCCTCCATGGTCCATTTTACTGACACATCCTTCTGCCATCCCTGGTCTGTTGTGCTGCAACTGCTCCTCCTGCCTGCCCCGCACGGTCTGTTGTGAGGCCCCTTCCCCTGAACTTTCTTGTCTGTGCCCAGGTCCTGACCCTCCCTTCTATCCTCCATGGTCCTTTGTGCATGCCCCTGCACCCTCCTTCTTGCCCATCATAGCCATTGTGCTACCACTAACCCTCCCGCTTGCCATGCATGGTCTTCTGTGCTGCCATGGCCCCTTCCACCTTCCCTGTGTGGTCAGCTAGCTGCTCCTCACCCCCTCCCACCTTCCCTCCATGGTCGGTGTGTATGCCATCATAGTCTCACTGTTGCTCTCCATGGTGTGTCTTGTTTCTAGTGCCCATCCTGCCTGACCTCCATGGTCATCTTGCTGCTCCTGCCCTGCCCCCTTGCCCCCAGCCCTCTGTTACCATGTGCAGACCCCTATTCCCTCCCTCCTGGCTTGTCGGTTCCATTGTAATGCCCCTGATCCGTCCCTCCTGCCCTTTATGGTCTGTTATGCTGCAGCTTTCTCTCCTGTTTGTCCATTATGGTCAGCTAGCTACCATTGCCTCTTTCCCCTCTGTTGTCTGTTGTCCATGTGCATGGTCCTGTCCCCTCCCTATTGCTTTCTATGGATTGTTGTGCTGCACTCCCGTCCCGCATGCCCTGTGTGGTGTATTGTGCTGCTGCAAACCCTGATGCCTGCCCTGTAGGGTCAGTTTGGTGCACCTCTCAATGTCCCTCCTGTCCTCTGTTATCCGAGTCCATGTCCCTACCCCAATTCCTCCTGCCTACCATGATCCAATGTACCATACTTGCGAACATTTAGAACTTGGTAAGAGGGAGATTTGAAATAAAACTGGGGTATTGATTTTCCCCTTTGAGTTGCATTGAAAAAGAGAAGATTGTAGACAGGAAACAGATCAAGTAAAGCCCATTTGAGCTTAAAAACTTTGGACGTTTCCTGGCTGAAACGGGTCTGTTGGCATGCATGGTTGTATGACCACTGCCTCTTCCTTCTGCCCACAATGGTCTATTATATTGCCACAGCCTCTCTTGCCAGTCCTGTATTGTTGGTTTGTTGCCCCTGCCCCCCTTTCCACTGCCCTCCATAGTCTGTTGTGCTGCCACTGCCCTTCCTGCCTGCCTAGTGTGGTCAAATTGTTGCCTCTGCACTCTCCTACCTGCCTTCAATTTTCAGAGTCCGTGCCCCTGGCCTCTGCCTCTCAACAGTATCCCAATGAACAACTAGATTGCTAACATTCTATATTTATTACAAAAGTGTGGAATGCCTGACGTCATCTTGATGTAATCAAAACTGTAATGCCTAGAGCATTTCCTTTAGAAAATACATATATGAGAGGGTCTTATTTGCATCAAAATTATGGTTAGTGCTCTAAAAAACTAAAATGAGGACATATTTTCCGAGTTTTCAAATAGCGACAAAGAACTTTTAAATTATTTGTAATCTTAGTTTTTTTATCCAGTTGACCACTTGATTAAATGTTGCATCCAAGGGGAGAGGGTGTGGTGTTACTTCCAGAGCTGCAGACTTTGCAACTGGGGAACCAGGTTGGAGTTTCTGCTTCAGCTCAACATTCTGTGATTCTGGTCAAATCACTTAATCTCCCCATGTCTACAACCAAAATGAATTTGATCTTGTGTGATGTAACCAATGTTCATGTAAAGCACTCCAATACCTGACAAGTCTGCACTATATAAAACTGGAAATACACAAAAAATAAGTGTTTTGCACACTTCTGTCATTGGGCTACATTTGGGCTACATCTGGGTGATATTTGGGCTACATTTGGGCTCTTTTGTCTCTGGTGGCCATTTTAGGAGATTTATTTGTTATGAAGTTTCCTAATTTCCTCATTTACGGCAGTCTCCTCAGTAGGAAATGCTTTCAGTTTTTTACTTTGATTCCATCAAGAAGGTATTCAGATATGTCACACATTTGCCATAAATTCTGAATGTTAGCACTCTAGTTGCTCATTAGATCACTGTAGTAAAGCTACTGCTCACCACGGAAGTCTGCTGCTAGTATTAGAAGTGCATGTTTCAGTCTGCATATCAGAATTTTTTAATGAAATAGAAGAGGATTTGAGAAGTCACTCAAAATGTGCCCTAATTTTTCTTTCTTCAGCACTAATCATAATTTCTATGGCAAAATGAACCCCCTCATTGTGTTCCTTTTTAAATTAAATGTTTTAAGTGTTACCAGTTTATTCCAATCAAGATGGCTTCAGGTGTGCCATACTTTTGTCATGTAAGACAGTAAGCGCTCTAGTTGTTCTTAAGAACACTCTGGGACATTCTGACATTGGGCTATACTTGGGCTACATCTGGGTGATATTTGGGCTACATTTGGGCTCTTTTGTCTCTGGTGGCCATCTTGGGAGATTTATTTGTTATGAAGTTTCCTAATTTCCTCATTTAATGCAGTCTCCTCAGTAGGAAATACTTTCAGTTTTTTACTTTGATTCCATCAAGAAGGCATTCAGATGTGTCACACATTTTCCATAAATTCTGAATGTTAGCACTCTAGTTGCTCATTGGATCACTGTAGTTAAGCTACTGCTCACCAGGCAAGTCTGCTGCTGGTATTCAAAGTGCATGTTTCAGTCTGCATGTCAGAATGTTTTAATGAAATAGAAGAGGATTTGAGAAGTCAAAATGGGCCCTAATTTTTCTTTCTGCAGCACTAATCATAATTTCTGTGGCAAAATGAATCCCCTCATTTTGTTCCTTTGCAAATTAAATGTTTTAAGTGTTACCACTTTATTCCAATCAAGATGGCTTCAGGTGTGCCATACTTTTGTCATAAGTATGACTGTTAGCGCTCTAGTTGTTCTATAGAACACTCTGGGACATTCTGTCATAGGGCTATACTTGGGCTACATCTGGGTGATATTTGTGCTACATTTTGGCTCTTTTGTCTCTGGTGGCTATCTTGGGAGACTTATTTGTTATGAAGTTTCCTAATTTCCCCATTTACTACAGTCTCCTCAGTAGGAATACTTTCAGTTTTTTTATTTGATTCCATCAAGAAGGCATTCAGATGTGTCACACATTTGCCATAAATTCAGAATGTTAGCACTCTAGTTGCTCATTAGATCACTGTAGTAAAGGTACTGCTCACCAGGGAAGTCTGCTGCTGGTATTGAAAGTGCATGTTTCTGTCTCCATGTCAGAATGTTTTAATGAAATAGAAGAGGATTTGAGAAGTCACTCAAAATGTGCCCACATTTTTCTTTCTGCAGCACTAATCATACTTTCTATGGCAAAATGAACCCCCTCATTTTGTTCCTTTTTAAATTAAATGTTTTAAGAGTTACAACTTTATTCCAATCAAGATGGCTTCAGGTGTGCCATACGTTTATCATAAGTAGGACTGTTAGCGGTCTAGTTGTTCTTTGGAACACTCTGGGAAGCTGCAGTAGAACACAAAGGAATCAACTGACAGCCTCTGCCCTTGTTGGATGTACATGTTTACTGAAAATGACAGACTTCATTCTCACATGACTGAGAAAGATAATGTGAATTTACAGAAAATATGCTCTCAGTTTAGCTTATAGATCACCTTCCAAACCTCTGTGGGAAAAGCATGAGAACATAGTTTTCTCTCAAACTTGATTCATGATATCCCAGCAGAAGGCTTTTTCACATGGTAAAATCACCTTAGAACATACCACAATTCCTAAAATGAGTATGGTACCATCAACAAATGATTTATAATGTAACTAAAGTCTTAAAACCTCTATTAACTGCAATGCTTTTTAATGAGGTGCTATCATGTATATTGGTCCCAAGATGGCTGCCAACACTTCTTGGATGAAGTGCTGACAGCCAATCAGATCTCACGATGAAATGTGTGGTTAGGCTCCGCCCAGATATATATGTGATTGTACTTTTGATTTTCTCAGGAACTACTGAACGGATTTACACCATTTAAGCAAAAGGCACGAGTCTGAACTGAGGACTACCTTTCTGCCAAATTTGGTGTCATTCCGTTCAGCAGTTCGGGCTGTAGCTGCGGCTAAAGGTCCTATGGGAAATTGCATGGGGAAAACACGTTTTGGGACCCCCCTTTTTGTTTGGCCCCCGCTACACAAAGCATCCCGAGACTTTCAGGATAGGAGCGGACCGGAGCTGGCCAAAAGTTTTGAAAATTTCGCGAAGATTCGTCAATCGGCGCCAAAGTTATTGGGAATAGAATGTTGTGGATTTCCTATGGAAAATAGGTCCTAACTATAACTACCTACTGGCGACCGCCAGTAGGTAATATATATATATATGCAAAAAAGAAGCAGAGAACTCTGGGTAGTTCTCAAGTTTAGGTGGAAAGCAGCTCCTGTATGGAGCACTCTCAACACCAGCGACACTCTAGATCTGCTCACCTCAAATGTCTGTTTTTCTATCAAAATCTTTAAGCATAGGATTAGCACAGTGCCATCCACGCTGAGATAGAAAAGGACAAAGTCTTTTGCCATTTGTACAGCAAAGTCTTTAAGCATAGGACTATCACAGTGCTGTCCTTGCCGAGCTGTAAAATGACAAAAGCCAATTACCACTCCAGGCACAGTATTACAGCTTTGAGTTGGTAAAATACCAATCAAGCCAACCTGAAATGAGTAAAAGCAACCCCTGACACAGTGTTTCGCTCTAATTAGAGCTCTTCAGAGAGGTATAGCTTTGTCCAGACACAAGGGAGCACCCAGTATAAGTCAAAGAAATACCCTTTCAGGCATAGAGTGACGAATAGATTATGCAAAAAAGAAGCAGAGAACTCTGGGTAGTTCTCAAGTTTAGGTGGAAAGCAGCTCCTGTATGGAGCACTCTCAACACCAGCGACACTCTAGATCTGCTCACCTCAAATGTCTGTTTTTCTATCAAAATCTTTAAGCATAGAATTAGCACAGTGCCATCCACGCCGAGATAGAAAAGGACAAAGTCTTTTGCCATTTGTACAGCAAAGTCTTTAAGCATAGGACTAGCACAGTGCTGTCCTTGCCAAGCTGTAAAATGACAAAAGCCAATTACCACTCCAGGCACAGTATCACAGCTCTGAGTTGGTAAAATACCAATCAAGCCAACCTGAAATGAGTAAAAGCAACCCCTGACACAGTGTTTCGCTCTAATTAGAGCTCTTCAGAGAGGTATAGCTTTGTCCAGACACAAGGGAGCACCCAGTATAAGTCAAAGAAATACCCTTTCAGGCATACAGTGACGAATAGATTATGCAAAAAAGAAGCAGAGAACTCTGGGTAGTTCTCAAGTTTAGGTGGAAAGCAGCTCCTGTATGGAGCACTCTCAACACCAGCGACACTCTAGATCTGCTCACCTCAAATGTCTGTTTTTCTATCAAAATCTTTAAGCATAGGATTAGCACAGTGCCATCCACGCCGAGATAGAAAAGGACAAAGTCTTTTGCCATTTGTACAGCAAAGTCTTTAAGCATAGGACTAGCACAGTGCTGTCCTTGCCGAGCTGTAAAATGACAAAAGCCAATTACCACTCCAGGCACAGTATTACAGCTTTGAGTTGGTAAAATACCAATCAAGCCAACCTGAAATGAGTAAAAGCAACCCCTGACACAGTGTTTCGTTCTAATTAGAGCTCTTCAGAGAGGTATAGCTTTGTCCAGACACAAGGGAGCACCCAGTATAAGTCAAAGAAATACCCTTTCAGGCATAGAGTGACGAATAGATTATGCAAAAAAGAAGCAGAGAACTCTGGGTAGTTCTCAAGTTTAGGTGGAAAGCAGCTCCTGTATGGAGCACTCTCAACACCAGCGACACTCTAGATCTGTTCACCTCAAATGTCTGTTTTTCTATCAAAATCTTTAAGCATAGGATTAGCACAGTGCCATCCACGCCGAGATAGAAAAGGACAAAGTCTTTTGCCATTTGTACAGCAAAGTCTTTAAGCATAGGACTGTCCTTGACGAGCTGTAAAATGACAAAAGCCAATTACCACTCCAGGCACAGTATTACAGCTTTGAGTTGGTAAAATACCAATCAAGCCAACCTGAAATGAGTAAAAGCAACCCCTGACACAGTGTTTCGCTCTAATTAGAGCTCTTCAGAGAGGTATAGCTTTGTCCAGACACAAGGGAGCACCCAGTATAAGTCAAAGAAATACCCTTTCAGGCATAGAGTGACGAATAGATTATGCAAAAAAGAAGCAGAGAACTCTGGGTAGTTCTCAAGTTTAGGTGGAAAGCAGCTCCTGTATGGAGCACTCTCAACACCAGCGACACTCTAGATCTGTTCACCTCAAATGTCTGTTTTTCTATCAAAATCTTTAAGCATAGGATTAGCACTGTGCCATCCACGCCGAGATAGAAAAGGACAAAGTCTTTTGCCATTTGTACAGCAAAGTCTTTAAGCATAGGACTAGCACAGTGCTGTCCTTGCCGAGCTGTAAAACGACAAAAGCCAATTAACCCTCCAGGCACAATATTACAGCTTTGAGTTGGTAAAATACCAATCAAGCCAACCTGAAATGAGTAAAAGCAACCCCTGACACAGTGTTTCGCTCTAATTAGAGCTCTTCAGAGAGGTATAGCTTTGTCCAGACACAAGGGAGCACCCAGTATAAGTCAAAGAAATACCCTTTCAGGCATAGAGTGACGAATAGATTATGCAAAAAAGAAGCAGAGAACTCTGGGTAGTTCTCAAGTTTAGGTGGAAAGCAGCTCCTGTATGGAGCACTCTCAACACCAGCGACACTCTAGATCTGCTCACCTCAAATGTCTGTTTTTCTATCAAAATCTTTAAGCATAGGATTAGCACAGTGCCATCCACGCCGAGATAGAAAAGGACAAAGTCTTTTGCCATTTGTACAGCAAAGTCTTTAAGCATAGGACTAGCACAGTGCTGTCCTTGACGAGCTGTAAAATGACAAAAACCAATTACCACTCCAGGCACAGTATTACAGCTTTGAGTTGGTAAAATACCAATCAAGCCAACCTGAAATGAGTAAAAGCAACCCCTGACACAGTGTTTCGCTCTAACTAGAGCTCTTCAGAGAGGTATAGCTTTGTCCAGACACAAGGGAGCACCCAGTATAAGTCAAAGAAATACCCTTTCAGGCATAGAGTGACGAATTGATTATGCAAAAAAGAAGCAGAGAACTCTGGGTAGTTCTCAAGTTTAGGTGGAAAGCAGCTCCTGTATGGAGCACTCTCAACACCAGCGACACTCTAGATCTGCTCACCTCAAATGTCTGTTTTTCTATCAAAATCTTTAAGCATAGGATTAGCACAGTGCCATCCACGCCGAGATAGAAAAGGACAAAGTCTTTTGCCATTTGTACAGCAAAGTCTTTAAGCATATATATATATATTTTTTTCTCTATCTCATCTTCTTCCTCTCTCTAGTGCAGTTTTAAGCGCTTTTTAGGCCCCAGCAAGACATATATCAGCTGTTTGTGTGTGATCCAGTTTCTGAAAGGTTAACATTGTTTAATATTGTTTGACATTAACCTAGCTTCAAGTACAAAATACGTAATAAAATTCAAAACTGTTTCAAACCTGGGGCCCCCCAACTATCACTTGCCGGGGGCCCCAATACTCCTTAAGACAACACTGCCTAAAAGGCCTGAATGTTGGCTCTAAGGCAACAGTAGTCAATTTAGTAGCCTCAAAAATGACTTCTGAAGCTACAAAGTTAATAGAAGAAAACTGTACTTGCAAGGTTTTGGATAGTAATTTTGATCATAATTTGGTGAATGACAAGACAATCTAGGACGAGTCTCCATTGAAAGTATGAGTAATGAACAAAGTGCGATGCTGTTCTGCTCTAAGCTATCTTGAAATTTTGAGGCTAAAAACAAATATACCCGTTTTCTCAGGTCATTAATAAAATAATAGACCAATGGTTAAAAGAGAAATCTTTTTTTTACCTTTTTATCTTCTTGGTCTGAAAACTTCGAAGTATCTCTAGAGCTATCTATATCACCTAAGCAGGGAAGCGTCATGGACGGCCGTTGATGTAGCATGAAGAGCCGGTCTGGTGTTGCGGATGGTCCTCGCTTTAGTGAAAAGATCTTGCTGTCATCCCGAATGGTCGGGCCCAAGCTTCACAGTGGTACTCCCCACTAGCCTTTGATGCTGTAGCGCGAAGCGTCGAGTTGACGAAATGTCACATTGGAGAGCAGTGTGAGTGACGAGGTTTTGGTGCCAGGAAGCCCGTTTGGGGTGCAGAAGAGCCCAAAAACTTCATTTCAGCTTCATTGAGGCCACAACAAGGGCCCAGGACCTTAGGAGCACCACTTGGGAGTCAGGGGCTGGCTCCAGCTGGATCAGGGTGCTGATTCAGTGGTTTGAAGGATGATACATTGGAAAATGAGCAACAAAATTGAGAGAGATAAAAACTATGCAATTAAATCTGATTGCAAAAATGTTTACATCAAATAATAATACTGAAGAAATGACTACAGTTGAACAGGCAAATTGCACAACTTTCAATCCAAACTCTAATGACACTGAGGACTCAATGAGTTACGTATTGAAAAGAGAAAAGGAGTATGTTTATAAAAGTTCTCAAATAAATGGAGATTTCTGTGAGGAAAATAATTGAAAGAATGGAAACATTTTATATTTCAAGTTACTGTAAGGAAAAGAATGCAATGTAGCGACAAAGCAGAAACCTAAAGGAAATTCCAGGGAACTCATTGGTAGTCAAGAAATTGTTTCAACCTCCAACTATTCTCAGTTTGAAGAAATATTTAAAATATATATACAATGTGTATTATTTAACCTGTTAAAACATTCTCAAAATATTACAGACAGTCCCAAGCATAAGGAAAACCTCCCCAGAGGACATTCAGTTAGTAACTATCCCTAAGAATGCATATGATGCTAAACAAGTGCATACAGTGATTGTAAATTATAATTCTAGTTGGAAAGTGGACAAAACTCTAAAGGAAAGGGATGGTGTAAGGTTCTTGGGATTTGATGTTTATGTATTAAAGGAAATACAAAAATAGTTATCAGCTAGGTGAGTTAGGGAAACATACTATGAACATTTGACAACAACTTTAAATGGAAAAACTGAAAAGAGAATGGCCATCCTAACCTTCCTTGAGGATTACAATCTTCGAAGGATCATAATAAGGAGAACCGGATCAGTAAGATGAATCCAGATTGATGACAATTTTGAAGGTTTACAAAAAGGCTCGTGGAGCAGGATGTAATTGGATTGTGGATTCAATTAACTCGTATTTGCTGAATATAATATCAAGGAATATAGCTAGTCTTAAGCATAAGAGAAATACATTGGAAAGTTGTTCACAGTCTTAGTGTCTGGATTGACAAAGGGGATAAAATTAGTTCATCGAAGACTCCTGAATGATTAATTGTTATTAACACATGTATTCCTGTTGGTTATCACTTTGACAGCTGTTAGACCCGAGATCCCTGGTTGGCTGAGGTGGGTACCTTAGGCCAAATAGGGACCCGCAGTTACACGTCAGGGAAAGGAAGGTCACCTTCTGAAATAGCCCTGCTCACCCCCTTTGGTAGCTTGGCATGAGCAGCCAGGCTTATCTTCAAGGCAAATGTGTAAAGTATTTGCAACCACGCTCACAGCAACCCAATGATGACACCACAAATAGACTACGCACGAGCTTTATAAAAAACGAGTATAAACTTTATATAAAAAGATATACGATAAGATCACACATTATAAATCCAACATATGCATATTTGTAATATTCCTTCTGGCCGGTTGTTAGGCCAGCCAGCACTTGTAAGTTCTGGCGATATTAATGAGCACTTCTAAACAGTCTTCTGTAGTCCTAACACCATGTTTTTTGTAACATATTTTTATTGGCATTTATAGTTTATCTTGACAAATAGCAATAATAGGATACGTTCAGTTGAATTGCATGTTACATCTTATACCACAGTATAACGCTATTCAGAAAAAGAGGGTTGGTCGAGAGACATTTTGTTAACCCTGGGGTCTCCGGTTGTGTGCATGCCACATAAACAGAAATATAACACAACAAGAACTGGGGAATGGTCATGGAATTTCATCCCCGGGCATTGATGTCGGGCGTCGGAATAGGCGTGTGGGTGTTACGTGTGCCGGTAGTCGATATGTTTGTGTGCTATTGGAAGTGGATTTCGGTCGGTCTAACTCTCATATTCAGTCGTCTAAAGTGACGTAGTGCGTGGTACTACTGCCAGTGGTATGATCACGCCACCGGGGAAGGTCTGGTATGGTCGGTTATGGTCTGATCCTGTGGTTGTAGGACCGTGGGTGTATGTATGCCGCCGCCTGGGTCCTCACCAGGAATCAATTGCTTGAAGCGATGTAGTAATAGGGCCCATTCCATAGAAATGGGGTGCTTGCGTATCCCCCTCACCTCCTCCTCCCGCAACGTTTCCTTCTCCACCGCAGCCCATTTGTGTGTTGCTCCCACCCAGGCCGCGAGCGGGGGACCTGTGGGGGAACGCCAGTGCATGGCCACATTCCGCTTAGCTAGCAACACGGCTAGTGAAATAAATCGAGTGTGCACTTTATATTGTTTTTGTTTCCGGAAGATACCTAATGCACTGGCCTCCCATGTGTTCATGCATGTGAATCCTGTGAGGTCCCTTAGAGAGGCATGAATGTTTTGCCAGTAGGATCGGATTGAGGGGCAACTCCAAAACATGTGGTGAAAGTCTGCTTCCTGTGATTGGCATCTGGGGCAAAGAAACTGTGTGTCTGGATAGAATTGCTGAAGGCGTGCCGGTGTCAGGTACGCTCTATGGAGTATGTAGAATTGTATATTTTTAAAGCGTGCGTTTCTAGATACCTTCTTGGGGTATTCCAGGGCCCTCTCCCATTCTTTCTCATGTAGTGGGCGTCCGATTGCTTCCTCCCAAGTGGTTCGCAGGGTCTCTAATGGTTTATTAGTAAGTTCTCGTATGGCTTTATATAGCCAAGTGGTTAAGTGTCGCCCTCTTCCCATATGTAGAACCGTGTGTAGGACTGGGTGTGTGTTCGGCTCCTCGAGCAAGAGGTCATAGTATGGTCGGTAACTCTCAAGAAGTTGACGGTGGAGTAGGAACTGGCCTGGGGGAAGCAATAAGGCTTTGAAACGGTCTCAGCTGTCCGTCCTCGAAAAGGGACTCCATCTCGGTAATGCCACAGTTCATCCAGGCGATGAGCATATTGGTTGTGTAATAGTGTTCGCGTTTGGGCCACCCAACCAACGGGAATAACGGGGAGTACAGGGGTGTCTCCGGTGACATGCGGTGTACTCTTTGCATACACTTGCCCGCCACTGCTACTTGTAAGGGATATGTACGTTTTGGTTTAGTGCCGGGTAGTAATAGGCGATGGAGCTCCGATATGGGTACCCGACCAGTCATGGTGTGCGTTTCGTCTGTGTGCCTATCTGCCGTCCAGTAGGATAGCCATTGTAGTTGTGCCGCTAGGAAATGGGATTCAAAGGAGGGAGAGCCCAGACCTCCCTGTGTGGTGGGTAATTGTAGTTTCTTTAGTGCTATTCTATGTCTGGTGGGACCCCAGATTAACGTACTGAGAAGCGAGTCTAAGTCACGAAAGAAGGTTCTAGGCGGGATCACTGGTAAGTTGGTAAAGTGGTATAACAATCGCGGAACCATTATCATTTTGGCTAAAGCCACCCGGCCGATTGGGGCCAGTGGGAGGCTCTTCCAGAATCCGATTGCGGCTCTGACGCCCGCCAATGCCTTACGGTGGTTACCCTCGAGACGGATCCCGAGGTAACGGGGTGCTTCTGCGCTCTAGGCCAGCTGTTGGCTGCCTAGCCATATGTCCTGGGGGGGTAGGTTTGGATGTAGTGGGTATACTGCGGATTTATCCCAATTCACTTTTAACCCGGAGGCTGCTGTGAATTCTGTTAGTGTCGCCCAGATAGGAGTTAAATCTTCCGTGATGTCTCGTACGTATATTAAGAGGTCATCAGCATACATGGAGATGCTGTGTATGGTGCCTGCTATGGGAATGCCCCAGTGTGCCCCCTCTTGTCGCAATCGTATAGCTAGGGGTTCGACTGCTGGGGCAAGGAGTAGGGGCGACAGCGGGCAGCCCTACCTCGTGCCCCTCAGGACCGCAAACTCTGCCGAGATGTACCGTCCTATGCGGACACGTGAAGTGAGTTTGGTGTATAAGAGTTGTGTGTATGCTAAGAGGATGGGACCAAGTTCCGTCCGTTGCAGGCCCGAGAAGAGATACTGCCAAGTGAGGGAATCAAAGGCCTTCTCGAGGTCTAGGATGAGACAAGCTGATCGGGGATGTGTCTCTCTCACCTGGTCTTGGACGTGGAATATTTGGCATATGTTCTGGGATGTGCGTCTCCCGGGGACGAATCCACATTGGTCCGGATGGACCAGAGGTCGTATAATTTGTGTGTATCTGTCCGCTAATATCTTCCCGAGGAGTTTACAGTCGGTGGAGAGAAGCGTGATAGGGCGGTAGGAGGCCATCTGTTGCGGATCGCGGTGTGGCTTTAAGAAGGTCACGATTACGGATTCCCTTAGGGATCTCGGCAGCTCTCCCTTTCTAACGCGGTCACAAACATCTCTACTAGTCGAGGGACCAATTGTGGGGAGAAAGTTGTGTAATATTCCAGTGGGAGCCCATCTAATCCCGGTACCTTGTTACGGGCTAGGGCATGCAGGGCTTGGGTTATGTCTGTGGAGGTTATCGCCGTATCTAGGGCCGTCCTATCCGTCTTCTTGACTTTGGGTATTGTCAAGGGGTCGAGAAAACAATCTATTATGGCCTGTGTAGTTGGAGCCGGACTGTTGTAAACCTCCGCATAGTAGCAGTGGAACGCTAAGAGAATCTCGGCCTGGGATCGCACTAAATTACCTTGGGGGTCCAGTATTTCTGTTATGGGCTTCACGTCGGCGTCCTGCTTGGCTAGCCATGCCAACAATGTGCCTGTTTTATCCCTTTCTTTATGCATCCGGGTTGCATACGATCTAAAATTGTACCGGCGGAGATCAGCGCAGGCGGCTTGGTATTCTGTTTTTGCTGTGGCTATCCGCTTTGCCCCTTCGGCGGATGTGGTGTCCCGTTTAGTGGCTGCGGCAAGTTGTTGTTCGGCCTTGGTGAGCGCTTGTTCTAGTGTTCGTTTGACCCCTGTGATTTGTTTAATACATTCTCCTCGGGCCACTACTTAGAATGTGTCCCACTCCACTAATGTTGAGGAAGCTGTGCCTGCGTTGTGTGCAAAATAGTCTTGGATGCTACGTCCCTGTTCGTGCCTAAAGACCTGGTCTGATAAACAATCCCGTGGTAGACGCCAGGTGGGGACGGGTGGGTGTGGGGGTCTCCAGTTTAACCGTAGGATATGGGCATCATGATCAGATACGACTCTGCCCATGTAGTCCGTGTGACTAATTTTGGGTAAAATCGCTGCTGAGCATAGGAATCTGTCTAGGCGGACTCGTAGGTTATGTGGGATGGAATGGAATTAGTACAGACGGGTCTGTGGGTGGCGCATTCGCCACGCGTCAGTGAGCGCCCATTGTGTAATCCAGGCCCGGAATCTTTTGGTTTGTCTGGAGGCGGGAGAGTGTACGGGAGGGGGGTGGGAGCGGTCCAGGGCAAGGTCCAGCGTGCAATTGTAGTCCCCACCTAAAATCCAGGGAATGGAGGCAAATTGGGCCAGAATCCCGGTGAGGTGATCCCAGAATTTGTCTTGCTCTACATTTGGGGCGTATATGCTACCCAGGAGTACTATTTGCCCATCGAGGAGTCCCTCTAACAAGGTGTATCTGCCCCTATTTATCCACCACCCTCTGGATTTCCTGAAAAGGAGTTCCCGGCCGAACCCAGATCAGTGCCCTGCGTGTGTATGCGGAGTATGTCATGGCACATATAGTGCCGTGCCATTTAGTCTGTAGTTTTCCCACCTCTGTCGCGATGAGATGTGTCTCTTGTAAGAATGCTATCCGAACATTGTAGCGTTTTGCATATGAGTACGCTGCATATCGTTTGCTCGGTGTGTGGAGTCCTCTGACATTGAGTGTGAGGATGTTGATGTCAGTGTGTTGCATGGTTATTGCCATTGCTCGGTGTCAGCGCACAACAAAAGGCGAACATGAGTCTAGTGGAGCATGGTAATCGAGACCTCCCTAGTCGGGTGAGGGCAGGCGCGACCCATCGCGCCGGTCGTCTATGTATTTCGAGTACCCGGGTGTATGTTGTTCCATGAGGGGGGTTGGGGCATTGCTGAACTGGGATAACAAACCGTACAACTGAGGTCGGGAAACAGTCCCAAAACCAAGGACCCATCGTTGGGGACGATACGTCCAAACCTACTCTCCCTAGCGGGGAGGATGTAACAATATATAGTGGGGGCAGCAGTGTGTATGCGCGAGGCCAATCGCGGATCGGGCCTTAGTAGGATCTGTGGGCGTTGCTCAGGGCATGCTGTGAAATGGCTATGGTGCGTGTATCTAGCTAGTGAGTTCTGAGTGTACCTGCCCTCACAGATCTCTCAGCAAGCACATCTCATGCCGAGAGGGTCCTCGTTTGTCCATCTAGGATGTTGTCCGCTGTTTGAGGAGTGACCAGAGGGGGTGTAATGGAGTCCTCGCCAGATAATGTTCCATCGCTGTCATTCTCCCCTTCCGCTCAATGGAGAAGAATGCCGTCCGGTCCGTCTCTGGGGTGAAGGATTTCACCCATGCCTCCATCTAGTTCAGCGGGTTCGAGCCCTCAATTCCCTCCGGCAAACCCAGCACGCGAATGTTACATCGCCTCGATCGCCCTTCCAAATCTTCAGTGCGTTCTTCCATAAGGGTTAGGCGGTGCAGGACATCCTGTAGCGTCTTCTGGTGCGTCTTGATTACGGGTTGCAGGTCGGCCAGTGTCTTTTCCCCGTCTTTCACTTTGTCCGCCAGTTTGCGTTGGTCATCGCGGATAAGGCTAATGTCTGTTGCCAGGGTACCGAGCCGTTCCTCCATGGACACCCTGGAGAGTTCGATGGCTGCCAGTACCTGGTCTAGTTTGTCCGAGATCGTAGGGTCGGTCTGTGGCACAGCAGCGTTTACCCATGACCGGGTCTTCGGCATGTTCTCCGGGGCCGTCTCGGGCACTGATGTGTGTTGGGTCACCCTCGGTTTCCCCATGGTAGCGGCTAGGGAGATTGCGCATGATGAAAGCGTTGGTGCGGAGAGCGGGGTATGCGATCCACTGAAAAAGAGGGTCGGCACTCACCAAGCACCGGGGTGCAGCCGTCCGGAGAGAGAGGGATCCCCCCGCCGGTGTCTCCGTCACCGCCAGTGGTGAGCACTTCCAGAGTGGCCCAAGCGCCCTTTGCGCATAGCCCGATAAGCGGGGGTCGTTGTTGGTGCAGGGTTCGAGTCTCGTGCCTCCCTGTTGTAATGGTGCGCTGCCTGATGCAGTGACAGATATGGAGACTATGCCGCCATATTAAGGTCAGGCAGCCTTCGGCTCCGATGTTTCCAGTTCTGTGAGCCGTTCAGCTATGGGGTTTCTTACATGCGTGGGGGTAGGAGAGCTCTGCTCACCTCTTTGCCACTGAGATGCGCCTCACAGGATCCCCAAATTCGAGTCCCGCCAGTCTCGCCGAACTCTGGGCACCATCTTGGAGTTAGGCGGCCCCGGCCGAGGGGGGGGCCCGTCCTGGGAATCACCGCTGAGCTGAGGGTGAAAGTCGGCTCCCTGTTCCCGGACCACCGGCGAGGGGAGGGCGCCGCCCCAGGCTGCCTCACCAATGAAGTCCCGGCTCGGACCTTTCGCCGTCCGGGAGAGTCCGCGTCCGATGCAAGATGGCCGTCCCCTCTCGCGTCTCCTCGGAGCTGGCTGCAGGCGCACGATCAGGGATTATTGCGGCTCTTTTCGCCCCGATACTCAGCCCCTATGCTCCCGCCTCCGTCACGGGTGGTCCGCTGTGGTTGCGAGCCAGTGCGGGTCACGAGGTGTTCGTCCGGGCTGGCTGGATACACCTCCCGGGATACGCGCCCGCCATCTTGTGGCTCGGAGCCCGGATCCAGCACATTCAGAGCTGCAGCGGTCTGGTCCCTCGGTGGCAACGAGGTGAGGGCATCAACGGGTGCAGGGCAGATTCCGGCGTCTAAATCAGGTATCGCCGCTGAGAACAACGCGTGAAAATGGGCAAAATGCAGGCCCGATCGCGGAGCCTCAACAGACCACAGCTGCCATCGTAGCCTGCTTGGCCACGCCCCCGTCCTAACACCATGTTATGCAATGCGTACGCGACAATCAAGCACTTTGCAATGTAAAAATAATGCAATGCGTAACACAACAATCAGGTACTTTGCAATGTAAAAATAATGCAATGCGTAACACAACAATCAGGTACTTTGCAATGTAAAAATAATGCAATGCGTAATACAAC
The DNA here is from genome assembly GCF_964204655.1 of Triturus cristatus. Lineage (NCBI taxonomy): Eukaryota > Metazoa > Chordata > Amphibia > Caudata > Salamandridae > Triturus > Triturus cristatus. The sequence goes on from NC_140591.1 coordinate 807,422,724, forward strand.
CACCAGGTACGTCGTGATGCAGAAATAAGGCAATGCGTAATACACTAATCAGGTAGTTCATTATGCAGGAATAATGCAATGCGTAACACGCTAATCAGGTAGTTCGTTATGCAGAAACAATGCATTGCGTCATACGACAATCAGGTAGTTCGTTATGCAGAAATAATGCCATGTGTCATACACTAATTAGGTAGTTCGTTATGCAGGAATAATGCAATGCGTAATACTCTAATCAGGTACTTTGTTATGCAGAAATGATGCAATGTGTAATATGACAATCAGGTACTTCGTTATTCAGAAATAGAGTAATCCGTAATACACTCCGGCACCGATCATGGTGCCTTAGGTGGTCTCTCCGCCACTCGTGCTGACTCGCAGGTAGCCTCTGACAACAGTTGCCCCCCACACGGGTATGGTATAACACAAAAAGTGCAGCTCCGCACTCCGGCCCCGGTACTGCCACTCCCTTGGCAATACGGGCCGCGATACGAGCTGAAGTAGAGGCTCGCGCTGCTGAAATAAGAAAGAGGCCGAGAGCGTCTCCCTCCGAGCCCACGCCCCGCCCCAGGAGTCGACACACGTTACCTGGGGGGAGCGAATTCACTCTCCTCTCCCCGTCCAGCGACTTGGGCCTCCGATGCAATCTTTGGGATTTGGCAACGGCAGGCTATGGGCCGGCGGCTCAGCTCCTCTGGGGCTACCGGTCCGGGCCGCTACTGCTACAAAGATCTCAGGCTGCCACAGGGCACTTGCACACAGCGTCGCTGAGACTTCCTTGAGCTTCGGGTGCACAATCACTGGGCACTCCACACAAAGGTCCCAGGCTGCACAATGAACACGCACACAGCGTCGTGGAGACTCACTTTAACTCTGGGTGCACGATAATAAGGCAATCCTCACGAATGTCTCACGCTGCACAAAGCACACACACACACAGTGTTGTGGAGACTCACTTGGATTTCGGGTGCACGATACAATGCAAACCTCACGAAGGTCTCACGTTGCACAATGCACACGCACACTGCGTCGAGGAGACTTACTTGGATTCCGGGTGCACGATAACAAGGCAATCCTCACGAAGGTCTCACGCTGCACAAAGCACACGCACACAGCGTCGTGAGACTCACTTGGATTCCGGTGCACACAATAACTGGACAATCCTCACAAAAGGTTCAGGCTACAAAAAGCACACACACACAGCATCGCTGATCCTCGCTTGGACTCAAGGTGCCCACGATCACAAGGCACTGCTTACGAGGGTCTCAGGCTGCAACAAGCACGCGCACACAGCGCCGCTGAGACTCTCCTGGAAACTTTTGTGTTCCTGAGTTTCTGCAACAGGGAGCCAGCTCACCTCATGCCCTTGGGGATAAGTTACTTCAGGACACAGCACAGCAAAGTCCTTTCAAGCAGGGGGACACAGCACACAGCAAAGTCCCTTCAGCCTTTCCTTGGTTTAAACAGCAAACTGAAGTCCAGCCCCAGAACACACAGCAAGGGTCCGTCCTTTCCTTCAGTCTATTCAGTTGTTTCTTCCTTGGCAAAGGTTTCTCTTGACCACGAAGTAGCTCCAGTCTTGTTCAGTCTTGATCAAGCCATTCTCCAAAGTTCAGGGGCATCAGCTCTTATAGTTATACCCCTCAAAGTCTTTGTGTTCAGGGGCACTGACCCCTGTTCAAACCAGTTCTGGGTGCCTCCCTGCCAGCGTCTCCTTCTTCCTTTGATTAGTGGGGGTCTGGATTCTCAATCACTCAGTAGATGGGACAATTGTTTTATAGCAGCAACCCAGGCCTCTTCACCTCTGGGGCTATTCCTCCCCCTACACACCAGCTGCAGATAAGCCTGTTGCTGTCTCACCTCCTCCCCTGGTTCAAGACATTCCCCAGACCCTATCGCTTTCAAATCCAGACAGTCAATCCACAACCAGGCAGAGACACACAGAAATGTTAGAGCACAAAAATCCAGCCACGTCTAAAAGAGTGGCTTATAAACACACAATGCAAAAAGCACCTTCATAAAAATATGTGTTATTACAATGTGAGTTCAGGCATACTAAACTTCACCTTTCCATCAAAAGCCTTTAGGAAGATAGGCTGAAAAACATATTTCACAGCCTTTCCATTTCACCCTATGGGCAAGATGGCCTTTCCACAGTGAAAAACAAAATGGAGATTATTTCACTGTCAGGACATGGCACACACCTTAGTACATGTCCAAACTTTCACATGCTCTGCACCCTGCTCAGGGGGTACCCTAGACCTACCATAGGGGTGTCTGATGTGCATAGAAAGGGAAGGGTAAGGTCTGGCAAGTGAGTGCACTTGTCAGAACAACATGGCAGTTTAACAAACTGCGCACAGGCTTGAGTTACCTTTTTAAGGCTTCTTGTGTGGGTGGCACAATTAGTGCTGCAGGCCCACTAGTAGCATTTGCATTACCAGCCCTGGGACACATAGTGGACTTTACTAGGGACTTTACCAGCAAGGCAAACATACCAATCATGGACAACCAATTACCATTACACTTTATACAGGGAACACTTGCACTTTGACACTGTTTAGCAGTGGCAAAGTATCCAAAGCATCTAAGACCTTGCCAACATCTAAGTTGGCAAGGTCTAGGGGGAAGGCAAAAAGTTTAGGGTACTTTAGCCAAAAAGGGACAAGTCCTACAACAGCTATTTAAAATATTTATTCAAGTTACTGGGAAATATCAAAGTCAAATATCTGTTGTATTCAATCATATTGTTAGGTGTTCTAAATGCAAGAATTGTTTCAGAGATTGTGAAAGATTAATTCTATAAATACTATGATGATATAGTGGGTATTCCTTTACACATTTCAAAACTGTTTGCTAAACCCAATGAAAGAGTAAAAAGGTAAGCCAGAATTTGCAAAAGCTGTAATCTTACCACAGCAAATAGAAATGGTATGACACATAGTAATCAGCCAGCTCAAAGCACCTTAAGTAACGGAAAGGCAAGTAGGCAGGATAGATCAGAGCACTTTAATCTGATAATTTTTATGAAAGTAGGTTACCTAGAAGCAAGTGACCACAGATCTCTTTATATAAGGTGGGATATATACAGAAAAATCTCAATATTTGGCATAATAGTAAACATTTAATGATAATATTATTTGGTCAACACACTCCCGGCCTGGGTGATGAGCAGGTTGGCCCTGAGCAAAATAGTGCTTCTACCCCGCTGTCTGTACACAATGCAGAATTATTTCTGCGACTGGTCGAGGGCTACATTTACGGAACTCAGTAGTTCTCTGGTGTCTTGATGTGGGCAGGCAAGAGGAGCCGGGTCAAATTGGACGTCCTCAAACTGAACCCTGAAGATGGCGGACTGGGGCTCCTGGACCTGCAGCTCTATTATATGGCTGGACTCCTGCAGTATGCTGTGTTGTGGTGTGCTAACAAACAGCCCTTATAGAAAGAAATGCCTATTGGCCGGCTTGGTGGATGACAGCAATCTACCCAGGCTACTGATGTGTGGCTCTGGAGTGCTGGTGCACTGCCCCCACATTGGGAGACAGGTGGCGATGGTCTGGAAACAGGCGGTAAAGCAAGTCTTTCGTAGTGGGCCATATGCTCAACTTCTCCCTCGTTGGTGGCTGAAGCCTTTCCAACAAGTACAGTCGCTGATGGATATGACTCAGTGGCTGGCGGGCGGATGCCGAATAGCGGGTGACCTATATTTACATTGGGCCTTCATTACAATGGTGAAGGTGACCGCCCTTTTCCAGGTGGCACCGGGACACTTTCTGCAATATGCCCAGCTCTCCCGCACAGGCCAAGGGATCTGGTTGACCTTTCCAGAGCAATCCCTTAGCTTAGTGCCATACTAGATCTGGGAGTGAACAGGGGTCTCATTTCCCAATTTTACATAGCACTGAAGGCTGATAGATACACAGATATGGGGCCTGTCCACGCTAGCTGGTCAGTGGACATGCAAGACCCCTCACAGACGTCAAATGGAATGTGCATATGCCCAGGTGAAGGACACAGCTAGTAATGCATGCTTTAAACTCCCACAGTTTTATTACCTGCACCGGGCGTATCTCGCACCACAGCGGTTGCATAGGATTTTCCCAGATCGTGCAGATACATGTCCTAGATATAATGTGTCCCCGGCTCATTTTCTCAATATGGCATGGAGCTCCCAACTATTGGGGGCTTACTGGGTCAGAGTGGTGTGGATACTCAGAGAGGTTACAGGCAACAAGTTGTAAAGGACGGCGCATCATTGCCTGCTCGGGCTTTTGAAGCTCCCAAAATCATATAAGGTACAGTTCTCTTCCAGGGGATACTCATCAATAGTCATGAGCACTGAATAGTCCCACCCACGTGCGGGGACCCCGGAGCAATAACATATTATATGCATATACCTATTCACTAAAAAAAACATAGGTTTCAGGGGCGTTATAGTTAGCTGTACATTTCCCTCGTACAAAACCCTAGAAATTCCCCCGTTATAGTTAGTTCAGCTAACTATAACTCGCGCCCCCGCAATGCACTGCTGATGACGTCACATATTACATCACTCATGACATGGTCAGTGACATCACTGATGACATCTCAAATGACATCACTGATGACATCACTGATGACGTCATCCAGTGACTGTGTGTTTCAGTAAAGTTTAAATATGTTTTATATATTTATAGTGAAAGGCCTGTGGAAGAATGAGTGTGTGTACAAGTGTGTGAATGGATGATTTTCTAGGTGCGTGACTGACTCTATAAGTGAGTCATTAAATGTATCTTACTGGTTTTGTGAATAGCTATATGAGTGTCTATATGGGTTATTGATTGGTTGTCTGAGTATCTGTATGGGTGCCTGAGTGTTTGTGTGGGTAGGGTGTGTGTGACTCTATGCATAGATGTGTGAGTGGGTGATTCTATGGGTGCATGGTTTTAATAGTGCATCTGTGATGAACTGTATGGTTGAATGAGTGTATGACTGTATGGGATTGAATGTATATCTCAGTGGTACATGTGTGACTAACTACATATGTGAAAGGCAGTATATATGCGTGTAAGAGTATATAAGTGGGTACATGTGAGAGTGTGTGATTGTGAGAGTGGCTGTATGGATGAGTGTGTGCTTGTATCAATGATTGTATAAGAGCATAAGAATGTGGTACCATTTGTATGAGTAAGTGAACTTGAGTATATATAACTGCATAGGTGAGTAAATGGGAGTGTGATTAATTATTTGCATGACTGACTAGGTGTGAGAGTACCTCTATGGATGATTGGTGGTGTGTGAGTGTCTATGTAGGTGTATAAATGCATATGATAGTCTTGTACTGAGTGACGGTAAGTATGAGTGACTGTACAGGTGAGTGAGTTGAGGTGTATGTAGACCTAAGAGTTATTGGTATTAGAGTATCTATGGTTTTGAGAATGGACGTCTGAAATTTTGAGTTGGTGTATCAACGGTTAAATTAGGGTGTGAGAAGATGCAGTAATTTATCACATGGATGATGTCATCAGTGATGTCATCAGTGATTTCATTTGAGATGTCATCAGTGATGTCATGAGTGATGTCACTGACCATGTCATTAGTGATCTAATATATGACGTCATCAGCAGTGCATTGCGGGCGCGCGAGTTGTAGTTAGCTGAACTAACTATAACGGGGGAATTGGAATGGTTTTGCACGAGTGAAATGTCCAGCTAACTATGACATGAGTGAAACCAGTAGATAATATATATATATATATATATATATATATATTCACTGAAAAAACCATAGGTTTCACACATGTTATGGTTAGCTGGACATTTTACTCGTAAAAAAACAATGAAATTCCCCCATTATAGTTAGGAATTGGCACTTAAAAAACCTTAGAAATTCACTAAAAAAAAACATAGGTTTCAGGGGCGTTAAAGTTAGCTGGACATTTCCCTCGTACAAAACCCTAAAAAATCCCCCGTTATAGTTAGTTCAGCTAACTATAACTCGCGCGCCCGCAATGCACTGCTGATGACGTCATCAGTGATGTCATTTGAGATGTCATCAGTGATGTCATCAGTGATGTCACTGACCATGTCATGAGTGATGTAATATGTGACGTCATCAGCAGTGCATTGCGGGGGCGCGAGTTATAGTTAGCTGAACTAACTATAACGGGGGATTTTTTAGGGTTTTGTACGAGGGAAATGTCCAGCTAACTTTAACGCCCCTGAAACCTATGGTTTTTTTTAGTGAATTTCTAAGGTATTTTAAATGCCAATTCCTAACTATAACGTGGATGAAACCTATGTTTTTTTTCAGTGAATTTCAAAGGTTTTTTCAATGCCAATTCCTAACTATAACATGCATGAAACCTATGGTTTTTTCAGTGAATTTCAAAGGTTTTTTAAATGCTAATTCCTATCTATAACTTATCTCTAAAGCTATGAGGTTTAATGATTTTCATTGGATTTCAAAATTTTTGTATTTCAGTGTGTCAATTCCTTTAATTATGTTTTTTTAAATACTTTTTTATCACCATTTTTTAACTTATTTTTCAATTCTTTTAAAAATTAAAAAATATTTTGTTTATTGTTTATTTTTTTTTATTGTAAATTTTGTAAAAAATATTTTTGTATATTTTTAAAAATATTTTTTAAACTATATTTTCAAAACTTTATTTTTTCCATTTTTTTTAGGATTCGCGCACCCTATTCGCACCGTTCTCGATCCCTGCGCGAAAGCATCCACGTACGGTATGCGTTGGGTACGTGTGTGGTGCGCGATTGCAATGCGACTGGTACGCGACTCCAAGCCTATACGTGACACGTACGATGCACGTTACGCGACGCTTGCGCGCTTCCGCGATACGTAATGTGCGTGTATGACGCAGTGGGTGCGCGAATCCCGCGAAATATTTAACATTTAAAAAAACATATATATGTATTTCATGTGAATATTAATTGAAGACAAACTCTAAACTACTCATAAAAATAATATATTTTTACTTGTAATCCTATATTCCTTTTAAATTCAATTTCGCGGATGTGCGCTGGGTGCGTGCTGCCTATGCGCGCGGTGCGCGGATTCCATGTGACCTGACAAAAAGAGATTTGATTGGTTCATTATACTTCCTGTTCTAACTATTGAAAGACCTCACCCATTTCAATCATTCTTTTTAGACCTTCTTTGGAGGAGCATCTCTCTGCTGAGAAGAACTTTTTTGGCTAAGTTTACACTTAGTTCAAACTTTTTTGCAAAACAATGGCTTTAGGGCAGGAGGCATCTCCAGCATCTCAACATTCTTCTGGAGATTCATTTCTGGTTGAAGCACCACACCCGGAAAGCTATTCATCTATCGTCTGGAAATGTTTTACTTTTCCAGAGGGGCAACCCAAGACCAATGCCACCAAAGTGACATGCAAGATATGTCAAAGAGTGCTCTCCCGTGGCGATCCAGAAAAGAAGTACTCATGTGGTACAGCCAGCATGAAAAAACATCTCAAAACCATGCATCCAATAAACCTGGCACGTGAAGAGTGCCGAAGAATGAGAGTTCTTCCTGGACCTTCACAGACATCAGAGCCAAGTACTTCTCGCGTGCATCCATCGGACCAACACCTGGACATCCGTCCTCAGTTTGCCACACTGAAAGTCCTCTGCTTGAAGTGTAATGCAGTGCTATGCTACGGAGAGCCATCATTGTTAGTTTTTTTGGGGGGGTTTTTCCCTGAAGTTCATTGTTTTGTTCCTCCAGTTCTGTTTTTTCCTTTTTTTTCCAGAAAAAACAATTTAAAAAAAATAATTTCAGAAAACCAAAAAAAAATAATATAAAAGAAAAAAGAAGAAAAAAAAAGTTCTTGTAAGAACTAACTTTTCTGGTTTAAAAAAAGAGCTATATTTGTATGTTAGCCTGTGAAAGTTTAAATGAATGTATGTGTAGTGCATAATTTACTAAACAAATGCATTAGTATCGTATGGTGAATGTATAAGTGCAGAACTATGAGGAAGTGCTGCAGCATCATACAGTAACCTCTTTAACTGCAGTGTGCTGTAGTACTTCCGAAGCACAGGGATGCAACAGATGTACATAAATATGTTGCAAATCTATGCTTCTCTCTGCACGGCTGCTTAAACTGCTGCCATGTAGTGACACAGGCACCCTTGCACCATGGTGCAAGGATATCTGTGTCATGTGCTGTTTGTTTTTGTGCAGGAAGACACACCTTCCTGCACAAAAACAATCAGAAAACGCATTTTTCTCCTTCAATGTATGCTGAACATTTTAGCATGCATTGAAGATTTAAAAATGAGGAGAAATGAAAACAATTCTCCTTGTTGTGCTTTCATACACCAATTGGAGAATGGTGCAGCATTCACACACATATCGAGATTTATGATTTCTGGTAAATCTGGAGATGTCTTGTTCTATGAGTATTCAGTGCAATCATGCACAACAACACTTATAGAACACCCTTTCAACGCAAAGTGATGTGTATGATGAAGTTGTATTTACATAGAGTAGAAAATGCCTTTTCCTCTCTTTGTAAATATAAAAGAGTGTCTTGCGCAATAACTATGTTACAAAAAGTGACATATTTCTGTTTTTAAAATTGCTTGCAAATGATAGAAGGTAAGCACAGAGTTTTCTCTGCAAAGATGCTCAAAGAAGAATGATTGAAATGATTGCGGTCCTTCAATAGGTACAATGGGAAATATTATGAACCACTCAAATCTGTTTTTTTGGAGGTCACATGATATCCGATAACAGAGAGATTTCAAAACTACATAGGTATAAACAGAGTGTTTTTAAAAACGTGTTCAAACTTTGTAGCTTCTTGCAGATCTCCCCATTCTGCATATTAATACTTAGTTAAACTTACCTTCACAGTAATAGAAATTAAAAATGGTATACATTTTTTTTGCACATGTAAATTGATGTAAATTGCTTATTTTAAAATTAGGATCTGTGAAAGAAAAGAAAAAATAGTTATAACATGTAATAATACATTTTTTACAACACAGCCTAATTTCAACAAAGTAATTTGTTTGCCTTTTTTGCTGTTCTCAGAATATATTGAATTTCACTAGAAATAGTGATTTCAATCAAAAAGATTGTTTAAAAAAACCCAACATGCTATTCTCAGTAAAATACCACAAAATACAAATCACACATATATGAAATGCTTATGGCTAACAAAATTTTATAACTTTAACTTTTACAAACTGTAAATGTTGTCGCTTAAAAATATTCACTGAGTCAATGAGCACAAAAAAGTCCATAATTCAAACATATACCTTTCCTTGAGGCCAAATGGTATTTTTGCACTCCTTTTTATGTAAATTGTCCAATGGTAGTCCTATTAAATTATAATAATAAATTCCTCAGAGAGTGAATTATCTTCCTAAAACTTTGACTTTAAAAATATTAGGTAGGAATTTGGTAATTCCCTAGGCAAACATTGTTTGAAAACCAACTGGGAATCATTACAAAGTGTCCAGCCTTTGTCACATTTTAGATAGGCAGTGTAATGTCCAGATGTGGTGGAAGGACCATCATGGAAAATTATTGCAATTGCTACAAAAGTCCTTCCTGGTATTGATAGTTGTGTTGCTACAAATTGCTTTATTAAAGTATCCAATTTTCTTCCATCAGCTGTACAACGTTGCATCATTAAAATTATGTATTGTCCATATTTTGTTAAAAATAATGTGGATAACATTTCTGATTTACATTGGCTACACTCCATGTTTTGATTTGCACCTTTAACTAATTTATTGAAAGACACTGATTTACAGTCTGGTAATGTTAAATACAGATATCTTTCAGTGTCTACATTAGTGGTACATGTATACATGAAATTTTCACAATGATGTTCCCATTTGTAAGAAAGGCCAAAAATATTTTCTATTTCTACACCTTCATTTTCAAAAATGGTAAGCATATACATTAAAAATTCCTGAGCATCTTGTTGGATATTTTGTGTAAATTGTGTAGAACCAGAACACACATCCAAAAGATTACGAACATCTGAAACAGATTGTATTTTACTTGTATCTGTTGTCAATTTTTCATAAACAGAATGCAACAGAGAACAAAATCTTTTTGCCGATTCTGCATAATTTGTTCTTGCAAACCTTCAAGATAAAAAAACAACATTGACCACAACATTAGCATAGCAGTTGACACCTGAACTATTTTCAAACTGATAACTGACAATCTCTTCAACAGTGTCCGATTTCTTTTTACTTGCAATCACAACATTATCTTGTTCTTTATCCTTCTCGACACCTTCAGAACAGATATTCTCAAACCTTCTTTTTCGACCAACCACACGCTTTTCAAATACAGGATATTGTCCTAAATTTGGAGCATACACCCTTCTTAACCTATTATACTCTTTTACACAGTTTGCATCTGCAGTAAACTTTGTCTCATCAAAATCAATCAAAAACAAACCAGATAATGTTCTGACTCGCGACAAAGCAACATATGCCATACCCTCTTTAAATACAGTAGATACAATGTTCACCAATGCACTGTCTACACTTAATCCTTGAGATTGATAAATAGTCACTGCATATGCCAGAGAAAATGGAAATTGTTATCTACGGACATATAAATCTTTAACAAGCAAAAAACGAACTGAACAACGACCAATTTCTTTAACTTCTTCAATCTGATCAAATTTAATTTTTTAAAATTAAATTCCTTCTTTTTCCTGATAATTAACAAAATCCACCACTTTACCCATTGCGCCATTAACTAAACCTTTTTCTACATCCAAATTACGCCTTAAAATTACCCGACAGTTTACACACGCATATAGTGTCTTTTCTAAACCAGCTGTTTTAGATATATTTTTTTCTAAAGAATCCAGTTTTGTTTTCAACTTTCCCGTCAAAATAATAGTGATTCCTTCATGCTCTATTTTATCGATGGCTTCCATTTTTATAATTTCTTCATTTTCCAGTTTCAATAGTTCTTCGTTGAATATGGAACACTCGCGCAGTGTTGGCATTAAGCAGATCACTGATTTATTTTCAGCAATTTTCATGTACACTTTTGCAGGAACTACATTTTCATTTGGAAACACATTGCAAAGTAATCGACTCTCCAAAGCTTGTTTGCCATGTTTTGTAAGAATTCCAATTCTTATATCTTGAAGAATACTTCCATATTCAGCATCATTTGCCTGTCGCATATTTGTTGTCAGTTCTTTGTATTCAAAATGAGTCCAAATGTTCATATTACTAACACTACAAAGAGACTTTCTGGTATCTTCATGGGCAAGTGTTTTAAATACCGGTTGTCCTTTTACCGGAGTCAGTTGCAGTAGATCTCCAAAAACTATGACGTGTTTTCCTCCAAATAACACGTCATACTCTGTTTTAAGAATTTGCTGCATTCTTAAATGCACAAAGGCAAGCATCAAGTTTGAGACCATGCTCACTTCATCATTAATGAGAAGTTTCATTTTCTTCAGGACTCTTGAAACTTCACAACAAGCTTCTCCAGATAGCTTGTGATATTCCAATTTGTTCTCATGCTCTACTGCTAGCATCAGTAAACAATGTAAAGTAATTCCTTTAATGTTATGTGCTGCCAACCCAGTTGGAGCAGTGACAACACAAGACAAATGCGACTCAGTTGTTGTCTGCAGATAACTTGTAATTACTTTAATTAAGAAACTTTTTCCTGTTCCAGCTTGACCACTCACATACATTCGGTTTAGGTTGAAATGATGTACATGAGCACCCTTTCTTTTTATGAAGTAATCCATGGTCAATCTGCTCTTTCACTTGTTGATATATTTGTTTCTGTTCAACATTTAGTTGTTGTTCCAAGTTTCCTAACTGTATTACATCTTCTTGAGCTTGATACATTGCTGTTTCCACCTCATTCATGGCAATTGCTGCTTCATTTTCAACAATTGGTTGTCCTAGTGGATCTTGCCTCAGTGCAGCAGAACTTTGACTGTCTTGAGAACTGTCTCTAGCAATCTCCGCTGCAATTGTAGCTTCTTGATCAATTTCATCATTCAACATTTTCACATAATTTGCAAAAGCACTGCATTGTATGCTATCTTTACAAGCATTAAATGAATCTTCATAGCTCTGAAAATCTCCAAGTAATTCCAGTTCTGAATGCCATGGTTTGAACATTTGCAAAAGGGCTAAATAGTAAAATTCCCTTTTATCAGCAGTGTCGCAACTCAGTTTCCTGTGATTAATTACATTTCCTTTCCTTTGTTTCACCAGACATCCTTCGGAACCAATCACTGCATATTTTCCATCATTGATGTTCTCTGTAGTATTCCGTTTAAAAGTGTAGTTTTGCAGCACTTCATAGAGACACATGTTCTCAAGATGATGACTTCTATTTGGGTAATATGTGTCCAACATATTCGTTTTCAAAATATCTGTATTTTCTGGTTCTTTTTCTGCTAAATATTCAATTTCTTGAACAGATTTCAGTACCCGATTTCGCATTCCTGCAAGACCTAGACTCACCCAAATGATTCTTCTACTTTTGGAATATAGACTTGCAGATGATAACCGATCTGAACATTCATATGCTCCAATTTCACGATGCGATAACATCTTCAAACTGAAACTGTATAATTTCTTACTTAGAGTCTTCTCGTGAGAAATCTCTTCCCACATTTCTTTCAATTCAGTCTTTTCTGATTTAGTAATGTAGGACGTTACATATCGAGCAACAGCAATGGAATTGTCCGCAACATACTGAATATCCATGTTAGCGTTCCACATGGATAAAATAACTGGATTGTAGTCATTTATGTATTTCGATTCTTCGCTTCTTCTTAAGTTGTAGGTATTTTTCGGAGACTTTCTTGTGATGGTATGTTGCATAGCTGACATAAAACTGTTCACTCTTCCTTTGGATAATACAGGACGTGGAAATCCAAAATGACATTTGGTATAGAACTTATCATTTGACTTGTACTTTCGTCGACAGTATTTTCCACACCTGTGGCTTTGGAATCATAAGACTTGTTTTAAGTTTTTATCTTCTCTGCTATTGGGTACAGCACATGTGGCATAATGTTCAATGAAAGACAAAACAGTTTCATCTGAATCTGTTCCAAATTTGGGGGCGTCCTTGATCCATAACAACATATGTATATGAGGAGCACTTCTTGCTTGATACTCCTTTCTCCAAAAGAAATCCACAACTTCTCCAAGAGGAGGATTCTTTTTATTGCAGATGAAAGACATCATAGCTTCAAATCTATGATTTAAATATCTGCATACATTAACAGGATCCAAAGAGCACAATTCTCCAGGTGTCTTGTATTCAATATTTTTTATATTGGAATTTGCCTCTCAAAGAAATTCAAGTAAATAATCCCAAGCATACTCAGTGCAGCTTAGTGTAACAAACCATGTAGGAGTTCCCAAGTTCCATAGCATACATTTCAGTTCTCCATGACGACGGTACCAACATTCATTAGTCCCACGCTGACATGCCATCAGATTAATCAACTGAGATTCTAAATGATCATCTCTCTGATGCACTTTAGCCATAAAATCCTTTGCAGTTACATTTTGCAGATGCATTCCAGTTTTTAAAATGTGATTTATTGCATATGAAAGTCCAGACAAGTCACTTTCAAACAGAAGATGAAACATATAAGGGATACATTGTTGAAATCTTGGATCTTCTGCATATAATCTTGTTGTCCGATATTCAGATGCAGGAATCTGCTCAGGACGTTCATCATATCGTCCACCTTTTCCTATTGGAAACAACTGCGGGAAACAACGAGCTTCCAAGCTCTCTTCCCATACACTCATGGGACTTCCTGTTGCTTTTTTCATTTGAAACAACTCAATCGTATTCCCCATCACCTCTTTGTAATGCAGTGGATGTACACTGTCATGTTCATAGATTTCTTCACATCTGGACATGTGCACTTTTTCTATTTGTCCACTTAATGTTTCAGTATCTTCTGCTAAATCTATTTCTTCTTCTCCTACAAACACATTTCTATAGTACTCATTATTTTTTAACAGATACAATGATGCCTTTTGCACTTTTCTAACATCCACTAACTCTTGCCAGATTTTCTTATTCTTAGTAGGAACACCATTAACTAGAATGACTAGTGGATCATTTTCTGCATGGTCTACACCAATAGTTTCAATATTTTTCCTTAAATCTAACGGTAAATACACAACTCTTCCTTTCAATCCTCTTTGCAACTCTGACGGAGGTAATTTACCTGTTTTAGGCTCCATACGAACAATAGCCTGAAACGGGTGAACACATTGAATGAGAATAGACTCATACGTATTTAAATCTATCAGCTCTGGAGGAATAGCAACCAACTCTAGATTATTATGAACAGCTTTAGCAGGCATTTTATTCTCATCTAATTTGTTATATCAATATTCGCAAATACGCTGCTCAGATCCCAAATCAAAACAATCCTCTACCAACAAACAAGTTTCAAATTCCATCCACTTATCATTATCTTCTATTTCACTTTTTAAATACAGATTGACACCCCTAGTCTGATTTTTATAGTGACTTCGCTGACAACAAATACAAGAAACATTTGGTCTTTCACCTGAAATTACATTAAACTTTGTGATTTCATCCTCAAATTTGTTTGTAATTACGGGTTCTACATTGTCTTCAACATTTTGTTCTGCTAATGTGTCAGTTTCTGCACTCTCTTGCTGAGGACCAAAGTAACAAAACTCAATATCATCACAAACCTTCTTCACATCTGATACTGACCCACGCAAAAGAGCACTGTTCAACTCATTTAACTTTAGTGCTGGACTTTTTACATAATACAATCTTCTCACTAACTTCCGCATTTGAGTATGATGTACTGCCAGCATCCTGAAATGGTGAAAAACACTTTGACAAACTTTCCTAGAAAGACAAGCCAGAGAATGACCTTGCAAACCAGTATTTTTTCTCACTCTGCAAAGATCTAGTCCTTGCAACACCTTAATCTTTTGTTTAACACTTTTTTTACTATATGATCGTAAAAAACTACATAATTTATCAATAGATTCCTGTCGTACACTACAAATACTACTGCAATCCCAAGTGTACACAGGGTGTTTAGGACGTCTCCCTAGAACTTCATCAGCTATCACTTCTTCTGCATTTCTTTCAACCATTTTCTCTTTGTCAATTGGACAACCATCTCTAACCTCATAACGTCTGCCACTTTTGTCAACTGCATACAATAATTTTTTGCTCTGTAAATAACTCTCTTCATTAAAGAAAGGCTCTGAACTGGAACTGTGTTTCCATTCTCCCCCAAAAAAATCACAATTTTTTTTTCTATTAATTACTCTTTTCCTCCTACTTTTGGCCTTCATTAAATGGATTAGTTTATCTAGTGATCGAATTCTGTTTGATACTAAAATGAATAGTTTCCTTTTTACTTCAAAAGCCTTTTCAACAATGTTTTCAATATGCTTCTTCTTTTTATAAAATAGAGCTCTCTTTTTATATTTCTTCACATCTTTCAGCACATTTTGTACTACTCTCTTGTAAAATATGTTTTTGCGTAATTCCTTATACTGATTTTGCCTTCTTTTACCATACTTTGTCTCCTTTGACTGACCATTTGCTTTTTTGCTTTTCCTCTTATTTTGAATATTTTTTTGTAGTTGAAGCATTCTCAGTGGTTTCAGCATTCTGTACATTCTGTTTGGTCCTACAAACATTTTCAATAAATTGCTTTGTGATCTTACCAGAAGATTTTTTCTTTTTAGCCACATTATCTTGTACATTCAATACTTGTGGTTGATGTTTCTTGAAGTAATTCTCCTGTCTCTGTTCTTTTCTTTTTCTTTTTTTTTCTGGCATGATTTCTCTATTTTAACGTTGAAAAACAGTATCTGTAAAAAAGAATCACAAATAAATATGTATTAATAACTTTCACATTTATACTATTCTATTACTGTAGAAACACATTTTATATAAAAAGTGACTAAGAAACTATAGCCCTGAAGCACAAGTGTGACGATGGTTAAAACACTACACGCATAGTGCATACGACTTTGAAGCAGTTCATGCCCTAAAGCCTACCTCACTAAAAGCCTACATGTTAACTGACTGAATGATTACAGTACTATAAGGAGACACACTGGGTGAGTGACAGGGTGTTTGCTAGAAGTGTATGAATACTGACATGGATATTGATGGTGTGAAAGACAAGTGTGTAGGTGATTAGAGACCTACATGCATAGTGGACACATGTTTGAATCCATCCATATGTTAAGGCCTGTCTCAATCCAATAGTACTTGGATACTGACTGAATGTTTTGAGTATTGCAAGGAGAGTGCCAGGATGAATTTATAAGTATTTGTATTTTGGTGCAGTAAATACATTAGTACATGGTGCTGAATAAGTCACTGGAGAAGTATAAGGGGAGTGACAGAGTGTTTGCGGGAACTGTATGAATACTGTCTGGGATATTGAAGGTGTGAAAGACAAGTGTGTAGGTGGCTAGAGACCTACATGCATACTGGATAGACGTTTGAAACAGTCCATAGAGTAACACTTGGATCACTGCAAAACTACCTGGAAGTGTATGAATACTGACTGGGGAATTGAAGGTGTGAAAGACAAGTGTGTAGGTGGTTAGAGGACTGCATGCATAGTGAATAGGCGTTTGAAGCAGTCCATGTGCTAAGGCCTGGCTCACTGTATGAGTACTTGGGTACTGACTGAATGATTAGAGTACTGCAAGGAGAGTGCCTGGGTGAATTTATAAGTGGTTGGCTTTTGGCGCAGTGAATGGATTAGTACATGGTGCTGAATGGGTCACTGGAGGAGTATAAGGAGAGTGACAGAGTGTTTGCGGGAACTGTATGAATACTGTCTGGGATTTTGAAGGTGTGAAAGACAAGTATGTAGGTGGCTAGAGACCTACATGCATAGTGGATAGACGTTTGAAACAGTCCATAGAGTAACACTTGGATCACTGTAAAACTACCTGAGTACTGACTGAATCATTAGAGTACTACAAAAAGAGTGACTGGGTGAATCTTTTTAAGATTTTGGATTCTAGTGCAGCGAATAGATTAGTACTTATTGCCAAATGAGTCAGTGGAGGTGTGCAATTAAAGTGACAGAGTGCCTTTTGGAGTTTATAGATACTGACAGATAAATTGAAGGTCTGAAAGGCAATTGTGTTGGTAGTTAGAGGCCTCCATGCATAGGGGAAACACGTTTGAATCAATCCATGTGCTAAGGCCTGCCTCACTCCATTAGTACTTAGGTACTGACTGAATGATTAGACTATTGCAAGAAGCGTACCTGGGTGAATTTATAAGTGTTTCAGTTGTGGCACAGTGAATGCATTACTACATGGTGCTGAATAAGTCACTGGAACAGTGCAAGGGAAGTGACAGAATGTTTGCTGGAAGTACATGGATACTGACTGGGGAATTGAAGCTGTTAAAGACAAGTGTATAGTATGTTAGAAGACTGCATGCATACTGCATAGACATTTGAAGCAGTCTATGTGGTAATGCATGGTTCACTACATGAGTACCTGGAAACTGACTGAATCATTAGACTACTGCTAGGAGAGTGCCTGGTTAAAACTTTTACGTTTTTCAGTTTTGACGCAGTGAAAAGATTAGTACATGGTACTGGATCAGTCACTGGATGAGTGCAAGATGAGTGACAGGATGTTTATTGAAGTATATAGATACTGACTAGTTAATTAAAGAAGTGAAAGACAAGTGTGTAGGTGACTAGAAGCCCGTATGCATACTGTATAGGGATTTGAAGCAGTCCATGTTGTAAGGCCTGGCTCGCTGCATGAGTACTTGGATACTGACTGAATGATTACAGTACTGCAAAGAGAGTGCCTGGGTGAATTTATAAGTGTTTGGGTTTTGGCGCAGTGAATGGATTAGTACATGGTGCTGAATGGGTCACTAGAGGAGTACATGGGGTGTGACAGGGTGTTTGCTTGAAGTGTATGGATACTGACTGTGGAATTAAAGGTGTGAAAGAGAACTGTGTAGATGGTTAGAGGACTGCATGCATAGTGGATAAGCATTTGAATCAATGCATGTGCTAAGGCCTGCCTCACTCAGTTACTACTTGAATATTAACTGAATGTTTACAGTATTGCAAGGACAGTTCCTGGGTGAATACATAAGCAATGACTGCCTTTTAATGCTACCAAAACTTGAGAACAGGAAAGTTTTTAAGCAGTTATGCGTATTCAAAGATATGAAGTACCCAAATGCTTCTCTCACAGTGGTTTCCAAATGCACACAGACTCACAGTGTGATTCTAGACAAGCAACACTATCACTAGTAGTTTACCAAAACTCATTCACTACTGTGGAAGGGGTAAGGGGACTGCACACAATCTACATATTTAAGTACTGCACTTTAATGTCCATGCCTAACTCATTTTATCAATGCATAAGCAAAGATTGGCTTTTAATGCTACTAAAACTTGACAACAACACTGGTTTTAAAACAGTTGTCTGTCAGCAAATACACGATGTTGCCAAATGCTTCTCTCACAATCCTTACCCAAATGCACACAGACTCACAGTGTGATTTTAGGCAAGCAACACTATCCTAGGAGTTTACCAAAACTCATTCACTAGTCTGGAAGGGGTAAGGGTACTGCACACAATCTACATATTTAAGTACTGCACTTTAGTGTCAAAGCCTGACTCATTTTATCAATGCATAAGCAAAGACTGGCATCTAATGCTACTAAAACTTGACAACATGACAGGTTTTAAAACAGTTATCTGTCAGCAAATACATGATGTTACCAAATGCTTCTCTCACAGTGGTTCCCAAATGCACACAGACCCAGAGTGTGATTCTAGACAAGCAACACTATCCCTTGGAGTTTACCAAAACTCATTCACTAGTCTGGAAGGGGTAAGGGTACTGCACACAATCTACATATTTAAGTACTGCACTTTAGTGTCAAAGCCTGACTCATTTAATCAAAGCAAAAGCAAAGACTGGCTTCCAATGCTACTAAAACTTGACAACAAGACAGGTTGTAAAAGAGTTATCTGTCAGCAAATACACGATGTTACCAAATGCTTCTCTCACAATCCTTACCCAAATGCACACAGACTCACAGTGTGATTTTAGACAAGAAACACTATCCTAGGAGTTTACCAAAACTCATTCACTAGTCTGGAAGGGGGGTACTGCACACAATCTACATATTTAACCTCTTCTATGCCCATGACGAGATAGTCTCGTCATGGAGCGCGGTTGCGCTGTGCCCATGACGAGACTATCTCGTCATGGACCCCGCCCGCTAATACAATGCCCGGCACAGGAGGGGGAAAGGGCGGGGCACTCAAGGGGTTAAGTACTGCACTTTAGTGTCAAAGCCTGACTCATTTTATCAATGCATAAGCAAAGACTGGCTTCTAATGCTACTAAAACTTGACAACATGACAGGTTTTAAAACAGTTATCTGTCAGCAAATACATGATGTTACCAAATGCTTCTCTCACAGTGGTTCCCAAATGCACACAGACTCACAGTGTGATTATACACAAACAACACTATCCTATGAGTTTACCAGAACTCATTCACTAGTCTGGAAGGGGTAAGGGTACTGCACACAATCTACATATTTAAGTACTGCACTTTAGTGTCAAAGCCTTGCTCATTGTATCAATGCATAAGCAAAGACTGGCTTCTAATGCTACTAAAACTTGACAACATGACAGGTTTTAAAAGAGTTATCTGTCAGCAAATACATGATGTTACCAAATGCTTCTCTCACAGTGGTTCCCAAATGCACACAGACTCACAGTGTGATTCTAGACAAGCAACACTATCGCTAGGAGTTTACCAAAACTCATTCACTTCCGTGGAAGGGGTAAGGGGACTGCACACAATCTACATATTTCAGTACTGCACTTTACTGTCAATGCCTGACTCATTTTATCAATGCATAAGCAAAGACTGGCTTCTAATGCTACTAAAACTTGACAACATGACAGGTTTTAAAACAATTATCTGAAAGCAATTACATAATTTTACCAAATGCTTCTCTCACAATGCTTATCCAAATGCACACAGACTCACAGTGTGATTGCAGACAAACAACTATCCCTTGTACAAAATACATTTACTAGTCTACAAGATCTAAGGTGACTGCACACATCGCAGAAAATCTACTACTACAGATAAGTACCAAAATGTTTATCTCAAAATGATTCCTAAATGCACACAGATTCACTGTGTGATTCTAGACAAACAACACTATCCCTTGCACTATACCAAAACACATTTCTTAATCTACGAATACTACATTTTAGTGTAGAAACATGACTAATTTTGCAAATTCATAAGCAATGACTGATTTCTAATTGTACCAAAATATAAAAACAGCACAGTTATCTGTCTGCAAACACATGAAAAACACAAATGCTTATCACAGAATGATTTCTACATGCACACACACTGTCAATAAGATTATAGACAAAAAAAAGTACTCCCTGCACTTTAGCAGGAGAAATACATTAGTCTGATTAAAATCAAAATAGACCACATACATCCCCTCACAATTAAATAACTCACCTTTCAAGTTGTTTTGTAGATTAAGAAGTATATCAGTCACACACCAGATTTTCTTATACGGAATCTCTTCACTGTGCACCTGTCAGCAAAACCAAAGAATGGCAAAGTTTTCCTCTCATTTTCCACACATATACATGTAAACCTCAAATCACATTCCTTCCCACATAAATTCAAAAGCAAACACACATTTCTATTGGTTAAACATTTCAACCCTTTCCAAATAACATAAATTTGAACCCTACCCCCAATCTGCCTTCTGCCTGTTACCATAGAAACAGGTCATGGAACACTGAACTGAGCACACAGGTCACAAGTTCAGCACACAATGTTGCTAATCAAAACAGTAAGTGTGCTTGACTTTTCAACATATCAGCTTATCATATATAATGTTCCTTACAATCAGTTTTTGTTAACCAATAAGAATCATGCGTTTAAAAAACAGAAACAAGCACCCTACCTTTCAGTGTAGAAGGTTGTCAAACAACCAATGATTTCTTGTATTTTTTCAAGACTGCATCTTAGCCCCCATTTTAGAAAAATCTTACTTTTCAAACTGCCATTTCATTTACAGAGACCATCTGAGTGCATCCAGACCTCCCTTCAAGATGCTTAGAGTGTGGATTGTGGGACACAGCTATATTTTCTGGAGCCAAAGGTATGCAGAAAACAAAGGCATTCACAAAGACCTAGGTTTGCCAAATGTAGACATTAAATGGATTGGACACAGAGGGTTAAAGTGGCACCAATTGATGCCATTGGTAAAATCCTTTATGCATATCCAACACCCTGACCTCATAATAGTGCACTGTGGTGGCAATGACCTAGGCACTTTGACTGGGGTAGGTCTGGAAATGCTTCTGAAGGACACCTTTGCAGAATTGATTTCACTTTTTCCCAAAACTGCCTTTGTGTATTCTAACATATGCCAAAGGCAGAAATGGAACTGGTCCAATCATTTTTGTCCACAAATTGAGAAAGCTAGGAAATGTAAATAAATCTGTTTTTGCTTTTCTCCGAGACTATAGAATGGGGTCCATTTACAATAACAATATGCGATTTCATATGCAAGAGATGTATAGGAGAGATGGAGTACACTTTACTGATGCAGGAAACAGTTTCCCTCAACAACTTTACACTCTGTATAGGTACTTACTTATAAGTACCAAAAACTCTCAATGAACACAACAGCTCTTTTTAGAGCCACTCAAGAAAAAAAAAACACGTAAGCTTGATGTTTATCTCCCAAAAATTTCAGTTTTTTTTTCCTTGGATCCGTGCACCCAACGCGTTAGGAACCGCACACCCAACGCGTTAGGATGCGCAACTCCTAATTTTACCGTAAAAAAAAAAAATAGCCCCTATCACTAATTTTTATTATCCCCGGGGACTCCATCCCCCGGTGCTTATAAAAAAAAACATTGGAGACCGTGGGGGGAGCCCCAATGCCCCCACGGTCCCAGACGGCTCCCCGCGTCCTTCGGGAGCCGGCATTGCTTTTCCACATGGGGAGCGGCTGACATGCAGCTTCCCGTATAGAAAAGCAATATTGTTTGGATTTTGAAAGAAAGAGCAGGTTTCCCTGCTCTCTCTTTCAAAATCCTAACGAAGTTTGCTATGGGAAGGCGGGAGACTCCCGCCCTCTCATAGCAAACAACAGTGTCCTGGGGGTGGGCACCCAAGGACACTGTAGGAGTCGGCCCTGGGGGGTGGCGGTCCCCAGGGCCCTCAAAGGCTCCAGGAGGGGGGCCATGCAGCCCCCCTCCCCCTATTAAGTTATAAACATTTTGCACCCGGGATTTGGCCCACCCGGGGCTAAATATTAACGAAGCGCGGCTGGATCCTGCGCTCATTTCGCCATTTAAAAAAAAAAGGGAGCCCCAGGGGGTCCTTCTGGGACCCCCTAAGCAACACTAGAGGGTCAGAGTATTTCTACCCTGCCCCCTTTACATCTTTCACACACTTATTTCCCTTACTTAATCAGCCTCGCTTCTACCGAGGCACAAACTGGCTGCCAACAGTTCCTGGTTTCGAATGTAGATAGACACTCGACAGCCAATTAGCATTCAGCGCGTGATCGTGAGGGTGCGCGCTCGGTTCACAGAGGGTGCGCTTAGGGTGCGCATAGGGTGCGCGGATCCTCCGAGGCCATAGATATATCTATCTTTTTTACTCTAATTTTCTCAGGAACTACTGAACGGATCTACACCATTTATGCAAAAGGCACGAGTCTGAACTGAGGACTACCACTTTGCCAAATTTGGTGTAATTCCGATCCGCAGTTCGGGTTGTAGCTGCGTCAACAGGTCCTATGGGAAATTGCATGGGGAAAATGCGTTTTGGGACCACCCTTTTTTCTCAGCCCCCGAATGACGAATCACCACGAAACTTTTAGGATAGGAGCGGACCGGAGCTGGCCAAAAGTTTGGAAAATTTCGCGAAGATTCATCAACCGGCGCCAGACTTATTGGGAATAGAATGTTGCGGATTTCCTGTGGAAAATAGGTCCTAACTATAACTACCTACTGGCGACTGCCAGTAGGTAATACATATATATATATATATATATATATATATATATATATATATATATATATATATATATATATATAATTTTTTTTTATTATCATTTTTAAAAAAATATATATTTATAGAAACACCTAGGACATGCTGGACAAACCATATGTACCTATCACCATGACGATTTGCGTGATATTCATTAAAAGGCGACTATGCATACAATGAATACACGTGGAATGTATTTACACAGCTAGTGAAGCTCTGACGTGTCTGATGCCCTACCGTGCCTAATTCCGGCACCCCCGCCGGTGGGTACTCTCCAAGTAGACACCCTTGTCGTTTATTTATACAAACATGGGTAGCTATTGACGGGCACATTTAATATACACGCACACCAAGCCATTCAAAGGGGATTCGACAAAAATTCGACCAAACTATGCAAGAAACCCCCCTCACGGTTAATAAAACACACATCCACTGCCGGATGTGTAATACTTTTTATTTTACTCTCTGGAAAGGAGACGAACCTCACTTGAGAGTCACAGCGCGCTCCTGGCTGAGCCCAATGCTGTGTTACACCCACCAGTGCTTGCGAGTGCCTCACACCTCTGTGTTGTATTCCACCAGCTAGTGCGTATGCTATGACACTCTCTAGTCCATGTGCACTGTAACACCACCCCGTGAATATGTCATGTCACACTTGCCTTCGCACGGGTTATATTGCCCCATCTAACGTGCCTTCCTCGATGCCTATGTTATAACGCACAGCGCTATGCCATACATATTACAATCTGGGATCCATATCTTTGTCACAGTGCATATGCAACGTTACACTCCCCAGCACATATTTTATATTACAACTTTAGAGACTAGTTAGGTTACACAACACTGCCATGTGCATATTACACTCCAAGGCGCATATCGCATAGCACGCGCTAGAGCCTGTGCTATCTCGCGCTCTCCAATGAATCTGTCATTGCGCACAATGTATTGCATATTATATTTCACGCCCCGGTACATCTTGTATCACACTTTTTGGTGCATAGTTTATACCATACACTATATCTAGTTTTCATTTTCAATCGTGCTCTCAGGACTATGTTCTATATAACACTGCGTCCACCTACCCTTTTCACTGGCATTACATTTTGCGATGGGGGGTGGAGGGTCAGGGGGTGTTTCTGCCAAGTGAGCCCGGAGTCACAGTCACAAACGTCCTCTTCTTCCTGAATAAAAGTGAGATTATGCTGCATACTTGTTAATATTTTAAGTAGTTCGCACAGACACACATTTTAAAAGCAATAAAGTTCCTAATACCCACCTTCTCTGAACAGTTAGCTTGCTGCCCCATCCAACTCCTCCCTATCCTCTGTTGTCTGAATCCATGGACTAGCCTCCTCCCTCCTGCCATGCATGGTCTGATGTGCTGCCACTGCCCTCCATTTAGCATGATGTACCAGTCCACTCCTCCTGCCCTCCATTGCCCAATTCTATGGCCCATCATTGACCTCCTGCTTAGCCTCTGTGCTTAGCTTGCTGCCCCTATTCTCCTTCCCCCTGCCCTCCGATGTCTTTGTGCATGCCCCTGCTCCATCCTTTTTGCCCACCATGTTCCATGGACCTGCCACTCCTATCTACTCTGAGTGTTCTGTTGAGCTGCCATTCCCCTCCCACCTGCCTAGCATTGTCAGATGACTGTAACCTGTCCCTGCCACCTCCACCATTCCTCTATCCCCTTCCTCCTGTCCTCCATGGTCCATTTTACTGCCACACCCTTCTGCCATCCCTGGTCTGTTGTGCTGCTATTGCTCCTCCTGCCTGCCCCGCGCGGTCTGTTGTGAGGCCCCTTCCCCTGAACTCTCTTATCTGTGCCCAAGTCCTGACCCTCCCTTCTATCCTCCATGGTCCTTTGTGCATGCCCTCGCACCCTCCTTCTTGCCCATCATAGCCATTGTGCTGCCACTAACCCTCCCGCTTGCCATGCATGGTCTTCTGTGCTGCCATGGCCTCTCCCACCTTCCCTGTGTGGTCAGCTAGCTGCCCCTGACCCCCTCCCACCTTCCATCCATGGTCTGTGTGTATGCCATCATAGTCTCATTGTTGCTCTCTATGGTGTGTCTTGTTTCTAGTGCCCATCCTGCCTGACCTCCATGGTCATCATGCTGCTCCTGCCCTGCCCCCTTGCCCCCAGCCCTCTGTTTCCATGTGCAGACCCGTATTCCCTCCCTCCTGGCTTGTCTGTTCCATTGTAATGCCCCTGATCTGTCCCTCCTGCCCTTTAAGGTCTGTTATGCTGCAGCTTTCTCTCCTGTCTGTCCATTATGGTCAGCTAGCTACCATTGCCTCTTTCCCCTTTGTTCTCTGTTGTCCATGTACATGGTCCTGTCCCCTCCCTATTGCTTTCTATGGATTGTTGTGCTGCACTCCGGTCCCGCATGCGCTGTGTGGTGTATTGTGCTGCTGCAAACCCTGATGCCTGCCCTGTAGGGTCAGTTTGGTGCACCTCTCCATGTTCCTCCTGTCCTCTGTTATCCAAGTCCATGTCCCTACCCCAATTCCTCCTGCCTACCAGGATCCAATGTACCACACTTGCGAACATTTTGAACTTGGTAAGAGGGAGATTTTGAAAAAAAACTGGGGTATTGATTTTCCCCTTTGAGTTACATTGAAAGAGAGGAGATTGTAGATAGGAGACAGATCAAATAAAGCCCATTTAAGCTTAAAAACATTGGACGTTTCCTTGCTGAAATGGGTCTGTTGACATGTATGGTTGTACCTCTTCCTTCTGCCCACAATTGTCTATTATATTGCCACAGCCTCTCTTGCCAGTCCTGTATTGTTGGTTTGTTGCCCCTGCCCCCCTTTCCACTGCCCTCCATAGTCTGTTGTGCTGCCACTGCCCTTCCTGCCTGCCCAGTGTAGTCAAATTGTTGCATCTGCACTCTCCTACCTGCCTGTCCGTGCCCCTGGCCTCTGCCTCTCAACAGTATCCCAATTAACAACTAGATTGCTAACATTCTATATTTATTACAAAAGTGTGGAACGCCTGACGTCATCTTGATGTAATCAAAACTGTAATACCTACAGTATTTCCTTTAGAAATTACATATATGAGAGGGTCTTATTTGCATCAAAATTATGGTTAGTGCTCTAAAAAACTAAAATGAGGACATATTTTCTGAGTTTTCAAATAGCGACAAAGAACTTTTAAATCATTTGTAATCTTTATGTTTTTTTATCCAGTTGACCACTTGATTAAATGTTGCACCTAGGGGAGAGGATGTGGTGTTACTTCCAGAGCTGCAGAATTTGCAACTGGGGAACCAGGTTGGAGTTTCTGCTTCAGCTCAACATTCTGTGATTCTGGTCAAATCACTTAATCTCCCCATGTCTACAACCAAAATGAATTTGATCTTGTGTGATGTAACCAATGCTCATGTAAAGCACTCCAATTCCTGACAAGTCTGCACTATATAAAACTGCAAATACACAAAAAATAAGTGTTTTGCACACTTCTGTCATTGGGCTACATCTGGGCTACATCTGGGTGATATTTGTGCTGCATTTGGGCTCTTTTGTCTCTGGTGGCCATCTTGGGAGATTTATTTGTTATGAAGTTTCCTAATTTCCTCATTTACTGCAGTCTCCTCAGTAGGAAATGCTTTCAGTTTTTTACTTTGATTCCATCAAGAAGGTATTCAGATATGTCACACATTTGCCATAAATTCTGAATGTTAGCACTCTAGTTGCTCATTAGATCACTGCAGTAAAGCTACTGCTCACCACGGAAGTCTGCTGCTGGTATTAAAAGTGCATGTTTCAGTCTGCATATCAGAATTTGTTAATGAAGTAGAAGAGGATTTGAGAAGTCAAAATGTGCCCTAATTTTCTTTCTTCAGCACTAATCATAATTTCTATGGCAAAATGAACCTCCTCATTGTTTTCCTTTTTCAATTAAATGTTTTAAGTGTTACCAGTTTATTCCAATCAAGATGGCTTCAGGTGTGCCATACTTTTGTCATAAGTAAGACAGTAAGCGCTCTAGTTGTTCTTAAGAACACTCTGGGTCATTCTGTCATTGGGCTATACTTGGGCTACATCTGGGTGATATTTGGGCTACATTTGGGCTCTTTTGTCTCTGGTGGCCGTCTTGGGAGATTTATTTGTAATGAAGTTTCCTAATTTCCTCATTTACTGCAGTCTCTCCTCAGTGGGAATACTTTCAGTTTTTTATTTTGGTTCCACCAAGAAGGCATTCAGATGTGTCACACATTTGCCATAAATTCTGAATGTCAGCACTCTAGTTGCTCATTAGATCACTGTAGTAAAACTACTGCTCACCAAGGAAGTCTGCTGCTGGTATTCAAAGTGCATGTTTCAGTCTGCATGTCAGAATTTTTTATGAAATAGAAGAGGATTTGAGAAGTCAAAATGTGCCCTAATTTTTCTTTCTGCAGAACTAATCATAATTTCTATGGCAAAATGAACCCCCTCATTTTGTTCCTTTGTAAATTAAATGTTTTAAGTGTTACCACTTTATTCCAATCAAGATGGCTTCAGGTGTGCCATACTTTTGTCATAAGTAAGACTGTTAGCGCTCTAGTTGTTCGTTAGAACACTCTGGGACATTCTGTCATTGGGCTATACTTGGGCTACATCTGGGTGATATTTGGGCTCTTTTGTCTCTGTTGGCCATCTTGGGAGATTTATTTGTTATGAAGTTTCCTAATTTCCTCATTTACTGCAGTCTCCTCAGTAGGAAATACTTTCAGTTTTTTACTTTGGTTCCATCAAGAAGGCATTCAGATGTGTCACACATTTGCCATAAATTCTGAATGTTAGCACTCTAGTTGCTCATTAGATCACTGCAGTAAAGCTACTGCTCACCAGGGAAGTCTGCTGCTGGTATTCAAAGTGCATGTTTCAGTCTACATGTCAGAATTTTTTTATGAAATAGATGAGTATTTGAGAAGTCACTCAAAATGTGCCCTAATTTTTCTTTCTGCAGCACTAATCATACTTTCTATGGCAAAATGAACCCCCTCATTTTGTTCCTTTTTAAATTAAATGTTTTAAGAGTTACCACTTTATTCCAACCAAGATGGCTTCAGGTGTGCCATACGTTTGTCATAAGTAGGACTGTTAGCGCTCTAGTTGTTCTTTAGAACACTGGGAAGCTGCAGAAGAACACAAAGGAATCACCTGACAGTCTCTGCCCTTGTTGAATGTACATGTTTTACTGAGAATGTCAGACTTCATTCTCACATGACTGAGATAATGTGAATTTACAGAAAATATGCTCTCAGTTTAGCTTATAGATCACCTTCCAAACCTCTGTGGGAAAAGCATGAGAAAATAGTTTTCTCTCAAACATGATTCATGATATCACAGCAGAAGGCTTTTTCACATGGTAAAATCACCTTAGAACACACCACAATTCCTAAAATGAGTATGGTACCATCAACAAATGATTTATAATATGTAACTAAAGTCTTAAAACCTTCTATTAACTGCAATGTTTTTTAATGAGGTGCTATCATGTATATTGGTCCCAAGATGGCTGCCAACACTTCTTGGATGAAGTGCTGACAGCCAATCAGATCTCACAATGAGATGTGTGGTTAGGCTCCGCCCAGATATATATGTGATTTTACTTTTGATTTTCTCAGGACCTACTGAACGGATTTACACCATGTAAGCAAAAGGCACGAGTCTGAACTGAGGACTACCTCTTTGCCAAATTTGGTGTAATTCCGTTCAGCACTTCGGGCTGTAGCTGCGTCAACAGGTCCTATGGGAAAATGCATGGGGAAAGCGCGTTTTGGGACCCCCCTTTTTTCTCGGCCCCCGCTTGACGAATCACCGTGAAATTTTCAGGATAGGAGCGGACCGGAGCTGGCCAAAAGTTTGGAAAATTTTGCGAAGATTCATCAATCGACGACAATGTTATTCCAAATAGAATGTTGCGGAGGTCCTAACTATAACTACCTACTGGCGACTGCCAGTAGGATATATATATATATGTTCCTGGTCTCCTTTGGATCTTTGGTGCACAGGAGCGCTTTAAACGAAATACTCCGTAATATATATATATATATATATATATATTCACAGAAAAAACCATAGGTTTCAGGCACGTTAGAGTTAGGAATTAGCATTTAAAAAACCTCAGAAATTCACTGAAAAAACCATAGGTTTCAGGGGTGTTATAGTTAGCTGGACTTTTCACTTGTACAAAACCATTGAAATTCCCCCGTTATAGTTAGTTCAGCTAACTATAACTCGCGCGCCCGCAATGCACTGCTGATGACGTCACATATTACATCACTCATGACATGGTCAGTGACATCACTCATGACATCACTGATGACATCTCAAATGACATCACTGATGACATCATCCAGTGAATGTGTGTTTTTCTGAAAATTAAATATGTTTCACATATGTATATCTCAAGGTCGATGGAAGAATAAATGGGTATATAAGTGTCTAAATGGATGATTTGTTTTTGAAAAATTACTTGTGTAACTGACTGATTAAGTGTATCATAGTGAATACATGGCTTAGTGAGTAATGTTTAAATATGTAAATATCTGTATCAGTCTCTCACTTTGTGTATAAGTGGCTGCATGGGTTGGTGAGTAGCTACATGGGTGTCTATATAGGTTATTAGTTGGTTTTTTGAGTATTAGTCTGAGTGTCTGCATGGTTCGGTGGGGGGTATTACGTAGTTCATAGATGCATGAATGAGTGACTCACTCTCTGTATGTGTTGAAGACAGCATGTGTGCAGGACTGTATGGGTGGATGAGTGTGTGTATGGGTGTGTTAGTGAGTGAATGACTGTCTCAATAGTGTCTTTATGAGTAACTACATATGTTTTAAACTAGTATATGTGACTATTGGTGTATATAAGTGAGTATATGTGAGAGTGAGAGATTGAAAGAGTTCCTGTATGAATAAGTATGTGTTTCTATAAGTGATTGTTTAAAAGACTAAGTATGTGTAAGTTTCCGTAGAAGTAAGTGTGGTGGTGTGTGTATAACTGTATATGCAAATAAATGTATGTTTGATTCTTTATTAGCATGAGTGACTATGTGTGTGAGTAACTCTATGGATGAGTGGCATTGTGTAACAGGATGTATAGGTGTATGAGTACATATGATGAGTGAATACATGTATGAGTGACTGTATAGGACTGTTGGTGAATGAGTGGATGTGTATGTGGATCTTAGAATTACTGAAGAGGTTGTTGTAACTGGTATTGGTATGTCCATTGTTTTGAAAAGTTTAGTCTCTATTTTTGAATGTGTGTATCAAAGGTTATATTAGGGTGGGAGGAGGTCTGCCACTCTATCACAAGGATGATGTCATCAGTGATGTCATGAGTGATGTCACTGACCATGTCATGAGTGATGTAATATGTGACGTCATCAGCAGTGCATTGCGGGCGCGCGAGTTATAGTTAGCTGAACTAACTATAACGGGGGAATTTCAATGGTTTTGTACAAGTGAAAAGTCCAGCTAACTATAACACCCCTGAAACCTATGGTTTTTTCAGTGAATTTCTGAGGTTTTTTAAATGCTAATTCCTAACTATAACGTGCCTGAAACCTATGGTTTTTTCTGTGAATTTCAAAGGTTTTTTAAATGCTAATTTCTAACTATGCCTACAGAGATAGGACATGTGAAGAAAGAAGAAAAAATGCACAGAAAGAAAAAAAAGAAGTGCAGAAAGAAGCAACAGAAGTCCTCAAAGACGAAGAAAAGTGCAGGAAGAAGGATAACGTGCAGAAAGAACAAAAAGAAGAGCAGAAAGAAGCCTTGTTGCAAAATCATCCTGTACCCTCAACTTTTTCAGACGGATACTGGTGGTAACTGAGTCTGACTAACCAGTCCTAGAGCCAGTGCTATGTTAAAAGACACTTAGAATACAGTGAAAACACCTACATACACTAGGGAACATTATGTGTTGGGGTCCCCCTGTGATTAGCATGACCTCCTCTGTAAGCCCCTAGTATATAATAGGGCAGGGGGATTAAAACTACCTCTTAAAACAGGCCATAGGGCGTTTTTGCACACGTTAACTCAGGCCCCGTCCCGTACCTTCACCACTGTGTAAACGCGCCCTGTGGCTGTTCTAAGTTGAGAGATTAAGTCCCCTTGAATCCTAAGGGTCCCTAGGGTCAAACTAGACCACTAGGTACCTCCAGTAAGCGCCACAGAGCTGCGTTGCAGAGAGGTGTAAAAAGGGGCTTGGCCTCAGAACACCTGTCTGCAACGCAGCTCCCTGGTGCATACTGGAGATGCCTGTTGGGCTAGTTGGCCCTCAGGGACCCTCAGTATTGAAGAGGAATTAATTCCCCAACTTACAACTCGCCAGGGGGCGCGTTTGCAGAGTGCTGCAAGGAGGGGGCGTGGCCTCCGGCACGATGCCAGTCTTTTATTTATTTAAAATTTTTATGAAGGGGGGCTGTGTGGTTCCCCTTCTTATTCTAATTTATTGGCCCTGATGACCCCATCCCCCAGGGCCTGTCTCCTAATTATATTTTTTTGACCCCAATCCCCAGGGCCGGCCTCTGTTTTTTATTATTTTAAAAAAATATATATTTATAGACACACCTAGGACATGCTGGACAAACCGTACGTACCTATCACCATGACGATTTGCGTGATATTCATTAAAAGGCGTACAATGAATCCTTGTGGAATGTATTTACACCACTAGTGAAGCTCTGACATGTGTGATGCCCTACCGTGCCTAATCCCGGTAGACACCCTTGTAGTTTATTTATACAAACATGGGTAGCTATTGACAGGCACATTTAATACACATGCACACCAAGCCATTCAAAGGGGATTCGACAAAAATTCGACCAAAACTATGCAAGAAACCCCCCTCACGGTTAATAAAACACACATCCACTGCCGGATGTGTTATACTTTTTATTTTACTCTCTGGAAAGGGGACAAACATCACTTGAGAGTCACAGCGCGCTCCTGGCAGAGCCCAATGCTGTGTTACACCCACCATTGCCTGCTGAGTGCCACACACCTCTGTGTTGTTTTCCACTAGCTAGTGCATATGCTATGACACTCTCTAGCCCATGTGCACTGTAACACCACCCCGTGAATATGTCATGCCACACTTTTCTTCGCACGGGTTATATTGCCCCATCTAACGTGCCTTCCTCGATGCCTATGTTATAACGCACAGTGCTATGCCATACATATTACAATCTGGGATCCATATCTTTGTCTCAGTGCATATGCAACGTTACACTCCCCAGCACATATTTTATATTACAACTTTAGAGACTAGTTAGGTTACACAACACTGCCCTGTGCATATTACACTCCAAGGCGCATATCGCATAGCACGCGCTAGTGCCTGTGCTATCTCGCACTGTCCAATGAATCTGTCATTGCGCACAATGTATTGCATATTATATTTCACGCCCGGTTCATCTTATATCACACTTTTTGGTGCATAGTTTATACCATACACTATATCTAGTTTTCATTTTCAATCGTGCTCTCAGGACTATGTTCTATATAACACTGTGTTCACCTACCCTTTTCACAGGCATTGCATTTTGCGATAGGGGGTGGAGGGTCAGGGGGTGTTTCTGCCAAGTGAGCCCGGAGTCACAGTCACAAACGTCCTCTTCTTCCTGAATAAAAGTGAGATTATGCTGCATACTTGTTCATATTTTAAGTAGTTCGCACAGACACACGTTTTAAAAACAATAAAGTTCCTAATACCCGCCTTCTCTGAACAGTTAGCTTGCTGCCCCATCCCCCTCCTCCCTATCCTCTGTTGTGTAAATCCATGGACTAGCCTCCTCCCTCCTGCCATGCATGGTCTGATGTGCTGCCACTGCCCTCAATTTAGTATGATGTACCAGTCCACTCCTGCTGCCCTCCATTGCCCAATTCTATGCCCCATCATTGACCTCCTGCTTAAACTCTGTGCTTAGCTTGCTGCCCCTATTCTCCTTCCCCCTGCCCTCCGATGTCTTTGTGTATACCCCTGCTCCATCCTTTTTGCCCACCATGTTCCATGGACCTGCCACTCCCATCTACTCTGAGTGTTCTGTTGAGCTGCCACTCCCCTCCCACCTGCCTAGCATTGTCAGATGACTGTAACCTGTCCCTGCCACCTCCACCCTGCCTGTCCACATGCCATGCCCCTATCCGCTTCCTCCTGTCCTACATGGTCCATTGTACTGCCACACCCTTCTGCCCTCCCTGGTCTGTTGTGCTGCAACTGCTCCTCCAGCCTGCCCCATGCGGTCTGTTGTGAGGCCCCTTCCCCTGAACTTTCTTGTCTGTGCACAGGTCCTGACCCTCCCTTCTATCCTCCATCGTCCTTTGTGCATGCCCCTGCACCCTCCTTCTTGCCCATCATAGCCATTGTGCTACCACTAACCCTCCCACTTGCCATGCATGGTCTTCTGTGTTGCCATGGCCCCTCCCACCTTCCCTGTGTGGTCAGTTAGCTGCCCCTGAACCCCTCCCACCTTCCCTCCATGGTCTGTGTGTATGCCATCACAGTCTCACTGCTGCTCTTCATGGTGTGTCTTGCTTCTAGTGCCCATCCTGCCTGACCTCCATGGCTATCTTGCTGCTCCTGCCCTGCCCCCTTGCCCCCAGCCCTCTGTTTCCATGTGCAGACCCCTACTCCCTCCCTCCTGGCTTATCTGTTCCATTGTAATGCCCCTGATCCATCCCTCCTGCCCTTTATGGTCTGTTATGCTGCAGCTTTCTCTCCTGTCTGTCCATTATGGTCCTGCCTCTTGCCCCTCTGTTCTCTGTTGTCCATGTGCATGGTCCTGTCCCCTCCCTCTTGCTTTCTATGGATTGTTGTGCTGCACTCCCGTCCCGCACGCCCTGTGTGGTGTATTGTGCTGCTGCAAACCCTGATGCCTGCCCTGCAGGGTCAGTTTGGTGCACCTCTCCATGTCCCTCCTGTCCTCTGTTATCCAAGTCCATGTCCATACCCCATTTCCTTCCATGATCCAATGTACCATACTTGCGAACATTTTGAACTTGGTAAGAGGGAGATTTTGAAAAAAAACTGGGGTATTGATTTTCCCCTTTGAGTTACATTGAAAAAGAGGAGGTTGTAGACAGGAGACAGATAAAATAAAGCCCATTTGAGCTTAAAAACATTGGACCCTCCTGGCTGAATCTGGTCTGTTGGCTTGTATGGTTGTACTACCATTGCCTCTTCCTTCTGCCCACAATGGTCTATTACATTGCCACAGCCTCTCTTGCAAGTCCTGTATTGTTGGTTTGTTGCCCCTGCCCCCCTTTCCACTGCCCTCCATAGTCTGTTGTGCTGCTACGGCCCTTCCTGCCTGCTCAGTGTGGTTAAATTGTTGCCTTTGCACCCTCCTACCTGCCTTCAATTTTCAGAGTCCGTGCCCCTGGCCTCTGCCTCTCAACAGTATCCTAATGAACAACTAGATTGCTAATATTCTATATTTATTACAAAAGTGTGGAACGCCTGACGTCTTCTTGATGTAATCAAAACTGTAATACCTAGAGCATTTCCTTTAGAAATTACATATATGAGAGGGTCTTATTGGCATCAAAATTATGGTTAGTGCTCTAAAAGACTAAAATAAGGACATATTTTCTGAGTTTTCAAATAGCGAAAAAGCACTTTTAAATTATTTGTTACCTTTATGTTTTTTTATCCAGTTGACCACTTGATTAAATGTTGCACTTAGGGGAGAGGATGTGGTGTTACTTCCAGAACTGCAGACTTTGCAACTGGGGAACCAGGTTGGAGTTTCTGCTTCAGCTCGACGTTCTGTGATTCTGGTCAAATCACTAAGTCTCCCCATGTCTACAACCAAAATGAATTTGTTCTTGTGTGATGTAACCAATGCTCATGTAAAGCACTCCAATACCTGACAAGTCTGCACTATATAACACTGCAAAAACACAAAATAATAAGTGTTTTGCACACTTCTGTCATTGGGCTATATTTGGGCTACATCTGGGTGATTTTGGGCTACATTTGGGCTCTTTTGTCTCCGGTGGCCATCTTGGGAGATTTATTTGTTATGAAGTTTCCTAATTTCCTCATGTACTGCAGTCTCCTCAGTAGGAAATGCTTTCAGTTTTTTACTTTGATTCCATCATGAAGGTATTCAGATATGTCACACATTTGCCATAAATTCTGAATGTTAGCACTCTAGTTGCTCATTAGATCACTGTAGTAAAACTACTGTTCACCATGGAAGTCTGCTCCTGGTATTAAAAGTGCATGTTTCGGTCTGCATGTCAGAATTTTTTAATGTAATAGAAGAGGATTTGAGAAGTCACTCAAAATGTGCCCTCATTTTCTTTCTTCAGCATTAATCATAATTTCTATGGCAAAATGAACCCCCTCATTGTGTTCCTTTTTAAATTAAATGTTTTAAGTGTTACCAGTTTATTCCAATCAAGATGGCTTCAGGTGTGCCATACTTTTGTCATAATGAAGACAGTAAGCGCTCTAGTTGTTTTTAAGAACACTCTGGGACATTCTGTCATTGGGCTATACTTGGGCTACATCTGGGTGATATTTGGGCTACATTTGGGCTCTTTTGTCTCTGGTGGCTATCTTGGCAGACTTATTTGTTATGAAGTTTCCTAATTTCCTCATTTACTGCAGTCTCCTCAGTAGGAAATACTTTCAGTCTTTTACTTGGATTCGAAAGGCATTCAGATGTGTCACACATTTGCCATAAATTCAGAATGTTAGCACTCTTTTTGCTCATTAGATCACTGTAGTAAAGCTACTGCTCACCAGGGAAAACTGCTGCTGGCATTGAAAGTGCATGTTTCAGTCTGCATGTCAGAATTTTTTAATGAAATAGAAGAGGATTTGAGAAGTCACTCAAAATGTGCCCAAATTTTTCTTTCTGCAGCACTAATCATACTTTTTATGGAAAAATGAACCCCCTCATTTTGTTCCTTTTTAAATTAAATGTTTTAAGAGTTACCACTTTAATCCAAGCAAGATGGCTTCAGGTGTGCCATACATTTATCATAAGTAGGACTGTTAGCGCTCTAGTTGTTCTTTGGAACACTCTGGGAAGCTGCAGTAGAACACAAAGGAATCAACTGACAGTCTCTGCCCTTGTTGGATGTACATGTTTTACTGAGAATGTCAGACTTCATTCTCACATGACTGAGAAAGATAATGTGAATTTACAGAAAATAAGCTCTCAGTTTAGCTTATAGATCACCTTCCAAACCTCTGTGGGAAAAGCATGAGAAAATATTTTTCTCTCAATCATGATATCCCAGCAGAAGGCTTTTTCACATGGTGAAATCACCTTAGAACATACCACAATTCCTAAAATGAGTATGGTACCATCAACAAATGATTTATAATGTAACTAAAGTCTTAGAACCTTCTATTAACTGCAATGCTTTTTAATGAGGTGCTATCATGTATATTGGTCCCAAGATGGCTGCCAACACTTCTTGGATGAAGTGCTGACAGCCAATCAGATCTCAGGATGAGATGTGTGGTTAGGCTCCGCCCAGATATATATATGATTTTACTTTTGGTTTTCTCAGGAACTACTGAACAGATTGACACCAGACCTGCAAAAGGCACATCCCTGACCTGAGGACTACCTCTCTGCCAAATTTCAAGTAATTCTGTTCAGCCTTTCGGGCTGTACCTTGGACTAAAGGTCCCTATGGAAAATTGCATGGGGAAAACGCGTTTTGGGACCCCTTTTATTCTCAGCCCCCGCTTGACGAATCCCCCCGAGACTTTCAGGGTAGGAGCGGAGCGGAGCGCCCCACCTATTTTAAAAATTTCGCGAGGATTCGTCAACCGGCGCCAAAGTTATTCCAAATAGAATGTTGCGGATTTCCTATGGAAACACGGTCCTAACTATAACTATCTTCTGGCGACCGCCAGTAGATAATATATATATATATATATATATAATCTACTGGCGGTCGCCAGTAGATAGTTATAGTTAGGACCGAGTTTCCATAGTAAATCTCAAAATTCTATTTTGAATAACTTTGGCGCCGTTTGACGAATCCTTGCGAAATTTTCAAAACTAATGGGGTGCTCCGCTCAGCTCCTACCCTGAAAGTTTCGGGGTGATTCGTCAAGCGGGGGCTGAGAAAAAAGGGGGGTCCCAAAACGCGTTTTCCCCATGCATTTTCCCATAGGACCTTTAGTCGAAGGTACAGCCCGAACGGCTGAACAGAATTACTTGAAATTTGGCAAAGAGGTAGTCCTCAGGTCAGGCATGTGCCTTTTGCATATATGGTGTCAATCTGTTCAGTAGCTCCTGAGAAAATTGCATTTAAAAGCTTATAAATATCTATATGCGCGCACCGTGCGCGCACGGTGCCGTGCGCGAGCGTAATCCTGATTGGTGGTTACATGTCAGTCAACATTCGAATCGGTCGAAATCAGGAAGTGTCGGCCGCCATTTTGTGTGTTACAGTAAAAAAGAAAGGTGGACAACGTGAAAAGGGGGCAGGGTACAGAGTTCCGGACCCCCTAGCTTTTGTCAGGGGGTCCCTGAAGGACCCTGAAGTGTGAAAAAAACATTTTATTTTTTGTTAAAAAATCGCGGGTGTGGCGCACCGTGCGCGCACAGTCGCGAGGTGCGCGCATGGTGCGTGCACGGTGGAAAAAAAATCATTAAAAAAATAGAATTAAAAATCAAATTTAAGTGTTTAGATGTTAGGTGGCTCTAAAAACAGCCGTTGTGTTAATTGAGGAACAGAGGAACAAAAAAATGAAAAAAAATGATAGGGTGCCGCATGTGTGCTGCTGTATCTTGCTCTCTATTAGGGGAATGCTGGTGTCCCCATAAGAGAGAAGAGCATTGCACGCATTGCACCGTATATGCACCCTCTTGAAAAGAGGGTGTATATACAGAGGAACAGAAGCAGGTGAAGCTGCCGCCGGAGATGAAGTGCTCGGCTGAGCTGCCGATGATGTGCTCGGCTGAGCTGCTGCGGATGTGCTCGTCTGAGCTGCTGGATGGTTGTCTCTAGCAGCTCGAGCAAAAGCCACAGGATGTACTCCTTTAACGTGCCTGATCATAGTGAAGATACTAAAAGAGTATTTCTTTTTAGGATCTCCTCTTGATAAGACAACACCACAAATAGTGCAGGTGACTTTTGGAGCATTCACCTTTTTCTGCCCCTCTGGAAATTTAAAAAATTGCCAGATATAAGAATCTTTCTGTTTCCTCTGTCTCACAAGGGTCTCCTGCTCACTCCCAGAAGATGACTGCTGCTCTGCCATTCTCAAGTACTGGAGTACTGGAAAAGCTGCTCAGCTCCTTCTCCCAGGGAATCAGAAGAAATAATGAGGGGAGTGGGTGTGGTGTTGGAAGTTTCTGGAACTGAAACTACTATAAACCAATGAAAAGTGTTGTTTCTTAATCACATGACCTGAAACTACTATAAACCTATGAAAAGTGTTGTTTCTAAATCACATGACTTGCCCTGCACGCACGGAGCACGCACGCATGCGCGTACGGAGCACGCGCGCATGCGCGTACGCGCACGGAGCGCATGCGCGTACGGAGCGTACGCGCATACGGAGCACGCGCGCATGCGCGTACGGAGCACGCACGACGTACGCATGCGCACGTGGAGCACGTACGCATGCGCACACGGAGCACGTACGCATGCGTGCACCGTGCGTGCACCGCGCGCGCACTTCGCGCGCACGGTCAAAAACCCTTAAAAAAAAAAAAATAATTACAAGTGTTTATAAGTTCATAGAAAATATTAACTATGCTGTTCAACTTTATCCAAATTAAAAAAAAAAAGAGCTGAGCCATTCCATATTACAGGATAAAGTCAATCTATAACTATATACATAGGTAGTTTATTGTAAAATAAATATTTAAAAAATATAATAATACATTAATAAATTAGCATTTAAAAATCTTGCAAATTCACTTAAAAAACCATAGGTTTCACACATGTTATAGTTAGGAATTAGCATTTAAAAAACCTTGCAAATTCACTGAAAAAACCATAGGTTTCACACACGTTATAGTTAGGAATTAGCATTTAAAAAACCTTGCAAATTCACTTAAAAAACCATAGGTTTCACACACATTATAGTTAGAAATTAGCATTTAAAAAAACCTTGCAAATTCACTGAACACCCTTCGCCCTTCAGAGTTGACTAACACTGACCCTTCACAGCCCTTCCTCCCCCAAAACAATGCATCTTGGAGTCTGTTCCAAACCTTGGATGAACCCACTATATGCAAAATGCTGTTGA
The DNA here is from genome assembly GCF_964204655.1 of Triturus cristatus. Classification (NCBI taxonomy): domain Eukaryota; kingdom Metazoa; phylum Chordata; class Amphibia; order Caudata; family Salamandridae; genus Triturus; species Triturus cristatus. The sequence goes on from NC_140591.1 coordinate 807,462,088, forward strand.
CGTTGAAACCCTTTGCCATCGAACCTGTTCCCGGAAGTGAGATCCTCCTTACTAACACTCTGGACGACGATCATCAATGCTTCTCCTTATGCAAGATGCTATTCCTGATTGCCTTAAATCAGGTCAAGTTACCCCGATCATAAAGAAACCAAATGCTGATCCCACGGACCTTCTTAACTTTCGCCCAATCACCAACATCCCCACCTTAGAAAAACTCCTGGAGAAATGTGTGCTCACACAACTCTGTCATTACATCGACCACTTCCAGCTCTTGGACCAATGCCATAATGGTTTTCGCCCAGGTCACAGTACGGAGTCGGCGTTAACACACATTGTAGCGCTTAGAATGCTGGATCACAATGAAGCGTGCCTATTGATCCTTCTTGACTTCTCATCAGCATTTGATACTGTCAAACACGATCACCCAATTGACCTCCTGGAACATAGGATGGGGCTTTCTGGGCCGGTTTTAAACGGGTTCTCTTCGTTCCTTCACAACAGATCCCAAAGCTTCAAGGTAAACCACTCCTTGTCACGTCCTGCACCGGTCACCTTGGGGGTTCCCCAAGGTTCAGCACTGTCCCCCACGCTCTTTAACCTGTTCATGGAACCTCTGACAGAAATTCTAAAATTTTCCAGCATTCATTATCATATGTACGAGGATGATACCCAACTATACATGAAGATCGCCTCCCCGAAGACAACCAGTCCCTCAATTCAGTCCTACTGGAAACACAAAGATGGTTGACAAATAATCACCTGAAGTTAAATGCTCTTAAAACGGAATTCTTACTTATCTCACCCCATAATCAATCTCCTGTCATGGAGCAATGGCTGAATCAGCTGACTATTCTTAACTGTAGACCGCACCTTGTGGACTCTGCATCTTCTCTGGGTATCATTCTGGACAAAAGTCTGAACATCCAGAAGCACATCAGTTCCCTCACCAAAGGAGCGAACTTCCAACTCAGCCTACTCAGGAAACTCAAACCCTTTCTCCCTGCTAATGACCTAAAGGTTGCAGTACAAGCATTAGTGCTCTCAAAGCTGGATTATGGTAGCGCAACACTTTGCGGCCTGCCTAGAGTGAGGACGGCTCCTCTTAGGGCTTCCCTAAACTCTGCTGCTAGGCTCTTAACTGACACAAGAAAAAACCATCACATCTCTCCGGACTTGCGGGACCTGAATTGGCTTCCATACGAAGGTCGGATACAGTTAAAAATTGCATGCATTAAAAGGCATTATACCACCAGTTCTCAACAATAGATTGCCTCATAGGCGGCCACTCTGGCGGCACAGGGGTCGTGTTGCAGCCATGTTACTAGAAGAGCATTGCTAACAGGATGGGACTTATTTAAGATCCGACGTGCAAGTGCCTTACATATGTCTTTATTGAATATTGTTTGTACAATGTTGATGCAAATGTCAATAAAACAAAGTTGAACCTAAAAATTGCATGCATGGCTCACATGGCCATCCACTTCAAGACCCCGCTGTACCTCGCTCCGAAACTGGAGCTCTCCTGCGGTTCTAGAGCCTCCAGAAGTGCCAGCACCCTTGTGCTAAAACCACAAAAATTCAAGAAAAAACCCACATATAACCGAACCTTCTCAGGAAAGGCTGCGAGGATCTGGAACTCCCTTCCACCGGAAGTCAGGGTGAACCCCTCCACTCTCTTCTTCAAAAAAGAAGTCAGAGGACTCTTGAAGAAATGTCTTCCTTAGCATGGCTCCTTCATTTGGTTCTGAGTCCATACCCGTTGACACTGGCCTAGCCACCTGGTTCACAAGTTTCTTGGACAATTCTAGTTTGTGACTTTGTTGCGCTGTAGATTCTGTTGTGTCTGTTTTTTCCCTCAGGATAATGTTTGTCAATTAGACTTTGATTTTGTTGCCTTGTTTATTCTGTTTTGTTTGCTTATAACCTTTGTTATGCATAATCTGTAAAGCGCTCAGATACCCTCGGTGGTCATGTTCGCGCTATATAAAACTTTCTAAATAAATAAATAAATAAATAGATCTTGTGATGTTTTGTTTTGCCCAATAGCATCTTATAACGCTTAGCAATTGTGATCATGACATGTTTATCACACTTTTCCATGATCTTTGTTTCCAGACATTCCCGCTGGCCTTGAGGTGTAGACGGAGGTTCATGTATTAATAACGAATTAACAAAGTTAATCCTATTAAAATCAAAAATCTAAACTACTAGTAGGGTGCAAAAATCGAAACACAAAATCACCAAAGCTTCAAATGTCAATATCATCAATAAGAGGCTCAGTTCAAGAAATTTCCATAGAAAACCTACTATCTTTGACTGGACACCTAAGGTACAAAATTGTCTTTATTTTTTCAGGAAACAGACTCTAATTAAATAAGTATTATAGGCACTTCAAAAAATTCAAAATCTCAAAAATGTATTGCTCAGTTCTCCATCAGGAATTATTCCTGAAGGAATTATTCATTACGGATTTTCTCCAATCACGTTTCACAAGTTCACGGGATTCTTCATAAATGAACCAATAGTCTTTTAAATCAGGGTCTCCTTGCTCTGGCACATTCTTGGACAGGTAAGTCCATTCAGGTGCTGTATGGCATTCTCATTCTTGTAGATCTAATGACTGTCTGCTCTGATTCTTTGTCACTCTGATCTGCTTTGTCTGTTGTGCTTCTACTTCAACTGATTTATGTCTATGGCGTTCTTTGTGCACTCTCCTTCTCGTACTTCCAGGTATACCAACTTGAAGCCAGCTCTTATCTTCAGACACGCTTATGACAGATGCTGCATCTTCATCTTAAGTTTCAACTCGATCTGTGCATTTTTCAGCTGGAACAGTTTGACTTGCTCAGGGGGTTTTGGAACTCAAACTTTTGAGTTTTGATTTTCTTGAGTTTGAGTTTGTGCACTGTGTCTTGTGCTTCTTTGAGCTTGCAAAGTGTTTGCATGTTATGCTTGAACAATCTCTTCTCCACCCCATCTGGATCCACATATCAAACTTATGCTTGATACTTTGAATTAATGGTTGGTGTCACCAATTCTTCATCTGGAGCGTTAACTCTCTGTGTGAGATATGTAGACCCACTGTGGCAAACCTGCTTACTTTTCAGCAGTGTTTGACACAAGGATCACTTGGTGGGGTCCTTACCAACTTGTATCCAGGCAGCTCTTCGTCACATACTTCTTTACCACGTCCCAGCCTCCAGGCTGTAGATCGTGGCAAAATTGTTCATTAGCCAGTGACGGCTTATGAATTATGAAAGTGGTGGGGTGCTTCATCATTAAATTTGTGAAAGAGCCTGCAAGTATTTTTCCTAAAAACAGGGCCAAATGGTGCATTTTTCACCACACTTTTTGCATAAATTGGATAGAAGGCCATATGTTTTGAAAGTGAACTAATGAAATATTAAGATTATTTTGTGGAATGCCAAGAAAGCCATTCCTTCTTTGGGAGTTTGGTGAGGGAGTTTGTGGGACTTACCTCCTCAAAAATCTTGGATAAAATAGTGCATATTTCAATATAATACTTTTTTCAAATCAGCTAATCAACTGCAATACAGGCAGTTAAGAAAATGGAATTATCCAGGGTTTGTAGCCATTGTTTTTCAGAATGCTCATCGCATTTCCTCACTTATTTTTTCCAGTCATCCCTATCATAGAAAATGCAAGTTTGGTCCAAAAAGATCTGCTTACCATTTTTCCCAAACTCACATTACTGTCACATGGAGAGATTCTGCCTTTTATGTCCATCATTTGGCAAGGGTTTTCTCACCCAACATACCAAGGATAGCCAGAAATATGTCAAACATAGCGATTATATATCAAGGATCGGGCACTGTTAGTCAAGAGATAGACAGATTTTAGCCAATAGTGGCCACAATAATTCATAGGTGGGCCATGTTGATTAACTGCAGGATCTCAGCGAATTCCCTACAAGCAGATCAGTGAGATGCCATAAGCTGTTTAGTGGGGTTCCTGTAAATATAAGTGGTGCCTGCAGAGGCTCTCCTATATGCAACCAGGATCTGAGTTGGTTGACTATGCAAGTCTGATCAGGTTTGTGCAAGAGCCCCTTCGAATGTCTGCTTGTCATGTGAGTGACTGCAGGATAATAGTTCAGGCACTCCAAGAGCTGAGTTTTTTTCTTGCAGAACAATGCAAGCAATCCATTTGAGGGTCTGCAGGATCTCAGAGCAGTACCTGCATGAACTCAATTGGGTACAGACGTGAACTCAATGGTGTGCCTGCATAAGCTGTAAAGGACCTCCATCAATTGTTTTGGGGGCTTGCATTGTCACAGTGAATGATTTACATGAACTCAGTGGAGTACCTGCACGAGCTCAGTAGTGCTATGAGACCTTAAAGGATCAAGCACTTCAATTATCAATAAAGGAAATGGGCTCAGCTAATTTATTAAATACTGCAGTGACTTTACATATCCTTCATCCTATTTAAGAATGCGAAACTGATGAAATCTCTACGGAAAATATGAGAAGAGGAGACATATTTGTACATTTTGCCTACACTCCGGTTGTTTTGAAACGGTGGTTGTGATTGGAGAGCGATGAACCCGAACAGAGAAATATTGAAAAGAAAGAATGAACAATATAAGGCTGGGTCTGGTGACTTAGTGTACTAATGCATCCACTGTACGGGCCTGTGTTTGACCGCATGGCCGCAGGTTCAAATCCCAGTGGGTCCACTCTGCCTTTCATCCTTCTGAAGTCGATATGATGAGTACCATTAAGTTGGGTAGCAATAAACATCTCTTACTCAGTGCCAAGATACCCTTGGGTGAATGTGCGCTTTACAAATACCCGTTATGTTAAGGTGGCAAGAAGGCGTCAGAGACAAACTGTCACAAAAAAGAATGCACCCAGTGCAACCAAGTAAACTATAGATCCGTATAAACTCTGCCGTATTTTACAGTATTCATGCCATCTGCTAATGCATGTAATATTTTGGGACTGAGCTATTAGTCTTTCACTGTTCCAAGGTTGATGACATTTGCACTGTTAATTGGGGTGATAGCTGCTGTTGAAGTTAGACCTGGGCAGAGTTGGCGGAGTTCCACTAAAAGTGACCAGAAAACTCTGCAGCACTACGCGGTGTTCTGCAAGCGACAGTTTGTTTGGTCACGCCATTGGCGTTGATTTTCAGCTGTAAAATAAGCTTTAATGGCACCATGAGCAGCACAAGAGGGTGTTCCTTTTTTACTACCGCTCGAGTAGATTTTCTACTCGAGCGGCAGCGTTCTCAACTTGAACGGTAGGTTTCTCAACACGAGCGGTCGTGACCATCTGCGACCGCCTACGTTGAGAAATCCGACTGCCTGCATTGAAAAATCTCGTGGGGAGGTGGATTTTCCTCGCTCGCGCTCACCAACTTGGCGTTGGCGACTGAGGATAAAAGCTCCACTTTGCATAGCAGAGTTTTTCAGAACTCTGTGTGCTCCACGGAGTGCGGAAAACTCTGCAAACGGAGTTTACTACCCAAGCCTAGTTGAAGTGCCTAATTGTACATCAGATAGTGGCATACGCTTTGCAAATAGCATCGTTATAATTACTCAACTACACTCAAATACCTTATCACAGCTCGTGCTTCCATTACCACCAAGGCAAACTGTCTGGCTGTCTCAATTACACATTATAAGCAGATTCAAACAATGCCCACAATTATGTTTCCTAGAGCCTGCAATTTACTTCTGAGACCATCTAAAAACCAATTGTTTTGCTTGAGATCACACATAATAGACCTCTAAGCGAACAAGGCAACTCCCAAAAGCGCATGTGAAACACTGCACTGTACTGCCAAATGTCTATCCATTTCCCTACCCATGTGCAGTAATAACTTATGGGTTTTGTACTTGTTTTACAGAACATTCTATTCAGGCCTCTAATACCACTCTGATGAGTCTAAACAAGCTCACGGCAAAAATGCGGGTTGGATTTATTGACATTCAAGTGCACTTTAATGAAAAAATAAAATTCCTCCTGTTAAGACAGGTGGTGCGATGACTGTGGCAGTCGGGGGGGGGCAGCCCCTTGCCAGAGGAGTAGAGCGGGATCGCCGCGTGGCCCCCGACTCACGCGAGGCTGCCTCCAGAGACTGGCGGCGTACCCGGACGGAGGAGATCAGTGGCACGTCCGGGCCGCGCGGGGTGCAGCTGCGAACCTCATCTTTTGGCCCCATGGTCCTTCGCTTTGGGGGCTGTCCGGGCTGAGGCTCCCGGACGATAGGCGGTTACTGCGCTCAGCAAGGCCACTCAGCTGTCGGCAGGCTTGTATCGTATCTGTGGACTCTGGCTTGTGCGAGGCTCTGGGGGGTCGGACCCCTAGAGGGGATACATTGAGCCCTGTGCCGCCGCCTCTGCAACGGGCCCAGCCCTATTTGGTCCTGCTGGGGGCCCCCGGAGGAGGCCATGACGAGGGACAAGGGCGGTGGGACCGCCAGACATGGCCCCATTGATAAATTCACTGGTCCGAGGGGCGGCAGCTGGTGCCACCTGGGGCCGCCGGAGTCTATCCCTAACAATGCGGCCCTCATGGCGGCCATCACCCAATCCAGGGATATGCTTGATGCTAAGATTGGGGCGGTTGGGGCGGATGTCACGCTGCTGCGCCAAGATCTGCGCAACGCTGTGTATCGCATCACAGAAGCTGAGACCCGGATTTCTGGAGTGGAAGACGACGTTGCCACGCTGGAGCAAAAAATGGCGAACATGGAAAAGACCCAGCGGGGATTGGCACTTCGGGTGGAGGATGCAGAAGGGCGGGCCCGGCGGAACAACCTGAGATTCGTGGGTTTTCCAGAGGGCTGTGAAGCAGGCAATATGGAATGATTCCTCACGCAGTGGTTGGAAAGCTGGCTCCCGCCGGACGCTATGTCACGTTGCTTTGTGGTGGAGCGGGCCCACCGGGTGCTGCTGCAGAAGCCGCCGCCGGGGGCTCGCCCGCGGCTGGTAATAGCGAAGTTCCTGAACTATCTGGACTGCGATGCTATCTTGAAACAGGCCCGGGCTAAGGAACCGCTGCTATATGACAATGTGCGCATCTTAACATTTCCCGAATATACCAGACTAGTACAGCAACAGCGCCAATCCTTCATGGCGGCGAAGGCCCGACTGAGAGACCTTAAGCTCCTGTATGCCCTCTTATTCCCGGCTCGTCTGCGGGTGGTGTACCACTCCCGCACACACTTCTTCGACACCCCGGAGGAGGTATTTCGGTGGACTGACGAAACGGTGCGGGTGAGAGTGCCCACGCCGCCAGGTAGGGAGTCGGACTCCTCCTCCGACTGCCCGGTGAGAGGTGGCCCGGAAGGGTCCGAAGGGACAGCAACAGAGGGGTAGCAGACGGTCGAGATCCAGGAGGCGCTCTGTGTCTGGTGGGGCCTCCGCTGGGGGAGGTTCGGAGCATGGACACTGATCTTTTGGTACATTGACGCTTGGGGCTGGTTCAGTGCAGGGGTGGTCTCCTTTGCTCAAAATATGCTTACCTTATTTTTTTGCGATTTCATTGTCGGGGGAGTTAAAGTGTGGGCTGGTTCTCTGCCGGGCTTGTACTTGTCGAGATTCTGCCCGAGGAACATGGGCTGTAAGTTGGGGATCCATTGGATGGGGCTGTGCCACTTCCCCCGTTGGGATCTGGGTACATGCCCCACCGCTACAGATGCTTCAGCGTTCTTGGGGTATGGGGTGGGGGGTTTGTTGGGTGGGAGTTGTTTTAGGTTCCGCCTCGCACTCACATTGTGGGTTCACAACACTATTCATGCATACAGCCGCAGCCCCCGGTTTGTGAGGTGGGTGGGTTCCATTCCCTATGGCTAGCACGTCGATAAGGGACCAGGGAATCCCAGGCACTCTCCGTGTTATAAGCTGGAACGTGAGAGGGGCCCTGGACAAAATTAAGCGGGGAGCAATATTGCATCAGGCCAAGAGGGCTCGGGCGGATATACTTATGCTGCAGCAAACGCACCTCATGGGTACGAAGACCCCATGTTTACAGTGCTATGGGTATCATCAAATCTTCCATGCAGGCTTTGCGAGGGGCTCCAGAGGGGTGGTGATTTTGGTTCATCGTAGGGTCCCATATATACATGCGCAGCAGTGGATTGACCCTCAGGGCCGGTATCTGTTTATTCGGGGCACGGTTGGGGAGGTCCCACTGGTTTTGGGTTGTGTGTATGCCCCCCCCTGCAGTGGTCTCTTGTTGAGAGGCTACTGGCCCTTTGGGGGGATATGCCAGACGTGCTCTCGGTAGTAGGTGGGGACTGGAACGATGTAATGGATTTGGCTAGGGATAGGAGTTGGGGGGAGGATGGTCCGAGAAGGGGTGGCCCCACGAAACTAAGTTCCTGTCATGATTCGAGGTCGCCGGCACCAGCTCGCGAAGAAACCAGGAAGAACTACATTCCCAAGAGGCGCGGCAGCCACGTGCGATCACGTAACGTCCCAGCAACGAATAAAAACCCGAAGCCACCCCGGGGGCGTTGCCTATGATTCTCGTAATCCTCGCATCGGCTCTACAGCAACCATCAGTGCGGTTTCCAGCCCGCTATCTACCTCGGAGCGTCGGAGCATCCAGCCGGCCTGCCAAGAGTTCCTGCCTACCCTCGCCGTCACTGCTGCCGGTGCTGTACCTGCTCGGTGAGTGACTCGACGCTCCTCGTCTTCCTCGCTGCCCCTGTATTCCCGGACCAACGGTCAAACAGAGCCCTCTTGGTCGCTTTCCCTCTGCGAGCCTCGAGGTGCCCTTCTTCACTCCAAACGCCCACGGATTTCCGGGCAGTCAACACCCCGGTGCGCGCTCCTCTGCTCACGCCGGATCATAGAGCAAGGAGTAGAAGCGCGAGCACCTCACGGGTGGAAGCTCCATGAGACCTCTTCAGCCTTCTGTTCGCTTCTCCCCAGACTGTCGGGTAGAAACAGAGCAGAACGCCTCATCGGTTCTCAACCGAACCTCCGTGGGGGAGAGAACCTTGCCCGCTTGGCGCTCCTCCGCCCCTGGATTTCCGGGCGTAGAAGTGGCAGCGCCAGCCAACCTTATTCCTCACTTTCGTGGTGACCTCCTCATTATCCTTGCTTTCCCGTGAAGTTAACGGGACGGCTCCCAGGAGGGGTCACCTGGGTGAAGGCACCACCCCTCTGATCCGAGATCCCACGACACAGAGAGACAGGAACACCAGGTACCAGGGAACACCCTCCACAAGGGTCGGGTTTAGTGGGAGGGGTGTAGTTGACCTAGATCCTTTTCTGACCCTCTGCTTCTTTCCTTCTAGGTCTCTCTCCCAGCTGTTCCTATCCCTCCTTCCCTCGCTCACCCGTCTCCCGAGTCCGCATGTACAGTACATTTCCCGGACTGGGGACGGATGAGAGGGGGACCCAAACCTAGCATCAGTGTCATCCTGAGGAGAAGACCAAAGGAGACCGTGGCAGTTCCCTGGTGGATAGCCTGGATTGGATCGATGTCTGGCAGCAGGCTCATGGAGATGAGCGGGTGTACACATATCTTTCAGCGGTCCACAACACCTTCTCCAGGCTTGACCATATATTTATTCCTCGGGCAAGGGCTAGTAGAGTGGTGTTGGCGGAGATCCTGCCCTGTGGCCTCTCCGATCCCTCCCCGGTGTGCCTCGAGTTGTCTATGGGCCGGGGGCGACAGCCCTTTCGGTAGCGCCGCTCGCCATGGCAGAATGCAGACTACAATACGCACATGAGGGAGGCCATTGCTCACTACTTCACCTCAAACGAGGGATCGGTGTCCAGTGTTGGGTCTTTGTGGGAGGCCCTGAAGCCCACTTTACGAGGTGTGGATATATCTTGGTGCTCAGCGGCTCGTAGTAAGCGCAGGGAGGAGATGACGCGGGCGGAGGCCTCCGTTGAGGCACTCGAAGGACGGGCCCGGGAGGAAGGGGGAGGGCAGTTGGTGAGGCAATTACTCCAGTCCCAACAGTCCTGTGCAGCCATTCTAATGGACGAAGCCCGTCAGACATGGCTGGCGACGCGTAGCAGAATATATCAGTGGGGGGGACAAGTCCGGAAAGATGATCCATAGGCTTTGCCAGTGTGCCTTCCATGCCCAGGCCCTCCCGGGCCTATTAGATGACAGAGGGGTACCGATCACCAATCCACTACTCATAGCCGACAGTTTTGCTGCCTATTATGCAGACCTCTATACCCCCCCGGGAATGCCTATCAGCGGCCACCGTAGATAAATTCTTAGCGGATCTACCGCCTAAAGCGGTGTCTGATGAAGTGCGAGACCGATTGGAACTTCCATTAACGGAGGAGGAGCTCGGCGCGGCCTTGGGAGAGCTCAACTCTGGAAAGGCACCAGGGCCCAATGGGTTCCCGAGTGAATTATTCAATCGCTATAATACGCAATCGGCCCCATATTATCGGGCGGTGGGGGAGGAGGCCAGGAAGAAGGGTATGCTCCCCCCAGATTGGAGGCACGCAGAGGTGGTAGTGTTTCTTAAACCAGGCCGGCCCCCGGATCAACGGGCCTCGTATCGCCCTATCTCCCTCCTCAACGTGGAGGCTAAGATCCTGGCAAAGACATTGGCTAATCGCCTTCTGCCACACATATCGGCTCTTATACACCCTGATCAGGCTGGGTTCATGCCCGGGAGGGCCACCAGACACATCATACGGCGGGCACACGTAGCGGTGGCGGCTGTTCGACAAACAGGGGAACAGGCGGCGCTCCTGTTAGCAGACATGGACAGGGCATTTGACTCTGAGCTGGGTATACCTGTTTGCATTACTACGTAGACTTAACCTGGGCCCGCGCTTCCTTTCCTATCTTACGCTCCTATATACAGATCTGACGGCGACGGTGCGGATGGCTGCGGCGGCCTCTACCATCTTTCCGATTCAGCGGGGTACATGGTAGGGATGTCCCCTATCCCCATACTTGTTCGCACTAGCTATGGAGCCGTTGGTGGCGTGGGTACGTATGGATGCACAGGTCCGAGGCTTTGAGTGGTCCCCGGAGGTATCTCACAGGATAGCATTGTATTTGAGTGGTCCCCGGAGGTATCTGACAGGATAGCATTGTATGTGGACGATGTCCTATTTTTCCTTACGGAGCTGGACACATCAGGGCCGCGGCTCCTGCGGATCCTGCAGATCTTTGGGGAGATGTCAGGACTCTTTATGAATCCTAGCAAATCTACACTGTGGGTTCTAGGGGACCGTTCGAGGCACGGCGCGTGTGCGAGCGCTATTCAGTTGGCTGCTGGTGGGTTGATATACTTGGGGGTGTTCCTTTCGGAGGTACAGGCTATTTTGTGGGAGCGCAATATGGCACCGGTCTGGGAGAGGGTCCGCACGGATCTCAAGACCTGGTCACGTATGCCACTGACGCTGTATGGCAGGTCGGCAATATTTAAGATGGTAGCGCTGCCTAGGCTACTCTATCAGTTGCAAAATCACCCATATCCGATCCCGCCTCGATGGTTCCGGTTGGTGAATTCTGTATTGGGGCAGTTTCTGTGGGAAGGAGGCAACGTACGTGTGGCCCTCAGAACATGTTTTCTATCCTCTTATTGCGGAGAAATTGCGTCCTCAGATGTCCAGTCTTACTATCAGGCCTCGCATCTCCTTGTCCTCAACGAATGGTGGTATGGCGATAGGAGGGATCCGGCGTATGCATTGGAGTGGCTGCTTATGGGGTCTAACGCACTGCACACGATTCTATACTCGGCGCCTTTGCGCGGCGCCTTTGCGCGGCGCCATGCCGTCGGCCACGCGGGTGGTTTTCTTGATATGGCGGCAAGCTTCTGATGGATACATCTGCCAGTGGATTCCTCACCTTGTGAATATCCCCTGCGCCAGCAACATTCGGAAACTTTTGTAGCAGTCCACGCCGATGGGGTCGAAGATGACGTCACAGAGACACGACTCCGCTCGCGACTCCACTGACGTCACCGGCTCCATAAGAAGACCTCCTCGGCGTGATGACGTCAGTTCCCTTTTTTCCGCGCCGACGACGCCAACGGATTTCGGGAATCGTTACTGGTAGCTTTACCTGTTACTTTGTGTTTATTTCGAAGTTTCTCTGTCTTTCTTCGAGAATGTCGGCAAGGAAGTCTGGTTTCAAGCCTTGCCATGAATGTGGCAAACACATGTCCATCACTGACCCGCATGACGACTGCGTTTGGTGTTTGTCATCGGACCACGATGTTGAAGGATGTTCGTGTTGCAGGAAGATGAGCTCAAAGGCTCTTAAGGAAAGAGAGGCAAAGCTCTTTATCGCCCGGATGAAGAGAAAGGAGAAAAGAGGTAGAAGAAGATCCAGGTCGAGGTCGAGGTCGGCTTCCAAGTCGACTTCGGGGCATGCTTCAAAGAGCAAGAAGCATAAGAAGAAAAGGAGGCATTCGTCTCATCACAAGGCCTCGACGTCGAAGTCTAAATCACCTGCTCGGCGTCGAAGGGAGTCAGTGCCTCCTTCTCCTGTTCCGGCTTCGCCTCCCGTTCCATCTTCTCCTGTGTTTTCTCCGGCTCCGGCTGATTCGCCGGTGCCGGCGTCCTCTCCGGCGCCGATGGCTTCTCCAGGTCCTGCAGGTCCTTCGGCTCCGTCTCCGACTCCGGCCCAGGATGAGGATGATCAGGCTCCGGGTGAGTCTGTGACGCCGCAAGTTCCACCGTCGGCGCCGGCAGGCCCGAGTCCGGTGTTACCTGACCAGTATCCGGCTTTCCCTAATCCAGGTCAGGACCCCTCGCAGTATCTCAATGCGATGTATGGGGTGTTCTCACGGGCCATGTATTCCTCTGGTGCACCTATGGGTCCGATGGGTCCGATGGCTTTTAATCTGGGAGTGCCGCAGGTTTATCCTCAAGCACCGTTTATGCCTTTCTTCCCAGCGACGCCGTCTTGGCAGATGCCGGCGCCGAAAACATCGACGCCGCTTCCCTCTTCACCGGCGCCGACTCGACCTCGTTCGACGCCGGCTGCTCCAGCTGATCCGCGTTCGACGCCTCTGCCGGCGCCGTCGGATTCGATCACGGCGCCGCCGACGCCGCAGGTGCGGATCCGTTCCAGGAGGGAGGCGCAGAGAGTGCTGGAGGAGAGGAGCTATCTTATGGATGAGGCTGAAGAGGGAGAATTGGTCGAATCCGATGAGGTGTTTGACGAGTTGAAGGAGGCAAGTGGGTTGGATTTGTCTCCGGAGTGGGAGATCACTCCTCCTTCAGATGAACCTTCTAAAGACGCGGCTCCTTATCATGCTGTAATCAGAAAGGCTGCAGAGTTGTTGGACCTTCAATTGCCATCTGTTGAGTTCAAGTCCAATATCTTGACTGAGGTGTTGCACTCTCCAACTGCGGTGTCAGAGCCGCTGTTGCCTTTTAATGAAGCGATATTGGAGCCTGTGTTGGATGTGTGGCGCCATGCCGTCGGCCACGCGGGTGGTTTTCTTGATATGGCGGCAAGCGTTGCGTCGTATGGGTTGGTGGAATGTCTTGACTGGGGAGACCCCTCTCTGGAACAATGGGCGCTTCCCAGAACTGGTGGCTCTAAGGGGCTTCCGCGGTTGGGATGATATTGGCATTTCGACTTTGGGGGACGTTATGAATGGCACGACGCTTAAGTCATTCCAGAACCTACAAAGGGAATTTTCTATGCCCCAATCACAGTTCTATAGATATCTCCAGTTTCGCCATGCACTGTCCCCTAGTCTGGAGGGCCTGACATCCCTCCCCGAGTTTAGTCCTTTGGAAGCGAGAGTCTTCATGGGGGATTTAGAGACCAAGAAGATCTCCAGGATTTATCAGGCCCTCGTTATCCATTTTTCTATGAAGCTTCAGAAGCTGCGGGAAGATTGGGAGACAGACGTTGGTGCATTAGATGAGGAGGACTGGCGGGAAGCCCTGGCGGCCCCTAGAGAAGCGGCTATAGCAATGCGCCTGCGCCTTATACAACTCAAATATCTGCATAGGGTCTACTTCACTCGGGCCAGGCTGTATCGAGCGGGCATGATTGCTGCTCCGGATTGCCTTAGATGTGGCTGGGAAGAAGGCACATTTATACACACTACTTGGCATTGCCTCTCCGTGGACTGGTTTTGGAGGGGGGGGGTTTGCCTGTCTGTCGGAGGTTCTGGGTTGGGAACTCCCGCGAACGCCACGGCTGGCAATGCTGCATGTCATGGAGGGCATTGGGGGTAATGTTTATAAGCAACATTTTTTGCGACTGGGCCTTACATTAGCAAAGCGGGATATCGCCAGGGCATGGAAGGCGCCTCGGGCCCCTTCGGTGGCTGCATGGAAAAACGGCCTAGATTTCAGTATGGGTCTGGAACAGCCCATATTTGTGGCCAGGGGATGCCCACACAAGCATTATAAAATATGGAAACGATGGGCGGATTACCAGGGGATGTGGCTGGAGCGGCCGGTGGAGGTGGAGGATCGTCCCTGGGGATAATTCATGAGACCTGTCAGGTTGGGGGGGCGCCGGACAGGGGGGGAATAAGGGGGGTCATGTATTATTGTGCTACGACTGGGTTGCAGGATATTAAAACAGAGGTTGGGACCATATGGACATGGTGCGACGCAGGGGAAAGGGTGGGGAGAGTTGGGGGGGGGTTAGTAGTATTTTATTGTGTCTTTTTACTACATTGTTGGATGGCATACATAAAAGTAGATTGCTTTTGCAACATGATGCTATATGACTACGTCGACGACTCTGATATGCAGGGTGCTGTGATATATATGCAATCGACAAATAAAATATGTTTTTAAAAAAAAAACAATATGGTCTACCCAATTTTAGATGCTAACAGGTTGGCTTTTGATATTGATTTACCAAGGTCTGCAGTATATAAATTAAAAAGTAGAGGCGCCAATACGCAGCCTGGTTTCAGCCCTCGGTCTGTGTACACCTTCTTTGTTGTTGCGTTCCGGGTTAGTTTGACACATACCCAAGTTCTGGTAGAGAGGGTGATAATAGCGTTCAGCAGCGTAGTTGGAATTCCCCAGTTTTGTAGTAAATTCCTATTAACACAGTCGAACGCAGCAGAATAGTCTATGAAGCACGCAAAAAAGAGGGCTCTGTTTTTCTTGGGGGGGGCTGTTCAACCAGGTAAGCTAGGGCTAGAATGTTGTCCAATGTTGAGTCACCGACCCTAAAGCCTGATTGATATGCTGGTAGTTTTCCATCCTCATTAGCCCAGCTTTGTGGTTATTGTAAAAGAAGGCTTGCGTATGCCTTTGCCTCAATATCCAGAAGGGCTATCATACTGTAGTTGGTTGGGTCTGCACTGTCTCCTTTTTTGTGAATCGGTTGTGCTAGGGAACCTTTCCAGTCTTCTGGGATTGTTGCGTTGGTCATGCAAAACTGGTATAACGAGGTAAGTATAGTTGCCCAGAACTCGTTGTCCTCTTTGAACAGGTGACCAGGTAGGCCATTAGTGCCCGGGGCTCCGTTACTTCTGATGTTCTTTGATGTTGTTAGCACACAGTTGTGCACATCCAAAGGTTCGGTTGTTTCTTCAGTTGTTATTTGGTTTTCCTCGATTTTTTTCTAGTGATGTTATGCTGGCTGGTACGTGTAGACAATCATTGATAGTCTGGAAGGGTGCTGGAGATAGACTTGCAGTACAGTGTTTTCACATGGCTGATCCATGTGTGGCTTGGAACTCATATTTTGCCGGTCGTGGCGATTCCCAGACAGCATGTTAATATATTGCCAAAATTCTTCTTGTCTACTTGAGATTAGAAGACTGTAGATATGCAGCCATTGGGAATCTTCTTGTTGGCTTTTAAAATTCCACACTCTAGACTGTATTATTCTTAGATTTTCACTAAGTTAAAACTATTTGAAGATGCTCCAAAATGTAAGACAGAAAGTTGAACGGGATTGGTTACTTGTAAGGAAAGTGAACTTGCTGCACATGTGCACAGTAACAGGAAACCAAATTAAATGTACTTGATTTTGTATTTGCTACTTAAGACCCAGTGTGCATTTTAAAGACTTCAAAGCTACCACAGCTTGTTGAGTGCCCAGTGTCCTTCACTTTTACGAGCCACCAGAGGGCACTGAGGGGAAACTCCAGGCTTCCAGTAAATGGAGAAAGAATGAGCAATATTTCTGGTCAGGGAAGATAAGTTCTTTACAAAACGAATATTAGAAAAACAGAAAATAGTGTTTCAGTGTGGCTAGCTGTGCTCCTCATGACATCGTTCCTTTATTAATGAGGAGGGAAGCAATAGAAATAAAATTAATTATCATCAAACTTCTACTTTTTTGGTCAGATTACGACTGGCAGGCTCCTCCAGGGTTCCTCTTATCTGCTTTAGTTGGATTTGCGACACGTGCCGCTCCTCGTCAGGAGCTGGGTGAATAGGGCTGGGAGCTGATGCTTTTGACTCACTTCTATCCTGCATTCTGATAGGTCATGGGGTGAGTGTGGTAAAAACAGATCACCACAGGGCGTGGTTGAGGCAGCCAAGATGGCGACCACAACTTAAAGTTGCACCCTGTCCCCCTCTGCTCATCTTGCTCCATCCGTGGCCTGGCAGCCTACTACAAGCCTTCCACATAAGTGGAAGAGGAGCTGGGCAACGACCTAGGAGGCCTGGGAAACTGGCCACAAAAGTGGTGCGAGGTGGGCCTCCATGGAATACCATGCCTCAGCGAGGCCTAAAAGTGATTCGGTGCCGGCAACTAACTGTGTGCCAGTGGGGGGGGTGGGTCTCTCCACATTCTGCTATTTGCTGTGTCTGCCTGGCGAGAGAGGTGAACGATGACCCGCGGCGGACGAAAGGATGTCAGGCCCTGACACTGCACAGGCCTTGTGGCCGCAGCCTCATCGTCCCTTGGACTCCGGCAACAGCCCGACGCGGGGCATATTGGACCTGGAGCAGGCCCTCCCCTTTCTTAGTGCTCCCACGGGGGCAGGCAGCACAGTGGACTTTGCAGGCTCACTTGAGGACCAGATGTTTGACCTGGCCTGCCCTCCTACTGAGTATAGCCCAGCCACACGGTCCGCTCCCACTTTTCCCCCCTAACCCCAGAGATGCACGGGTCCCACCTGGCATGAGTAGAGCGCACCGGAGACTAGTCGCAGCAGGCACTGGCCAAGTGAAGTGCTTATGGGGATTGATCTCCCCAAAGGTGAGGCTCTGTGGCTGCAGGGTGACCCCCTCCCCCTATGTGACCCCTTCTGGCACAGACTGTTGCGAGGATTCCCCATTAAATGCTCCAGTGCACTGTCTGAGGCCTTAGTAGCCGGGAGTGGGACACCCCGAGATCCTCCCCCTTCCTGAACTGTGACTTGGAGGACACTGCTGCTCTGGATGCTCGTTCTGCCTTCGGGTAAGCGGACCACGACCTTGAAGGAGACAGGTATCCCGACCCCCTGCTGTCACCGCCTACAGCATCTGGACATGCATTGCTATGGAGCAAGACAAGCCCTGCCTCTAGTGTCCAACCAAACCAAGATGGCCCAATTTAACTCGCCGCCCTCGATGGCCGCTGATCCCCTGATGCTCCTCCAGGGTGCTGTAGCCCACTGTGCAACCTGACCATACCACCATACTGCAGGTGATCCAAGAGTCCCGTGAGGCAGTGAGTCCCGTGAGGCAGTAGAAGCCAAGCTTGGTGAGGTGCAGGTGGATGTATCCTTGCTGCGCCAAGATCTCTGAAATGTCATTGCTCGAGTGACCAAGGCTGAAACCCGGGTCTCCTCAGTAGAAGATGACCTAGCCACACTGAAGCTGCAAGTTTCCTAATTGGGTGGCACAACTGGAGGAACGAGCCGAAGATGCCGAAAAACAGCTCGGCAGGAACAAGCTCTGCTTCATTGGTTTCCCTGACGGGAATGGAACCTTTGACGTAGAATGCTTTCTAGAGACATGACTGAGGTCCTGGACCCCCACGGACAAGCAATCACCCTGGTTTGTGCTGTAGCTGGCCCATCATTCCCTGGCTGGCTGCCCTCCTCCGGTGGCACCTGCCTGCTCGCTAATTGCATGGTTCCTCAATAATTGCGACCAAAATGCAATCCTCCAGGAGGCTAGGGGTCACCTGGAGCTCCACTTTCAAAACTCAAAGATCATGATTTTTCCAGATTACACAAGAGTGATTCAACAACGTAGACACTCCTTCGAGGGGGTCAAGCAAAAGCTCTGTGCCCATGGCCTACAGTACATGCTTATGTTCCTGGCAATGTTGAAAGTTATCTCCAAGTCCAATACCTACTTCTTTGAGACTCCTAATTAGGCATGGAAGTGGGCAAAAGAACAGAGAGTGCTCCAACTAACAGAAGGTCTGGTCAGAGTGCCCTCCATCCGGAGGATGCTGACCCCGTCTCCCTTCTAAACTACATAGAAGGAGATGGGCCCGATCCCGTTGGGCTCACTGGTTCCCCCGGGCCCGATGTGAGTCCCCTGGCTCAGTCTGGGAGGATGAGCTACAGGTAGAAGGTGAGTGAGATGATGCCCTAACGTACACTCTAGACCTCTTCCGATCACAGAGTGGTGACTTAGGTTCCCCTACTTGAGTGACCCGACAGGTCTCATGACCCATTATGAGACAGTCCTTTGTACTGATGTGGTTGAGGTTTCCTTTCTTATTGTTCTTCTCTTCTGGGTATGAATGTGGTCGTACTGGGGGCGATGTTGGCCTTGCTGAACCTTAAAGCGCACTCACAACTGTATACGCGGTCAGACACTGAGATCCTACTGAGTGGGGGCTCCCCTCCCTAGGGGCTGCTGGTCTCAACAGTTGTTACTATGCAGCATGTTTAGGGTGACAGATGCTTCTGGGGTAGACGTATGTGGGGAGGCATTACGAGGGATTGGGTTGCTTTACTGTTTTCTTTCTTGTTTCTGTTTGTATTTCCATGTCCAGTCACACCTCACACAGGCACTTTTTCTCCCACACCACTCATCAAAAGTACGGGGCAGTGCTTTCAGCCTCCTCCCTCTCGGGGCACCACCACTCCCAACTCCACAATGTTTTGGAACGGGGGCCTCATGCCCTCACCCACTACTCTTCCTTACCATTGATGCCGATTAAGGTACTCTCTTGGAATGTAAAGAAATAGCCCCCTGGACCGTATCAAGAGGCCTGCCGGCCGTCCTTAGGTACGTGAAATGCTTCCAGACAGCGGTGGTTCTCCTCCAGTAAACTCATTTGATGGGTATGCACTGCCCCCTTCTAGGGCGCTTCAAATAGAACCGGGTCTACCATGGGGGGTTCTCCCAAGGCTCTTGAGGAGTTGCCATCCTGCTACATGAGGGGTTCCCATCCCTGGTCTCTGCTCACGTGTTAATGCCAACGGCCGTTACATGGGTGTGGAGGGCAGGTTTGACGGTAGACACTATAACTTCCTCTCTGTTTCTGTCCCACACCCCCAGCTCCACCCCACACTTCAACCACTTAGATCACTTCTCGCGACTCTCCCTCAGGAGTTCATGTTGGTGGCATGTGACGTCAACGCCGTTCCTGATCCCGTAATGGATGCATCTGGCCCTCCCCGGCTATGGCATCAGATGCGCAATGAACAGCTTCTAGACTGGACTGACTTGTTGGGGATTTGCAATGGGTGGCGTACAAGACACCCCAAGGCTGCATCTACACTCATAAGACTGTCTCGCATTCACCTGGTGTGGCTCCCATCATCTAACGTCCTTCAGATCTCAGAAGTTGAGGCCCAGGGTATTTCGGACCACTCCAGCTCAGCAACCCCGAGGTGGTTCTTCACCCCATGTGGCAAATTATCGCCTTACTTTTTAAACATCAGGAATGTTTGGACTTCATTGAGACAGAGATCCGCTCCTACTTTGAAGTGAATCACAGCACTGGGCCCTCTCCGGGGATGCTCTCGGTAGCTAGCAAACCCACCATCAGAGGGTTAACTAAGAACTATGTCTGGGACAAAGAAAGGCAGAAGTTTTCATAAGTAATGGCTCTTGAAAGCTATTATTCTCGCCCTAGAGGGAAAGATGCAATGGCAGCCCTCACCCGAAATAAAGCAGCAGCTTGTCTGTGCAAGGTCCCGCCTTTGCAAAATTCCGTTAGAAGAGGCCTGGCAATGCTGGAGAGCTTCAACACAGCTGGTTTATGAACATGAGGCCAAGTCGGGGAAACCACCGAGGGCCACCAGGAACATTGCATCTAGCGTGGCCAGGGGTCACGTACACATGCAAGCACCCTAGGTGGCCCAGCTGTCTACGGATTATTAGGGCACTTTGTACACAGCAGTCCCCCGTCCCCACTGGGAGAGGATTCAACCGATTCTCCCGGATATCCCATTGCCTTCGATCTCCCTCGCGAAGGACTTATACTAGCCGATCATACTAGAGGAGATAGGAGAGGCACTTTTGGCCATGGACCCTGGGGAAATTCCATGTCCAGATGGCTTCCCGATGGAATACCTTTGTAGATTCTGGTCTCTCATCTTCTCCATCTGCTGGCATACTACACCAAAGCAGCGAAAAAGGGGCATTTCTGGTGGGGCTAGACACAGCAACGATAATTGTGCTCCCAAATCCGGGCCAACCGGCAGACTGTTGTCCTTCATAACCGGCCTATCTCATTTACAAATACCGACATTAAGGTATTTGCCAAAGTGTTGACCAATCACCTTTCCCATACTCTATCCTACTTGATTTACTCCGACCAATGCGGCTTTATGCCCACCTGGAGTACCCAACCTTGTATCCAGCGAGTCGAGGAGGCCCTTTCCGACACCCACTGTCTCCAGGACCCCGCTGCCTTACTCCATGTGGATTTTGAAAAGGCATTCAGCACCGTTGACTGGGCATAACTGGTCATTGTGCTGTAGAGAGCTACGTTTGGCCCTCATTTCCGTGCCCTTGTTTGACTTCTTTATGCCAACCTCACCGCTCAGGTCTGGGTGAACGATATGCTGTCCCCGCCTTTCCCGATTCGCAGAGTTACCCGCCAAGGTTGCTCTCTTTCTCCTCTTTTGTTAGCCTTGGCGGTTGAGCCCCTGGCACGCCTCATCCGCTGTGATGCTCGTATTCAGGGGTGGTCCTGGGGTGGGGGGGCAGAGGAACGCATTGCATTTTACACCAATGATATCTTGGTGTTTCTGGCCAATCCACAGGCTTTGGGCTTCCACTGTATAGTATCCTGCAATTGTTTGGAGAGGCTTTTGTTCCCTCACCCTATTTATGAAGCTGGTTCCAAACCCTGATTTAAAAGGCCAACATGCTCCTCTGGGCTGGAGGACACCGGCGAATGACCTTCGCCAACTGCCGTCACTGCCCCTATGATGGGGGAATGAGCAAGGCAGACCTTTACTGTTACTATTTGGCCTCTCTGTTGGTCGCTCTAAATGACTGGCTCACTGAAGGATGGGATGGCCCGTCCTATTGGATATACTTTTGTTGGGATGATGACACTTGTGGCAAAACAGGACATAGCCCGTCACTGGAAATTCCAGTCTTCCCCCTCATTGGCGAAGTGGAGGAAGAGGTGAACTGGTGTGCTCATCAGGAGCGCCATATATACAAGGCTAAAGGTTGCCCTCACAAGCATGAAAGTATTTTGGGACAGATGATGGGCCTACTATGGACTGGATGTGGGTATTAATTAACTGTAATAATGCTATGTCTTTAATGTGTTGATTGGTGGATAACCAACATTTTTGTGTTGTTGTTGAAAAATAAATAAAAATTGGTTTAAAAAAAAAAATACATGTCACCATCGAGCAGGCTCATATCTTTGACATGCTTGAACTGCGCAGGGCATGCGCAAGCACAATCATGGATTATGAATATGTGAAGAGGGCTAAATTTGGTTTGATTTTGGTTTTGTATAGCGCTCGAATGCCCGGAGGCGTCTTGGTGCTGCTGTTGACAAGTGCGTTGCTGCATGGAAAATAATTACTACTGATTAATGGCATGTAAACAGCCATGTTTTTATTTGCTTCTGAAAAATCAGGCAGTCTGAACATTTCTTTATCGCCAGGGGTAGGCCGTTCTATAGTGTAGCTGCCTTCAGTTGAAAGCTCCTACCACCCAAGGCAGTACGCTTTGCTCTGGAGTGGGACGGCATTGCATCTGAGGATCTGAGCTTTCTGGAAAATAGCTTGGATCTAAATTATGCAGTGCTTTAAAGGTTATGCATAATGTTTTAAATTCTAGACGTTTTGCTATGGGTAGCCAGTGCAGATTGACCAGTGATTAGTTTGCTGACTCATGTTTGGGAATGCTGGCAAGAAGTCGGGCTGACGCATTTTGTAGAGTTTGGAGTTTTGGTAAAGGCTTTTTTCGGATACCAATAAAAAGAGAATTTCCATAGACCTGTTTTTTGAAGTCCGTTCGGAATAAATGGACACATTTTCTTTATTAGTTTTAGTATGTAAAATACAGAAGAAGAGAGTGCTTTTACTTGGTGGTCAAAGTGGAGCTTATCATCAATGATAACTCCCAGGTTCTTTCCTTTCTGAACTGGCATTGAAAACCACCCTTCACACATACTTATTCCATAAGGATGCCGGATGCCTCCTACCCTGTACGGTTTGTACTCTGTGCTGTCTGCACACAGCTCTCAGAAATGCAAAACAGACAAACTGAAATAATTATCAGTCTGTTTACCTTTCTGTCGCTTAAAACTGCAAACTGCAGCCTTTCTCCCTACCTCTCTCTCTGCTGCTGGGGCATAGTTTTAGCACCACATAGTTGTAGCTGCCTCCAAAAGGTTTATTTAATGTTACCTGGTGAGAGATAGTTCGCTACACCAAGCCCTTGCAGTAATTTTGGACAAGATTATCAAAAATGTTCACAGGAGCCGCTGAAGGAAAACCAGGAACTTGCATTATTCTCCACATGAGGGTCTCATTTGGGAGAGACTTGCTGCGGAGTTAGGAATACTTCTCATGCTTATTAAAGCCGATTGTAAGGTATCTGATTTTTTGAGTTAGAGTACTGTTGCTTCTACAATTCCGGATGCTTCTGGTCAATAACGACAATGGAAATGCTGATCTATTTTCAGCAATATAAAATCTTCATCAACTCACTCTCAAAGTGAGTACACCTATTGGACTCCAAAGAAGTCGGCAAATCGAATCTAGGGATCAATTCCCTCAAGAGTGTGACTAGAGTCCGACAGTCCTTTCTCCTAGTTGGATAAGGCTTCCAGCCCTTTAGAAAAGATACAGACAATCCATAAGATGTAACAAAACTCATGGCATTTAGGCATCTCAACATAACTATTTGAAGCAGTGCTTAATTTGTAAAACAATAAGTGCCGTGGCTCAAAGCTCCCCTCAAAAGCTCACCTCCGGCGCCGCCGAATGCAGGGCCAACACCCACGTCAGCCACCACCAAATGCTCCCTGTCTCCCCACTCTATCCCTGCAGGCTCCGTTCCAAAACTGCCCTCTACACCCACCAGTTCCTCTCCTCCTCCCTCCTTACACCCCTCTCACTCACTATGTCCCAGTCCCCAAAAAAACGAGCACCGGTGGCCACCACCCACAACCACCAACCCAAACCAAGTACTGTAAATGGGATTCTCGATGACAGTGCGGGACTCCACCCCTGCTCTCCCTGCCTTGCTGCTCCCGCAAAAGCAAGCAGCCTTCAACACAAACACAATCAGTGAAAATCCAGTGCGGCGAGAAAACCCCCAAACCAATGCTGCCTCTCAAAAATCACACAAACAGCAACTGCCACACTCCAGTCTAAGCACCATGCAGCCACATAGATCCCAGGTAAAGGCCTCCCCCGCCGGTCCAAAGCCACCCGGGTAAGGGACTTTGTCCTCAGGCTCCAGTGCACTGCACGGAATTGGGGAAATGAAGAACCTCCATGACTCATCCATCCCTCGATTTGCAGCTTGTGTGAAATAATTAATCCACCACGGCCACAGGAAACCCCGTGGAGAGACAACGTGCCAGTCTAGAGAACCACACTGCCAGAAGCATACCGCTGAGAAACTCCGGTACAAGGGACCGACTTGCCCCAAATCTGGCTCTCATTCAAAACTGGCAACCCAGGGGGTTGCAAATACGAAGCATGCATCACCTGCACAATGTTCCTCCCTCTGCATCTGATGATGAATGGAGCAAACCAAACACTCACCCCGTCAATCCCCCAGACGTTCAGTAACCAATAGGGAGCTGCTGAAGGCCAGCCCACGCAACAGGTAACAGGCATGATGACTCCAGCCCTCCCCAATCCCCATTTCCTCAAGAAGCTCTCCATCCCGTTTTGAGGGATGGGGAAGAGTTATCAACTGCAGAAACAAAGACGGCTCCTGGAGAGCCCACCTGCCTTCCCCATTCCTAGTGAAAGCCTGAAACCGGTCACCAGCCAGCAAGGAGTGCACGCGTCAACGAATGGGTGGGAACAAGAGGCCGAGTCGCACAGACGACGTGGGAAAATCACAGCTGCCCAGCCCTGTGCATACACCCCTAAAAATCACATTCACCACCACTGCCTCGCAAACGAAATCCATAGCCCCAGCCGTGCCGGTGCTGAGCACCGGAAACCACCGGCACAAATTAAGCACTTATTTGAAGTCTACTAAGTGGACGCCCAGATTGACCAATGTCACTGCAGTCTTTATACAAATGTTTGCTTGCAGTACCACAACCCTGACGAAAATCTTCAGCTGAAGTTCTGAAATGAAGATTAAACCAGAACTTTTTTAAAGCGCGAGTCTTGCCATCACGCCCAATATGTGTTGGACCATGCATGTGTTTTACCATATGCAATCCGGAAATACAAATTTACTATCAGGCGATCTACATAAATCATTGTCATCCACAGTACAAACCGCTGAAACCTATCTTTTCATCCTCAGGCACACTTTTTTGCAAGACTTTCAACTCTCCCAATGTTTGCAATGTTTGCACTGTTTTTGCCAAGAAACAATTTACACTCTCTTTTTCTGAGTTACAGACTCCATTTGATTCTAATGTACTGGACATAAGACCACAGTATTTCGCAACTCCATCAATATAACAGTTGCCAAGAGTACCCATGTCATCTCCACATTTATGAGCTGCATATTTCATCACTGCAACTTCCTTAGGCAACTGAAGCACTTAGAGCAAATCCAAAATACTTGGCCCATTTGTTATGGTGTGCCAGTGGATGGCAAGTAGCCCTGTGTGATGATAGTTGGCCAAAATCATGGACCACGGCAAACCTGGCTATCTCTGTAAATTGTAACACTTACATCAATGGTCATACAGCATGCTCTTATTGAAATTAATTCTGCCACTTGTGCAGTGGTCACATTACACAGGTACAGTACTTCAACAATGTATGCAGTTGTTCAAATCGCACATCTTGCTCTCAGAATTTCATGATGGTCTCTCAGATAAGAGCCATCTACAAATGAAATAAATTCAGCCAATTTGAGTGGTACATCTTGAATCTCAGGTTTTGGTTTGATACACAAGTCTGTTGCATTGATACCGTCACAATCACAATCATTGTCTCCATCATCAGAATCTTCCCCATCAGACATTGACTAGAATGTGAGGGATTCAGGGTATTGGAACGTTTTGATTGAAAAGTTTTGAACTGCAAGAATGGTTTGCTCATATTTAGTTAAATGCAGAGTTTGGGTACGGTTCAGCAAAACCTCAACTGAATGTGGGACTAACACAATAGGTTCATCACCCACAACAATCCCTTCACTCTGCTCAATGGCAAGACACTTCACTGGAGTGCTTTTAATGCAGCCCGAAAGTATGGTAGCTATTGGATCGAATATAGCTGAGAAATAAGCCAGTGCTTCTCCATATTGCCGAGTAAGTACTAAAGATGAGCTCCCTTCTCTCTCATGTTAGAATCAGTAAAATGTTTTTTGTCGTAATTAGGCATTCCAAGAGCGGGTGCAATATAGAGGCTTTGTCTAAGCCACAGGAAAGCATTCATGCATTCATCATCTAGTTGTATTGGATCCCTTACATCACTGTGAATAAGCCGTTGTAAAGGCTTTGCAATTAGGAAAAAGTTTGGAATCCACTAACAACAGTAGTTAACCATTCCCAAAAACATCTGCACATCTTTCTGTGTTGTTGGTAGTTTCATTTTCAGCATAGCAGCAATGTGTTCTGTGGACACCTTTCTCACTCTTTCCTCAATTTTATGACGCAAGCAATCAACTTCTTTCTGACAAAATTGTAATTTTGTTGGGGACACTTTATGGCCTTTCTCTGCAACATGATTCAGCAGTGCAATCGCATCAAGTTTGCAGTCCTCTGGTTTTTGATGCAACTATCATAATGTCAGTGTACTGCAGAAGCACTGAGTTACAGGGCAAGTGCAGACTCTCTAAATCTTTCTTCAGAATTTGGGAGAAGACACTTGGACTCTCTGTATAGCCCTGTGAAATTCGACACCAGACCATGACTCTATTAAATATATAAATGCAAAGAAATTCTGGCTACACTCCTGATTAGGTAAGGATATAAATGCTTGGCACAAGTTTATAATAGCAAGGACACCACAACATGGGACTACAATATTATAAATGTTGGTCTTGTACTGTTCTCCATTTTCCTCTCTTTTTTGTTAAATTATCATGCTCGGAGAGCTGCAAGTGCCTCCAAGCACTTCTTTTAAAATCCTTTGCTCAACCATTTTCTCAATGAAAGGGGCCTTTGCCTCCACTGCTTCAGGAGTAAGCTTGTACTGAGTAGTATGAGGAAATACTGCATTCAGTTTCACTTTTATCTGCACTGGTTATGCAGGTTTATTACGCAAATACCCTTAACTGTAAAATCACAAAACCTCCTCTTGTACTTTCTGTCTTAAATAAGGAGGCAAGCCCTCTTTTGTGAGAACAGGGAACAAAAAGGTCACAACCCAACAAATTAACTGTGCTTGTGTCAAAAATTATGAACTAGTGATCAATTTCTATAGGTCACATATTTACAGGATATTTGCTAACACCTTTTAAGTGATCTATCTGTTTGATGTTCCTATATCTTGGACTTTTTCCCCCAAGCTGGGTAGGTTGGGAACCTCCATTGGTCAAACTGTGGATACTGGGGGGCCGTTCACCTCACCATCCATATGTAGGCCAATCTCATCTTTCTTTAGGACTGCACCTACCATCCAATCCTCCTCCTCCCTCAGACACCGTCATTGTTCCTACATTTGACTTGGTCCATTGCAGTGTTTATGAACTTCGAAGAAAATTATTATACATTACTGAAGGATTTTGCAGAAAACTAGGATTCTGTTCAAAATTCTGCATTTTATTCTGCATATTATAATTTATTGTTGGGGCTAATACCAAGTTTCCTTTGACTTCACTTTGATTCTGCATATTCTGCATTGTTGTCAGTGGGTACTGGGGAAGCTGACTGAGGCATCCCATTCTGTGCTGTCTGAGTCATGCTCCTTTCCGTTTATGGAACCATTTGCAACTCATTTTCCACTGTTTCTGGATTAAATCTACACTCTCCATTCCAGTGACCTGGCTTCCCGCAAATAGGACAAGACACAATCTCTTTCTCTATGTTACTATTAACATATGGCATGCTTGAGTTAGTGAGAAAATCTCTACCTTTGTCTTGAGGACAACCTTGTGAAAACGTTGTTCCATTTTGTACAAATGAAAAATCATTAATGTGCACACAAGCTCTGTGCATGTCTGAATTCACACCTGAAAAAAACCCAGAATCGGACAAACAACTGTGAACTTTTCCTGACACCTTTCTAGAAATACTTTGTCCGAGCCGCCATTAATTTATCCTTAATCTTCTTCTGCATTTCATCAAAACAATCAGTATTATACTCGGCATATTTTAAAATCTAATCAAGAGATTTTGATTGCCAACTCCTCACACGCTAATGAATATGGGAGCTAATCTCTGTACGTAAACCCGTCAACTCATCTGTAAAGACTATAAATTTGCATTAATCTCTCATAGTATGCATGCCCTGATTCTTCTGGCTCTTCTGTTGCCCTCATAATTTTTGACCAATGTATTTCTTTTTACAACACTTTAGGCTTCAGGTGTTAAATCTCTAATTTAGATGTATCTACCACAGAAGGAGATGGATCATTATTTGTAGAAAGCCTTAGAGGTTCAACCATAAATCTTTAGAAATTATAATTTCAAACAACATATTCAAGTCTATCGAAAGAACCTTTGAAATTCTCTTTACTCCTGTATACCACTTGTCTGGATCTTCTCTGAGCTTTAGCTAATTCTTTGTAAACATCACAAGATCAGACCTTACCCCCAGCAGATGAACATGTCCCCCTCCATGTACTTCTCTCAAAGGATATACTGCAACTACTCCACACTCAGAGTCACTCATGCTTGTTTCTTTTCTGTATCTCGTCACCTTTGGTTTCCCCTTCCATTACCCACTTTTCTCTGTGTATTTTTACATTCTCCAATTAATTTATAAGTCTTACTAATTTATTTACATTCAACCTCAAGATCACATGTTCCATTTCTTGTATTTCACTATCACCCATATCCATTTGATAATTTCTGCACAATTTCTTTTTGCGTGAATCCACACCTAGCTCCCCTGCTAATTCTTTGGGCTTCTCAGATGCTATGCACACATGCCTTGCCCTCTCTTTATTCAAGTATTTCAGTTTGTCTTCACTATAGTTCAGTATTGTATTGTCATGAACAGTACCATTATCAGTTTCTCCAAATTTGATTTTAAGTCTAACAACATTGGATTCTTCTGGTTTTCTCAATGCAGTTACCACTTATGTACTAGGACATGGTCCTGGCAAAACAGGACTCAGTTCTCTGGCTCCTCTCTCCTGTACTTGCGGACTTCGATCATCATTATATGAAGGGGTTTTGAATTCAGTAAATCATCAAAAAATCCACCCTCCTCATCTGCATCACTAAAAAGTGATTCATTCCCTTTATCTTCGCTTTAAATTTCAGTTTTGTTGTCACTCTTTGTTTTCTTTTTATCTGTTTCTTTAAAAATTGCAGGAATCATTCACACACTCACTACCATGTCCTCTCTCCTAGCTTTAATTTGCAGATGCCATTTTGCATACATCCAGTGACTCTCTGCTTTTCTAACCGGAGCCTTCAACATTTTGTTACGATCCTTCTCATTTGTCACAAATCCCATTCATTCACTGCCTCAAACTGTCCAGGTCTAGACTTTTGTTTCAGCTCACACATAACTCTCTTCAGATATTTGTTCTCGCTCCCATTAAAAGTACCATTCAAAGAAAATTGCATATGTTTATCATCTGAAGTCATCTTACACTATTTGAGGAATAGACAAGTATGAAAAACGAAATGTATTAACATTTTGTTGTCAGGTGAACCTGTACAGGTGAAACATTATCTCCTTCACAAACATGAATTTTAAATATCCTCAAAGCAGCACCCATTTTTTCAAGTTAAGTTGAGCAACACAAGCAAATAGCCTATCATAATACAATTTAAAACTGAGACTTGAACAGCAATTCTTCAAATTCAAAACAAAAAAACGTTGTCTGCCTACACGAATACGGAATCAAACTCACTACAAACTAGGGAAAAACTCCAAAACAATTTGCCATCACAGAAGATAAATGTTAGACCGGGGGCAATTTATCTCCGAGTCTGTGTCTATTTCCCGTGCACATAAGGCCCGATTCACAGAACTAACTTAAGACAAAATCCTAAACTTACTACCATTTTGGTATTAACAGAAGTGATGGAGCAAGGTTTCGTATAAAAGAAACTTGCTCGTATGCAATCCTCTCGAATAACCTGTAACATTATAACCAACCTGTTTGTGAGTACTAACTTTGCATCACATTTTACATATTGAAGCTAGGGGAAGCTTTTCTATGTGCTGTACTAATGATTAACCAGAGTGTCCTTAAAATGGCCACCAAAACGCGGGAACTCTTCTGCGCATGCGTCTGCTACATCTACGTAGTATGACGTCTCCTGTAGCTTGGTGGGAAATATTAGCAGCTGCGCAATAGCTTTTAACATGGCTGCTCGAAAACCTCGCATTAACGCACGTGCCGTGCTGAAACTAACCTATGCAAGTTTTTACTAAGCCATTAATGCAAAAGATATATTAAGTAAATGGGGTTGGAGTAGAAGTAAGTGGTATACAGTGAATTCATGTAATTTTGTATTCTAACATGTTCTTCTCTGACTTTATTAATAGTTCATATTTGGGCCTTGGAGGGTGACCAATGTCCCTGTCCCCTTGCAAGAACTACGCATGCTTGATACCTCCTTGTTCGGAGACCAATAGAGACATTGAATGGCTGCCAACCCATGTGCCCAGCAAGGACATGGGAAGATCAACTTCTGACCCTACGAGAGGAAGAAGACGAAACATTGTATTACAGATTTACCGATCCACATATGAAATGCTTGTGGGAATGAAGCTTGTGGGTATTAAAATTAATTAAGGGGCGGAGAATTAGACAATAGAACTAAAGAAAGTTATTGCACTTAGTATGGTGTGATGTCCTCACCCCATTGCCTGGCCCAATCAAATTGAGGGGTGGACATGGTGTAATGCTGGCGTTACACTAGAAGAGGTCACCTTCCCGGTCCTGAACCTGTCCTGAATCTTTGGTACTCTGATGTCTAGTTCCTCACACCATTCTAGGTAAATATAGCTCTGTGGGGTTATGTTACGTATTTGCACTCTATTCTTTCTCTTCTCAGGTACTGTCATCACAAGAATTTAATCAATGTGAATTGAATTATAAGCTAACTGTACTACTTTTACCTGATGGAGGATTGTGGCGTATCTACTTGTATTTTGATTTGCCTCATAAAATTATTAATTCAGATAATTCCTTGAAACTCCTTCTGAGTCTGTGGTTCTTTGAATAAAAGTTAAATGTATTGTTATCACTATTATTATTTCCTCCATATTCTAATCTACTACTAGATCTTTCGACTACGTACATTTACTTAGGAGACGGGATTGGTAAGAATACTGGTGTAAAGGTTCCCTAAGGTAAATCAAAATTGATGTCCAGCGGATATTTGATAGCTCATTGAGTGTATGAATGTATATGGGCCCAAATGAGTGTTGTGTGTATGTACGTGTAGATCTGGTAAACTCCGCTGCATCAGAAGGAACTTACTCATTTTGGTATTCACAGAAGGCACTTACTCATTGATGAGTAAGTGCCTTCTGTAAATACCAAAATGAGTAAGTGCCTCAGAAGGCACTTACCCATTGATGAGTAAGTGTCTTCTGTGAAGGCCAAAATGAGTAAGTGCCTTCTGTGAATACAAAAATGGTAGTAAGTTTAGGATTTTGTCTTAAGTTAGTTTTGTGAATAGGGCCCAAAGAAATTAACAACACAACCCAAATTAGTTAAGACACAATTATGCTATTAAGGACTCGTAAGAGAAAAAATCCTTTTGACGTGTTGATGTATGCCTTCAGTAGACAACAACTAACTATATTTCAAGATCTTGGATTTCTTTGAAAACATTAACCAAATACCATTGATCACATCAAGCCTCACAAATTCAATAAACGCAATTCAAATTCATTTTATTTTCATGTAAAACATTACAATATAATGCAAATTTCAACTTCAACTGCCTGTGCAACACAAAGCAATCAAAGATAACACTGCAATTCACACACGTCGCAAATCAATAGTACATTAAACCACACACCGCAAATAAGACAAGCTCAATGCTAACGTAATGCAACTTCAGCAACTGCTTCAACTTGACTGGCACATCAGGATAATCCATGCAACAGCAGGGTCTGTGACTAAGGAGATATTTTAAGTATTCGAGATAAGGGAAATACCTTAACAGTTTGTGAAGGGCGCAAAATCAAAATACAGAATTGCACTGTTGACAATACAGAATACAGAATTGATTGATTGATTCAATTGCACTGAAATCATCAAGTTTGTTTTTCCAGCCAATTTCGTAAACAGCTACCAGAAACCGATGAAGGTATCTTTGACATGGAGCGTTTGAATAATCTTTTAAACAGATTATGGGAACTAAAAAACAAGGCAAGTGTGAGCCAATAGGAAGCCTTCTTAACTTTGCATGAGAAAGCCGGCAAACATAAACAAGAGTCTAAGATGTGAGGCGTCGCCACTTTTTGCATCAAAAGGGCCGATTGATGGATAGGGGCTATGTGTGAGTCTTTAAAGACGAGAGCCTTAAACACATTTAAACCCAGAAAAACATGGAACTATCTACATAGGAAAATCTTTATAAGTCAAGGTTCAAAGTACACCCCATGAAGCTGTATTTTAATTTATATAATCAGTACAGAAGACAAAAGGTAATACCCAGCACCGGTTACAGTCTAGCAAAAACAAAATAGAAATCAAAAAGCATTCGTCATAAGGACAGCTCAGTTAACAGGAATGAAGTAACTTGAAAACTATTCTGATTTGTGATCAAAGAAAGGCTTATAGTAACGTCTGCCTCGAACGAGAGCAAAGGAAATCTCATGGTTCCTCTCCAAAATGGTGAGTTTTTATACACTTTTAGACAGAAAAACTGTATGGTCTCTGTAGTCTGAAATGGAAGTTACATTGAACTACCCAATAATAAGGCAGAAAAGGCACCCCATGGCAGTATGACTTTTACTCTACATCTATCGAGTATCGACCATGTATTGTGCCCTATAGCACAAACAAAATCACATTTGAAAATATAAACAGCATCTCAGTTCGGCCAGTTTGGCCAAAGGAAGTGCCTTCAATTTGTATACATTTGTAAATCGGTCCTCTCCAGGAACAACATGCACAGAAATTAATACATTTAGAGGTGTTACAGTGCTAGCAAGACCATAGAACTAACCCAATTTCGTACATTTTTTTGAAAAGCTGAAGGCCACTTTTGAAGCTCCTCGGTGCACAAATAGGGAAAAGAAAACACAATTACATGCTGTGCTGCTCACACACATTCAAAATTTGCAATTCGAAATGACGCCTATGCCTAGTACAGGCAGCTCAACATTTTCGTAATATTAAACACAGTTCAAGCAACCCTTTAGTGTTAATTAAAATGCAAAATTGATAATTGTTAAATCTGCTTCCACAGCGGCATTAAAGAAACCCAATTAGAGGCAGAAATACCAAATGAGTCACTTGAGGGACAGGGTTGGGCTGTGTACTCCTCCAGCTCTGCCTTATTTATTTACCCAGATCATGTCAGAGAAATCAGTTAGCAGCAGAAAAGGAGGACTCCATACTATATGTTTTGAGTTTCCCCAACCTATCATCATTTCAGTTTCAAGACTGCCCACACATAATAGTTGCTCATAGTAGCTCATACTGTGTTTTAGCAAACATAGCAACTGTATGGTAAATGCTGCATAGAAGGAAACAGCAGGGGATAAGCAGTGAAACACAAGATGATGATGTTGCGTGTGCAAGACAAGAGGCTGTCTCCACAGCATCGCACTCCTCTAGAGCCTGTTCTGGTGCTCTGCACTGGAGAGGTGGGGCACACTGCCTTACTGTAACTCCCGATAGTCTCAGGTGTATAGTTGGATGAAGGAGGAGAGAGCTTGAAAGAAACCCCTGAAATGCCCAAAACACACCCTCATCTAGCAACTCCGGGTGGTCGGCCATG
The DNA here is from genome assembly GCF_964204655.1 of Triturus cristatus. NCBI lineage: Eukaryota > Metazoa > Chordata > Amphibia > Caudata > Salamandridae > Triturus > Triturus cristatus. Next base: position 807,495,609 of record NC_140591.1, read on the forward strand.
TCGGTGTCCCACCCCTAAGCCCTCTGCTGACCTAGTGAATATCAAATGACATTTTCCAAAGATTTGTGATACTCCTGTGCAATTTCAGTAAGAATTACAAACTGTATTTGAATGTTATACACCTTGTTGGGGTGATGTGAACCAATTGCTGCATCTTACTGTACCAAGTGAAGTCAAAGATCATTTGTTGGAAAATAGAAGCCTCAACAGACCCCTGGTGACGCGGTCACTCTTACTGCGGCGAATGAAGCATTGGTAAATATTGTTATGGATGTGTGACTGGTCAAGACTGACTGAACCAAAATTAATAACTGCAAGCAAAATAAGGCTTAAGCTTGTGATGATTGTCTTGATGGCGGAAACATAATTGAATGCTACACTCGTATCGCCGGAGCAGTGGAGAATGCTGAGGAAGCTGCTGCTGCTGCACAAGATGTAGGAAAAAGCTTTGCAACATCTGTTTTGGGTGACAAACCAAGGGTCTTGCTGAATTTCTTTCTGTCGCTAATTACATCGTTGCTGTGCAAGAGAGGAAGGAGGAGTCAAACAAATCTAGATTCAACTTTTTATAAATGTAATTTTTCCAACTGCCAATGGGTCGGACGGGTGAGGAGTGGTGTGACAGAATAAACAGGGTGAACAGAGAAGTGGGATGTAATGGTGGAGTCATGAAGAGGGGGTCGAGGAGATTTGGCTTCATTTGGTGGTTCCTCGTGTTTGAGTTGTGGGCAGCTGTGATATTGGAGATTGTCTTAACATACCTGTTAGACCTGGCATCCTTGGTGTGGTTTTCCCTTGTATTTTTGCCTCTGCCTCCTGTTTTTTTTTCTGGTCTAGATGCTTTGAGCACTTTGCCACTGCTGATCAGTGCAAAAGTGCAAGTGCTCCTTCTATAAATTGTGATTATGGATTGGTGTTTCCATGATTGGCTTGTTTGACGTACTGCTAAGCCCCTAGTACAGTGCAATGTGTGTGCCCAGGGCCTGTAAGTCAAATGCTGCTAGTGGGCCTGCAGCACTGATTGTGCCACCCACACAAGCAGCCTTGCAAAAGGTTCTCAGACCTGCCATTGCAGTGTCGGTGCGCACTTTCATACTGCCATGTCGGTCCGGCAAGTGCACCCACTTGCTAGGCCCTAACCTTCCCTTTTCTTACATGTGAGTCACCCCTTAGGTAGGCCCAAGGTACCCCTCTGGGCAGAGTGCAGTGTCTGTGAAAGCTAGGACATGTTTTGATGTGTGTAACATGTCCTGATAGTGAATTACAGGGAATTTCGTTTTTCACTATTAGAAGGGTATGTGTCCCATAGGATAGAATAGAAGTTTATTCATAACACTTTATAAATATAACTTCCCATTGGGACAAGATGGGGAGGTGAATTTTAGTTTGCCTGAACTCAGAATTTAAAGATGCAATAGGGCGGTCCCAAGAAACATGAGTAGCTGGCCTCCAGAATTGGGAGAACCCTCTGTCCCAAAGAAAGCGGTAACAAACCTGGGAATCTGGCTAGACGAAAGTCTGTCCATGGAGACTCAAGCTAGAAAACTATCTGGAGCATGCTTTGGAGTACTGAGAATGCTACAGAAGATCCTCCCTCTCATTCATGAACACACTTGCAGATCCGTGGCCAAGGCCCTAGTGATGTCGCAGCTGGACTATGGTAACTCCCTATATCTTGGTGCACCCAAATACGTTATAAACAGACTGCAAGTGGTTCAGAATGCTGCAGCTAGGATACTGCTGGGCATTCCCAGACAACAGTCAGCCAAGGCAGCCTTGAAGACACTACACTTGCTCCCTATCCAGGCCAGGATCAAGTTCAAGTCACTATGTATCGCTCATAGAGCTATGAATGACAAAGGTCCAGCCTTAATCAAAAAGCTTGTCACACACTACATCCCAGGCAGACCCCTAAGATCCTCTGCAGATCTACTCATGAAACAGACTAGGATAAAGAGAACCAGATGGGGAGGCAGATTGAGCTCGCATCTGGCTCCTAGCCTATAGAACTCCCTGCCTAGGGAACTGCGTACGCTGACTGACGAATTGGTATTCAGGAAAAGACTCAAAACTTGTCTTCCCTTAAATCTCCTATGCACCCTGACTGCCATCTTTCTCCTAACGCTAGGAAGCCTTCGGGCAGCCATTCGCTTTACAAATCCACAAACATAAACATAAACATCTTTTAGAAAAGATGATTTTTACATTCTGTGTTTGAAAATACCACTTTTAGAAAGTAGGTATTTTCTTCCTTAGCCATCCTGTGTGCCTCTGATGGTTTGTGGATTTACTGTCTCGCTTTGAAGTGACAAGGGCTGGGGATGTGCATTCACTATAGACAGCCACTGGTGGGTTGAGGTGTGTCCTGCCTTTCCTGGATGAGTTGGGCTGGGCTGAATAGACCTGGGCTGCATTTAGAGTATGGGCCTGGTCTGCCTTACACAATGCTGTCTCCACATCCTGCCGGAAGCTGCACTAGAGAGGACAGGACTGGTGTGGACTGAACACAGAGCCTCTCGGACACCATGGAACAAAGAGAAATGGACTATAAATGTTGGGGGCCAGACTCCTGGAATTCAAGAGGAACCTTTGCAGAGGAGAAGAGCTGGAGACACTAAAGGAGAAGTACTGCCCCTTTGCTGTGTGCTGTCTGGGGTTGGCCTGCAGTGGCTGTTTCTGCAAAGGAAAGGACAAGGACTTTGCTGTGTGCTGTGTTGCCTACTTGAGGAAGATCTCCAAGGGCTTGAAGTAGAGCTTGCCTCCTGTTCTGAAGTCTCAGGGACACAAAGACATCCCCACCAGCTCCCCTGAACTTCCTTGCTGGGAGTTCTGACCTGCCTGGAGTAGCCTGTGGCTGAGTTGGGCCTCTGGAGATTGTTCCTCCTGTTGGGAGCTGGAAAAGCAATGTAACTTTATAAGCGTAATGCATCCGCACCTTTTCCGGTGCATCACCGAAGAAACTGACGCAGCGCCTATCCGTGGCTGGAGAAATCGCTGCACGCCGAATCCCGTGCACTGATCTCCAAAGTCCGAGATCACCACACCAATTCCAACGCAGGCTCTGCTGTGCGGCTGGAAGAACCAACGTATTGTGTGACTGCAGCTGGAGAAACCCATGTAGTGCTGTGGCCACCACCGCATCAAGAACCGATGCATCCCCGATCCCCACGCATCACACTGGGGGGCACCAAGTCTACAAAGACACCGGGCTGAAGTAAGAAGCCGACGCATCACCTCCCCGCACAGTCAGAAACCGATGCATCACCTTCCCTCCAGCAAGGAACCGATGCATCATCTCCCCTGCGTGGCAGGAAGGAACCAAAGCATCACCTCCCCTGGAGTAAGGAACCGACGCATCACCTTCCCTGCGGCTGTTTTTGTTTTATGATTGTGGCGCATCCAAGGTACTTTGTGTTGAAAGTGTTGCATCTATAGTTTACTATGGACAGAACTGTTTTTACCTTCTAAGAAGTACATTGTGATTACTGTGTTGTGAATTTTTGTCGGTTTGGTCTTGTTTTGTTTAGATAAAGATTACATATTTTTCTAAACTGGTGTGATGTCCATTTGTAGTTTTTTCTCTGTATTACTGTATATGTGCACAAATGCTTTACACACTGCCTCTGAGATAAGCCTGTCTGCTCGTGCCAAAATACCTGAGCAAGGGATATTTTAGAAATGTATCCCCCTTACCCTGACTAGGAAGAAGGGTCCCTACTTTGAAAAAGGTGCAAACCATTGCCAAGTAGAGACCCCCTTTTCTAACAATACCCATTAGAGAACTACCATCAACCCAAACAACTTGGATCTACCCAGCTCACAAATTAAATGCCCCACGTCTTAGACAGCCTGAGAGGAAAATCCCCAATGACCTGGGGTTTCCACTGCAGTACCACTCTGGTCAGCATTTGAAGGCAGGAGGGGGCGCTTGCACTGTTTTTAATTTCACATGTCTCACCCCTGCAGATGCTGAACAGCGTTGAACATTCTCAGTTGTGCTCTTCATTTGAGGGGCTTTGCTGCCACTACAGACTTCCAGGAAGGCCTTCTGTGCCGCTATCTTGCATCACTTCAGCTGTCTGTGAGGCTTGGTACTAGCAGCCTCTTTTCGATGGGAGCACCAACTTAAGGTATCCTTGCTTCTTACAGGGTTTGCAATGCTCCACCTATTCACCTCTGTGCAGCCTCCGTTGCTGCTTCTCCGAGTCACATGGGCTGGGCAGAGCCACCCTTCTTCCCAACTGCAGACTCAAGTTCTTTGTGTTATATGTCTGCCGCCATCTTGAGCTTGGTCACAGTGAAAGTCACATCAGTGTGGTACAAAAATTATAATAAAGTTATTCAAACATCATCACGACAGTAGCAAATCAATGCGATTTTATTCTATTAATCATCACATGATTATTTATAGGCAGCATGATTGTCTGCACATTTAGAAACAATGGTGCTCGAAGAGGGGAATAGAGTGCTCAAGAAGAAGTTTGTGCTGGTGATGGTTGTAGGAAAGGAAAGTCAATGTGCAATATATACATCAGATATAGCTGCAACCTATCCAGCCTAAAGATGGCAAATTAATACAAACAAAACATAGCAAATTGTATGCTCGGAGAATTAATCTCTTTCATCAATGCTTGAAATGTGGTTAGAAAGACCGTCGATGTTTCAACCCCTATCTGTCACGTAGGTAATTATATCCTTATCCTGGGGTCTTCATCAGGAGAAAAGGTTTGGACAAGGGGGAGGAGGAGCACTGATGGCTTGCAGCACGAATAATCGGGCAACAGATAAAGGATTAGAGGGCCCTTAGTCTCTTATAAACATGAATTTAGAACAAAAATGAAATAGTGGTGGGCTGTGAGGCCTCATGTTCCGTAGGTGGCTAGAATTAGAATGTCATCCATCCGAAAGGGGTGGTCAGTAACCCTCATTCCCCTGAGACGGGCGGCGGGAACAGACACAATTGAAATACAATTATGCTTGATTATCGTAAAGGATCCCTCCAAGGAGGTTACTGACCACCCCTTTCCGGTGGATGACATTCTAATTCTACCCATCCCCGGAACATGGGGCCTCACAGCCCACCACTATTTCATTTTTGTTCCAACTTCATGTTTATAAGAGCCTAAGGGCCCTCCAATCCTTTATCTGCGGCGTGATTATTCGTGCTGCTAGCCATTGGTGCTCCTTCTCCCCCTTGTCCTTACCTTTTGTCCTGATGAAGATCCCAGGATAAGGATCTAATTACCTACATGACATATAGGGGTCGAAACATCGACTGTCTGTCTCACCACATTTCAAGCATTGACTACAGAGATCAATTCTCTGAGCACACACCTTGCTATGTTTTGTTTGTATTAATTTGCCATCTTTAGGCTGGATAGGTTGCAGCTATATCCGATGTATATATTTCACATTGCCTTTCCTTTCCTACAACCCTCACCAGCACAAACTTCCTCTTGAGCACTCTATACCCCCCTTCGAGCACCATTGTTTCTAAATGTGCAGACAATCATGCTGCCTATAAATAATCATGTGACGATGAATAGAATAAAATCGCAGTGATTTGCTACTATTATGATGATGTTTGAATAACTATATTATAATTTTTGTACCACACTGATGTGACTTTCACTGTGACCATTTCCTTCTGTACGCTACCCGGGTCCAGTGATATTTTGGGTTACTCCATTGTTGTGTGTCGATTTAGATACTGTATATAGATTTCCCGATTTATGTCCTTATATAGGCACAATTCGCATTGCCCATATTTAGGCATAGAAATCCTACCCTTATTTAGGCATTATCCATGCTAATCAAATACAGGCATGGCCCCCTACATCCGTTCATCTACGTCACAACGAGTTCTTGGCAAACCAGACTCTTAAGCCTTTAGGACTTCCCTTGCTTGGATATTGATTTCTCCAAGAACTCATTTATTATTCATGGACATCTATTCCTTAGGGGTTCATTCATGACGTTCTTCTGCCCGACTTTTAGGTCAATACTGGCATTCCTAAAAACCTCCAAAGTATAAATATACCTTCACTTACCATGGCAAACCACAGTTCGGCTGCCTACTTGCACGACGCGGTTCGCCACGGCAAGTTCGGAAGGAAGTCAAGTTTCCGCCTGACGCACTGACTAGACGCTGTCATCCTCCTCGCAGAGAATCCAGCTCCAGTGTTTCTGACTTCCCTTGCGGTTTGTTAGAGGTCGAGACTCGGAAAGAGATTCCAACCTCACTCATTCTAAGGTATGGAGCGGATTAGAACCTAGAGGGACTTTTGGCAAATCTTGGCAACTATAGCTAAACTAGACTATAGACAAACAGCACCTACTTATTACCTCGTACTACACTTAGGTTAGATACACTGGGGTAGAACTAGCTAGAAGCATCAGATGAGTATTAACATTTTAGCCTGTGTTATTTATGTACGTATTTTTATGAATATCTGTCATAGCTACAAACCATGCTATTGCAGTATTATTTTATCTTACTGCTAACATATTTGTGCATATTTTACTTCGCATTTTGTCTTACGATTGCAGCAGTTCATATCTCTTGCACGAGAAATAAGACTGTTCAATAAACCCTTTTTATTGAAATGCCCGTCTATCTATTTCTGTGTAACTCTGTAGAAACGAAGCATGCACGATTGACTAAGTAAAACTGTTATCTATTGTTTCCACGATTCTGAGATTGTTACGATTCGAAGGGAAACAAAGTTGTCATGTTAATGCGGTTGTCTGAAACTAATTCCTTCTTGTTTATTCAAGAAGTTTCTAGGGACCTCTGAGTTAGCTGGTACACACAAGTAATTAAGTTTAATGTACTTGATAGAGACTTACTGACCTCAGTCCTATGTCAAAACTATAGTGTATATTATTCCAATGCGCAGGGCCTATCAGGAATATAGGAACTACACTACATGGTGCCCAACGGTTTGGTAAGGCACTAATTTAATGCTAGATACTGAAGTAACTCAGTCGTGCTTTTCTCAGAGACCCCTACTCTTAATACTCTGGAGTGGGTAGGGATAATATCCGCCATAGCTGAGTAGGACTAAAATCCTATGTATTAGCTGTTTAGTTTGTTCAACTTTGAAGGATACAGTGTTCCAAAATGTTGTGCACCTTATCTTTGTTTCCTTGAAACTTGCTCTGCAACTTTCATTAAACAATGTCCCAAAACGAGGATAATAACACCGGAACCGGTGGAGCTGTACCCGATGAAATCGCAGCAGCTTTTGATTTTACAGGTTTTGATGAAACCAATGAAAATGTGAAAATCATCGCTCCAAATTTAAGGAGAGCCATCACTCTAAAACTTATAAAACATGGCCTAACACCAAGAGGTGGTAGAGCAGTTTTTGTGATAGAGGCACATGAATCTCACCAGACAGATGTATTCTATTCATGGATAGTATTCCCAGAATCAAATCCAGTAACTAAAACGTTTCACTTCTACAAAGAAGATGAACCACCTGAGGAGTATATTCCTTTCGAGGATATTGAAATTCCACTCACATACCAGGAGCATGATCTCTGGTTTAAAGGTGCCCTAAAATATTACAATCACATTACCAGGCTCGGTTCACTAGGTAGACCAGGAGCAACATGGCCGATTTTAGCCGTCTACACACCTCATCCGGACATTGAAGAAATGTCAAATTACTTGCTCAACTCAAGAAGTTAATCAAAATATATAGACAATTGGTTCAATATGTCATGCGGACTTTCACAGTCCAACCAACAATAGCCATTCCAAGACAAACCTCTCACCAGGGGAATGCGCTAAAAATCACACCACAGACTTTAAATGCAGTCATGGGTAAAATGCCCACAAAACGTGAACAAATTCCATTCTGGATAGCTCAAAAAATTACTCACATTGAAGCAGTATTTCCTAATACCAGCCCTTATGAGAAACATAGAATTCTAACAATCTGTTTACCAATGGGGATAACACCACATCTGGAAGACTGCACCACTTGGGGCACAGTCTTTGCTGCTATCTACACTAAAACACATGGTGTTCCGTCTATGGCGGTAATACCTGATGTCCTGAAACAAATTCAAAACTAATACGGGGCAGAGCCTGCTCTGAATTTAAGTATGAAGTTACTGAAAAATTTCGACCAGGTCTCAACAATAATATTATCTAATATTAAAGGAGAAGCAGCATCAGTGGTAATCCGCCAGAAATTAAGGGAATTTGATGTAACAGAACAACCACAAGAACTAGCCAGAATAATTGAAAAATCCTATGAAGAATTAGGCCGAGACAGTTTGGGAGGGAAACCAGTTAAACCACAACTGTCTGAAAGTCCTGAAAAGGCCTTTACTAAAAACAATCCTACCTCTTCTAAAAAGAAGTGGGAAAATAACAGACAACATTCAAAAGAGAAAGATTCTCAATCCCGAGGTAGGTCTCCTCAAAAGGAGCCCCCTGAAAGGAAGTATAACCTCAGGAATAGGGATAATTTGAGAAAACCTGACAGGTATCAAGATACTGATACACGTTCCTCTCGTACCTTTCAGATATCGTCACAGACATCCGAAAGAAGAGGACGGTCAGATCACAAAGAACGCGTGAAGTGCAAAGACGATCAACACATTCAGAAAAACAAACCAAAACCTCAATTCTCCAAGAAGAAAGTAGCAGGTCTGAAGACAAGATATGCAGAGGATTCTGAGAACACATCTCAAGAGCGGAGAATGGGCTCAGACAATGTTAGACAGCGCAGCAGAAGTAACAATAACTCACCAGAACCTGAAGGGACTTCTGGAGACAGTGGACTTGAATGAGGACATTCAAGTTGAGACTGTAGACACCAGGGTTAGCTCTCCACATAGGTTATATGAAATAACACTCTGGATGGAGGGAGACATACCAAGAAATGTGAAAGCACTCTTTTGGGAGCATCTTTCAAGGAGTTTGGACATACTTCTAGCAGAACGGGACTGGCCATCAGAATTTGTCAGAGAGTGCCCACATGGCGAAGACATCATTATGCCAGCCTTCTCTAACCATGTTCCAGTACATTTAAAATATACTTATGCCAGGAAATGGGCAGTGGCCCAAGCCCAAGCATTATACAAAAATCATGTAGGATGGGATGAGGATTCACCTCACAATAAGATCCAGTTAAAAAATCAACCAACTGCACAAAGGCAGTATCCAATTAAGCAAGAAGCTAAAAAACAGGTCAGGGAGATCTTAGATCAACTTGAATACCAAGGGGTGATTGAAACATGCACCTCATCAATGAACAATCCTTTGTTTCCTGTTTCCAAACCAGACAATACATATCGTCTAGTTTTGGATTACAGACACTTAAACTCTTGTTGTAAAACATTTGCAGTGCAAAATGCACATAGTACAGCATTAATGAATAACATTGTGCGTAAAAAGTATAAAACCACATTAGATATTTCTAACGGTTTCTTTTGTCAAAACATAGCACCTGAAAGTAGGTATTTGACAGCTTTCTCAATAATGGGGACGCAGCGTCAATTCTGTTGTCTCCCTCAGGGATTCAAGAATAGTCCAGGGTTATTCTCAGCCAAGGGTAACAGAGTTACTACAAATGTATGATGACAAGGCGAGTCACAGAGTCAATTGTAAATAAACAACTTACTCGTTTCTTGGAAGATAGTGATGTATGGCACCCCAACCAGGCAGGTTTCAGGGCCCAACATTCCACCGAATCGGCCCTCCTGTTCGCTACAGAAACTATCCGCTCAGCCCTAGACCAAGGCAAGAAGGCCGTCCTGATTTTATTAGACCTATCGGCGGCCTTCGACACGGTCTCACATGCCATCCTATTAGACCGGTTAATAACATCTGGTGTCACAGGGACAGTGCTTGAGTGGATAAGAAACTTTTTAAGTGACAGGAGGCAAGTGGTGACCCTGGGGGAATTCTGCTCCAGTGAAAAAGCGCTGTTGACGGGAGTTCCGCAGGGTTCGAGCCTGAGCCCGACCCTGTTTAATGTTTATACTGCACCCCTGATAAAACTGATATCGTCATTTGTCATAGACGCTATAGCCTATGCCGATGACACACAACTTATCCTGGTAATGGATAAGGATAACCAAGCCTGGGAGGATAAGCTCAAAGGTTGCCTAACGGCCACCTTTGAATGGATGCGCCTAAATCACCTGAAATGCAACACAGGTAAAACAGAGATCATGCCTATAGGCCCAAAAAATGAGTTCACCCCACGATTATGGTGGCCAGAAAAAGCTGAAATACCACCTCATACAACCAACTCGGCCCGTAATCTGGGGGTGCATTTTTACTCTGACCTGTCTTTTAGACAACAAGCAGCTAGAGTGGCAGGCATGTGCTTTGGGGTAATAAAGGGACTGAGAAAGTTCTTTGATCTTTTGCCCCTTGAAGCAAGGAAAACAGTTACGGTTGCACTTGTAACATCGCGCATCGATTACTGCAACAGCCTCTATGCTGGTACAAATAAAGTTGTCACACACAAACTTCAGATGGTGCAACATGCAGCAGCGAGGCTGGTTCTAAAATGGCCGAAAAGATCATCTGCAACCAAAGCCCTCAAGGCATTACATTGGCTGCCCATTACAAAAAGGGTTTTGTTTAAAGTACTGTTAATTACTTTTAGAGCTGTTCACAACCTAGGCCCGTCCTATCTGATGAAAAAATTCAGCAGATACTGTCCAACCAGAGCACTGCGTTCTTCAACGGCCAACCTGCTTACCGTCCCGAGTTTCAGACTCAAAACTCGAGGGGGCAAATCCCTGGCGGTACTGGGAGCAAAAGCATGGAATACTCTTCCCCCCCAGTTGAGATTACTGGATAAAGAAATAGACTTCTGTAAACATCTAAAAACCTGGATCTTTAATCTCCAAGATATAACTGCCAGAAGCCTAGTGTAATTCGGGTTCTCGGTCAAGTAAGCATAGGGACTACCTAACATCTGGTGGTCCTTTCTGGGCGCCTAGATGCTCCTTGGAGCGATTGCCGCGCGATACAAATTGGCACTTACATTACATTACATTACATATGTCGATGATATCTATCTGACAGACGATGACCTGAACAGGCACTTGAACAGGGTGAATGCTATTATACTGGGCTTCACTTCTGAGGGATATAAATTCAATAAAAAAAAATCGAGTATTGCCCATCTCAACGTCCTTTTCCCAGGATATGAACTATCAAGTTAAGGCAAAAGCCTGGCAGCCAGCTTTTTAGAAAAGTGTGCGCTGCTCCAACCTCCAAAAACAATGAAAAACTTACAATCGATTCTAGGTTTCCTAAATTTTGGAAGAACATACATTCTAAACTACGCAGAAAGGGTTAAAACCCTCTACGAATTAATCAAACCTGATTTTAAAATCACACATTGGCCACCCGAACACACAGATATCCTGCGTTCACTTCAAGCTGACATGTTAGCAACACAACACTTACAAACACACGTAAACGTACGCGACTTAGTGATCCAAAACATTCCGGGTCAATGCGGATTCACCTACTTAACTTTTAACGAAGGTGAAAAAGTACCAATTGCATACAGATCACATTTGTATACGCAAGCAGAAATGAAATTCATATCAACAAAAACAATTCTGACAGCAGTTCAAACCGCTGTAGCAAAAGAAAGAGACCTAGCACAGTGGAAACGCATTATGGTCGTCACCCCTGTACCAATCAACCTAACCAGTAATGCTCCCTCAAGACCTGTATTTTAATTTCTTATATTTAGTCAAATATTGGTAAATCATGGGCTTTACAACAAACAACACCAATTTACCACTTTAATATAATTCTTTTACTACTGTTTATTGTATTTTTAAATTATCCTTTTTTTTAAATACTTTTTTTCATATGTAAATCAATCTTCATTTATGACATCACCATTATATTTTACACATTGTTTATATCAATTTCCTAATACAAAATGTATTATTCCAAATCAAAACCCAGGAAGAGAACACTAAACATTCATACTATTCATTCATACACCCACATACCATACACATCCTATAAATAGATCTCAATAGCTGTCCCAGTTAGCGCTTATTAGTTATTAGTTGTTAACAGTCTTTATAACCCCCAAGGGGGAGCTACTACAACAATTGTAGGATTTCCAAAAAGGCTTGGTCTACGCGTTTCGGTGGCATAAAAAAAACGTAGAAACCACCTTCATCAGGACCCGCTACTTCTCATACCACAGGTTCTCAAACCCTGGGATTTCCTAGAAAAATATATATATAAAACAAAATTAATCATTAGCCCCAAAAAAATAGAACTACTAGATAAATTTAAAAATACACCGATTGGACCAAATAATACATATATGCAGTATATACCAAATAGTGTAATGCACAGGAAGCAAGGTTATCCCTTACAACATAACCCTATACAAAAACCCAGCATACATAGTGATACACTAAGTGTCACCTTACCTAACAAAAAAGGATTTATTTGAAAAATAATCTAATAGAACAAGCGGAGGATTTTATCCAGGTAGAACTATACTACGAGAAGGAGAGTGTCTATCCCACATGTAACTTTGGTATTATAATCTAATCCTACCATAAAGTAAAATACTTACTATATGAAGGAATTATATTGACCTACAATAATTGCTGTTATTGCTAAGGAGAGTAATCACAGTTTCTTCCTGTGTGACGATACCCTAGCAAGATCAGAACAAAGAAACAACATCAGGATAGTTGCATTTATATGTTAGCTTTCATTTTACTATTCTGATCTTTGTAAACCTTTCTTGTAGTACAACACAGTATTTACCCGCAGAAGACACCTTAAAATCCTTCTAGTTATAAGGCAGAACCCTGATACATCCGGTATTTATTCAGAAGTATTCCATATATCTGTATAAAAAAATTATTATATTCTGCATTACCATCTATCTTCCACTCTAAAAGGCATCCTTACTATGCTCTGTCTCCAAAAAGAAAAGTAAGCTGATCATAAATACCTTTGAGTAGTATATCTTATAGAGGTCACAAAGGTATTCCTATTTCATCCGTATCCAAGTCTGAAAAAGGCCCCGGATAGGATACAGAAATTTAGAATTCTTCGTAGTGTCCCTATAACAACAAGAAGGCAAGAAAATAGAAGTATATTTTGCTACGGGAGGAAAAAGGTGAAGGAGGGGAAGAGAAAATGCAAAGAACGAGATCGCAAAGCTGTAAGTCACGTGTTCTAAATTACCACAATCTAATATCTAGTGCCCATAAAGAGAAAAAGCAAAGGAGTCCTAGGAAGCAGACAATAGGAATTATAAGCTGCTCAACATCGACTTCTACCCACATTCCTTGCCGGGGGGGGGGGGTTTCAAAGCACTGTCTCTTAATGACACAAAATATCAAACCCAATTACCGACGAAAAACGTAGAGGCTAAGTCAAGAGACACACAGATGGAGGAAGTCTCAGATTTACCCAAAAACAAACACTGAATCCAACCTATTCCCTCCTAACTCACCATCTTTTTGAGCGTATCAATCCTTCAATCGCACTTAAGCGTCATCGGTTCTCCTTCCCGTAAGTAAGCGAGACATAACCCAAATACGTGTCTCTATTTATACCATTGCGGTCTACACAGCTACGCGAGCACAATTGCCTGAGCAGCTTCACCTGTTGATTCCATGGTAACTGACAGAGGACTAACTACTTATACTAGTACAAGCGCCATCTTGAAAGAGTGTGTTTCATATCGTATTGCCACATTACCAGTTGCCACAGTAACTTAGTCTGTATACGACAGCCCACAAAAATGACGAAACATCTGCCAAATTATCCGTAAGCGATATCTTAAGTGAGTATCTCTATTTATGTCATTATAGTCTATACCGTTGTGCATGCATAATTGGCTAAGCAGCTTCACCTGCTAATTCCATGGAAACGAACCGAGAACTAAATACCTCTACTACTATACGTGCCATCTAAAACAAGTGTGTTACAAATCGTATCTTGCATATCAAATTACCACAATAACTTCGCCTGTACAAGATAGTCCACAGGGATGACAAACTCTCTGCCACAATTTCTACCAGCGCCATCTTGAGTGAGTGTATTACATATCGTCAACAATAATAGACATTTATACAACGTTCAACAGGCCACGTAAAAGGACTTTTCTATGACCAAACCAACAAAGCCAAATTTCAGTTAATAAAACAAAATGAGAAAACCCAGCCTCTAGACCAACCAAATCAACTCCACCCAAAATACCTAATGCATTTAGAGAGTGTGTAAACACATACACATACACCAAATCACACATTCACTCCAAAAAAAAGAAAAAAGAAAATAAAACAAACTTTCTAAAAATACAGTCGACAATACTTAGCTAACTATACACTAGGACAATTAAGTCTATAGTCAGATCCATTGATGACAATATATTTTCAAATATATAAACTTTACTGACTAGCTCGAATAGACCCAAATAATATCTACAACGGACTCATTGTTACTAATCCTACCAATAGTGTATAAAAATTTACAAAACAGTAAAAACACTCATTGATAGGGTTAGAACCACAAACCATAAGCGGGCAACCGCCCGTTATCCGGTTGTCCAGGATGCCATAGGCATATCACTCAACAACATCATAACAATTTGGCTCATAGCTCAATAGACAAGAATCAACTAGTTTCTCAAGATAATGCAAATAGTACCTCACTTGGAACTCACCATGGTTGAGTGATATTCCATTGGATTTCCTCATTAAGACCATGCTTCACACTGTTAAAATTGAAAATCCAAAAAGTTTCTCTCCTTTTTCGCAGAATTTCCATGGGGATCCCTACTTGACCTTTTACTTTCTCAAGAATACACTATCTAATATATTTTTCAGTATGGTGTTTAATGCGAAAGTGTTGGACAAGGGGGGTAGAGGCCTTACAGGTACGTATGGCAGATTTGTGCTCGCTAAAACGTACTCTGAATTCACGTGCTGTCTCCCCTATATATGCTAGATTACAAGGGCACATGAGGATATAAACAACGTTTTGACTTCTGCAATTTGTAAGATCTTTCAATTTGGCATTGTACCCCCGATACACAAATAGGTCCGTGACTAAAGCAGAGTCACAGGCATGGCAGGATCCACAAATATTGTTTCCCATTACAGCTGGTAGATCCGTTATGGTAGTTTGACGCATAGTATTATTTGTGCTAGATCTAGTGTGCACCAAAATATCACGTAGATTGCGATTTCTACGATAAGCTACCAAAGGTTGTTCTAACTGGGTTTCTTCAGTGTTGGTATTTAAGATTTTCCAATTTTTTTGGATGATGTTTTTAATCTTAAAATTCAAGGGGGAGTGGTTGATCACACACACCACTTGTTCCTTAGAAGCACGTTGTGCTCCCTCCAAGAGGGCATCCCGATTGTAGTACTTTGCCCTCTTGTATGCATGACGTACTAATGTCTTTGGGTATCCCCTCGCCAAAAGTCTCATTCTAAGGGCATCCCCATGAGTATGGAAGTCCGACATATTAGTGCAATTTCTCCTAACCCGTAAGAACTCCCCAAATGGGATAGAGTCCTTTTGAATGTTCGGGTGATAACTCTGATACTGCAAAATTTTATTTTTTGCAGTAGGCTTCCTGACTAGGCTAACTTCCAGGATATTATTGAATCCTGAGATCAAAATATCCAAAAATTCCACAGAATGAGCACTGCTCTTAACTGTAAAATTCAAGTTGTCATCACTTGCATTCAACCACGCAATGTATTCACTAAGCGAGTCATTGTCACCCTTCCAAATAAAGAAAATATCATCAATGAAGCACCTCCAATTCTCGACATTGTCAAAGAAAGTAGCCGCCCCATTGAAAATATGATTGATTTCCCATTCTCCCATATAAGTATTGGCGACACTTGGAGCAACAGAAGCTCCCATACTGGTGCCTTTGACCTGTTGGTATAAGGATCCATTAAATTCAAAGAAGTTATTCAACAGGACAATCTCCAGACAATTCAGAATGAAATTGTCTGGTCTATCACCAGGGAATCTCTGCAACAGCGAGGCAACAGACTGTAACGCTTGACATTGAGGTATATTAGTATACAACGCCTCAATGTCAAGCGTCACCAAAATTTCAGTCATGGGATTAAATTGTCTACCCTCAAGTTTGCCAATAATATCTCCGGTATCACGGATATAGGAAACATATGTCTGGGTAAGAGGACATAAAAACGAATCCACATATTTAGAGAGTGTTTCAGTACTAGAGCCTATAGTTGATATAATAGGCCGCATAGGTGGGTCACGAACATCCTTGTGAGTTTTAGGGCGACCATAGAGTGCGTCAGTTTTAGGACAAGTTTTATTCAAAAAATTATACTCCTGTTGACAAATATCGCCACACTCTAATGCTCTAGTTGTTAGTTCTTGAATTGTCTTTTTCAAGTTAGAAAGTTCTCTGGGGTGGGATCTCTTATAATGTTGGGGGACAGCTAACATGTTCAGGATTTTATCATCATAGTCACCCTTGTCCATAACAACTATCCCACCACCTTTATCACATGGTTTCACAATAAGATTTTTATTGGATTTGATCTTCTGCAGGGCCATATTTTCTGTGGGGGATAAGTTGCTCCTTACCCATGGTAGATGTTTGGTTATTTTAGTGATCTCCTTTAGAACATTCTGTTCAAAGATATTAACTTCTGGGCCTACCATCTCTAAAGTTGGAGTGAATTGAGATGTAGGTTTGCACTTCGACTGGTCTCATCATTGATTTCTGAAGGACGGTCCAGAAAGTATTTTTTCAATCTCACCTTCCTGAAGAAGGTGAACAAATCTTCGTGTAATTTAAAGAGATTAGGCCGTGTACTCGGGACAAAAGACAAACCATGACTTAGAACGGAGCACTCCTCCGTATCCAAGTTTACAGATGATAAGTTGAAAATGGGTAGTACATCATCTTTTTTCAGACATTCACCCACAATGGCTACTGGCGCCAATATTGTTGGTTCCGGGTTTTCAAATATGGCTGCTGATGTTGAGGGGCCATTGGTTGTGGATCCCCCCTGTCTGGTGCCCAGCTCCTGTTCCTGCCTCGATATTGGCCCCTTGATAAAAAAGGTGTTTGACCACGATATGATTGTGCTCCCATATGTCTACCCCTACGAGGACGGAAGTCATACTGAGCCTCATCTGAGTCTTGTATGGCCTCATTATCAGAATCTGATGAAAAAGTCTCAGAGAAATTCAGAGTTTTTCTTTGATAATTATTATTCCTACCTTGATAGTCTTGATTATAACTGGGATCCTGGCAGTAAGTAGGTCGGAGATATGGGTAAGCCTTCTCCTGTGTATACCACCTGATATCTTTTCTTAACTTGTCAGTTTTTTTATAATTTAGGTATACCTCAAAGTCCTTCATATCAGAATTAATTCTTTCCAACCTAGCTTTAGCTTCCTCCAATGCCGTGGAGGTATTCAATTTCTCTTCCAAAGATGTAATTTCCTTACTACACCCCTGTACCAGCCTTGGAGGCAGTTACAAAAGCGAGTATTCCGAATGCAAAAGCTTTACATCCAAGATGGATACAATGGGTTAATTCTCTTGCTGCAACTGATGTTGAATATGTTTTTGATCCTTATTTGAAAACACAAGCATTCCTGCAAAACTAACATGAAATTCCTCTGCCTACTGAAATTCTCCCTCTTGACCAGTACGAATTTATAATTTATACTGACGAATCTGCACAACCCGCTACGGAGGGGTAAGCAAGCTAATAGTGCAGCATGCGCGATCGTTAAAGGTCGTATGCTTGGTGGCAAATTCAGACCAATGGTCACAAAAATGCAATCTCTAGGAGATTGTACAGCTCAGCGAGCTGAACTACAAGCATTTAAAATGGCACTTGAAAATACGGCTCGTGAATTCCCCACACTCATAGTGTGCGATTCTTTTTATTGTGTTCAATCATACAATGAATATTTACAGAATTGGCTTCAAAATGGTTTCAAAGATGCAAAAGGTGGCACAATCAAAACACTCATGTGATACACACGCTGAGTCAACAACGTGATGGCGTTCACGTTGAAGGGAATTCATTGGCTGATGAAGCCGCGAAAAGGGCTGTGCAAACGACTTCCATAGCTGCAATCACTCGTTCAAAAACGAAAATAGACAGTGAAATAATATTGGCTGTCAATGCTTCAGGCAAAGGCAGTGGTGCAGCGTTACCTAAAAAGTTTCCACTCAAATACTCATTTATAATTGATGTGAACAATGTTCCGTTTGCTCGAATCCCTGGAGTGGAGGATAGGGTAATACCAAACATGGAACATAGATTAGGACTAATCCTAGCAGCACATGAAGGGATCGCCTCTGCCCATGCAGGTGTTTCAGCCACAGTATCGTTATTAAAACAGAAATACTGGTGGCCAGGCATTAGGAAACAGACCAGGACTTATGTTTTGGACTGCAAAATATGCCAGAAGATGAAAGTCTCTACTGTGAAACGTCCGGCGCAGAAACCCCTGTTAATTTCAGATAAACCATTAGCATGTGTTTACCAGGACCACTGCGTTTCCTTACAAAGGGATGGTAACTATAAATATATCATGGTCGCAGTGTTCAAGGTTCCTTTGGATGTGGCCTCAGCGCTCGGCTGACTCTCGAACTGTTATAAAAGATTTGCGAGTCTTTATCAGCACATACGCAATTGGCACACTACATTCTGACCAGGGTCCTGCGTTTAGCTCTCGAGCTTACAAAGAAGCCATGGCCAAATTTGGGCGTAGCATTGCGGTATTCTTCTCCATACCATCTTGAGGGAAATTCTGTTGTGGAAAGAAAAAACCAGGACATAAAGCAGTCTATAACAGCTAGGGTATTAGGTTCGGGTGATGGGTGGGTCAAACATCTTTATGGGGTCCAACGCTCATTAAACAATTTGCCAAGATGTTCTCTAGGGGGTGTCACTCCAGATGAAGTCCTATTAGGAACTAGAATGTTGATTCCGGACCTTGACATGAAAGACACAGTGGTGGAAAATAAAAAGTTTGATATTAAAGATCGTTTGGCTGTTTTACAGGACTTAAATGAACTAAGATCGAAACAAAGCAATGTGTTCCTGAAACCAACCACCACTGGGGAAAAACCAGCAAGGCCTGTCTGGATCCCAAAGCTTGGTGATCTAGTCAGAGAAAAGATCGCGGACAAGAAGGAATTTGGACCTTCTTACAGACAACCAGTACCTGTCCTAGCAATCCACGGATCGAGAACAGTACTACTGCCGCCCCTTGCTGGTAAAAAGGAGAAAAGATTTTTGTCCATCGACCTGATCAAACCACACTATGTGGCCGAAACTAAGCAGTAGGCCAAGTGGACTCTGACAATGTAGTAGGCACACTCCGCTAGCTACAATCCAAGAGGTTCAAACTGAGAGACTCATCACCTTTGAAGATTCTACAGTAAGAAATAAAGAACTAAGCAACAAAGCTATGGAATTTGTCCCTCTTGAGACCCAAATGACAGTTTGTCCTGATACACATGTGTACAACAAAGTAACAAGTGATCAACTGGTTCCAGCGATTTCAACGAATCCTGATGCAATTCTAACCATTGACAGAACTGCCTCTGGCTATTTCATGAACTTTGATACGTTTTCTGAGGATCCCAGCGAACCTGAAACGACGCCAGCACAAAGAACTTTCAAAGAACAAGCAACAGACTTTTTTCATCTCCTGAAAAAGACTTATCTGGTTTCACCATGGATTGAACTATGGATTGTTTTGGGAATATTCTTCTTTCTACTTTGGTTAGCTCTGGTAATAACTCTGGGTATGCTGATAAATGGAAGATATATTCAAATGGACACAGCAAGTAAAAGAGTGAACTTACATCTCCAGCCACACAAATCATCCCATCGTGAAGCAAGAGACTTGTCAGCAGTGAACATCACAGCTGTTCCTATACCTTATGGTATAGTTTGGGACAGAACTGAATATGACATTTTTGACCCGTCGGAACATTTGAAGATTCCACACTTATTTAAAATTTCCTTTAAGTGACTTTATTGCCACTAGTACCTTTTCAGATGATTGGGACTTCGAGACTGTTAATAACATGATGTTTGATCTAGAGATGTCTGCAGTATTCACAAATCATGAATATTTAGAGGGTTCATCAGACTATGAACAAATGTATTGTTATAACCACTATGGTCATCATTTCTTGCATAAAACTGCATCACCTAGAAATGTATTTATGTATAACCAATGGGAACATTTTCCTACACCTCCTAGGGGTAGCTCAAAAAGTTTTGCAATGAAATTTCCATATTTTTCAGGGTTCGACTTATCAAATCCAGAAACGTTTTATTTTAAGAATGTAAATAAGACAGGAACGAAAAATATGTTAACAAATACGAAACAGATTTATTATGCAACCTTTATTGCCCAACTGTCTAAACAGGGTTTTGACTTTTGGAAAGACAGCATTGAGACAAAATCTGTCTGGGGTTCAAATGTTTGGCAAGTGCAAGGGGTGGAAGCTTTGTTTAGAGCCTGTATCGTCCCTGAGCAAATTATGTTTTTGAATGACACTGTCCAACAAACGTCTTGCCTTGGGTTAGCTAAAATCACACCGACCATACCTATACCTGCAAGCAATAGCACTACACGGGGGAGGTCGACGTACATAATATTTTGCATCACAACAGATCAGATCCAGATCAGATCAGATCCAGAATGGAAAAAATGGTTGCTCTGGCCCACAGACACAAACAACTGTCAAGATCCATTCCTGAACAAAACACAGGGTTTTACTATCAATAGGCCTGACCCACGCTATGTTCAATGACAGCATCCAGGGGTAGTAACAACATACAGTGTAGGGAAACTCTGCCTTAATTGGCTACAGAAATCTACACTGCAGGATGTAAAACAACACTTATCTTTACTTAAAGAAGGCGCAGACCTTAGGGAATTCTTGCTAGGACCAAGAAAAGTGGGTAAAAAACGTTTCATATATGCCGGTATCTACGCTGCTTATAATGAAATATGGAAGATTACCCAAGCAGAGACTGCAGAACGAATACGAGAAATTGATCATATTAATTTAGAGAAATCTCTCTCTGTAGTAAACAATGGGTCGTCCAGGATATATTCATTGGACAGCATTGTGTCTTCTGCCATAGACATCATGGAACAAGACTTGGTCATGTTGCAACATGGTCAGTTTCAATTACGTTCTATAATGCTATTAGGCTGGACGCTCCAAAACTTGCGTTCAGGCTATGTGCCTTGGTGTTTAATCAACACTACATCACTGTTTTCAGAAATCAATCTCACTGATAAACCGATCAAACTGGCACAAAGGGGAGCAGACTATACGGTGCTGAGCATTGAAAAACTGGAGAAATTACCATTCACAGTGGCAGAAAAACCAGCTACTGAGTGGATCATACATGGGAAAATTACTCTGTTTCAACTTTCCATTTTCAATATTGCCTAAAACATACACCAGCAGGCGAATATGAAAGGTTGGGTAAAGAATACATCAAGACATCTTGGGATTTACCTTACACACATAGATGTTGGAATGGGGGCGTGAAGTGTTTCTTAGCGATACAAACTGTGAAAACGCACTAAGCGGTTCTCTCCTTTGTCAGGGTATTAATTTATATGGGGCCTGCGATGGTTCCACTACAAACTTATCCTGTCACCTGCAAGGCTCACCAGCTGCGGTGGTTAATCCAATTTGTGGACTACTTTCAAATGGAAGTTACCTCATGTTGAATGATCACAGCTGCTGTGGCATGTTGCCAGGTATCCCATATCTAGTAACGGTTACATCCAGGGTCACTTGCTGTATGCAAGTCTTGTTTCCACAAATACAGACAGTCAGGGAGTCGCCTCTACTCTAAGCAGAATGAAAGCCATTCTTTTACAGCAAACTGTGCCACTGAACTCAGCCAAAGAAACCTATGATCTACAAGTCGCAAGGACTTCTGCAGAGATACATGCCCTTTGAATACAGACTGCCCTATACATTTCTCAGAAATGTTGGAATGTATCTTAAACATGTTTGATACGAGCGGTATTGTACATGTATTTAAGACCGTGTATTTAGGATGTTAGCACCTTTTCAAGCAGTCCTCGAAATAATTCCCAACTTCGTGCACTCTGTGTTTGGCGGACTGCCACTACTTTTTGGACTCGTTGCAGGGATCCTATTTTTGCTCCTACTGCTCCGATATGGCAAGCCAAATCACCAACATCACTCCGAGCAGGATAGAGAGAGCTCTATTGGAGATAAGGTGTCGTGAGCGCATCGTCCAAATTTTGGGTTTACCTTGTCTACGAGAATTAAATACCACATGGTTTCTGTCATTAAGACCAATCTGGCAAGATTGCATCTTACCTGTTCTACGCTGCCTGCTTTGCGGTGAAGAATGCGTGCTAGACATCTGTCTAACACTCCCATCAGTCATGCCTACGGATATTGATACTCTGCTGGACCCGGAAACGGCCCATGCTGTGTGTTGTCCCCAGCGGCTACCAATCCTGATGACGGCATTCATTGAGATCTCACAGACGCAAATTGCTACTGCTGAGGTACGAGAGGAAACAACAGGCACGCAGGTAACATCCGATGCGAACATTGCTTATGCGACCAATGCTAAAGGCGATGCTTCTCATCTATGTGCGGTTTTTGTCTACGGGATTAGACGATTTCATGTTTTCTCCACCCTCCTACACTGACTTTTGATTCGGCACACTGTGTACCGGGATGACTCTGAAATTGACCTTCATTTTTTCAAAACAATGACTAAACTTGGAACTTTTTTCATATGATAATTTTTTTTTTTCAAATTTAACTTTTTCTTTTTTGGCACAGTAATCTGCTTCTAGTAGAGCTATTGATAGAGAACAGAGTTCTTTGATACACTTTCAGAGACAATATGCCACCTTGTCAAACACAATTGATTTATGTAACTTGACATGAAATGGTTTCGGCTTTTTTTTTTCTTCTGTATTTACGAGCCATTTCATAATGTATATATGTATGTTCATTCATTTAGCATTCAATGTAAATATATGCTTAGAATGAAACATTGCTTTGATATGTACAGCACCAGTGCATTTTATGCGTGGCAACAGTTTCTATGCATTTTACAAATGTATTTGTAAACATGTTCTTAGCCATCCATATGTAGCTATGTTTTAGATATGTTTAGCATATTTAGGATTTAGTAATGTCGTTCATTCGAAAGTGAAGTGGGTGTTGTGTGTCGATTTAGATACCGTATATAGGTTTCCCGATTTATGTCCTTATATAGGCACATTTCGCATTGCCCATATTTAGGCATAGAAATCCTACCCTTATTTAGGCATTATCCATGCTAACCAAATACAGGCATGGCCACCTACATTCGTTCATCTACGTCACTACGAGTTCTTGGAAAACCAGACTCTTAAGCCTTTAGGACTTCCCCTTGATTAGATGTTGATTTCCCCAAGAACTCATTTATTATGCATGAACATCTATTTCTTAGGGGTTCATTCATGACGTTCTTCTGCCCGACTTTTACGTCAATACTGGCATTCCTAAACACCTTCAAGGTATAAATATACCTTCACTTACCATGGAAACCACGGTTCGGCTGCCTACTTGCACGACGCGGCTCGCCACGGCAAGTTCGGAAGGAAGTCAAGTCCCCGCCTGACGCACTGACCAGATACTGTCATCCAGCTCCAGTGTTCCTGACTCCCCTTGCGGGGTGTTAGAGATCGAGACTCGGAAAGAGATTCCAACCTCACTCATTCTAAGGTATGGAGCGGACTAGAACCTAGAGGGACTTTTGGCAAATCTTGGCAACTATAGCTAAGCTAGACTATAGACAAACAGCACCTACTTCTTACCTCGTACTACACTT
This sequence comes from Triturus cristatus, assembly GCF_964204655.1. NCBI lineage: Eukaryota > Metazoa > Chordata > Amphibia > Caudata > Salamandridae > Triturus > Triturus cristatus. Next base: position 807,519,528 of record NC_140591.1, read on the forward strand.
AGGTTAGGTACACTGGGGTAGAACTAGCTAGAAGCATCAGATGAGTATTAACATTTTAGCCTGTGTTATTTATGTACGTATTTTTATGAATATCTGTCATAGCTACAAACCATGCTATTGCAGTATTATTTTATCTTACTGCTAACGCTGTACATATTTTACTTCGCATTTTGTCTTACGATTGTAGCAGTTCATATCTCTTGCACGAGAAATAAGACTGTTCAATAAACCCTTTTTATTGAAACGCCCGTCTATCTATTTCTGTGTAACTCTGTAGAAACTAAGCATGCACGATTGACTGAGTGAAACTGTTATCTATTGTTTCCACGATTCTGAGTTGTTCCGATTCTAAGGGAAACAAAGTTGTCATGTTTATGCGGTTGTCAGAAACTAATTACTTCTTGTTTATTCGAGAAGTTTCTAGTGACCTCTGAGTTAGCTGGCACACACAAGTAATTAAGTTTAATGTACTCGATAGAGACATACTGACCTCAGTCCTATGTCAAAACCATAGTGTATATTATTCCAATGCGCAGGACCTATCAGGAATATAGGAACTACACTACACCATTGATATATAATGCCATCTTGAGCTTGGCTTCGTCCCTATTTTATAAGAGATATCCAATATGGTCAATTGAGAATGTTCTATTAGTACCATATTTTACTCCCAAACACCTTTACACTAAAGAAAGGAATTGTGAATACTGTCTTACAGCTAAAGACTGACATTTGTCACATTTTGAACTTCCTAGTGACACTATGTTTAGGACCATCTGGTTACTCCTTGGCAACAGGCCCATAGTACTTTAGTCCTGAGATTTCCTGTAACAGTGTAATGCCGTCCATGAGATGTAACCTTGTCTCCCACCAGTGGGACTAACTGCAGTAAAAACCAGCTCACAAAGCTAGGATGGGCACATTTTGTTTCCAGGATCATGACGTTTGCAGTATTATGCATAATTCAGTGGTACTGTATACAGCCCTCTCATCCAGAGGTTATCTCCGTTTCCCCACTTTCTTTGCCAGGCTTTGAGTGCCATTTGCCTTAGCCATAAAACAACACGTTCAAAGGCTGCCTTGTAGTTGTTAGTGTTTAAGCTTTCAGAATTTTCCAGTACCTATCAAATGGAACTCTAATGAGGTTTCACTTCACTGTAGTTCTTTTCTTTTTTTGATAACCAATTTTATTTGCCTTTTTCAAAAACACCAACCTAAACACAGCACCATTTTGATATATCAGGTTTTTCAGTACGGTTACAAGTGATCTCCCCATTCTGTTTGTGTGGGGTGTGTGAATCCCCTTCCCCCATGCAGCGGATAATCAGTCCAACGGCCCCCTCCATCTGCCCCATATATGTTCATGCTTAGTTTGGCACCCTCTTGCTTCGTAGACAGCTTATTCTTGGCTGGTGCTCCAATCTACACCCTTGCGCCATTTAGCTAAGGAGGGAGGTGCTGAGTCCTTCTAGGCTGCTGCTATGTCTCTTTCGGCTATGAGAATGGCTGTTCCTAGGAATAATCTATCAGCCCGGGAACCATCTAGTCTCACCATCACCCCCAGGAGAAGGGCACGGGGTTGAGGGGGACCTCCCACCTCAGCATGCCACTTAACTCAGCCGCAATGGACACCCAATATTTAGAGAGGATGGCGCAGGACCAAACAATGTGATAGAAGTCGGCTGTTTCTGTTTTACAGCACAGACTTTGTGGGGTTGGGAGGTAGCCTGCCCTGTGGAGCCGCACTGGGGTAAGATATGCGCAGTGAAAGTAGTAGATCTGAATGAGGCAGAGCCTAGTAAAGATCGTGAACTGTAGTTCTTTTCTCGCACCGTTTCCCGTGATTACACTGATGATGAACAAGCCAGATAAGTATATTTACATATTTATACACAGATTATTTTGGCCGTATACCTACATGTGAAATTTCAACACTCCTTAACATAGCCATATATTAACAACCTAAATTTACATTTTGCAAGGCTCCCAGAAACTTGCCCTTTGAAGGCATACCATTATGCTTCTGATAACCTTTTGGATTGTTTGTTGTTATTGAACTAGATAAATTTAATATTTAGATACTAGATAAATTGAATATTTGTGACGCAACATTAATGAAAAGCGAGTTTAGCTCCGTGATGCCCATGAACCAGCGAGCTATTTGCCCCTGAGAACTATTTTTATTCTGGTTGCAAAAGTGCATTTTCCTCTACGGACGGTCTCTAAATCGTTGTACATAAAAAGTCTCAATGACGATTAACGTTTTTTTAACATTGTGCTGTAAACACTTTAGTAAAATTTTGCCACTAGTTATTCTTTTAAAAAGAGTACAACTATGTATTCGCTGTTCCTGGTTCTAACACATTGTATTTTTATTTTAAAGGATGTTTGTGAAGAAGCCTTAAGGATCGGCCCACAAGTTGGTCTTCATCTGGACGGTGTCGTATTTGGAGCAGAAGATTTCCGTGCCAGCATAGGTTTTCATAAAAATTATTTTACCTATCCCTTTGTTTTTCAGGAATGTTCTTGGCCTTTAATATTAACAATGAAAATGTTTCACAATTTGGCGTCCATGTTGTCATCCACGGATGTTAGCAGAATCTCCAAGAATACCCTGTCCTAAAAACAATGAATGAATTCTCTCACATCCCGAATCTTCCATATTCACACCTCGATCTGTGTAACTCAATGTTATTAGGAGAGTCTGCCAACAGACCTAACAAAACATTCTGTGGGGCGTTTTGCAGTGTTGGGGCTCCAATGTTTTGCAGAATCTTCTTGTGGAAATACAAAACACACACTTACTATTGCTTATAAAGGTTGGTTCATTGAATTAAAAACTCATTGACTCATTGCTGACACTTGGACTCAGCTGCAAGTCCACATATTTGAACCCCACTTAGAACAACTCAGCTTTCCATCCATCCAAGGTCGGGAACTGGAGTACTACAAAGTATTTATTATTATGTTAGGACGATGAAGAACATGCGACTGATGTTTCATGCAGTTGCTATAGCCCCAAAGTAGGATAGATTTGAATGGCAGTAGTGCCTTAGAGCTGTTCCTCTCTTTAAAGGTACCTTCAAAGATACATTGCCCACAACTCCCACAAACCTCTTTAAATTCAAAAACTGCAACAAGGAATCTATGCATCTAGGGACCACACGAAAGGAAGAATTTTTCCACATGTTTCTACATTGCAAGGTGAGGTCTGTCTGAGCCCTTTTAGATTTTGTAGGGCTCACAAAGAAAGTCTTCAAAAGTAGTGACTATAGACAGTACAGCAAAAGAGCTGTAAGGGGATTTGGTTCAATCATGGTGTTGCACACCTCACTTAGCTTAAGCAAAACTTACATGACAAAATTCTTCTTAGTGAATACCCACATCATCTGATGCCAATTTGGCAATGACAGCTGACATTTTGTACACTCACTCAAGGATGTTTCTGAGAATTTATATTACTGAGTCGAGTATGACATAGCCATTGTACCTAATAAACCTGCATTCTCCTGAGATGAGAATTCAGGAGGTCAAAGAGTGTGCTCACGCTTTTCTTGGTACAAGTTTCAGGGGCTGGCCAGCACTATCTAAAGAATCAAAATTCACAACTGAGGCTGGTCAAACAAACAATGCTTTCAATAAATGTGAAGCACATCGGGCTCTGCAAGAAAGACAGAAAATGATTACATTTCAAACCATAAAGATGTATTAAAGGTTAAAAGTTTACAGAAGACAAAATCGGATTAGTATTACTTATTCAAAGTATTAATACATCAAATAATATGACAATCACATCAAGCCAAATCGTATAAAAAAGAGGACGAACCAGTATAAGGTCACCTCAAAAGGAAAAGACATAGAAAAGCCAATCTCTCACTTGGGAGAGTACTCAAATCTTCTATTCTGCTTTGCTGTAAGCAGCATCACGAAAAAGACTGCTCTGAAATCTGAAAATCTGAATCTGAGTTTCTCAGTCAGCTCTGCACTATATTACATTGCACAATTTTAACATCTGCTACTGTTAGAAATGGGGGTCTCTAGTTGGCAATGATTTGCATCTATGTCCAAGTAGGGACCCTTCCTTCTAGTCAGGGTAAGGGGGATACACTACTGAAATAACCCATGCTCACCCCTTTGGTAGCTTGGCACGAGCAGTCAGGCTTATCTCAGTGTGTAAAGTATTTGACCATAACCAACAGTAAGACTGTGAAAACACTACAAAAGGAAACCATACCAGTTTAGAAAAATATCCAATACTTTATATATTCAAAAGAAGACCAAAACAATAGAAATCCAACATACATTACTTTAAAATAAGCCCTTTGTAAGAATAAACTTTAAAATGCAGTTCCTTAAAGTTAATAGCTCTGTCCGGTGCTACCACGGTGCTGAAAACCACAGAATCCAACAGTTCCATCTGACCACGTCGGTCGGGGTGTCGGCAGACTCGTAAACAGTACATTTTTGTTGCAGCCAATCATGTTGGTGCGGGCTGGTTGTGGCAAACGTCACAGTTGTGATGCGAAGCATAGCAGTGCGGGATGCAGTGTCCTCAAATTGCGGTTAAGGCAGCAGCTCGGTGACTGTCGTCCAGCGGCATCGGTGAGACCAGGGCTGCGGAGCAGAGTGAAGGCGGTTCTCGTTGCAGTGCTGACAGATCACGGTGCAGGCGACAGAGCCGGTTGCGGGGATCTTGCATTGGTCGGTTCGGACAGCGGTGCTGGACGAGGCGGTGCATCGTGAGACTTTCGAGCGGTGCCCCCAAGCCATGGTGCGATCACGTGTGTAGAAGTCAGCGGGCAGCGATGGTGTCGGTGAGACCAGGAGGCGAAGTCAACCGAGGCGGTGCAGAGTACAGTGCAGTTCCTCCTGACAGCTTTTCCAGCCCTTCTTCCTGGCAGGTTCCTTAGTTCAGCAGTAAACTAAAGTTCTGGGGTCTGGTCCCCACTATTTATACTCAGTTTTTCTTTTGGGCAAAGAGTGTCTGTGCTCAGCCCAAACCAGTTCTGTCCTCTCTGGTCCAGCTTCCTGGCAGGAGGTGGAGACAGCATTGTCCATGACAGACAGGGCCTATTCAGGTGCAAGGGAAATCTCCTCCCACCACTCTAAATGCAGACCAGGCCTATTCAGGTGCTAGTGAAAACTCCTCCCACTACTCTGAATGCAGCCCAGGTCTGTTTTCAGCCCAGCCCTTACTCATTCAGGAAAGGCAGGACTGTCTGTCTGAGAGAATGCACATCCCCAGCCCCTGTCACTCCAAAGCCAGACAGTCAATCCACAAACCAGCAGAGGCACACAGGATGGCTAAGCAAGAAAATATCTACTTTCTAAAAGTGGTATTTTCAAACTCATGTATTTTATATTCTGAGTTCAGGCATACTAAACTCCATCTTTCTATCTTGTCCCAATGGGAAGTTATATTTATAAGATATTATAAGTAAATTCCTATTCTATCCTATGGGACTTATAGCTTTTTAATAGTGAAAAACGAAATACACTGTATGTTACTACTAGGACATGTCACACACCTCAGTAAATGTCCTACCTTTCACATACACTGCACACTGCCCATGGGGCGACCTTGCGCCCACCTTAGTGGTGTCTTACATGTAAGAAAAGGGAAGTTTAGGGCCTAGCAAGTGGGTGTACTTGCCAGGTCGACATGGCAGTTCCAAACTGCGCACAGACACTGCAGTGGCAGGTCTGAGTTACATTTAGGGGCTGCTCATGTGGGTGGCACAATCAGTACTGCAGGCCCACTAGCAGTATTTGATTTACAGACCCCGGGCACACACAGTGCACTGTACTAGGGACTTACCAGTAAATCAAATATACCAATCATGGAATCACCCATCCATAAACACAATTTATAGGAAGAGAATATGCACTTTAGCACTGAATAGCAGTGGTAAAGTGCCCAGAGTCCAAAAACAGGTTGCCAAAAACCCAAAAGTGTGGAGGTAAACCAGCTGGAAAAGCCAAGTCTAACAGCTACACCTACACACAGTTCTCATGACACTTTCTATTCGAGTTAAAGCGGAATGATACAATTATGTGCTTGTTAGCTTCTTAGGACTTTTCACAGTACAGCTTCTTTCAGGGTCCTTCAAACTAAACTGTCGGTAGCAAGATGAGACACGGGATCCAGCCTGTACTCTGCAGGTGTCTTTGTGTATGTACTACTCATTAAAACATTCCAAGATTTTCACAAAGAAAGAAAACATTTCACATTGGAAAGTAAGCAAATGAACATTGCATTCAATAATGAGGACTCCAGTTTCACAGAGAAAAAAAATATTCAGGTCACAAAGCAACATGGCAACCAATATTACCCATTTTAAAATGCAGGCCTTTATTAGCTATTGGTAAATCTAAACGTGAAAAATCGTAGTTAATAACATTTGTATGTTTATATGTTAATATTATTTAATGTACAACATTAAACAATGAAAACTTCCCCCACTGCATCCCAATATGTAGGCTTTTACTCTCATTATCAGTGAGTATTAAACCTATATTCTCCGGCCACTGTGACCTTATTTTATATTTGAAGGATTTGTTAAGGGAGTTCATTTCTAGAAAGATTCACATGGTGTGTCTTTTGTTGGGTGGCTGTTGAAAAGCCAACTCAAGAACCCATACTCACACTGCTTCAAACCACAGCCATGACTCACTAGCTGTAGTTATTTGAAGAACACTGCGCTGATGTTCTATCCTCCCCTTACCCGTGGCTCTACCTAACTTGTCAAACCTAATCCTCAGGTCAGTTTGAGGTGACACCCTCCCTCTAAGAAGCAACTTGCTATTGTGTACTAATAGGCAGCAAAAGAGGATGGTGGTGTTAGCCTGATCAGTAGCTCGCTTACGTGCCCTCTCAAGCGAGGGCTGTTAAGTAGGGAAGAAAAGATAGCATCTGATAATTTATGTTTACGGAAAAAAGAACAAGAGAAAGGAACCCATAAAAACACTCGAAAAATTTGACTTAATCACTATCTACTTCTAGTGCCAATGCATGGCTTGTCCTTCCCTGTCTGATTTGTCAGGGACCGATTTGGTTTTATTTTGTGCTAATTTTCTGAGGGAAAGCCTCGTCTTTTGTGAAGAGCAGGAAGTCGCCCTGTCAGAGAATGTTTAACTTTTACTGTTGGATGTTTTGTCTGTGAGCCGAAGAGGGCCAGCCAAACATTCATGAGCACTTAAAGAGTGTAAACCACCCCTCACTTTGCTCAGCCCCGCCCTGACCTTGCTCCAATCCCACACAGAAAAAGAAAATGCCAATAACTTTTTGTTATTATTTTATTTACATTTTTTTGTGCTGCTCAGATAGCAGTGGGGCAATGCTCCTCATCGTTAGCGGAGGAGCCGCCACTGCCCAATAGAGTCTTAGAGGTGGATGGACCCTATTGTCACACTCTGGAGGGGAAATAACACACTAAGAATGCACGTTGAGGGTTACAAATGTCATAGTTTCAATTTCGTCCCCCATACAGGCCCGGTAAGTAAAAAAATCCCCTTACCCCCTCAAGACTCACTTCATCAACAGAACTTTCCCATAGAGGACCTAAGTGTGTCCTCAAAGCCCTGCATCTTGTTCATATCTATCCGGAGGGCACTACTTTATCATCTTCGGGTGAAATGGTGTATTTGTCAGTGTCCTGACGTCACTTGACCAGTTTCGTCCCACAGATTCTGTGCCCTTCCGCTGGGCCTCATATCATCTGTTGCAGACCAGGCCCAACACACAGTAGGCCGCAGAGTACACATGAACCTGTCTGGATCCTCGGCAACACAGGTCCATGCCAGCCTGCACTTGCACTCCAGGCCAGGGTAGATTCCACAAGCCTCTCGCTCACATTTTGGTTGAGCATCTGGAGCCTGCCGCATTCTTGCAGAGTTAATAGGCTCCACACTGCTGCATACCAGTCAACTCGAACAAAAATCTCAAAGCGTGAGGAAGGGGCAGGGCCTTGGAGGGGCGGGGTTTGGTGACGAGAAGTACCTAAGAGGCACTTTTGAACCCCACCCTGCTCCCAAGCCGCTTCCCCCCCAAAACAAAAAGCTTGCTGAGGCTAGTGCCTATGTCCTGGTGTGTTTTCACTCCCCTTAATGGACGTCGGCAGTTCAAAGTCTTCAGGGTTCAAGCCGTCCGGCGCCTGTTACCGCACCATGTCGGTCACGGACCCTCATTTAGTTTGTTTCTGGTGCTTAGAGCGCGACCATGACTCGAAGTTGTGCTCCGACTGCAGGGCCATGGCGCCAAAGCATTTGAGGGAGTGGTCCCTAAAGCTTCTCGCAGGCTGGCGTCCTGCACTCGGTCGAGAGGAAGGTCAGACTAACGCTCTGTTGATTTGAAGTCCTCTTTGTCTAAGTTGTTGAAGTCAAGTAAGAGGCACCACAAAAAGCACAAGTCGAAGTGTGCTTCAACTTCGCCCCTCCTGTCTCACGACGTGGCAGAGGATCCTCGGCGTTCGAGGCCCAGCTCTTCGGAACGGGTGCCTGGGCCGGGTCTGTGTTTCCCTCCCTTTCCGGGGCCAGGAGCGAACCCTGCCCAGCTGAAGGAATTTTATGACGCCTTGTACGCCATATTTGAGCAGCCTGACCCTGCCGGCGCGCCTTCAGGCCCCGCAGACTCAGAGGACTGAGGGGCCCCCATGGTTCCTATGCTGGCAGTTCCGGTCCCGGTGCCACAACCTCTGAGTGGATCCGTTCCTGGGTCCGGACCGACACCGGTCACACCTCCACAGCGACCTTCTCCAGCGTCGTATCCGGCGCCGAGGTCCCACCAATGGCACCTCCCCAATCCTCATTCCCGATGACACGGAGCCGGTCGGGTGTCCCCTAGCGCCAAGACTGGTGCCGACGAAGACTTTCGGCTCCATGTCTTTTACCCTGCCCTCTTCTGAAGGGTTAGGGATGGAGGAAGAGGATTGGGGGGGGAGCAGAATCTCTTAGAAATCCCGCATCAACAGGAAGTGCACTGATATGAGGAAGTGGGTGATGCCAGTGGTTTGGACACCTCCTCAGACTCTGGCATTCTTTCCCCTCCTACCCTGGCTATGGAGGAGGGAGCATCTTTTGTTATGGTGGTGCGTAGGTCCTCAATCTGCAGCTTCCTACAGGGACCGTCAAGACTAACATCTTGACAGAGGTCCTGCAGCCTGGGGTCTCTAGCTCAGAACCTCTACTGCCTTTCAACGAAGGCCTTAACAGATGTCCTTCTAGGAACCTGGTCCAAACCCAGCACAGGAGCTCCTGTGAATAGGACGATCGCCCGCCTCCATTGCCCTGCACTTGGCGACCCAGTTTTCCTCACCTCCCACCCCCAAAGCTTGGTGGTCCAGGCTTCCACCTCTCGTGGCGCATTCCCTTCCGCATCCCCAGATAGGGAATCCAAGAGACTGGAGAACTTCGGGGAAAAAAAACATTTCTTCTGCCAGTCTAGCTTTGCGGTCGGTGAACACTGCATGCCTTTTGGGCCGTCACTCACATTCAATATGGGATATGGTAGCGCAGGTACTGCCCAGAGTCTCGGAGGAGGACCGGGCTGTACTCTCCCAAGCTATCTCAGACGGGTGAGATGTAGCTAAGTTTGCCATCAGATGTGGCTTGGACATGACGGACTTGCTAGATAGAGCTATTCCCACGACGGTGGCCATTTGTCGCCACGCCTGGTTGAGAACATCTGGTTTTTCGGGGGATGTCCAGGCTAACCTCATGGGCATACCCTTTGATGGCTCCCATCTCTTTGTAGACAAGGCGGATACTGCCCTTGAGCGCTTCAAAGACTCGCTGCCAACGGCAAGTCTTTGGGCCTCACCACCACCACCCCTAGGGCTTCATCCACTTTTCGCTCCTTTTGTGGCTATGGAAGGGGCGATCAACCGCACCAACCCTATTCCGGCCAGCCCGCCCCGCAAGTTCAGCAACCTCTGCCAGGCCGTGGACGCGGTTCACCATGGCCCCGTGGGTCGAGAAACCAGAAGTCGAGCCAAGCCACGATCCACTCCTCCACCGCAAAACCTTCCTACTGCGATCCGCCAGGATCACTCTCGGCCAGTGGGTGGCAGAATACGCCATCATCTCTGGCAAAACATTTTTTTTTTAATTCTCTTTATTAATTTTCAAGCAGCAATAGTATACAGTACACGTCACGCAGGACGGCACAATTCACGAATAACAATAACAACAGCAAACGAGTGTGATTGCTACTACATTGTGGACTTACATTGATGGTAAAGGCCAGTTATCACTTACACATTTCGAAACAATGACTTCACGTTGCAACAGGCTATTCTTCAATCATCAGATCTGGTAGCACTTTGATTTTTCGTTAATAGATATGGTCGTAATGGCTCCCAAATGTTCTTGGGCTTAGATGAAGACGGGAGCTCTTCAGCATACAGTTCAAGTGTTTCTTGGGGCAAAACACTATATCTTTCAGCCAATGATCAGTGCGGGGGCCAATGAACTTTCCCACGTCAATGCTACCCGCCGTTTTGCTAGTAACAGAGCAATTCTCAAGAATTTCCCCACGGTGCCCTTAATTTGAGGTAAATAACATAGCAAACATACCACCGGTGTACATTGTAGAATCTGGTTGGACATAACCTGCAAACATTTAATGACAGCTTCCCAGTATTGTGAGACAAGAGTGCACTAATAGTACAAGAGGGTGTTCCACCTATCTGAGTTATATAAACGCTAATAAGTCGTTAAATCTAAAAAGTCACTCAGGCTAAACCAGATATGGAACAAAAAAACAGATGAGCTAATGGATTATTATGACAAAATTTATTAATGCCTTATTGATATTTATAACACAATGGTTCAGTGTCAGAATTCGTGATTATTATATAATAAAATATGTACAACAATAATAATAGCCCCAACAAAATGACAATTTAAATGGACAACCTGACATACCTCATTCATACAAAGCAAGCATTCAAAATCCCATTCATAACCTAATTAGATACTACACACTTGTCACTAAAATATTCGATCTGTTTCAGAGAAAATATTCCGACCAAGAAATGATACAGATAATTTGAATCAGTTCAAGGAACAAGGAAATAAGAGAACACGCCGACGCGCGTTTCGGTGCTGTCACCCCCTCTCTGGGGTGTCACCTTCCTCAGGGCGTGAAAAATATATGTTTCAGGGGTCCAGGGGGCATGTAGAATGATAAAAAGATATCCAAACATGCATATTGACAAGAGTGCACTGCCATGCTAGATGCTAGAAACCTGCATCCTGAGTACCACAGCGTTTGCAAGCACTGGTATCCTGCAGGCCTATTCTGTACAATTTGGACGGTGTGCGATAGATCTGGTGTATGTATTTGAAATGAATTATCCTTAGGTTTCCATTGGGAGTTAGTTTGCATGTCAATGTACATATGTATTCCCACTCTGACGAGGTCAGCGGAGTGTCCAGTGTAGTGTTCCAACGACTCAGGCTGCAATCTTCATGACGTACTGTTTCAGACCGTACCATTTTATATAATTTGGTTACTAGTCTCCGCCTCGAGGGTGCCACCAGCAGAAACTGTAGAGATTGCAGTGTGGGGGGTTCCATGGGATATGTCTCATAATGCTTATGAAGTGCAAGTTTCAAGCGGTGGATAGTGAAACAAAATAAGGGCGTATGATTTGTTATGTATTGCAAGTCGTCAGTCGTAATAAAATGCCCATTCAAGAAGATATCATGCATATGTCTTAAGCCCACCTCTTGAAGCGAACGGATTGATCCTGTCTCCTGCATAACTGATAGTGAGGCATGATGTGCAATCGGCATGGCTGGGGCATAAAGTGGGAGTTTCTTCGCTATTTTACCTATCGCTTGCCAAGCAGCTATGGTGGTATCCACTGTGTTTATCTCTATCTTGGGCGTACCCCTGTGTACATGTGTAAGGATTCCAGACAATGGAACAGGATGCGCGTCCCCGTCCACTACTGCGACATGTGGTGTGAAAGTGTGTGGGTGGTACCAGTAGTAGGCATACTGTGCCTGTGCACATAGTAAAGGTAGAAATCCGGTGCGCAAAACCCTCCTTGTGCATAGTCCAGGGTAAGCATGTACCAGCTTATCCGGACTTGTTTACCATTCCATATGAGTCTAATTGAATGGGAACGAAGAGTGCGAAAAAATTGTGTTGGTAACCAGATTGGGATATTATTGAACAAGTAGAGGAACCGTGGCAATACAATCATTTTAATAATGGCGATGCGGTCAGCTAATGAAAGTGGTAGTGAAGCCCATCTGGCAACTTGGAGTTCAAGGGCAGCACAAGCTGTGCCATAATTTTCCCGTATCACGATCTCTGGGTCACGGTGTACCCATATTCCTAAATAGTTTACAGTGTCGGTGGACCATATAAGCGGGTATTCCATTTGTGGGGGTGCTGTGTTGGATGTCAAGGAGATAATTACTGACTTGTCCTTATTTATCAAAAGCCCGGAAAATAAGCCAAAACAAATATACTCACGCAGAACAGGGGACAAATACATATGCGGTTTACGAATAAAGAGCACCATATTGTCCGCCTATAGGGAGATTCCGACTGGACGATGGTTAAAATTTAGGGCTGATTCCCTGTGGCGTTGTCGAATCAAACAAGCCAGTGGTTCTAGCATGATGGCAAATAAAAGCGGCGAGAGGGGACAGCCCTGTTGTGTGCCTCTGTGGATACTAAATGGCTCAGACGTAAGCCCCCCCCACCCGGACTCTCGCTGAAGGATCGTGATATAGCAGCTGTATCCAGCATATGAAAATGTATGGAAACCCCATATGCTTCAAGATAAAAAACATATAGTGCCATTCTATGGAGTCGAATGCTTTAGCCGCATCCAACATGACAGCGGCCGCTGGGAGATCTGGGTTTAAACTGTGGAACATAGCGAACAAAGTCCTCAAGTTATGAGAAGTGGAGCATTCCGGGATAAAGCCGGATTGATCCGGTAGGACCAGGCAGGACATTAGTGGTTGGAGTTTCGTGGCCAGAATTTTAGCCAGTATTTTGGCGTCCAGATTGATGAGCGACAGGGGGCTACAGGAGTCGCATTGTGTAGGGGCTTTGTCTTTTTTCAGTAAAGTAATGATTAGGGCTTGTCGCAACAATGGTGGTAATATGCCTGTGCCGTGAGCCTATGCATACACCTCTAGAAGGTAGGGTGTTAAAAGGTCTGCATATGCCTTATAGAACTCTGCCGTGAGTCCGTAAGGCCCAGGGGATTTTTTATTTGGTCGGGATCGGATCGCCTCTTTAATGTCGGTTTCGTCAATTGGTTGGCTCAAGTACTCGCGATGGCCATCAGCTAACCATGCGCATGCAATGTCTGAGAGGTAATCTCCGAGAGAGTCCTCATCCATGCTCCCTCGCGACGCATATAAACCACTATAGCAGATTCTAAATTGTTCCACTATCCTGCAGGGTGTGTAGTGTTCCTCCCCATTTGAGTCTACTATTTTTGTAATATGCTGGTGTTCAGATCTAAATTTATTTTGATTGGCCAGTTGTCTACCGGGCCGACCTCCCTCCGCATAGGCCCCTGCAACATGTCGACGCGATAAGTGGCGGGTATCAGATTCTGCCAGCGCATTGTACTCCAGCACTTGCTCATGTATTTGTGCCAATGTTTCGGGATCCTTCATGTAGGCATGTTCTAGTTCTGTTAGTGTGGTCTCTATTTTGGTAAGCTGTCCCCGTATGTCCCGTAGTATGCCTGCGGTGGTGCTTATACAAACTCCTCGCACGGTGACCTTGAAGGCCTTCCACAGAGTGGAGGCAGAGTCAACCGTCCCAACATTTATGTCAAAGTATTGTGTTATTGCGTTCCGTATGGTATCATTATAAATAGGATCCAGTAGTGCTTCAGCCCTAAAGCGCCAAGTAAACGGTCTATGTACAATGGCGGGAATACCCAAAGACAACTTTACCGGGTTATGATCTGATAGGGTGCACGGTAGGGGAACAATATCCGTGACCCAGCCATTGGGTTCTTCATTCAGGAGCCAATAATCTAATCGGGACCAGCTATTATGTGCCGGTGTGATATGTGTACCAGTTCTGGTGTCTTCATTGCGTACCCGCCAGTTGTCCACCAGCCCTAGCTCCAACATCGCATCGCGTACACACTGAGAGACCTTTACGGCACGTGCTCCCTGTGGATTCGACTTGTCCTTAGCTGGATCCAAGTGCGTGTTGAAATACCCTCCCCATAAAATGGCAGCATCTGGCCAGGATTGTAAGACATTAAGCATACCAAGAAAGACCTGCGGATCATCGAGTATGGGGCCATATATGTTGATGACAGTGATCAATGATACCCCTACTTTCCCATGGAGCATGGCACATCGACCTTCATCATCAGTGTATGTTTTGATAGGTGTAAAAAGCAATCCTCTTTTAAACAGTGTAATAACCCCTCATGCATATGATGAATATGAAGATGCTACCTTGTGACACGCCCATTTAGTCGCTAGCCTAACTTCAGAGGATTTGATAAGGTGTGTCTCTTGAAGGAGAGCAATCTGTACCTGGTGCTAAAACCTGGCGGATTTTCTTGGGGGTGTTAAACCCTCTAACGTTCCAAGACAATTATATCTATCGACCATCAGCGAAAAGAGCAATCTAGAACTGAAATGTGTTCACAGTCAAAGCATATGAAGTTGCAATAACGAAGAAGAAGTGTGGCCTGCGTGTAGGTGCAATCACAACAAACAATTCTCCAGTAAAAAACCTATAAACCCCCACCCACTTTAGCAGCCCCAATTTGCCAAAGCCATAGCCCAAAATCCTAACAAAACCCCCCATGAAAACAGATTCAGACTTGTGATGGGGTTTACCCATTGGGGTACCCTGTGGCACAATAACTCCCTGTTGCCCTAGGGAGGTGGCCGCTTCACAGTAACAGAATCCCTAATATACTTGTAGTATATGGAAGATACCCCTCTGAGAGAGCGGCGTATCAAAGCATTCAGCAGTCTGATCACCATACGCGGTGAGTTATACACTCATCTTACTTATACATTCAAGGCAGTGAGAGAAAAACAATAACCATCAGCTTCATAGTGAAGCCCCTATGTCACTATGTCCATGACTCAGCCCCAGTAATATACATGCTCACCGCAGCACCAGTCCCGTGAGCGTGACAGATAGCACTCCCGATCCTTTTGGTTCAATCTTCGTTGTCTGACGCATCTGGTAGAGGTTTCTTCTTGCGGCACAGCGACTTAGCCTATTCCATGGCCCGCTTGGGACTGTCAAATATCCGGGCTTTGTCATCTACTCCCACATATAGTCGGGCCGAATACAGCATGGCGTATTGGATGTTCTCATTCACTAGAAGTTTTTTCACAGTTTGGAATTCCTTGCGCGCTGCTTGAACATTGGCCGTGAAGTCCAGATAAAAAGAGAGGGTGTTGCCCTGGTATGAGATAGTGCCTTTCTGTCGAGAGATGCGTAAAACCGCATCCCGGTCTCTATAATTGAGCAGTCTTGCAATTATCTGCTGGGGCGAAGTGCCAGGAGGTGGGCGAGAGGCCAATGAGTGGTGGGCCCTCTCCACCACCAACAGGGTGGATAGATTATCCACGCTGCATACCTCGCGTAGCATTTGTTCTACATAGGTCTCCAGCCTGCCGACGTTTGTGGATTCCAGCAGCCCCAAAATGCGCACATTGTTGTGCTGCGAGCGCGCCTCCAAGTCCTCATTCTTGGCTTGAATTACGGCCAGGATCTTTGCCATGTCTGAATCCTATGTGGTGACCTGTTGCAGTCCATCTTCAGTGTTGGATATTCGCTGCTCAGCTTCACCTATGCACACCGCATGTCTGTCTAACTTGGCAGATATAGTGTCTATGGTGTCCATGCGACGATTTAGAGCTTCAATTTTGCCGTCTATAGATTGCAAGCTGTTCTGTATGGCAGTGAGTGTCTTTTCCAATGCAGTTGGCGGCTCACTAGCAGTGTCGAGCTCTGAGTCTGAAGCCACAGACTGCCCCGCTCTGCCAGGTTTGCGCAGATCAAAATTGAGCCGTGTTTGGTTCTTGTCCGGCTTTCCCATTGTGATGAATTGCAGCGACCTGGCCCACGTGTACAACAATAGAGCCCCACTTTGTGCTGTACTCTCAAAGGGCGAGGGACAGTTAACGCTTAATGTACGAGGTGCAATCCAAACACTCCAAGTGCGCCACTTGTGTGCACAATGTTCAGGGGAAGTGCCCAGCAATCGCCACACGTTGAATTGAACGGCAGACAATCGCAGCTAGTTAGTATGGCGCAGACGATGTAGGCCTCAGACTGGGGCATCCGAGTCCAGCAGCAGCACCCAGACGCACTCTGCCGTTGCTTTCAGCACAAATGCAGGTCTCCACACCAGCCACGCTCACAGCATATGACTACTCACTGTTCAGTAGAAGGTACACAGTCGACCGCCGTCCGCGATGTTCCACCCGCTCTCAACGCGCGCCCACACCCCAGGCAGTACCAGGGGGGGACGCGGCACCAGGGCTTCGCCAGCCGGCGGATGGAGCGGCTCGATTCCGCAGCGCCCACAGCGCAACACGCGGCAGCAGGAATGGCTCCAGACCGCGCCTCTCAGCGGGCACGAGTTTGCTGTATGGCGCCCCGCGTCAGAGTCCCTGGACTAGCCTGTAGTGCGCGCCCAAACAGGCAGGCCGGCGGCAATATTCGTAATTTCCTGCTGCTCCCGGGCACATGTCTCTCCCAGTCACCACGATTCACCAGCTATCCCCGCTACCGCTGCAGTTACTGTAGATTGCAGTTCGGGGATGAAGCAGGTCAGAGCGGCGTCTGATTCTCCCGCTGGGCAGGTATCTCCACTTACACCGCTTCCATCGCCGCCATTTTAGCAGGGGCCCAGCGCTCCAGTCGGGTGGCCAGAAATAGCTCGTAGAGCTCACCAGATCCAATTATTCCGCCCCGTACCACAGCGCAGTGGTGCCAGCAAGGCTGCCTCACAGTTTGGGGTTCAGATGCCTATTAAGGAGCAGGATATGTAGAGGATAGTTAGGACGGCAAGCGGAGCTGCACTACAGTGCGGCCATCTTGCCGTGCGCCTTCTAGCGCCCATCTCTGGCACAACATTACGTCAGACAGGTGGGTGTTGCAAATAGTCCGAAGGGGCTACTCCCTCCCCTTCGAGACTGCTCCTCTATCTATGCCTCCAGTGTACGATCGGCTGACGGAGGATCACCTTGCTTTGCTCTGCAAGGAAGTCAAAACTCTCTTGGCCAATGGAGCTGTAGAGAGGGTTCCAGGGCCGGAAGTAGGCAGTGGTTGCTATTCACACTACTTTCTGGTTCCCAAGAAGGATGGAGGTCTTTGTCCTATCATAGACCTCAGAGCCCTCAATTACTTCCTCAAAAAGGAGAAATTCATGATGCTCACCCTTGCTCAGGTCATGTCTACCTTTAACCAAGGAGACTGGACGGTAGCGCTGGATTTGCAGGATGCCTACTTTCATATTCTCATCCTGCCTGCCCATCATCGCTACCTGTGGGTCACGGTGGGTCACGAGCACTTTCAATTTGCAGTGCTCCCCTTTGGCCTCACCAGCGCCTCTCGGGTGTTCACAAAGGTGATGGCGGCACATCTGCGGAGATCAGGGGTTCCAGTCTTCCCCTATCTCGATGACTGGTTGCGGGCTAGCCTTAAGCAGTTGTCTCCCACCTCCAGGCTACGCGATCCTCCTGCATTCACTGGGGTTCACTATCAACGTGTCGCAGTCCCACCTGACTTCCTCTCAGACGCTCCTTTTCCTTGGGGCGGTCTGGACACGGTGCAGTTTTAGGCCTACCCTCCCGAACGGCGAGTCCAGCATATTTAAGTTATGATGTTGATGTTTCAGCCTCTATCCTGGATTTCGGTGAGAATGACTCTGAGGCAGTTGGGCCTCATGGCCTTCTGCATCCTGCTAGTGACACAGGCACAGTGGCACATGCAGGCTCTGCAGTGGGACCTGAACTTCCAATATCCGCAGCATTGAGGAAATCTCACCGACTTGGTTCCGATTTCAGAGGGCACTGCGAGAGACTTGCAGTGGTGGCTAACAGACTGCAATCGGTTCAAGGGCAGACCCCTCTCCCTTCCCCATCCAGATCTCACAGTAGTGACGGATACGTCCCTTCTGGGATGGGGTGGCCATTTCTCTGGTGGTTCAACACCTGACCAGTTCTCTGAATGCCAGGTCAGACAAGCTCAGCCGAAAGTGCCTTGCGGATCACGAATGGCGTCTCCATCCGGAGGTGGTACAAGGACTCTTAAGCGGTGAGGAGAGCTTTGGTTAAATCTGTTCTGTAGAGAACGCGCAATGTCAGCAGTTTTGCGCGTTGGAATTTCCAAGGCAGCTCTCGCTTGGCGATGCTTTTCGCCGCGAGAGAAGCATAGGCCTCCTATATGCCTTTCTGCCCATACCACTCCTGCCCAGAGTGCTCAAGAAGATCAGGAGACACCGGGCACAAGTTATTCTTGTGGCTCCGGACTGGGCACCGAGTGTTTGGTATCCCAAGCTTCTAGTCATGGGCATCCATCCTCCGGTCAGGCTGCCCCTTCTGGAGGATCTTCTGTCGCAGCAGCAGGGGAGGGTTCTCCACCCAAACCTGTCCACTCTCCACCTCATTGTATGGAGAGTGAGCGGCAACAGTTGACAGCTTTTGACCTCCCTCCTGAAGTCTGTCAGTTTTTTGTTGTTGCAGTCAGGCGTCCCTCTACAAAATTGGTATATGCCTGCTGATGGGACACATTTTGTAAATATTGTACAACCCGGTCTATTGACCTCTTATCTGCTCCCTTATCTGAAGTCCTTCTCTTTCTACTTTCTTTGGCCAAGCAGGGCCCTGCTCTGGGCAGATTGAAGGGCTATTTTTTGGCCCTTTCTTCTTTTCTTCAGCTACCTGATCAGCCCTCTGTTTTCAAATTTCCTCTGGTGCAGGGATTCTTGAACGGGGTAACCCATTTGTTTCCGCCTTCACCTTTTATCATGCCACAGTGGGACCGTAATTTGTTACTCACCTTTTTGATGTGTGCACTATTTGAGCCTCTATATAACTGTCCTCTGCCGTTGCTCACCATCAAGACATCCTTTTTGGTGGCAATAACCTCTGCCAAGACGGTTAGTGAACTGCAGGCACTGTCTTCACAGCCAACACAAGGAGATGCTGGAAGGAGCGCTGAAACTTTTCAGATACTCACCCCCGGTCACAGATCTAGATTAAATCTATCATTGTTCTTTAGCTCACTTTGCCACCCCAGGTCAGACCCAGCCATATGCAAATCAGTCTTGACCTTGTGCCTCATGGGAACAGTAGAGTCCAAACTGCCAAACCAGGTCTTCCCTGGACTGGAAACAAGCATCCTGGGACCGGTTTTGAGGTAACACCCCTCATCAGCCTGGCTAGCTTGAAACCAGTGGGAAAGTGAGCAAGGGACCCACGTCTGGGCATACTGAACCTCACAGCCTCCTTACCTAACGGTCTTTCTGGACAAAGTGGTCCTCCGGACTGGGGCATCTTTTTTGCCTAAGGTGGTAACACCCTTCCATCTGGGACAGTAAGTTACCCTGCCCACCTTCTATGCACCCCCTCACCTTTCCAAGGAAAAGAAGCATCTCCATCGTCTGGACCCAAAAAGAGCGTTATCGTTCTACCTCAATCGAACCTAAGAGTTCCGTGTGGATGACAAACTCTTCATAGGATAAGTAGGTGCAGAGATAGGCTGTGCTGTCCAGAAAAGGACTATATCCCAATGGGTTATCCTCTGTATACAAATCTGTTACACCTTAGCGAAGAAGGATCCCCCTGAAGGGCTTGGGGCCCATTCCACCAGGGCAAAAGCGACCACCATGGCTCTTCAGTGTGGTGTTCCCGTCTCCGATATCTGCCAAGCTGCTACATGGCCATCTCTGCACATGTTCGCCAGACACTACTGCCTGGATTCCCAGGTTCGCAGAGAAGGCCTGTTTAGTGCTCTGTTTTGGAGGATTTTATGTTCTAACCTTTCCACAGTCCCTCCTCCGGAGATGGTATTGCTTGGGTATCTGTTCAAAGGTAAGGAATCTGTGGGCAGATGTCTCTATCAGAAGGACAAGTTACTTACCTTCGGTAACGCCTTATCTGGTAGATACATGATCTAGCTGCAAATTCCTTACCGACCCACCCATCCTTCCCGCACTGCGGAATTGGTTTTAAGTGTCAGGGATGTTCCCCTGCAGGGCCCTAGCTGTTCATTTTTTAACACACCATGGTCAGTCACTTCATGGCTTCTGGAAAGACGTGAAAAGTACTGACGTCTGCGCACCAGAGTGGTGTTTATATTGACGATGCAGATGTTACAACGACGACGGACACAACTCACACGATGTCACGCAGAGTCGACTGACGCCACCTACCGGCGTGCAAAGGTACTGCTAAGAAAAATCTTCCAGATCCAGCCTGATGCCTGGAGGTTCAAAGGTAAGGAATCTGCTGGTAGATCATGTCTCTACCAGATAAGGCGTTACCGAAGGTTAGTAACATGTCCGTTTGGGTAATGCTGCTAAGATTGTGAGAACTCATGTACCTGTTTCATCAAGGAAATCACCACCCCCCCATCCAGGCTCAGCGGGTGACTGCATAGAATCTGTAGCTAGAGGATCTTAGCACCACAGGTAGCCAGCACTACTGCATCATGTTTTAGGCACACAACAGGCATTTCTAGGTTATATGTAGATAAGGTCAGCAGATGGGCATGCGAGTCCTGGCGGTAGCCTTTTGTCCAGCAGGGATTTAGTGAAGCAAGAATGTTCTCCAGCTTGCGAACGAGATAGTTACTTCAAAAATGCTTGAGACTTTGAATTTTGTAGAGGAATTCTGACTCTCAAGCATCTTTACTTTCTATAGTAAGAGCAGTGCTTAATTTGAGCCTGTGGGGGTCACCTGTACTCATTTTTAGGGACCGGCACTTAATTTTCTGCTTCAGACATTAATCGAGAGCAAGTGGGAAATCAAACAAGGCAGAAAGATGGAGGAACATAGGAACAGAAAGATGGAAAAACCTTTATGAAGGCAGTAAGCAGGAACCTGCACAAGAGAGATAAAGTGCAGGGAGTGTCTGGCACTGGATTAAAGTGGCATTAAGTGATTTAAGACTACATAGCCTTTTAATCTCACTGGACTTCTGAACAGAGCTTTGGCCACCAGCACTCATTCTGTTTCTGAGATGTCCTTCTCCGTTTTCTGCATGGAAATAAATGCACTCTTGATGGAACTCTCTTCTGGGCATTCCAGGTCTATTGAAACGCATCCTGTGATTCACCAAGGGCTACAGACATTCATTGTTGGTAACTTCGATCTGATTGCTTCGTTCCCCCACCAGCGTTTTTTGAAAGGGTCATACACCTGAGTGTCATGGGAGGCAGTGAGATAAGCTCATTGGGAATGTGTCATGGCCTAGTCTGGTTGCTGTCTCTGCAAAGTCCTGCACTAATTCGCTGGCATCAAAAAAAGAAGTAACTCCAGTATTGCTACTTCTGGTTTTCTACTCTGTTTTATCAGGACATGATGTAGTGCCACCATTTTGGCTAGTTAAACAATTCTTAATTCCATCAAAAATAGATATTATTTTCTAAAATGCCAATGTAGATTTAGAAATTGTATCAGTTATGTAACATGTGCCCCCAAAATGGCACAGTTTGAAATTCCACAAAAGGGATATTAAATTTGAAATGTATAAGTGGGGTTAACGGTTTTTGGATGACCAGGAGGCCTTTGCTGATTCTGTGCGCCCAGAGCTCAGACACATTTTGGCCTCAGGAAAACTTTTACTCTAATTCCAGTTAACTTTTAGGTTTAAATCTTTTTATTGACATTAATAAAAGAACATCAAAGGCAGCCGCTTTTACAGCCTACAACCCCTCGGGCCGGCAATTTTTTCGTACTTAAGTATCAGCATATCTGAAGCCCTTCCCGGGCGCTGTTGCTAAGTCAATGTGATACACAGCATGTCGCCTACAACCCCTCGGGGCCAGCCGCGTCAGAATCTATAGGGAATCACAGAATCCCCTCTTGGCTATGGGTTAGGGGTGGGTAACTTCCCCGCAGTGTCCTACCCCTTGAGGGGTATATCTCATGCCAGCGAGCCCACCAGTACATGCCTGACCGAGCGTCATCCCTTGGCTGTAAGGTCTTCGGCGGGGTGGTAGGTCCCGAAGCCAAGACCGGTCCCTGAGGACACTCTCCGTTCCCAAGTTTTAGAAAAGGAGCAAACAAAACAATGACTATCCCCAACACCCCCCTCCCTCCCCCCTCCCCAATTCCCCAATCCCCCGCGTCCCCCCTTCCCCCCTCCCTTGTCCAGTGCTGCCTATGCTGGATCTCCCGTGGTCCCGCGTTCCCCTCCCCAGCGCACCCCTGCTCTGGTGTGGTCAAGAAGGCAAACCCTCCTTCCCCGGAAGCCGCAAGAGTCTAAGGTATCTCGGGCAGGTCAGTTCTCTAAATTCCGTGGCCAGAAGGGAATGGAATGGCTGCCAGATATCATGAAACTGCTCCACCTCCCCCGCCGCCGCCAATGACATCTTCTCCATTCCAAGCACATGCCATAGTCTATGCAGCCATCCGGTGACGGGGGGGAGTGCAGGGGTTCGCCAATGTGTAAGTATGGTTTGGAGGGCCGATCCCAGCGCTATTGCTATCTGCCTACCTCTGCGAGATTTCAAGGGGTACATTAGTGCGTTCGGAAGGCCCAATAGGATATAGGCGGGGAAGCGCGGCAGCTCAATGTTGAAGTGGGCGTCTACATTGTCTAACACCTCCTTCCAGTAGGCGTCCAGAAGAGGGCATTCCCACAGTATATGGGTCAGCGTTCCCACCCGCCCACAACCCCTCCAGCAGGTGGCCTCTTTGCTACTATCTATGGCGTGTATGCGATCCGGGGTGTAGTACCAGTAAATGGAGATTTTTGTGAGGGTTTCTGTTAGGCCCGTATGATATGCTGAGTGTCGAGCTCTGTACGCCACCTGTTCCCATTCTTTATGGCTCAGGGTCCTACCAAGTTCTCTCTCCCATCTTTCCCGTCCCGGGTGGTAGAAGTGTGAAGCGGGCCTTTGGATAAATTTATAGAGATCACTTATGAGCTTGGTGTCGGATGTACGAGTCAAGAGCCAGCGCTCATAAGGGAGCAGCCGTCTATCCGCCGTTTCACGCACCTGACTGCTCAATGCCCAGTGGCGGGCCTGCAAGTATCTCATTCTCTCCGTTTCGGGAAAGGCATAGTCTTGTCGGAAGCTCGTGAAGGGTATGACCCCCTCCGGAGCGTACAGATGGCACAAAGCCCTGCATCCCGCCGTGCGCCAGCGAGCGAACGCGCCGTCCTCCATTCCTGGGGTGAAGTCCGGATTCTCCACCAAAGGCATCAACGGGGAGGGAAATGTGGTCAACCCATGTGCGAGATTCGTGGCATCCCAAACCCGCAGTGGCACTCTGGTGACGAAGGATGCATAGAGGTTCGCTGGGCGGTGGGCCCTGCGTAGGAACGGCACCTCCTGCAGTGGCCTGCCCGCCACCACTTGATCCTGAAAGAGCCAGGGCTTATCTGATTCCCACCTGCTCCATTCTACGAGATAGCGCAACTGTGCCGCTTGGAAATACTTGCGGAGATCAGGAATGCCGAGGCCTCCAGCCTCCGGCGCCAGCAGTGAGAGTGCCCTCCTCATTCTGGGTTTCTTACCCTGCCAAATAAAACGCCCCAGGTCGGACTGCATCCGCCGAAGCCACCCGGCCGGGGGCTGCAGCGGAAGCGCCCGAAACAGATAGAGCACCTGAGGCAGAATGGTCATTTTAACGGCCGCCACCCTGCCCAACAGCGAGAGAGTAGTGCGGTCCCATCTGGTCAATTCCCCCCGTATCTTCCTTCCCAACGCAGTGTAATTAGCTGCCGTCATTGCGGGCAGGGTGGGAGCCAGTTGGATCCCTAAGTAGGGCACCAGGTCCCTTGACCACACTATCGGGACGTGCCTCTGCAGGAGGGTTCTGGTCTCCGGCGCTAGGGAGAGATCCAGGGCCACGGACTGCCCCATATTCATCTTAAATCCCGCCACTGTCGCAAAAGCGGTTAATTCCTCAATACAAGCCGGCAGTGCTGTAAGAGGATCTTCCAAGGAGAAGATCACATCATCCGCATATAAGCTAACTGCATAGTAAAAACCGCCCATTTTCACTCCCGTCACCGCCGGATTGTTCCTAATGCGCTGTGCGAAAGGTTCCATGTATAAGGCGAAAAGTAAAGGTGACAGCGGGCACCCCTGCCTTGTACCCCTTTCAATAGCAAAACTCCCAGAGCTGCATCCATTTACCCTCACCACCGCGGTAGGGGCTCTGTAGCAATTGAAAATCATGGTGCGAAATTTGTCCCCTATCCCCACCTCTTCCAGCACCCGCTCCAGGTATGGCCAGTGCACTCGGTCGAACGCTTTTTCGGCGTCCACTGCCATCAACATTCTCTCCCCCCGGGTCCTTGACGCCTTCTCAATAATGTGTGTAATGCGCTTGGTGTTATCCACCGTTTGTTGTCCCGGCACGAAGCCCGCCTGATCTGGGTCTATAAGTCCCGGTAAGAGGGGAGCCAAGCAAGCTGCTAGGATCCCCGTGTAGAGTTTGAGGTCGACATTCAAGAGAGATATCGGCCTGTAAGAGCTGCATTGCGATCTGTCCTTCCCCGGTTTAGGGATGACCGTCAGGAACGCCTGCAGCAGCTCCGGCGGTATGGCCCCCTGCTCCGCGAACGTATTAAAAAGGCGCGTGAGTATCGGCGTGAGTATTGCGCAGAATGTTTTATAGAAGAGGGAGGCGTAGCCATCCGGTCCCGGGGATTTACCATGTTTAAGATTGGCAATGGCCGAGATAACCTCCTCTACCCGTATCTCCCTGTCCAGACCCTCTGCCTGTAGGGGTGTCAGTGATGGCAGAGAGACCGAGTCTAGGTACCTTTGCGTTGCTAGTGCATCTGGGGGTTCCTCAGCGTACAGGTCAGCATAGTACTTGCGGAAGCGTTCTGCAATAAGGGCGTCCTCCGTAACCGCTGCCCCCGTGGAGTCCGTGATCGTCTTCACCAGGTGTTTCTGTCTCGCTACTCGGAGCCTGCTCGCCAACAATCGGCCGCACCTGTCCCCCCCTGTATAATAGGCGTGCCTGAGCCGGAGCGCCGCGTATTCTGCGCGATCCATATCTAAAGCCACCAGGGTCTTTCTGGCTCCCTGGAGTTGCCGCCAAATCCGGGGGGCCCCCGTCCGGCGGTGTATGTGCTCCAGTTCCCGGACCCTCTGTGTGAGCTCCTCCCTTTTACACCGTCATTGAGCGTTATCCGCCACTGAGAGTGCGATGAATTCCCCTCGGAGCACCGCCTTCAGAGCGGCCCACTGGGTAGCCCTGGAGGTCGCCGGGTTCTCGTTATGGGATTGGTATTCCTGAATCTTAGCCGTCACCTGTTTGATGACTTCCTTTCTGTGCAGTAAGGAGTCCCGGAGACGCCACACCCGCGGGGCACGGGAGACCGGCGGTAATGAAAAAGTAGCCGTCACTGGAGCGTGGTCCGACATGGAGATCACTCCTATGTCTGCTGCTGCGGCGAGGGCGCGGACAGGCCCGGTGACCAGAAAGTGGTCTAGCCGTGCATACGTTTTATGTGCGTGTGAGTAATAGGAATAGTCCCTTTCCCCAGGGTGCAGGCAACGCCAAAGGTCGAGCAGGTCCATGTCCGCCAGCTGAGCCTTGCACCCCGCCGAGAACTCCCCCGCCTGCGGTGAACGTTGGGTGGATCGGTCAAGTGTCGAGTCAAATACTAAATTGAAGTCTCCTCCTAAGATGAGGTGCCTGTCCTGGGTAGCTGCTACCTCCCCCAGCGCCGAGCTAAGAAAGTGTTCTTGCCGCTCGTTCGGACTGTATACCGACCCTATCGTGAAGGCGAGACCCGCTACCCTGAATCTATAGGCCAGGAGTCTGCCTTTCTGCTCTGCTTGTTTGTGAAGAACCTCTCCCCGAAGCGCCGAGCCACCAGGATCGCCACTCCTGCTGTTTTGGTAGTACAGGAGGAAAAGAACTGTGTGGGGAATGAGGGAGAGCGCAGCCTGGCGCAGTCTCGAGGTAGAAGGTGCGTTTCTTGGAGCAGACAAATATCCGCCTGAGTGTTTTCTAACAGGGACAGTACCACACGCCGTTTAGTCGGATTGTTAAGGCCCCGCACATTAAGCGTGACTATTTTAAGGGTTGTGGGTGTCATGTGAAAAGATAGTGGTGCTTGCGCTGACCCTTCGAGGACCCATAGACCACATCAGTGGAGTCGTGGTCTAAACCATAAAGCCGGTCCCGCACTGGACAATGCCCCCCCCTCCCTGAACCCCCTGCCTCCTGTTCCCCGTCCTGCAAGATCTCCCTCCCTCACGTTCCCTTCCCAACTTCAACAGAAACTCCCTCCCAGTCTCTAGTTTACCCCGTGGCAACGAGCCCCCATCCCCGAGACCCCCCCCCCTCCTGCACATCTCTCCCCCACTCCCACACCTGAGTCCTCATTGTCCAATCCCGGTTCCCTAGGGAACAAGTCTTTGGTAAATCCCTCCACTGGACGTTCAGCCTCCGTTCTCCCCCCCGCCCGCCCCCTCCCCCCCGCCCCCAAACCTGCGATTGAAAGAAAGCTGTAGTGTTCTCCCCCCGGAGTGTTCCTACGCCGTCAGTGCACTGTTGCTGGGGCCCGTGTTCTCAGCCACCTCCATTACCGCATCA
Organism: Triturus cristatus; assembly: GCF_964204655.1. NCBI lineage: Eukaryota > Metazoa > Chordata > Amphibia > Caudata > Salamandridae > Triturus > Triturus cristatus. Next base: position 807,546,300 of record NC_140591.1, read on the forward strand.
GCCATGCTAGCCCTGATGGTGGGCGAGTCCGGCCGCGCCGGTCGATCCCCGGAGCGCCGCCCGGCCACGCGCTGCCATCCGTCCCTTCCGGGGCGCCCCCGGCGCTGCGAAGCCGAGTCGCTCTCCACTGCTGTGATGCCCAGGACCCCGCACGTTTCCTGCAGGGAGCGTAGTTGGTGCAAGTTTCCATTCCAGCGGAAGATAAGTCTAAAGGGATGGTCCCATGCATAGGGTGTTCCCCGTTCTCTCAGGAAGTCTGTGGCTATTTTAAATGCTTTCCGTTTCTGGAGCATGATAGCTGACAAATCCTGATATAGCGCCACTGGATGCCCCCGAAAGGTCAAGGGTTGCCGCTTCCTTGCTTCTGTCATGATACGTTCTTTGAGTGGGTAGTCCGGGAGGTAAGCCAGAATGTTTGGGGGCGGCATCGATGCCCTCCGTTGCGCCCCCACTCTATGCGCCCTGTCTATTCGAATGGAGAATTCCTCCGGCTCTCTCAGCACCTCTCGGAACAGATCTCTCAGATAGCCTGCTACGTCCGATCCCTCCTCTGCCGACGGTACACCACGAACCCGTACGTTATTCCGCCGAGACCTGTTTTGTAGGTCCTCGGTATGTGCCTGGAGGTCAATCTGTTGGTCCCTGAGTCGCAACACCTCCTGTTGTAGCTGCTCGAACTCCTCGTCTCTCCTTTGCCCTGCATCTTCCACTGTGGCTACTCGTTCGCCCAGGCCATCTACGTCTCGGCGGATCTCCCGCACTTCACTGGCCACTTCTTTCTTCAGGGCTTGGAAGTCCTCCCTCAGAGAGCCAAAGAGGGACTCCATAAAGCACCTGGTGACCGGGGCCTCCCTGTCGTCGGGTTCCAGAGCACCGCCGGAGGCATGGGGCGACTGCTGCCCCCTCTCCGTTCTGTGCGGGTGTCGACCCAGTAGTTCGGGGAGAGTGCCTTTCCTTCCTCCTCTGCTGCCCGCCACGCTCGCGGGGACGCGACCGGCGGCCGCCGTGCCGCCGGTCCTCTGCCGGGGTCGGCACCAAGGTTCCGCACCTCCACGTTCCCCTCACTGGACCGTGCCTCTCACTGCCTCGTAGCCTTCTCCTTCGTAAGCCAGGCCCTCCAGCCACCGGGGCGCTATGAGCGGGTCACCAGATGTCGACCAGCGTCAGTCAGGCGTCTACTTCTCCAGCCTGCGCTCAGCCACGCCCAACCGTGGCCGGGGCTGTGTGCCCTGTACCGTCCACCCTCCGCCGGCCCTGCTCCAGCTCTCTGTCGGGCCCCAACCCCGGGCCTGCTCCGGTCGCTGTGTCGCCTCCTCACCTCCAGGTCCCCCGGTCCGTGAGCCGCTGCTCCCTCCAGCGTTCTTCCTTGGCCTCAACCGCCCCCCGCCCCGCTCTGCTAGTACTGGGGGGGGGGAGAGAGGGGGCCGATCTGCCCAGCACCTCATCTCGTGGTCCCAGCGCTGTCGGGCGCACGGCGGTCCGCCGTAGCACTTGCCCCTCCTGGTGCTCCGTGGCGCGGCCCGTCTCCGGCCGCCTCTGTCGCAATTGGGCTTCCCCCTGGTGTTGCAACGCACCGGTGCCGATCCGCTCAGCCGGTCCGGAGACTCCCTCTCACTCCGAGATTCCGCAGCGGTCCAGGGGCCCCGCGCACTAGTCCAGGCCCCACGTGCAGTAGGCCCTCGAGGGTGCAGGCGCTCCGGGGCCGAGCCGCTCCCCTGCTTTCCACCCGTGTCGTGGTCACTCCGTTCAGTCCCCCGCCGTCCTGTGCTGACGAGCGCCGGACCTCGCCCCCACCACACAGAAGGACGCCTCGCCGGGCCTGGGCACTCGCGTATTCACGCGTCCGGGCCCGCCCTCACGTAGTCCGGCCTGACGCTCCGCCTCCTCCCGGCGTGTCCTGCCCGTTGGTCTGGAGGGCGCCGTCAGCGCGTTTTGAGTGCTCCAGGCTACCAAGTCTCCTCCGGTAGTGCTCCGCCGGCCTCGCTGCTACATCTCCCGCAGAGCTGGGGGGAGAATCTGCGCCAGAACTAGGTCCGGGGGCTCAGAGGAGCGGGAGCCGGTCGAGGAGACGTCCGCTCACCTCGCCATCTTGGCCACGCCCCCTAGTTAACTTTTAAAAGGTTCCATTATGAACTGGTGGTCACTTAAGATTTCAAAAGCAGGCCTACATTTGCAGTAAATGGCAAGCCAGTAATAGGCTAGGCTTCAAACCTGCATAGATATACCATAGCTAGGGATTTTTTCCAGGTGCAGCTCCTCCGCTGAGGCGGAGGAGCGTCCCCCACTGCTTTAAAGCAGTGCAAAGAAAAAAAATGAAATGATAATAATGGAACATTATTATCATTTTATATGGCCAGGTATGGCCTAGACCCCCTCCTCCCTTATCAATACCCAGATAGTAACAAGTTTACCACAAGAGGAATTTTTTGGATTAGGGAGTCGTTAAACCCCCAGCCGTATTTATTAACATAACATTTTTAAAACTAAATTTCTATACATTATTTACACAATATGCAGAAAACCATTGCATTACATTTATTGGTACAGATGTCAGATTGCTAACCTTAACATATCTCTAATACAAAGATATTCCTATCCGAATCTAAACATACCATAATCAATATTCATAATAGCATTTTATTTTCTGCGTATCCCTATTTGAGCCTACGGCAAGGTCAATAACTGGCGTCAGATCCTTATCAAATTATGCCCGCCCTCTAACCGGAGTGCGCATGCGCAGAGGGCAAGTTCACTGTGAGGGTACTCCCCCCCCCCGTCACCCCTGTACACTCTGTAAATTATCTCCATAAGGGGCCCTTGCGCCATTTACTTGCGCCATTGTGCACGTGCGGGGTGGCCAACCAGCCTACTGTAAAGCATAACTCCCACACCCCCGCACCCATCCAGCCAGCCGGCTGTAACTGCCCCTGAAGTTCTATGAGAGACCACTTGTCCCTCCCCCTTGGGCGACCCCATTCAAGAATGGCACCACCCCCTAAGAACCTTAAATTTACTGCTCACCAATCATGACCTTACCGCCACAGGCCTGCATAGTTGACCGACTATCTGGCCCCCCCCACAATGCTCACTGAAAGGTCATGTCCTGTCTCTAAAGCCACCCAACCAAGCCAGCAGATTTTCCATGAAGATTTTGTTACCTAGTTTAGACAGATGGACGTTGTCTTTTAGGAAGCATGGCTCCCCCCTGATGCACCCGTGGGCGATCGTTTGTAAATATGGAGCCCTGAAAAGTCTCTCCATTTTATTACTAATCCTCCTTACCGAATGGTTCAAAACCCTTACAGATTCCCCCCCCCCCCCCGCCATTGAAATCTTTGTACCATCTGTGACCAAACTATGGTGCACCCTGGGCATGTCCAAGTTAACCAGCCCACCTCAGTGAGTAGGGTCTCCACCAGCCCTCTTCTGCCCAGATTTACCAGATCGTTCCCTCCCATGTGTATGATAATAATGCTGGGAAGAGCCCCTCCCTTGTCTAACAAGTTTAACATCAAACCCCTGAATTGACTAAAGCGGAGACCCCCCTTCCCATGAAATGACAACCTAAAACCGGCTTGCTTTGCTCTAGACTCATAATTGCCTGAAAGAAAAAAGTTATTCAAGCGCCTCACGTATGAATGACCAACAACCCACACGACATGTGGTCCTTGCTCCAGGGCATGCACCCATCCTTGCGCTAATTGATGTTGTTGCTGTGCTGCCGCTAGTTTCCCCCCTGCGTGACAGGCTTGAGAAACTGAAAATTGAGCAGAGAAGAAAAACAAGCATCAGAACAAGGCCCATGTCTTACTCATAACATATGCAGCCGCACACAGCACTTGTAACAATTGGAGGATCACCTGCCAATCCTTTGCCTGTCACTTCTGGGGAAACTCCTTGCTGCTGCTTCTGTGGCAGCCCCTATCCTAAATGAATGTGTATCAAAGCAACTAGGGTCTAGAGCTGCCTTCTGTACTGCCATATCCATGACTCTTTTAGGTTTAAATCTGTTTTATTGAAAGAACACCGTCAATGGTATCAGCACTTAGCGCCTACAACCCAGCGGGCCGGCGGGTTACTGCTCAGGTATATCAGCAAGGCAAAGCACAGCAGAAGTCAAAGCAGACATTGCAAACTTAAACACAGCATGCCGCCTACAACCCATCCGGGCCGGCCGCGTCTGAAAAGGTGAGGAGAGGGAAAAGAACTGTCCGCTATGGGCTGATGCTAGCGAGCATAACGCTCGAAATGCAAGAAGTTTCCGCCTCTAAGAAGCGGACCCGCTAAGGCCTATGAGCGCTGGAAAGTGCTCCATGAATCGGTGACAGTCTTACTTGAGTTTTCAAAGGGAACAAGACACTCAAAACAATTTTATCCGGTAAGCTGATCCCAACTACCCCCCCTCCCATCCAATAACCCCCACCCCCCTCCCCCCTGTTCCATGTCCACCTTGCAACACCCTGGACCCCCCCCCCATGACTCCCTCACTCATCTGCCCCTGGTGTATCTGCGAGGCGCAATAAGCGTAGATAACGTGGGCAAGTGACCTCACGAAATTCTGTAGCTAAAAGTGCCAAAAAAGACTGCCAAAACTCTCTGTACTTGGGGCCCTCACCCGCCATGGTTAACGTGAGCTTCTCCATTCCGAGGACGTACCACAAACGATACAGCCAACCCGTGAAGGTCGGGACCGTAGAGGTGCGCCAATGAGTAAGTATGTTCTGTATCGCCGACCCCAGCGCTACTGCCATTTGCCGACCTCTGCGTGAGCGAAGCGGATAAGTCAGGGGGTTGGGAAGACCAAGCAAAATGTACGCTGGGAATCTAGGTAGCACTGTGTTAAAGTGTTTATCGACCTCATCAATCACCTGTGTCCAATAGGGCTGAATGTGTTCACACTCCCACAGTAAGTGCACCAGTGTACCAATATGGTCGCACCCCCTCCAACATCGCGCCTCCCTCGTGTGGTCCATTGAATGTTGACGTTCTGGAGTGTAGTACCAATAGGTTACCACCTTCGTGAGAGTCTCTGTGAGCACCATATGGTAAGCGGAATGCCGAGCCTTATAATAAATACCCTCCCACTCCTTGTGGCTAGCTCCCTCTCCCAACGAGACCTGCCAGGGTTGTGAATGTATGCAGGTCTAACCTGGTGCATCCTGTACAAGTCTGAAATTAATTGTTTATCTGATGTGCGGGTAATGAGCCATCATTCATATGGGGAGAAGCATCGATCCGCCGCCGGACGAGCACGCGCATCAAGCGCCCAATGACGGGCTTGCAAATACCTGAGCCTTTCCGCTTCCAGCAGCGCATAATCCTGTTTAAGTTGCTGAAAGGAGATAACTCCGTCTGCCCCATATAAATGGTACAGGAAGCGACAACCGGCCGGTTTCCATGCCGCAAAGGCCACCTGGTCCATTCCCGGAGTGAAATCCGGATTGTCCAGCAGGGGAGTCAGTGGGGAGGGAAAGGTGGTAAGGGCGTGCTTAATATTAGTGGGGTCCCACACTTCAAGAGGGACACGAGTTATATATGAAGCGCACAAGTTAGGGGGTCTATGTTGCCTACGGAGGAAAGGGATCTGCTGCAGTGGCCACGCTGCCACCGCTTGGTCCTGAAATAACCAATGTTTCTCCGATTCCCAACGGCTCCATTCAACCAAATGTCGTAGTTGGGCTGCTTGATAATAAAGCTGTAGATCGGGAATGCCCAGACCACCTCCCTCCGGGGGCAGAGTCGACAGTAGCCGCTTCATACATGGCTTCCGGCCGTGCCATGTGAACTGGGCGAGGTTAGCCTGGGTCTGCTGCACCCAGCCAGCGGGCGGATGTAGAGGAATGTAGCGAAAGAGGTAAAGAATTTGAGGTAGAATGGTCATCTTGACTGCCGCAATTTTCCCCAGCCACGAGAGGGGGCTATACTTCCATTGGCCAAGCTCCCGACGGATCTTCCGCCGCAGGGAAGCATAGTTGATAGCAACTACCTGCGGGAGAGTGGGCGCCAATTGAATCCCCAGATATGGAATTGTGTCTTGGGCCCATTGGACGGTCAGCAAACTCTGAAGATATTCCCGGGTGGAACGCGACAGGGAGAGATCAAGGGCCAGCGATTTGTCGACATTGACCCTGAACCCCGCAACCCGCGCAAAAGCATCCAACTCCACCAGGCATGCCGGCAACGCCGTTCGCGGACTCGATAACGAAAGCAGCACATCATCTGCATACAGGCTGATGATGTGGACATAGCCCCCGAACAGGATGCCAGAGATCGCTGGGTTTTGCCTAGTCCGCTGGGCCAACGGCTCCATATAGGTGGCAAAAAGGAGGGGTGACAGAGGACACCCCTGTCTGGTGCCTCTCTCTATCGGAAATCTGGTGGACGTGTAGCCGTTCACCCGGACTGAGGCAGACGGGTACTTATAACAATTAAATATATGTGTGCGAAATTTCTCCCCCAAACCCATCCGGTGTAATACACGTTCAAAGTACGGCCAATGCACTCGGTCGAATGCCTTCTCCGCATCGATTGTGAGGAGCATATACTCTCCCTCTGTGCGAGAGGCCTTCTCAATCAGATGAAGAGCGCGTTTCGTATTGTCCGATGTTTGGCGCTCCGGAATAAAACCCGCTTGATCCGGGTCAATGAGTCCGGGCATGTGGGGTGTGAGACGATTGGCCAAAATCCCTGTGTACAGTTTAAGGTCTATATTTGAAAGGCAAATAGGGCGGTACGCGCCACACTGAGTCTCATCCTTCCCTGGCTTAGGGATTACTGCTATGGAGGCCTCCAACAGATTTGGAGGGATCGCCCCGGGTTCGGAAAAGGAGTTAAAGAGCTGGGTGAGGAGCGGAGCAAGCCTGGCACAAACTTTTTTTATAGAAGATGGCTGGGAAGCCAACGGGCCCCGGGGCCTTTGCAAGCTTCAGCCGGGATATGGCCGCGATGACCTCCTCGACTCGTATATCCTGGTCTAACAGGTCAGCCTGGGTCTGAGTCAGGGCTGGGAGAGTGACCGAGTCCAGAAAATCGGCCCCCTCCACCTCATCCAACGGTGAGGCTGTGTATAACTTGGCGTAGAAATCGCAGAATACCTCGGCAATGGCACCGTCCTCCGAGACTCGCGTGCCATCTCCTCTGCAGATTTCGCGAACCCCCTGCTTTTGACGGACTTCACGTAACTTATGGGCAAGAAGGCGCCCGCACCTATCCCCCCCGTGTAATAGGCATGTTTCAACCTCAGGGCCGCAAAATCCGCTCTATCCTGATCTAAGGCCGCGAGTTGTTGGCGTGTCGCTTTTAGCTGACGCCACACCCGGGGAGCTCCCGTTCTCTGGTGCATCTGCTCCAATTCTCTTGTCCGCCGGGTGAGGTCATCCCGTTTACGCCGCCGCTCTACGTTATCAGCCGCCGATATGGCAATGAATTCCCCCCTGAGAACTGCCTTCAGTGCCGCCCACTGTGTAGCCAGAGTCGTGTCAGTGTTAGCATTATGTGCCAGAAAATCAGTAATATAGCCCTGTATGTGTGTGACCACGTCTGTGTGGTGTAGAAGGGTGTCTCGCAGGCACCATATCCTAGCAGGCTGTGACCGGGGCGGAAGGGCGAAGGTGGCAAGCCCCGGTGAGTGGTCGAAGAGTGAGGCAACCCCTATCTCCACCCCTGTTGCTATCGCCCGGGCCGAGGTAGATGGCAATAGATAATCCAGTCTGGCATAAGTCTTGTGGTCGTGAGAGTAATAGGAATATTCCCTGCTCTGTGGATGGAAACTACGCCACAAGTCGCAAAGCCCTAGGTCCAGCAACCGTTCCCTCCCCAAGGCCGAGAGCGCACCGGCTTGATGCGTCCGCTGGCAGGATCTATCCAGTGTGTTATCAAAAACTAGGTTCAGATCCCCCCCGATAAGGATGAAGCGGTCTGCCGCTGCTGTGATGTCCGTAAGGGCGGATTGGAGAAATTGCTCCTGACCCTCGTTCGGGGCATAAAGGGAACCCACGGTGAAAGTCATGGTGCCCAGGGCGAATCTATAAGCCAGCAGCCGACCCCTTATTTCTGCCTCTTTCCGGAGGACCTCCCCTTTGAACCGCTGCGCCACCAATATCGCCACTCTCGCTGACTTGGCAGAGCCGGAGGAAAAGAATTGTGTCGGGAATTTCCGTGAGCGGAGGCGGTGGCAGTCTCTGGCTAATAGGTGCGTTTCCTGTAAAAGGCATAAGTCGGCCTGTGAGTTTTCAAGACATGATAAGACCGCCCTACGCTTTACAGGGTTGTTGAGACCCCGAACACTGAGAGTTAGTATTGTAAGTGTGGAAGCTGGAATCTACAACGTCTCAAAAAGCCAGATTGCGTGGTCAAAATCTGCAAAAACGCCTGGTGCAGAGTGAGGGATCTGCTTGTGTAGTGGCATCTGACGCAAACTCTGGAGGCCCCCCCCACAGGTGGACATGGAACCCCAATTCCCCCCCCAACAAAGTCCCAAATACAGAAACAGAAAGAACCCCCAAAACGAAACATGGATCGTAACCCTACAAAATGTTATGATGGTAGTGATGGATATAACAGTTGCACATCAAATTCAAAATTGTCCTATCAATTCACGGTGCCCATCGAGGTAGGAAACACATCCCACTACCAAGGATGTTAAAATGAACAAGGCCCTCAGGGGGAAAACTTGTTACAGAAACGTTTTTTATTACTTAGGACTACCCCGGCACTCTAACGTTAAGGTGGCAATGTTAGCCGAATATTTTCTAGGTTAGATCACCCACAACCATAAGTAATTATGCAAATGATCATTGCTGTCCCCTGAATTACCAGCCATGAATGTCCTTCGATACTTTTACAAACAACAGGAAATAACAGTGATGACCCAACATAGTTTTTCTCATTAATATTCTTATGATTTAATATGGTGTAAATAGTTTCCAAAATAAACAGTTTCCAACTCTTAATGACGATGAAAGTATGTTGTAACATGCAATATGCTATTCAATTTTTCATAAGTTATACACAATTGAGAAAGCCAATCTCAGTATTCCACTGTTTCATTTGAGATGCACAATGTACAAAGTAATGACCCAATATACAAGTTTAGTCCTTCAGAGAAACACAGGAACCCAGTGGGGGTAGAATAGTCAGACGTCGCCACCCACATCTCTACTGACCTCTCTGAGCTCTGCCGTGAACTCCCGTTTGAGGGTGTGAATATCGTCCCGCAGGCCTGCAAACATGGACTCCAGGAAGGCCTTGGTAATCGGCTCTGCTCCATCCCCCCGTTCGGTTGCCGAGCGCGCATCACCTGTCGCCATGTCGTCCGAGTGCTGGGCCGCCTGCGTGAACAGGTCCTTCAGGGTTTTGTGCCCTTTCGGGGGGACCATGCCGTGTCACACCCCAAGCCAAGAGGGCTCCCGACGTCAATATCTCCCTCCTCCCTGCTCACCTCGCTGGCTCAGAAGGTCAAATACACGGTGGCCAGCCTTGGCCACACGCTCATCCGCTGCAAGAGCACCCACCGAGCATCATCCGCTCCAGGTCTGTCAGCGCGTCCGAGCCCTCCGCCCCCCCAAAGTGCCACCGCTGTGTTGCCTGGAGCCCCCAGACCCTCAGCCGTTGCAATAGGGGCGCTCCCTTCCTCCGTCCTTCGCTCATGCGGCGCCCTGCTCCGGTGTTCCGCAGCCTCCCGTCTACACCGTGATACAAGCAGCGGGCGGAAAGAGCAGAAAGCCGACCGTCCCCGGTCCAAACCTGCGACGCGTGGGCGCCCTCCCAGCACCCACGTGGCCCAATCCCCGGTGGGGCACTGCAGTCCAAATGCGAGGCACCCCCCCATAACAGGCAGTCTCTCCACAGTGTCCAGCCAGAGACCTCAGTCCCGTCAGGCGCTCACACCTCCAGCTCCGATGCCCCCCTCCGCGCTAAGCCCCGTCCTGCGGTAGGGGCAGCGCGCGGCAAGTCACCTCTACAGCCAGGCGCGGAGCAATGTCACACAGAGGAGGCAAGCCGACACTCGCCAGATGCGCCTCAGCCAGTTACTGCCCCATGGGAGGCCACCGGACCCACAAGGCCGAGAACACCAGGGCCCGTCCCCTCCGCTGCCCACTCCAGGAGAGGGACCCTCTGACAATGGCCCAGACACCTCACCGCCTACTCCTGTGCAGCTTTAGTGGTGATCTTCACCTCCAGATGCCGTAATCAAGCCGCCGGTGATTGTCAGGCCGCCATTTCCCTCCGTTCCATGAAAATGGCGGACATCGCTCTCCAGCAATCCTCCGGCGGCGGCGCCCTCCTGCTCCCAGAAGGACGTCTGCTCCATTCTGGCCACCACCGGCTCCACACCGTCCACCTCCGCCCGTGGCCCGCCGCTCACCAGGGTCCAAGGGCGGGACTCGACCATGTCGACAGCCGCTCACTGCCCACGGCCTCTCATACCGTGGGGGCCTGGACGCTGACCACACCTCCTACCGGGCCCCCCGGCTCGCCAGCAGCTTCTCACTTCGGGCAGCGTCCGCGGCGGGGGCCGCGACCCCTGGGCGTCTTCTGAATGCAGGCCTCCGCCGGGCCCACCAGGTCCCCGTGCAGGCACACTCCCGCCAGGTTCCGCTCCGGCATCCGCAGTCCAAGGTCGGACTCCTCGCCTTCTCCACGGCGCCGCACCTGTCTCTCCGCACCAGCGCTGCAGCCCCGCTCCTCTGATGCAGCTCTCACCGGGCCCGCGGCGCAGCTACCGGCCGCCATCCTCCACCTGCGGACAGACGCTCAGACCGCCACCTAGCCTCTCTGTAGATACGCCATCCCTGGCGGGCCTCTCCCCAGCACGCCACTGATGCGGCGCCGGTCCTCCGTCCGTGGGCTTCCTCGCTCACCACCGGCGCCCAGGACCGACTGCACCACTACGCCGGGGCACAACCGCCCCCGTTGCGAGGGTCAACAAGTGCAATGACGACCCGAAGGCCGGTGCTTCCACAGGTCGTCGGCGGGAGCCCAGACACTACACGTCTGCTCGAACCGCCATCTTTGCCACCTCCATGACTCTTTTAAATTGAAACCTTGTCAGTGGGGTGCCATAAGAATGAATTAAGAATGGCCCCCTCTTGTCTCTGGGCCTCCCCTTCAGTAATGTCTCCAGGTTTGTAATAGGGCAGCAAGGATTACCACGTGCCCAGTGTAGTACTACCCCTTCCCCGAGGGCCTCCTGATCAGTTTTGGATCTCTTAATAGATATCAACAAGGGATCACCTTGGATCCTAACACGGTTAAGCTGCAGACCACCCATGCAATGAAAAGGTGGCGCTGAACAACAGAGCTTCATCTGTGGTGTTGCAAATATGGTGTAGAGTCCCCAGTAAAGAGGCTAGAAGATCCACCCCTATCGGCCGCCTTGTGTCTGGTTCAGATCCTTGTAGGCGCTGCCACCCCTTCAAAGCTTTCCTGACCGTGAAACTATTGGTGGGATCCTCTTTACCCTTCGTCTGCCCAAAGAAAGAAATTGCTGCCACATGTCGCCTAGCAGCTGCCGCTGAGCGCCCTTCCTCCTGCAAAGCCCCCAGGTAAGCAAGAACCGCCCCTGTGTCATGCCACTTTTCCACCCACTCTCTTCCCAAAAAGGTACAGTATGCCCAAAATGCCCCTTCATATGCCTTCCTGGTCCTGGGTGCTAGGCTAGCTGCCACGAGGTCCGGTAGTTGGGGGCACCAATCTGCCAAAGTGGTTCTGGGAAGGGTGTGGGGTTCACTGCTGCATTCGGGAGGTGTGCCCTGAAAACCTGCATCTTGAAGCGAGAGAGTGCATCAGCAGCATGATTCAGCACCCCTGGCACATGTTTAGCTCTAAATTGCATATTCAATCTCATGCATAACAAAACTATTTCCTTCAACAAATGGAGGATCATCTTACACTGTGCTGCTTGCTGATTGATGCATTCCACTACTGTCATGTTATCTGACCAGAACATCACAGATTGATTACGCAATTGCTCTGGCCACACTGTCAATGCCGCCCAGATGGGGATCAGCTCCAAAAAAACTATGTTATCTGTCAAACCGCTCTGCACCCACCATGCCGGCCACTGCTGTGCCACCCACTCAGTACCGAGTATAGCACCAAATCCCTCACTACCCGCAGCGTCAGTCATTAATCCCAACTCAGCGGAAGTGGTGAGCGGACCGGGCCACACTACCATGCCACTGAAGTCCTGCAGGAATGCCAACCAAATCTGCATATCCTGCCTGACCTCAGCTGACAACCTGGTGTGATGGTGTTTCTCCTTGAGACCTGACATGGCTTGTGAGATGGATCGTGAGAACGGTCGTGCCATAGGAATAACCCACAAAGCAAAGTTCAGCTGCCCTACCGTATGCTGCAGCTGGTGCAAGGTGACCTTATCTTTAGCCAAGCATTGCTGCAATTCTGTCCTGAATTTACTGATCTTCTCTTCAGGCAACCGAAAACAACCCTGGATGGAGTCTAGCTCTATCCCCAAGAACTCTATCGTTGTTGATGGCCCAACCATCTTCCCCTGTGCCAAAGGGACCCCAAAAGCCTGCATGAGCGCGCACAATTCTTGCAGCGCCCACCCATACTCCCGGGAGCCCGGTGATCCCAAGAGAAGAAAGTCATCAAGGCAGTGCAAGACAAACTGGTGTCCCGTCACCTGCCTAAAAACCCATTCCAAGAATGAACTGAATTTCTCAAAGTAGGCGCAGGAGACCGAACACCCCATGGGCATACACAAATCCATGTAACATTTTCCTTGGAACTGGAAGCCCAGACGATGGAAGTCTGATGGATGGACCGGCAACAAGCGGAAAGCTGACTCAATGTCTGAGTTCGCCAGCAATGCGCCAGGACCTAAACACCTGAGCATCTCAACCGCCTGGTCAAAGCATGAATATTTTACGCTGCACAAATCATCACTGATAGCATCATTCAAGGATTTTCCCCTAGGTGCAGATAGATTGTGAATCAACCTGAACTCTCCCTTCTCTTTTTTAGGAACCACCCCCAAAGGAGAACAGACAAAATTATTTACCGGGATGCAGTCAAATGGCCTTGCTACTCTGCCCAAGCGCAGCTCTTTTTCAATTTTTGTTGCAGCCACGCTGGGGTTAGCCCTTACTGAGAGCTGGTTCTTGCATTATGGGGTCCCAACATATTCTGGAGCGGGAATCCTAAAACCATATCTGAAACCATCTAGCAACAACCTGGCAGTTGAAGGATAAGGGTATCTGTTTAACCATGGTGTCAATGCCATTACTCTGATCGGCGAGCATGTTGTCTGCAGCGAAACACCCTTGCTCCTGTTTCTTTCTCCCTCTATCCTTTGACTTTTTTAGATACCTGGACTCAGGGTGTGGTGTATTGGCACACAAAGAGCATGCATGTTTGAACTTATACGTGCTTGCAGGTCTAGTACATGTGCGCCTAGTGAAGTCCCAACATGTCCCTTTTCCCCCCCCCCCCACTGCTGGAACTAGCGGGGGAACCCGCGGGTGGGTGTGGCTGAAAGGACTGAAAGGACTGGCCCTTGGCATTGTCCTGAGACCCACAGCCAAATTGGTCTAACCAGGCAATCATATAAATTTGATTCCAAGAGAGGGAGGGGTCAGACACTTTTGCTCTCCTGAAATTTTTGTTGTACTCTTTCCATCCTACCCCTCCATATTTGTCATGCGCCCCAGTGATCCTGCTCTGGTAGCATGCCATTTCTGCCTGCATATTGGGGAAACGCTCTGCCATAACTGCCATGTACGCTGAGAAGCCTCTGACCCAGTAAATCAAAGTCTCCTCAATCCTATACTTCAGTAATTCGCTCGCCCATTCCCTCGGGAGCATCCAGTCCTTCTTTTTCTTAGCCTCATCCCTTTCTGTTTCATCAAGCAGCAAAGCAAACATACTGACATAACTCCCTTTCCAAATTTTTTCCTTTACTTCTTGCGTGACATGTCTTGCTAAGTGTTCCCTAGGGGTGCGAGCTTCCCCCACACCTAACACAGACAAAGTCAGCTGCTTACCTGATGAAGATGCCCCTGCTGATTCTGTGGGCTTCTTCGCAAAATCCACACCTGGGACGTGTGCCGGCAGTTCCTTGCTGTTCTCAACCGGGGTTGCCCCAACCATTGGAGTGACAGGAGTTGGTGTACCCAGCCCCTCTTCTGGAGTATCCCCGGGTGCACCATCAAACTGCGTCACTATCTGCTTAGCTTTAGCGAGTAAATCTTCCCCGCTAACAGATGTCCCAGCTGCTGGAGACCAGTTTGCCACCTTTCCTAACCAAGGGAGTACCGCCACTAAATTGGACACTAAATCCTGAGGCTCTGGGGTCCCACCCGTAGGGGCAACTGGAGCCTGTGGGCAACAACCTGTGGAGGCCCCACCCATAGGGGCAACTGGGGTCTGGGGACTACAACCCTTGGGGGCCCCACCCGTAGGGGCCACCGGGGTCCGTGGGCTACTACCCATCTGTGCCGGCTGCCCATCTGTCCCTGCTGGGGGGACAACCTCATCCGGATTGGTTCCTCCAGATGGACCTGGCACCACCCTCTCCTCCCTGGGATGGGGGACTGGTAGAGGGGCCACAGGTGTAATCGGTTCATTTGACCCCCTTTCTTGGCTCTACCCTTTTTAGGAAGGGGAGGGGACGCCGCCTTGGGGGTCACATGGGTACGTCTGGGCCTTTCTTCTACCCCATCATGCCCATCCACCTTTTCTCTGAGGTCTGCAAGAGCCTGTTCCATCTCATCAACCTTCCTCAATCTATCCTCCATATCAACCATTTTTTGCATCATAGCTTGTATCAGATTCTCCATGCGAGAACGCTTTTCACCCCGCTTTGCTTTACTGGCCATTATCCCTAACAAGAACTGTAACAATTGTTACCAGAATGCGCTAGAGACTACACCAAATCACACACTGAATACTAACTGAAAAGGCACGCTTGGAGCGGTCTACAATAGCACACCCCTCCGCACAGCACGGCCTGGGACACTGCCCGGGCCCTTTACCTTATATTGCTGGAGGTACACAACCAGCCATAAGCATCCACGCAACCAGAGCCACTCCACACCAGCTAATCCAGTGGGTTAGGTGAGTATTCTCAAACCCGCGTGGCTCCCGGAAGCGCTGGGATGCAGGCTTGTCAGTGTCCCCTTCGAGGTCCTCCAACATACTGCCGACTGTTGTAATTCAGGTGATGCTCTCTTGTCCTTTGCTGCAAACACGACTGTTTGCTTTCCTGAAGCGTTGTCTGCTTGTTGCCTACGGTCACAAATTAACAGATCAAGCGTGGCCTCTCTGCGAGGCTGAGGGTGCACTGAGGCAACTGCCCACCCTTGCTCCCTTCACGGTACCAGACAAAGAACACAATCGCGCTGTCAACGCGCTGCCCCCAGATCACAAAAAACAGATTTAGTGTGGCCTCTATGTGAGGCTGAAGAGGTAATGCGGCAACTGCCCACCCTTTTAAACTGTATTCGCGAGCGCGCTGTTCACGCTACTAAAATCGACTTCCACACACACGGGACAAACAGCTGATCACACGACGATCGCTGAAATACAGGCTGGCCAGAAAACGCCCTGCACACACCTCTGAAACCAAGGGAATCGCGCTACTCAAGCCCGTTTCCAAATGCAGTTATTGTCTGGCCCCGTTCGTGCTGCCGCCCACTTCTATTGCCGAGTTACGCTCCCAACACGCTCACCACGCGCTGCCCCTGCTCAGTACAAGGAAAAAGACCAGCGTCCGTGCAGCTGCCTGCTGCTCCCGCCACACGTCCTCAGCAACGCCCGTTTAATTCCTTGAGACCCAGGATGTCTCGACTACGGTCCTCCTGCAAAAACAAAGAAGACCGGTGAAAACTTCCCAGCAAGGCTGTCCACTCCGATTCTTCCCGACGAATCCTCCTCGAAACAGCACCAGGGACCTGCAAGACAAAATGAAGAAATTAAATTACAGCGTCCTAGCGAGGCTGGCGTGCATATGGCAGGCTGTGGGAGTGGCGATCAAAGAGGCAGACTCTGCCGCTCCCCAGCCTTTTATTACCCCCCTCAGATACCAGGCCAGGCTGGTTCTAACTGGCCAGGCGTTGTTCTGACGCGCGATCCGAAAGTGATTACAATCACTTCCGGGGGCGCGCACCGAACCAAGATTGACCAATTGTAGGTGAGGCGCGCCTGTCGCGTCATCATTGCACTTGACAGGCCCACCCCTGTGTGGTCCTCGGGGCCGGCACGACCGCCATACCTTTGGTGTGGCCGAAGCCGGCCCGCCTTTCTATTTTTAGTATTGCAGTTGCCGCCAAGTTAGAGCGGGTGGTGCTGGGTTTCCGTGACATCGGGGAGGAGCAGTGGTTGCTGCACTCTAAAGTGCGCATGACTGTTTGGCCGGCCGTCTCGGGCCTGCCAAACAGTCATGCGCACTTTGCATGTTCTCCACCCAGGCTGTCTTACATGCCCAGGCGCCCACTCCCTCTCTGAGCACCGGACCTCAGGGCTCAGACCAATCATGACTCTGCTATCAGTAGCATCGTGATTGGCTAGGGGAGTCTGGAAGCCGGGGTGCTTCCTGTTCCTGCTTCCTGCGGAGGAGAGGAGGCGGCGGCAATGGTAAGTTTGCTTTTTTCTTCATTTCCTAACCCCCCCCACCTATCCCTGCCCTACCCCTACAAGCCGCCACTGATATTTTTCTTTAAATAGACTTAACATTAGTTTTCAGGAAGAAATTCACAGCAAAGTTCCAAAGGGAGCTGCAAACAGGCAACAATTTTGGGGAATACGTTAAAGGGCAGGTAGCTCTCTACATTTCGAAACAAGTACCAGTAGATAACCGTAAAGCTGCCAAATATAGCAGCTTGAAGGAAGCTGGTAGGTCCATTTAATATCCTGCTAATATTAAGATTCTGCGTTCGTAAGTAAATTCAGAGTATTTATGTTGGTGTTTAGTTAGTTGTACAGTTCCCAATAATACGGCCTTTTATCTAAGAAACATGCATTATTGAATACGGCCCGTGGTGCTAAATAATACTCAATTCCCTGACCAGAAGACTATAAAAACCATAAAGAAAAATTGGATAGCAGAGTGCGGAGGAAGAAATGACCTTTTCTCTCTCTGTCATATAATATCTTACACCTATAAGAAAAAACAAAGATAGACTGACACAAGAATAGTGCAGCACGTCTAAAGTCTACAATGCATAACATTTTGCATTTTGTTACAATAGAGGTCTAGAACATAACGACAATGTATCCACTGCATTAACAATATGAAATGGTGTGTGGCGTAAGCCGTGGTGACAAACTGAAATGCTGGCGGGGTTGTTTGTTATGATGGTGTTTGACTTCCTCGCCCCATTGTTCTATTTGATGTTTTAAATACATTTTAACAGAATGATTTCCAAATGTGCCTTTTACTTTGCCAGGGTTTGTATATAACATTGGGTTTGTAAATTGGAAAATGTCATGTCATTTTCAAAGCAAATTTCTCCCTTTTCAGAGGTCCGAGTCATAAATCTTTTTTGTAGGTCTGTCTCCACCTCATCATCAAGGCATTGTGCATGGCTAGGGAAGGCAACATCTTTTCAAGGAAAGCCCTCATTGTATTATTGTTCCAGTAGATTCATTGGTGTGGCTCACACTTCACACCCAACCGGGAATGGCGGGGTTCAGTTCAGAACAAGCTGCTGTGATATGTGTGAGAAGCTATATTGTGGCGCTGTATACAAGTGAGCTAAAAGCCTCTCGCCTCTCAGTGGTCATCTGCAATAATTTTACCCATTCAAGAAGGAAAGCAGCGACATTTCCCTGGGGATCGCATGTGTGACAAAGAAAAGTATCTGTGGAAGTACAAGTCTTTTCTCAATGAGGCTTTTCAGACTCGAACAGCTCAGATCATTTGTGTAATGATCGTAAAACACAAAGCAGAATTAAAATAGTTACCACCACTTTCATGTTGAAATATTAGTTGAGAAACTAATGGGCAACAGAGTGTCAAGAGCTCCATTCTGCCTCATTTTGTTCCATAGTTTACACCACTTCTTTGCATTACTACTTCAACACTGCCGTCCATTGACCCCGCACTTTTATGTTGGCATGCTTTTCTTGTTAGCATTTTCCTTTATACTTGTCATTCCTTCTTTTTTACCTTATTTCTCATTTTTCTTTCATTTTCTATTTCTTCCTTTAATTTAGTCTCTTGCTTACATGTTTTTTCCATGTCTCTAAGTGCTTTTTCCTTTATTCCTACTCATGACTTTGTCACTACCTCTTTTTCTTTGATTCGTTCAGGTTATTGTTGTGTGTCTCTGGGTACTCTATTGCAGCAATCATTTCTCAATTTTTTTTCATTTCCTTTTGTTACATATTACAATTTTGAGGGCGATAACAGCACGCCTCTCCAGGTACAGAGGGGATTACAGTGCATTTTTCAATGAAACATGATTATTAACACCACACAGTACAAGTACAGTTAAACCTGAATTTGATGGAACTACAGACAAACATTAAGGCATGCATCTGTGGGGGAACTAACTAGGGTTCAAGAAGGACTTGGGAACAGTTGGAAAGAGTATTAACCCAGCCAGTTAGACCCTGTGTAATGGCTGGCCTCAAGTAGTTGGATATACAAAGTTTAGCAAATTACACAGACAGAGTAGGTTGGCAGGTTGAAAGTATTTATAAATGACATACTTCAATAACTGAGCATTAGAAAACAAACAAAATTTTGACTTTGGAGGCCACTAGAAGTCCGTACATATTGGGGAAATGTGCTTGAAGTGACAGCCTCATCTCAACATTTGAGCTGCTTCGCTTTGAAAAAGCTGAAGCTTCCTAGTCAAACATATATGTGGCTTTTTCATGATGTAAATATGCTAATATGAAAGCATCAAGTATTCATTAAATATCCCAGGCAAAGGAAAATAGATTTAGGTCTCTCTGTACTCTTGGATAGTTACAATATTATCACTGTGGATGAAGAGCTTCCCAAGGTTGGGGGGGGGGGGGGGGTTTAGTCAAAGGGCAATGACTGGCTGTGTTCATTAGAGGAGCTCTACTCTGTTCTCATTCCGACCCCAGAACATCAGCTTAGAAGCTTTGTATTGTGTGGGTCAAAATGTAAAGATGTGAGTATTTAATGATCATTGCACTCCACAACTTTTCCGACTTAGGTGTAAATCACCGTCTTCTTTATGTTGCCTTATGTTTCAGTCAGCCAGTCTGAATAGTTAGTTCGTTCTGCCTAAGGAGCTATGGAGTGAGATAAAGCTCTGGCTGTTATCAGAATGCCTGTGGCCTTACAAAGTACTTTATCTGGAGACTCCCAGTGGCTTCATACACACATCAGTTATTTGGGGTAACCTCATTGACCAGTGGGGAATGTCAAAAGGGATGGAGGATCACAGGTGATACATGAGTCAATGTTAGATAACTCCTAGCATGAAATGTTACTCTACTCCCCAATTCCTGTAAATCTACTCGGGAACTGCAGGAGCACTGAAGGAAACATTGATAAATGCAAATCCCTGTTCCAACACTGCTTAAAAACTAGGAATTGCTTGTGGATGCAATGAATTTCTCCTTTTTTGTTTGGCTGTGCATTGTCAGCAGCGTGACATATTAATGAGTCTTTGCCTAGGCCCAAAAAGTAATAAGCAACCCGACCTGCTTAGCCATTCTCCTTTTTCAGGGAAACTAAAACGATCCTTATATGTTGCCCCTAATTGTGCCTCATTAATGATGAGCAGCTCGATTGTTTAGTTAGAACATGTTCATGACCCAGCTGTGTACACAGACTTTCCACTAAGGGCCTAATTACGAGTCTGGCAGTTTGAGGATTGCCAGACCCATGGTGACCTGGCGGTGGAAGTCCAGCCACTGCCGTTCGGGCAGTCTGACCGCCCTATTATGACTTTGGCGGTCAGACCGTAATTGGATTGCTGGCTTCGCCAGGGAATCGCTGGTCCCTGGCGATGGAATGTCGGTCAGGGGTTATGTAATATGCAGGTGGTGCTGCTGCAGCACCGCCATGCATATTACAAGTTTCAGGACCGCCAGCGGTTTCATGGTGGTCTTTCCTCCAAGAAAAGATTGGCGTTGCTGAAACAAAGGGGGCCCTACAAGGCCCTCTGTGCCACCTCAGCTTGAGGGTGCATGCAGGGAGGCACAAGTGCCCCCCTGTGTGCATGCACCCAGGTTCCTGCACAACATGGACTTTTGAGTCCATGCCGTGCAGGAACCCCGTGTGGCGTTTCCATTGCGGTTCCTCTTTCAAAGGCACCACCGCCTTTGAAAGATGCACTGCAGCGGGACTGCCTCACCGCCAGACCACAAAATTGGCCGTAATCTGGCCGGCGGAGGCAGCGACCTTCTGCAGAGCAGTGACGTAGCGGTTGGTACCGCTGAGGTATTGCCGCGCCACTGCTCTGCGAAAAGTCGTAATTGGGGATCTAAGGGTCAATCGCTAAACCAAATAAAAAAATTGGTGCATGAAAAAGCCCAGAATGCTGCAAAACATCCTCTCAATAGCATGAACTGTTGTCCAATTGAGTATAAGTCCAGCAAATGAATGTACCATGTCGGTGGCCCTCAGGAGCTTGAGGAGAAGAGGTGTGGGGCCGCGGCCAGGGCGACTGACTCCGGAATCTGGGGATCACGGTTCGATCCCCGGCGCCGGTGGCTGATTAGCCCAGCACCATGTGACTCTGGGCAATAGCTTGCTTAATCTTCCCGACGGCACCCAGCGCCTAGAGGCTCTTACGGGTGATTGTTCGCGCTTTACAATGTGGATTATTATTATTATTATTTAAATCAGATGTACCATAGTAAATTCCTTTCCATACACTTCACATAATCCTGACTCAGTGGCAGTAAAGAAGCTGAATGCATATAAATACCTGGGTGTGGCATTCGAGGTTGATAACTAGGATAACATCAAGCCCTGTCTTTTTCGGGAGAAACTTCCGATTTTCCAAATGAAATAAACAGAGAAACATTTTATTCAAGACAATTAAACAGAACAAAGATGAACCCGAAGCTATGAAAAATGTATTTAATTAAATTCCCAAAATGCTACTACTGGCTAGAGGGCTAAGAATCAAATGGGGGAAAATGCACCAAAAAGAAACAACACCTAAAGAAAAGTCTATTAGCAAAAAGAAATGAAAATAAATTAAAGGCTTCAAAAACATGTAAATATCACCAAGATAAAAGTGTGTGTGGCAGTGCTGTAAGACAAAAGTGTTTTCTATAACCAGCACATTAGGGAACTCCTTGGAGGAGCAGAGTGCCCAGCAGATATCCATCCCCAGGGTGAAGCACAGTTGAAAAAGGGGGAGAAGGGGCAACCACAATACCAAAAGCACCCAAACACCAGGTATGTGGGGGCAGGGAAGGAGGGGTGACAGGAGCTCTGGTGTACTCCTGCCTGCTCTCCACCCCCAGCGATGCGGGCAGCTTGGCCAGCAAGAGAGGTAAGGAGAGGGCTCCCTCCTCCTTTCAAAATTATTTACAATCGAAGAAAAAATGGCATTGAAATTAAAGGAATTGAAAAAGAATTTTATCAGTAGAATAAAATATATTTTCAAAAACAAATTAAATGATTTGATTCGACCAAGTTGCAAGTTGTCTAAGGAGCATTTCATTTAAGGTAACTTGATATCAGCAATTTCCTCGCAGAGTTTTTAAATCCTTGTGAAAGTATTACATTTCTATTTTGTCAGAACTAATTGTAGTACAAGAATGGAAAGGATGTAGAGACCTCCAGCACCGTTTGTATGTTTGCTGTTAATGTTTTATTATGTTTTACATTATGCTAATGAGAGGATATTAATATCAGAAAATGGTTTCAACATTAATGTTTCTGTTTTGTTCTTTCTTTTTGTCTTTCTTTACATCTTCCGTTTTCTTTACTTCCCTAGTGAAGTCAACAAAGCCCGCTTTGCATGCAGCCAGTTAATTAAAATGTATTTTCAACATTTCCTCCCTAGGTGCAACAAGTAGTAAAGAAACTCAAGAACTTCTGTACGCCAGGCAGCACATTATCGTGGTAGCAAAGGCCTTCGGATTGCAAGCCATCGATCTGGTGTACATTGATTACAGAGATGGAGACGGGCTTCTGAGGCAGTGCAGGGAGGGGGCCGTAATGGGCTTCACCGGTACGTATTAAGCTGAACATGATTTACCACTAGATGCATTTATTACTCGAGTTGAGCAAAAATGGCAGCAGGCGTGCCGGTTTTTTTTTCCCACTGAAATGTGATATTTGGTCTCTGCTTTAGATTAAAAGGTACAAGGAAAGCGAAGGGCCTGCACGTCCGCGCCGTGCTGTGAAATCATCTGGCACGCGTGAATATATTTGCATACCTATTGGGCGCTAATCAGTGCCAAGGAAGTTTTGCTTTCGCTGCATTTTATAAGTGCAGTTACAGGCTTCGGCGCGAGCGTCAGGCGGACTGGATGAACGCACTTGCTGCAAAAAGTCCTCGGCGTGGCCTGGCGCGGTAGGGCTCCCCTGAACCTGCTGTGAACTGCCGAAGTCCGCAGTTTGTCCTGCGCGGCAGTCTGTCTGCCCATGAAGGACAAGGGACGTGGGCCGCTATATTCAGTCCAGCATGCAATTGAAACACGCGGGAAATCCTGCTTTGTTTCCCACATTTAAGAGTGAGTGCTTTATAGAAGCATCCGCCTATAGCATCCCCTGAAAGGCGTTGAGTGTTTCCAACCTTCTCTTTTTTTGGAGATTTTATATAGCGCGAACTGGACAGGAAGGTATTCGAGCGCTTTACATGAGCAACAGTCACATTACACAAGGGCACATTCATTTTTTGGTAGGCACGGGGAGATAAAGTGATTTGCCCAGAATCACAGGATGTTGAGCTGACTCCAAACCTCGAACCAGGTTCCCCAGCTCCAAAGTCGGCCGCTCTGGCCGTTAGGCCACACCCTCTCCTCTTCCCGCTTCTCGTTGCTTTCCTTGATTTCTGTCTCCTGGCGAGCGCTGGTGCTCACGATCACACCTATTCCTGTTAGCAGCCAGGACACTCCTGCACGGGTCCTGCGGCAGGCGCGCTTCCAGAGATGGCGCACAAGGTCACCCGGCCCCCTCAGAGCCAGACAAGCTGCCAGAAGGTGTCTGCCTCGGAGAAAAAAGTTCTGTAATATGCACAAATTAGTGTTGACGATATTAACGTCGTGCTGCTGTTTTAATTTATGTAAGCAACTCAACCAAGGGCCTTACTGTTAGGGAAGACATTTCTTTCACTGAAATATTGACGTGTGAACAGTCCCAAATAATGCGATATTCATACAACAGAAGACCACCATTCTTACATGTTAAATTTCGTGTTGGCTTCCGAAACTGAAGTGATGGTGCGGCACATCCAGTTAATGATCCACACACCTCCTACAAACAACGTCCTTGCGTCCGACTACCCACCTAAAACCATTTCGCGCTCCTTCGGTGAAAGATATTTTTCGGAACTAGACACAGCGCTTGCGGCTAACGCCTCCCCGGCCCCGCCGTTCTTCTTTCAGACGGGCTCGGCTTTGATGTGCACATGTGAAAGCGAGCGGCTTCCTAATAGCACCCCTTCTGCACGGGCCCCACAGACCCCAACGCGGGACAAAGACAATTGTGAATATGGTCCAAGCCTCTGTATTGTCAGGCCAACAAAAAGCGGACGTGTGGCTCGCCGTGTTCATTCATTCAGACACATCTAATCGCGCTGTTTGCACCATTTTCAACTGTGTTCTTTATAGCAGCACTTCAGTTGGAGAAAGAAATGGCGCAAGCCTTCAAACCGGAAGGGATGATTGGTTTTAAAATGGGCGTCTTTAACATACATCCCTGTGAAGTCTTCATTTTTTATGTTTATTCACTTGCCTTGGTATATCATACGCTGTGTCCACTGTTAAAACACAACTGTATCTGTTCCCTACCATTCTAAGGCTACATTCATCCTACTTCAATTTTGTACGTGTGTGCGCTGAATTTTTCCCTACCAGGGCAGATGAAAAAATATTTCTACATTGTTATAGGCTTCTTTTCTTTACATTTAGTTTGGACAGTGAAACATTTCCTATTAATGGCTTTTGACTTTTCTTAAAATAATTTAACTGCAATATCGACTTCAGCATCTGCCTTGCTCATTAGATAGAGTCTCTCCACAGTTGCATGCTGAGCATACAGGTATAAATATGGGACAACAATAACATTGCTTTACATTTGCCTAGGAGTGTCGGCGAGTGTTGGTTAAAGCAAAGTCAAGCAGAACATAAGAAAATGTCATGGTCCTACATTTTTGTGTCTTACAGTTGTTTATGCCAACCTTTACCTGTCAATTGCACCCATAGTAAAGTACCACAGTCCTTTGAAGTGTGGATTAAGAGTTCAGTGAAGCCTTTAATATTTGCATTTCAAGTACCCGAAAAAGTTGTATGGTAGGACATCTCTTGTCTGTATTTGTGCACAGAAATACACCCGCAGAAATCCTGAGCACTGCAGTATTAGCTGGGCACTTGGGTCTCAATTCTGATTACCTGATTTTAGCAGAGCCTTTTGTATACCATAGAAAAGCAATATTTTGAGTGAACTTGGTTTTGGTAATGTTTATTGCTAAATAAGTTTCGTTGCTGGATGAGACTGATTTGAAGCCATTACAAGTTTGTCATACTATCTTTTGTAGTTTTTAACACTTGTATTAAACAAGCAATTTGCTGTTTTGAAGATTTCAGTAGTCTCTGGGTACTATAAAATAATCTTGAACATAACTCTTCTTTGTGGTTTGATAAAAGGTGTTTTGAGGGAAGATTTCATCTCATATCTTATTTGACATTGTTTTTTTTATTTTACTTAATGCTAGACAACTTTAAGCAGCCCTACACGTTTAAAATAATTTTATTCCCTTGATTTTACATAGCAGAATCAATCCAACAAATAAATAAATAAAGCAGGGTATTGTTTAAAAAGTTAAAATACAGGAATTTTATAGGTTTTGTGTTAACACCAGTTTGTTACATTTCTTGAAAGTCAAACTCCAATGTACAGTTTAGCTTAAACATACCACTTTGTATTTAAAAATAAGGATGTTCAACATCCCATCTATTGACAAATCCTTTTACCATACAAAGTATTAATAACTTGTTAAGGTCCAGCCCTAATCCATGCAAAATTCTCCATAACATTAAATCAGGAAGCAATAGCTGTCTTCGTTCCTCCCTTTCAAAATTATTCTAGAATTTTATTAAACAGCAAGGCCTTTATTGACCGATGAAAAGACAAAAAGGACTGGCAGGTGAACAATGTCAGATGTATGTAATGTAGCCTATTTTTTTTGTTTAACAAGTACACTGTGCCTGAGTGGGTAGTAAAATGACTCCAATAACGTGAGCATTTAGAACTGGTTGATACATTTTTCTATTTTGGTTTCTTATTGAATGAAATTATGCATACACAGGACATTTATATAAACATGTGCAGTATTTACATAAATAATATGTGGCTTTATTACACCATCTACATATGAAATACTTTACTATCTTAACCTGTTGCATACTTAAAGTATCCGTTGTAAATATTCATTTTTTTTGTCTGAAATACAGTTTACTAATCTCTCTATTCTTTGCATTAGTGGTTTCGAATAATGCATTTTATGCATCAAACTTTTAAAGTGTGATTACATTATAAACCAAAATAAACAGAGTTGATCTTGTTTAGTCTGCTTTGTATTTCTTCATTAGCAGACTGTCCTGCACTGATTATAAATGTCATCGCCGCATAAAAAAACAGATGGACAGCCATTAGATAATTATTTGTTATATGTGAAGTCCATGAGGCATTCAGATGCTTGAGTGGCTGACACAATTTGTGGGAACATCTGTTGTTGTTTCATGTTTCAGACGCGATCTATCTTCTTTTAGGCAAGCAGGTGATACACCCTAATCAAATTCCCATTGTCCAGGAGCAATTTACTCCCAGCGCTGAACGCATACAGTGGGCTCGCGAGCTGATCTCTGCGTTTCAAGAGCACCAAGAATTGGGAAAGGTAAAAATAAAATTTACATAAACATAAAACTCGTTGCAAAAGTTGGCTTCGATCCATAGCTTTTGATGCTAATAGTGGCAATCAAAGTCCTGAGCATTTGTGCTAGCTAAATGGATTTATGAATTGGTACCACAGTTGTTAGCTGATCCTATATGAGTGGGAGGACTGTTTCTTTAAGAATTCTTGATATTTTTTTCTTAATTGCAACATGGCCCTGCTGCAAAATATATATATGTTTATTTCACCAGAGAGCTGATATTTCCCACATGTGACATCACTTTGGGATTACTGCAACAATGAAAGGACAAACGGTTGAGAAACTGACAGACAGATAATGCAGTAAAGTGTGAAGGCAATTTAAACCTAATGGGTGATAACATAGTGGGAAATGCACCCATATAAGCATGCAAATGCCCTGATTTACCCAAAAAAGAGGTGTAGTTGTGAGTGTGTGCCTCAACGGCAGCACCTCTCTTATTCCGCAATAGGTGTGCTGCATTGCATGTTTTCTATACCATGGATTCTATTGTGCCATCTGTGGCCCTGACTGCTTTGCTGCTCCAGTGCTTTGCATGCCCACTGCAGAGTAGTCTTCATGTTGGACACTAAAGCATGACACAGATTCTTTCCCATAAAAGGTAGAAAGTGGGTGAAAAATCCACACCTCAAGTTGGTGCAAAAGGGCCAATACCTATGCAGCAGACTTTCACTGTCATTTGCAATGATCATAATTGTGTTGAATTATGGTAACCCATTTGCCGCCCCACCCATCATTGTATCATTGAGTATGTTGTAAAAGAAGGAGGAAGTAATCCCAGGGTTTGAACAGTTAATCAATAATATGTCCAAACTTAAATATTCAAGTTAAGGCTATTTTTAAGAACACTCCTTCTTTAAGGTGGTGCACGAGAGATCTCCCTTGTTAGTGTGCAGTAACTCAGTCGATTGGATATCAGGGGACTGATTTGTTCTACTCGTGAGTGCATCGCGCTTTCTAAAGAACTGCCGCTGTTGAACAGAAATACACAAACCTGCCTCAGTTTTGCAAGCGGTATACGGCTCCGGAATTTTTGGTCTCGCATGTGATGGTTTATTATTTTATTCTTTTGTTAAAAAAAATATTTTAACATAAGATGTTCCTGTGCTTTCCCTAACACAATATCATGTAACATCACCATATTGTGTAGATATTGCTGAAAAGGTTAACAAAACTGAGAGTGAGAAATCGATGTCTCCTACATTTATTCCAGGGATGAATAAATCTTCTTTTTACATAGCAGTAGAAATTGCTAGGCGGATTATGTATACTATGTGTGTGCATGTGTGTGTGTGTCAATATAGAGAGCCTAAGAGAGGGAGAAAAGAGCTCAGTGAGAACCATATAGAATACTAATTAGAGAATACCTTTGAGATGTTGTCCGATATCTGGTTTTATTTGTTCAGTTAGGACACAATGTGCCGAATAAAGTATATGGTGTATGATTATATGTCTTAGGTTGTGTAGTTCTGTAGAGGTACTATATTTACACCCAAAATTGTGGAATGTGTAACTGCATAATTTGTAATGAAAATATACTTATTCAACCAGTCCATCTTATTTAATATACTTATATAGGATATGGCGTAACAGTCAATGTGGCATCATGGGCAGAGCTGCTGACTTTGGAATTGGGGAACCAGGTTTGAGTCTCAGCCTCAGCTCAACATCCTGTGATTCAGGGCAAATCGCTTATTCTCCCCGTGCCTAAAAAAGCAAATATGAATGTGTCCTTGTGTAATGTAAATGGTGCTCATGCCACTCACTCCAATACCTTTGGGTCGAATTTGTGCTATATAAAACTGCAAAAAGAAAATATGTATGTATGTTAACTTAGAGAACCAAAGGTTAAAGTAATGCTGTAGGTAGTTAAAAGGTTCAGTAACAACATAACGTTTTAAACAAAAAAAATCACAGAAATACACCAGTTCTAGTGATTTCAAGAAACTATAACTAGTGCCCTAAGGTAACTATAACTTATGCCCTGCCATGCACAGTTTCCTCATCAATAATTCCATTGTAAATGTTTCAGTAATATTAATGTTGTCATAGAAGATGTTATGAGTGATGTAATATGTGGGGTAATTAGCAGTGCATGGCGAGGGCATGAGTTATAGTTAACTGAGATAACTATACCTGGTGAATTTCTGTATTTCTTATTATTTTAAAACGTTACATTGTTACTGAACATTTCACCTAACTATAACATTACTTTAACCTTTGTTTTTTTCAGTGAATTTCTAGTTTTTTTTTAACGTAAAGTAATATATTATTACCATACGTAAAACCAATTCACCCACCTTCGGCCGTCCAGGCCCTGCAGCCAACCCCCACTGGCAGCCAAACTCCCCACAGGCAGCTAACCCCATGCCTGGCCTATGGCTAGGCCCTGTGGCCAAACCACCCGGAGGCAGCCAACCCCACACCGTTGACAGTCGTTGACTGTGCGTAGTGAAAGGCTGGCCAAAAGCCAGGCCCTGCGGCCCACCCCACAGGCAGTGAATACCATGCTGCTCACGGCCTTTGGCCGCGCACAGTGGGCACTTGACCATAGAGCCTGGCCTGTGGCCAACCCACTCGGAGGCCACCAACCCCACAGTGCATACAGACTTCAGCAGTGCGCAGAGGCAAGTTGCACTACGACCAACACACCTGAAGGCTTCCAACTGGCTGCCACACACAGCATTTGGCAACACAGCGTAGGGTTGGTCTTCAGGCCCCGGAGGCCCCCATTCCCTGGGACCAAAACATATACATTAAGGGGATGCGGGCATGCTCCCCCCATCCCCCCCCCCCCCCCCTCAGCCTTATCAGGCCCCGGAGACCTCATACCCCGGAGCTGCATTTTACTATAAAGGGAAGGAAGGCCTCACAGACTTATTCAACAAGCCTTCTTTGCCTCAGGGACCCCAACTCTAGGGCCAGAAAATGTAAAATGGGGAGGGGGGGGGGCTGCACAGGCCCCCTCCCAAGCCACATTAGGACTAGGGACCCATTAGTTCAGGGCTGTATCTAATTAGGAAAAAGGGAGGGCAGCCCCCCTCCCTAAGCCTTCTGGGAACGGGGACTCCATCTCCTGGTGCCATAAACACTTTAAAAGGAGAGAGGGATCATGTGCCCCCCCTCCCCAAGCCACATAGGCCCTGGGGACACCATCCGCCGGGGAGGGCTGCCCTGGTGCCCCCCCTGGCAAACCTCATACTACTTTGGAGGTCGAAGGGAAGACCCAGGGCAACGGAAGCCCCAGTCAGCTCCCCACATGGTGCGGAAACCGGCATTTCTCTTGGCTAGAGGGCGCAGCAGTTTATGCTGCACTCTCCGGACGGGAGCAATATGGGTTCTTTCTGGCCGCATCAGTGCAGGCAGGGAAACAGAACACAAGTCAGCTCCCAACAGGTGGAAGCATTTTTAAATCCCTTGCTGCCTGGGAGCAGTCTTAGCGTTTGCTCCTGTTTGGTGGGAGGTTTAAAAATCCTTCCACCAGACGGGAGCAAACACGTTTTCCTGTCTACAGTAGTGTGGGCAGGGAAACTACTGTGTCCCAGGGGTGGGCTCCCCAGGATACAGTATATTAGCCGGCCCTTGGGGATGGAGTCTCCAGGGCCTTTTAAAGGCTCGGCGAGGGCACAGCAAGGCCCACCTCCTCCTTTTTAAATCTTGGGGCCCTCGGGATTGGGTCCCGGGCCTAAGTAGGCTCAGGGATGGGGGCGTTTGGCCCCCTCTCTGTTTAAAAAAAATCAGCCCAGTGGGGTTTCCAAGGCCTTCACAGATTTAGGGAGGATGGCCTCGGAGCACCCCTACCCTTTTTAACATAATTGGCCCCAGGGGATGGGGTCCCTGGGCCACCCTCTGCTCGGGCTTAAATATACCTGCCCCTTCAGTATGGGGTCTCTAGGCCCTAAAGGGGCTGGGGAGGGAGGCCCTACTGACATCCCTGAAGGAAAGATGGCTTTTACAAAGGTATAAATGTCTTTAATTTGAATAGAAAACAGTTGATACAAAGAAGGGGCAGCCGGCCAGCACTCCAACCATCTCCAACCCCTGCCGGGTTCTACTGCTTCCCAGACCACCCATCTCACATGGAATGCGGGAGCATTTTATACATTCTTCTTGTCCTGAGATAATGCAACACATCTCCCTTTCACAAAGGAAACACTTAATAGATAAAAATAAATATTCTAAATACACTAACATACCAACACCTATATGCACTATAATAAAAAAGTAAAACTAAATATATATACAATCTATAAACACAATAACATTGAAATTGTAGCAATACTGCCAATAACAGAGAAAGTGCTGCATATAAACAAATAACGCAAATCAATTTCAACTTCAGCGATCCATTAAGAAATCATTGAACCTCCTCGGGGTACTGCAGATCCTTTCTCAACTCACCTATACATGCTCACAGCCTTCATAAGTCCCTACGTCCTCCTTGCTTCTGTTTCCTTCCAACAAACAATTGGCCATTCTCACCACTTTCTTGCTGTTCCACACATTCCCATCGCTCAACAACATGGTATAACAATTTACCTTTTTACCTGAAGAGGTTTAGAAAACTTCAATAGCCCTTTACATTCTTTTCATCCCTTCCTCTTGTGCACCCAATCACCCTCTACAAATAATCCCTTGACATAATTCTTTAATCCTTCAGACTCACTGTCACACCACTTCTTCCTCACCACACCTTTACCAGCAGCACTCTGGCCTTTCTCCTCCTCATAACATCAAATGGTACCTTGCCAGTGATACTAATAGGTATGGCGCGATATGCCTACACCAACTTCCGCACAGCAACTCTCCACTGTCCACCTTGATGCAGGGTCCACTGTATGCCTTCTTTTAAAATTCCATTCCACCTTTCAACAAGGCTGTTGCTCTGGGAGTAATTTAATGATGCTCTAATATGCTCTACCCTATTCAACCTCAAAAAATGCTTCATGGCCTGAAATACAAATTTCACACCATTATCCGTCACTATGGTTTCCAGAATGCCCTCTCGGTCTACCAAAAACTTGATTACATCTTGTGTTATTACCTAATCCGTAAATTTAACTTCAGGCCACCTCGAATGGTAATCAACAATCACCATAGCATTCTTGGGATATGAACCTAACACATTATATGGCCCAGAAATGTCTAGACCGATTTTCTTCTTCGGAACGTCCATTTTATCCACCTCAACAGGTGGATACTCCACCGTCCTCTGATTTATCGCTCCATGCACACAATGAACACTCTCTCACCAATCTCTCCACATCTTTGTCTAACCCCGGTCACCAGTATTTTGCTCTCACTGTATGCTTGGTTGCACTCATGCCACTGTGGTCCTCACGAGCAAATAATACGATGTGTTCTCTGAATACCTCTGGTGCCACAAATAACTCACCTCTCAACACAATTCCGTCTTCCACCGAAAATTCCGTACTAATATTCCAGAATGACTCCACCTTATTTGAAGTCTTCCCTTTAGCTAGTCACCCAACAATCATATGTCTCACAACCTCCTACAATATCACATCATCTTTAACAACCTGCAACCACTCCACGTGCAAAATGCAACCCTCTGTAACAATGAACACGTTGGCAAGTAATTCCTTACCATCACTAACATCATCATTGCTTGGGTCAGTTATTGGCAATCCTGACAAACAGTCAGCCATCACATTCTTTTTGCCAGGCATATACTCCATTGTATACACAAATTCCAACATCCTCAGAACCCAACGAAAAAATTCTGGACAAAGCTTGACACTCCCTCTAAGTAGTAAACACATCCACTAAGGTGCGGTGGTCTGTGCGAATCAGGTAATCCGTTCTCCATACTTATTTCTTGAAATGATTCATCCCCCACCAACATGCCATAGCTTCTCTTTTGATTGTGGATCATATTTGCTCTGCACCCATCAACGGGCATAAGCAATGGTAACTTCCTTCTCTTGTCTAAGTTGCAAGAGTACAGTACCCAAACCTACAGCACTGGCATCCGTACACAAAATACTCTTATTGTGTGTATCAAAAGGCTTGAGCACTGGAGCAGATGCAATTTCTTTCTTAAGTTGCTCAAACTCCCCATCACACTTGACACACCAATCAAATCTGGCATTCTTCAACATTAGCTTACGCATACATTAAGTTTTGTCCACAAGAGGAACTGCCGCTTTCTTCTAAGCCCAGGGACATTTGGGAGCCTTTAAGTATCTATTTGCAAAGACAACCCAGTGAAGACACACAGAGTGATGATGATTAAACCTGGGGGGTATAAGTGATTAGCCCAACCTGTGGTTCAGTGATAGTAGAAATCTGAATTGTCATATATTCTCATGGTGGTATTGTTTGATCATGTGTCATAGCGGTCTGTTTTGAGGAAAAAGAACAATTTGTGTCGAAGTCTTGGTGTTAATTATTTTGGAAATGCAAATAAAAAGATTTTTAAAAAACTTTTTTGTCCACAAACATATGGATGAACCAATAGTTTTCAGCCAGTCCCAAGAAGGACTTCAACTGTTTTTCGTCCCTTGGCGATGGAGCCTCTTCAATGGCCTTCACCAGCTTCAATTGTGGTGACACACCCTTTTCATCTAACAAATGTCCAAGATATTACACACCCTTGACCTTAGTTTAACATTTTTCTAACGTTATAGTCAACCTTCTTTGTTGTATAGCCTCCAACACTTTGGACAAGACTTCATCACATTTTTCCTCATTCTCTGCAAACATCAGTATAACATCTTGGAAGTAGGTTACATTACTATGCTCCTTGAATAATTGGTGTATCGCCCTCGGGAATACATCCGAAGCTGAAGCCAGACCAAAGGGCGTGCATTTGAACCTGAATGCTCCTTCAGGGATGACAAATGATGTAAGATGTCTTGAATCAGGGTGCAAGGTAATTTGATGATATGCTAATGACAAATCCAAGGTAGGAAATATGTTTGCCCCCTTGATCGTCGTCATCACCTCACCAATATTGGGTAGAGGATGTCTGTCCACCCAAATAGCCTTGTTAACCTCTTGAGTGCCCATGACGAGCTGGTCTCGTCATGGGCCGCGGTTGCGCTGTGCCCATGACGAGACCAGCTCGTCATAAACCCCGCCCGCTAATGCAACGGCCGGCACAGGGCGGGGAAAGGGGCGGGCACTCAAGGGGTTAAGGTAGCGTAGATCTACGCACATTCTCAATTCTCTGTTTTTTTTGGCTAAGACCACTGGGGCCAACCATTCTGAAGCCTCAATTTCCTTGATAATTGCTGCTTTGCACAACTTTTGCAAGTCTTTATTTAAAGGCTTCCTCATCACAAAAGGCACACTGTGAGACTTGTGCACCTTTGGATATATACCTTCTTTCAACACAATTTTATGAGCAAAACCCTTGAGCAATTCCAATTTACTTCTGAACACATTGGGCAATCTATCTTGCCATTTTTTGTTGCGCACCATATTTACATCAGTCAACGCTCCCAGTATCTGATCGGGATGATTGGGATCCAGCCTCATCAATTAATCTCTTGCTTGAGGACACCCCTACAAAAATGACCCATCCTTGGCAATGTACACATCGGAATACATGTTTTTACCCTGGAAATCCAACTTGCCATCAAGGTACCCTTGCAATATTATGGGCTTATTCTCGTAAGGCACAAGTTTGATATTCAGTGTAAAAAACTTGTGGTCAGGAAGGCTATCAAGATACTTCTTACCAATCAAGGTGTAACAGGCACCCAAATCAGCCATTGCTTGCACTTCCACCCGATCCACCTTAATTATACAATAAGGATGCACCTTATCAGTTGCAAACCCAACTTCAGTGATTTGTAATATAAATTGTTCTTTCTGACTTTCTGAACCTTCACCACCAACCATGTGAACAGACCCCCTTGACTTAGAAGGATAACCACCCTTTCCTTTACAAACTTTAGCAAAATGTCCTTTAGTTTTGCACTTCCTGCACACTTGTAAAATGGCAGGACAATTCAGATTGGTAGCTATGTGTCCCTTGAATCTACATTTGTAACATGTAACTCCCCCCCCAACCAATTTTTTTGTAAGGACCCACTGCTTATCTTTTGTTCTTAACAGTACTGTATGAGATAGTTTGCAACACAACCAGTTTCCCCACATTGCTCAATATCATTTTCCTTGAGTCCTTCCTCAGTAATCTTTGCCCTTTTAGCTATATCTATAACCTAAACTAGCATTACGTTTTCTGTATTCAGAAGCTTCTCTGGAGTGTGTTTGTCACCAATTTTCTGGGCTAATTGATCACACAGCATCCCATCCACGTAATCTCCTTAGTTGTACATAGATGTCAATCTTTGTAATGTTGCTACAAAATTATCTATGGATTCCCCAAACATTCGAGATCTTTGTAAAAATTTAAATCTTTACACCACCTCATTTCTTTTTTTCCCAATAGTTTAAATCCAGTCTTTTTATTGCCATTTCATAATCATCATCCGATTCTTCCTCAATCTCCTCCGGCAATGGTGGTAGATGTTTAAGAATTCCATGCCATTCTGCCCCTAAACAGTGTTTTAACATGGCTAGCCTCAATCGGATGCCTGAAGCCTTCTTTCCAATCCTCCCACATGGTAACAAGCTCGCCCAGAATGTTTAAAAAATGCGCAGGTGCTATCATGCTTTC
This sequence comes from Triturus cristatus, assembly GCF_964204655.1. Taxonomy (NCBI): domain Eukaryota; kingdom Metazoa; phylum Chordata; class Amphibia; order Caudata; family Salamandridae; genus Triturus; species Triturus cristatus. The sequence continues at coordinate 807,581,017 of NC_140591.1, forward strand.
CATTCCTATTCCAACAAATGAATATAATGAAATCCAGTAATAACTAGAATGTCTTTGTGGAAATGAAAAAAACAAAACTTTTTCCTTCCTCTTATTTTTTTCTTTTTCTTTATTCATGTACAAGAAGACAGTGCTGCTCACAAAATCCCCAAGTTCAAGATACCAGTTCACTATGGCAGGTTACAGTGTCCCTTTTATTATTTTTGTTTAAAAAACAAACAAGAATTCTTTGTCTAATTATTTGTGCGAAGGTAACAGCGTGGTAACACTGCTCGCAGATCCACACGTCCAGGCAGGCAATGGCGTCTATTGCATCATGTTGCCAAGCAACATGTAAACAAAGCTGCACGCTGTGCACGTTGTTAAATCTGGAGGATAGACTTGCTCCGCAACGGGAAGGTCATGGCGTACCCAATGTTGCCAAGCAACATGTTAGCAGGCCACTGCCCATATGACCCCTCACGCAAGCACTATATATTGTGCACGCTCAATGTTTTCTATCACACCAGGACCCCAAACGAGTTTGGCCATGCTGCTCGATGTGTCAATGCACATTATTCCCCTCAATGTTGCAGTGGCACGCAGCTCAACGAAACGGCAGTGAAATTCTTTGAGGCCAATGGGCTGTTCTCCTTGGCAACAGCCTGCTCCTCTGCTGCCGGTTCCTAAAAAAGGACGCTCCCCTCTTCTCCAGCTATCCTCATCACGAGTGTAGGAAAGACGGCTCTTGCAAAGGTATGAATGCCTTTGATTTGAATAAAAACAGGCGATACAGAGAGGGAGCTGCTGGCCAGCATGCCAAGTGTCTCTGACGCCTGCGGGTTCCACATTTCCCTGACCAACCATCCCACATGGAATGCGGGAGCATTCTATACATTCCTCTTGTCTCGAGACAATGCAAGACCCCCCCATATAGAAATTAAAAAATGGAGGCCGCCATTTTAAAAATATTTTTTGTGCCGCGATTCATGAGGACTCCTGCGGAATCGCAGCTTAATTTGCCTTTTTTATCTTTTTCTTTTGGCTCCTGGGAGTGTCCCCCTCTAGATCCCCCCGAATCAGCCTGGGGGGACAGTTTGTCTGTACCCTGCCTCTTATATAATATTTTTGTTTTAACTTCAAGACAGGGGACTAAGTACCTGAGTCCTGTAATAGTTGCCAATAACATTTTGTTTTCATGTTGCTGGCAGCCAATCAGAATGCTCACTCGGCGGGAGTCTGACTCCTGCAGGAGTGAGATGGTCCAAGGAAAAACAAGCTTCCTGATCCAATCAGAATGCTCTTTTTTTTAACTGGTACTCCCGTGAGACTCTCGCCGACCCAACCGTCCAGAGTTTCAAGTATTTTTGTATCTCTATTTTTAAAAAACGACTGGAGGGATTTACACCAAATCACAAAAAGCCTAATCTGCGGACCAATATCTAACTTCCTACCAAATTTGGTGTATTTCTGTTCTGCTGGTTTTGCGGTAGCATTTCTCAAAGAAAGCTATGCATGAGTACATTTGTTTTTGGGACTTCTTTTTTTTCTCGGGCTCCACTTCACCCTGAACCTTTCCAGGAAGGAGCAGAAGTAAAATTGCTTTTTTTTGTGAACGTTTCATGAAGATTCAGCAAATGGCGCCAAAGTTATTGCAAATCAAAAAAAATGCTGTGTCTGTGGAAAAGCAATCCTAACTATAACTAACCAGTGGCTTGATTGGGTAAATCGTTGAGAATGTTTATATAACAATTTTTTATAATTTTCCATTATCCAAAGATTAGGCTGTATGGCTTATTGCGATCATTATTGTTCATTTCTTAGACGATAGGAGCATGAACTCAGGATGCCTAACCCCTTTAAAAAAGCTGGTGAAGGGGAACTACTTGGACACATAAAAGAAGATTGTATTCGTTTCAAACTCTGTTGTTTGCCGGTGACTTCCTGATATTACCGAACTTTGATCAACAGCAATCAGACAACACTGGGTATCTATGGGGATGTTTTTTAGCAGTCCATAACTAGATAACCATCCGCTTTCTTAACCTTAGTGGAGGGAAAAAACTGAGATCTTGATTGTAGGCAAAGGCCCCTCATCGTGGACACTTGACGTTTGGCTTGTACCATGGAGCCCTTCCCAGCCTTCCCCTCAACAACTAGTCTTGCCTTGGTCTTTGACCACAAGCTTAATTTTACTGTCCAATTCCCTAAAGTATGGTCTTCCTTCTTTCTCAAGCTATGTGTCTTAAGAAAGATCCTTTATTGACAAGCATAAACGAGCAGGCATATTAGGGGCATTAATTCTGACCTGGGTAGATTATAGAAATGTTGTGAACCTTGGCTTCCCAGAAGCCTTAATCTGGAAGCTCCGAAAAAATCCAAAATATGACATAAGATAGCATGTGATACCAAAGGGGATGATGGACGGAGGGTATGAGCAAATCAAACACTCACCCCCAGTCAACTGATCTGGGTTTAATCCATCATCATTCTTCAGCTCGCTCCACCACCCCAGTTCAGACATGGCCATATGCAAATCAGTCTGACCCTGTGTCTCATGGGAACAGTCCAGCCTGGACTGCCAAGCCATTTCTTCCCTGGACCGGAAGCAAGCATCCTGGGACCGGTTTCGGGTTCATAACCCTCATCAGCCAGGCTATCTTGAATCCAATGGCAAAGTGAGCAAGGGACCCACGTCTGGGCATACCCTGCCAACTTAGGGCGAACAAAGCGATACCAAGGGGGATGATGGACGGAGGGTTTGAGCAAATCAAACACTCCCCCCCCAGTCAACTGATCTGGGTTTAATCCATCATCATTCTTCAGCTCACTCCACCACCCCAGTTCAGACATGGCCATATGCAAATCAGTCTGACCCTGTGCCTCATGGGAACAGTCCAGCCTGGACTGCCAAGCCATATCTTCCCTTGACCGGAAACAAGCATCCTGGGACCGGTTTCGTGTTCATAACCTTCATCAGCCAGGCTATCTTGAATCCAGTGGCAAAGTGAGCAAGGGACCCACGTATGGGCATACCCTGCCAACTTAGGGCGAACAAAGCGATAAGATAGCATGTGGTCTTAAATAATGTGATCTTATTTACATGACACATTGGTTGGTTACTACATTGCCTTCCGGTGAAACGGCATATCCCTTTAAGGATCTTTGCTTTACTCACCATGCTTTCTATCTCACTGGCCCAATATCCCTGGCTGACGTTGTGGCACCCCATCTAACATCTAGGAACCTACACTTCTCCAAACATGCCCTTTTCGTTCCTTATGCTCTCAAAGCAAGGTCAGGCGGGCGATCCTTCCTCTTCCTTAGACCCAAGCTCAGGAACGGACTACCCCTTCATCTACACATTCTTAGAGACTCCTTGCATTTTGAAATGGGCTCTTAAAATCATCTGTTCTGCTGAAGGTCTCCTTCTCTTCTCAGTTTTCTTTTAACCCCCGTGTCTTATCTCTTAGTTGTTTTCACCCGCTCCTCCTTTCCTAGTTCCTAACACTTAAATACCATTAGTTAAAGTGCATTCAAAAAGAATTTAAATAAATAAAAATAAATCATGCAGAAGGTATTCATGAACACCCACTTGAACAGGGGATGCAATAACGAGTACAAATAGATAAAAGAAAGTTATGGCTCATAGATATCCATATACAATGGCCATGGATGGCCACATCAGGAGCTGGAAATACTTCTATAGCAAGATACAGCATACAAAGAGGGCCTCTGGGCACTTATGATGTATAGGAACAAAAGGGCCTTCGGGCATCTAGTCGAAGAAATATCTAGTTGCTACTAATACAAATGACTCAGAGACATCCAAGTTAAGGAGTGAAAAGAATCTCCATACATCGGTTGGTCCCTCCCCCCAAAAACAAAATCCTGCATTGCCATACTTAACCACTGCCTCAAGGAAGCCCAGGTAGAAGGGCAGCACACAATACCACAAGATCTGATGCAGGTTGACACAGAATGGTGGGCAATCATTGCCATTTGCAATTATAGGCACACTGCCTCTATTCACTAATATCAAAAGGGAAACCATATTGTCCCTAAACACAAGAAGGAGAGCAGGCATTCCTCAGCAAAATACAGTCTCGTGGCCCTCCTGGGTGTCCAAGATAAAGTGTAAGTGTTTACCGAGTTCTTCCTTTAAAAATTAGATGGATGCAAGTACAGAAGATTCCTCAACTCCCCCAATTAAATAGACATGGTTAAAAACACTCCATAGTTGAACACTACAGTACACATGCATTCCTCATACACAAGGTGATCAAGTAGAGGTTTCCAGTAGTGTTTCACTGATTTCAAGTCCACCTTCAACATGAAGTCAAAAACCAAAGTATGGCACAATAATAGGTGTGTGCACTTGTCCCTGCATGCAGGGAGCAGTGGTGGCAGACTCCATAGGATCCACAATACGTGGGTCCGAAAATAATGTTTATTCGTGACCTGATAAATCTAGACAAACTACATAGAAGCAGTTGGTAAAGAGAACCAAGTGTAATACGATTGTCTCTAATGTAAAGAAGACCACACATGTTGTGTTTGGAATCAAAATGGTGCAGGTAAAGTTGGGTCCTGACTATTAAGAAAATCGAGGTGGCACAGCAGTATATGTAGCTGGGTCTAGTATTCTGTTCAAGTACAGGCTGACCTGGAAATTGCAATTGTGAAGGTCTGCGACTTGGGCAAAGAGGGTGTTAAATAATTTGACCTCAACTATTGAAGCAAATCCATTGAGCTGCGTCTGAAAGGCTACAGCAATAGTGTGCAAAGATCCCTGTACCCTGGTCGGAAGACATTCCAACATGCCAGTGGTGACAATCTCAAGTATACAAATAAGTGATGGACGTAATTAATCTCAGCCACTGATAATTACTCGGGCTGCATGCTAATCCATCAATATTTTGCACACTATGTCACCCCAGTTTGGACACAGTCATAGGCAAATCAGTCTTGACCCTGCTGCCATTGGAACAGTCCAGCCCAAACTGCCAGTTCAGGGGCAACATCACAATTGGAAATCTGAGACCGTATAAGGATTGTTATGAACAAGGTAAAAACAGGAGGCTTGTTCACAACTGAAAAGGCTATCACATAAACACAGAAGAAAGGAGGTCCAGAGATAGACTTTGCGCTCTACCTGACTTAGCCCCTGACAACTCACTGACTGACGCTTGGTGAACCCTTACAACTCTGGTTGCGAAAGCTACCTTTGAAGTAAAGTGACTAATAGCCAAGAGTTAAAGGGTATTATCTCCCACCTACCCCATGATAAGATTGAGGCACCTACCACTCGGTGCCAGTAGAGGATGCTGGTAAGCGAAGTCCATGGGAAGAAGGGTGTGGCCTTGTGACTACTCAACCATCAAAACCCCTGGCCATTTCCTGCTTTCTATAGCAACTTGTATCAAGCAAAAAGGTCGTAACATCTCAGACCTGTGCTGATAGAAAGCAAGATGTGCAAAATAATCTTTACATTGGTGTATATCATAAAAGGAAACAACAACTGTGCGATTAAAACCATGACCAGATTCGTCAGGAAGACAGTGCTCAACAGGAAGATGCACAACACCTAAAACAGGCATGAAGGGAAATTGGCTCGATCAGGGGGATAGACAGGAAGGGAAATTTGCTCGAACAGGGATACAAGGGGACACAAACCCATTGGCAAGGCAGCCAAGAACACTCAGATATGCACTAGCACACAATCGAAAAGCGTTGACAGGGGAAATTAAAAAATAAGTAAATAAGCAAAAACGCATGCATACATTGAACGGTTTTCTTGTCTCTCCATGGGTGGATCAGCGGAGGCGCAAACAGAACAGATGTCTTGTCGCCAGGTGCAAGACACACAGAGCAATGAACACAGAATCCCGTGCCAAGGAAATCACCCACTACATGGGCTATCAAAACAATCTGACCACCAAGAGGCCTCACACTTGTGACGAAATTACTACAAATGTATACCCTTGCACAAAGGCTTTTTCGTTGTAAGAACCAATTGGTGCACTATGAAGTATGCAAAAAGAACTTGCACCTCAAAGATTAATTCTAAGGTTACTATCTATGGACATTTATTTTATGATCAGTCTCCATTTATGTGCATGTGTTTGTTGCTCTGTTACATTTGTATTTAATGAATCAGTTTATACTTTTTTGTTTTACTTTATCTTTGAAGCAGATCGGTCTTTATGCTATTGGAGATGGGTGATACGGTCATATTTTGTATGACTGATGACCATCTGTATTTCTTTTATAAATTTTGCATGTGTAATTTTCTGTATCGTATAATCCTTTGAGTTGCAGCAGGGGTGTGCATTACATCAGCAAACAATTGTGCACTGTGAAAATTAGATTGAGCTTTTCCAAAATTATAAATACAAGAAAATCATGAGAAGATTTTTATAGCTTTGCTGCGGGGAGGAATGCAGCAATTAAAAAGAATAATTTTAAATGCCAAGAAAAAATATATCTTTCTGTGTAATTTATAGATAGTAATACAATGTTGTGGTTTATACGAAGGCACCCCATTTGCAAGGCCTGGAAATCAAATTACCACTAGAATATGGTTGTTCCTAATTTAGTGCATCATTGAGTCTCACGTTTCCTTTCTCTGTGGGTTTCAGCTATGTAAATATTTCAGTGGTGATGCACAATCTGTCTCCACTTTGTGCCAGTAATACTTAAATTAGGTGTCGCCTGAAGGATGATTTTATGCTGGTAGCTGCATTGTGAGTTAATTATCTTAAAGGTTATTTGCTTTAATCCAGTTTGCTTCCTTTTTAGAATGGAAAATACATTTCAGGGTGTCTTGATGTTTTCATGGTTAAACCTAAAGTTTAATTTATTCAGCAGTGAACAAATTAAAATTACATGTCGATTCTTTTTTTTCATAAATAGACTTAAATTGTCTATATCTGCGTTCCAAAAGAGAAATATTCACAAAAGGAGAGAGGCAGACACAGACGTTCCACCATTCTCTCTCTTGGTCCCCTTACATCGGTTCATTTTGTGAGGTTAAATTTGCCAGGTACTGTGACTGTGCAAACCTAGTTCTCTCAGTACACTGTGTGTGAAACCGGACATAATGTCACAGATGCAAATAAAATTACAAACTGGACAGGGACGTAGCTTACTCAGTGCTATTGAGTGGTGTGAATCTCAAATTTCCCCACTAAAAATTCGGTGGGCTGCAGGATGGAGGGGAGAGATGACCAAGGTTTGGGATGGACTGCTTCCATCAATACTGATTTGCATTAATCAGATGGGCCTCTGTCTGGAGTTGCATAGCCGGTTAAAAATGATGGGTTGGAATGCTACCCCAAGTGATTGCCATTGATCAGACTATCTGCAAGCAGCTTTTCAGACCTGCTACTGCCAATGTTTGTGAAATCTAAAAAGTAGTAACGTTGCACCCATTCAAAGAGTACATCTATAAGTGCTGATTTACTACTGTTTTGGTAAACCAATCACTATGCATGTTTAAGATCTCTTAGTGAAAGGAGATTGACTAGAATAACTGACACAAACATAGAAGACCTGACTTACAACCCCTAGACCCAACTACCAAACCAAGAATGCATTTGAGGGATGTCCCACCGCTAATGCCCCAGCTGAAGCTACGTCCTTGCCTGTTCCACCTGGGCTTGGTTTGTCCGGGACTCACAATTACAATCACATACAATACAACAGTCTGGAGCCCCTGTCCCGAGATTGCTTATTTTAAATATATTCTCATTGCACACACGCTTCTTTGTCTTTGCTACAAGAAGCCTTTGATTGTAGAGTTGTCAAATTGGTGCAAGAGGACAGGGTTCCATGTCTTAGTCTTCACCTTTTACAAATCATTTTATCAAGTGACTGATGGCCCTATGTACTAATCCTGAATCAGAAATAGAGGAAGCTGTGCAGGCAAATAAATAGGGTGGGTCGAGCTAGAGTCGAGCCATGGGTCTGCCAGGGCTCCAAGAGTCCATGCACGAGCACAGGCATTAAAATGTTTGGCATGTATATCATTTGGAAATAAACTTGATTTGGAAGAGGTCTATCTCGAACACCAGCGCTATCACATGAATGTGTTGTCGTTTTCCCAACACAAAATGGCGCCCACGTTGCGACGCGTACCAAAAAAGAACCCCGGCACGTGACTGTTGTCGCGCACGTGATCTTAGGGGCGAGTTTGAAAATTGCCGTGTTTGCGATGGGACGCCACGGCAGCTGACAACGCACTCCGTGAGGCCCCGAGAAGTAAGGAGATAGAGGGCGTTTTGGGTCTCAGATATCTAAATGGGTGATAGTCCGGGTTTCGAAACTGAAGGAATTGATTTTACGGATGAGGGAAACAACACCTTAATTTTAACATAGGGGCTTTGTTAGAGATGGGATTGGCATATGCGAGCATGCTATTACGATGGTTAATGGTGAACTGTTTCCCATATACACTTGCTGATTGACCGTGTACCTGTTTTTGTTCTGTGTCCCTTATGTGGCTAAATAAGGCTTTCCTGATTTTACTTTAGATTGACATAATAACTAGATGGTCATTTCGCAAGGAGGACTCATAAAAGGAGTTCTGTAGGTGACCTCAAAAGTGAAGCTGGTATACAAAACGTTGGCTATCTGAGGGTAAATATTGCCAGGCACACAGGTTGAAAACAATGTTTTTCATATTTGCGGGCTGGTTGAGGGGTTAATGACGTAGTATTTTGTTGTGTGTTTCTCTTTTTTTGCATTTGACAGTCTTCCATAACGTTGTGTCCAATACGGGTGCTTTGACGAACTGCTTTTGGCCCTGATGAATTTGCCTAAATGATTGCAGCAAAGAAACATGTTGGCATTTGAAAAGGTATGCATGAATGGCAACCTATTCATTTTAATTTGATAAAAACACTCAGTAAATAATAAAGGATTGCTTTGTGAGTGTTTTCTCAAATTTAATATCACACTTGGTTTCATCGATGGATGTGACCTATTTCACTTCACTGTACTTGATTTTTATAACTTTTTGTTTGGACACTTTTTTCGTTTCCTTTTTAACAAAATGACCGCCAATGATGATAAAAGCGGGCACAACTAGTGAGTACCAACCAGCTATGCCATTGGTGGTGCGCATGTGAGGGGTCATTTTGTCTTTCCACATTTTGTCTTTCCACATTTTTTGTATTATTTCTCACAGTTTATGATTGCAGGGTTTACATCATGCTAGTTTGAAGAAACCCTGTTATTGGAGGACTGCCTTCTGTAAAAATTGTTTTTTTTTTTAAAAAGAAAGGCGACTACACGAAGTGTGACTACTATAGAAATATATATAAAATAGAGCAGTACAACTGAGCAAATGGCAGTAATTCACACACGTTGATGAAAGTTGGAAGGTTAATAAAAAGCGCCTGGTTTAGTTGTGTTGATGTATATCATGCAACAAACATAATGTAAAAATATGATACAATCTCTTCAAAATAGTGTGTTTAACATGTGGAAGTGTTTCACTTTAGTACATTAGACTCCAATTACCATCTTTCAGTGGGTGGGATGTTGAGCAAAGGCTTTCTGATCTTGCAGTCTGCATCTGAGCACTATTGGGTACTTGAATAACTAAAGTAACTAGCAAGTCATATACCCACTCAGGCACCTCTTCCTTGTGGTGAGTATCAGCACTATAAGACATACATACTGAGAAGGAATATTTACATTTTATGGCAAAAGTGGAATAATAGATCATGCACCCCATGAACGTCCATTCACCAAAAGGTATGGGGTAGAGGTAGTGACTGTGGTCCCATTCACATAAAGTAGGTAAAGTATTGCAATTAATGCAATGAGAAATTGGAATTATACAAGTAGTCAATGCAAAAAATAATAAATACAATTTTAATTGTGTTTCAGAAGCTATTAATAAGCAGAACGGTGAGTGATCTAACCGTGACGAGGTAAAAGGGAAACCAGACGAGTTACCTTAGTAAGAACAAATTCCAGTACCTCAACACCAAATCACCACACATACCAGTGATTTACACTTTACCTAAGGTACACAAAAACGCCACTACACCACCAGGACGCCCCATTGTCTCTGGCTGTGGATCAATCCTTGAACCTCTGGGAAGGTATATTGATCACTTTATTAAGGATTTTGCACCTGCTACACAATGCTACATCAAGGATACCATGGCCATGGTTAACCTTGTAGAGGAACTCCCTTTTGACCCCCAAAACAGCCTTCTTTGCACACTTGACGTTGAGGCGCTATACACTAACATTCCCCAAGACGAAGGAATTGATGTCGTATGTATGGTCCTCAACTCTAGACCGCAACCCCACGCCGTCCCAACATCCTTTATTCTTCACCTCCTTAAGATTTGTCTTACGAGGAACTTTTTCCTTTTTGTTAGTAATTTCTATCGGCAAGGTAAAGGTACCAGTATGTGCGCAGTTTTCGCTCCTAATTTTGCTATACTCTACATGGACTGGCTTGAGACAAACAGAATACTATCCCCTCACAATCCATTCAGAACTCACATTCTTGAATGGAAGGGCTATATAGATGATATTTTCCTCATCTGGAACAGCACTGAAGACAACCTCTCACAGTGTCAGCACTGGCTTAATACACACATTCGTGGCCTTAATTTCACTGTTAACAGCAGCAAACAGCAGATTGCCTTCCTTGACCTATGCATCATAGCCCACAATGGGGGCCTCTACACCACACTGTACCGCAAACCCACTGAAAAAAATACCTTACTACCATACAGCAGCCACCATCCCAGAGCCCTCCGCGACTCACTCCCATACTCACAGTTCCTCCGCATACGGCGTAATTGCTTTTTTAAGAAAGACTATTTTTTGGAAGCCAATATTTTGTCTAAAAAACTGACCAGCAGAGGCTATCCCCGCAAACTAGTGAAAATAGCCTTGAAAAGAGCATGGTATTGCCCCAGGGACACCCTACTTAGCCCTAAAGTAAGACAAAATGACGACAAAATAGTATGTGTCACCACATTCTCGCCTATCTCCAACATAGTGAGAAAATGCATCCTTAAACACTGGCCTACACTTAATGCTGGCAACTTGAAGTTAGAACGTCCACTCTTTGCCTTCAAGAAGAGCAAAAGCATCAAAGACCATTTGGTCAGGGCAATCCTCCCTAACACTAAAAGGGACTCCTCCCTTAGAACCTTATGGAATCTACCGCCTTTAGTAGGCCACTTCAAATGCGCTGGGTGTAGTGTGTGTAGTCTCACGACGGACAAAAAAAACAATTGTGCATGCAAATATAGACATTACTCTTAGTCACTTTTCCAATTGTAACACCACCAATGTTATATATGCTATTACGTGTCCTTGCAATTTGGTTTATGTGGGACAAACGACACAGAAGATCAGAATCCGGATCTGCCAACACAGAAGCCGGATCCGCTGCAAAACAGCCAATGCGCCACTTGTTGAACATTTTATTCACATGAATCACACTGAAGATGACATAAGGTGGCAAGTCATTAGTGTGATTCTACAACCTTCGAGAAATACAAACATTGCTGCCATTCTGAATAAGGAAGAACTTAAATGGATAATCCGTACTGACTGCCTCCATACAGGGTTGAACCGCTTGGAGGACTGGTCTAACCTGCTGTAACCGTATCATACATGTCTGTAATTCTGAACTGCCTTCTAAAACCCTTTAATGCGTAATTTTGTGCCTCCGTTCCCTCTCTGTTGCTTTCCTAATCACTCCTCCATGCCTCCTTTCCCCTAATTACCCCTCTTTCATCTTTATTCCCTGCTGATTCTTTATATTTAATTATTTTTTATATTATTCATACTTCTCCCTTTATCCTCTCTATATCCCACCCCTTCCTCTCCCTTTTTTTTTTAAATTCTTTTTTATTGAGAGTTCATAAAAACAAAATCATCAATACAGAACACATTTGTAGTAAGATTAATACGGTACAAGGCACATAGGTGAAAAAACATTTTCCAAATTCATCAGTTCAGAACTTGATTATAAAATGCAAAGTGTAAAACCAAAAAAAAAACAGACGAATTTCGACAATTCAAATCTCAATTGTAAAGTGTAATATGCAATTATAAAGTGCGAAATGCGTAGGGAGAAACAATCTAGCAGACTATTAGTTAAGAAGATATAATTAAAATTAAATGCAGTCAGAAAATACAGTAAAAAGGACTACATTTCAAACACACTCCAGAGCTTCTCATATTTCTTGAGTGCCCCAGATCTCAGTGCATATTTTCTTTCCCTGCCCTGGATTCATAATAATTTTGCCTTCCAAGCCTGAAAAGTTGGTACTTGATCGGTTTTCCAGGACTGTAAAATAAGAGATTTGGCTATTAGAGAGGCTATGAAAAGGGACTCATCGTATGGAGTGTGGCTCATGAGCAGCCTAGTACAGGAACTAAGTCATCGAATATTATAATGGCTTTAAGCTCAGAGGAGAGGTATTTTTCAATTTCCTTCCAGAATGGCTGTATTTTAGGACATTCCCAGACAATATGTTTCCAGTTCCCTTTCTCCTCACACCGAAAACATTTATCAACAACTAGGGGTAAGATACTATGGAGATAAGCGGGAGTTCTATAGATCAACCATTTATTGTAAAATTGCATGCGTCTAAAATTAGCGCCACGGAAAATTATTTTATTACATTTATTTATCTTATCCCATACAAACTTGTTGATTTCAATATTTTCCCTCTTTTTCCACCTCTCAATGATCCTACTGGAACATTCCTGCCCTTTATCCTCTTTTAATAATTTGATCCAGATACTCATCTTTTTTTGAATTTTATTGTTCATAGCTGTCGAGATAATTTCTTTGTGGTATAGATTTCCTATATCCAACTCTCTGAGCCTTTGATTGAGCATACAGAAAGACCAATTCAAGGTGGAGTGTGAATAATGTACCTGTCTGGAGATTTCATCCCATGACTTCCACCTATTGCCGGTGAGGAAGTCTTCAATCTTCACAAAGCCGTTTTCTTTCCAGAGATTTATTATTTTACTCTCCATACCTCCCTCTTCTCCAAAGTTAAAGTTGTTCAAATCCGTTGTATTACTTATTCTAGGGATAGAGTAGAATTTCAAAAACTGAATTTTCTGTTTGAAAATCCACTGAAGGGACTTGTAGCGAACTTTCTTTGAATCTTTTATAATTCTAATTGGATCAGTTATTTTTATTTCTGACAGCATCTTCCTCATAAAAAAATTGTCTGCTTCGTTAGTGTCTAAGAAAAAAAACCTAAAACTATGATGTGCAAAAGATGCAAAGTAATACTCTCTAATATTTGGAAGGGACAGCCCTCCCTGTGCAAAAGGAAGATATAAAGTGTCACGTGCAAGCCTAGGAGATTTTTTATCCCAGAGAAAAGAAGAGATCAGAGCATCCACTTTATTAAAAAAAGAGACCTGAATTGGACAAGGTGCAGCATCAAACAAGAAATTAAAAAGAGGTAAGACCGACATTCGTATTAATGCTGCTCGCCCCATCAAGGACAGGGATAATAAGTTCCAACGATCTAAAAGAGACCCCACCTTTTTTAACAATGGTGAGAAATTCAATGAAAACAGATCTTCCAGATTATCCGATATAAATATTCCTAAATACCTCTTTGGGGATAGATTATATATTTGCCTGAATTCTGGTATTAAAGTGTCTACAGTGCAGTTTACTAGAATAATTTCTGTCTTGTTAACATTAATTTTATAACCCCCTAGATTTTGGAAATCTGAGAATATTTTTAGAATCTTCAATTGACTAGAGGGTTTGGAATCTAAGAAAAGAGCAATATCATCAGCACATAATTTTATATTAGTCATACCAACTACTGGGATTGTGTCGGACCGTATATTCCTAATCGCAATCGCCAAAGGTTCAATAAATAGCGCAAATAAAATTGGCGACAAAGGGCATCCTTGGCGCGTGCCTCTAGTGACCAGACATGTCCCAATATTAGAATTGTTAAAGATAATCTGTGCCTTAGAATCCATATATAGATGTTTTAAAAGAATGATAAAAGCATCCGGGAAATTGAAACTGTGCAAAATAGCAAAAAGGCAGTCCCATGACACTAGGTCGAAGGCCTTCTCCGCGTCTAAAAAACAGATTTGAGCCTTCACTTTATTAGTTTTAAAAAAATCTAGTGCTTCCAATACAAACTTTGTGTTTGAGTGGAGATGCCTGCCTGCAATAAAACCGCACTGATCGTTAGCTACGAGGTATCCCACTATTTTATTCAATCAGTGTGCTAAAAGTTTTGTAAAAATTTTATAATCTGTATTTAGGAGACTTATAGGTCTATATGAATTTATATTCTCCTTGTCCTTTCCTTTTTTTAAAATGCTAACCACCACAGCTGAATGGAAGGAGTCTGGCGGGGAACCTCCTTGGAGTAGGTCGTTCAATAAGAGTAAAAGTTCTTTATATAGGGTTCCTCCAAATTTTTTAAAGAATTCAATAGGAAAACCATCATCACCGTTTGCCTTACCGTTGGGAAAAGAGCTGATTACGTCATCTAATTCTGACATTGAAAAGTCCTCTGTGAGGCATCTCTTGCCGTCATCGTCTAATTTCGGTATTGCCAGATGCTCTAAGAACTCCCCAGTGGAATCAGATGAGGCCCCTTCGGTTGCTTGATAGACTCCCTCATAGTGTTTTAAAAACAACTCACCAATAGAGCCTGTAGTCTTAGCATATGATTTGGTGATGGGATTAATTAATTGATCTATTCTATTGCAAGCCTGCTTTTCTTTGGCTTGCCAGGCCAAAAGCCTGCCTGTGTATTCGCTTTCCTCGTAGATCTTCTGGGCATAGAGATTGCTATTAGTTTCACCTAGGATGTAATAAAAGTCCCTCATCCTGCCCTTAGCCTCATAGAGTTTTTGCCCTGAGTGCGCTGATCTAATCTTGTAGTGTTCTTGAGTTGCTTCCGTGAGATCAGTTTGAAGTTTTATTTTCTCCTCCTTTCTTGCCTTCTGCTTTGGTATTTCTTTAGATGTTATGAACCCACGGAGTGTAGCCTTGAAAGCATCCCAAATCATATTTAATGGGTCAGTACCTCTATTCTGTGTGAAAAACTGCTCAATAAATTCTTCAATGTCTGTACACCATTTAGGATCAAGGAGGTTGAGATTGTTAAAAAACCATCTTCTAGTAGGGCTTATATCTTGTAGTCCCAATTTTACCTCCATGCAGACTGTCACATGATCAGAGAAAGCATTGGACAGATGTAGATAATTATATAACTCTAAATCGTGAGAAGTAAAAAAAAAATCTAATCTGGATGCAGAGTTATATTTTGCTGAGTGGCATGAATATTCTCGTTTAAGAGGATTAGAGAATCGCCAATGATCCATGATATCAAGATCTAATTTACAAGATTGAATAGCCAAAGCAGTTTGGGGTTTATTTTGACGGCGATCTTTTTTGGAGGAGTCCAACTGGGGGATCTGAAGAAAATTAAAGTCTCCCCCCATAATATTAACCCAGGGAGCCCTGTTATGGCGTTCTTTAACTGTAAAATTGGCAAAGAGTTATCTAAAATTGGTGCATATATTGTAGCGAGGATTATGTCAATATTATTTAATTTACCATGTGCAATTGCCCATCTACCTCTATGATCTATGGCTGTGCCAGCCAGAGTGAAACCTACATGTTTTCCTATTAATATGCATACTCCTCTCTGTGCCAACCCAGCTGAAGAGGATATCCTATGGCCGGCCCAATTCTTCAGAATTTTATCTGAATCCTCCTGATCTTTATAATGGGTCTCTTGTAGATAGATGATATCTGGGTTTAAATTCTTTAACCAACATTCAATAGCATTTTTTTTTCGCCCTTGACACCTACTAATTAGATTGTTTTGACTCTTTACCACTCGCTTCCTCCCTTTCTTCCTATTCACACATGCGGGCTCATTGTAACATATATATGTTTTCCCCTTACTGTTCACCTCTGCCTCTATCCCTATTTTCCTTTTATTCCTACACCTCCTTTATTGTTCTCACTGGCCCTCTACCTTCTGGCCCTTGCCCATCTCCATTTACACCCCCTCCATCATGGCCGCCCCATTGACTACTCATATGAGTACTTCTTCCATTTCCATTCCCTGGGCGACACTTATTGAGCCTGCCCCCCCGCTCCTCCGATTCGCTCACACTCCCTGAGCCTCCGCCTGGTGACCTGCAACCCTCCCTGCTCATTCGAGCTTGCGGCTCAGTCTTTTCGATTTCGTCAAGATTACTTCCACAGGTAAGCGTTGCTACCTTGCCCAGCCCTCATGTCACCGTGTATTCCTTTCCACCCACCCGCCCGCCCTCCCCCGATCTCTAAACCCCACTCTCTCCCCGTTTTAGGTACCTAACACCTTCCCAATGTGAACTCTGGTCCCGGCCGGGACCCGTCCTCATTTTCCCCTTGGAGTCACCCTCCGCGTACTGCATGTGGCAATTGCCTCACGCTTCCCCCACATCGTGAACTCGGTACCTGGTACCCGGATTTCCTCATTACGACCTATTATGGTCTTCGCGCCTTCGCCGCTCACAGCCGCAGGTCACCCCCGGTTCTCTATTACGTAAGTCGCTTCCCTTACTCCGCCACTTACCGCTATGGTTGTTTATTTTTCCTACCTTCATCTCCACTCTCACAATCTCCTTTAGACTACACTGCTCTCACTTATTGAACTTTACATTGACCACTTGGGTCAATTTCTATTGGTACACCTCTCACTGTATCATTTCTCTCTCCCCTCTCATTCACAGTTCCCTACCGTTATTGATTCACTTCCGATCGCAGTGCTCTTCCTAATAGCACTTTTTATCTCTGTCCCTTCCATTTTCAGTATACCTCTACCGCTCACCTTATGCCTCTTAACTCTAATTTCCTTTAGTGTACATCACCTTATATGTACCTATATCTCGTTATCTGGTTTTGACCCTTAACTATTTTTCTCCCACTTCCTCCTTTTTTCTACCCCCCCTTTTTCTCCCCCTACCCTCTCTTACCTCTCTTACCTCTTCACCTATACCTACCCAGGCTAACTTCCCAGGCATTCTTGTTATCATTTTGTCCTGAAGAGATCCCACTATTCTCATGGGGATCGAAACGTCGTTGACTTCCGTCTCTAAACTCTATATTGTATTTGTTATCCGATTGTTTGAGTATGAGATGCTGATCTGACTTTTCTGTATTTGCAATCTTTCACTCACCAAAATGTCACCTTTTAAGTCACCTGCCTAGGTTTAGGAAATCGGCTGATTTCCCTTTGACCTCGTCACGGTTAGCTCACTCACCGTTCTGCTTAGCTTCTGAAACACAATTACAATTGTATTTATTATTTTTTGCATTGACTACTTGTATAATTCCAATTTCTCATTGTATTAATTGTGATACTTTACCTACTTTATGTGAATGGGACCATTGTTCCTTAAAATATATGTCCACCCTTGGTCCAGTCCGACTTCTAGCGTTTCCTTGTCTCCTACTTTGTACCTAAGCGCAATAGCTGGATTGCAAGGAATTGCTAATTATTCCTCCTACTTAACTCTTTAGTGGGCTCCCCTTCTCCTCTCCCCAAGCCCCTTCTCTTCCCATAGGCCCTACCTCACCCTTGTGGGGCATGGCACAACACGCTCCCATATATTCGGATGACTACATTAAAAGAATATTAGAAGGCCCTTCCTTGTTCACTGAGACTACCGAGAGCATAGGGACATCCGAAAGTACCATATTTGATCAACTTGAAAAATCTACTAAATAATTCATCAGGCTTCAGCTGATGGTTCGGATGCTCACTGAGTATCTTAAATCTGATACAATCCCTGTAGGTCTGCAAGTCCGTAACATACCGGGAGTCTTTACTGACATTAAAACATATCTTACTGGTTTCAGCCACATTGCAACTACCTGCTCAAGACACTGGATGGTCTTGGGCATAGACATAGCTAACGGAGAAGCCAAAAAACTAGAGATAGAAATTAAAGACATTGAAAGACTGATCAAAGAAAATAGTGGGATTACAGATGCTAAAAATTTGCTAGAAAAAGTCGAAAAAACCCTCTCTGAGTTCCATAGAAATGAACAAAATAAAAAAATCATCAAGGTTAAACAAGACGTCAAAACTTACAAAATAGAAAAGACTTACCCCTACGTTGTTGAAGATTTTTACTCTAACAGAGCGTACTTGGGCCCCAGATCACATCGACCCTGGGGTAGATTCAACAAACAACAAAACATAGTTGGTTTTTCTGATACTTCGGCTGAATCTTTTGATAACTCTGACTCCACTGAAGGTCCCAGCACATCCAGAACTAGAGCTAACAACCCTAATTTTTTAGGACAAGAACAGGGCCAACTACCCAACTGCGGAATGTCCCGCCAGCCCCGGTGGTACAGCACCCCTGGGGACAGACAAACACGCCAAAGATACTACCAGTGGTGAGAAATTAGTCCTCACACTTACCCTAAGAACATTAACCCTACCGCCACTATGCCTGAACAAGAAACTATCCCGATATTTAACCTCTCGAACCACCAGCTTTCTGATAAAGAAATTACATTACTCAGTAAAGGTTTGTCGTTTGTCCCTACCACCAGACCCGATTACCTTCAACTTCAGATTGAGTTGTTACGTTTCTTCTGAAAGATACGCCTCGAAGCTTTCTTTCTGAACAAACCTTACACACCGTCCACAACGTTCACCACATTTTGCCCTCCTTCGACCTTCTCCCCTCCACATCACAGTGTACCAGCTGAAGTCTTAACCTTCGAGAAACTGATTCTCAAAGAAATTGCTGAACATGAACACACATGTAAATACATTCCTTACAACCTTACACTGCCCGAAAAGAATGCCCTCCAGGGACTTAAACAAATGGACAATCTGACTATCAAACCAGCGGACAAGGGCAGAGGCATCGTTCTCCAAAATACTAACACCTATAAACTAGAAATTCTTAGACATCACAGAAGAAGGGGTGGCACAGGGTTACCTTAGTAAGAACGAATTCCAGTACCTCAACACCAAATCACCACGCATACCAGTGATTTACACTTTCCCTAAGGTACACAAAAACGCCACTACACCACCAGGACGCCCCATTGTCTCTGGCTGTGGATCAATACTTGAACCTCTGGGAAGGTATATTGATCACTTTATTAAGGATTTTGTACCTGCTACACAATACTACATCAAGGATACCATGGCCATGGTTAACCTTGTAGAGGAACTCCCTTTTGACCCCCAAAACAGCCTTCTTTGCACACTTGACATAGAGGTGCTATACACTAACATTCCCCAAGACGAAGGAATTGATGTCATATGTATGGTCCTTAACTCTAGACCGCAACCACACGCCGTCCCAACATCCTTTATTCCTCACCTCCTTAAGATTTGTCTTACGAGGAACTTTTTCCTTTTTGATGGTAATTTCTATCAGCAAGTTAAAGGTACCAGCATGGGCGCAGGTTTCGCTCCTAATTTTGCTATACTCTACATGGACTGGCTTGAGACAAACCGAATACTATCCCCTCACAATCCATTCAGAACTCACATTCTTGAATTTAAGCGCTATATAGATGATATTTTCCTCATCTGGAACAGAACTGAAGACAACCTCTCACAATTTCAGCACTGTCTTAATACACACAGTCATGGCCTTAATTTCACTGTTAGAAACAAACAACAGATTGCCTTCCTTGACCTATGCATCATAGCCCACAATGGGGGCCTCTATACCACACTGTACCGCAAACTCACTGAAAAGAATACCTTACTATCATACAGCAGTCCCCATCCCAGAGCCCTCCGCGACTCACTCCCATACTCACAGTTCCTCCGCATACGGCGTAATTGCTTTTTTAAGAAAGATTATTTTTTGGAAGCCAATATTTTGTCTAAAAAACTCACCAGCAGAGGCTATCCCCACAAACTAGTGAAAATAGCCTTGAAAAGAGCATGGTACTGCCCCAGGGACACCCTACTTAGCCCTAAAGTAAGACAAAATGACGACAAAATAGTATGTGTCACCACATTCTCGCCTATCTGCAACATAGTGAGAAAATGCATCCTTAAACACTGGCCTACACTTAATGCTGGCAACTTGAAGTTAGAACGTCCACTCTTTGCCTTCAAGAAGAGCAAAAGCATCAAAGACCATTTGGTCAGGGCAACCCTCCCTGACACTAAAAGGGACTCCTCCCTTAGAACCTTATGAAATCTACCGCCTTTAGTAGGCCACTTCAAATGCGCTGGGTGTAGTGTGTGTAGTCTCACAACGGACACAAACAAAATTTGTGCATGCCAATATAGATATTACTCTTAGTCACTTTTCCAATTGTAACACACCCAATGTTATATATGCTATTACGTGTCCTTGCAATTTGGTTTATGTGGAACAAACGACACAGAAGATCAGAATCCGGATCTGCCAACACAGATGCCGGATCCGCTGCAAAACAGCCAATGCGCCACTTGTTGAACATTTTACTCACATGAATCACACTGAAGATGACATAAGGTGGCAAGTCATTAGTGTGATCCTACAACCTTCGAGAAATGCAAACATTGCGGCCATTCTGAATAAGGAAGAACTTAAATGGATAATCCGTACTGACACCCTCCATACAGGGTTGAACCGCTTGGAGGACTGGTCTAACCTGCTGTAACCATATCATACATCTCTGTAATTCTGAACTGCCTTCTAAAACCCTTTTATGCGTAATTTTGTGCCTCCATTCCCTCTCTATTGCTTTCCTAATCACCCCTCCATGCCTCCTTTCCCCTAATTACCCCTCTTTCATCTTTATTCCCTGCTGATTTTCTATATTTAATTATTTTTTATATTATTCATACTTCTCCCTTTATCCTCTCTATATCCCACCCGTTCCTCTCCCTTGACACCTACTAATTAGATTGTTTTGACTCTTTACCACTCGCTTATTGATTCACTTCCGATCGCAGTGCTTTTCCTAATAGCACTTTTTATCTCTGTTCCTTCCATTTTCGGTATACCTCTACCGTTCAACTTATGCCTCTTAACTCTAATTTCCTTTCGCGTGCATCACCTTATATGTACATATATCTCGTTATCTGGTTTTGACCCTTAACTTATTTTATCCCACTTCCTCCTTTTTTCTCCCCCCCCTTTTTCTCCCCCTACCCTCTCTTACCTCTTCACCTATATCTACCCATGCTAACTTCCCAGGCATTCTTGTTATCATTTTGTCCTGAAGAGATCCCACTATTCTCATGGGGATCGAAACGTCGTCCACTTCCGTCTCTAAACTCTATATTGTATTTGTTATCCGATTGTTTGAGTATGAGATGCTGATCTGACTTTTCTGTATTTGCAATCTTTCACGCACCAAAAAGTCACCTTTTAAGTCACCTGCCTGGGTTTAGAAAATCGGCTGATATCCCTTTTACCTAGTCACGGTTAGCTCACTCACCGTTCTGCTTATTAATAGCTTCTGAAACACAATTAAAATTGTATTTATTATTTTTTGCATTGACTACTTGTATAATTCCAATTTCTCATTGTATTAATTGCGATACTTTACCTACTTTATGTGAATGGGACCATTGTTCCTTAAAATATATGTCCACCCTTGGTCCCGTCCGAATTCTAGGGTTTCCTTGTCTCCTACTTTGTAGAGGTAGTGACATCACACGCCATTTGACCTTTATGTTCACTCACACATGCTTACAAATACACACCTCTGATACCAGGGGGTCGCAAATGCAGTTCAAGGGATCACTAGCAAGGCGGTTGCAGCTGTGACCCCTGCCAACCCCTAAATGACGTCCATGTATTCACCTCTATTTTTTTCTACCAAAACGCACTCTACAAAATCTGAACTAGGGGGGAATACCTTTATATGTTGCCTATGAATGTAAAAAGGAAGATATCATGCACGTCCTTCAAACATTAATAGCAAAGGAATGCACACCACTGTATTGCCGGATGCCAAACACCCATATATGATGCCACTTCTGAAAAGTTTGCTAATGGTTATCGGCAGAGCTTATATTCGCTATCAACACCAGTATCTAACAACACTTGGCTAAATACAAGTTGTCTAGGAAGGAGGTGGATCAACATGTGTTCTTTGTAACACAATATATACATGAGGAAATGACAAAACACAATTAAGCAGCCTTAATGTGAAGTTTTTATGTGCTATGTTTTCATCTCTTCAACATTTACATGTTTAAGAGAGAGCCCTGAAGAAATCTAATAAATTTACCATGTTGATATTTGCACACCAGGGGCCTGATTCACAAAGGAAAACTTATACATTTGTGTAAGTTTACTCTTTTTCGGTATTCACAAAACTGCAATTTAATAGTAATTTTATGCATGTGGAGACTTCGCAGTCGGGGAAAGGAATTCTATGACCATGTAGAGGAATGAGACCAAAGGCTGAGTTCCTGGAACTCCGAGTTGGCTTGCGATATCCTTATAGTTTATGGTGAGATATCTTATTTCTTATAATACATGTCACACAGGACAATGTGTATC
Source organism: Triturus cristatus (assembly GCF_964204655.1). NCBI lineage: Eukaryota > Metazoa > Chordata > Amphibia > Caudata > Salamandridae > Triturus > Triturus cristatus. The sequence continues at coordinate 807,603,538 of NC_140591.1, forward strand.
CACTCGAAGATGACTGTTGAAGTAGATGGCATATTGCACTGCATTGTTTGTACTATTTGTATGTCTCACTAAGGCAAGGGTCACTGACTGATGAAAAATGCTGAGCACCGAAATGTGTGGGGCCTGAAAGCCATCTTTGAATAAAGACGTTGGTATATTCACTTTAAAAATCAAAGGTTACAGGCACGTTATAGTTGGGAAATGGAATTTAAAAAATGTAGAAATTCACTGAAAAAACAAAGGTTACAGGGGACGTTATAGTTAGGCTCAGGCTTCACTGTTACAAAACCAGTGACATTTATAAGTTCTAGTTAGCTGAGCTAACTATAACCCGCACTCCCGCTATACACTGATTATGATATCACATATTACAGCACTCACAACATGGTCAGTGGCACAACTGAAGACATTATCCAGTGACTGTGAGTGTTTTTAAAAAGTTTAGGAGTGTTAAATATATATACCATGGTGTATTGGTGAATCAGTGGGAGTATGAGTGCTTGTATGGATGATTTAGTGGGTTCATGACTGACTGCATAAGTGAGTGATTAGGTGTCTCAGTAAATGTATGGGTGAGTGACTGGTTGTGTGAATGTCTATCAGTCTGTCAGTTGGTGTCTAAGTGGGTGTGTGAGTGGGTATGTGAGTTGCTTTATGGGTTAGTGGTTGTCTGAGTATCTGTATGGGTGTCTCAGTGGCTGAGTGGGTGGGTGATGGGTTGTGCGACTTTCTGTATGGATGAGTGAGTGAGTCAGTGGCTGTATGGGTTAGTGTTTGCACATGTGAGGAACTGTATGGGTAAGTGAGTGTGTGGCTGTGTGGGTGAGTGGGTGTATGTGTCAGTGGTAAATAGGTGAGTAACTAGGTATGTGAAAGGCAGTATATGTGAGTGATGGGGTATATGAGTGACTGTATGGGTGAGGGAGTGAATGAGAGATTGGCTGTATGGGTAAGCCTGCGTGTATCAGTGACTGTATAGTGAGTGAGTACATGTTAGTATCTGTATTAGTGAGTACGTGGGTGTATGAGTGGCTGTATGAGTGAGGGAGTAGATGTGAGTGTAGATCTATGAATCAGTGAGTGGGTGTGTAAGTACTGATATTGGGTTTCTGAATGGTTTTGTGAATGGTTTTGGGGGAGTGGTTGTATGAAAGGTTCTATGGGGTGTGAGTGGGTGTATTAGTGGTTTTGTGGCTGATGTCATTAGTGATGTCATCAGTGATGCCATTGAGATGTCATCAGTGATGTCATCAGTAATGTCATCAGTGATGTCACTGACCATGTCATGAGTAATGTAATATGTGAGGTCATTAGCAGTGCATTGCAGGGGCACGAGTTATAGTTAGCTCAGCTAACTATGTTAGCTCAGCTAACTATAAATGCTGAATTTCGCTAGTTTGGACAAGTGAAACCTGTGACGAACTATAACGTCCCCATAACCTTTTGTTTTTTCATTGAATTTCTAATTTTTGTTTGTTCCATTCCCTAACTATAACGTCCCTGTAACCTTTGCTTTTTTCCAGTGAATTTCTAAGGTTTTTAAAATGCTAATTCCTAACTATAACATCCCTGTAACCTTTGGTTTTTTCAGTGAATTTCTATGGCTTTTTAGGTAGTAATCGCTTTTGCAGATTGGTGGAGAAAGGGGGCGGGCCTCTGACCAGCTCTCAGGAATCCAGCTGTGTAGGACTTACAGGAGGTACCGGGAGAACTTCTTGGCCCCCAAGGTCCCCCAGCATCAAAGATGACTTAATTCCCCAACCAGTAGTGCACCAGGAGGCGTGTTTGCAGAGTGGTGGAGAAAGGGACCATGGCCTCTGAAGACCTCTTAGTAATCCCGCTGTGTAAGAATTTCTGGAGGTAACAGGAGGGATTGTTTGCCCCCAAGGACCCACAGCAGCCAAGGGGACTTCATCCCCCAACTGGCAGGGTCCCAGGAGGTGTGTTTGCAGAGTGGTGGAGAAAGGTGGCTGGGCCATCAAGAACTATCAGCAGTTCCGTATTGTGGGACTTACTGAAGGTTACAGAAGGGGTAGCTGGCCCCCAAGCATTCTTTTAGAAAATTTCACAAGGATTCGCAGATCCAGCATGACTCCCGATTAAATGTTTTTTAAAAAAAATGCTTTTAAGCCCCGGCAGGGTCCCTGTGTGAATCCTTCCCCCCTCCCCCATATCTGGGCAGTCAGAGTATTCCTATCCTGTATCCTTTTCTTTATTTGTTACTTTTATGTGGGACTTAGCTTTAAGCCGAGTCCCAAGATGGCTGCCAACACGTCCTTGTTTGAAGTGTTGGCAGCCAATCAAATTTCAGTAGGATCCGCAAGTCCACTGCAAGGACTCATGTCCCCAGATATCTCTATTTTTCAAACTCAAATACCTGTAAAACTACTAAATGGATTTACACCAAATCACAAAAACACACCTTCTGGACCAACATCTAGCTTTTTGCCAAATTTTGTGCAATTCTGTTCAGCACTTCGGGCTGTAGTCAGGTTCAAAAAATGAAAGATCCCCATAGACATAACATGGGAAAACGCATTTTGGGACCTCCCCACCCCCCTTTTCCTTAGCTTCTCTTGATGTATTACCCTGAAACTTTCAACACATCTGCTAAAGCAAAAAGGGGATGTTTTTCTAACATTTCGTGAAGATTCGTCAAGTGACGCCAAAGTTATTGGCAAAAAAAAAAGGCTTTTCCTATGGAATCTTTGGTCCTAACTAGATCGAGGCAGACACTCACTGCAGTTTTTCTCCTTTTATTTTTCATCCACCATAATGCGTTTCGACCGAACACAGTTGTCTTGGTCATATATATTTGTATATATATGTGTGTGTGTGTGTGTGTGTGTGTGTGTGTATATATATATATGTATATATATATATATATATATATATATATATATATATATATATATATATATACACACACACAAACACAAACAAACATTACCTACTGACAAGCTCTGTTAGTACGTTATAGTTAGGACCATGTTTCCATAGGAAAGGCATTTTTTGACTTGCCTATATCTTTGGTGTGGTTTGATGAATCTTCACAACATTTTCCAAAAAAGGTGCGCCAGTGATTCTTTTTGTGCATGGAAAGCTTCGGGCGATCCGTCAAGCGGGGGCTGAGAAAAACAGGGAGGTCAAAAAAAGTGTTTTTCCCATGTTAATTTCCTTAGAGATTTTAGACACAACTACAGCCTGAACGGCTGGACGGAATTACACCAAGTTTAGTAGTAGAAAGTAGATCTTGGTCCTGAAAGAACAATTTATGTTATTTGGTGTGATTTCATTCAGTAGTTTTCGAGATATTAACTGAAATCCAAATTTGTATATCTAAGGATGTGGATCCACCTCGGCTCCTCCTCGGATTCGCGAATCCACACGCCAACAGCAATGCCGTGATAGGCTGGCCACAACCTGAGAGGAAAGTTGGGAAAATAAAGTTAAAAAAGTGATTTAAGGGGTCAGGGTAGAGGCACCCTGACACCATGGGACTAATGGAGGGGTTTGTGAGAGACCCCTCATGGGCAACAAATTGTCAAAAAACATTCTTTTTTTACCACACGAGGATCCGCGGATCCTCCCAGATGCGGGTGGATCTGTGGATCCAGACCCCAATTAAAAAAAAAACATAGTCTCACTCACAGATCAATACACTTACTCACACACTCACACTGTCAAAACCCACTTACACACCCACACAACCACTCACAGACCCTCAAAACCACTCACACCCACACAGCCACTAACACACCTATTCACGCACACACACAGCCAGTCCCAGAACCACTCACAGACCCACGCAGCTAGTCACACACCCACCACACATTCACACACCCACTTACACACCCACTCACACACCCACTCACTCGCTCCCTCACATACTCGGGTTGCAGGAACATTATAGTTTGAAAATAGCATTAAAAACCTTAGAAGTTCACCGAAAAACCAAAGGTTACAGGTACATTATAGTTAGGAAATAAAATTGAAAAAAACTTAGAATTTCACTGAAAAAAATGTTACAGGGACATTATAGTTAGGTTCAGAATTTGCACACATAAAACCATAGAAATTCAGCAGTTACAGTTATAGTTATCTCAAGTAACTACAACTCACTCCCTCGCAATGCATTGCTATAACCCACATATTTCGTCATTCATGGCATCTTCTATGACATCAGTGATATCACCACAGCATTTGCAGTGAAATTATTGATGAGAAAACTGTTTCTGGCGGGGGAACCAGTTATAGTTACTTTACGACACAAGTTACAGTTACTTGAGATAACTATAAATGCTGAATTTCTATGGTTTTGTGCGTGTAAAATCTTAACCTAACTATAAATGTAACCTTTGTTTTTTGAGTAAATATAAGTGTATGTATGTATATATATTCACTGAAAAAACCATAGGTTTCAGGGGCGTTATAGTTAGCTGGTCTTTTCACTCATACAAAACCATTGAAATTCCCCCGTTATAGTTAGTTCAGCTAACTATAACTCGCGCGCCCGCAATGCACTGCTGATGACGTCACATATTACATCACTCATGACATGGTCAGTGACATCACTCATGACATCCCTGATGACATCTCAAATGACATCACTGATGACATCATCCAGTGAATGTGTGTTTTTCTTAAAATTACATATGTTTTATATATGTATATCTCAAGGTCGATGGAAGAATAAATGGGTATATAAGTGTCTAAATGGGTGATTTGTTTTTGAAAAATTGATTGTATAACTGACTGATTAAGTGTATCTTAGTGAATACATGGCTTAGTGAGTAATGTTTAAATGTGTAAATATCTGTATCAGTCTCTCACTTTGTGTATAAGTGGATGCATGGGTTGGTGAGTAGCTACATGAGTGTCTATATAGGTTATTAGTTGGTTTTTTGAGTATCAGTATGAGTGTCTGCATGGTTCGGTGGGGGGTATTACGTAGCGCATAGGTGCATGAATGAGTGACTCACTGTTTGTATGTGTTGAAGACAGCATGTGTGCAGAACTGTATGGGTGGATGAGTGTGTGCATGGGTGTGTTAGTGAGTGATAGACTGTCTCAATAGTGTCTTTATGAGTACATATGTTTTAAACTAGTATATGTGACTATTGGTGTATATAAGTGAGTATATGTGAGAGTGAGATATTGAAAGAGTTCCTGTATGAATAAGTATGTGTTTCTATAAGTGATTGTTTAAAAGACTAAGTATGTGTAAGTTTCTGTAGAAGTAAGTGTGGTGGTGTGTGTATAACTGTATATGCAAGTAAATGGATGTTTGATTCTTTATTAGCATGAGTGACTATGTGTGTGAGTAACTCTATGGATGAGTGGCGTTGTGTAACAGGATGTATAGGTGTGTGAGTACATATGATGAGTGAGTACATGTATGAGTGACTGTATAGGACTGTTGGTGAATGAGTGGATGTGTATGTGGATCTTAGAATTACTGAATAGGTTGTTGTAACTGGTATTGGTATGTCCATTGTTTTGAACATTGTAGTTTCTATTTTTGAATGTGTGTATCAAAGGTTATATTAGGGGAAGAGGAGATCTGCCACTCTATCACAAGGATGATGTCATCAGTGATGTCATTAGTGATGTAATTTGAGATGTCATCAGTGATGTCATCAGTGATGTCACTGACCATGTCATGAGTGATGTAATATGTGACGTCATCAGCAGTGCATTGCGGGCGCGCGAGTTATAGTTAGCTGAACTAACTATAACGGGGGAATTTCAATGGTTTTGTACGAGTGAAAAGTCCAGCTAACTATAACGCCCCTGAAACCTATGGTTTTTCAGTGAATTTCTAAGGTTTTTTAAATGCTAATTCCTAACTAACGTGCCTGAAACCTATGGTTTTTTCAGTGAATTTCAAAGGTTTTTTAAATGCTAATTTCTAACTATGCCTACAGAGATAGGACATGTGAAGAAAGAAGAAAAAACGCACAGAAAGAAAAAAAAGAAATGCAGAAAGAAGCAACAGAAGTCCTCAAAGACGAAGAAAAGTGCAGGAAGAAGGATAACGTGCAGAAAGAACAAACAGAAGAGCAGAAAGAAGCCTTGTTGCAAAATCATCCTGTACCCTCAACTTTTTCAGACGGATACTGGTGGTAACTGAGTCTGACTAACCAGTCCTAGAGCCAGTGCTATGTTAAAAGACACTCAGAATACAGTGAAAACACCTACATACACTAGGGAACACTATGCGTTGGGGTCCTCCTGTGATCAGCATGACCTCCCCTGTAAGCCCCTAGTATATAATAGGGCAGGGGATTAAAACTACCTCTTAAAACGGCCACAGGGCGTGTTTGCACACGTCACCTCAGGCCCCGTCCCCTCACATCCCCACTTTGTAAACACGCCCTGTGGCCGTTTTAAGTTGGGAGATTAAGTCCACTTGAATCCTGAGGGTCCCTAGGGTCCAACTAGACCACTAGGTACCTCCAGTAAGCGCCACAGAGCTGCGTTGCAGAGAGATGTAAAAAGGGGCACGGCCTAGACCACCTCTCTGCAACGCAGCGGAGTGGTGCTTAATGGAAGCACCTGGTGGGCTAGTTGGCCCTCAGGATTGAAGGGGAATTATTTCCCCAACTTAAAACGCGCCACAGGGCTTGTTTGCACATGTTAACTCAGACCCCGTCCCCTCCCTTCACCACTGTGTAAACACGCCCTGTGGCCGTTTTTAGTTGGGAGATTAAGTTTATTTGAATCCTGAGGGTCCCTAGGGTCCAACTAGCCCACTAGGTACCTCCAGTATGCGCCACAGAGCTGCGTTGCAGAGAGGTGTAAAAAGTGGCATGGCCTGGACCACCTCTCTGCAACGCAGCTCAGTGGCGCTTACTGGAAGCACCTGGTGGGCTAGTTAGCCCCCAGGGGCCCTCAGGATTGAAGGGGAATTATTTCCCCAACTTAAAACGTGCCATAGGGCGTGTTTGCACACGTCACCTCAGGCCCCGTCCCCTTCCTTCCCCACTGTGTAAACATGCCCTGTGGCCGTTTTTCAAGTTGGGAGATTAAGTCCCCTTGAATCCTGAGGATCCCTAGGGGCAAAATAGCCCACTAGGTACGTCCAGTAAGCGCCATTGCAGAGAGGTGTAAAAAGGGGCACGGCCTGCACCACCTCTCTGCAACGCAGAGCAGTGGCACTTACTGGAAGCACCTGGTGGGCTAGTTGGCCCCAGGGTCCCTCAGGACTGAAAACGCGCCCTGTGGCCGTTCTAAGTTGAGAGATTAAGTCCCCTTGAATCCTAAGGGTCCCTAGGGTCAAACTAGCCCACTAGGTACCTCCAGTAAGCGCCACAGAGCTGCGTTGCATAGAGGTGTAAAAAGGGGCGTGGCCTCAGAACACCTATCTGCAACGCAGCTCCCTGGCGCACACTGGAGATACCTGTTGGGCTAGTTGGCCCTCAGGGACCCTCAGTATTGAAGGGGAATTAATTCCCCAACTTACAACTGGCCAGGGGGCGCGTTTGCAGAGTGCTGCATGGAGGGGGCGTGGCCTCCAGTGCGATGCCGGTCTTTTATTTTTTTTATTTTTTTAAGAAGGAGGGCTGTGTGGCCCCCCTTCTTTTTCTAATTTACTGGCCCTGGGGACCCCATCCCCCAGGGCCTGCACCCTAATTTTTTTTGTTGAAAAAAATTAATTTGGCCCTCCCAAGGCCTTAATCGGCCCCGGGGACCCCAACCCCCGGGTCATGGCTTTTTTTTTATTTAAATTCTTTAGGAGGGGGCTGCGTTGCCCCCCTCCTCAGGCCACTTATGGCTCCGGGGACCCCATCCCCCGGGGCCGGCCTTTGTTTTTAATTATTATAAAGATATATATATGTATAGAAACACCTAGGACATGCAGGACAAACCGTATGTACCTATCACCATGACGATTTGCGTGATATTCATTAAAAGGCGACTATGCATAGAATTAATCCACATGGAATGTATTTACACCGCTAGTGAAGCTCTGACGTGTCTGACGCCCTACCGTGAATAATCCCGGCGCCCCCGCCGGTGGGTACTCTCCAAGTAGACACCCTTGTCGTTTATTTATACAAACATGGGTAGCTATTGACGGGCACATTTAATATACACGCACACCAAGCCATTCAAAGGGGATTCGACAAAAATTCGACCAAACTATGCAAGAAACCCCCCTCACGGTTAATAAAAAACACATCCACCGCCGGATGTGTAATACTTTTTATTTTACTCTCTGGAAAGGAGATGAACCTCACTTGAGAGTCACAGCGTGCTCCTGGCTGAGCCCAATGCTGTGTTACACCCACCAGTGCCCGCCGATTGCCTCACACCTCTGTGTTGTATTCCACCAGCTAGTGCGTATGCTATGACACTCTCTAGCCCATGTGCACTGTAACACCACCCCGTGAATATGTCATGCCACACTTGCCTTCGCACGGGTTATATTGCCACTTCTAACGTGCCTTCCTCGATGTGTTTGTTATAACGCACAGCGCTATGCCATACATATTACAATCTGGGATCCATATCTTTGTCACAGTGCATATGCAACGTTACACTCCCCAGCACATATTTTATATTACAACTTTAGAGACTAGTTATGTTACACAACACTGCCCTGTGCATATTACACTCCGAGGCGCATATCGCATAGCACGCGCTAGTGCCTGTGCTATCTCGCGCTCTCCAATGAATCTGTCCTTGCGCACAATGTATTGCATATTATATTTCACGCCCCGGTTCATCTTATATCACACTTTTTGGTGCATAGTTTATACCATATACTACATCTAGTTTTCATTTTCAATCATGCTCTCAGGACTATGTTCTATATAACACTGCGTCCACCTACCCTTTTCACGGGCATTACCTTTTGCGATGGGGGTGGAGGGTCAGGGGGTGTTTCTGCCAAGTGAGCCCGGAGTCACAGTCACACACGTCCTCTTCTTCCTGAATAAAAGTGAGATTATGCTGCATACTTGTTCATATTTTAAGTAGTTCGCACAGACACACATTTTAAAAACAATAAAGTTCCTAATACCCACCTTCTATGAACAGTTAGCTTGCTGCCCCATCCACCTCCTCCCTATCCTCTGTTGTCTGAATCCATGGACTAGCCTCCTCCCTCCTGCCATGCATGGTCTGATGTGCTGCCACTGCCCTCCATTTAGCATGATGTACCAGTCCACTCCTCCTGCCCTCCATTGCCCAATTCTATGGCCCATCATTGACCTCCTGCTTAGCCTCTGTGCTTAGCTTGCTGCCCCTATTCTCCTTCCCCCTGCCCTCCGATGTCTTTGTGCATGCCCCTGCTCCATCCTTTTTGCCCACTATGTTCCATGGACCTGCCACTCCTATCTACTCTGCGTATTCTGTTGAGCTGCCACTCCCCTCCCACCTGCCTAGCATTGTCAGATGACTGTAACCTGTCCCTGCCACCTCCACCCTGCCTGTCCACATGCCCCTATCCCCTTCCTCCTGTCCTCCATGGTCCATTTTACTGCCACACCCTTCTGCCCTCCCTGATCTGTTGTGCTGCAACTGCTCCTCCTGCCTGCCCCGCACGGTCTGTTGTGAGGCCCCTTCCCCTGAACTCTCTTGTCTGTGCCCTGGTCCTGACCCTCCCTTCTATCCTCCATGGTCCTTTGTGCATGCCCCTGCACCCTTCTTCTTGCCCATCATAGCCATTTTGCTGCCACTAACCCTCCCGCTTGCATTCATGGTCTTCTGTGCTGCCATGGCCCCTCCCACCTTCCCTGTGTGGTCAGCTAGCTGCCCCTGACCCCCTCCCACCTTCCCTCCATGGTCTGTGTGTATGCCACCATAGTCTCATTGTTGCTCTCCATGGTGTGTCTTGTTTGTAGTGCCCATCCTTCCTGACCTCCATGGTCATCTTGCACTCCTGCCCTGCCACCTTTCCCCCAGCCCTCTGTTTCCATGTGCAGACCCCCTATTCCCTCCCTCCTGGCTTGCCTGTTCCATTGTAATGCCCCTGATCCGTCCCTCCTGCCCTTTATGGTCTGTTATGCTGCAGCTTTCTCTCCTGTCTGTCCATTATGGTCAGCTAGCTACCATTGTCTCTTTCCCATCTGTTCTCTGTTGTCCATGTGCATGGTCCTGTCCCCTCCCTATTGCTTTCTAAGGATTGTTGTGCTGCACTCCCTTCCCGCATGCGCTGTGTGGTGTATTGTGCTGCTGCAAACCCTGATGCCTGCCCTGTAGGGTCAGTTTGGTGCACCTCTCATGTCCCTCCTGTCCTCTGTTATCCGAGTCCATGTCCCTACCCCAATTCCTCCTGCCTACCATGAGTCAATGTACCATACTTGCGAACATTTTGAACTTGGTAAGAGGGAGATTTTGAAAAAAAACTGGGGTATTGATTTTCCCCTTTGAGTTACATTGAAAAAGAGGAGATTGTAGACAGGAGACAGATCAAATAAAGCCCATTTGAGCTTAAAACATTCGACGTTTCCTGGCTGAAACGGGTCTGTTGGCATGTATGGTTGTACTACCACTGCCTCTTCCTTCTGCCCACAATGGTCTATTATATTGCCACAGCCTCTTGCCAGTCCTGTATTGTTGGTTTGTTGCCCCTGCCCCCCTTTCCACTACCCTCCATAGTCTGTTGTGCTGCCACTGCCCTTCCTGCCTGCCCAGTGTGGTCAAATTGTTGCCTCTGCACTCTCCTACCTGCCTTCAATTTTCAGAGTCCGTGCCCCCTGGCCTCTGCCTCTCAACAGTATCCCAATGAACAACTAGATTGCTAACATTCTATATTTATTACAAAAGTGTGGAACGCCTGACGTCATCTTGATGTAATCAAAACTGTTATACCTAGAGTATTTCCTTTCGAAATTACATATATGAGAGGGTCTTATTTGCATCAAAATTATGGTTAGTGCTCTAAAAAACTAAAATGAGTACATATTTTCTGAGTTTTTAAATAGCGACAAAGAACTTTTAAATTATTTGTAATCTTTATGTTTTTTTATCCAGTTGACCACTTGATTAAATGTTGCACCTTGGCGAGGGGATGTGGTGTTACTTCCAGAGCTGCAGACTTTGCAACTGGGGAACCAGGTTGGAGTTTCTGCTTCAGCTCAACATTCTGTGATTGTGGTCAAATCACTTAATCTCCCCATGTCTACAACCAAAATGAATTTGATCTTGTGTGATGTAACCAATGCTCATGTAAATCATTCCAATCCCTGACAAGTCTGCACTATATAAAACTGCAAATACACAAAAAATAAGTGTTTTGCACACTTCTGTCATTGGGCTACATGTGGGCTACATCTGGGTGATATTTGTGCTGCATTTGGGCTCTTTTGTCTCTGGTGGCCATCTTGGGAGATTTATTTGTTATGAAGTTTCCTAATTTCCTCATTTACTGCAGTCTCCTCAGTAGGAAATGCTTTCAGTTTTTTACTTTGATTCCATCAAGAAGGTATTCAGATATGTCACACATTTGTTATAAATTCTGAATGTTAGCACTCTAGTTGCTCATTAAATCACTGTAGTAAAGCTACTGCTCACCACGGAAGTCTGCTGCTGGTATTAAAAGTGCATGTTTCAGTCTGCATATCAGTATTTTTTAATGAAATAGAAGATGACTTGAGAAGTCACTCAAAATGTGCCCTAATTTTTCTTTCTTCAGCACTAATCATAATTTCTATGGCAAAATGAACCCCCTCATTTTGTTCCTTTGTAAATTAAATGTTTTATGTGTTACCACTTTATTCCAATCAAGATGGCTTCAGGTGTGCCATACTTTTGTCATAAGTAAGAGTGTTAGCGCTCTAGTTGTTCGTTAGAACACTCTGGGACATTCTGTCATTGGGCTATACTTGGGCTACATCTGGGGGATATTTGGGCTACATTTGGGCTCTTTTGTCTCTGGTGGCCATCTTGGGAGATTTATTTGTTATGAAGTTTCCTAATTTCCTCATTTACTGCAGTCTCCTCAGTAGGAAATACTTTCAGTTTTTTACTTGGTTCCATCAAGAAGGCATTCAGATGTGTCACACATTTGCCATAAATTCTGAATGTTAGCACTCTAGTTGCTTATTAGATCACTGTAGTAAAGCTACTGCTCACCAGGGAAGTCTGCTGCTGGTATTCAAAGTGCATGGGTCAGTCTGCATGTCAGAATTGTTTTATGACATAGAAGAGGATTTCCTCATTTACTGCAGTCTCCTCAGTAGGAAATGCTTTCAGTTTTTTACTTTGATTCCATCAAGAAGATATTCAGATATGTCACACATTTGCCATAAATTCTGAATGTTAGCACTCTAGTTGCTCATTAAATCACTGTAGTAAAACTACTGCTCACCAGGGAAGTCTGCTGCTGGTATTCAAAGTGCATGGGTCAGTCTGCATGTCAGAATTTTTTTATGAAATAGAAGAGGATTTGAGAAGTCACTCAAAATGTGCCCTAATTTTTCTTTCTGCAGCACTAATCATACTTTCTATGGCAAAATGAACCCCCTCATTTTGTTCCTCTTTAAATTAAATGTTTTAAGAATTACCACTTTATTCCAACCAAGATGGCTTCAGGTGTGCCATACGTTTGTCATAAGTAGGACTGTTAGCGCTCTAGTTGTTCTTTAGAACACTCTGGGAAGCTGCAGTAGAACACAAAGGAATCAACTGACAGTCTCTGCCCTTGTTGGATGTACATGTTTTACTGAGAATGTCAGACTTCATTCTCACATGACTGAGAAAGATAATGTGAATTTACAGAAAATATGCTCTCAGTTAGCTTATAGATCACCTTCCAAACCTCTGTGGGAAAAGCATGAGAAAATAGTTTTCTCTCAAACATGATTCATGATATCACAGCAGAAGGCTTTTTCACATGGTAAAATCACCTTAGAACACACCACAATTAAGTATGGTACCATCAACAAATGATTTATAATGTAACTAAAGTCTTAAAACCTTCTATTAACTGCAATGCTTTTTAATGAGGTGCTATCATGTATATTGGTCCCAAGATGGCTGCCAACACTTCTTGGATGAAGTGCTGACAGCCAATCAGATCTCACGATGAGATGTGTGGTTAGGCTCCGCCCAGATATATATGTGATTTTACTTTTGATTTTCTCAGGAACTACTGAACGGATTTACACCATTTAAGCAAAAGGCACATGCCTGACCTGAGGACTACCTCTTTGCCAAATTTCAAGTAATTCTGTTCAGCAGTTCGGGCTGTACCTTCGACTAAATGTCCTATGGGAAAATGCATGGGGAAAACGAGTTTTGGGACCCCCCTTTTTTCTCAGCCCCCGCTTGACGAATCACCCCGAGACTTTCAGGGTAGGAGCTGAGTGGAGCGCCCCATTAGTTTTGAAAATTTCACGAAGATAAGTCATTCATTCATTCATTCATAATGCTTTATTCGGTTTGTTTACACAACCATATAGCAAACATAAAATGAAACATACAATAATCATGCGATAAAACAGTTAAAAAGGTATCTAGACCAGTGGATTAAATGTGTACAAGACATGTATGTTAAGATACAATCTCCTCTAACAATAACAATACTAAATACTGAATGTTGAAACTGACTGCCCTAAATGTGGATACAAGAAGCTCTAGTAAACTCAATAAATTGACATGTGCTAGTTGCTAAAGTGCTGAGTAATGTGCAAAATACGCCATGTAAAGTGCGATTCCCATGTCGGAACATGTACAAATATCACTGTACTCGATGAAATAACATATGCAACTTTCCAGGATACTGGGCAATTATATCACAATAAATTTTCTAGTGTGAACAAGGCATACAAACTAGATACAAACTCCTCTGACAATACCGATATATATTGAGACTGTCAATGTAAACGAAGATAAGTCAACGGGCGCCAAAGTTATTCAAAATAGAATTTTCAGATTTCCTATGGGAACTCAGTCCTAACTATAACTATCTACTGGCGACCGCCAGTAGATAATATATATATATATATATATATATATATATATATATAAAATCACTTTGCCAATTGGCAGTAATCGGTATGTAACAAACGGAGCCGACTTCAGTTGCGATTTTCTTTTCATTTATTTTTACACGTTAGCCGTGCCGCGTTTCAGCCGACAAGGCGGCCTTGATCACACAGTGTTTCACCTTCTGATTAATGGCCCTAACATACCATGTGTCAGACTAGCAGCGAGGACAGACTACCATTTAAATTAATTTCTTCAATGGTTTTTCCTATCTATTCGAGTTAAAAATCACTTGATAATGCTAACAATAGGGAAGTGGTACATAATAATACAACATTAGACGCAATGTATATTGACCATTCTCCTGCGACTAAACATTTGTAGAAATATCCCTGTATATACATACATATACACACTGGAGCCACTCTGCAGTTATGGTTGGGTTTCCAGAGATAAGAATTCTTAAAATCTTTCTACATGAATAGCTTTAAGCCCATCTGGCAAATCACCATTAAACTTTCCAGACCAGTTCCTTTTTCTACATTGGCAGAGTATGCAAAGTTTTGTGGTGATTGGTCAGGGGGAGCAAAGGAAAATGTGGGATCCCAAAACATGTTTGGGCACCAATGCATTTTTCCATTGTACTTACGCGTAGGGGCCAAACGCCCAGTGGGATTTCTATGTAATTCAACAGGCTTACACATTATGGTGTACAGATGATCCTTTGGGTACTACAGGTATGCTAAGTATTTTTTTTAATTATAAGGCATTTTAACTTAATGATATCTGTTGGTGCGGTACTTTCATGAAATGTCGTGGATTTTCGTGGTATTTACGGAAGTTATGGGATTGGCTAATGACTTGGCAAAAGTTAAAGGCAGCATGTTGTTTTTAGGTACAGTTTGTCTGTGCTCTACATTTCACTCTAAGATATAGGTAAGTATGAGGTTTGATATTTTTCTACTCCTATTGACATTTTATTAAAGTAAAAATAGGAAGGGAAAAATATATATTTCTATATATTAAAAGGAAAATGTACGGAGCACCGCGCTACTTCCTCGGGAGAACCGGAGTACTAATAAAAAGTACCAAAAAACAGTAACAAAATTAAAATTACACTGTACTACACTATATTTCACTAATATAGTGTCCTACAGTGTATGTTCAATATTACCATATTTAAATCTTTAAAAAAAACTCTATTGAGTTCCGCGGTACTACCTAAAAATGACATCGCAACTTACATGTTGTTTTAAAAAGAACAGTTCTCTCTAAACTGCTGGAAAAATATACAGAAAATTATAAATAAGTATCTCTAACTATTATCACTTTTATAACGTGTTGATAAGTGGGAACAAATATAATACTTAGCCATATATAAAGCCCTAAACCAGAACGCAGCAAAAGTACACTGAAAAATACATGGCTGCCTTTAATTGTTTGTAAAGACAGCCATTAGCCATTTAGATGCTACCTACTTATCAGCATGTACTGTGATACACTGCAAAGTTTTTCACAGTACACCGCAGTAAAATACATTACTAAGTATTTTAATATGTATAACTTTAACAATACTTACACTATTTATAGGCCTCAGACATATACTGGACCTGCGGTGATCGAATGCCTTTCTGAATAAAGACAAGTTCAAAATGTTGACTCTGGCTCAGATCCACTATGCTTTGGATCCAGGGGACTGGATAGTATCCCTGGGCTTACAGGATGCTTATTTTTATTAACAAACTCCTGTCCCACTGATGTAACCTTTCAGTTACTGTTGGGTTGGAATACTTCCCCATGCTGACCTTTAGACTAATCTCAGCACTTTGGTTATTTATGAATATGAATGCCAGTGGTCACAGTCTATCTTTACAGTATGGGGATGCATGCATTCCTGTATTTCGATGGCAGTCTGCTCAAGGCACGTTTGCTGCCGACAGTCACAGCCAATCTCCAGACAACATCCAGCTCTTGATGCCCTTGGGGTTTTCCAGAATAATAGTAATAAGAGACATTTATAGAGCGCGCAGCTACCTCAACTGAGGTGTCCTGGCGCTATCAGTGAACTGATGTCCCACTTGCGCCCTATGCAGAGGATTCCCTTCATATGAGCTAGCTTGAACACAGTAGCATTCAAGCTTTTCCCAATGCCGCAGCGTATTCAGGAAATTCCGAATATGATCTTGACGCTTCTGGCTCCATCTTTGATCAGAATGAGGATACTTCTGAGGCTTCTTGGGCTCTTGGCCTCAGGATTCTTCTTCTCATGTGTGCAGACCCTGCAATGGAACCTAAGGTTTCAATGGGTCTAGCACTGTGGCTAACTCTCTGACTATGTCATAATCTCAGAAGAGATAGCTCAGGACCTCATGTGGTGGCAGGCGACCACAAACTTGACAATTTGCAGACCACTCTTCCTTTCCAACTTGAATGTCTCATTTGTAACTGATGAGTCATTACTGAGCTGAGGAGGCTATCTAGAGGAAGCAGAGATCAGGGGCCTCTAGTCTCTGATAAAATGACAGCTCCACATTAATATTTTCGAGCTTCAAACAATCTGCCTGACCATGAAAGCCTTCCTGCTGCCCATCTGGAAGGCTGGTACAGGTCCTTTGAGACAACATGACCTCAATGTGATACTGCAGTAAGCAGGGTGGAGTGCCTTTCTGCTAAAGGAGGTATCAAACTTCCATGTCAGTCAATTGATTGTCTTTCTGTTATTTTTTACTCTGCCGCACTCCTCGAAAGAGGAGATGCTCCATCAACTTAACCCGTGGAGAGCTCTGAACTTCTGCATTGACTGTAAAAGAGACCATTGTGTGTGTGATCCACTCTTTGTGTGGTTCACAGTTGCCTAGAAAGGGAAACTAATGCTGAAGAGGATTCTGCTGAGGTTGATAGTCCTTTGCATGACAATTTGCTATGTGATGCTAAGAAGGATCCCCCAGATGACCTGTGGACTCATTTCACCAGGACAAAGGCCTCTAAGATCAGGGGGGCATGCCTATTCTAGGCATCAGCTAGGCGGTAACGTGGACATCTGTGAACACGTTCACAAAACACTGCTCCCTGGCCAGTCTGGTCCTACGGCAGGGCATCTCTGACTGCTCATTCTTGCAAGACTTCCTAATCTGAGTCCACTCCTTAGACTCTCCATCTTTGGGGGGGGGTACTGTGGTATCAATTCTAAAGGTGAGGAATCCGTGCTTAGAAGTGTCTATCAGTGGAACAGGTTACATCGGTTCGGTAATACTCTTTCTGGTGCATACTCTGTCGAACCACAAATTCTTTAATGCCTCCCCCCTCCCTGTTCTGTGGATTGCCATCCTGAACATCTTAATAAGGTCTGAAGTAATCTTTTGACACGGTGCCACCTGCAAATTGTTCAACTGCCTCCTTGTCAGAATGAGAAAGATGAGGAAATTGACGTTAGCACGTACGGGTGGCACTTATATGCGGTGCTGCTCCATCACTTCTGGGGTGGGAGGAAGTCACTGCAGAGCCATATGGCACCACCCACGGATGCCTGGACATATTTTTAAGTTTAGAAACCTGCGGTTAGAAAGAGTCTCCACCAGAAAGAGCGTTACCGAAGGTAAATAACTTCTTCATTTTGCTTTGTTTAAAAAAATTACCCTACCTTCATTTGTCTTTCTACTACTTCGGTTTGTACTGATAAATATCTGGCTATCATATTACAATGTCAAATGTTGTGACTATCTTACTTGCGTCGCTTCTCTTTTCCTAATGTTTGTATACTTTTTTAGATTTTTGTTTTTTTCTGTCAATTTCATTAGTTCATGTCTGTATTTGTTGATTATTAACTTTTTTTATCTCTGTCTAATAAAGTCCTAACAATGTCACTGTTTGGAGTGTTGGTGTTTCGTCGTGCATGTATGCTCCTAGTTTTCAATCTTGTTGTTTCTTTCTATGTTTGCGATACTTCTCAGCTCTCCATTTCTGGAGACTGTAGCAGCGACGGCTCCTCCGGTAAGGCGGAGGAGCATCACCCCACTGTTTTTAAGCAGCGAAAAAGGACAAATAGAATGATAATAACAAGGGTTATTATCATTTTATTTTTCCTCCCTTCTCCCTTACTTCCTGCAGCTGAGCCGAGGACGGGGCCACAGGAAGGAGGAGGAGTGGTTGCACTGCTTGCTTCAAGTGCGCACAACAGTTTGTCCGGCCATGAAAGGTCAGCCAAATACTCATGGGCACTTCGATCTCTCCAACCGAGCTGTGCTTTACAGCTGGGTGGAGCACAGGCAGAGGGTGATAGACCTTAGTGAGCTCCTAACTAGGGCGCTCACACCAATCACGGTGCTGCTCTCATGCTGGGTAATACCAGCATGACAGCAGCTTCTGGATTGGCGTAGGAGACCCTGTTGTATGCCAGGAATCAAGGTCGAGGAGCAGAGGCCAAAAGAGCACTGATGCTGGAGAATGCAGGTAAGCATTATTTTTTTTATTCATTTTCCCCTGCGCTGCCCCCACACACTGCACCCCCCTACGCTACCTTCCCTTCCGCCCCCACTGCCCTCCCCCACGCTGCCCCACAACTCAAATGCCGTAGCAGCCACCACTGGACTGTAGTCACTCTTTGTACATATAAATCTAGCAATAATTACTCCATTCCAATTTGCAGCCATGCCAGTGAAGCAATTAAAAAAGAGCAGGGGCCTTTATCCATGCTGTCAGGCATTTTCACTTGTTTGCAGAAATTTGGCATACATAGTATGTGTATGGCGATCTAATTACCTGTCAGATAGCCAGGAAAGTTTCTAGCTTTGTCTACATGTATATTCATTTCATCAACAATCAGTTATACAGCAATCACTGGGCTTGTTTGCTTTTATAAGTGTCTTCTTAATTAAGTACATGAAAGAATAACATTATATTGATTCAAATAGCCGTATTCATCTTTTGAAGCACTTAGCTTAGTACTTCCTTTTCTGTATTATTGTGAAGTAAGTCGAGTGTCTCATTAAAACCAAAGCATTTTCGAAATAGATTTCCATCAGGGCTATAATTCTTCTGTTCTTGTCTTCACAACATTTTCTGTTATGTTCCCAAATTAATTTCTTTCTACCACAACAAACTAGCTTGATTGTTCGTTTATGAGCGAAATTAATGTAAAAAAAATAATAAGTGTCTAGCTCAATTTATCCAACATTATTTCCTATATGGAGAAGTGTGGCTCAATGGTTAGAGCGGCAGACCCGGATGCAGAGATCTGGCCCGGGACCAGGGCTCAATTTCCTCAGACCTGACAATTCTCGCCCCGGTGCCTATTCTAATCATGGGTCCTACTCTGCAACTCTGGGCAATAGCTTGCTTAATCTCCACATCGGCCCCAACAGCGCTGGGCATGTCTGGCTTCAACTTGGGGGTGCCCAGGAGTGGACATTTCACAGGGAAAGCCAGGAAGGGTTCCACAGCGGTATGAGTACAAGCGCCATGACGCCCTGTCGCTGGGGCAGCAGTGCGCTATACAAGTACAAATTTCATATCCAGGAGAATACCTTCTTATGTCAATGTTGGTGGCTGCATAGCTAATCTTAATACTACCTTGTGGGTACAGACGGTAGCTATGCTGTGATGGCATAGATGTGGTAATTGTCCAGATTGTGTCACTCCCATCCCTTTCTCCAGTACTTCCTGTAATGGCAGTCAACAGCGGGGATAAGGGGGAGGGGAGCGGGGTGTTTGTAGGTGTATATTTCTTTATTTGATTCTACAGAACATGAAGAACAATGTTAGAATGTAGCATGTGCCTTATTCAGACTGCTAGACTTTAGCTATATGTGAAGACTTTGCGATGTACTCATACACAGTTTATGCAATGGTGGAGGAGCATTGCCCCGCCTGTTGCGAGTGCAGCAGGAAAACACTAATAAATAAAATGGCATAATATTGGCATTTTATTTTGCCACCAGCTCAAGCTTTGTGCAGCGTGAGGCGGGGAGCAGGGCTGAATCAGATTACTGCTGCCCCTTACAGTGCGCATGTCAGGTTGGCTTACTGGCTACCCATGGCCAGCCACACATGCGCACTGTACACACAGCAATCTCCGGACTGTGAAACAGCTGGGTGATTGCTGGCACAGGCACCCAGCCTTAAAATGAGTGCTAGGTTAGCCTGCTCCCACCACTACTGGAGCTGCTCTCCTGCTGAGATCAGCTAGAGGATTGGTCAGGATGTCCTTCCCTTTCCTGCTTTGGACGTCACACCACCATCGCTGGGAATGTCGCACCTGACTGAGCATCATTGAGATGAGTTGAGCGCATGGCCCCCCCACCACTATTTTTGTATTACCAGCCTCTGCTGCGTTTATGCGATCTGTAAGATGATTGTACTTCAATAAAAACATGTTTTTAAAACAAGGGGGATAAGAGACTTAGGGCCACATGCATCATTGTAAATTGCGGTCGCAGAGGGGCAGATTTCCAGAATCTGCCCCTTTGCGACCGCAATTTTTGCATTTGGGATGCATCATCCCAAATGCAAACATCGCTATTTAAGTAATTGCTAAATTTGCGACTACTTAAATTGCGATTGCATTTAGGGAATCGCAAATTGCAATTCCCTAAAAGCAATGCAATAACCCCAAAAAAATTGTGATTTTGCAATTCAGAAACGCAAATTATCATCAATTCAAAGTTGATGGCAATTTGCGAGAACTTTGAAAAATGCACAAAAGTGCATTTTTCACAGTTCTGTGTTACACACATACATGTCCTTGGGGCATGTGTGTGTGCAACATGTGTTGAAATGGCAATTTTGGGGGTGCATCAGGGTGTCCTTTTGGCACCCTTGCACCCTTGAAATTGCATGCGCAATTTGCGAGTACCTATTTGGTACTTGCAAATTGTGCCTGCAATTCCCATTGATTCCTATGGGCCTCTAGGCCCATAGGAATGAATTGGAAGCAATTCCTTAATTGTGAATCGCAATTTGCGAGTCGCAAATAAGGAATGTGTAGCAATCGCACATTTATTTGCGATTCCTACATGCATGAGCATTTGCGATTCCTAAATTGTGATTTCTTAAAATTCGCGATTTAGGAATCACAAATGCACAGTTTGATGCATGTGGCCCTTAGTTACAGGAACAGTCAAATTGGATTTAGAGTTTCTGGTGGGCAGAAGATTTAGCATTAGGCCACTCTTTTCTGTCCTTACTGTGGGAGTCCTTTGCGTTACCAGAATATGAAGAATCTTTGCATAACATTCTCCATTAACAAGCTTTGAATCTAGTACCTTGCACAGCCTTCTGCAGTGCTGGTGGGACACTAGTTGTAATGTTTGGCCTTCTAACAAAACCTGTCAGTGTGTCACCGCTTTCCAATTATCTCTCCCAAGATCTAATGCAATGCAGACCATAAAGGAGTCACAAGGATAGGGCAAACACTAACCTCTGTGTCCAGTGTCACTGGAAATGATTGCTGGCCTATTACAAGGACAATGCCCCATTAGATTAGGACCACCCCACTTTTGTGCATTCCTTGTCTTAAGCTTCCTCCAAGTATGGCCTGCAGCCACTACTCATGGAAAAAGTAGTCATATGACAGACAATAGTCACTTTTTGCCCAGTACCCTCTGCATATGATCTTTGGCCGTGGCCGGCGATCATGGTCATCACAAGCTAACGTTTCACCTTTCTGGTTTCACTGCCTTTCCTTTCTTCTCCTTGTCACTGTCTATGGAAATAGGAGTAAGAATATAGTCAACTGACAAGACAAAAAGTTACACTTAGTGTGAAATTACCCCTGTGTATGTATGGTTGTTGCCTTTACCTCTGGAGGTTGTGGGCAGAAGCTTTGGCCACTGACAAATCCATTAAAGTTACATTCCCTGCCCTCTAAAGTCATCTGGTCAACAAGTGACAGTGACATGGCATGACCAACGGAGAAACTTTGTCAGCGACTCCCTCAATATGTCCTTTGGTCATAGCCGGAACAAACTGGGCACAAGGTTGGCTTTATACAAAAGCTTGTCGCTGCCTCCACTTTACCCTGTGCTCATCGTCATGCCCTGTATCACTGGGAGTTGGCAGTATTTTCACTTGGAAAACCGACAATGGCCACAACTTGTATCTAATATGACATGATGTTGTCTTTCCACTGAGTAACGTCTCTGGTGAGTGATAAGAGGCCCCTGTTTGGTGGCAGTATTAATTCAGAAGTAGATGAGGGTACAGTCTATTTTTTTTAATATAGCCGTAGAGGTGAGGTCCACCATTTTACCCGTTCCACCATCCTTGCACTGTAAGCTTTTCGCTATACTGTACATGTGAATGTGGGGGCAAGAAATGCAGTCACTGCATGTTTAGAAACCTTGTATTTAAAGATGCGACCTTGAGGTGCCATGCTGTCCACTGCAGACCTACCCTTCTCAATTGTGTCCATTTACTGTGGCTCAGGATGCCATGGTCCTCTTGGGCTCACCAAGAGCCATTTTGTTCCCTGTGCTCTCACAGCTTTGTTTCTAAAAGAGCGCCATGTGCAACTCACTGGCGCTCTGGCGTTGAATCCCCTTAATGCTGCAGCGCGATCAGTTCCAACCCAAGCATTTTTCTGGGATATCAGTCCAAGCACAGCTCATGAATTCGAATTCATTTCTGGGTGGCTTCTGCTTGGATATTGAAAGGCGGCACTATCGCTGATTGGAATTGTGATCCTTTCCAACACCCTCCACAACTAGGTGTAAACTGGGTGCTTTATCCTAGTAAACCAGAACCTTTTGATCTATGCTAGCCTTGCTGTACGTGTTTGCTGGTGCTTTGGTGAGCATCGAACAGACCTCAAATTGTGGTTGGACATTTATCTTTTATATTCGTTATAACTATTCGTGTGCCTACCCAGTAACCAGCTTTTGGCAAAAAACTAAAGAAGCAAAGATTGTCTTATTTACTATTTAGAGGGAACAGCATTAAGATTAATGGGACAGTGTGGAGAAAGAACACCACCAAAATGTGGTAATGACCAGTGCCTGATGACATGGAGAAAAGGTCGGACCCCTTGTTCTAGTTATGTTTTCCTTTGATCAACCAGGCAATTTGGTAGTTTTGTCTAACTGGTTTAATTGATATGAAGCGTTCCTTCAACTCAGAATTTATTAAAGTGTGAAATGTAATACAAGTACTGGAGCATTGTACAAAAGCAACGTGGAGTCTCAACTGTTGGGAGAGGAGGGGGATTTACAATCCAAGCCTGAGCTTCAAACGATACTGCCCACCTAAGCAATGAAAACGTAAGTGCTGCATGACTCAAGCTGTCTTCTGATGGTCAATCACTGTCGGGGTCGGCCTTAGAGCTGGTGGCGCCCAGTGCGACAATCATTTTTGGCACCCCTGCACTCTATGATTACCTCCTCGGATTCTCTCACTACCACAGGGCAAAAGTGCCCCTCATCGCTCCAATCATAATTTATTGCTAAACACAGTGCCCCCCTGAGGTCAGCGCCCCCCTCCCAGGTCAGCGCCCAGTGCGACTGCACCAGTCGCACTGCCCTAAAGCCGGCCCTGATCAATGTTATTAAAATATGTTTAAGTACCACCTAATTCCACAGGAGTTAATGTGTAAGAGGCCGCATGATTGAGATGTTAGTGTTTTGAAGATGGTTTGATAAATGGAAAGTAAGCCCCCCAGCATGTGAAGAACCACTTCCAGGGCGGGTGTGGTGTCGCTGACACCTCGGCAAAAACTTTGCCCTTTCCACCTTCTGAGAGCAGTGGGGTTACTACCAAGTTCTGGCTCGGGCTTTCAGGGTTAATCAAGCATTGCAAAAGCCAGTAGATCTCGATCGACTTAAGGACCTATTGGCTTTGCTGATGGTTTTTAGTAATCCTGTGCAGCATACCTAAAGAGTAAGCAAACAGAAAGGTGCTAAGATGTTTCTATCCGTCTCATTCTGTAGGCGCGAGCGAGTGCCAATATAATGATCCGGGCACTTTTTTCTTTTTAGTTACTGATCCGAGTTGGATCAGTTTAAAGAATTTAAAAAGTAGCTCAAAATCTTTTTTTCCTTTTTATGAGGTGTGGGTGGTGTGAAGCAACACAGATGGTGCGGGGGAAGGAAAGAAGCTATATGAGGGGTGGAGCTATACGAAGGGCACAGGTAGGGAAAGCAATAAGTAAGGCAGAGGAACAAAATGGGTGAGAGACAGGAACTTGAAGTTGTTGAGAGGAAGCACACGGGCGAGAAAACAATGTTGAGGGATGGCAAGAAGGGCAAGCACAACACGGAGGAGGAGGAGAAGCATGCAGGCGAGGAAGAGCAACATAGAGCGCAGCAGAGGGGGGATGAGCAGTATACAAGGGAGACAAATGGAAAACACTTCTATGTACTGCTTAAGTAAAACGAAAAAAGCAGTGCTTCAAAAATGAGCAGTGAAAGGACACAAGTAACGCACCCATGCTCAAGGGGAAGGAAAAATACAAGAAGAGGAAGTAAAGTCCACACAGGCTGACGAATACAAAGCAAACAAATGAGAGTGACAATGAAGCCAACCAATGGGAAGCAGTTGGTGGGCTCTAAGCCCACTCCAAGCTGACAATAGGCCTTTTTGTCAACAGATCGTTTGTACTGTCTGGTAGTCATGTTGTAAGTAGAAAAAGGCAGTTTCTACCTTTGGATGACACAACTTAACTACAGGAACCTCTTTGAGAAAACATACCTCAAAACATCAATCACACTGGCAACATTGTAACCCCTCCTGTGGACGAAGTGGATGCCTGTGGGGAGCAAGGTACGTGCAGTGATTGCAATAATCTGACCCACAATGTCATATGCTTCACCGGTATGGGGTGGTTACCATGAAAAGTTTCTGAAATCTCTGCAAAAACTTCAGAACAAGGAACAAAGGAGAGCAACAGGCGCTCTGTGGTTCTCCGTTACAGCTGACCTCCAGAGAGATCAAGGCATTGGATGACCAATTCTGCAAAATCAATGAGAATTCAAAAAAAGACTTAATAAAAAAAAACACAGATAAAGAAAATTGCTAACATTTCTGCAAACCCTGTTGACCATTTTCCATGGCCCATCACAAAGCTAATCCAGTGAACAAACTCATCTGTTACAATGCGTCACAGATCAACAAGAAGAAAATACAACTAAAAATTCAACTCTAATGTGGATTGGTGAATCTCAATCCTTTGTATGCAACACCACTGCCCAGTGGAATCTACGAGTAAAACAAGAATAGATCCACTTTTTCTTGCCTGGTGCAGCTATAGAAGCAACACCCCACTTCTTTATCTGCCTCACACTTCTACAACGCCTGACCCCATCTTGGCAGCTGGTAGTGTGCCTTCCAAGGGAGAGGGGCTATTATCTCTCTGTGCATCGCCTGACCTAGTGTGGATTACTGGATAAGGTCTGAAAGAGAACTGCCCTGCCTGGCTGGGCCCCTACCTTACTTCTGGTATTTATTGTCCCTTGCTAACAGTACTCTCTGAACGGAAAATGGTGGGTGGGCTCTAGTCAGGTTCAAGGAACCTGAATCATGCCACTGAGCCATTGTGGGGAGGAGAGGTGGGAGGCAGGAGGTGTTGTTGTGTTACTAGAGACTAAAGCTTTCATCAGGTCAAACTGCTTTTGGAATGAAGGCCCTGCTAGCCTCTTCTATTTCCCTTTTTTGATGCTTTAGGCCATCCAATTTTTCATCTGAGCAAGTTGCTTTTATACTTCTTGTCTTTGGCCGTTGAATCCATGGGCTTACCCATGGAGTGAACATCCTCAACCCTGGCCCCCGCCATGGCCCCAGTTACTTTACCCAGTTCAGCCTGGCTGACACATCCTTGTTTCTCCTAAGCCTCTGGCTCCTGTCCATTCAACTTGCCAGCCATCTGCACTGTCAGTTGGGCCTAGTGAACCTTCACCAATGCACAGCCCAGCTGCCCATGGTCCGGACGCTGTAGGTGGGGGCAAAAGCAAGGTGGTACCAAGGGCCTCAAATGGTGGTATAGCCAATACATTTAAACTAACAAAGAAGCCAACGACTGCAATCACATGCTTGACCAAGACAGGCGAGGAGAAGACCCATCCTTTAGAATCTGGTTCTTAGTCACTGCTTTCCACCCCTGGTAGGTCGCTTAGATAGATTTCCATGGGAAAAAAGTGACAAATTGTAAGGCTCTGTATTTAGAGATCTTTTCTCTGTGCAGAAACCTGCAGAAGAGCCTCTCACAGATAGTAAAGTAGTACCTTTTAAATTCCATAGGCTGAAGGTGGAGGAGAATCTTACCAGCTGGATGTTAGGTTTTACTATTTACATGTCTATGGTAGTGGAAAAGCCCCAGATCTAGTCAGGCACCAGGTTTTTATATTAATAGAATTGTGAAGACCCATAAAGGGATAAGGTGGAAATGCATGGCTAAATTATGACATAGAGTTCAGGTGGCAAAACATAATCTTAAGTGGCAAATACTGCCTTGAAGTTCAGGGGGTTGTAAGTATAAGCATGTTGGTTTGTTCTGTGGCCTTACTTGGGGGTGGCTGGTATGCATGGTGGGGGCAACCACCTGGTAAATATTCCATATGTGTGAGCAGCAAATTCCTATTAAACACGCTTTACGTATATTGGTTTTAAAATCATGTACTGTGCTAACTTTGTGTTGCGTGTTGTCTGTGTCATATTTCCCAAGGTATATTACTGAATTGACAGTGTGCCGAGGACTGACCCCTAGCCCTGAAGAAAATGCCGAAAATTTGAATGGCAATGAAACATGTTGGCCTTCCATAAAATCTGATGGTTTACGACAGTATGTCTTGGTTTTTAAATTGAGCAGACGCACGGTAGTGGTTAAAACTGATGGTTTTGCCAGTGGTCGTTTAGCTCGTTTTTAGCTTGGAGAAGCGAAAGTCAGTGGGAATTTTGTTTCTACAGAAGGGGGTCAGAATAGGGTTGCACGCAGAAATTGTTCTAAGTGCGTGGTTTACCTTTTTCACACATTTAAATCATTTTTGCACTTTCTCACATTATTCTTTTGTGGTTTTGGGACTTGCCAATGATGAGAACCGGAGCACACTGGTGAGAACCTACCAGCAGCTCCCATGGTGGTGTTTCTGTGAGGCACTTCCAAAACTTTGCACATTTTCTCTTCTTTTATGAATTGCACGCTATTGGTTTTATACTGGGGAATGCAACTGACTAACTTTTTTTTTTAAATGGACAGGAGCACCTAGGATTGGACAGCATTGTGGAAGCTGTTGTTAAACATTAGAGCCAAGATATGGCGTGGGGTATGCTCACAAGGATTGTCCCATACTAGATCAGGTCCTTTTTTGATTGAATATTATGAGGGGAGGGCGACCTGATCTGTATCCCTCTGCAGCTCCTTTTTGTGTATGGTATTGAGAACGGCGGACCAGCCATGAGAGCTTTTACTTGAGTTAATCACCTGAGACGTGATCTCGGTGAGATACACGGTACACAGTGGTTGGCACAGTTCATGAGTTCTGCTCACTCGTTACGGAAATTGAAGTATGGATAGGAACTGTTTGGCCTTTTCAGAAGATCAGATAGCTTTAATTCTGTCAGGCCCCTTGCTATTGCCTGATGCCCCCCTGATTGGTACTACGTCTGCCCGAGAGGAGTGGGATAAGTTAACCAACCTTAAGAAACGCCAGATTAGGGTTGCACTTCATGGTGCGCTTATGACTGAGTATTTGCGGTCGGGGGCAGCAACAGCGAGTTTGTTGATACGCATTAAGCCAAAACAAATTCTTGAGGATAAGAGGTTCCGGGTCGATTGGAGCTATATTGCTAACAAATGTACCCGGGACTGGCTTATACTCATTATTAATAGAGCCAAGAGGCTGAGTGAGGATCTCTTAAAAGAAATACTTGCACTAGAGGAGGCTATTAAGGTTGACACTACTATTGTTGATACAAAAGTACAACTTGCGAGAATTCAGAGTGACCTGGGAGAATATAAAACGTACATGGTCAATCAAAAAATAAAGGGGTTAAAACGAAATCTGGAACGGTATACTCATGAGTGGGCCTTCCGCTACACAGAGGATAAATATTATCAATTCACTACTGAACAGGCATATCAACCGCTGGGCCAAAGGGGTGGTCGCTGTGAGGGTAGGAGGACACCACAGAACTGGACATTCGACAACACTAGTGGTGACGAAGACGAAGTTAGTGCACAACCCTCCACTTCGAATCAGAGTAGGGTGAGGTTTAATCCTCAGGAAAGATCAAACGAGGATTATGGGGCACTACTTCGGTCTTTTTTAGGACAACGCCAGGTAGGCCAGAGAGGGGGAGGTCAAAGAGGAAGGGGAGGGCACGCCAGAATTCAGATCAAACATGGCAAACCTTTTCCCCACGAATCACACGCAGCCGAGGCAGAACACCCCTATGAATACTCTAGATAATGACATAGTAGTGAACCTTTCGGACCACCTGTTGACGAGTGATGAGATCTGGATCCTCAACAAGGGACTTGGGTTCGTGCCCACGCCTAACAGCTTTAAATGTAGGAGGGAGTTTTATGAACGTATGAGGAGGATTAAACTGAGGATGTTTTTCGCGGAAAAAGAGCTTGGTCCCCCTTCGCTCTACTCTACGAATTTACATCGGCCTTTCCAATTTTTTCCCCTGAGTAGTTCAGTAGGGCCCGAGGTCTTTGAGCAAAAAGTATTGCAGGACATTGCTGACTTGGAACAAACTGAGAACCAACGAGTTTTCAGTAATATGAGCAGTGCCGATTGGAAAGCAGTGAAGTCCCTACAAAATAATGAATTACTAACCATCAAACCAGCTGATAAAGACGGTGGTAGTAATGAACACTAGTGATTATGAGGCAGAAAAATTGAGGTTACTAGGAGTACGCCAGAATTATAAACCGCTGGCACGAGACCCACCAGGGGATCTTCAAGAACTGATTATTAAACTGGCGACAGATGCAAAAGAAAAAAGTGGATAACATACAAAGAGGCAGAGTTTTTAGTAAATCTTAAACCCAGAACACTGGCATTTTATATTCTGCCAAAAATCCACAAAGCACAGCAGCCTCCACCAGGACGCCCAATTGTATCGGGCATTCAATCTGTGTTGGAGCCGCTGTTACAGTTTGCAGATTTCTTTCTGAGGGAATGTGTCATCTCCCAACCCTCATATATTCAAGACACTACGGATATTTTAAACATCTTGGATACACTGGAGTATGACCCCGATCAACAATTTTTGGTCACAATTGACATCGAATCGTTGTACACAAGCATACCCCAGGATGCCACGCTGGTGGAAGCAGCGCGGGCACTTGGGGAATGTGAGAGGTTTTATGATACCCCACAATCTTTTGTTTTACAACGTGTGGAGGTAGCCCTTGCAAAAAACTTTTTTGCATTTAAAAATAAGCGGTATCTTCAGGTGTCCGGTACTTTGATGGGGGCAAATTTTGCCCCCATTCTGGCCTGCATTTATGTAGGGCAGTTTGAAGCCAACTATATCAATCATCCATCTAATCCCTTCCAGAATAACATATCTCTCTGGAAGAGATTTATAGATGACGTGCTCTGCATCTGGACAGTGACAGAAGATAGCCTTGGAAGTTTTCTAGAGTGGCTGAATGGGCTAGACGAATGCCTCAAATTCACATGGAACATCAGTAGGGGTACAGCCACCTATTTGGATATATGTGCAGTGGAGAACAAGCTTCAGACGAATGTCCATCAAAAACCAACAGATAAAAATTCTCTACTGCACTATAGATCATTTCATCCACAAGCACTTCAGGATTAACTTACCCGTGGGTCAGTTCCTGCGTTATCTCAGGAATTGTACATCAACCCAGCAATTTCCTGAACAATCTGCAGAACTGGGGGTAAAGTTAGAGAATTGTGCCTACCCTAAGAAGGTGGTTAAAAGAGCCAGGAGGAAAAGGGCGATCAATATACCTAGAGCAGCCCTACTTGAGAGGAATGTGAAGGAGAAAGGGGACTGTCGGCCGGTGGTCACCATGTTTGACCCTTTGTCAACCAAGATTCGTCAAATAATCAGAAAGCAATGGTCTCTGTTAAGTACCAGCAGTTTCAAGATACCTCACCCGAGGTTTGCATTCAGAAGATCTAGGAACTTGCGTGACCAATTGGTGCACACCCGCCCGATTCAAGTGGTCAAAAATTCCCGGCTTCCCTCTGGACATTACCCCTGTGGGGGGTGTTCTGTATGTGAGCTGACGGAGGTGACAAAGAGTGTGCAATTGGACAGTGGTAGAACTTGGTATTTGAATAAACTTACCAATTGTAACACTCCAAATTTCATTTACAGATTGACATGCCCTTGCGGGATGCATTATATTGGATTGACATTGTGCAAGATTAAGATAAGAATCCAACAACATCTGAGCACGCTGAAGGTGGGGAAGTTGACCACACGATTAGTGTGTCATTTCCAGGAGCAAAAACACAATTACAAAGATATCAGATGGATTGTACTGGAAAGAGTGATGGGGGACACATACAAAATAGAGAGCAAATTAGCCACCAATGAGGCATGTTGGATATATCAGGAAGGGGTGGATCAACGGGGCCTAAACGATGTTATTGAGTGGAACAAAGTGGGGACTCACTCCTAGTTTGTCCTATAAACAGGATGTTTTCTGAGAAGTAGTATAGGATTACACTACATTGTCAGGTTCAATATCGGTGTGTATTTTGAGGGGCAATTGTAGGGTCAACCTTAAAGTGCTGGTCTCGACCCAATGTAAATATTGGGACATGTCATGAAAACAGAGTGAATCCCTTGAATACTGGAATGACTCGATCAAGAGTTCCAGCACACAGTAACAAGGTCGATAAATTGTATGGAAGGAGGATGTGGCCACCGGTGGAGAAGTTATGTAGAAAACTAATGGA
The DNA here is from genome assembly GCF_964204655.1 of Triturus cristatus. Lineage (NCBI taxonomy): Eukaryota > Metazoa > Chordata > Amphibia > Caudata > Salamandridae > Triturus > Triturus cristatus. The sequence goes on from NC_140591.1 coordinate 807,634,350, forward strand.
AATAATGAGGGTGTTTCCTATATTTAGAAAATACTAGTCTGAAGTGGCTCGTGAACCAGTAGAGAGTAAACTCCCAGAGAGATATATGCATTGTTAGCTATTGACCTTGAGCTGTTTAAACTGAGTTCAGGTTTACATACGAGTATCGATATGATTCCCCTTTCAGAGATGGTGCCCATAGAAATGGTCACGTGACCGGGACACACCGGAAGAGGGTGGGCGTGTAATAACATTCGCGCCCGAGTTATGTTTTTAAATAGACGCACAGAAAGAACAGCGGGCGGATAGATTTGACTAATGGTGGTTGGTTAAAGGAAGAAAAGGGGTCTGCTAATGGAAGCAGTGACGAGTAGTGTGGTAGTATACAGTGGCCGCTGCTCTGAATTGGCTTGTGCAGATGGGGCCAGCGCATATACATACTTAGCCCTTATCCTTGTTTAAAAGACGCAATAAGAGGCCAGCGCTCTACATACGTAGCTTCTCTCCCTGTTTTTAAAAAAATGTAATAAGAGGCCTGAGTTGAGGGTGGTAGGGGTTGAAATCCCGTATCCCTTTGAATAACGTAAAGTTGGGGGAGAGTCACTATGAATACACCACCATTGACAAGAATAGTTTTTTCAACAAGTTGACATAAAGCAACTGTAGTAATACGTTTGGGTGGTGTGGACGTGTACACATCCCCAAGGAGAAGGGGCTTGCCGGTATGCATGGTGGGGGCAACCACCTGGTAAATATTCCATATGTGTGAGCAGCAAATTCCTATTAAACACGCTTTGCGTGTATTGGTTTTAAAATCATGTACTGTGCTAACTTTGTGTTGCGTGTTGTCTGTGTCATATTACCCCAGGTATATTACTGAATTGATAGTGTGGCGAGGACTGACCCCTAGCTCTGAAGAAAGTGCCGGAAGTTTGAATGGCAATGAAACATGTTGGCCTTCCATAAAAACTCATGGTTTGCGACAGTATGTCTTGGTTTTTAAATTGAGCCGACGCACGGCAGTGATTAAAATTGATGGTTTTGCCAGTGGTCGTTTAGCTCGTTTTGAGCTTGGAGAAGCGAAAGTCAGTGGGAATTTTGCTTCTACAGAAGGGGGTCAGAATAGGGTTGCACGCGGATATTGTTCCAAGTCAGTGCTTTACCTTTTTCACACATTTAAATTATTTTTTCTCACATAATTTTTTTGTGGTTTTGGGACTTGCCAATGATGAGAACAGGAGCACTCTGGTGAGAACCTACCAGCAGCTCCCATGGTGGTGTTTCTGTGAGGCACTTCCAAACCTTTGCACATTTTCTCTTCTTTCGTGAATTGCACGCTATTGGTTTTATACTGGGGAATGACACTGAACAACTTTTAAATAAATGGACAGGAGCACCTAGGATTGGACAGCATTGTGGAAGCTATTGTTAAACATTACAGCCAAGATATGGCATGGGGTATGCTCACAAGGATTGTCCCATACTAGATCAGGTCCTTTTTTGATTGAATATTATAAGGGGAGGGCGACCTGATCTGTATCCCTCTGCAGCTCCTTTTTGTGTATGGTATGGCCTTATTTTGGCATCCCGAATCAAACTGTTCTAAAAGATGTTTGGATAAGGAGATTCACAGAAGAGCAACAGACTGGGGAAGTAGGGTGAAGGTCCATCCCAACTGACTTGGTTACTTTGGTTCAATGGCTTAATCATTATCTGTGTAAAACTGCAGCTCAGCACTTGTGTTTTGGTTTAAAAGATGATTTTCACATTCCCGCAATAGGCCTGGTAGGTGGCTGTTGGGACAGAAAAGTCCTCTGCATGGTTAAAGATGTGTACCCCTGCCCTGAGTGCTCAACCGCACTGTTGTCTGGATCCCTAATGCTGATGTTTGTCATAGGCAAACACAGATCATACGTGTGCGCCATGAAATAAGCCTGTCTCACGGATTGCAGTCTTGATCCCGTACGGACACCCCAAAACACTACCCTCATAGTGGTGAAAGGCTACCGCTTTCACCAAGAGTTAGACAGCACAAGTGCAGTGGTGGCAGCATACCGTGTAGTGATAAGTAGTAGTGAAGTGGTGCTCTTTACCCTGTGTCACTGGAGTGAGGCCTATAGGCTCACTCACCTTTTTAAAAGTTCTGCTGCTGTGTGTTTAATTCACCTTTGGCCTACATCAGATAGATGTGGAGTGCTGCACAGTGGAGGAGTACTGACTCTGCACTGGATGGATGTGTGCCTGAGAAGTGTAATGTGCAGGGATAGAGTAGTACTGTGCAGTTTATGTGTGGTTAGTGCATGTACTGAATGTATGTATGCCTGTGTGGAATACATTATGTGAGAGATGTAGTGCTGTGCATGCACAATGAAAGCATGTGCTGGGTGTATGTGTGCTTGTATGGAGTACAGTACATAAAAGGTGAGGTGTTATGCAGCGTACAAATGGTGAGTGAGTGTGGTGGTAGTGTCTCTGTTTGCAAATAGCACACCCTGGTACAATACAAAAAACTATTGTACTGAACAGTGCGCACAGACTTAATGTGTATGCTGAATGAATGCATGTCTGTAGTGGCACAGTGCATGGAGGTAGCAGCCCTGGAGAGTATGTGCCTGACTGGTGAAGACATGGCCCCCCCTCCAGAAAAATGTGTGTATTGCTGCATTCCTGTGAGTTGGGTGGGCACACACTGGAGGACAGGAGAAAAAGACTTCCTATTTACATTTCAAAATAATGCACTTTGATTCAGTGATAGATCACAAGAAAGGGGCCTTGATACGTCTCAGTAAGGAGATGGGGATGGTAAGAGAATGATAAAGAGTAGGTCTGTGAGTCCGGGATTAACCTTTTGATGCACATATCACTGTAGCTGACATCCAGGTGTGAATTCTGGTCACTCCCATGAACTGTGTTGTGCGTCAGTCAGCTTCAGAGTCTTTCCTGCTATGACGGACATCCTTTCAAAGGTAAAGAAGAAAAAGAGAAGTGGACACTTCTAAAGAAGCAGAACCACAACATAAAACTTAAACACTCAGTCCCTAAATCACATTTTGGTATTTGGAAATGGACTATAAGAAGGGGAGGTTAAGACCCAAACTTTGTCGTCCGCCAAGCAGCCAGATGGGCTGTGTGACAAGGAGAAGCTCTGCAAGACTTCTGCCTGTGACCAGGACTGTGGACAAAGGCCTGATAGTCTCCCTGCTGGGTGAGGGAGGGAACATCACCCAGGTAACCAAGACCACCCACCCTGGAGCCAGGATCACCAGGGCCTGCCTTCTTGCTAAAACCAGTGTGCCCTGTGAGGAAGAGGAGAGCGTTAGAGGGATCAAAATCCAGTGGAGAGCACTACCAAGAGGACTACCTAAGCAAGGTATCTGGAGAATGGCTGTGCACCAATCAGGTTGTTGCCCATCTGCATGAACGGTCCGGTGACCCTGTATGCAAAGAGAGGGCCACTGTGATCAGAGTCGACCAAGGAACACTGTGCTGGAAGCCCACAACCTCATTGCTGTGACCCCTGTATGCCGGAACAAACAATCGCTGGACTTATTGGGCCAATAGTGTTGAGACGTGTGTCTGTCTTTATCGGTGACCACGTACGCCAGGTGGGGCTGCCGTGGTGAGAGCAATTGCATCAGAAGAATCTGCGTTTAGACATAGAGCATCAGGCCAACCCCATATGCCAGGAGGTGATGTCAGTACAATTCTGGCCAAGAGTTCGGGTCGTTGTCCAGACTGAAAGATTGCAGCTGTGACCGGCAGGTCAAGCCCACCTACTGAGACCTGCCTTTGACTGATTCCAGGACCAGAAAGATGCTTCCAGAGAAGTCGCACCCTCGCTGGGTCCCAGTTGGGAGCCGGAGGATTGGTTTTGCCCCCTCCCCCGGTGAGGGAAAGAGTGCCTTACCTCATGTTTGCTGTGCAGGAGCAGCTCTGATCACTGGAACAAACTGGCAGCGCTGCTCAGGAGAGAGAGCCCGTGCTTGCTGTGTGCTGCCACGGGAACTGCAAACAGTCCAACTTTGCCAAACAATATCAGGACCTGGTAGCTCCCATGAAGAGGGCACTCGCACCACTGAACGCTTCCTTACTGCTGGAGCAGATAAGACTGGAACTGGGCATATGAGGCCCCGGGGAACTCACTGCTAATTGTGCTGCGGCACCATAGACACTTTTGACTAATTGCTAAGGAGTCAAAGGGGAACTCTTGAGAAAAGCCTACGTGTAAGCATTTCCTGGATACGGCCACCAGTGAATGAGGAATAACCCTGACCACATTATAAGAAACACAGTGGGACAGGGATTTGCCTGACAGATACTAGAGCCCTGAACTCAAGGGGATCATGTAATTGCTCTTGAATGTCGTTATTCAGTTAAATGTGTAGATTTAGAAATAAAATACTTCCTTTTCTTATTAAAGTAAGCATTGGACTGGACATTGATTTATTGTTTGCACTGCGTGCACTTTGAGTTATGAGTCATGTTCACTTACCTGTATCTACACAAACCCCACCTTTCCCAAGGGAGCCTTTGACTGCTCGTCCATATCTACCACTGAGAGTCAAGTGCAAATGGGGTACTTGGACCAGGTGCTCAGAATCCATAGTTGGCCAGGCCCTGGGACATCAGGAGTAAAAGGCCTCAACCACCACGGCTGGGTCGAGTATCCTGTATGTGCCCTGTTGTCATCTGAAAGGGGAGTTCTGACAGAGGTGTGCCCATGAGCCAAATACAAGGCGGTCGCATCCATGAAGAAGACTGAGAATGAGCCTTGAAGAAGGTGTCTTTTTCTGAGCTACCGTTGATTTTGTGTTCTCTCCTCTAGGGATTTTGCCCACAAAGGAGCCTGGGAAGTTCAGACGTATTCCTAATTTGTTCCCTCTCAAGGACAAATATGTAAATGATGTTAGTGATTATGTTATATTTTTAGTGCAGTGTGCTTCTCGTGATCAGCAGGTGAGTTGGTTGAGGGTGTTTGTTAAGGGCACTTGTAGGAAAGGCCAATATTAAATCTGCTTTTAGGCTTCAGCCTTTGCATCCAGATGCCTTTAGGCTTGTTGGTTTCTAATTTGTGGTTCCTATTCTTTGACTAATGTATGCCCATGGACCTTTTGGTGTCTTGTGTCAACTTTGAGGAATTCAGCACAGTTCTAAAATGGTTTTTACCAGGTGTCTCGGTCCAATGGAGTTACCCATTTTGCTCCTGGCCACCCTGGGTCGGCTGAGTGGGCTTCATCATTATCGACCTTTGTGGTATAATGATGTGGCTAGGTGTTTGGTTGGTGTTTGGTTGCCAGCAGAAAAACACATCTGGCCCAACTATACTGCTGACTTTTTTGGGGTATGAAACTGAACTCAGTTTTGGCACTTGCCCCTTTGAAACTAAAAACCTTTTGCTCCTCCATTGAGGCCTGACTTTATACTAAGAATGTGCCATTGCACCACTTACAGGTTTTGCTGGCCCGGCTAAATTTTGGATAGAGTATTAGTCCCATGAGTCAGTTGTTTAGTCTCTGTCGGGGCTTGTGGCTAAACAGAATTGCACTAGGCTTACAGCTGTTGTTATGGAGAATTTTGAGCATTTTGGGCAGTTGTATGAGCAATTTCAATGGTTCTGTGACCTGGCTTCCACCTGAATTAGCCAGTTCTGAATTAGGACTTTTTGTAGATGCACCAGGAAGTATTTGTTTTGGTGCTATCCTTAGTATGAATTGATAGTTTTGGCCACATGAGTGGTTTCTTTCACGCATGATTCGGAATGTTACCTTTTTGGAGCACTTCTCAATTTTAATGGCATTGGGAATCTTGGCATAGCAGGTAGTATAGTAAAGATTTGTGGTCTTTTTTCAATTCTCTGTAACGGGAACAGATTATTGGCGACCCTGATGGTCTTCGACAGGGAGCTTCTTTTGGGGGAGGATGAAGGACCAGTAGGCCATGATCACCTACGAGACGGGGTAAAAATTAGTGTTTGTTAAAGAAATTCAGACATATTTGCAACCATATTGGAAAATTATGGTTCTATTCACTAAGCTCAGTATTGATCCAATGGCTGCATTCTGCAGTCTATGGGTAAACGCTTTGGAATACAGCAGAATTTGCAGCAATCTAGGTTGGAAATCAATAATCACCCCTGCCACTAAAGCCCAATGTTTTCCATAATGAAGAGGAAGACGGGATTTCAGTTTATTGATAGAAACAACTACTAACCTCTGAAATTACCTAGAGCAAAAGGGTGGCTTTGGAGTAAAACTCCACTCCCAAATTGTTGTCCTGATCTACTATATGCAGATTTTAGCTTAGAATTTGAGAGGATTAATGGCTGCTAATGAATGCCTCTACTTAGTACTAAAAATGATGACCACCAATTCAAGGCTGTTCGGTTGAAAGTGGTTTGTGCCTATCCAGGCTTGGATGTAAGTCAGGACTTGCTCTGAGCAATATGCTCTATAGAACTATCAAACTTTGTCTAGTACGTTCTGTAGGCGATTTGCTGGCTTTAAGACCAGTACTGCATTGTCAGCAAATACAAGAGTTGCGGTCTTGGCACCTTCTAGCACTTGGTCAGCGATGGTAATGCTCTCAGGAGCCAAGGAACTGCATTGACAGATTCCTTTGTTTACAGCGATAGGTTTTGTCGTTTTACCAACTGGGCCCCAACCACCTGTAGCAGTTTCCTTTGTGTAATCTTACCAGAATGTTCAGAAGGCCAGGTGTCTGATGGTATTTTCAATGGCAGACCAAGTACTTATATTCAAGTCTACAAACACCACATACCGTAGGCTTTTTCTGAGTAAAACATATTTTTCCAGAAGTAAAATGGAATCTGAACACCCGGTCCGTGGTGCTAATTTTCTTGTTAAATCCCACCTGACAATGTGGTAAAAATTTGTTATTTGCAGACCAGTTTTCCAGTCTAGCTTATAATACACCTGGAAATTGTTTTTTGCTGTAATCAAGCAGACTTATCAGACTGTAGTTAGTTGGATCATGAATGCAGCCCTTTCTGTGCAAAGGCACTGTTCTGCTCCACATCAGGATGCAGGTAAAGAGCCTTTCTTTAATATGGCATTGCTTGAGATCAGCATTATTTGCCATGCAGGACCAGCTCTGATTTTTTACAAATCTTCGGGGATTCTGTCAGAATTTGGTACCTCCCTCTTTTTAGGTCTAGTCTATTAGACAGCATGAGTGCTGTCTGTTGCAAGACATATTGTTAGCTTACAGTGGGCTTACAGCCTGCCCATTGCTTACCATCGGTTGTCTTCATTGTCACTCTCCTTTGCATGCTTCTCATTCATCAGCTCTGTGAGTGTTCCTTCCTCTTCGTGTGTTACTCCCGCCCCATGGAGCACGGGCGCATTACTCTGTACTTCCACTGCTCGTTTATCAGCTCTGTGAGTGTTGCTTCCTCTTCGTGTGTTTATCCCGCCCCATGGAGCATGGGTGCATTACTGTGTACTTCCACTGCTTGCATTTTATAGGTGTTACTTTTTTTGTTTTAGTACTTCACAAGCGTGTATGTGTTTTCCCGCTGTTTCCATCGTGTGCTACTCTCCCCGATCTGCCCACTTAGTGTTCTCTCTAGTTCATGTGATTCTCCCTCACCCCCTGCATTGTCTTCTCACCCGTGTCCTTTCTCTCCGCCAGTTCCACGTTGCTGTAGTTTGCCCATTTGTTCCCCCATCTGCGCACCCCATGTTGCTTCTGTCCTGACAATACACCTACTGTTGTTTCCCCCATACTCACTTCAAAAACAAAAAAGAATGTTTTTGTGTTTTGTTTCTTTTCAGTTACCAATTCAACTCAGATCCATACCTAAAAAAAAGAATAGGCGCATCATTTTGTCGGCCTGCAAACGTGTGGTACACATTCCTACAATATGATGCAGCTTGCTGCGTCAAATACTTTATTTTTTATTCTTTAGCCATGTGGCACAGCATCAGGTACACTGTGCTGCTTGGTTAAAACCATTGGCAAAGCCAGTAGGTCCAAAGGTAAGTCTTATTGGATTTGCCAATGCTTGTTTGGTGACTGCCAGCAATACCTAATTTAAGGTAATTCACTTTATATGAGGTATACACCAAATGACAGCTTACCATAAGGACCTTCTCCTGCCTAATCTCCCTCAGCATAGTATAGGGATGAATCATGCCCAACCCAGCAATCTTCAGTTATGTGCGTGTCTGGTTTTGCGATTTGGTAGTTACTAGTATTTGTTTCAGTGTCAGTATCACTTCTACTGAATTCGGGTTAAATAATAATAGCTGAAAAGCACATAGCAAGGGCAGTCATACAAAGGTAGGTATATTTAAAAGGCAAGCCAAAAAGTTAAAAATACATACAATAAATGATTTAAAACACTTACACTGAACAATGTTACTCTGATTTGAATAAATAGCAATATGGACCTCATTGCAAAAAAACAGTAAAAGGGATAGGCCAAGTAACAAAAATGCATTGCACCAGTCACCAATGTGTTCTGCAGTTACACAAGGAAGTATGTATGCACGGACAGGTATGCAGATATATCCTGGAAAAAATGTGATTCTAAAAAGTCAAAAACCTACTAACGCCAAATGGTTCATCAGACCGCCAAGAGAACCACTTTTCTATCTCCAAAATTCCTAACCTTCGTAAGCTTAAGAAAGCAATAAATAAAACATGCTCAGACTTCGGCGTACAGCACAGGATCCTATTACTCAAAAAGAGCTAACGCAATTAAAAGCAAAAAAGAAACTAGAAATCTGGCAGGGAAAAAGGGAATCAGATGAAAATCTGTGGGCTAGACTATTGTACGATTATAAGTCAAACAACAGCGCAAGATTGTGGCGCACAGTAAACAGCCTAGTCTACCCGAACGTACAAACAATTAACTCACACCTGACAGAGGAAGCTTGATCCTCACACCTGCTGCTTCATTTTAATTCACTACAGAAGCAGAGCTCCCGCTATATCTCTGAGCAACTCCTTCCGATCTAATTGTCCCAGTAGTAAACGATCATCTTTCATTTACAACTCATCAGATTAAGAACAGGATAGCTAAAGGCAAGCTGGAGGGCGCACCAGGCCCCAACGGGATTCTACAATGCTATTCAAAAAAGATCCCGAATACTGGGCTTCCGCATTACTACCCCTGTTTGTACATATCTCAGGAGGAGACAACATCCCTGACTCCTGGAGGGGGTCAAATATATCCCCAATATACAAGAAAGGGGACAAGAACTTAGAAAATAGCTACAGGCTTGTAGCTTTAATTGATATGGAGGCCAAATACTATGCTGGCCTCCTTCTGGATGGCCTTACTGCCTGGGTAAACAAAAAAATCAATTATCCCCATCAATCAAACGGGCTTTTGCAAGGGCTTGGGAACAACGAATATACTTGCCCTGTCCCTACTAGCAGATGACGCCAAATTAGCAGAATACCCTCTCTTTCTGTGTTTTATCGACTACTCATCAGCTTTCAATAAAATTGACAGGAAGAAACTTTGGCTCAAATTTGAGGAAAAGAAAATATCACCTGCTCTTTTAAACCAGTTAATACTTCTCCACACTAATACGTGGATCCAAGTTAAGCTAAGAGATGGAAATTTCCTGTCCAGAAAAATTCCAACAACCATGGAGCTTAAACAGGGGTGTGTGCTGGCCCCGATGCTCTTCAACTTGTATATGTCTGACCTATTGACAGAATTGGACATTTGTAATTCACGTGCATCAAAGATGGGAGGGCTCCTACTCTCCAACCTGTGGACGCAGACGACCTTGTGCTGATTAGCCGAACCCCCATCACTCTACAACACTTACTAGACACAACCAGTAGATACTCAGCAACCAATGGTCTAACCATCAACTATGGGAAAACTAAGGTAATGCAATTACATCCAAAAATGACAACCTCTTGTTACCGTTGGCATTTGGCTGACAACAATAGAAGTAGTTGAAGAATATAAGTACTTGGGAGTGATAAGAGACAACAAAGGCACATTTAATTCACAAAAAGAAGCCATCAATAGAAGAGTAAACTCAATTGCAGTTGCTTTAAAATCCATTAAACACAAAACTGCAGACCCAAGCCTCATCCCACTGCTACAAGTCTGGCAAGCAGCAAAGCTCATTCCAGCTATTACCTATGGGAGCAAGTGCCTGAGGGGAAGAGGCGCAGCTATTTTAGACAGAACTGTCTCAAGAGCGGCTAGGATGATATTCAATCTACCCAAATATGTCTTGCCAGCCCAAATAAGGCTACAATTCAGCCTGCAGAACCAAGAAATCTCACCGGAAAGGAGCTTATGTCAAGTGCTGGCACAGGATCAAAAAGGCCGAAGTAGGAACATTGAACTCTCATCTATGGAATGAAATACACTTAAAGAAAGAATGCGCAGCTATGAGCTACTTGACAGCATCAATCGACCGTCTGGGCCTTGAGGATCTTAGATTTCTTTACAAATGATAACGCTTACGGGAACCAATAACTCCATAGGCTATGCTAGAACACATATGGAAGTGGCAATGCGGTTTCTGGTATCAAAAAAGATTTTTTACTTACATTTACACGTATTGTGTATCTGCAGAGAACTACAAGTTGAATGGTGACAGCTACTAAAGCCCATCTTTTTATTCAAAGGGGATAAGAACCTGCAGACAAGCAGTGAAGGCATACCTCGGAGGTGGAGACGTTCAGTTACTGTGTCGCTTTGTACGGGTTTGGAAGCGGCAGGGAAAAAAGCTCTGGCGCCAAGTGACCGGCAATCTTTATTACTGCAACCAATAGACTCTTATAGGGTCACTTTTCAGTGAATATCATATATTCAGGTCAACCCCCACTCAAAAGATATATGCTAGAGCACAACACTCAACAGTAATACACCATTGCTGCTGTTTTTAAACCGACCGATCATTGCAAAGTGGTCCTCTTATAGAGACCCAATTATTGACTTTTTAACTATTAAGTTTCCTTGATACCTATCCCTTTCTCAATTCTTTTTTAGGCACCTTAAGTGACAGTATCAGTAAATCTCTTGGAAAGTCGTTTGTATAAAGAATGGTCAAAAGACTTCGCCAATTCACGATATCTCATAATAATTACTGATCACTGCTCCAACTATTTTAACACAATGAATGAATGAATGTTTTATGATTTTTTTTCACACATTTTTTACCAGGATTTGCAAGCAGGTATTATATTACATATCAATTTTTTATCATGTTTATACGTCAGGTAATTGTTACAGTACAGTAGCATAATCAGCTAGTAATCAGTTGCTAAAATATACATGTTCTAACAGACAATGACAACTCGTGTACTTACAAACGATCTTCTGTCCAATCAATTGTCAACATTATATTTTTAAAGAAACTTTTGGTCCCACCCTTCTAACTCCCTCCCACATTAGTCCCCTCCACAAAACAATTCCCTTAACTTGGCTGCTATGAACTAATCCATCCTGTTCTACAATGTTTCCAGCTGGGGCAAGAGTCCCTACAAAAAAAAGTGGGAGGAGAAAGAAAAGAGGGGAAGGGGAATAGGCACACAGATGCGCTCCGTAGTATAGTTAGGAATCTAGCACTTCATGTAGAATCATGTGGTGTATCCAAACAATTGTCGACCTCCCCATACATCTCAGATCTGAACTGTTCTATCAGATGAGCCCAGTCCAAGGAGATCGTCTTTCTCCTCAATCCTCTGTATTCCTCACGCTGTAGTGCCTCCCTTTCAACTGTAGCCCATTTAAGTACCTCCTTGTTCCATCTACCCGTGCATGGAGCCCTCGGGATTTCCAGCATTGTGTGATTTGTCTCTTAGCAAGCATCAGGGCCAGTCCTGCGAAACGGTGCAGCAGAGTAGCCTTCTCTGGAAGAGGGAAGAGGCCCAAAAAACAGGCCTCTGTGGTGTCCTAAGGGGAACATTCAGTAAGCTGGGTGAGACCCTGAATAACCTTGGACCAAAACACCCTCAAGGAGGGGCAAGCCCATAACATGTTAATGAAGTCAGCATCCGGACGAGAACATCACAGACAGTCGAAGGAATTGGTAGGGTATATTCTCTGTATTGCCAATGGCGTGAAGTAGGCCCTGTGTAATATCCACAGCTGTACTGTTTTTAGTCGGAAATTACAGGAGACCCGCTTGGGATGTTCTAGTATCTGAGCCCACTCTCTGTCGTTCAGTTCCCTATCTAATGCCGCGTCCCACTTTTGACGAAGCGCCAGTGGGAGGGTGCCCAGATGCTCTCTTAATCCACGGTATAACCACCTGACTAAGTGGCTCCCGTGACCCATGATGTGGATGGTCCACAGTAATTGAAAAGTAGGAGGGTTCTCTCTGGTCCACCAACCAATACTTTGGAATAAACTGTATAACAGCCGCATGTGTCAGAAATAAGGTGTCAGGGACTGCGTTAGTACGTACAAACTCGGCATGAGGCATCAGATTACCGTCCAAAAATAAATCCCCCACCGTCTCTGTACCTGATGGTATGAATTCTGGCAGTTGACAATACTCCGCGCCTGGTGGACAGGCCCCAGAGAGGAATATTTGGGGCATAAGGAGTAGGTATTTTAGCATTTTTTAACGCCTGTTTCTAATAATGCAAGGCAATATGTAGGAGAAAAGGTGGATCTCTCACCTTAGCAGCTCCAGGGAATAGCAATGTCTGTAGTGTTTCCAACTGCAGGCGCTCAGGAGAATAACCTATTTCAAATAGGTTGAGGGAGTTAATAGTCTTAGTCACATTACCATCTATGGTGTCAGCGCTGTTTCTGTAAATGTATATTCCAAGGATGAATGTTTTATGATATGCTCGTTCGATTTTTTTAATCACAAATTTTGCTGCTACGTCTTTTTATGTGGAAATTGTAAAGGTTTTTATTAACCAAACAATAAATTATTAATTACTTACTTACTACTCCTGCACGGTAAATTTGAGACTTTGTGATTAAGACAAATAGTTTATCTATGATCCTTGTGCAGTGTATTTGAAGTCCCGCCAACTTTGTAGATGTTTGCATATTTCTAAAGTTGGCTTCAGTCAATCAATTGCCACTTTTTCAAACAATGAAGATGGGACTGGTTTTAGTTTCCTCCAATTTTTCCCAAAAAACGTTAGAGTGGGCTTACATCGTAGTTATGCCAAATATGGTGCATATTGTCTAGGGTATGGCAAAGTAATGGGCATCATAAATTGGAAATTCCAAGCTCTCTAATACATTTCAGATAACATGAACACAAAAGATGAGAGAGGCATTGCTATAAAGGCAAACATTCATAGGGTTTAAATCCCACAGCGGAAAGATGACTGCGATGACAGAAATAGTAATTCTTTCACATTGGTGGTGTTGTAGATTCTTTTATTCAATATTTAAAACACGGCAGCCAACGTCGTTTCACCCAAGCGGGCTTCTTCAGGGCAAAATAAGTGGTCCACACAGTCCAGAAAAGAGGGGGGGGGGGGATTCCAACAGGTATTAGCCCAACTCAGTCCGCACTTTCTTAAATAATTATTTCGGATGCGGAGCCTGAGAAATATTCGATCTATGAAGATCAGTATTAGCTGTCCCCTTCAAGGACCAGGGTGTATGGAGTGTAGCGCGCTCAGTCGCAAGCCTATTCAGGCCGCCATCATGGAAAGTCCTGTCACGTCGAGTCCTGTCACTCGAAACACTCAACGTGACAGGACTTAAATATTGAATAAAAGAATCTACAACACCACCAATGTGAAAGAATTACTATTTCTGTCATCGCAGTCATCTTTCCGCTGTGGGATTTAAACCCTATGAATGTTTGCCTTTATAGCAATGCCTCTTTCATCTTTTGTGTTCATGCGCTGCATTTGAAACCATTTTGGGTGGCTGGTTTCGGGAGGTGGGCATTGATTATTAGCAAACTATACGCAATATTTTCAAATTCATTGTGTTTTACCTAGAAACAAACACTGGTAGTTGATGCAGCAAGACATACCCTGCCACCGTGCCTGTGTGTAGTATTTCAGATGACATCTTCAGTACATGTGGCTCTGTTCCTTACTCCTCTGTGTGGAGTTGCATCGCCACCACTGATATTCTATATTTCAATACACATTACATACCCGTACACCAGTCACATTTATTCAGGAGTGAACTATTCTAGTATACCAGTACATCAGTCATATTTCTTCAGGAGTGAGCTACTCTAATATACCAGTACACCAGTCATTTCTTCAGAAGTGAACTACTCTAGTATACCAGTCACATTTCTTCAGGAGTGAACTACTCTAGTATACCAGTACATCAGTCACATTTCTTCAGGAGTGAACTACTCTAGTATACCAGTACACCGGTCACACTTCTTCAGGAGTGAACTACTCTAGTACACCAGTACACCAGCCACATTTATTCAGGAGTGAACTACTCTAGTTGATCGATCTTACACTTAGCCCGGCCTTGATAATCCTCCATGCCAACAAGACCCATACCACTATGCTGTGCATTGTCCCCTTCAGGAGAGCAAAAAAACAAAAGGGTAAGTGAAGAGGTTCTGCTCGTAGGTGCAGTGGAGGTGGATACGTCCTCTTCAAGTCAATAAGTACTAAACATAGAGATCCACCCTCAGATAGTTCTAGAGTCGTGTCTTCCCTTACTGTGTTTCCTACAGTGGTAGGAAAAACACAGTTTTGTTAAAATACCCCTCACACACCAAAAGGGCCCTTGGTGTCATGCTTCATCAAAGGGGTCTTCCCGCCCCGCTACGGAACAGGGCGTGCTGTGACCTACGACTACGCGGGAGCACTATTTATGAAAAGACAAAACTATGTGTCATGTAGGAGCGTGAGTGGAGTGAATGAGAGAGCGAATTAAAAAATACCTGGCTCTTTGGATTAAAAAAACATTAATATTCCTTTGAGCTGGTATTATTAAAAGTGGGGAAATAAGGTTGAACTATTCCAGGGAGCTGGGGGATGGCTTGATGCAGTAAGGCAGTGTCCTGGTAGTGTGTGTGACTACCGACACCCTTCCCATCCGTTTAAAAAGCTCATGGGGCATTGTTACCCTAGGGAACAAATCAAAAAGTAGTATACCAATTTAGGTATTGTATACTGTGCATTACTATTTAGCATGCTCATCACGTAGTAATTACTACATATACATACACTACTTTTCATACACCTTATAGACATCGCTCCTTAATATATGGTAAGTGTAGAAGGGATCATCTTGGTCCTGAAGAAGCAGCCAGGGGAGGGCTTTGAAACATGTAGACAGACATAGGAGGGACAGCTCATTACAGGCAATATACCTCCCACCTTATTTCCCCACTTTTAATAATACCAGCTCAAAGGAATATTAAAGTTTTTTAGTTCAAAGAGCCAGGTATTTTTTAATTCACTCTCTCATTCACTCCTGACCCTTCCACTCATGCTCCTAGATGACACATAGTTTGTCTTTTCATAAATAGTGCTCCCACGTAGTCGTAGCACGCCCTGTCCCGTAGCGTGGCGGGAAGACCCTATGATGAAGCATGACACCAAGGGCCCTTTTGGTGTGTGAGGGGGATTTTAACAAAACTGTGTGTTTTACCCACCACTGTAGGAAACAGACTTAGTCAGGGAAGACGGGACTCTAGAACTATCTGAGGGTGGATCT
This sequence comes from Triturus cristatus, assembly GCF_964204655.1. Taxonomy (NCBI): domain Eukaryota; kingdom Metazoa; phylum Chordata; class Amphibia; order Caudata; family Salamandridae; genus Triturus; species Triturus cristatus. The sequence goes on from NC_140591.1 coordinate 807,649,948, forward strand.
CTATGTTTAGTACCCCTTCAGGAGGGGCCAGGTGACCTTATTGTTCGCTGAAACTTGCACGTCTTGCACTTTAACTTTAGTATATATAGGCTGAGGGTTATTTTGCTTCTGTAGGTTCTTTTTAGCACTTTCACTGAGCATTTGTCTAAGCTTTCCAGTCATCTCCTGTGACTTCTATTATGAATAGGGTTTTTCTACTATATTGTTAATCATGTGCCAGTGTGCATTTCATCCTGCTATTGGTATCCTTTATAAACTGTATGATACATGATCTCCGGCTGCTGCTATTATGACTGGAGCCTTTTTGCTGCTACTTTTTTTTATATATATATATATATATATATTATTAATCATGCGGTTGTGCATACTTTTTACTTGCAATGGTGTCTTTTGTAACCTGCATGATTCTGTATTTTTTTTTTTTATTCCGGGTGCTCTTTCTATTGTGAATGTTTGGCATGATTTTAATTAATCGTGCAAATCGAAATAAACGTATCCATGCTATCAAGAACAAGGTGACAATATTCCGACTAAAACAAATGTCCCACCAACTTAAAGCTGTGTATTAACGATGAGCCCAACTTCCAACCACTTGATTACTTTATGATTACGAAAAAGGTATCTGACTTTACATATCCTAATTTAAGGAGTAATTGTGGCTAACACCGGCTCTTAAGAACGTGTTGTGCCTAATGAAAACACATTACGGGGTCTGTTTCGTGAAGGGAACATTGAATCGGCCGGCCAAAAAAATATAAGCTTCATGCTTTCTGAGCCGCAGATGTCTAGCGGTATCTGCCCAGCACTACACCAAATGCAGATAGGACTATTTTCGTATGGACCATCTAGCTATTAAATTGGGTAATAGAAAAAGGTGTAATACACAGCTTAGAAATAACAGGTGCGGAGGGGATATTTACATTGTTTTGAACTGTAAGCGCAAAACTATGGCAAGTGTATAAAGACTTAAGAGATGTCAACGGGCTATATAGTAAATATATCATTCGAACAGAACGCTCCAACACCCATTTCCACGTCTCCGCACTACGTGAAATATTCATGTGTCCTCGTTACTTAACTGACCTTTTTCAGCGCGTGGCTTATTGAGGGGGTCCTTTCTGGTTCGTAGGACAGTTATGAAGTCAATAAGTGTCCACAGATTTTGGTTGTGTGTAAAGGCGCTACAGAACTTATGTGTACTTCGGAGACTTTTTCGCTCGCTGCCAGGCGTATTTTCTTCGTTCTTGCAGTCACGCACATAAATGCAAAAACCTGCTTTTCAGAACTGTGTCAACGATTTCAAAGGTTGATTACATGCACGATGGTTGAGAAATGACGGGAAAGTGCCTTGGTGGGTATACGGCATGGCGCTTTAGTCCCATCCTGTTTTCCAAATAAACGTGGAAGACGCTCGCTTGTCTCGTGCCAAGTTTTGGACAGTCATTGAGTTCACCTTTCTTGGGTGTGTTCTCCAAAATGTAGCAAAATGTGCCACGGCAAACTAGACACCTCTGTGGGTATTACATACATGCTTTAACGGGGTTGAGGTTCCCATACCCATATTCATAATGTGAATTACTGCATACGGGAAACGTGAGAATAAGTGGTTGGGTTGTGTCTCTGAGACCTTTTTGTGTGCAGTTAAAGCCATATGATGATTTAAATATCATTCGAGAACGTACTTGGACTGTAAGTAAGGGCAGAACGTCAACGAAAAAACATATTGGGTGGTTGTGCCAGCTCAGTGAGCCGTTTCTTTGCCGCAGGCACAGCGATCAGCTCTTTTCTAGTGACTTCTCTCACAAACTTCGCTACTCTGTTGTCTCTTTTCTCTCTGCAGGGCGCCTTCACGTTCAGGGGGAGTATGGTCGACCTGCCGTTGCTGAAACAAGCCCAGAACTTGGTCACGCTTGCCACAGCCATCAAGACGAAATGACCTGCTAAACGGAGCTCTGCGGGAGGGGCCGCTGGACACAACATCTTCCTGTAAAAAAGACGAAAACTGCATTTATCTCCACCTGTGTAACAGCGTTCCTAATAACAAACATAGTTATAAAATCCATTCTGATGTAAGCTGTGAGATTTAAGTCTGTGAAGATCATGAGATGTGAATATCCCATGCCTACTATGCAAATAAAATTAACTGCCGCGTGAAACAGCCTCCGTCCTGACTTCTCTCCGGCTCTCGTGCCCTTTTCATTGGAGTGGGCTGCCGAGGCCACTTCCGCCTTTAAATACGCACTCTAGGGTTTCGGAGAGGAGCCGTGGGACCATAAACTTCTCAGGAGCGAAGCTCGGAGGAGAGGTCGGGAGCCCGCACAGTGCGGGAAGAGCCACCCCCGCCGGCAGGATTTGCATGACACTGGGGCTCCTGCACAGGTCACCCCGTGCGCCTTGCGGTTAACGGGCTTAGCAAAGCTGTTTGGGCGAGGTTAACCCAGCTCGTCGTGAAGGGTAAACAAACATACCAAGCTACCATTGTGCGCCTTTCAGCGCGCGCCACTCTCGCGAGGGCCGACGGGGGCCTTTGACGCGGCGCGGCGCAAGGAGCAGCCTGTGCAGCGCCCGAGAGGGCTCCGGTTGGACACCAGCGGCCGGGAACTTTTTGTTCCTGTCCCGCTCACTAAATCACCGCGGTCTTTGTGCGCGCGTTCCAGGAAATGAAAGGCAAGGGGGCATTTTACACCGCGGCCCCAACCTTTTCATGACCTGCACTAACCGGCCTACCCACAGCACTTAGGCGGGCACTGCGGGGAAGGCTGTTCTGTTTATTTAAAAGTGTAAATACGAAACAGCGGTTTATGGAGGGCTTGCCTCGCTTTATTTTTTCAAGGTGTGTCCAATGCCTCATCTCTGGCTCCACAAAACACGTCGTGTCTTTTTATTAAGGCATTTCAGGATAGCCCTTGACATGTCGTCAACGAACGAGACCATAGGTATCTGTTTCTCCGACTTTTTGAAGGTAAGACAAGACACAAGTAACTGGGCGATTTGATTTCACTACCATCTCCATCCCCAAATACTTGTAGGCAGCCACACTTATCATAACAGATTAGAAATGGTGGGTTTTTAAATAGGGTTGACAACTGGCCATTTTTTAACTGGCCTGTGTCTTTAAAGGCCAGTAAAAATATTGCGAAAAGTAGCGAAAGACGATATTTTTTCCCTTTGGAAACATACACCTCAAAGAGGAAACCCGTGAAGAAATCACCCAAAAAGTATTTGTGATCTGTCTTAATCATTTCTAAACGATTATTAGAGCAAGTACACATATATTTGCAATGCTACAAAAGATTAGTGAATATTGTATATAGTTTCTATTGGCCCTTCCAGCGTACAAACGTAAACGAACTGGCAGTATTTTTCTCACAAAAAAGTGGCAGCTCGTTGCTTCATAGGGAAGACCTGGGATACTGTGTGTAATTGGGATTGGTGAGATTTAGGCAGCTAATTGGCTGGCTTTTTCGCATACATAGAATACCCCAGGTCATGAACATGGTGTGTTGTCGCCCCCGAGCTCAGTGATCGACGTTTTAGTGCCCAGGAAAATGAAAGATCGGGTTAGCCCTGTTGAGAGTCGAGCAGGTGCCCTGCAGGTACACTGCAGGTACACACACACACACACATCTCCGAAGCAGGCGCAGTAGCCCTCTGAACTTTCTCCCCCGTTTCTGATCTCATGGCTACGCTTATCTGCTTTCGTGTTTGCAGGTTAATGCGGGAGGTGGGGGGTTGTTATCTCATATAATTATTGGGGAGGCCATGTTGGCAGAAACTTTTAATCTCAGCCTACCAATAAAAGTAAAGTGCGGAGCAGTGCAAGGCATTTTGGCCGGGTGAAAGCTTCACTTTGACAGTTATAACTGCGGAGAGTTTTTATGTTCACCGTAGAGCCATGAAATCGTTGCAAGGCGAACGTGCGCTATGCAGACGCAGTGTTTCAGAACTTAAGTCCAAAAAACCCCAAAACAGTTCTTCAAGTGTATGATTCAGGTTGTGAAAGACTTCCATAGATTTTGTTTAACATATAACTTCCTGGGATTCCCTTTAGACGTCTGACCGGACCTCCGAGCTGTTACCTCTGTCCAGATTGGGTGGTTATAATGTATTGCTGGACAGTCTTTTTTCCATCGGAATTCAAAAACGTAAATCCGAAGGATTCGAGTGACATTTCAGTTAAGTATTGACTTGCATGTTTGGCAGCCAATTTCTCCATAAATAGCTGTCCTGTGAGGATTTAGACTTCCAAAAAGATGGAATGACATCCATAATTATAAGCATCGAATATTTATGACTTTCTTTCCATAAATGTTAAATTGCGGTATGATGCTGAGGCTGGGAAGTTTTAACTGAACTGTCCAGTATCTTCCACTGTCTAGGGTCAGTTTAATGGCTGAGCTCGAGGTCGGGGACGCACGCCTTCTTAGTCCATGCTGAAATCACCCCGCTGCCCACAGACAAGTGTCTCCAGGCACATTTCTTCAAGAGATCCGTTTTGGCGGGAAACATCCTGCTTTTGTAGGTGTGAGTAATCAAAAGCATTAAGGGCGGAGTGTTCTGGTCTCAGCAGCATCCGCTGTGAAAAGCGTTAATAGCTCTATAGAGGGAAGCACTGCTTGATGAGTAGCAGTTGCATTTTCATGGCTGCTGCATACTATCTCACCAACCTCCCACCATGACAAATCGATGTTGTTTACTCATGAAAGAGCATTTAGGGCTCTTAGATGATCGTGGTTCAACTTTGTGGATGGAAAACATTTCTACAGCACACGCTCCATTGTGTTTGTTGGCGCTATGTGGCATAGGTGTATGACAGACTTTTGGCAGCTACACCTGCCATATACCAACACAAGTATCTAGTTTCCCTTGTGGCATAATTTATGTTTGTAAACCAGTTTCCTTGCATTCGTAGAAATCCTTTATGGTTATAAAAAAGCTTGAGCTCTTATCCCAATCTATTCAACAGCTAAACTGAGAGAAATTATGCCGATGTCTCTCTTTCTATATACAAGTTACATGGATAATCCTTCTTATTGAATGTTTGCTAGGGGTTTCGAAGCTAATATTTCACAACAAAGACGTCTGCAAATTATCTCTAATAGTTTGCAGTGCGTAATTTATTTGCAGGATATTTAGCTTCTTAAACAGATGGAAAAAGTTAAATACATTATTTCGTCTTTCTTTCAGTGCGTGTAAAATAAGCACCAATTTCACAATGACAGTGCTGCTCCCAGACCATTAATCCCCACACCTGTCAGCTCACCGGTACAGGCCTATCCGCGATGCAAGCATCAACCAGAGAACACCCCCAGTGTGTGAAAATAAACATTGCAAATGCAGGATCCTGTGGCAAAAGTAACCCTTTCCAACATTGCACTTTATTTTCTTTATTTATATATGTCTTGTTAAACCTTCTACAAAATGTAAGCACTTTTTAGCATTCACATTTTTTTTTATTTTTTTTTTTTTTTTTTTTTTGAAACCGTTTATTGCAGTTTGCAAAAGTTACAGGTATGGGCCTACAACCACACGGCCGGCCGCTAGAGCATCAAAAGCATATTGCGTACATTCAGTAAAAGTCTCTCAGCGGTGCACAGTAGGAAAACAGGGGTAATCAATGGTGCAGGCCACACGGCTCCATGCCCACAGTACGGTTCCATTTTCTTAAAACAAAACAACACCAAAAAACCGCACCCGCAAGGCAATCCGCAATCCAAAATGACGACACGTGCTCCATAAGTGGGGGATCAAAACCAGCAGCAAAAACTCTGAAGAGGGGAATGGGAATAGATCAGGGACTGGGGGACCGCGTGCCCGCGGCCGAGGGAGGAGGGCCGTCTAGCATTCACATTTTTAATGCCCTTACAATCTGATTTATAATATACACGTTTGCATCAAACACACTCTAAATATTAGTGCATTGTGTGGAACAAAAATACGAATTTTTAAAAACTATTTACAGACATATCTGCAGTCTCAAGCGAAACATTCATACTAAATGGAGGTCCCTCAACTGCTTTAAATCTTTCCAAAAAGTTCTCAAATATATGAATAAAACGCGTAAAATAAAAATACATAACGAGTAATGTGCGTGATAGTACTTTACTGCCATCACTGGGTTCGGGTGACGTTTAAGCCCATGGTCTTCCGCCCTGGTTTGTAAATGTCACCAAAACCCCTAAATGACAACATAGGTCCATATTACACATGTACTCCGTTACCTAGTCTCAAGATGTAAATAGAAACCGAAACCCCTAAATTCTTTGACCCTGCTTGAAAAAACACGCCTGCAGATGCCATGTGTTACACACTGTCCACGATGTCCCTGCGACACCTGGGGTATACAGAGTCCCATAAAAAGCGATGAGTTTGTGTTCCTCACTGTTTGATGCCTTCAACGTATTTGTTCTCGAGAAAAGCCTCCCCTCCTCCCCACACACCACCACCCCCTCAAGATCTCAGCCTGGCACCTGCCTTTCTAGGGTAGCCTTTCACACCCTGGTGGTGCCAAGGACTGGCATGCTTCAGAAGCCAGGTCAAAGACCCAGGTGGAAGCACGCCATTTTGCGCAGTGTCCCCAACTCCGGCAAGCAAAGGCGAGGCCCGTGCAAGCAGCTGGCGCGCTTCAAGGGGGGCCCTCACCTCACCACAGCCCGGTGGACAATCAAGAGCCTGTTTATGGGAGCAACTGCGCCCCTTCAACCCAAACACGTTCACGCCCAGCGGCCTAGCTCTCGCTACTGTAGCGGGTGCAGTGGCACCGGGTCCGGGGTTGTGAGGAACCCACTTCACCACACTTATGTATGCATGTCACTACCAAACCGAGTGACCCATTTGCCCGTGTTGCATTAAGGCCCAGGACACAATGGCCACGTCACTGTTCTCGCTCTTCTCCGTTTTTACTTTCACGGAAAACAATCTCTCAATCTAAGAATAACCAAACTGTAAACTGTTTTACATAATCTCCCTCTTGAAATTCCCGAATTAAGCTGAATGTGGCAAATAACCCGATAGAGCGCTATATGGAACAAGAGCTACTATTTCCCCATTTGATTGATTTCAGTTAGTCAGTTACTAAAGAATTCTAGGCCTAGTTGGTCTTTTGGGGTCGAACAGGTTGTGGACGCACCGCAGCAGCTGTCAGCGGCGAGCGTGTAACCCGCCGAGCCGTTCTCTATATATACACCTTGTTACAGTTCAGGGACTTGGAAAGGCGTCTTGACCCGAGGCTCGGATAAGTTGTTTCCGGCCGAACTCGTCCCCTTCATGAAATAATACTGGGGCCCGCATCTGCCCTGATGCCCAGCTACTTGCCACATTAAAGCGGGCCCCGCTTGGCGCCCAGGAAACAGCACTGGACTCTGCTGCGGTCACGGCCGGCTCGGCGCCAGGTCCTTGGTACCTGCTGGGAAGGCTCCTGGCACAGGAAGGGCTGTCATGGCCAGCTCATTCTCTGCATGACGTCAGCAAGGGTACGTCTGCGGGTGCGCGAACCCATAGATGGGGCATCTCTGTCAGCTGAGATGTAGGAGATCGATCAGATACCTATTAAATATTAGTGATAGACATATTGGCGGGAAAGGAAGGTATCTGGATCGATATACATAGATCGATATGTTGAGGTGCGTGGCTATTCTATCATTCGATAAGTACAAGGGCATATAATCATTCTTTTCATACCATTTTTGTTTACCTTTCTAACCGCTGTGAAACCAGGTCTTTCTGTTTACAAATTAAGGAGTATTCGAGTGAATGACCCTGGGATGATGAAAGGCTGAGCGGGCCACGTCAGGTTTGGAAGCGGTGCCCTGCACACCTCGCAGGCTGCCGCCGGGGTGGGGGCGCCGGCTGGCTGAGCCAGGGGAACGCGCAAAGGCGGCCGCGCGCTTCTCGCCCCCGCACTCCCCTCGTTATTAATCCTCGGGAGACGGCGCTATAAACTAACACCATTAAAACATTATCGCGACTAATGAGAAACAATTACTTAGCAGAAGCAGCGCCTCGCATTGGTTTGGGGACAGTGCGGCTGCCGGTGCTGATGAGTTCCATAAATCACGGGCGCGGCGCAGGGGATGCTTGCGCGGCCGCCCGGCCCCGCGCAAGTGACACCTCTCTCGCCTTGCATCATTTTTTTCATTAGTCTCAATAAGCCCCTAGAGGCGCTAGATTGTTTTTAGGCCCCATAACAGTCAAAGTCCTGATCGTTGCACTGAGGGCTGTGGCAGCCACCCCGAGGGGCGTGGCTGGAAGGGATACACCCCCCCCCCCCCCCACACCTCCCCTCCTAGGGTAGGGAAGAGGGCAGAGGCGGCTGTACCCTTGGACTAGGATCACAATACCTCCAGCACGGAGGAGGGATTTTTGACACGACAATACGGGTCTTGGTTTCTTTTTCATTTTCGCGCAGCGCTGCCCATGTATCTTTAGTATGTGCCCTGCCATGACGGTGGAATCCGCCTGTCTCGCCGCCCAGCTATTGTTCTATCAATGTCTCAGTCTGCAGCCCCTCTGTCCATCTTTCAGTGCGTTTATCTGTTTCCCCGTCAACCCATCAGCCGAGTATTTCCTGTCGGTCGATCGATTGATTGTCCTTATCTATCGTCTGCCTATCTATCGGTGTATCTGTCGAGATGTGACTGTGTCTATATATGTATACCTTTATGTGTCTATCCGTTTGTCTCTGCCCGTCAGTTCACCTGTACAGGACAGGTATCGTTACAATAATCATTTGTTCATATTAGAGGTACACACCTGAATTATAGATGCATAGTTGCCCTTATGGTCGTCTCTCTCTCTCGCTCTCTCTCACTCTCTCTCTCTCTCTCTCTCTCTCACACACACTCTCTCTATCTCTCGCTCTCTCTCTCTCTATCTCTCTATCTCTCTATCTCTCTCTTTCTCTCTCTATATAGATATATATAAATATACTTTGACAAAGACCGTGAAGGTTGAAACGCGTCAGTCAAATAAACATTAATTTTCTTTCCTCAATGCGACTATACCTTACTGTTGCAAGACGTGAGGAATCGGCAATATATATATATATATATATATATATATATATATATATATATATATATATATATATATTGTAATATATATATTGTAATATATATATTGTAATATATATAGTGCGAACATGGCCCAAGGGCAATAGAATGCGTTTCGGGACCACCAGATTACATGGTCATATATGTGTATATATATATTAATACAGGCAGTGTGAGGTTACGTGATTTGCAGAGAATCACAGGCTGTTGAGCCGACGCCGGGACTTGAACCTGGTTCTACGGTAGGCTCCTCTGTCGCCTCTCCTGTCGGTTCCTTTCTTCTGCTCTGCACGTGGTGATCTAGGCCCCCTAAAACGATAAGTGAATTGCGCGCCACCCAAATGCGCAGTTGGAAGCTGACGACACAGGGAACATATATTTTTCGTGTGAAGTAAAAATACGCCATTGGACTGTGTATTTTACTCCGATAAGGCTTTTGCATGATTCGGTCGACATTCAAAAACAACTCAGACTTTGGCCTCAACTGTTTACTCTTGAGTCACCAGACCTCATTCATCGCATCGCTTCACCGCACGACTCACTGGTCCGTTCTAAATTCATTTTTCCATTCATCCATCCAGGACCCCTCCCATGGATTCCAAAGTCTAATACTTCATACTTTTGTTTTTAATTTTCGCGCTTTTATGTGTGCTGATTTTGTTCATTCTGAAATCGACATGAAACCGTTACGAAAGAGTCGATTGCATTCATTATAATCACATTGCGGTGAGATGTGTTTAGCCTCGAGGTAGCCGAGACTCCCACCTGACCGCTGTTGGCCTAAACAAACCATTGTTTTGCCTGAATTGTGCATTTCTTGAGAGGGATAATGGTGACGCTTTTCCTCCCAAAACGCCTTTGCCTGAAAACAAACCCACCTTTTGTTTCCTCGTTTCGGTTCGGAAGCCCTAAGTGTCCTCCCCTTTTATTCCCCCTCGCCCGCGCCAGAAAAGGCAATTGATAAAACAAAACAGATTATGAGATTAGCGCCGGGCATTTGTGCATATTAATGCCAGCGGAGGGCATCTAATGGGTTTGTAATTGCAGCGCCTGTTTGGGACGGTGGGGTGGAAACTGCAGCCTTTCCACACCAAAGGACCCCCGGCGAGGTTTTCACATCGGAACTTGGAGTAAAAGTGAAAAAAAAGTAATTACCAGGCCAACGCCATTTAAATGTAAAAACCTCTGGTCTTTCTTTAAGGACTGCCGTTTTAAAAAGAGAGAAAGAGGCGGTCAAAATGGAAAATAAATGACTTTCAAATTAGTGGGTTAGCACCTGAATGCAAGCGTGCATTTTACAAAAATGCATCGACTATTCGCCTCTGTGTTGGGAAAGCTTTTCATCATAAACAATAGATCCGAGACGTGTGACTTGCAAAAAAAAAATGTGGCTCCTAGGAATCTATGCACGGGTCATTGATCTGTGTAAAAAGGCTGCCTGCCAGGTGTGTCGCTGTGGAGGCTGTATATCTACTACAATGGTGTTGCGTCTGTTGGAGGCGCGCAGGTGCTGTGCGGATGTGCGCAGGTTGCGCACCCCGCGCTTCCAGCCATCGGCCACAAGCTAAAGTTACCAGCGAATTCGACACGAGGTTAAAGAAATAATCAATGAAACCCACATAAGAGTTAAGTGTCCAAACAATACAAACAAAACATAGCCTAAAATCACAGGAGGGATAGATAAAAAATAAATAGAAAGAAAAAACGAAAACAAAATATGTTACATACAAACAAAATAATTAGCTGCAACACGTCATATGTACCCACACATGTCGTGTACGTTCTACCTTTTGGGTTCTGGCACAGACCCCGGAGCGCCTCAGACTTGTGTGCAGTGTTGAGAGGGCTCGGGACGAATTTCGTGGACCAGGGCAGGCGAGGTGGTCAAACCGCATCTCAAGAAGGGCTGTCTGCCAAGTATGTGGGGGTACGCCCCCTCCCTCGAATCCAAGTGAGCAGACATCACCTCGGAAAAATAACAACAAAAACCATCGGAACGCAGCTTTTGATCCGACCCGAAATAAGGCAGATTGTTTCGCCTCGCAATAAAAGTGGCTCTTTTCTTTCGGTCATTTTGACCTCTTTTCGTAACAGCGCCCATTGAAATCCTGCACATTAATAACAATTACGTTAATATCCAAAATCCCTTGGACAGCCTCGGGTCTGGCCTAGTGTACTGAATATAATTGTAAATTGTGTTCATATAGCGCTTACCATCCTTGACAAGGCGCGCAGAAAGGCAGTCAAAGTGATATATGGCCTTTAAGTGGTCGCTTACTGGACGAGTAATACACCACATTTCAGCCCAGGTTGAGTTAATTATTTTGCAAACGCCAACTCTGTCGGCTACGTGTTATTTGAGTTGGAATCAAACGTACGTAAAAAATGTAATTTCCGTAATGTGAAAATCTCTGGGCGACTGAACGAATGTCTCCGACCAAAGACGTGACTTCGCATTAATCAATCGTATAACCTGAGAAATTGTATGGAACGAAATATTTAACAGTTCTTATAGAGAAAAAGACGAGCCAAGGCGAGAAGGCGCTTTTTGTTGGTGTTTAATAAAAAACGAATATTCTTCCCACATCTTTTATTAGAAGATATCGGAAAGAAGACGCGACCGCGTGTATTTCCCCTATTAAGATTTTCGAGCGGCAAACGAATGTGTTTGAATAACGTTACATTTCGTTACAGCGTTATTTTGAAAATGGCCCGTATGTGTCCAGTGGAGACAAGGGCATTTTCACATGTTTGAAACGATGTACATACGGAAGGTAAAAAAAAAGATGGGCGAACGTCCATTTCTTTTCAGTTTATTTAACTTGGTGTTGCGCCCACACGCTCCCTTTTGTCCACTTCAAGGCGCTATTGAGAATATGAGACACTCTTTGCCGCGAGTATGTTTCCATAGGACCCGTCTATAAATGATAAAATACTTAACCGCGTGTGCCAGGAACCGTTTAAATGAAACGAATTCTTCTTAAGTCGGGCAGTGGTCTTGTGGGGGGAGGGGCGAAATGCAGCGCCCGGCTCCACTTCAGGATAAAGTTGTCGTCAGTGAGGTTGTCAGAACAACCCAATCTCTTCCCTCAATTATCCATCCCTTGACCCCCTTCTCACGAGAGGAGTCTCTGAAGGGTTTGGTTTGTTCTGGTGGTTTTTTTTCTTTTTTGTGTCTTTCTGTCCAAGAAATGCGACATGACTTCTTTGTGCGACAACACGGGAGCGAGGAAAGGAGCCGACGGCGCTGAAAGGCTCTCGGACGGCCTCTGTGAGCGCCCTGGTGGGAAGTCGTCGGACTTTCAGCAGAAAGGCCGTCTGTGCACACTGCACCCCCTCTCGCCGCCCCTCTATCTTTAGGGGCCTGCTGTCTCTGGGGTGCGCGTGCGCCCCGGTAGTGTGCTCTTTCATCAAGTCACCCTAGGAACTTTACGTTGCCTAGTACCTTTCGGCCAATAATGCACTCTCTCCCTTAACAATCCAATGTAGTCTGGGAGTTGTGGTTCTGCCTCTCAATTGAATCCATTAGAATTCAGTTCTATGTTTTTTGAGGAAATGGAACCTGGTGTCCCAGGTGACAACGGAGTCTTGTAAACTTTCTCTGGCGGAACCTATCAATGGGCCAAGTGTGCTAAGTTCATCTTTTAGCCGCCCACAGTTTGTAGTAACTACCGTTCTGCATTCTGGGGCTAGTAGTAGGCTTTCACTAGTAAAGCAAAGTTAAAGCTACAAGCTCCAGAACAGGGCCGGCTTTATGGCGGTGCGACCGGTGCCACCGCACCGGGTGCTGGCTTCCTGGGGGCACCGTGTTTGAAAGTGTATTATGCTTTTGAAGCACCTGCTGCAGCGTTTCTTTCCCCCGGCAATTAACAGGCCCCACATAAATGTCAAGATAACTCGTGTGATTAATTATTTTTCCTGGAGAGAGATGAGCATTTTGTATAGTTGAGGTTTTGACTTCGGTGAAGTTAGTGCAGAGGGTTAATATGCCTGCTGCAAAGAACGTGCACCAAGTAGATTACAGACTGCATATGATGTAAACAGATCAGCAGATTACTGCTTTCAAAAGAGACATCTTTTTTGTTACCTGCAATTTATAACTTAAAGTCCTAATATAGAATAGTGAGCTATTAACTTTCATCCTAGAACTGCATACACACTGCAAAGTATACATTATTAGAACATTGATTAATGTTGCAAAAAGGGTTAATTTGGCTAGAAATCGATTCTTATTATTAAAGAAAACTCCCAACTATGCCGTTTCTTTTTCAACTCCAAGTTTGTGCTTCTCCACACCAAGCACTCTTAAACTATACTGCCTACCAGTATGGATGAAATGTGACTCCTACACTTTTAGGGGTATATTAGCAAGGGCTGGAGATATAATTATTGGCGCTTTAGCGTCCGTTTTCGGGCGATAAGCAGCAATAATCATACCGCAATATCATCAAGGACACGCTAGCGCGTGTTTCTTTGATGTGGAGTCCGTTTTTTCACAGCCTCGCCTCGCTAATAAGATGCAAAGGAGGCGTGGCTGTGAAAATAACACATGAAAATATCGCGAAGGCAGCTTCGCGATATTAACAAGAAGGTGCAGCGATAAAAAAAATCGCGCTACCTCGCCCTTAACACTGGAATTTAACGTCTGTTAAATTCCAGACTAAGGCATACTAATAATGGTAGGTGGAGGGTCGTATCAGCAATGTTATCGCTGTTTTGCATGGAACAACGCTGGAAAACCAGCGATGTTCCATGGTAAACACCGCTATATAGCGTTATCATGGCGATAATTTTCAGCGATAGCCGGCGATAATATTTCTACCGCTATGTGGGGCCAGTTAATATGCCCCCTAGTCCTTTGGTTTATGTAACATTTCCTATACACTGACTTACACAGGTATGATTGATTGTCTCGGTGTAATGTGTGTGTGATGCAAAGTGCTCGGACACCCTACACTGGTATGAGTGGCGCTATATAACTAATTCAATGCATCTGAGAGAATGTGGTTATAGAGACTTGGGGGCATATTATCAAGGATGGCGTTAAAAATTATCGCTGGTTTAGCGGCAGAACACTGCAGCAAAAGCGGCGATAATGGGCTTGATAATATGCTGCAGAGAATTCCAATAGAAGTCCATGTTCTGGTGTGAAGATGGGCTTCTATTGGAATTCTCCAGGGCATTTTATCAAGCCCATTATCGCCGCTTTAGCGGCAGTTTTCTGCCGCTAAACCAGCGATAATTTTTAACGCCATCCTTGATAATATGCCCCCGAGTCACTGTTAAAGGGTGCTAGTGAGAGAATCCGTGGTGGAGGTGTCCACCTGTTTCCCATAGCGCCCACTGCTGGAAGCTAAACTTCTTCCAAGTATTGCAAGTATGATACACAGCTGCTGTTTACCTATGAGAAAAACGTGACCTTGAGAGGAGATGATATCAACAACTGTCTGTCGAACGTGTTTTTCTGGTTCAGGCTAAACCAACTGTTATGTAACTCCGACAAGTCCGAAATTATTTGCTTTGGCCACAGTCCTGATGTGGAATGGTGCAACTGGTGGCCTCAGGACACGCCCCCCCCCCATCTGTCCAGTCACCACTGTAAAAAACCTTCGGGTAAAAATGTAATCTGCGGCCGCTACCTGTTTCGGACTATTGAACATGATGAGGAACTTTCTCCCTCTCCTCTCAGTTCCTCATAGGAAAACTGTAGTCCAAGCTCTGATAACATCTAGGCTGGACTACGCCAATGCTCTGTATCTCGGCCTCCCCGACTACTTACTAAGCCGCTTGCAGTTGGTACAGAATGCGGCAGCAAGGGCCGTCTTGCTGGTTGATCTTAGAATGCATATGACGCCCCTCCTGATGTCCCTGCACTGGCTTCCGGTCCGAAAAAGGGTGATCTTTAAGGCTTTGGTATTAGTCTTTAAAGCCCTTCAAAATGTTGGAGCACCCTACATTAGGAGCAGAATTCAGCCATACGCCCCAGTTAGAACCCTGCGATCCTCAACTCAGAAGCTGTCGGACGTACCAAAATTTGCACGCTCTCGGCTGGGTGGGCGCTCGTTCCAGGTGACCGCCACTAAGTTGTGGAATAACCTGCCGCCTTTCCTGAGACAGGAACAAGTTCTCTTCAGTTTCAGAAGAATATTAAATACCTGGCGGTTTCAATGAGAGCGGAGTTCCTGAAGCCCCGAACTGTTCTGTTAAGAGGGTTAAGCCAGCGCCGGGACACTCGTATGAGTAGCCGTGCGCTTTACAAATACCCATATAACATAACATAACATACTGCGGCACATAAGGAAGCCGGGGCATTGGGAAGTAAAATTGTTTACAGGATCGTGGATGTGGACGTTTACAGGATGTGGTCATCGTGTGTTCTAGGCTAGTTGCGAAATACTCTGGGTTGGGATGGGAATGTCCTGTGCGTGGTATACAGGCATGTTCCCTTGCCCTGAGTGCCTCCTTCATGTGAATCTGGTATACTGACTTTTATTTTGGCCCTGGCGTTAGGCTAAGCTAGCATGTTTGTAGAGGCCTAGGCCTGTCCCTGACAATGTAATATCCTGGACGTGTCCTATGACTTGGAGGGACACACGGAGGACCACTCCTAGGCCTGTCTGACAATGTAATGCCCAGGACATGTCCTATGACTTGGAGGGACACACTGAGGCCCACGCCTAGGCCTGTCTCTGACAATGAAATGTCCAGGACATGTCCTATGACTTGGAAGTGACGTAATCCAGCTGTGCGTTTGGTGTGGGGCTCAAGGCACTTCCCCTCCCCATGTAGTTGTTCTTGATCGGTGTCATATGGGCTGGCACCTTACCAGTCTGCACGCAATATCAGAAGAACGAAGGATAAAATTTGAAAATAGGTAAAGAAATGGTGTGCATCCCACCCCCATTATTGAAACTATGACTTGGAAGGACACACTGAGGCCCAGATTTACAAAAAAGTCTCGGAACGCAGCGAAGCAGCCTGCGCTGCACTGCGTGACTGGGAGGGAGTAGGAGAGTGCCATATATACAGATATATGTCTCTCTCTTCTCTCCCCAGCGCCGGCGCTGATTTCAGCTAGTGTGCACCATGAACACACCGTAGTGCTAGGTGAAGTACTGGGAATTTTAAGCCCAGCGGTGCAGGGGAACACACCCTATGACTTCGGGTTCTTCCTGTTTCAGACCTACAGAAACACAGAGTCTTCTGGGTGAAGTCAAAGATCGATTTATTGGCTGCAGACCAATTACAGGTATCCGAGAAGTACAACACAATGTATGTTCTCAGGAGACTGCTTAAAGTTACAGAAACGGGCTTCTCCTTAAATACAAAATATCATGCTTCAGGCATACATTCCTTGTTTTAAGATATGGCCATTTACATGTATCCATTACAAACGAAAAAGCAGAGTCATGATGACCATCCCACATTCCAGTTAAGCCAGCCCACAATTATTTACCCAGCGAGGCTCAGATCCCACATCAGATATCAATAGGCCCCAATAAACACGAACATCTCCTGTTTGGGAAACAAGCCATAAAGCAGGAAGAGTCAGGTGTGAAAGAGATTAGCCGGAGGCTCGTTGAGGATGAAAAGGCTTTATGGTGTGTCAAACCCTGATGCTAATCACAGGTGGCCGTAGGACGGGGAGCTCGTGAGACCGGACTGACCTGGGGCAGCGGAGCCAGGCTGCACAGGTCACAGAGAAGTCAAACAGAAAGTACATGTGTTCTAAAGGCCTGTACTTGTTTGTAATGTGTAGCCTATGTGAGGGCAACCATAAGATGGCTACCGCTCTAAGATGGAACCCACGAAGTTACTGTATCATATTGTATATATAGTGCTAATATCATATACACAGTGCATTTATAGCTAAAACGTTATACAAAGCACTTGTACATACCGCATTGACCATTCGCGGTTCGCTAATACCGGAATAGACAGGGGTAAGGCCCTGCCTCTTACGCGGTCCCAAATTTCAAAGTACCACAGACCCTCCTTTTGCCCTTACATAGGCAATAACTATACTCATATCAATCCGAGGCTAGGTCAATATTCACGAAGTCATGGAGATGTTGCTGTAGCATCATCCTATTACTTAGCTCGTCCCTCGATACAGGTTTCCTTACACATAATGTAGCACAGAGGCCACATATCGCAGGAGCACACTGTATGCACAGACAGAGCAGGAAAAGAATGGCTAAGATCATTCCAATGACCATCAGAATCTTCCAACCCCAGGCAGATATCAGTTCCCAGAACCACCCCACCAGTGACCAATCTCCTTTATCCACGTGTATGGATTCAGATATTTTATGCAGTTTGGAGATGTCTTGATAAACTGTTGGAGCGTTATCTGGTATGAAAATGCAACAGCTAGATTGGATAACCTTACATACCCCACCGCGGTCTGCAAGTATGACGTCTAGAACCATGCGGTTCTGCAAAGTCATGAGGCGATCCGCTTGGAGCTCAGCTGTCAAATTACCAAGGGCACCAGCCGTAACATTAACAGTGGATTCAACCACACGAGTCAATTGTCTCAGGTTCCTACTATTGACCATAGGTCCCCAAAACGGCAGGAAACCCAAAAAGAAGTCTCCCGCTTCCTGACCGGCAGTATCCTACTTACTAATCACGCCTCTCACAACTCTGGTCTTGTGATAGTCAGAGGCGGCAGTAAATGTTGGCGGTAGCAGATTCGCAATATAACATGTGCCCGAGAAATCAGGGGGCAACCATGTATATGCTCGGTCATTGCAGACAAAATATGTACCCTTGGCAGCCAAAAACGCAGGGGAAAACTGTGATGGAAAAGTGTACGTTTCAGTACAGTCACTTCTCCCCAGTTGAGCTCTTGGATTCTGACCATTACCTTGTAAACAGAATCGACCTATGTGGGGTACGACCCAAATTGGGGATGAAATTTTTCGCTGTCTTTCACCCAGACTAATACTATATCCCGTCGCGTTCCACCCTACATAAGCTCTCAATTCATCCCTGGGTATAGATAAGTATGCGTCGATATCTCTGCTCATATCGGCAACTCCTTTCATTAAAGCTTTATTATTTGTGCTAGGTCTGATGGAACGCGGTTGTCGCGGGGAGTAGGCCTCTAGTGCAAAGAGAAACATGGTCTGGAATGCCCATGACGATCCATTATAACTAAACGGCAGCACTAGATAAGGAATACCCTTATTAATGGTATGTGGCATTAAACCACACACCCAGCAATTGGTTGTATTCATTACTAGTTGGTGCTGGTGCAGGAGCTGAATAAATGAGTTGTTTACAAACTCTGATCGTCTAGCTTATTCGTGTTCAGGCAGAGGGTGAAAAGAGTGTGAGGAGACAGTAGGAGGAGGTATAGGCTGTACAGTGGGTGCAATGGGCTCTTGAGAGGAGAAGAATACAAATCCTACAGTAAACACTATCATACTACATACTATAAACAGACATAATAATACAAAACGTTTGCTCTTCATTATTTTACACATTTTCGTTTTAAAGTTCATTTCCTCAGCGAGTCTCTCCATCTTGAAAAACTCCATCCTCTAATCGTGCTGCTCGCTGCGGGTGAGTATCTTCTGCTAAGGAGTACGCCTGTCAGTCCAGGGAACGCCCTAGACCAACCAGAACCGTTGACCTAACGTCTTCGGCCTGTACCCCAAAGTCTTGGCACCGCGACCCTGCGGCTGAACCCGGATGGTGGTTCGAAAAACAAAAATCAAGAAAGTCCTTCAGATGGGAGAGCTATGATATCAAAAACAAAAAGGTAAGGGAAAAGAATATTTATTTGTCCATAGGCCTTGGTCTCAGGTTGTAGTGGAAACGGCCAGGTATTGTCTGATCTTGAAACAAGAGTTCAGGCTCTGTAGTGTCCAATCGAATTGACGGTGGCACAACTTCTTGCAAAATGTCGTCACTCTGTTGTGCTGAAGTTGTGCCTCTTACGCGTGCATCACTGAATGGTACAAAACGAGGTACAGTGTCTGTTTCAGAGTCAGCGATACCCTCCTGGACCCACTGGTCATATGGTAGAGGCAAAGGGATCCTCTTGATGTGGGTGCCGTGAATCCAGTTCTTCTTCCCCTTTACTCGAACCGCTGATCTTGTAGACAGAAGTACGAGGTGAGGGCCAATCCAACGGGGCTCATCGTTGCTCTTTCGCTGGAAGTTCTTGATGAGCACCCACGTGCCAGGGTCAATAGGGTGTCCTGGAGCTTCAGAGGCCTGAGGGAGAGTATCATGCACCTGTTGGTGTAAAACACGCAATTTAGCCGTCAAGTCATACAAATAATCAAGCAGTACTGGATGTTCGATTTCGCTGAATTTCGTCGGTCTTGGCACACCCCATACATTGGCCGGGCGGCCAAAAATGATTTCATATGGGCTAAGTCCCACTCGTGAATGCACAGTCATTCTTGTGGATAGGAGTGCTAGAGGCAGAGCGTCAGGCCATTTAAGACCGGAGCTCGCCTGGATTTTGGCCAGCTTTTGCTTCAGAGTGCCATTGTAGCACTCTACTAATCCACCTGATTGGGGGTGATTTGCAGCGTGAAACCTCTGCTTAATCCCTAATCCCTCACACATTCTTCATCACTCGACCCACATTCACTCCCATTATCACTCCACACCATTCTTGGCATTCCAAACCTAGGAAAAAATTCCTTCACAGGGGCTTTGGCTGTGGATAAAGCAGTGTTGTCCTTTAGGGGATATGCTTCTATCCATTTTGAAAAAGCGCAAACAACAACCAATACATATTTCAGGTTGTTGCACCTTTCCATGTGGATAAAATCTAGCTGCAAAACTTCAAATGGATATGATGGAGGCGCAAAATGACCAGCTGGAGTTGGGGTTCCTCTACCAGGGTTGTACTTCAAACATACCATACAATTCTTGACCACATTCTCTGCACACTTGGGAATTCCAGCATTCTGCCATACTGGAGCCATCAACTTACAGATTCCTTTCATACTGATATGTGCCATTCCATGTGCCATAGTAACCACTGGAAGCACATATGCATCAGGTAACAACCATCGCCGATGTTCTGACAGATCAATCCAACAACCATTCTCATCCAATTTACCCGTACTTTCTCTCCACTTGCTCAACTCTTTCTCTGTGGCTTCAGCTTGAAGGGACTTCACACTCTCTATTGTGTTTTCACACATTCCAACATCACCAACCCATCTTGCAGGGCCTGAAACATACATTCGAGTCTTCACATCTTTTGCTGTTTCTTTTGCGATTTCATCAGCAAATGCATTACCACGACCAACATCATCAGTGACTTTCTTGTGCGCACTGCATTTCATAATCGCAACTTGTAACGGTAGGGTCAGCGACTCAAGGAGATCATTCACCAACTTGCCATTCTGAATCTTAGCTCCATGCGAAGTCAGGAACCCACGCTCTTTCCACAATCGCCCAAAATTATGAGCCACGCCAAAGGCGTACTGGCTATCTGTATATATGTTCACTTTCATTCCTTCAGACAACACGCATGCTCTTGTAAGGGCAATTAATTCTGCTGCTTGGGCCGAATTATGTGGCACACGCGCAGTTTCCACAATCGTGTGCAAAGTCGTGATAGCATATGCAGCAGTCGTATCACCATTCGGAAGCTTGAAGCACGAACCATCCACCCATAAGGTACCATCACACTCGGTCAGGGGAGTATCTTTGAGATCTATTCTCCCTTTCGTCTCTTCTTCTGTTCTGAACAGACAATCATGTTGCTCAATCTCATCTAGGTCTGCTGGGATCGGCAATAATGTAGCTGGATTCAACGTGTTGCATCTCTTTATGTGTATGTGATTTGCTAACAGTGTTAATTCATATCCTGACAATCGCGCACTAGTTAAGTGCTGTGTCTTGGTCCTGTTTAACAATGTGTCCACAGCATGTGGAACCATAACAATCAATGTATTATCCATTACTAGTCCAGCAGACTGTCGAATAGACATAGCTGCGGCGGCTGTGGCTCTCAGACAACTTGGCAATGCCCTCGCTACCGGGTCCAAGGTTGACGAAAAATATGCGCATGGACGCGGTCTGTCGCCAAAAGGCTGTGTCAACACTGATAATGCGCAACCGTTCTTTTCGTGAACATACAATGTAAAAGGCTTGCTGTAGTCAGGGGTACCCAACACAGGAGCTGAACATAATGCATTTCGCAATTCCCAAAAACTTTTCTGACACTCTTCAGACCATGGAATGGGATTCGGTGTGTCTTTACATGTTAATGCTAACAAAGGTTTTGCCAGCAGGGAAAAATTTGGTATCCAGTGCCTACAGTATGAAGTAATGCCCAAGAAAGCACGCACTTCTCTCTGTGTTCTTGGCACACTTTATTGTGCAATGGCTTGAATTCTCTCTGGGGTCAGTTTCCTTCCCTCCTTCGATAAGAGATGACCTAAGTAGGTCACTTCTTGTCGACAATATTGCAGCTTTGAGAGAAACACTTTGTGATGGAAGGTAGACAAATGACGCAACAATGACAATGTAGCTTCTTTGCAAATCTTTTCAGTATCCACGGCGATTAGCAAATCGTCAACGTACTGAATAAGGATAGCGCCACTAGGTAAAACAAGTGCATCAAGCTGTGCTTTTAAAGCCTGACTGTATATTGATGGACTTTCACAGTAGCCCTGTGGAGCGCGTTTAAAGCGGAAGCTTCGACCTCCTAAACTAAAGCCAAAAATGTTACTGCTCTCCTCTGCAATTGGGATGCTAAAGAAAGCATTCTTTAAATCGATCACTGAGAACCATGCAGCGGAACCTGGAATCATAGTTAATAAGGCAGTTATATCAGGGACGCGGTCTGTCGCCAAAAGGCTGTGTCAACACTGATAATGCGCAACCGTTCTTTTCGTGAACATACAATGTAAAAGGCTTGCTGTAGTCAGGGGTACCCAACACAGGAGCTGAACATAATGCATTTCGCAATTCCCAAAAACTTTTCTGACACTCTTCAGACCATGGAATGGGATTCGGTGTGTCTTTACATGTTAATGCTAACAAAGGTTTTGCCAGCAGGGAAAAATTTGGTATCCAGTGCCTACAGTATGAAGTAATGCCCAAGAAAGCACGCACTTCTCTCTGTGTTCTTGGCACACTTTATTGTGCAATGGCTTGAATTCTCTCTGGGGTCAGTTTCCTTCCCTCCTTCGATAAGAGATGACCTAAGTAGGTCACTTCTTGTCGACAATATTGCAGCTTTGAGAGAAACACTTTGTGATGGAAGGTAGACAAATGACGCAACAATGACAATGTAGCTTCTTTGCAAATCTTTTCAGTATCCACGGCGATTAGCAAATCGTCAACGTACTGAATAAGGATAGCGCCACTAGGTAAAACAAGTGCATCAAGCTGTGCTTTTAAAGCCTGACTGTATATTGATGGACTTTCACAGTAGCCCTGTGGAGCGCGTTTAAAGCGGAAGCTTCGACCTCCTAAACTAAAGCCAAAAATGTTACTGCTCTCCTCTGCAATTGGGATGCTAAAGAAAGCATTCTTTAAATCGATCACTGAGAACCATGCAGCGGAACCTGGAATCATAGTTAATAAGGCAGTTATATCAGGGACAACTGGAAACTGTGACACAACAATCTTATTAACCTCTCTAAGATCAATCACAAATCTGTAAACAGGTGGCTGTGAAGGGTCCGTTCGTTTAAAGACAGGTAAAACAGGACTATTGCAAATGTTGCCTCTTGTCTCTTCAATTACACCCTTTTTAATCAAATCGCTGACAATTGCTAACAACGCTTTCTGACCTTCATTGGAGATCTTATACTGGGGAATACGTGGCAATCTGGCATTGGCTTTTAAAGTGACCACATATGGCGGTATTTCCAGGAGACACACATCATTGGGACCAGTAGCCCAAAGGACATCCGGAAGGGATGACAACTCAGGTGGCATTGCATTTTAAGACAAATACATTGGGGAAATCACTTTCTTACCTAATGCCTAATGTAAGTTGTACTCCTGAAGGAGAACAATATAGCGTTGCATGCAATCTTTTTAGCAAATCTAATCCTAGCAAATTTTCACCACAACCTGTTGTTAGGATGAGGGGTGCTTTTAACTCACAAGGTCCAACAGAAAGTGGCATAGGACTAGAAATCGGGTTCCTAACTGGGGCGCCAGAAAAACCTACTGAAACATTCATTTCGCCAGACAAAGGCGCGCCAGGGAGTTTTGAATGCATAATTGAACTCTTTGCAGCACCAGTGTCCAGCAGAAAGGGCTCCGTTACATTTGCTGTAGTCACCTTAACATACGGTCCACTCTGATCCACTGGTACTGAAACAACTCCCTCTCTCTGTCTACGGCTGTCCTAGTAATCATTACCTTCCACATTGTCGTCTTCTGCATAATAATCATTATTGTAATACTGAGCTGTATTACCAGTCGCGTTGGCTTGCTGATCAAAGCTATTTATGGTATTTTGAGGCGGAAGAGGACGCGCGTTCTGGGGAGCATTTCCACGCCCTCTACCTCTAGGAACTTGCTGACCACCTCTACCTCTTGCACCATACGCATTACTGGTACGCTGCATTAATTTAGGACAACTATACTTGAAATGACCTTCCTCTCTGCAATATGAACATTGATTGGGACCTACAGGGATACGTGGTTGATAATACCCATTAATTTGCTGATTATTCTGAAACTGTTGGGGTTGCTGATAGATACCTTGGGTTTGCCTATAATTATTCTGTCCTCCACGTGGCGGATAAGCCTGCTGCAAGAGGACCTTCGTTTTCAGTTCTTTCGTTTTCTTATCTGTTCTATCCATCTCGTCTTTATCTCTATTTTCATAATACTGTGCAGTAGCCAGTATTTGCGCTGAAGAGGAAACAGCCCAAGAACTTTCGGAATCTTTTAATTTCTTACACAACTCAGGAAGTAGATTCTGTACAAATTTATCAACAAATAACCGTTAGCCACCTTCAGTGCTCATGTCTTGACCACTGTGGTCGATAAACGTTTCTTCAAACCTTGTAAAGAAATCGGACACTGTCTCATCCTTCTTCTGCTTGCATGCAGATAGTTTATCCCAATTTACGCGCATCGCGGGCATTATAGTTTTCATGTAGGTTATAATTCTACTAGGGAGGTCTGCTACCAAAGGGTCAGGCTTCGCGCCACCAATTTGTCCAGCATCTGCAGCAATAATATTAGCCCATGTGTTACCCAATTCTGCAGCGTGATCTACATTACGAATGGATCCCCATAAAGGCTGTGGAACCACATTCCCAAACAACATATCTATGTCAGCCAGATTCATGGCACACGATTCTGCAGTTTGTGATAACTCCTTATAATATCCTGTAGGGTTTTTACGGGGGTCAGGCAATGTCTGCTTAAGCGCTAACACTTCAGATCGTTTCCAAGGGACATGCACCCAAACACGCTGAAAATGAGCTGGGACAGCTGGATTAGCATTTGGATCAGCAGGTCTCCACACTGGAGGAACCTATGCATCGGATATTGGTGCGCTTTTACCTTCTTCCCCACAGGGAATTCCTGTTCGAACAAGGATTGCTGACAATCGCCATTTCTGAAGGACAGTAAAGTCGCAACTCCTTTATCTACATTGGGACCCACAATTGTACCTGTTCCAAAATCAAATCGCACTCGACACAATTCCTGTGTGTTTGGGTTTGAACCATTATCCTCCAATTCCTCACAGAGGAATTCACACATTTTGTCAAAGACATACCTCTGTGTTGGGGCATCCCATTGGTGGAAAACGTTAACAACTGATTCCACATTATAGAGTGAAGGGAAACCAATCCACCTACGTGCCAGATGATCTAACACCTCTTTCTCGTCAGAACCAGGCAGCTGACTACGCAATTGCTTACGTTGTAAACCAGGAGTCGCACTAGATGACCCAAAGAGAGGCGACATTAAACTAGTAACTACATTAGCTAGTCGTTGTCGTGCTGAAGGAGAAGTTGAGGCGAAAACGGGGGGATAGACAGAGGGAAGAAAAACGGATTCAGATACAGGTACCGGGGTAGTGCAAGAAGGAGCGCCAGGGGAGGCCGCTGGCGTGCTAGGCAAAGTCGCAGGAAGCGCAGGGGCAACAGGTGACGAAACTGGCGGCCCCTGAGAGGGCTGCACTGTAGGGGTAGGAGCCAGCTGAAGAGGAGCTGGCGGCTGTGGGAAGGCTTGCGGCATATTTACTGGAGGCTGCACATTCACAAGCTGTGGAGGCGCTGTGGCATTTTGCGCATACGGGGGTGGCGAACTTAGCAAATGGGACATTAGGGAATCTTTCTCATTCTCTTTTTCTTCATGTTGCACAAGGGGTGACAAAACAGGATAACATTTATCAATCCCCAGTTTGCGCTGTCTATGCAATTGCTCATTCATTTGTTCCTCCTCGTTATCTTTAAATTGCACAGCTGCTTGCATCATTGACATACCTCTTTCTCTCTTATTCCTTTTTGCTAGCTTAATTTCCTTCTGTTTGGCTTCCTTTCGCCATAGGCGGAAAGAATCAAACATCGCCGGCCGGGCTTTCTTTTTAAACAATTTAACTTCCAAATTATCTAAGATATCTGTATCGAAACTACCATTTTGGGGCCATTTTAAAACACCGTCCTTTCTGGTGTATCGGATCCATACTTCATTATATGCAATGGGGCCCACACCATGTTTTACATAAAGCTCATAAGTTGGAGTTCCAATTGGAGGAACCGGACATGAATCCTCTAACTGGAAATCCCTTCCACAACCCAAACAAAACAATCTTCCAAATACACTAGCACCAGGCATCTTCGCTCACTAGTCTAGTTTCAAACGTCAAAGGATTATCGATTACGATAGTCTCGTGAATACACGAGTCCTCTGGCTTTGGGACTTGCAAGCTCCAAATCAAAGCGATCCCGAAGGATACCAAAAATCCCGAAGGATACCAAACAAACTGGGAGACGCTCCACTTATACTTAACTGAATATCGATGATCGATGTAGTCACCAGAAGACTCTCTCGATTGTTTCGCTCTACCAAAATCGTCAAGGGTCCAAAACAGGGCGATTAATCAGGGCAGCAGTCCTTCGTAGCCGTCGGGACGCGGAGAACCTCGCAGAAAAGACTTTTGGACCACGTCGACATGCAGGGGTCGATGAAGTGGCGGCCTTCCTCCAGAATTTCCACACGAAGCTCCTCACGAACCTCTGGCTTGGACCGGTACCGCTGAAATCGTCCCGAGTTGGGCACCAACTGAAGTACTGGGAATTTTAAGCCCAGCGGTGCAGGGGAACACACCCTATGACTTCGGGTTCTTCCTGTTTCAGACCTACAGAAACACAGAGTCTTCTGGGTGAAGTCAAAGATCGATTTATTGGCTGCAGACCAATCACAGGTATACGAGAAGTACAACACAATGTATGTTCTCAGGAGACTGCTTAAAGTTACAGAAACGGGCTTCTCCTTAAATACAAAATATCATGCTTCAGGCATACCTTGTTTTACGATATGGCCATTTACATGTATCCATTACAAACGAAAAAGCAGAGTCATGAGGACCATCCCACATTCCAGTTAAGCCAGACCACAATTATTTACCCAGCGAGGCTCAGATCCCACATCAGATATCAATAGGCCCCAATAAACACGAACATCTCCTGTTTGGGAAACAAGCCATAAAGCAGGAAGAGTCAGGTGTGAAAGAGATTAGCCGGAGGCTCGTGTAGGATGAAAAGGCTTTATGGTGTGTCAAACCCTGATGCTAATCACAGGTGGCCGTAGGACGGGGAGCTCGTGAGACCGGACTGACCTGGGGCAGCGGAGCCAAGCTGCACAGGTCACAGAGAAGTCAAACAGAAAGTACATGTGTTCTAAAGGCCTGTACTTGTTTGTAATGTGTAGCCTATGTGAGGGCAACCATAAGATGGCTACCGCTCTAAGATGGAACCCACGAAGTTACTGTATCATATCAGATACATAGTGCTAATATCATATACACAGTACATTTATAGCTAAAACGTTATACAAAGCACTTGTACATACCGCATTGACCATTCGCGGTTCGCTAATACCGGAATAGACAGGGGTAGGGCCCTGCCTCTTACGCGGTCCCAAATTTCAAAGTACCACATAGGGTGCATGCCGGAGTCTATGATAGGGTTTCAAAATACTATATGTAGGCACACTTTAAAACTTTTCCTACATTGCATGTGTGCTGCACAGTCCAGCATGCATGAAAAGTCGGAAATGAGAGGAGGAATACAAAATGTATCCTCTTAATGCCTCCTTTTAAATGGCGTTAACGTTCG
Source organism: Triturus cristatus (assembly GCF_964204655.1). Taxonomy (NCBI): domain Eukaryota; kingdom Metazoa; phylum Chordata; class Amphibia; order Caudata; family Salamandridae; genus Triturus; species Triturus cristatus. Next base: position 807,677,303 of record NC_140591.1, read on the forward strand.
GCGCTAAACTCTGTCTACTATTGTTTGTAGATAGGGTTTTGTGTCAAAAGGCATAGGTGGTAGCATGGGAATGCCCATGTATCACCCATGTAACGCTCCCTTGGTGTCAAGTAACGCAAAATAATGCTTCATGCTGCTTTGCGTTATATTCAGGGTACTTTCCAGCGCAAAAAACGTTTGCACTGGAAGGTAAATTAGAAAAACAACATTTTGTGCTGGTTAGCGTCACTTTTGTGATGCTAACCCAGCTCAAAATGTTAGTACATCTATCCCCAAGTGTGCTCCTTTAGTGGAGTGATGGCTACTGTCCTTCTCTTGTCTGAAGATGGGCAAACGTACAAATTAACAGGGCGAGCCGATCCAAGGGCCTGGCTCGGATTTTAGAGCCCATTCATGAGCCGAGCACTGAAATGTTTGCAATGTAAATTATATAAAACAAACGTAAAGTTAAATATAACATCACCTCTTCAAAATTCAAAAAAGTGCTTTGACATGTGGACGTTTTAACATTAATATGTTACATTATAGCACTGCACTAGAAATACCTATTAAAAGTGATAGTTTTAATGCATGAAGACCCAAGACAGTTGTCATGTAAACTCTGTAGATGTCCCAGATTGCTATAGAGCATCATTACAGTCTAATAAATCAAACACAATAGGTTTTGTATAAATGATATTCTGAACCCACATATTTGAAAGTGCTTTAATAAGCAATAATGAAGAAAAAGTAGTTCTGCTGAAATAATATATTTGCCTAGGAACACACAATTTAAACGGTAAGCAGGGATTCATGTTTTCTGGTTTCACTTTGTACAAATCAGCCACTAAATGCATATTTATTTGTATTTCTTTTTTTATTTGAAGGCTTTGTTTGTACCTCTTTGTGCATTTTTTCGCAGTTTTTATATAGCGTTAACTTGACCCAAAAATATTGTAGGACTTTACATGAGCACCAGTTACATTATACCAGATATCATTCATTTTTAAAAAGTCACAGGGAGATTAGGTGATTTGCCCAGAATCACAGTATGTTGTGCCATTGCCGAGACTAAAACCTGGTTCCCCAGTTCTAAAGTTGTCAATTCTGGCCATAATGCCACATGCTGGGTAGAGGTAGGGTAACAGGCAGAAGCCATTTGCAAGCTCGTCTCGTTATGGACTTGAGGTACCAACAGGACATAAAACTGAGCTAGAGCCAGGCTTCAGGCTCGAGCCTGGCTTGAGCTTTCAGTGGCTGTTGTCCTGGGTGTAAAACATAAAGCGATAGTGGCACCTTACAGTGGTTTGTTAATCCTTAGTATAACCAGACCTTTTTAATCAATGTCAACAAGAGTGTGGTCTACTGACCCCTCTTCTGTAAAATCTGCCATAATGTATACCCCAGAACCTTGCTCTTACATACTGTGTGTATGTCAAGTAAGCAAGCATGTATAATATGAATTTAGTACATGAGTGATAGTAAGGCAGTATAGGTGTATCAATCTGAGTACTCAAGTCAGTGGGATCCATTTTTAATGCCCCTGGTTCAGCATGCCATCAGATGGCGAGTGAGGTTATCTTTCCTAGACAGTGGAAGTGTAATGCCTGTATTCCTGTGGCTCGAGGATAGATATCCAGACACTGAAGAGTAGGATGGAGAAAAGGCTAACTTTAGAAATGTAATGAAGGCTTTGGGGGTTATTATAAGTACGGCGGACCTGGGACCGCCGTACTTGCGATGGCGGTCCAACCACTGCCACCCCTGCAGGGCCAATTTCCAGGTTTAGCGGTAGGACCGCCCCAGGACCGCCACCTCTGCCAGGATCCAAGATCCCATAGTGATGGCGGTGTCGAAATGGGAAGGAATATGTTGGCAGTGCTGATGCTGGCACCATCAAGCATATTTCAAATTGCAATCCCACTGCCCGTTTCATGGCGGTGAGTCTGCCATGAAAAGGGTGGCAGACGTGCAAATTTGCCCATAGTGGTGCATGCAGGAGGCACATGTTGTGCCCCCCCCCCCCTCCCCCTGAAATTGTACTTTTGTTTCTGTACTGTGTGGAATGTACGACATGGTGCATGCCACACCACACAGGAACGTGCTGGTGGTGCTGTCACGGCAGAGGTCTGCTGTTAAGGCTCTTCTATGAGCCTAACACAGCCGTCACCGTGAGACTGCTGCAGCACCGCCCGCCCACCCTGAATTCAACTTGGATCCTGGCAGGCGGGTGCACCACAGTGTAGGAGAGTAGGGTCTGCTTTCTATGTTCACCCCCACTTTTTGCTTTTGCTTCACTGGTTTTCGACTTAGATGTGGCTGTGGGCCTGCCAATCAGACCCACAGCCCTGCTGTTCTCTCTCTAAATTTATACTATGTACTTTAGGTGCATAACCCAATTGGTTAGGATCACCTTATTGGCCCCTGTACAGTGTACCTTAGGTACCCAGGGCATAGGTGTACCCTAGGCCTACCATGGGCTGCAGCATGAATTATGCCACCCCTGGCCTGGCCTTCCATTATGACACAACTGGCTGATCACTCAGCTGGGGCAAGGTTGTGTAATCACTCCTTGCTTAGGTGTAGTATTCCTATACCTACCTTATATATAGACACATGTGTACCTATCAGCCACTCCTATGGCAGGCCTTAACAATCCTGGAGGCAGAGTGCTTGGTAACATGTGAGATGGTGCTCTAGCATGAGCTGAGCCTGTCTGCAGCTTTCGGAACCATGTCCTTATAGCTGTTCTATGATATAGCCTACCATATACTCTTAAAGTGCCTTATAATCTTAAACGGTTATGGTAACTATGGTTTGGCTTTATCAAAACATGTCGTGTAAGGTGTCTAACACTTTGGAATAATAACCCCATACCATTTCTGGCAATGAGGATATTATTCATCCCTTCTAGAGGGAGAAGACATGTTGAAACCTACTTACCCGGTTAAAGTTAACCAGAGCCCCAGCATCACAAAATGGATGCTGCTGCCACAGACACAAGTCTGACCTCCTGCTGCTGGGAGTCCTTCCAGCAAGGGAGGCTTGGACAATTGGTTTCCTGCCTTGGGAGGTGCGAGCACCACCCTAGACAGGATTTAGTGTATTGGGGCAGGGAGGGTTGAATGAAACTAGACACTGCCTGGGGCACACAAGGTGTCCCATGCATAGTCCAGTTCAAACTGGCGCTGGGGCACTCCAGCCCCAGCTCTGGCGTGAAACTGGACAAAGGAAAGGGGGTGTAACCACTCCCCTTCCTGGTCCCACTCATAGGAGGGACCTTGCAGGTAGCCCAGCCCACTAGCCCAGTATATCAGTAGGTAGCTGAGCCCTGCTAAATTAGATTAACCTGAATCTGCAACTTGTACAGAAACTCTGGACCTTCGACATTCGACCTCAGGAAGAAGACTGAAGAAATCTCCCTTGTGGCCAAGGAGTGACCACCCTGGGCAACCAGGCACCTTCCAGCGACCGCTGCTTGCTTTGCGACTGATCCTACGAGGGACGAATGCAGAGACTGACCAGCGCCGAGACTTCCAGACACCTCTGACCCAGATCCACATCTCCAGCGAAGCTGAGACCCGTGGAGGCGACGAGGGACGTGGGACCGGCGACTTGGGAAAAGTGGCTAGTCCCTGACTAGCGCGACTTCCGAGGCTCCCTCGAGGCTGTGCTTTGGGAATTGAGAAGCCCCCATCCCGAGCACCATCTGCAAAGAAGACCAGCTCCCCACACTTCACGTGTTCTGCGTGGGGCCCTTCTGCACCTGACTTGCTCGACGTGTTGTCCGGTTGCTGGCCCGTTGGCTAGTGACTTCTGCGACGACGAACCTTTGTTTTTAACTTGCTGGTCCGGCTCCTCCAGACTGGCACCCGCTCCTCTGTAAAAGAGAAGCACCCCAGACCTTCCTGGTCTGCACCAGAAACAAGTCCTCCATCCTGCGTGGGTTCCGCTTGCCAAGGCTTGTTGGGTCCTGACTCGACTTCGACGCCGCCGACAGCAAGAGCCTTCGTGGGACAGCTCACCTCCTGGTCCTGGTCGTCCTCGACGCCTCCTGGTACCCGTGGCTGCTGCAACAAGCTTCACCTCTTCACCTGCATCTTCACGACATCGCCTGGTTCCTTCCTGGTTCCTTCCCGGCTCCTGGCTGGTGACCTAGACTCTGTCCCTTCTGCTTGCAGGTTCCTTCCTTCTTGATCCCATCCTTGGGATCCACCGGACACTCTTCACTGACTGCCTGTCAGCAACTTTCCTTCAGGCATCCATAGGAGTCAACGACGAAACCCAACGATAGTTCACACCTATGCACCCGCAGCCCGTGGGCTAGGTAACTTGAGCATTTCGGTGCTCACGAGGGTACTGACTATCCTAGGGTCTAGTTTCCAAGTCTCGACTTCCTAGCTATTCCAGAAGTGTCCTAAAACTTAAATTCTAATAACTTCTATTTCTATCGACTTGTACGCATTACGCGTGAGTGTTTCCACTCTGCACCTGAATCCCATGGGCCTCCCACTTCCTATCCTTTGGTAGTATAGTGTAGCCCCAGCGATTCCCTAGGCCTAGGCCTATCCTGTGTTCGTGACAGTGGTCCTTATACCACTTACTTAGTATATGGTTTGCGTGGCCCCTAGGGCCTAACTGTATTACTTACCTGTGTGACTTAATGTATGCTTAAATAAGACTGTGTTGTACTTACCTCGAATCTCATAAAGAGTGCTGAGGGTTTGATTAGAATAAATACAGTCTATTTTTATATATATCTGTTGTGGTGTCCTTTCATTTGGTATTCAAGGGATTACATATGGTATAACAGCTGGCTTCACATGCCATTCAGAGTTTAGCCTAAGACTGCTCTTGTCCGTGCTACCACTAGGATAGCTGGTCTATAAGGTTGACTTTACAACCAATCACCATAAGGGTTGTTTGGACTGATACAAGGTGTACACTAGAATTAGTGACATCATATATCAGGCCAACTTCTCACACACAGGCTATGCTGTCCCCCTGGCAACTCAGTGGTGGCGGTGCTACAGGAGGATTGCCAACCTTGTAATCTGCCCCTTTGTTTGCCAGGGCCTGCTGCTTAGTTCTTGCTGAACACTGGTAGATGGTTGGGGTTGAGTGTGGGACTGCAGTTTCTGTTGTTTAAGGTGAGGATGTTTCTAAGCCAGGCCTGCCCTTATGTTTGTCCCTGATTAGTGTTTTAGATAGGCAACCCAAACCAGTTCTGAAGTTTGACATAGTGGATTCACATCGCCTGTTTGCATATGTGTATAAAAGCAGCATCCAAGATTATAAAGTTGTTATACACCCAGGCTACTCTCAGGTATTCAGAGGGGTCACAATCCTGGTGTGGGACGCTGCTGGGTGGAGGCCCACTTGTAATTGTCTTGGTTTAATTTCCTCCTAGGCTGCATTCAAGAGGGTTGGAGGAGGTGGGGGCGCTTCTTCTCTCACTGCCTGATGGCATACTGATTATAGGAGGGGACTTCAAGCTGCTAATGGATGGGGTCTTACACTGACAGAACCGGTGGTAACTGGCCACCACTTCTCAACTTCAGTGTTTGCAGAAGCATGCAATCTGGTAGATGTGTAGAGATGGCATAATCCCGGGGTTACATAGTTTTCTTATTCTGAATCCGCCCATAGATCTTACTCTAGATTGGACTACTTGTTTACTTAGTGGGCTCACATGTACAAGATCCTAAACATGAGATATTTATCAAGGGGAACTTTTGATAATTCACTGCTTATGTTGGAGCTGGAGGAAAGGCAGAGGGGAGCTTTCTGGCATTGGAGATATGATTCTTGGCTTCTTGAAAGACGGGGGTGATGGATGAACTGTGTCAAGTTAGAGATTGAAGGACCTGCGAAGCGGCTGTCAGCCCACCTTCTAAGTATGCATAAACAGGTTATGGATGGAGGATCCCTGTCTAGGGAGCTTTGGCTGGCCATGATTGCAGTGATACACAAGGAGAGGAAACCCTTCCCCAATCTCAGCTCGTCATACAGGCCATATCACTTTTGAATGTACAAGCTAAAATACTAGCTAAGATTCCGGTGCTCAGGTTGGCCAGGGTGATTAGTACACCCGTCTGGGTTTGTCCTGGGTCGAAGCACAAGACTGAATCTTACGCAGTTATAAGGATGTGTGTCGTGTTCGGGATTTCTCAGGGAACCAGCGTTTTGGTCTCATTAGATGCTGCAAACACTTTTAATACTTTGGAATGGCAATTTATATTTCAGGCACTCGAAAAGATGAACTCTGGACCTAATTTGCGGGATGGATCAGGTTACTCTATCATGGGCCCCTCGAGTTTGTTAGAGTGAATGGGGAATTTTCGCAACCATTTCCTATATATAGAGGAACCAGATATGGGTGTCTTCGTTCCCCACTCACTTTCACCCTAGCGATAGAGCAGTGTGCAAGCTGGATGTGAGAGAACACCCTGGTGAAAAGCATGACTATTGGTTCTGAATGGAAGGAGAGACTATCGCTTTATGCGGATGACATTTTGCTGTATTTGTTGACCCCTTATTTGGCCAGTGATAGGGTGATCCAAGTCATACAGATATACTGAATATATATATATATAGTGGATTTAATATTCACAGGACCAAGTCTATAACCTACACCCTATGGACTGGACTCTTAGGGCACCAATAAGGGGACAGCTTCAGCTCCATATGGAGGGATTTTTCTATTTAGGTAGCTTTAATATATTACGAGGAGACCCAACAAATATTCATAAAGCACAATCTCTATACCATTCTAGAAGATTCAGGTAAGATGCGAGTTGCTGAAGATCCCTCCCGTTCTCCATGTTGGGTAGAGCAGCCATGTTTAAGATGATTGTTCTTCTTACGTTTCTGTATGCCCTACAGAAGACTCAATATGTTATATGGGTTCTTTAAGTTGGTGGAGGGAGAGATCCGTCGTTTGCTGTGGCACAAGGTTAGCCTGAGAATTGCACTGTCCAAGCTGGTAGGGGTGGTATATGATAGGGGCATTGCTGAGTCCCCCAATATATGTACGGAAATGTTCATACCCCCAAGACAGGACAACTAGCCAGGCACAAAGGATTGTATAATTCGACATAGGTTGGGTACAGTTGAGTTAAAAGAATTGCAGGGATATTCGGTTGTTGGAGGGGAGGCGTCATGAATGCAAAAAAAAGATTCCATTTATTAGAGTGTTATGCCATGTATTATGTGAGCTGATCATGAAAACAATAAAAGGTTTTTTCGAAAATATAAAGTGGCATCTAAACCACACCACAGTCCCAGGTTCTTCTTGACCAAGGAAGGGAGTGCTCCACAGAGCATTCAAAGAGCTACTGTGTAACCAGGGCTAATGTCTGCCTGACAGACACTATCCCAGAGATAAGAGGACGCTACTGTGTAACCAGGGCTAAATGTCTGCCTGACAGACACTATCCCAGAGATAAGAGGACGCTACTGTGTAACCAGGGCTAATGTCTGCCTGACAGACACCATCCCAGAGATAAGGGGACATCACCTCACGTCTGCAGTTCGTGATGGAGAAGCTGAGGGTCTTCCTGGTGCCTAGAAGCATGCGTTCCTAATAAGAGAGGGAAGGAACGTACTTGGCCTTGCTGGAGGAGTCTTTCAAGAAGGAGAAGGCCAGCATGTCCCCAGTGTCAGATAAAATATGCGCTATAGAGTGAAGCTATGTGCTACTTTATGCGTGAGTAAGCCCCTTGGTCTCTTTGTGCAGTTATTACCTGAGAAGTGCCCCAAAGACCGCACCAAATCAAATGTGGCCATCAGCCACTTTTGGCACTGAACTAGTACTGCTGCTGCCAGATGATCAAGAAGGCACCTAGCCCCTGTGAACCCAATCAGCCTTGGAAGGCGAAATATGCACCTCGCCGACATAAGCCTGATCAGTTTAGGATGCTGCATCTGCACCTCACAGCTGGTAACTTTATCGGTCTAGGAGGCCACAACTGTACCGTGCCACTGAGAAACTGATCAGCCTGGAAGGTAGTAACTGCACAATGCCAGGATGAGCCTGATCAGCCTGGGAGGTTGCAACTGCTAGAGGATCTGCGGCATAATCATGCACCTGCTGTGCTACCCAATGACATCGGCATCTAAGAGGGACAGTCAGAACCCCTTTTAGTGGGCCACAGGGCAAGCAGTGTGGACTGGGCCCCAACAGTGGGGGTTGAGGCTTTTTACTTCTGAAGTCCGTGGCCCGACCTACTATGGATTCTGAGCAATTGGGCCAACAACCCCTTCAGCACTTGATTCTCATGAATAGTGTGGTCAGAGTAGTCTAAGGCTCCCTCGGGGAGGGTGCGAGTGGGGGATTCAAAGGAGTGAACACAGGCTAACAACTCAAAATGTGCAAATCAGCAGCAATAAATCATTATTTAGCCAAAATTCACTTAAATGCAAAAAGGGAAGTATTTTATTTCTACTGCTACTAACACAATAGAAATATAAGACATTCACAATTAACTGCACAGTCCCTCTGAGGTCAGGGCTCTAGTGTTTCTTTAGGCAGTTCCCTGAGGTCCCACTCCTAGCGATAGTGGTTATTCCCCACACTATAAGCAACATCCAGGGCAAGCCCCACTAGTAGACTGAGTATCAGGAGTCCACTCTGACTCTATTTTAAAGTCAACAGTTCTAAGTAGCAAGCAAGTTCCCCTGGGGCCGACTGTCCGAAATCAGTGTTACCCGTTTCTGCAGAATTGGAACATCCAGAATTCCTGAGTGCGCCCCGTCCACGGGCGCTTGGAGTTGCATCAGCTGAATCAGGTGCATTCGCCACACGCAGCCCAGGCTGGCTGCACTCAACAGGCACAGAGTGAGTTCCTTTTATGTGACCACAGCCACAGTTACAGTTATATGTGTATCAAAAGGGTAGCCCAGGTCCACAGCCCTACTCTTTACGATTTTCTTATCAGCCCCGTCTCCTTCCTGAGATGTGCCCAGGCCCCTTCCATGTGACCTCTCACTGAAACAAAGAGCACTCTTTGAAATGTACTGGGGAAGCCCGTCCCTCCCCTCTCCAGTGTGTGTCCCACCCAGCTTACAGGAAAGCAGCAATACACAAATCTGGCTCGGGGGCATTCCTCTACCTCCTCTCCTTATGATTCACCATGCAGGCCTGGGTCTCCTAAAATGGAACCCAGCCCCCCCCTTTTATTGTACCATTCACAGGCACACATACCCCAAGTGCATGTATACAGCCTACATACACTGCACCGCACTGTATCCTTCATGTACTGTACTACTCTAGGCACCCATACATCCAGCACATGCATTTACCATAGACGCACTGCACAGCACTGTATCCTTCATGTATTGTACCACTCATAGGCACACATACATCCAGCACATGCATCTGCCATGCACGCACTGCACAGCACTGTATCCTTCATGTAATGCATCACTCATAGGTACATACAAATCTGGCACATGCATTTACAGTGCATGCACTGGATAGCACTACATCCTTCACGTATTGTACCACTCACAGCACATGCATTTACCATGCACACACTGACCAGTAGTGCATTATCCCTGTATTGTACCCTTCTGAGGCATACCTACACGTAGCACAAATACTCCCCTCCACCACTGCAGAGCACTACACACCAAACCGACATCGACCAAGGGCGACATAAGCAGACACCAGCAGAACTTTAGCCTGCATACCTCACTCCAGAGACACAGGTTTAAAAGGGCCTCCTACTGATCACTACACGGTATGCTGCTTCCACCGTGCTCATGCTACTTAACTCCTGGTGAAGGCATCAGCCTCTCACAACAATGAGGGTAGCACTTTGGTAGACCCTCCTGGTCCAACAAGACCTCAATCTGCGAGACAGGCCTATGTTGTTGCGCACACACATAATCCGTGTTTGCCTATGACAACAAAAATGAGCATTAGGTATCTAGACATCAGCACAGTTAGGGCACTCAGGGCATATGTGCATGTCCATTACCATGTGGAGGACTTTTCCATGCCAATAGAGTCTACCTTGATGACTGAAGACATGGGCTGCACAACTTTACCGCCCCCCCACCTGAGCGAACCACTGCGAAGACATTGCAAGGCTTCACTGCGATCGGAGAGTAGGACTGAAACATGGTACAGCCGAACCGAGCAAAGAACAAAGAATTTATTTCAGCACAAACTAACCACAGGTATGAAGAAGTGACTGCTTTGCTCACTCTGAACCATAAGAGTAACCGTGATAACCTGTGCCTTATTCATATTTCTAACATCAGAAAAGGGGGACTGTGGTTCCTAGGGATACCCATATGTAGGGAGATAAGTAGACCTGGAGGGTGTAGTAACTACTGTAGAATGCAATCAGCGATGCAACTTTATATTCACTTGTTATACATTGATTGCATAGTATTTGCTTCTGATGTGTGATTAGAGGACTTGCTTTTTCTAAAAGACAAGCTCTGGGGGCTGGACATTAAGTTATTATAACTGCTGGTTGGTTGTTGAGTTCTGAGTACCTGCCCCTCACACTACCTCCCTGAACAGCCTTTGATTGCTCACCCTCCCTACCATTTGAGACAAGTGCAGAGGGCAGGGGCGGCTCCTCCATAATGGCGGAGGGGTGTCTCCCCACTTGTCAGAGCCAGTAAAGAAAAATGATAATGAAACAATATAATTTTATTTTTCTTTGACAGGCAGGTGGTGGCACTTGCACATGTATGTTTGGCCAGCCGTCCTAGGCCGTCCAAACATACATGCACACTTCTACTTCTCCAAGCCGGGGTGGAGAAAGGCCTCAGGCTCACAGGCAGTGTCTGAGTGGCAGAGCAGGGCGCTCAGACTAATCCAGATGCTGCTCTCCCAGCAGAGCAGCATCTGGATTGGCTGAGCAGCCTCTGCCTTCCCCGAGACAGCTGGGAGAGCTCTGAGGCGTGGGCCGGCCGTCGGTGTCAGAGCCTGCAGGGGAAAAGCAAGTTAAAAAAAATTATTATTTTTCCTTCCACTCCCCTACCCCCGCCCAACCGTCCTTCCCTTGGCCCCTCACCTTCGTAATGTGGCAGCCGCGCCTGAGAGAGGGTTGTACTTGGCCCAGTTTCCAGAGCCATACTAGGACAGACCTCAAGACACCAATGGCAAAAGACCCCAACCAACACAATCGGGGACAGTAGCTCATGTATGCCTAGTTGCTACTCTGAACGGGGTATTGCAACTGGCAGTAGCAGTGTGAAATATGAAAGATCCTGTTTCAACTTTCTTAAACAGAACAATATGTTCAACCTAAACATTACCTGTCCAACATTAGACAACACAAGGCTGGTGGTTGGTGGAAGCAGACCCGTGACATCCTGTCCTTAGATCAGTTCAGCGATCTCTATTTGGAGAGAGGGTGAAGGGCTCCCAGAAACAAGAATAGGGAGATCCTTGTTAGTTTTATTACTGACCATTTAGAGAAACTGGAGGAATCTGTGATAGACTCTAAAGAGAGTACAATGTTAGAAACCCAAGGAAGAGGTGCCCTGGTGTAAGGCTCTCTTAGATCCATATCACAGACTGTCACCAGACACATCCTGAGTTTTCCTGTATTTATTTTCCAGTGTTTCCTGAAAGCATTCCCTCCGCCCCTACCCCAATGTCATTGGTTACCACTGTCACAAACTCCAGGAGTTATTCCATTGGGTGGGTTAAGTCTAACTGAAACTTGAACTTTCATTTAGCACCCCAGAAAGCTAAGTCTGAGCAGAGGGAGAACATCAAGGAGTTCAAGAGGGAGAAGTTGAGAGTAGCTGTCAGGAACAAGAGGGAAGCAGATGAGAGAGGGGAAGAATTGGCCCATGAGATTAAAAAAAAGGGGGAGAAAGGGGGATGAAAATGGAAAAGGAAAGGCGGGGAAAAGAGAAGGAGAGCAAAGGTGGTGAGAGAGTGGGTAAAGCTTAGAATGACAGCAAAGACAGCTACATTTGGGAAAGACAATTCGCTCTCCATCTCTGCACGTACACTTGCAGAGGTTCCAAATTAGCTTGGAGATATGTATGTTTAAAACCAGGATATTAAGGGATGTTGTGGGCTCTTTGAAATTACTTGTAGAGCGTGGGCTTTAAATATTTTTAAGGCAACCTCTTTAATGAGTCGCTTGCCCATTGAAGGCATAACAGGCTTTGGGAGGATGTTTGTGACTGGGATCACTGACACAATATTGAGGTAAATAACAAAGTTTGACACAAAATATCGTGGCAAAAATATTGTTTTCAACATATCGAGTCCCTATACTCGGTGGCACTGTAATTTTATGTGATTTTGTGGCCTCAGCGATTTTCACATAATTATAGATTTGCCGCATTTACCACATAATCCATCATCTGCCTCATAATCTGCAGATTTTAACAAACCAAAATTTTGTTTCTAGCTCAAGCAGTTCAAAAGTTACTAAAATACAGCTACACTTGTTGCCACGCAGTTGAAGGCTCTTTGGAAAGTTTGACTGGTTACCTTTCTATTGCTATATTTGGGTATTAAACTGGTACTAATGAACTGCAACCAATGCCCAGACAGTGTTATCAAATTTGAAAATGACGAAATAATGAAGTTATGCTATTACAAAATGTGCCGCATTATGTCACATAATTTGCCTTTTACGGTCACAAAATTTACTCAACCCTGCCGCATAAGTTGGCCGTCTCGTGCGTGAGGCATTGATTATAACCATATTGAAACCTGGCCAGGCTCCCCAAGAGTGCTCGTCGTACAGACCACTGTCGTTAATAAATGTTGACACAAACATTTTTGCTAAAATATTGGCCAACAGACTGACCCTTCTCCTGCCTATTATAGTAGGCTCTGAGCAAGCAGGTTTTGTACCTGGCCGCACGCTATCATATAACCTGAGAACAGTTTTTGGGGCTTTACAACACGTTAAACCAGAAGTTAAGGCAGCAGCAGTGTTTTTAGATGCTGAAAAAGCCTTTGATTCAGTTGATTGGAAATTCATGCTGGTGATGCTAAGGCATTTGGGAGTTGGAGAAATCTTTCTTAAATTCATTTCGGTTCTTTATAAGTCTTCCGCAGCTCGTGTCCGCTTAGGGGATGCCGTCTCCTCCCCCATTCAGATATCTAGAGGCACGAGGCAAGGGTGCCCCTTATCGCCACTACTGTATGCTGTGGCAGCGGAGCCCCTGCTGAGTGCACTTCGTGAGTATCATGGCAATAGAGGCATACGTTTCCCCAACTACAATCTGCTTGCCTATGCTTTTGTATATACAAGATCCGGACACTAAACTCTCTCCAATAATACGAGAGGTGTTGAGATTTGGCGGAATATTGGGTCTTAAGACCAACTGGGATAAATCTACAATCTTCCCATTAACCCCGGTCACAATGCAGATGGCCTTAGACTATCCCCTTCAATGGACATCAGATCCGGTTAGATATTTGGGGATACAAGTCCCCTTTGATGCGGAACAAGTACTTAGGGCAAATGATGGCAGAGCCATCACTAAGTTGGAAGAAGACATATAAAGGTGGATTCGCCTTCCTCTCTCACTGGTGGGTTGTGTGTCCCTGATGAAAATGATAGTACTTCCCAGATTCCTTTTTCTCTTCGTCAATATCCCTGTGGTTGTCCCCCAACACATTTTTAAAACGTTATGGATCCTGATGGGTAAATTGGCGTGGTCTGGTAAAACTCTGCGCGTCAAACTGGATATCCTAACTCTACCTTACTCTGCGGGAGGCCTGGGGGCACCGGATCTGGAGCTATACTATAGGGTGGCGCAAAGCTCACATGCTCACAATTGGATCCACTACACTCTACCCCACCTACAATCTACCCCACCTCCAAATAGAGACGGTAGCTGCAAGTCCCTACCCCCTCCTGTGTTGTCTCTCTCCAGCACCTATTAGACGTAGTAGCGTGCTGGACTCAGTTAACTCTACCGTACACACCTGCCATGTTTAACTAAAAAAGCAGGCCAGTGCTTTGTTGTACTCCCCACCTATGCCTGTGGAATGGTGCCACTGGCTTAGTATCAGCTCCGAAAGAGGTGCACTCCGCTGAGATCCCTGCAGATACACGTGATGGGTGATTTTTTTAAGGAGGGCAGAGTACGCACATGGGAGGAGGCAGCAGAGGGCATACACGACCTTGCCCCTTTAAAACAATTTCACTTTTTTAGAATCCGACATGCAATGAGGGCGTTGCTCGGAAATGAGCTACAAGAACCTCTGGAGTTGCCCGCCCTCTCGTTACTACTGTCCTCAGAATCTCCCATTAAGCTAGTATCGAAAGTTTATGCCACATCACAAGCCTTTAAGCATACACAGTACACCAAGGCTAGTTTGGAGTGGCAAAATGATATTGGGGTAGCCCTTACCGATGACATCTGGCGTTGTTGCTGTGAAGCTACACAAAGGATCTCACTCAATGGTAGGCACAGAGTGGTCCATTTCAAGTATCTCAACAGGGTACACTACATGCTGAAGAGATTATTTCGATATGGGCTCAGGGACACTGACTGTTGCGAACGTTGTGGGGAGGCGAAGGCAGATTTTTTGCATGTGGCATGGCCGTGGCCACCAGTAACGGAATTTTGGAAGCAAATCTTTCACACATTAAATGCCATTGCGGATCAATCCCTCTCCCCAGACCCCCTACTAGTGCTTTTGAGATACACAAAACCTCTTAACAAGAGCATCAGGAAATTAGTCTCTATGGGTCTACTATTGGCTAAGCGTAGGATTGCGATGCGCTGGATGCGTGGTTCCATACCAACTGTGACAAAATGGGAGCAGGATATGCTCTACTGTAACACCCAGTCTGATGTTTATAATGAGCTGCTGCCCCCCCAAAGTCGTCCAAACATTTTCTGGGGTCTATATGTGCAAAATTTAGTGGCAAAACAGGGTGACAACGTGAACAATGAATGATAGCATGTTGTACTGTGTAGGCCCAGAAACCACAAGTACTATGAGTATTGCATTAAATTGGTCACACATGGTAGCCGCTTGCACTTAGACTAGTAGGTTCCGCAGTCTGTAATATTGATGTTCTAGAGTGTACTATCCTATCCTTTCATCCTTGTAGCAACGTTACATTGCTACTGGGAAATGTGTCAACAGTTGTTGCCGATTAATTGCAGACTCATGTCTGTTTTCTATCATGATATGTGCATTGATGTGAACTGGGTTATGAAAACTGATAAAAACAAATACAAAAATTAAGTTGGCCATCTCGTACTGCATAATTTCAGTTGCCCTGCAAATACTTATGATGGTAAGTACAAAAATATTGTTGACACTAATATCATCATAAATATACAAAAATGTTGATTTGTTTTATATGTGTGTGTGTGTGTGTGATATATGTGTGTGTGTATATATATATATATATATATAATACATACACAATAAAATTATAAACATATAAACAATTCAATAACAAAAAATATTAATTAATTTAGAATATAAATTAAATATTACAATATTACAATCCCGATATTAAAAAAAACTCGATATTTTGTCCAAATACCTTGTGGCTGATCAAATGATCTATGGGTGAATGAGGATAGTTCTAATCAGACTGTATGAGCTAAATTCAGCTCAATTCCTTCAGAGATTCACAGAGAGCAATGGAGTGGATGGTGCTCTGTTTAAAACGTGGTGCGTTGCGTTAATGGAATGAGCGGGTGTGATGGATGAGGCTTTTCATGTCCTTAACTAACATGGTGACAGAGTGACTTGAGTGTTCAATCCCAGTTAAGCAATGCCTGTCATATTTGACAGAAAAGGGATAAAGAGAAACTTGCAGTGTCAGCTGACAGTCGGTTAGCCTTTAGTGCTAACAGACGGCTGGAACAGCATGGGTCTAAGCCAAAGTGAGAGAGAAACTCTCAACAGACTGGTTCTTAACTAGATGGTAAGGTCCATGTCAATATCCAAGGGTCCAAGAAAGGACACAGGCAAAAAGGGAATTGGGTGGCAACTCAGGAACTCACGGAAAAGGGAAGACAGAACGGTTCTTCCAAACACAAAGTGATAACTTGTCAGCAGTATCACATGGAGGGGTGCTACAAAAGGTACTGTCAAGTGAAAGACCCTGTATTAGTTGCATCCATCATTGCAAGTGTTGACTATGGGTGAAGGGATATAAGAAGGCCCTGTTGCATGTAATCTAGTACCAATGGAAACTTAGAACAAGGACCCAGAGGCCCTTAAGTACTTCTATCCAACTACGAAGGGGTTTGTATTGGAAGATAGCATCAACCAGAGAAATGTTCTTGCCATAGTGGATTCTGGTGTTATGGTTGTAAGGAAGTACCTCAAATCCGATTTGATTCTCCCTGAGGAAGAAATCAGTGGAATGTCGTCCATGGTTGATGCAGGGATGAATAAGAAGCAAGGTACTGGATGTCTCTTGGGCAGTGATTTGATTGCCCCTGGTTTAGTTCTAGCACTTGAAGCATACATAACTTAAACCGCTTCAGACTGAATGTCAGTCTCAGGAAGTGAATTGTACCATCCCAGATTACAAGGACCAGAGAAAGATCAACCCCCGAGGGCATAACCGATATAATGTAACAGGCAGCCAGCCACACAGGGGTATTCAGACTATTACAGGAGACCATCTAACCCTTCATTGGATACCCCCATGGCAATTAGGAATATATGTACCTCTCAACGTATAAAGATGAAATAGACCGACCACAAACTGCACCAGACGGGACCAGGTTAGGGCGGAGAGGGGAATGCACAGGCAAACTGGGGGGAGTTCAAGATGTAAGGTAGAAGTACAATATTGGAATGGGCTGCTAGGAGACACAGTTGAGGGTACTAGGGAGATATGCTGTATCAATCTGTACTGTCTGATGGATGCAAACATGTTTCTGGTTTATTATGAAAAAACAGATACATTTTGTTTACAAAAAAAGAGGACCAGAGAAAGGTAGTGAGCGGGTCAGTGCAGAGTCTGAAAAAGTACACGCAATGACATCTGTTGCTTCTGCTTCAGAAGGGAAGGAGAGTTAGACCCCCAAAGAAGACCAGAATTAGGAAGGTAGCCAAGGAAAGATTTGCAGCGACCTGTTGGAAGGAATATTGTTGATTGGGAGGATGGACTTTATTGGATTTATAGTAAGCCTATAAATCCTGAGAAGGAGTCACCAGGAGGCTAGTGGTTACCCTAGTGCACAGGAATTTCCTGTTGACACTGGGCCACAACCTCCCCTTATCTGGACACTTAGGCATAGAAAAAGGCCGAGCATAAGCTGCCCTCCTTGTTCTATTGGCCAGGTATGCACAGAGGGTTGTTCTGCAGAACCTGTCCGACTTTCCAATTGATGGGTAAGGCGGGAGGTAAGACCAAGGCACAGTTAGTCCACTGCTAGTTGTAGGTGTTACATTTGAATGGGTGCACATTGGACGTGTTGATCCCTTTTACTCCTCTTCAGCATCAGGTAACAATTATATATCAGTTGTGGTGGACCAGGTATCCACCTCTGAGGAGCAGAACTGCAAAGGTGCAATAACTAGTCAATATGTCAACCTGAGACAGAGAACCTGATGGACTGCAACCACCCTGCATCCCAAAGATGGTTACTTGAGTGAGGGGTGTTCAAGGAAATAATCAATCCTGTGAGATTTCACAGGGATAGTTCGTGGGACAAAAAACTCTCTTTCATCATGAGCAGACACACTCGACAGCACCAGGAAACCAGGAATATATTTTCAAGATGTAATAAAATCAAAGTATTTTCCTAGTGCACACGGTATGAATAGTAACTATTATAAAAAATAAACAAGATAGTACCAATGATACTTGTAAGGGGTCAGAAAAATAAAAGATACTGTATCATTATGACAGTTTATAATACTTCTTTAAATCACTATCCCCAATCCATCCTTTCACTATTCTACGTAAGTTAAATTGAGCACCTAACGAACCTATTTGAGTTTCATACATTTTTCACACCTGGATACCTTTTCTGAACAACTGAGCCAACATTTAGTAAGGAAACAGCAGCTGCTGTTCCTGTCTACTTCTGCAAGTTGCCAGATAAGCTGGGTGAAGGATAGATATGCCCCCCCTCCGTAGCCTTCAGCAAGGCAAGGTGATTACAGCTTTTGTAAGACCCTTAGTCTCAATTCCCATGTACAAAGTTTCTTTTGATAATAATACTCTGTTCTAGTGTATATATTCTGTCTGAACATTTTCAAAATAAACTATTAGTAGTAAAGAAACTTTTAGTAGTAAAGCCCTTCTAACCTTTCATTTACTTACATTCTGTACAAACTTTGGGGCATATTAACAAGGGCTTTATCTCTGCTTTTTTGGCTTTAAAAGCCAAAAAAGCGGAGATAAAACTATAGCCCTATTTACAAGAGGGTGCTAACATGCATTATCGCATGTTAGCACCATTTTTCCCGACGCCTCCCTTTGCATCTCTAATGAGATGCAAAGTGGGCGTCACTGGGTAGTACAGCCTTGCAAATATCGGTGATGTGCACATCGCGATATTTACAAGGCTGCCCCAGCATTTTAGCAGACGTTAGTTGTTGGAGAAAACCACTGTTTTCTCCAAAAACGAAGGGGCATATTAACAAGGGCTTTATCTCTGCTTTTTTGGCTTTAAAAGCCAAAAAAGCGGAGATAAAACTATCGCCCTATTTACAAGAGGGTGCTAACATGCATAATCACTGTTTTCTCCAAAAGCTAACGTTTGCTAAAATCCTGACTTACCCATCCCTAACATAGGGGGTGGATTATGCTACTACGACCACAGGGTTGTATCAGCAAGGTTATCGCCCTTTTGCAGGGAACATCGCTGGAAAACCATCGATCTTCCCTGCAAAACGACGATTTCCCCCGCTATCTCTGGAATGTTTATCGCCCTGGAGCAACGCGTTGTTGATAACGGGCTACCAGGGCGATAAATTCCAGAGATAGACAGCGATGAATAAAAAAGCGCTATGCGCGCTTTGCGTTATTCATCGCCGCTCCTTGCTGATATGCCCCTTTATTGTGTAAAAACAATAAGTGAGAAGTTAAAATATCAATTTCTATGAATTCTTGATGTAAAAGCAACCAATGGAAAGATAGTTTCAAAGGGTACAGAAAAAAACATGAATATATTTGTTCCAATGAATAACATTAGTAATTGTGCAATTTTATTTGAAACATACACCTAAATAAATGAGCATATAGATTTCAAAGGTGAATACTTAGGAGAGAAAATATGTGATGATTATAGCAATGGTTTCTTGCATACCTTCGAACTGACTAGTGGTCACTGGTGGCCGATCACACAAACGCCTAGCTCTAAGGAGAATATTGCATTCTCTATATCATAGACAATGTACCAGTTTAGGGTAACGCCGTATGGGCTTAAGAATTCCCCTTCAACTTTTGAGCATATTTTAAACTATTGATGTCTTTTAGAGTTATGCCAGGCGGCCCATTGTATGGCATTCATCTGGCAGTCATCACTTCTGTCACTTTGGCAGATTACCGCCTGCCATATTTGGAGATCTCCAGCTGCCTGGCAGAAATCTCTAAATCGTTAGAGGAGTTTTTGCCAAGGTCGATCATTTGAAGTCACTGATAGTTTGCTGAACAGCCACCATATTTAAGGCTGCCACAGCACACTTTTTTTGTTTTTCCAATTCAAACTCTCAAGGCAGGAGTTTGCTTTTGAAGAATTAAAAATGAATGCCCCTAACACCCTGGGAGTTTTAACTCCGGATCTGGGAGTCATTATTTTTCTTTTGTTCAGGACCGCCAGGCTTTCAGTGTCAGTCTAGAATAGTAAAAAAAAGCATGTCAGAACATCTGCCCTGGCAGTTCGGGCTGGACTGTTCCTATTGGAGCAGGTTCAAGACTGGTTTGCATATGGCTGGGTCCAAACTGATATGGCACATAGGGCAAATAAACAATGGGTTGGAATTCTACCCAGAGCAATTGCCCGTTGTTAGACTTAATGCAAGCATTTCTCCCATCACCTTTTGTGTGTTTTATGAAGCTGAGGGTCTGCCTGTTGCCTAAAAGCCTACTTTACTGCTTTGAAAGGGAAGAAGTGTGCCTGACCCAGCAGGAGAGGAAACTGTCAATGAGGAGAAGCCCACTGTGTTCCTGGTTAGTGGAGCACCCAGAGAAAGTAGCCAATATTGGAGAGCAAAGCCAGGAGAGACCTCTATCATGAGTGGGTCTGCCTTCCTTTCTGAGTGGCTCCTATGTGAGAACTACTCCAAAGACTGCATCCAATCAAGTGTGGCTCTCAGCCACTTGAATCGATATCTCGTTCTGCTCGCTATGATGTCAGAAGATTAAGAGGGAATTTAGATGCTGCGAACCTCAATGTCCTGGGAGGCTCCAACTGCACCTCGTCCCTGTGAACCTGTTCGGCCTGGAAGGGCGCAACTGCTGAAGGATCCGCGCCGGGGACACAGACCTGTACTCCAATGACGTTTGCACCAAAGAGAGACTACCTGTGAGACGCTGGCTTAGTATACCCTGACCTAATCCAGACAACCCTTATGGTGATTTTAGTGGTCTTAGACAACCTTAAAAAGCTCTCTAAGTGATAGCTGTGGAGTGCTGCCTTCAGGCTTAGTCCAGAAGAAGTGTAAAGTAGCTTGTTTCACCAGAACATAATCTTATTGGTTTAGATTCAGTAAAAAAGAACCACACAGTGTATTTATAAAAATATGTATTATAAGACACTCACTAACACATACAGATATCTCCTTCCTACAGATATCTCCTTCCCGGAGATATACACAATGCACACAATACTTAGCAATAGAAACAAGTAAGAAGCATAAATACACAGTGGTCGCCCAGGGGAGGCCACACCATATACTCAAATAGTGGTATGTGAACCACGACTCCAGTCAAGACTATACCCAGAAGACGTACAAGTGCCGGGGACCCAAGGAACCACCCGAGGTAAGTAACCAGGAACCCCACGACGGCGATGTGCAGAGAGGGAACACGACAGCGGGCTCAATACAAGTCAAGGGGTAAGTCACGGTTGCAAGATTAAAGAAGAAGGACCCTTCCCAGTGGACCCTGAGGACACCCCATGTAAGACAGAGGTTGGAGATCTACCCCACCCGTGGATACCCTTGGAATCAGGATACCTACAACCACTCACTGTCAAGCACAATCGAGAACTTCAGGATGAGACCGCTGTTATAGAAGGATCGCAGGTTTGTGTTGAAAAGTACCTGAAAGCAGAGGGGACAGAGTCTGTGCTACACCGGGTCGTCCAGGAGGCACAGCAGACGAAGGCCACTCACGTTCAGTGAAACAGGTCAGTTGATGAAGAGGCTTGAAGTACGTGTACACCGAATCAGTAGCTCAGCCCGAGCCCCCGGGATGCTGATGATGATGATAGAGTCCGTCCTTTCAACCAACCGCATCGGCACGGGTCAGTTATAGCAGGGAAAGACTCGTCGACAGAACCTTTTGATACGTCCGACTCCCTCGATACGAGTCAGTCATGGTAACCGATGCCGTAGTGAGTCGTTTGATGAAGCGTTGCAGCGACACTGTGCATAGGGGTTTGGTTGAAGGGCGTTCCATGAGGGATGCTGGCCTCAACTCGACGAGAGGACAACTCAGGCCTTGAGGGAATGCAGAACAACCACCTGTGTTGCTGAGCCTTTTGGAGTCCAGGGGAGCCCAGGTTCGGCAGACCGGTCAATCTTGTTGCGGTGCCTGCGGATGCTGGGGAGTGACTCCTTCACTCCAAAGGAGATTACTTTGGATGTCTTTAGATGTCCACAGACCCAGGATGGAACCAGTATTGAGCACGGACACTGATAGTGCAGTGGGTTGCAGGACGACGAGGTCAGGAGCAGTCAAATTCTTCTCAGTTGCAGTCTCATTCCCAGTGCAAAGGACGATACGATCAGTCTGGCACGGTCAGCACAACTCGGCCAGGATGTCCAGACGGTCAATGTTGAAGTGGAGTTGGAGTTGAATCGAACCCCACGACGAATCAGTAAACCCTTAAGTACCCTAAGGAAAGGGTTGGGACGATTCAGGGTTCCCTCCCAGGGGAGGGGTTGGACCGTGGGGAGGAAATTTGCACGTACTTTGTCCAGTTTTGCACCAGAGTGGCAGCCAACGGCTCCCTGAGCTGGTTTGAACTGGACTATGCAAGGAGAGCAACAAATGTGCCCCTCAAGCAGACTGAGTAGCGCTGGCAAGCGCCCCCACCTAGCCCCAATACACTAAACTCTGTTTGGGAGGTGGTCACACCTTCCTGTGACAGGATACCTATTGTTCTGCCTTCCCCTGCTTGAGCTTGGCTCAGCAGCAGGAGGGCAGAATCATGTCTCTGGACAGCAGCAGCCATGTTGTGCTGTCCGTGCCTAGAAGACTGGTATCAGAGGCACTGATGGCCTTCTGGAGGAACTTTACCTCCCACACCGTTTATGGTATGAGGGTATGATTCCAAAATGTTTGATATCAAACATGACAGTGTTTGATACAGCCAGTTTAGAGATGGTCATCTCGCAATGATGCATGGCTACTCTATGTATCACAATGGCTGAGGCACTTACAACCCCGGAAAATGGACTCCGAAGGTTGTAGCGGTGTCCTGCTCATGCAGGGGCACCCTCACACTTAGAAACAAGCACCCTGCCTTCAGGATTGAAAACGCCTGCTTTAGGGGTGACTGATAGGTTTTAAGTGCAGTGACCTTAGATATAGGGAACCTATATCTGTCGTAAGTGGTGCTGCAATAGCAGGCCTGCAGTTACAGTTTGAAGGGTCCCTTATGGATGGCATAACATATGCTGCATCCCAAGGGGGGTCCCAGGTGTACCTAAGCCCTAGGTACCTTAGTACCATATACTAGGGACTTACTAAGATACACCAGCAGCCAATTAGGAATGTACGAAGGTACTCACCACAGCCAGTTTATGGAGGAAGCACAGTGACTGGGGTCCTGATTAGCAGGATCCCAGTCTGACTAGTCAGAAATAACAGTAGAACACCAGCAAAAAGTGGGGGTAACCATGAAAGCAGATCCTACTTTCCTACACTACCTCGATGACGAAAAGTATCACCATCTGACCTGCAAGAACCAGCACTCATGCATCACAAGGCTTCACGGCCAACAGAGCAAAAGGATGGACATGCTCTCCAACAGAGTCGAATTCGGAGACTTGAGACATACTGCCCAAAGTAAACCATAAGTAAGACCATGTGACTGACTTGCACTCTAAGCCCCATGAGGTCAAGATTGATAATATGCATCTATGCCTAATTCATACCTCTTCCACGAGATATGGGGGACTGAAGTTCCCAGAGTTACCTGGGTGGAGGGAGGATACTGGAGCAGGAGGGTGTCACCTTCAGTAGAATGTAATTGGGGATACAACACTGTATTTGCTTACCAAAAATTGAATAGTGTAGCATTCAGTTTTTGTGTGTGATTATAACACTTTCTTTTTCTAAAGGACTAGCATTGGGCTGGATATTATGTTATTGTGTCTGTTGGTTTACAGTTGCGTTCTGAGCTCTTGCACCCCACACTGTCTCCCTGAGAAGCCTGTGACTGCTCACCCTTGCTACTGCACGAGTTAAGTGTTGAAAGGGTTGTACTTGACCTAGGGTGCACAGCCATAGTAGGACACCCCCCCACGCCCAGGACACTTTTGTCAAACCACCTCAACCACTACAGTTGGGGCACAGTACCCCAGTCTGCCCTGTGACCTCCCCCGAGCATGACCTGACACTTAGTAATACAAGACTAAACTCAGATTTCCTATTCCTGTAGCTGACAATGTATTTCTTAAGACCATATGACCCCAGGTATGCAACTACAAATTAGGTGTTTTATCAGTTTCAGACATTCTGGGGCAGTGTTTAGTAGCAGATGAGTTGGTGTCTTCACAGGGCCCCCCAGCCAACCCCTTCTTGGACATTGATGATCTGAAGTCAGACAACCTTACCACCTCAGTGCAGAGACCAGGGAGAGAAGCAGTGTACGTGAATCGCATTCCAAGCTACAGCCTTCTGAACAGAGGCTCCTTTTGTAGTTCAGTGTATAGTGGCCCTCAGCAGTCTTTTACCTCTGAGACACTTTGTGACCTGATGTTGTCTAGCTGCTCTTTTTTTTGTAACATATTTTATTGATTTTACATACTGAAAAGGAAACCAGGAGCCATTAGCTGGTATTTTTACATGACAACATATTAAATCCCATAAGAAACACAAATGTAAGCGTATAGAAAAGCACTGCCCCCTATAGGCAACAAAATCGACATATAGCAAACTAATAAAGTCCCATCAGTTCACGTCTGTCCTGTCATTGCACAGTAGGATTACATTTCAAAGGACCACATAATGTTATATAGCTGAATATAAGAACAATCTCTGGTAAACATGTCTCTCCTATAAAAAAAAACTGCAACCAACCCCTACACCCACCCCCTCGCCCATACAGACTCCGCCTGAATCCTCCACATCCGATTGACCCACACCAATACATCATAATCGTGGAAATCCGATGCACCACATATAAACAATAATTATCACTGTAAAATGAGCCGTACAGCCGCCCATTCTCTTCTCAGCAGTCTGTCAACTGGCTCAAGGGAGTGACTATGTAGTCCATCAGTATGTTTGTATATCTATTGCTATAAATTCTTCCAACAGCACATTCCAGTCCATGGAAATGGGTTTTTTACGCAGTCCCTTGTGTTCTTCCCTTTGCAGTTCAGCACCCTCTGCCCTGCCCCATCTAACCATTTCGCTATGCCATTCCTGCAGCGACAGCGATTTAGCGGTCTTCCATTTCATGGTGATATTCCGCTTGGCTAGTATTAATGCCAGATTTGCAAATTCATTGATAGGAGTTCCCTTCCCTTTTGGGCCCAGTCCCAGGAAGCAATATTCCAGCGAGTCATTATTCCGTACCAGGGCGACATCTGTCATTATCTTACATACCGATGCCCAGTAGTGTCGTAATCTTGGGCAACTCCACAGCATATGTATTAATTCCGCTTCCGAGGAGTGACAGCGTAGACATCTGTCTATTGTGTCTGGAAACCTGGAATTCAAATAGGCCCTATGTATGATCATAAGCTGGATACATTTTAATTTAAGGTTCCTGGCTACTTTCTTTGGATATTCCAGGATAGTGTCCCATTCTTTGTCAGGGAGTACACGGCCCACATCCCCATCCCACTTGATACGGAGGGACTGGAGCGATACCGCCACTACCGTGCGAATCCCACGATAAAGCCATCACGTCAAATGACTGCCATTTCACATCAAATACTGCATAGTAAGTAGTGCATGCGGTGCCGGCTACACCCCCCCCAGGCACCCAAGTTGTGCATATGTAGCAGGAAATGTTAGCATGCAGAAGAAACAATGTATTTGGTATCCCATGTTCTTGTACAAAGACATCATGTGGCATCAGGGCACCATCTGAAAAGAACATGCCCACTTACCAGTAACCGTTCCCATCTGCGAGGGGTTCCCAAGAGGGGGATAGTAGGGGCATATGGTACTGCTGCCTTCGTATATCTCAAGGTGCTCCTCCAGTATAATAACGCAACTCTCAGTAAATGCGGCGATGTCGGGGGAATCTTGCTAGTGGGTAATAAAAGTGTATGTATGTCCCCTCTTTCTCATGACTGATGAGTCATATCAATCTCTTGTAGATTCCGGCCAGCCACTCAGTATGCCAGCCATTGTAGCTGGCTCACGTAGCAATAAGCTTTCAGATCTGGTGCACCCATACCTCCATGTTTTGTGTCCAACTGTAACTTTGCTAGTCCAATATGCCTGCGGATTATGCCCCATATCAGGTCAATTAACAGTGAGTTTAATAACTTAAATATCTGTGCTGGGACAATGATGGGCAAATTAGTGAAGTAATGTAACAATCTAGGGAGCATCACCATTTTGGCGATAGCCACTCTTCCCCCTTCCGATAGGGGCAGGGAAGTTCAGAATTTTATTTGGGGTCTAAGCACAGTTATAGCACGGTTTAAGTTACCGTCTAGGATATCCACCGTGTCCCCGCATACCTGTATTCCTAGATATTTGAATGTAATAGGTGCTGTCTGAAACATCCACTTCCCAAAGCATATGGGGCCGTTACGTGTGACGTCATTGAAAAAGTATACATAGGACTTAGTCTCGTTTATAGAGAGACCTGAGAGCCGTTGGAAATTATCAAAGATAGTAGGCATTGGTTCATAGTCCTCATCCAGATTTTTGAGATATAAAATTAAATCTTCTGCATACGCAGAGACAATATGTATAATGGTTCCCAATTTGATCCCTCTATGAACTGTCGTAGTTCGAAGCTTATGTAGGAGAGGCTCTAAAGCGAAAATAAACAATAAGGGTGACAGCGGGCAACCGTGCCTGGTACCCCGCGCTACGTTGTATTGCTGCGAAATGTGATGTCCCGTACTTGCTCAAGCTGTGGGGTTCATGTTTAGCTGCCTCACCCATTTTACATATTCCTCAGGTATGATAAAAATCTCGAGAGGGTATAGAACATATATTGCCAGTGTAGGGAATCAAAGGCTTGACGGAGATCGAGTGCACTGCAACCCCCAGCAGTAACCGCTGCCGGTGTTAAAGTTATTATTTGGTGCAGTCTCCTGATATTAAGCACTGTGCTTCTGCCCGGGACAAAGCCGCATTGATCAATGTGTATCAACTGCGGGATAAACTAACATAGTCTATTCGCCAACAACTTACAATTTTTATAGTCTGTATTGAGAGGTGAGAGGGGTCTATACCCTGGCATACCTTCGCTGTCTCGGTCCGGTTTCAGGAGCGAGACCACCGTTGCTTGCAACGTGGTAAGGGGAAGTGTACCTGCATTCAACGATGCCTGATACAATCGTAAGTGAGGCACCAATAAGTCCAAGTATGTTGCATAAAATTCAACGGGCAATCCATCACCCCTTGGTGCTTCGTTACGAGGAAGAGCTGCAATAGCCCTCCTAATTTCCATGCTAGTCACCGGCTTCCTCAGCTCCTCCTGGTGGTTACGCAATAATTGCGGGAGCTGTAGACCTTCAAAGAGGGGCTCAAAGTCTGCCAGTTTCTCATTTAACTTCTCATAATAATTTTTTAAGGCAGTGTTTATTTCTAGTTGGGTACAGACGGCGTCACCCTCCATATTTCGGATCCCAAGAATAGGGGATACTGACGGTGCGTCTTTAATAATTCTAGGGAGACGTGGGTCTGCTCTATCCACCGTTGCATGTTGTTTCTGAGTATAGAGACGATATTCTAAAATGTGCAGATCCTCTAACAGTTCCGCATGTTTGATATGTCTTTCTTGTAACTGTGCCTGTTGTGACCTGTTCAGAATAGCTTCCTGTTCTAACTTACCCAGGTGTGTTTCGACTTCCGTAAGCTGTTCAATGAGAGCACGCCGTGCTCCCACCCTCGTGCTAATTGCTACCCCCGTATCACAGTTTTAAAGGCGTCCCATTCGATTTGACGCGTGCTCGCTGTATCCGCATTATCAATAAAATAATTACCTATTGCCGTGGATAGTGCACTGTGAAAGACCAAGCCTTCTTATAGCGCGGGCTGTAATTTCCAAGTCGGTATCATTGCAGGAACCCTGCCTCATTGGAGTGTGAGTTCTATGGGATTATGATCCGATAATGTTTTTCCCAAATGTGTCGTGTCACTAACAAGGCCAAGTATATTCAAGGAGCAAAATATTCTGTCAATGCGGGTATGTAACCCATGTGGTGGTGAGTAGAAGGAGTATTCCCTGCTAGTGGGGTGCGCCATTCACCATGGATCTCCTATCCTCCACCCATCTGCCCATCCCTTGAGCACTTCCACCAACTTTTTACATCCTGTATTGTGTAATGGAGGGTGTGACCTGTCCAGGTCTACATCTAACACCGTGTTAAAATCGCCCCCCAACACCAAGGGGTGTTCTTCCCATCCCACCAATACCATGCTGAGAATCTCTAGGAATTTATCTTGGTCTGTGCTTGGAGCGTATATGCTGCCCACCACAATGTGTTCCCCATCTAACAAACCATGCACCAAGACATATCTACCATTTGAATCGATCTTTTGTTCCAATAACTTAAATGGGGTACCACTTCGTATCCATATCTCAGCCCCACGTGCAAACGCCAAGTAGGACTTAGAGAACAGTTGACCCCGCCATTTCTTTTGCATCTTTATTGCTTCATCATGCTTTGGGTGAGTTTCCTGGGGAAGCGCTATATGAGTTTTCCTTTATTTAGCTGCACCAGTGACCTATGCCTTTTGTGGACGGAGCCCAGCCCCCTTAAATTCCAAGAGCTGTACGTATATGTGCTAGGAAGTGTCATAGGATCCTGAGTAGAGTGATCTGATTTTAACACAGAGGATAATAGGCCAATCTATTACAATAGAACCTGTAGCTGAGTCTGTGCAACTATAAAAATTCCCCAATACTAGGTTTCCCTGTTGAACAGTAGAGGACCAAACCATGGACACAAGTTCAACTGGAACTTCGAATAAGAGATAACATAGTGAAGTCGCCAAAGGGGGGCGGCAACCACCATATTCCTGACATACATTACCCTGTATGCAATTACATTGTTCCTGTCGCTCCAGCACAAGCCCCATCATCGTAAAATAAACATGGATAATAGGGCCATCAAGTATCATTGTATACAGCGATTCATACTTATCTATACAGTATACGGCCCCAACGTCCGCAGGGCCCAGCATACAATTTTAGTAGTCATTTGCAGTTTGTGGAGTGATTAAGGGGAACAATGCCAAACTGGTTTCCGAGTAACCAGTGGCATCTTCTGAAGAGTGGACAGACACAGCCAAGGACTTGGCATCATGCTCGGCCAGTGCTGCTGCCGTCAGGATAGCGTCTCTTTGGCTGTCCGAGATCTGTTCCAGGGATGGGCTTACACTAGGCCCAGTTCAAAGACACTGATTTTTATCTACTCTGCCTTCACCTTCACGCTGTAACTTGGATCACGGAGTTTGACTCGGTGGGAGTGAGTTCTGGGATATAGGTGGTGAGAAAGTGATTTCTATCCAGTCCACTACTTCCTCTGGGTTATTAAAAAAAAAAGGGATTTTTGTCCATAAATAACTTTTAATCGGGCCGGGAAGAGTAGAGCATATTTCAAATTGCGTGCCCGTAATTTCTTCTTAACGTCTTGAAAGGTGGCTCTCGCCTTCTGAATCGCCAGTGTAAAATACAGGGAGATCGTTTTATTTTCAAAGTGGATGGGGCCATTCTCCCCGAAGTATCTTGTCCTGGTCTCTATAGTTCAGTATGCGTGCTATCAGAAGTCTGGGCGGCGCCCCCAGAGGGGGAGGTCTAGCTGGCACCCTGTGCGCCCTCTCCACACTATAAAGATCCTTGAGGCCTTCCCTTACCACATGGTCCCGCACTCATTTTTCCACAAATTGAGTGGGATTAGATCCCTCACTCCTCTCCGGTATGCCAAGTATGCGGACGTTATTTCTGTGGGACCTCCCTTCGGCATCATCCACCCTATCTTGTAATCCTTGTAGTTGCCGTTGCAGTTGTTCCATTTGGGAAGTGTGGATTGTTTGTTGCGGTATCAAATCATCTAGGGCAAGTTTATTCGATTTTACTTTGTCCGCCAACTGTTTATGATCCGCCTGCAACGGGTTGATGCTAGTAGATAGCGTACCTATTTGGGTCTCAATCGACACTCGAGAGTCTCTGATTTCCTTCAGTATCAGGTCCAGCTTAGCATCATGTTGATCAGACCCCATGGGTGGCACGACATCCAGATCAGGACTTCGCGCGAGGTCACCACGCGGTGCTGTATGCGTGTCATTAGATGCAGAGGGGTCGAGCTTTGGTGCGACCCATTATGTATAGAAGTGGAGACCCAGCACTACAACCCCTGCCAATAGTGGGTACAAGGTAACAATCAAGCTCACCCTCACGCTGTTCGCTGTAGGTTGTGACTGTGGTGTAAGCTGAATTCGCCCTCTCGGGAGCGCACGCAGCAGGATAGGCTGGTATAAAGGTCGCCTTCAGGACCATCGTGCCAGGGAGCCACCTGAAGGTCCGTGGTCGTGTGTGTAGAGCACGTGTCACTTCCCTGCGTGCGCACACCTGTCCATATAGCTTCCTCGCTGCTTCACTACCATGACAGGCACTCAGGAAACAATGTGGCAGCCCACTGCTCTCCGATCAGCATATATCCGACCCACTCTACCACCGGCCGGCACACCAGGTCCTCCCTGTTACCGTCGATCAGGTGCCGCACTTAGACTGTAAAGGAACACTAGTAGCAAGGCGTAGCCAGGCAGTTACACGGTGTTAGTCGCTCCCTATAGCTTCCACAGAGGGGTGTGATATATGACTTTGATTTCTCCACTTTACTGTATCGCAC
Organism: Triturus cristatus; assembly: GCF_964204655.1. Taxonomy (NCBI): domain Eukaryota; kingdom Metazoa; phylum Chordata; class Amphibia; order Caudata; family Salamandridae; genus Triturus; species Triturus cristatus. Next base: position 807,707,667 of record NC_140591.1, read on the forward strand.
TTATTTCTGCCGCGGAGCAGCGTACCCCACAGCCGACGTGGCCTTCTAGTTCCCTTGCTGCGTCACATGCTAGCGCGCTGAGTCCGTTTATACTAATCCTCGTTGCACGTCAGTAGGCATCGGAATATACAAGCTCTCACCGTGGAGACACACGACCCTTCATTTATTCAGGAGAGCAGCGTCCAACGTTGAAATGCCCCTGCGACACCGCCTCTCCGTGTCTGCCTGTGTAGCACTCAAGTTCGTGACGCAGCAAGAATCAGTGCTTCTGCCTGTCTCCCATGCTCATCGGTGTGTGGCTGTAAGCACTGCGGCATTCGGCCCCAGGCCCCCTTCAAGTACTGCAGCCGAGGGGGGGACCCTTATGCGACGTAGTCAGTGCTCCAAAGTCAGAGAGCGTTCCGCTAGTCTCGGGCGCTGCCCTCTGCCATCTTGTTGTCCATGAACCATGCAGTCACCTGCAGCTCCAATCCAGTCGCACCCAACGTTCTAAGATGTACACTCACAGGCGAGGGGGGTAGGTCAGTCCATTCAGCCACTCCATGGGTATGCCGATGCTTTACACTCCATATCTAGTGCGACGCTCGCTCCGGCACCATGCGGCTCTCTCTCACTGGCTCACAGGCCCCAGGATCAGCGACGTGTTTTTCCACTTAAACCGGCATCCCGACCCTCAATCACCAAGCCACTGTTAGCCTCAGGGTGTCTGTTGCACTGGACGTTGGTGTAAAACCCAGATGGTCCCAGTTCCTACAGGATTATTGACTTAGTAACCGGGCTCGGCACGGAGCGTTTTCAGCTCGTGTCCGCCATGCTTGGCAGTTGGCCACGCCCCCCGTCTAGCTGCTCTTCTTCCAGGCTTGCTCTTTGATTTTGCGTGCTCTGGTTACCCCTATTTCGTATTACCATTGTACTGCATTTGCTACTAGTGTTGTCTGTTTTTTGTTATTCTGCCTCTCTGTTCCTTTGGATGCCTTGTTTCTATCTAGTTCAGTCTGCACACTTCCTGACCAGTCCCTATTATATGCAGACTCCTTGCTTTGTGTTACGATATTCCCTGTTCTGTGTGCAGATGTCTGTCCTGCTAAAAGTAGAGAAAACCTTTCGGCTGGCCTATCTAATTTTTACCTAGGTAATCACTCTGACTGGACATTACCCCTTAACATAAAATCTCACTACACACATTTTTTTTTTCCCCTTTTGTTTATTTATCAAAAATATTTTTTTCTTTTCATATAGAGTCATAAACTTTTTAGATATATAATTTATATAAGATTCACAAAAACATTGATCCATACGACAGAGTCATGATGTCATTTCAGTTTACAAGAAGGCCATTAATGGCTCCTATTGATTTAGAGGCAAATTGTAGTATACCCCCAAAAGAAGTTTATAGAACACCATCAACTTTCATATCTAACCTTTCATTCTACTCATGCAAACCATCAATCATATCAGCACAAACAAAAAGTCACAATAAAAAACACTTCTGGAGTGGAGTCCTGCTACTGAATTCTATTTATCACAATTGTCAAAAGGACACAGTTTTGACATTTACAAGTCCATCAAATTTATTCTTAATTGAGTATTCTTTTCACTTAGTTCTTGGGTAGGACTCCTAGAAGTGATGGTTTGCATGAGTAGAATGAAAGGTGAGATTGGAAAGTTGATGGTGTTCTATAAACTTCTTTTGGGGGTATACTACAATTTGCCTCTAAATCAATAGGAGCCATTAATGGCATTTTTGTAAACTGAAATGACATCATGACTCTGTCGTATGTATCAATGTTTTTGTGAATCTTATATAAATTATATATCTAAAAAGTTTATGACTCTATAGGAAAAGAAACAAATATTTTTGATAAATAAACAAAAGGGAAAAAAAAAGAAAAACAATGTGTATAGTGAGATTTTATGTTAAGGGGTAATGTCCAGTCAGAGTGATTACCTAGGTAAAAATTAGATAGGCCAGCCAAGAGGTTTTCTCTACTTTTGTCTTTTTCCCCCTCCTCTTAGGCCTCAAAGTAATTGGGGGACACCTTTGTTATATGCCATTATGTCTGTCCTGCTTCCATAGTGTGCAGATTTTCCAGTCTTGACTCCATTGTTCTTAGTTCTGCTTGTTTGCATCTAGTCAATAACTGTTCATATTCTCTAGCCTGGTTCTTCTTCTCCCTAAGCCCAGTTCTATATTCTGTATTTCCTGCCTTTTTCCCTTAGTCCTTTCTTGTGTCTGTGTTGAAACCTTGATCTTTATTACCAAAGGTGCCAGAGAGATTCTGAGGATTGGAACCTCTGGCACAGATAATCGCCCATTGCTCTTCTTCCATAAGAGCTGCTGGGTGCCTAACTAGAATCTCTTAAATTGACTGCGTATTGCGTTATTTTAAGACCTCTCTCCTCACAGAGAGATCCCTTTCCAAGAAGCATACAAATAATCATTTATGATAGTTTGTTGCTTTACTGCTTTGTACCTCCCTGCTGGTTGTTGCATTGTATTTGTAATGTCTTCCTAGTTTTGTCTTTAACAGCCTTTACCCAGTTCAAGTCCATTTTCCTGATCTCAGTCCATTACAACCTGCTCTATTGCTCAGCTTCTGTCCTGCTCTCCCTCACAGCTGTCTGGTACTCCCTTCTAAATGCTACACCCCTCCTCCAGAATTGTTTTGTTCCTGCAGAGAGCAAGCATACCCCGTTAGCAAGGTGCCAACATCAACTGGATCCCTCACAGATTGTGAGCTACGGATATTCTGATGTCAAGCTAGTATCATGTTCAATGCAGCAAATGCTTCTAAACCTAGCTTTTGGGACCGCAACAGCCCCCCCCAACAGAGACCAATGGGGTGGAAGGTGGGGCCTGTGCCAAAGGAGTTGGTTGACGTCTTGGCAGAGGTGGGCTGCATATCAGTAGCCTGTGACCTCGGAAAGCCTCCATGAGGCAGCCTCATCCTTCCTTTCCCCAGAAGAGGCACAGCCAATGCAACACAGGCAGGCTGGTGGTGGTCCGGCCCACTGAGAGAAGCAACCCGCAGTGGTGAAGCCTAGTGAAAACGAGGCACGATGCAGCCTTGCAAGCCCCTCACTAGAGGTTGGGAGGAAGCAGGGATTGGACTTTAGAGAGTCTCTCGTTCCAGGTCAGGGGCACAAGGTGAAAGGCAACAAGAGGTGCTGAAGAGTGGAGCTCTCCCCTCCACCCTCTGATCACCCCGCTTCAACAGTGCACAGCCCCAAGCAGGAGACAATAGCAAAGGAGCACACAGAAGCTGCCCCAGCACGGTGTGAGGGGCCGCCAGAACAAAATACACCACAGGAAGTCACGGCCTCCTGGACAGGACATTGGGGGTGGGCCACCTGGCAGACGCCCTACTCCCATAAGAGGCTGTAGCAATGGTGCGGCCCAAGCAGTTTAAAATGGGGCAGCAAACTGGTTCCGGCATCCAGCAGGCAGGGGAAGGGTAGCTGGAGACCCACATGGTGCGAATTCTGCCAGCAATTATGGATACCAAAGTGGCTTTGGAGCATAAAAACAATACAGTGGCACTTGACTTGAGCCTACTTCATGCTGACCACAAGAAACTGGCTGGAAAAATGGCGTAAATGGAGAGGGTGGTAGCCCAGACTGCACCAGTGGTCAAGGACAATGCTACCCAGCTGCACAAGCTTCAAATAGAGGGTAAGAACCTGACAGCATGGCTGGATGACGAGGGGCATTCAAGATGTCACAATATGTGCATAATTGGGGTCCCTGAAAAAATGAAGGGCACGAGATCTGACCTATTTGTTGAGAAATGGCTCCTGGATACAGTGCTGGGAGGCTGAACTTCGACTCCATATTCAGTGGAGTGCTCTCACAGAGTCTCCTGGTGCCCCTGGCTTCAGGGCACCCCCCCCCCCCCCAAAGACCGAACATAGCCAGACTGTTGTATTTCAGGGACCCAGACCACATCCTACAGATGGCATGCACACATGGCCCATGGTGGGTCATTCAGTGAACATTAACCCAGACTATACCAATACAGTCCAGGGGCACTGAGAACTTTCATATCAGTGAAGCACCACCTCCGCACTCTGACAAAGCTCCGGCTCTCCACATCTGAGAAATCCTGGTTCTTCATAATGGTGGGCAAAGTTTGGGACTGGTTGGAAGCACAGGGGCATCAGCCATCTACACCCGATGGAGGAGTACCCCAGACAGGGAGGCGTCCCTGGAAATCTCCCCGCAGGGGCATCGAAGGGGAAATATGACACAAACGAAGGATCAGTCCTGTGAGCCCAGGTGGTTCAATACATCCAAAAAGGAAGTCCCTGGGCAATGAACAATAAATAGACGAAGATCGTCAGAATCCAGCGACAGCAATGTGGCCTCTGGGGTGGAGCTGGGTGAAGGAGGCCCGCCAACAGTCACCCCGATGACTGCAGATAAATTGCTCTAGCATCTGGGGACAATGGCCAAGGACTGAGATGCACAGCAGTGTGCACATGATACAAGGATGGGTGGGCCTCCACCGCCTTCCGGCATTGGCAACACTGGCCTGCGGGAGGGCAGCCACCCGCTCATCTAACAAGTACTTTTTCACAGTAGTGAAGGGTTGAATGCAAGTGTTTTTTTAATAATTATTTTTATTAACATTTGTATCATACAGCATAATGGCATTTGGAGAGGCAATCATCATACATCATACTTAACAAGTAATAGTATCTTTTACATTCGAACACAAGGTCTTCATCATATCTGAGCTTTTACAGCCCAGAATCCACTTAATTGTTCTGTCCCAAAGTAAGGAAGGATCCCAGATGTGAAACTTATACTCTTATCCCACTATATACCCTCACCTTAAAAACTTTGGAAATCCTGCCAGTCCTCTCACCTTCGCCCATTTCTTGGGGTGTGTACAAATGTTAAGGGGGGGTGTGACAGTCATCTTGGGCATTGGTGACGTGGGTAGTTGATTACTCGCTGCACAAGGTGACAGGAAGAGTGGGGAAGTTTGTTGTGGGAGAGGGCGTTTGGATAATGGCACACCAACGGGGCAGGCACACAGGGATCAGACAAACCTGAGAATTACACATGCATCTCACAAACACTGCATAGGAAGGACGACATCCCCCTGACCACCCTCTCTTCAAACGGAAACGGGTTGGGCAACAAAGTGAAGAGAGGGGTAGTTTGGAAATGTGGAGCATGCCATATTCCAGATGTCAGACTACTACAGGAGAATCACCTGCTGGGAAACATCTGTGGCTTTCTGGGAGGGGAAAATACACAATGCTTGCACACACAAGCTTCACCAAGATTGCCCAAGGAACATGTATCTTTATTGGCAAATTCTTACCCTTTCAGGCGTTGTGTAAATGGGAAGACCCTCAGAGATGCTGGGCAGAGGTCCGGGGCACCTGGCAAGGGGAAAATGTATGGATGGCCTCTGGGTATCTTCCACCGGGGCTGCATTCAGTTAGATTAGCGACTGTGGGGGACTGGATCCTGCAAGCTCCGAACTCATTTTTGTGTTAAGCGGAGACTTGAATCTTACACTAAGGATAGACCTAGATAGAGTGGGCAGAGGAGAGGCACACCCCAAGATTGGAGGCATTTGTTGAAGCTTTAGGATTGGTTGACCCATGGAGATCCACATACTCAAATGCAAAACAGTATTCATACTCGACAAATAAGATTGCATCTCTCTCCAGACTTTACTATTTTCTGGCCCTAGCAGGCTGGCTAGGACGATGTTGCAACATCAGATACTTACAGAGATGAATCTTGGACCATTCTCCTCTCTTGATGCAAATAAAACAACCACTTCCCTGTACTAAGAGGGGCTGGTCTATAGATCCCTGGGTCAGATGGTAGCACACATGGCAGGACAACCAAAGGAATGCGAGCGAGAGGGATGCGAGGTGAAGGAACAATTAATAGAGTGGGAATCACAATATGTGACTAATCCAACCCTGTGGCTGGAGACCTCCATAGAAAATAAGCAAGAAGAATATTGACGCCTCGCCTCAAGAGGCCAGGGCAATTTTTAGATAAAAAAAATATACATTTTATCGGCTGGGAAATAAAGCAGGGAAATTGCTTGCATGGCTGGTGCAACTGAAGGAGGGACAGAGGTGGGCTCAAAAGATCACCAGGCCCACTGGGCGAGAGATGGAAACAGTAGCAGAAGTAGCATAGGCATTTATTGACTTATTGCGAAGTCTCCGCACCCCATATATAGAAAATATTGCCAAGTGTGAACTGAGGGGCTTTCTGAATGATATCCAAATGCCTACTCATGAGGGGGGAGGTGGGGAAGCTTCTGGAGGAGAAAGCAGAGAGAGAAGGGATTGCGAAGGCACTGTCTCAAATGAATAGCAGAAAAGCTTGCGGACCCATTGGGTTTCCCTCAGAATTCTTTAAATTCATTAAGAGCCAAGTAAAAAAGCCAATACAAGCCATGCTAGGTGAGTCTAAATGGAGAGGGGAACTTCTGCGAGATCTGCAACAAGCAACGGTAGTCCTTATCCATAAGAAGGGGTGCCCCCTGCCCAGTGTTCTTCCTACTGCCCCATTTTGTTCCTGAATATGGAAGTGAAACTGCTGGCAAACCACTTAACGCAGGTTAGACACCAGGTGCTAGCACAAGACCAATCGTGCTTCATGCCTGACAGGACCACCAACGCAGGTTAGACACCAGGTGCTAGCACAGGACCAATCGTGCTTCATGCCTGACAGGACCACCAGGCACAATCTCCTGTGCCTCTTCAGATGTCTGGGAAGAAAGGGGAAAGTGGGTGAGCCAGCAGCACTTGTGGCCTGAAGTGCAGAAAAGGCATTTGATTCTGTGGAGTGGCCCTACTTACAGGTGGCATTGGAAGGATGGGTCTCGGTCCATCCTTCCTTGCCTGGGTTAAACTGCTCTGTGCCAACCCCACGGCCCAAGTGCATGTCAATGGGGCACTTTCACCAGAATTTCCTCTGAGGAGACAGACTAGACAATTGTTGTCTATTTACGGAGTTGCCTGGCTCTATTAGTGATGGGGCCAATGTTGATTAAGGGCTTGTCCCTTTTTAAACTCTTTTTACTGAGTTGGAGTTTTTACTCCTTTCATGGTTGCCTTATGTCTAATTTGCCAGTAGTCATTGGTCTCGGGGTAGTCTGGGTCTAATGTTAGAGATTGCTGGACATCAGTTAAGAATGTATCTTTTCCTCTCCTGTTTTGCACCCGATCGCGCTGCGAGTGTGGCACGGCCACGCCCCTTGACATGCCCTTTTCATGACGGGCTTCTTAAGAAAGATCACAGCATGTCTGCGCCAATGGCGCATAAGGCAAGCCCATCTGAGCCCGTCTGCACCTGGACCGCACTCAGTGCCCCTCCCCCTGGCCATTTTGTCTTGGTACAAGTGTAATTTTTATGTTATTCCAGAGAGACGCTGCTAAACGATCCAACAGAACAACCGCCTTGCTGTGGTACTTCTTAGGTATCTTTTATAAAGGTGAGGAACCTGCAGTCAGCAGAAAAGTTACTTACCTTTGGTAATGCTCTTTCTGGTGGATACTCTATCTAACTGCAGATTCCTCACTTCCCTCCTGCCTCCCGGTTCTGTGGAAATGTCCCTTTTCCATCTAAAAGGTCCCATAATAGAGATCTGCACACTGGTTTATCTGATTATTGTTGGTGTCCACGTTTGAAGGAGTCAACAGAGTCAAGGAGGAAACTGATGTTGCGTAGAGGTGGTGCTTATATGCAGCTCCATAGTACCTTCCGGGGTGGATTGAGTCAATGTGGAACCGCTCAGTACCACCTCCTGGTGCAGGAGCAATGCTGTTTAAATCTTCCAGATCAAGTCTTGCATCTGGGGGTTTTCTAAGTTGAGGAAACTGCTTTTAGATAGAATATCCACCAGAAAGAGCGTGACCGAAAGTAAGTAACTGTTCTTTATTCGTCTACTAGGCATGCTCTAATCCTCCCCACATGATTGTGGTTAGGTAGAACATGGATAATCCCAAGCGACAGTCCTCCCCAGATGCCTGTGTCTCATTCTTTCGGACTTTGTTCTTACTCAGGCAGGCTCAGCCAGCAAGTACTGGCGGCATACTGGGGCTGTGCCACTCCTGGTGTTGTCTATCCTACATGCCTGACCAAGCAGGCTCACGTTGATTCTGCCCTGGCTCAGCTAACATTGCTTCGGTATTTGTCATCCATGTCTGGTGCACACATGGACGTCTTGGTCTTATGAAGGCGTTAGTGCCTGCACCAGTGATGTAGGCTGATTTTGGTCTAGTGGATCTTCACTGAGGGAAACTTCCTCAGGCCCAAACACAAACCCACTACCACCTGACTAACAGCAGTGATTTTTTTCTGAACACTGATCGATTCCAGTTGTTTTCTTGCCATAGTAAGATCAGTTTTTGTTTCATCGAGTAATGCTTCATAACCTATCAATCCTGATGACACAGTCTCATGGAGGCTTTCCTTAATGTGATTCTCAGAACTACCTTTCCAAACACACTGATACCCAAGGACTCCTGTGTGATCTAATAAAGGTATAAACACCTTGAAGAAGCACAGGCCTGCTCCCCACAGGGGGCAAAACACGTGTTTGCTGACCCTTTTTTCTTTTCTTATTTGTTTGATGTGGTTAATGAATTGACTAATGCTAGGAATCACAATAATAAAGAAAACACTCAAGTTTTTATAGGAAATGAAGAAATATTTTCACTTATCTCAATGGAACAGACTGAAAAGAATCTAAAAAAGACCATATTCATTGTATCTGATAACTTACACCTCTATATACTGTCCAGTTGCTTCTGTGGGTTTCTGCGGGTGTTTCACCTATAGGTTTAGTGTATTAAATTATAACCCTGTCCAAGAGATGTAGACCCCCTAGGATTGTTACCACATCTCACTGTATAACAGACCCTATACCAAAACAAAGTGAAGAGAATGCCCCAGGATGCTATGGCAATCAAAAGATGAAGTAACCACTGGTTGTTGTGAGTGACCTGGCCTAGTGCCAAGACTCTCCAGGTGATTCAATTCTTCAAATAAGGCAGCTGAATGCTGTTGCAGTTTTCTCAGCACTGAGTAGTCACAGGCAATATGGCTTCTCAGTGGACACCCTACAAGATGCACTTGTGGTCTCCTGAGCACCCTATAATCACAGGTGCTTCTATTTCCGGACATGTCTCAGGGGCACCAGGGCTTTAAAGGCTTACTAGAGAGCCTGGTTCTGCAGATCCTTCCCTGAACTGCAATTCTATTTCCCGCCAATCCTCTCACTCCCTCTCTTCTAGCCCCTATCACCCCGCCTCAGCTGTCATCATCATCATAACTTTATTATCGATCACAAAGATCTTAAAAAGTGCGTTGCGATCTAATAAAAGAATGCATACATTTGCCGGTGACAGATTGTTTTTTAATACTAAAAATACAACAGTTCAGGTGAAAAAAGCACAATAACACCATGTCAGAATAAAACCGCATAAAAATACATATCCTTGTTAGGAAATATATATTATGAAATACTACATACTAAATATATTACACTGGGCACTTTGAGCGCCTATTCCATTGTGCACTTTGAGCGTCTAACCACAAAGCCAGCAAGAACTTTGCTAGGCCAACACCTACTACCTTCCTGGTGTCTGTGCTCAAACTTCTATGCACCTCTAGATAATGTCCGGGTCCAATGAGCCTACACAATGGAATGATCCACTTAACCCTTAGGTTCTCATAGTACGGTCAGAAGAATAGCAAGTGGATTAGAGATTTGGGGCTTCCCTTAGAGGCCTCTTCAGCTGTCAGTCAGCTCCTTGCTTCATGGCAGACTCCTGTTAACTTTTCTCCTGGCAGGTTGCAAAACTTTCAGGTTCCTGTTTTCAAAGCCAGCAAAGAAGAGAAGGATCCCAGCTCTCGAGCACAAACAAGTGTCTAGGTTTCCACTGTTGCGGCATTGCAGATTCAGGTTGAGAAATCTTGGCAAACTGAATGGTTGTTTTTGGCCAACACGTAAATCAAGCATCCCGAGACATGTGTGAATTTGTATATTCCACAAGTTTACCCCTGGGAGCAGTTTCAGCTAGTAGGCAACCAGTTGCGGCTGGCATGGGGGCAGGGACACACATATAAAATTAAACAAAAAAAGTACCTTACTCAACAGGACCTCCTCGCTCCGGACTTTCTCATTGCTTCTGTAGCTCAGCCACCAGGAAACTCCCTTGACCAATTAGGGCACTGCTCTCTAGCATGAGAGCAGCACCCTGATTGGAGGGAGCGTCCTCACCAGGTGCTTGTGGTAAATGACTCGACAAACAGCGGGTCATTGTCAGGTAAGGAGTTTATTTGTGTACCATATGAAGCAACCCGGTCCCTGCTGGCCAGACGTCAACTGACCAGAATGGAACTCCCACTTTGAATAACAGCCGTCATGTGGAACTCAGAGACAATGAGATTCCACATGCAGCACTAAACAAGCATCAGCTAGTTACAACACATCTTTTCTTTAAAATAAAAAAAAATCCTGCAATAATTAAAGAATAAAAGAGGTAAGGGAAAGCACAACATTAAACAAAAGACAGTAAGGAATAAGAATGTAATTATAATCAAACAGGATACATGAGAGCAGGCAGGACAAAAAATCACCATACATAGTCATCCAGGTACACCGGGGTTTTACGCTCTCTGGTTTGTCTCCCTTCCACACCCCCACAACCATTTGATCTTTCCCTTGGGAGTACCACAGAGTCAGAGGTGGATCCCAGAGCGCTCGGACCTTCCAAACGGTTGTGACTAGACGAAGGGCCAACGTTACTGCTGAAGTCAACAGCTCTCATAAACATGGAACCATGCACAGCTTCTTCATACCCTTTTGAACAAACACCACCCTTCTGATACAAGGCACCTCTATGTTTGTTCCAATGTTCTCCATTGTCCAGAACCACGTAAAACTCACAAGACCGTTTAACCTTTGAAATGGGCCCTTGAATTTGGTTAGTCCTCCTGATACCCTTCCTGCCTTGACTTTAACCCGATCCCCAGCCACAATCCTAGTCTTCTTGGCAATGTCATCAACAGTGGCATCATTATTCACGGTACCCTCCTTCAACCAGCCTGGCAGCAAAATGTCACCAGGAACCCGTCCTCTCATCACTTCAAAAGGGGACTTACCCAACGAGTCTTGTACAGTGGTGCAGTATGCTCACACCAACTCCTCAACAGCTTCCTCGACATACTGATTGCCATCACAAGCCATTTGAATGACACCCGTGACCAGTCTGTTCGCCCTTTCCACAATCATATCTCACTATACTAATTTTCAACACTAATCCTTTATGGGTTCCTGAGTAGCGTGCTACTCGCCAGAAAAGCGCTTCAACACCCATCAGGGGTAACAGGTGTTATATGAATGCAAACCTTTCTTTCCCTTCTATACCTCCGCTATCCTTCTCACGCCATATAATTGACTAACATCCACCACTCAAATAACTTTCATATTTCACCATACTAATTCACCACTAATCCTTTATGGGTTTCCGGAGTAGCGTGCTACTCACCAAAAAAAGCGCTTCAACACTCCATCAGGGGTAACAATCACTATATAAATACAAATCTTTTTTCCTTATCTATCCTTCTGCAATCCTTCCGAATCCGAATAGCTGACTAACCTATCCACCATTGAAAGTTACTTTCATATTTCACGATACTAATTCAACACTAATCCTCTATGGGTCCTGGATTAGCGTGCTACTCGTGGAAAAAGCGCTTCGACGCCTCGTCAGGAGTAGTAAGCGCTATATAAATGCAATTACAATACATTGCCCTTGGGATTTAACAATGAAGTAAGCTTGTGTCTGATACCACTACCAACCAAAAACTCTTCCATGATCTTTGAGGTGAGTTGTATACCATTGCCTGTCACCAGAACAGAAGGAACGCTTTTTTCATGAATCACTTTCCTCAATGCATGAATGGTGTGCTGATGTCAGCCATGAATTTTACATGGAACCACTTGGAAAAAGAGTCTACGCAAACCATAGCGAACTTAAGCTCACTGCGTAGCTCAGACATTGGGCCAATGAAATCCAAGCAAGCAGTGTGCCAAGTCAAACTTGGGTTGTCAGTGTGACCCATGATTGATTGGTCACGAACTCGAAGATGTTTCTCACTTTCTTTACACACAACACACTTATCAACCCAATCCACCACCTGAGCATCCATTCCAGGCAACCAAAGTTGTGCTTTGAGACCCCTCTGGGTCAAACTTTGTCCCAAATGTCCTGAATGAGCCATTTGCTACCAATTGTTGCCTCAGACTCACAGGAGAGACAAATCTCTCACCCCTCATTAGAATATGGTTGCCACATGTAGTCAACTCATCAACCAACTTAAGAAAAGGCCGCACTGAATTGGTTACACAACTTTCCCTTCTTTTGCCCGAAGTTACCAAGCACATGATATCTTTAAGCGTAAGATCCTTGTCCATAGCCTGGCACCAATCCTCCCTTGTGATAGCCCCTGCACACCCCAAAACTACATCTTGCACAGACTCAACTGAACCTTCGTTTTCTCGTTCATCCTCTGCAGGGCCTTGTACCATCTGCCAATCCAAAGAAAGACGAGACAGACAATCTGCCTGCACATTCTTCCATCCTTGGATATGCTCAGTCTCAAAACGATATTCTTGGAGTCTGGCAGCAAATCTCGCTAGCATTGCTGAACCCTTGCGAGCACCACTAGGGAGAAGGATTTTAATGAGAGGCTTATGGTCAGATCTTAAAGCAAACTGAGTGCCCCACAAATATATACAAAAGTATTCAACACCCCAATTAGGAGCCAAAGACTCCCTTTCAATCACAGAATAGTTTCTTTCATTTTCTGTTAGTGTGCGAGATGCAAAGGCTACTGATCTTTCACCATCACTATGTTTTGGTTAAAGTATGGCACCACACCCTGTAGCACTGGCATCTACAGTCACAATGGATTTGAGTTTAATGTCAAAAGGTACCAATATTCCAACCTCACAAATCTTTGTTTATATTTCCAAAACAAACCTCTTGTGCCGATGACCATTCAAAAATGTTCCCTTTCTTCAGGGGCACTCTCAAAGACTCAGTCTTATCTGAAAAATTATGTACAAATTTTGAATAAAAATCAATTAGGCCCATAAATGACCTAAGCTGATCTTTGTCATACAGAGCAGGGGCTAAGCGTATGGCTTCTAATAGGTCTTTTTAGGTCTTACTCCACCAGCCGACAAAGTATAACCTAAGGAATTTATTTCTTATTTAAAAAAGCAACATTTCTCTTTCCTCAAGGTGAGGCTCACTTCGGCAATCCTTTGCAATGCAAGGTTCAACACTGCATTATGTTCATGAACGGACTTGCCAAAAATAAGTATGTCATCTTGAAAGTACATGACATTTTCTAGACCTTTCAAGACATCGGTGATCATTCTTTGAAACACACTTGCAGCCGATGATAGGCAGAAAGGCATTCTCATGAATTGGTATGTTCCCTTCATGGTGATGAAAGCTGTGAGGGGTTTGGAGTCTCTGTGGAGATTAATTTGGTGGTATGCACTTTTGAGATTTAGTTCAGAAGAAAATCTTTCTCCTTTAGGCAACAAAACCATCTCATTAATGTTAGGCAAAGGGTATGTTTTAGCCACTACATTCCGATTGAGAGCCCTCAAGTCCACACAAAATCTTAGGCGCCCATCTGACTTGCGTGCAGTGACTACGGGAGAGACCCAACCTGAAGTCTCGACTGGTTCTATGACTCCCGGATGGCATCTTCTTTCAAAATAATCTTATGGGCATACCCCCTTCAAGAACCTCAAGCTTTCCTTGAAAACTTCACTGTTCGCACCAAGAATGTCAAAGTATTCCAGCTCAACCACCATAACCTGAGAAGGTGCTCTAGGGTTGACAATTATGTGCAAATCATACTGATGGAGTCATCCCAGAATTGGTGGCCCAGGATCTGCTACATACACCTTACCCTCAATGGACCTTCCCCCAAATTGAATTTTTGCATCCATGAAACCCAAAATGTCAATAGACTCCCCTTGGTAACCCCCTGGAGATATGTCCCTGGGTTTTAATGTACAGTCTGGCCAACACTGATCAGACAAAAACTTAGGAATTATGGTATACATTGTATTTTATCGTATTGTATCCTGTGTCGACCATAAGTTCAACTTCGCAATTGTTTAAGACAAACAAAGCTTTGGGTCTGTTATTTCTCCGTCCATCTTGTGATACTTCTTCAACATCGCTCACCATAACAATTTGGTCATTAGACTCAACAGGACACACCACACTCTTCGATACTAACAATACTCCATTTCGATTACCCATTCTGCACATCTTGGCAAAAGGGCCTAAGCGGCCACACTTCCTACATTCCCTGTTATTGGCAAAGCAGAATTTAGAATCTGATGAATGATTAGTGGTACCACAACGATTGCAAACCCTGACGCCTTGTCTGACAGTCCCACCATACTTGATGGACTTGCAAGTGTACTTGAGAGCGGTAACAGGCTCTACTGCTTTACTAACAGTAGCCATTTCTGAGACACCCCCTCTTGCTTTTTCCTCTCAAGTTCACGCATATAAGAAGCAGACTGTTCTAAAACCTTTGCCGTGTCAATGGCTTTCCTGCACATTGGATTTTTGGCAGCCCATAGCCATTCTTAGATTTTCTTCTCTCTGCACTGAACTATTAACTGATCCCTTATTAGCTCATCGGTCATAACCCCAAATTTGCACTTCATGGACAGCCCACGTAATCTTGACACAAACTCACCAATTGACTCATCTACTCTTTGTGGTTGGGTATAAAATTTGTAGCGTGTTATGACTAAGTTTTCTTCTTTAGAAAACCTAACTTCCAGTCTACACTTAGCTTCATCAAAATCATCTAGTAATGGTTGTCTACTTGGCTCCATAGGTTGAGGCAAAAACTGAAAAACTTGTTGTCCTTCACTACCTAGAACACTTAGCAACAACAGTTTTTTCCTAGGTGGACGAAAATCCTGACCATCTAAAGCCTCCAAATAATAATCAAACATTAAGATCTAATCCTCCCATGGAATTAGTGGAGAACCTGGGTGAGGTAAAAAAAAAACGGAGGTGGTGCTACAGACACATGTGCGATGTTAGCTATTATCGTACGGGCACTAAGCGAGCTTTCAGAAGCTTCACCCATGGTCGCACTAACCAAAACGAGTTTTGAAATGTGGAACTTGAAGAGTTATGGTAAGGCGAAAACACCACAAAATGCAGAAAGGGGCAAATATAAATGTAACTAATACCATAAAAGATGGAATGAGATATGGCCATGAGAAGACTAAGCTAACTACTCCCCCCCCCTCCAAAAAAAAGAACGCACCCTTAATACAAATATCAAAATTGGTTTGCGTCTTACCATACTGGAATGGTACGCAAATAATGTGTGAGCCACTGAAAGGTAAGTGAGCCACTAAATAATGCAGGCGAAGAGCAGGAGAATAATTTTGAAGATAGTGTAGGTGTGCATATCACCGCAAGGCAATGACTCGCAACGAGGTGTGAAAACCACCAGTAAGTGAATGCAGAAGAGAATAAAAAAGGGTGAGCGTATCACTGGAGAAGCGATGACAGGCTTTAGGTGTGCGTATCACAGAGGAAGAGTCACCTGTGAGCCGTCGCGTGGTGATCTCCTACTGCTGGTCCCGCTTGAAAACGTTGCCACACTCGGACACAAATCTTCTGTTCCGGCTTTTGTTCCGCCACTCCCAAGATGGCGGCACGTTGATGTGTGATGTCACGGGACCGCTGGAGTGCGTACTGCAGAGAAAGCTTGAATCTTCTGGTCCGTCGTTTGGAGAAGTCTGGTTGCAACACTCCCAAGATGGCGGTATGTTGGCCTGTGACATCAGTGGGCTGCAGGGGTGCGAACTGCACTGACAAGATATAGCAGGATACTGTAGACTGCTGAAGTCACTGTAAATCAGCTTACTGACGACATGGAATGTTGTAAGTTTCTTCAGTTACACCAGCAACACCGCTGATGTATGGACAGCACAGAAGAGTGCACTCAAAGGTCAAATCTGTTTCGCTCGAACAGCTCTTAAATCCATGCGCAAATTTGCTCTGGGTGGGCTCTTCAGATGGTGAAGACTGGCCAATCGTCACACATAAAATGTAGTAAATGACTCGACAGACATCAGCAGGTCATTGTCGGGTAAGAAGTTTATTTGTGTACCATCTGAAGCAACCCGGTCCCTTCCTGGCCAGAAGTCAACTGACCAGAATGGAACCCCAACTTTGAATAACAGGCATGCACTTGTTTTTACCCAGCTGTCTTAAGACAGCTGGGTTAGAGCTGTTTAAAGTGCGCATTTGTGTCAGGCCATTGCAAGATGGCCGGCCAACAAGTCATGTGCACTTTAAATAGTGCATACACTGCCCACCCTCCTCCTTGCTGCTGTCCCACTCAGCAGCAGCCCGCCCTCATCCTGATGCTCTCTTAGTCTCCAGTATTGGGGTGTCTTTCATAGATTCACATGCTTGAATATTCCCCGTCGTCGAAGTGGGAGTCCCGCGGTACATAACATAGCAATGTAGTAATAACATAAGCCAATATAGGCATAAAAGAAAGTAAAACCATAGAGTTTTTATGGATAGACAACTTATCACTTCTATAACATATTACTGTCATTATGTTTTAGTCCAAATTCCAGCCAATCAGGCGTCCGCACCCTCTTAGAATGTTCTCCTCAGAGGCTCAGGCCCTCAGATTTTCTACCACACGTCGTGTGAAGGGAGTCTCCCTGAGCTAAGCTCAGTTTTCTTCTCATTTCTTCTCAGAAAGTTAGCTTTATGATGTCTACTACCAAGAAATCCCTCTTCAGACCTTGTGGAAACTGTGGTAAACGGAGACTTCATTCTGAAGACCCTCATTAAAAATGCATCTATTGCCTATATCCTGAACATCAGGTAAAGGATTGTAAGATATGTAGAACCTTCTCTCAGAAGACTCTAAAGGACAAAGAAGAGTGTCTCCTTCTGTGGCTACAGAAGTTGAAGACTTCAGAGAACCCTCTCTCAGATGTGGAGAGTGTGTCATCACTAAAGACATCTTCATCCTTGAAAAGGACCGGTGAAAACCTAAAGTGGTGAAGAAACATCATGTGGATAAGCCCACTATCCAACCTTCAACTTCAAAAGGGGTGATTTCTTCCCCTCTGAGTCTTTCTGCACCTTCTACGCCCCCGAGATCTGATTCTCAGGCGTCAAAGACTCCATCTGCGCAGTTTTTACCTCAAAAACGGCCTATCTCGTCGACGAGCTCATCATCGCTTCCTCCATCGACGAGAGCTGCTGTCGTCGCGTCTAAGTCGATGACTTCAATTTCTGTGTCTATGAAGCCAGCTATGTTCCTGCCATTGGTATCTTCACCGTCGACGTTGGTATCTGTTAGGTGAGACCTATTTCGTCTACAATGCCTTTGACTTCGTCGATGACGGCAAGCAAACATAGGAAAAAGCATTCGTCGACGGTGGCTTCGTCGTCGACGGTGGCTTCGTCGTCGTCGATGGCTTCGTCGTCGACGGTGGCTTCGTCATCGACGGTGGCTTTGTCGTCGACGGTGGCTTTGTCGTCGACGGTGTCTCAACAACGACATTTATCGTCGACGGTAACGGCTACAGCTGCATCCATGGATCTAGTACCATTGAAGACTTCAAGCTCTTTGCTTCAACGGCGACATTCCTCTTTGGATACCCTATTGCCAATTCAAGCTCCTTCTCAACCTCCAGCCGAATTATTTTCTTCTGACGATGAGGAATCTGAGGATGACAGATTTCGGGCTGCTCGCAGTCCCTCTGAACTTCTTATAAAATGTCAGGACTCTGATGATGATGACCTACAAGAGGAAGATTTTTCTACTTGTGACACACAACCTGCGCAGGAACTTCCTATGGCACAGATGCCTTTAAGTCTTATTTCCGACCTCCAGTTCATGTTGGATGATTACTACCGCCATTTTCCACGTTCAGTACAGACTTCCCCAATGCTGCAAGTACCTCCACAACCTCTTCCTACTAGAGAATCAGTTGCCACACCTACGTCGGCGACTAGAATTCAACATCACGATGATCCTCAAATCATAGAGGAGGACAATGACGACGAGAATGATGATGAAGGTGACAAGGAAGAAGGTGAGCTGGATGACGGATCCCTTCTTTCTGAATGGGACAACTATCAAATTCAAACACCGTCTCCCGCTGCTCCTGCTCCTCTGGATTCTCCACCAGTCGACATTGGTGGTTTTCATTTACTCATGGAAAGAGCAGCAAAAAGATTCCACCTTCATATGACCACCAGAGAGGAAGATTGTTTTCTGTATGATTTTGAAGATCAGCCTCAAAAACAAGTCTATTCTATTCCCATTATCAATTTTATTTGGCAAGAAGGCCTCAAGCTCATGCAGAATCCTAATTCTATTCCAGCTGTTCTACCGAGGCTGGATAAGAAATACAAAGCTCCTGCAAATTCACTTGCTTGTCTCATTTCGCAACCAAAGCCTGATTCCATTATTAATCAGGCAGCACAGCGTTGATCCAGAAACCCATCATCTCCATTATCTGCACCACCAGACCGAGAGGGTAGACGCCTGGATGGTATTGGCAAGAGGTTTTCCACTATGGCGGCAACTACAGTTCGTGCGGCTAATTCTTTAGCTATCTTGGGCCGTTACGACTGCCAAATGTGGTCTGACATATCATCACTTGTAGTTCCAATACCAGAGGCGTCTAAAGCAGAGGCATTAAAAACTCTTCAAGAAGGAGAAAGAATTTCCTTAGAAATTATTGATTGTGCTATTGATGTGTCTTCCACTGGTTTCCGTCTTTTGGCTTGTGCAGCAGTCCTCAGGCTTCAGGGCTGGCTAAAGGCCACATCCTTCCGTCAAGAGGTACAGACAAAAATACTGGACATGCTTTACGACGGTGAATCATTGTTTGGCCAGCATATAGACGATGCCCTTCAAACAATTAAAAAGGACACCGACACTGCCCGTGCTCTCGGAACTCTACAGTTTAAAAAGCAGCCTTTTCGAGGCACAAGAGGTCGTGGCTCCTCTTCTTCCTTTCGAGGAAACTCCAATCAATACAGACAAGGACAACACCGCTACTCCTCCCAGAATCAGCAATCGTATAGACAACAGCATTCTTCGACCTACAGACAATACAGAGGTAAATCCTCTTACAGAGGAAAGGATTCCTCCAAAAAACAAGACTTTCACCATTCACCGTCCCAGAGTCCTCCCGCTTTTTCAAGAGTTGGAGGTTGAATCTCCCGCTTCTACTCCAAATGGTCACTAATTACTACAGATCAATGGGTTCTGGATATTGTGCGCAGGGGACACGCATTGGAATTTGTAAAGATTCCTCCCAATTCTCCACCAAAAGGTCCCCCTCCTGCTCACCTAAAGGAACTTTTAAATCAACTAAAAATGTTATTAAGAAAGGGTGCGATCGAAGTGGTGCCAAAACTACAGAAGGGCAGGGGATTTTATTCAAGGTTCTTCCTCATGCAGAAAAAGTCGGGAGAATGGCGCCTCATCTTGGACCTACAGGCCCTGAACAAATACATCAAAAAACAAACTTTTCGCATGTTGTCCCTTCAAGAAGTACTTCCTTTTCTATACCAAGGAGAGTATATGACAACTTTGGATCTTCAAGATGCTTATTTTCATCTTCTCATACTGCCGAGGCACAGAAAATTTCTCAGATTCAGAGTAGCCGGAAAAGACTTTCAATTCAAAGTTCTTCCATTCGGCCTTTGTTCCACTCCCTGAGTGTTTACAAAAGTCCTTGCACCGGTAGCAGCTTACCTTCGCCTCCAAGGAGTGCAAATCTTTCCATACTTAGACGACTGCCTGCTGAAGGCAAGGTCGTTTGAACAGGCAACCAAACAAACTCTTTTCTGCAGGTCCCTCTTCCAATCTCTGGGCCTCACATTCAACATGGACAAGTCTCAATTTCTCCCGGCTCCGAACAGACTGTTCTTGGGAGCCATTCTAGACACCAAGCAAGCAAAAGCTTTTGTGTCGCACGAAAGACGTCTACGCCTTCGCAATCTAGCAACTTCCATCCGTCTAAAAGAGTCCGTTTCTGTCCGACAGTTGAAATCTTTCCTAGGAATGTTGTCCTCCTGCATTCCTCTAGTCCCTCACTGCCGCCTGAAAATGAGACCTATCCAGGAGGAATTGGACAGACAATGGGCTCAAGTCTCGGGTTCTTCCAGCAATATAGTCAAATTCACACCTCGACTAAAACAAGCTCTGTTGTGGTGGACTCTCGAAGAAAATGTCTCTTCAGGTCGTCCATTCCTGGTGGACACTCCAAATTTCACTCTCACGACAGACGCATCTCTCGAGGGTTAGGGCGCGCACTTGCAAGGACTAACTGTAAAAGGCAAGTAGAACTTTCAACAAAAGACATGGCACATCAACCTGCTGGAGTTACTGGCCATTTTTCTGGCTCTGAAAGCTTTTCGCAGCATCATACGAGGAGCCTCGGTGTTGATCCGAACGGACAACACAACGTGCATGCACTACATCAACAAACAGGGAGGCACAAGGCCCGTCGTGCTGTCCCTTCAGGCTCAACAAATTTGGGATTGGGCGATTCAACATCACATCGTCCTCACAGCAGTGCATGTTCCGGGAGCGTCGAACAATCTTGCGGATTCCCTAAGCAGATCATCCACGACCAATCATGAGTGGGAATTACATCAACCCACTCTGGATCACATTTTTCGGTTATAGGGTTCCCCGAATCTGGATCTGTTCACAACACATCTGAACCGCAAATACCTGTTCTACGCAAGTTGGCTTCCCAAACCAAAGTCATGCGGGAATGCCTTTTTGATGAACTGGTCGAAAATATATGCCTATGCTTTTCCACCAATACCTCTAGTCCCCAAAGTTCTGCGAAAAATGAGGAAAGAACCCTGTCACATTATTCTACTAGCCCCCCAGTGGCCTCGACAAATCTGGTTCACGGAACTCCTGCTCCTGTCTCAGTACGACCTGATCATTCTTCGCCCTCTTCCAAATCTTCTGACCATGGAACACGGCCACATTTGTCATCCCGATCCAGCATCTCTACGTTTAGCGGCTTGGAACCTGAGCACTATGAATGTGTACATTTGGACATTCCTGTAGACTGTAGAGAGGTCTTGGCTAAGGCTAGAGTACCTTCAACTGTGAAAACATATAAACTCAATTGGAAAAGATTCTGTCTATGGTGCAATGAAGCTCAAGTACATCCTATCCATTCCAAGCCAGAACAACTCTTGCCTTTCTTTTTACACCTGGCAAAATCAGGCCACTCGTACTCTACCCTTAAAGTTTTTCTAGCAGTAATCTCACGGTTCTATCAAGATGGCTCCAACTCGCTTTACTCGTCAAGAGTAATTCAACAATTTTTCAGGGGTCTTTTTCAAATGTTTCCTCCAATTCATCGACCACCTCCACCTTGGCATTTGAACATTGTATTAGCACAGCTCATGAAACCCCCGTTTGAGCCAATCCATAAGGTCGATCTCAAATATGTTACTTGGAAGACTTCTCTGCTCCTGGCTCTTACTTCCTTTCGCCGGGTCAGTGACTTACAGACGTTTACTCCTAAACCGCATTTTCTTCAATTTACCAAAGACTCTATCTTGCTCCGCACCAATTCGGCCTTTATCCCCAAGGTGCCATCGGATTTCCACCTCAATGAACCAGTTATTATAAAAACATTTTTCCCTAATCCTCAAACTCCTGCAGAGAAGATGCTTCATTCTTTAGACGTCAAGAGATGTCTGAAATTTTATCTGTAAAAAACGGCTACTATTCGTAAAAATGACCATGGACGGATGCGAAAGGGTCATCCGGTCACCAAACAAACAATAGCATGCTGGATATCTACTGCAATTGCCTTTTGCCATCAACAAGCTGGAAAACCACTTACCAAAATAATACAAACGGTTCTGTCGGGTAAACAGTATTATTTCTAGAAAAAACTTTCATTTGTTTGTTTATATGAACACACATAGAGACCATAAATACTTTTCAAAAAGGCTTTATGAATTGCATAATTCATAGATAACTGATTGCAAGGGCTGTCAAATGTGAAGCATATTAGTGACAAGGTGACATAGTGCTCAGTGCTGTGGTGAAAAGTGCATAATATGTACAGTGTGACTTATGGAGGTACTGATAATTTACAGAGGCCAGTTAAGCGAGTATTTGGAACAGTCTGCAGATGGATTTAATGAGTCTTTTATGCAGAGTATTTCCAACTGATCCTTGAACAAGTGTCGACGTTTCAACCCAAGGTAGCGTTATTCGCTAGTCAAAACGGGTCTTCATCAGGACAGGGAGTGACAGCCTATGGAATAGTAAGGAATATGGTCAGGTGCGTTCGAGAAATTGATTGCCGTGTGAATGGTTGCATACAGGGTGAAAACTCACCAGAAGTAGGCCCAATGTAAGCTAAACATGACAATCACATCAGCAAATCCTTGATTTTAATCTTGTCTGAGCAATCACGAGACAGCTCCTAACATCCAGCTGTCCATATTAATTAAACCGCTCATCCAGGCAAATCCGCGCTGGTTTGACATCCTCGATTACTAAAAATCTGACGTTGTTGTCCTAGCCAATCGCTGACACCGGGGGCCCTCAGAAACGAATGCTTGACGTGGTTACCCTAGCAACGTTCCTCTAACCCAATCGGGATCGCCCACATCAGCCAATCAGTTTTCTGGCACCTGACGGTAGTTTCCGGCTTCTTGAGCGTCTCATAGCAACCAATGCATGACGTGGCCGCACGCGCCACTCATACGCGCACCCTTCCTTTACTTAAACTGACAGCGTCTGTCACACACTCGCCGAGGAATTCAGCGAGAGACAGGACGCTTGCCTGCGCGCTACCAAGGATGAATTAATTACTTCAAGCCGAGCTGATATTGATGGTAAGTGGATACCATCATGCGCGTCCCCCCCTGATGTAGACACCGCACCCACCCCAATCTAGACTTAGTTTTATTTATTTTCACAGTGACTCGGTCCTTCGGATGATAGAACTTTTGTCTATCCCCTCATATCTGCCGCTTCGGACTAATCCCTTATGTGGCTCTACTTGACTCATTCATCAATGGATTTGATTTCACTCAAGGCCGAGCTGACATTGATGGTGAGTGGATACCATCATGCGCGTCCTTCTTGATATAGACACCGCGCCCACCCTAATCTAGACTTAGTTTTATTTATTTATTTCCACAGTGATTCGTTCCTTCTGACGATAGAACTTTTGTCTATCCCTACATACCTGCCGCTTCAGATTAATCCCTCATGTGGCTCCACCTGACTCATCTATCAAAGGATTTGATTTTACCTACCAAGTGAGTCTATCAGTTTATCCTCAACGACGTAATTAATCCATCAGCCATTCTAGGGCCTTGTCTTACATAATTCTATTTTCTCGAATAGATCCCTAGCCAGGTTGTACAGGATACAACTGCTCCTGTTTGCCTACCTTCCCATACTGCCCCACAAGTTACATTGGGCCTACTTCTGGTGAGTTTTCACCCTGTATGCAACCATTCACACGGCAATCAATTTCTCGAACGCACCTGACCATATTCCTTACTATTCCATAGGCTGTCACTCCCTGTCCTGATGAAGACCCGTTTTGACTAGCGAATAACGCTACCTTGGGTTGAAACGTCGACACTTGTTCAAGGATCAGTTGGAAATACTCTGCATAAAAGACTCATTAAATCCATCTGCAGACTGTTCCAAATACTCGCTTAACTGGCCTCTGTAAATTATCAGTACCTCCATAAGTCACACTGTACATATTATGCACTTTTCACCACAGCACTGAGCACTATGTCACCTTGTCACTAATATGCTTCACATTTGACAGCCCTTGCAATCAGTTATCTATGAATGATGCAATTCATAAAGCCTTTTTGAAAAGTATTTATGGTCTCTATGTGTGTTCATATAAACAAACAAATGAAAGTTTTTTCTAGAAATAATACTGTTTACCCGACAGAACCGTTTGTATTATTTTGATAAACTGCCCAGGTTCTGAGGGATACTGGGTTACCCCATTTTGATATTATTAGGAAAACCACTTACAGCAACTGTTCGAGCACATTCTACCAGGAAGGTTTCTTCTTCCACTGCACTATTTGCTGGGGTGCCTCTTCAACAAATCTGCAGAGCTGCAACATGGTCCAGCAGACACAACTTTACAAGACACTACTGTCTGGATGCTGCTGACAACACTGACCCAGCTGTGGGACAGGCAGTCCTTCGTAATCTTTTTAAATAAGGTGAGCCTCTGATGCTTCCCTCCTCCTGTATACAAGGTACTTTGTTGTTTTTATATATCTATTTATTACCTACTGGCAGTCGCCAGTAGGTAGTTCTAGTTAGGACCTATTTTCCATAGGAAATCCGCAACATTCTATTTGGAATACCGTTGGCGCCGATTGACGAATCTTCGCGAAATTTTCCAAACTTATGGCCAGTTCCGGTCCGCTCCTATCCTGAAAATTTCACGGTGATTCGTCAAGCGGGGGCCGAGAAAAAAGGGGGGTCCCAAAACACGTTTTCCCCATGCATTTTCCCATAGGACATGTTGACGCAGCTACAGCCCGAACTGCTAAACGGAATTACACCAAATTTGGCAAAGAGATAGTCCTCAGTTCAGACTTGTGCCTTTTGCTTAAATGGTGTAAATCCGTTCAGTAGTTCCTGAGAAAATTAGAGTTAAAAAGATAGATATATCTGGGCGGAGCCTAACCACACATCTCATCGTGAGATCTGATTGTATTGTATTGTATTGTACTGTATTGTATAAGATCTTATATAGCGCACTATCACCCTACGGGTATCCTGGCACTTTGACAAAACAGTTGATGAAATTAAGCTGAGAGGAATAGGCAACGGTGGAGGCAATCAGGCTACTGGAAAGAGCCAGGTCTTGAGACTCTTTCTAAATTCCGTTAAGGAGTCAAGCTGTCTGATCCTCGGAGGGAGCTCGTTCCACAGCCGAGCATCTGCCACACTAAATGCCCTCCCCCCCAACCTGACACGTTTGAATCTGGGTTGTGACAGCAAATTGGCGTTGGAAGAACGCAGCTGCCTCGGGGGGAGATAGCGTGAAAATCTCTCCTGCAGGGGAATCGGGCCTCTCCCGTGTGCTGCTTTGTGGATCAGGCAGAGAGATTTAAAAAGGATCCTTTCTCTGACTGGCAGCCAGTGGAGCTCACGCAGCGCCTGAGTGGAAGAGGCGTCGCGTCCGCGGTTTAGCGCCAGCTTTGCTGCAGCCGACTGTACTCTCTGTAATCCCAGCAGAATATACTGGGGGGCACCCAGATACAGAGAGTTACAGTAATCCATTCTGCTGAGTACTGTGCTCCTTACAATCAGAGCACGCATATCCCCTGGCAAGAACGGAAGAATCCTGCGGAGTACTCGTAATAGTCTGAAACACACACTGACTGTCTTGTTCGCCTGCGAGTTCAATTGCAGATTATTGTCGAACAAGACGCCAAGATTACGAATGGTATTTGCTGGAACCAGTGGAGCCTCATCTGGAGCAAGCCTAAACTCCAACTGCAGACGGTGAGTCTGATTTAGCGGTGAGTAAAACAACACCTCGGTCTTATCTCCATTAAACTGCAAGGAGTTGCGCCGCAGCCAATCTGTTGTCAGGCTCATGCAGTTTTGAAATCGCTCCAGAGACACCTCCTGTTTTCCTTCCATCGAAAATACCAGTTGTGTGTCATCTGCGTAGTTTACCAGCTCAACCCCAAACGCCTTGATAATTGCAAATAATGGTTGCAGGTAAATATTAAAGAGAATGGGGCTGATGCTGGAACCCTGTGGTACTCCATAGGCTACGTGGGATTTCTCAGAGATAAACGACCCCAGTGTCATCACCTGCTGTCTCCCTGTCAGATAAGAGCGAAGCCACTGTAGCGCTCGACCCTTTACACCCGAATCCTCCAGTCTTGCCAACAAGATGGGGTGACTCACCGTGTCGAATGCGGCTGACATATCCAGGAGCACTAAAACCGCGGTACTCCCGGTGTCAGCCCGCATTCGCATGTTATCCAGCATCGTGACCAGGGCCGACTCCGTCCCGTGACCAGGGCGAAAACCGAACTGGTCCCTGTCTAGTAAGTGATACTCTTCCAGAAATTCCGAAAGAGATCTACTCACGACCCTTTCCAAGATCTTGATTGGGAAGGGAAGGAGGGAGATGGGCCGAAAGTTAGCCGGATTAGTTGGGTCTAGAGAGGGCTTCTTGATAAGAGGGGACACCACAGCCTGCTTCCAGCTTTCTGGAACCGACCCTACTTCCAGCGATTGGTTGCAGATCTGACGCAACCAGGGAAAGGTGAGATGACCGTAGGTCTTCCACACTTTCTGGGGCAGAGGGTCAAGGGGTGAGCCGGAGGAGATGCCACTGACCAAGGAGTCGAAAATAGAGGCCGACATAATGGGGAAAGAGAACAAAGAGTGTTGGTAGTCCAGGGTCCCCTTGGATGTCTTTTTATCAGGATTCTGGGTCGTCACGTCATTGTCCTTAAAGCGGTCGACAATTTTGGCCACTTTGTCCTTAAAATGAGTGGCGATCTCGTCGCACAACTTTTGTGAAGCTTCAATTCTTTTCTCCAAGCAGGATGGAGCAAAGATGGTTCTAGCGATTCTGAAAAGCTCCGTAATTCTGTTTGGGGCTTGCAAGATGGATTGAGCATAGAAATTAGCCTTGCTTTCCAAGATGCACGACTTGTACCTCCTCAATGTTATCTTAAAGGTGGCCCTATCCTTATCCAGATAGCTCTTCCTCCATGTTCTTCTGTAGTCTAAGTTGCCTCAAATCTTCTGTGTACCAAGGCGCTGATATTTTATTTCAAATTTTTTTGTGGGGATCACTTCGTCTAATGCAACTGTGACGTACTTCTGGTAGGTATTATAATTATCCTCCACTGTGCAAGAGCTCTGAAAGCGGCTCACCGAGGGCATTGGCAGGAGAGCACCTGTCCTTGCTAATTTGGACCAGTTTCTCCCTTTCCGGTACTGCACAACGGTGTTAAGTTGGGTGGTGGGAAAAGCTGACTGTACTGTAAAATGTAGTAAGTAGTGGTCCGTCCATATTTGAGGGGAGATATTTAGGAGTTCCACCCTTGATTCATTTGCAAATAAAAGGTCGAGGATATGTCCTCCCTGGTGAGTCGGGGAGGTAACTAGTTGTTGTAGACCCAGAGTTTGGCAGGTGTCTATCAGATCTCTCAGCTGATTTTTTGAACTAGCATTCTCCCACCAATTAAAATCTCCCAAGATGACCATGTTGGAGTGAGATAGGGATAAGTTGGTGATGGTGTTTAAAAGGGGCTGTTGTACAGTATTATTCCCCGGAGGACGATAACACAGCAAGCCTGAGAGGAGATGACCTCTAGCTTCCTGAAGCGCGAAGCCCATCAGTTCAATTCCCTCTAGTTTGTCTACATGCAACAGAGTGAAATTGAGGTCCTCCCTAAAAATCATCCCTACCCCTCCTCCTATGCCCTCCTCCCTAGGTATATGTATAATTTTGAAACCATCTGGACAGGCAAGACCTATCTCCACAGCTGAATCTGCTCTGATCTAGGTCTCTGTGAGAAACAGGGCATCCAGCCTCATGTCGTCGATTAAGAGCGCTATTTCAGAGTAGTGTTTTACTAACGACCTACTATTTATTAGCCCACAATTAAGGTGGCCACACATATTAGGGTGCGGGCTCCCTGCTCTAAACCCCAGGACAGTAGCAATGTCCTGGGCGGTGTCAGCAACGGTCCCGCTGTCTGCTTTCCCACCAATCTGTAGCAGCTGTTTTCTAGAGTAAACCTGACGTACCTTATTGGGGACATGGTGTTCATCTGTTATCCGGGACTCGTCCGGGACGCGGACGGGCGCAGACGGGCGCAGACGGGCTTGCCTCTGGCGCGCCTCTGGCGCGCCACCGGCGCGCCCGCTGCGCGCGCGCGCGCTGCACGCTTGCATTGGCCTGTTTTTATGCCCACCTTCAGAGAGCACCATCGCAGGCACCCCAAAATGGCACCCAGCAAATTGGATCCAGACCAATCCAAGATGGCGCTCAGTGATGTGGTGAAGGATGAGGCCCCGCTCTAAGCAGCAGGTTAGTGAGCTTTTGTTTTATGGTGAGGGTATGCGGAATAAAAGCGGCAGTTTTTTAAAATATAACCAACATTAAAAGACCGAGATCCGGTCGGTGATAGCAGCAGCAACAAAATTAGCAGCAAAAAATAGCAGCAATAGTATTTTAGCAGCAACAGTTGATTATCAACGAGTTTCAAGCCCAGAAGGCCAGCGAAAGCCTCCGAGGCAGTCTACTCCTTAGCGCGTAGTGTCAAGTCAAATGCGCGCTTGCATTGGCCTGTTTTTATGCCCACCTTCCGAGAGCACTGGCGCGCGAACCCCAAAATGGCGCCCAGCAAATTGGATCTAGACCAATCCAAGATGGCGCTCAGTGATGTGGTGAAGGATGAGGCCCCGCTCTAAGCAGCAGGTTAGTGAGCTTTTGTTTTATGGTGAGGGTATGCGGAATAAAAGCGGCAGTTTTTTTTAAATATAACCAACATTAAAAGACCGAGATCCGGTCGGTGATAGCAGCAGCAACAAAATTAGCAGCAAAAAATAGCAGCAATAGTATTTTAGCAGCAACAGTTGATTATCAACGAGTTTCAAGCCCAGAAGGCCAGCGAAAGCCTCCGAGGCAGTCTACTCCTTAGCGCGTAGTGTCAAGTCCTTCATCCAAGAAGTGTTGCCAGCCATCTTGGGGCCAATATACATGATAGTGCTGGAGCAGAGTTTTCTGTTGAAAATTTATCGAGTTTTAAGCTCCAGTTTCGTCTATATGTTATGATTTAAAATGACTAATTTATAATGACTAATTAATAGTTTGTTTTGTCCGGATTAACTAATATTACTAATGAGAGAAACTACACGTGGGATGCATATATGTTGCTTAATAATTGTGTGCGGTTTATTCACAAAATGCTATTTGTTTTGTGTTTTGTGCGTTTAAAATAACGTGTACTAATGCTTTATTGTGTTGCTGAGGGCTAGATAAGTACATACACATAAGGGTATTAGAGGGGTTTTACACTGTACAATTATTATGATGTGGTAACGTTGTTTTTGTCTCTTTTAATTAAGATGGTTCGTTTTGGCCTAGAAAAAGATGGCTGCCTTTTACAGCCTGCGCTCGAGTGATCGAATTTTGATGAGAGGGCCTTGCTGAACATGGTCGAGAGTCACCTGACCACAGCCTTTGCCTGGTTTAAAAGTTTTCCGTGAGGACAGCAGCTCTGGGCGCGGGTCCAATTGCCCTTGGACAAGGATAAAGCCACAATGAACAATGACAATGCTGCGGTGGCTCTGCTAGAGATATCGAGGAAGAGCGTCTTCGAAAGAAACATTTGCAAACTCGAGTTTCCTTCTTCCGTCTTTTTATTTTTGTGATTTTTTTCTGAGCAGTGATTTTCTAAATGTATCTAAAGACTTCCTTTCCTGCTCGCTCTGCTCAGTGGCTCAATGGATGTTCAACATTTATTTGTTACTCTGATTTGTTAGTTTTCCTATAAAAATGTTAGACTAGAGAGGGTCCATGTTCATTGCGCTCTTTACATTCATCGCGTTCCTTGCGGTCATCGCGTTTGGACTTCATGCTGAGGACGGCAGCTCGAGAGACTTTACCGAGAGACCTGACCTGTCCCATTTAGCTAGAATAGGTAATTATGAGAATAACGATTTTGCTAATGATTGACTTTACTTTTGAACTAATTTTAGATAAACAAGCATTTGTTTGAATTACAGTGTCGGGTGTTTATTCCTTGTCATTTATTGAGTTTCAAATGTATTTCTTATGTTCAAAATCATGACTCAAGGCAATGTCATTATGGTTGCATTGACCTCATTGTAGATGCAGATTGGTCTAGGTTTTCTCTCCTATATTCAGTGTGGATAGAGTAATAGCGTGAATTTAGTGATATGGGCCCTAGTGTATGATGTGTGACTGCGCGTGTGACTGTAGATTTACTCTGTCCGTGGAAGCTGGGAGAATTTATATGCGTCGATCTGCAGCAGTTTCCTGGTAGCAGTATGATGGTTATGATCATTGTCTTGATCTGATTAGATTGCTTGTACATGGGCTTTGATTTATTGATTATTGATTGATGTTGGTATAT
The DNA here is from genome assembly GCF_964204655.1 of Triturus cristatus. Classification (NCBI taxonomy): domain Eukaryota; kingdom Metazoa; phylum Chordata; class Amphibia; order Caudata; family Salamandridae; genus Triturus; species Triturus cristatus. The sequence goes on from NC_140591.1 coordinate 807,737,964, forward strand.
GTACTAATACTATATGTTGAGGTCGTCGTGTTGAGTTCTATGTAGTGTGTGCGGCTTCTGGAACTTGGGAGCTGGTGACAGTTCCGTAGTTGGGCAGAGGGAAGTAAGTGCTGCTCTCGGGAAAAACGGGATTGTTGGCCCTGTACGTATGCGGGGAAAAACGTGTGACAATTGAAGTTGCGCGTCACATTGTCTGGGTTCGGAATCAGTGACATCGTCGTGTGTTACTAGAGATATATTTCTGGTATAAAAGGAGTGTATATGGTAGCGAGGGTTATCTGTGAAACTCTGGTTTTAAGTCCCAGGGATCCGAAAGGTTCGCCGTTAAAGCTTATCATGGGAGGAGTAATAGGTATTCTCTGAGCTTGTCTGAAGGACTGGGCAGAGGTAGGCTGCTTGGTTAACGTGTGTTATAATTCTGTAGCGGGACAGATTGTTCGCTGTCTTCGGGAAAGGCAGGATTCTGTGTGCGTGTGCTAAATTTCCTGGTATGAAAGTGCGTGAATGTATGAGCATTTAGTTGATTGTAAGACTCTTTGGAGCAGTCCTAGAGGAAACAGTTAATGGATGCATGTTAGAAGGGCAGAGTAGAGAGGTGTGCTACTGTGTCAACGAAAGTGATTATTCCGTGGTGGAGCAGAGGTAAGCGCTGTTCTGGAGAGAAGCGGGATTTCTTGTGAGAAAGATTTTCTTTACTATTCTGTGGTTAGCGAAGCAGACAATGGAGATGTTTATATGTTGTAACTAATAGATTTTGTAGAATCTGAAACGAAGTCTACCAAGAAGGCTTTGTAAAGGAGGGGTAGACGAGTGACAGGAGACAGAGCAGAAGCGACTGCAGCGACTGCTGACGTCATTCAGACCGCGCTGTGATTGGATAGTGACTCAGAATAGTGCTCGCGCTAGGATTGGTGCGTTGGTGTGAGCCGCGCAGGGATTGGAAGGAGTACAGAGTGACGTGGACGCTCCAGGATTGGTGCGTTGGTGTTCGTCGCGCTGTTATTGGGCAGAGATTTGCAACTGTACGGAAGGGATTAGAGAATATTGGTAAACGTTAAGATGTATTACCAACCTGAGGAGAGGAAGAAAAAATCTTTGTTCGGTAAAATAAAAAGGTGGTTCGACAAAGATAAGAATGTGATAACTAGAGAAGGTGAATTGCTACCTCCGACGAGAACACCTGCATCCTTTATGGTTGCGAAATATGGGTATCATACCTGTATATGGTTGGATAATTGGGCTAAGTATACAAAAGAAGATGGTGTCTTAGCATTCCCGGAACATGGTTCATTTAATCTGGCCGTGTTGAGAAATTTACGGGAGAAGATGATGTGTCTAGAGCCTAGACCAAGGCCGACACAGTTTGAGGCGTTGGTGGAATGGGAAGATGAGGTGCATGAGCGAGAAAAGCAGAGGAGTGGAGGCAATTATAGGTCCTTTTTTGGGAGAAAATATGATCGTGAGGCTCATCATGATCGAATGAGGAGATGGCGAGATGCTAGTATGTCAGAGGGATTATATCCTATGAGGACTGTTGATGAAGCGGAAGGGAGGAAAGGTGCAGAAAAGGTGCCTGATATGGAAGTGAGAAGATACGGAGTTACTGATTATGAGGATGAGGTCTTGGATGACATGATTTACAAGAGACCACCTCCGTATAGACCAGAACCAGAAGAGAGTACGCCAGTTTCTACTCCTGTAAGAGATACTTTGCGAATTATTAAAACTGAGGTTGTGACACATGATCTGAAAAATAGTAGCTCTTTCATGGAAAGGGAGAGAGAGAGAGAGCGAGAGAGAGAGAATCGAGTCAGTGAAGAGAAAACAAGAGAATTAGCCAGAACCACATCTGAGCTGACTGAGAAAATTCGTGAGCTGACGAAAAATCTTGAAGCAGTTACAGTGCCTGTAACTATTGGTCCGGTTGTGCCTATTTTTGATAAACAAAGAATGGGTGAAAATAATTTGACAGTTCCTTATGTCCGGAATGGTTTGGTTGGTACTTGTACTTTGGAGGAACCAAGAGTGAGAACAGGAGGAAATGATTCGAGGCAGTCGAGACATGACACATGTAGTGGAGGATTAGATGTGCAGGCTAATTCAGGATTGAATACTGGTTGTTTGGGAGGAACAATCTTGGAACCACAGAGGATGATAGAACAAGTGGGTGCAGTGAAAAAGTCTACTGAAATAACAGCTGAAGATTTGAATGATTGGTTGAAAGTTCTTCAAAAGAAGGATAAAGATTCACAGGCAATTGATGTAGCCAGGTTACGCATGGAATTGGAGGAGCTTATTGTAGGGACAATTTCTACAGACATACTCAAAAACCATCATGATGGAGAATTGTTGTTTATGTGCAAGAATATCACCTGGAGGGCTAAGAATACACATGAAAGGTTAAGAGCAATAGCGAGTGAACAGGGAGTTGACATGGATAAGGTGAAAGTTTTACAGAAGCCTTACAGGGTGGATTTCTCTGATAAGGATATTGAAAATCTAAATGATGCTGGCAGAACAGGGCAGATTAAGGAAATGATTGCCCTATTGCGAAAATGGGGTGATGTTGAAAAATGGAAGGATAGGTGGTACAAGAAAAGGGAAGATTCAGTGGACAGGACTTATTCAGCTTTCCCTGTGAGAGAAAAGGAGAAAACAGTGGATGCTTATCCTATGAGAGAGATTCCTGGAGGAGGAGATGTACATGTCCCATGGACTAGACAGGATATTTTATCATTTACGAATGTTTTCCCTCGACTGAGAGAAAAGCCCGTCGAGTGGTATAGGCAGGTAGACAGGTTTGTGAAGTTGTCAAAGGTGCTGTGGATTGATTTGAATAGTCTGTTTGATATAATTGTTCCAGCAGACGTGTGGGCTGAGTGTAAAATAGTTGTAGATTGGCCTGCTAAAGAGTATCCAAGAGATCCAAAAACAGGAGCACCAGATCCAGAGGTCATGAGGAAATATGATCAGGTAACTGTATTCCTGAAAAATAAAGTACCCCCAAAAGAGACAGACTGGGTTAAGATAGATCGGACACATCAGGAAACAAAAGAATCAGTTCATGCTTTTTACGAAAGGCTGATACTGGCTTTTAAACAGTTCAGTGGAGATGAACACCTGGGTGATAAGGATTTGAGTCATTTTGTTTACAGATTTGTATATGGCTTGAGACCTGAAATAAGTGAAAGAATACGCGAGCACACGGTTGACTGGCAGAGTAAAAAGATTGATGAAATCCTGAGACATGCAAAGTACTTCAGTGATGAGATTGAGGCAAAACAGAGGAAGCTGAAAGAGAAAGCAATGTGGGCACAGGTGAAAGTTGCTGAGAGGCAAGAAGCACAGTTGATGGAACAGGCGAATAATCCAGGAATTAGACCCAGATATGTGGGGAAAGGAAAGGGTAATTTAGAGGAGGCAAAGAAAAAGTTCCCTTGTCACAACTGTGGACAATTGGGGCATTGGAGATCCGAGTGTACCAATCCACCATTAGTAAGTAATGAAAGTAAACCGTTAAATCAACAGGTGCAGAACGAGGGGTGTAATCAACAGCAGCAACAGCAGAAGGTTGTCAGACAGCAGAGTCAAGAGCCAAAACCGCCCTTGCCGCAGAATAGAGGGTCCCAAAAGTATAACCAGGACTCAGGATTCTACAATGATGAGCAGGTAAACAAACCGAGACGTTCTAACCTGGTACAGCAGTACTGGTTAAAGAATGAGGGGAGTGAGTCTGAAGGGGACTATTGACGGTGCCGAAGAGAGGAGGAAGAGTGCATACTTGGTGCAACTCTAGAAATAGACCAGGCAGGACCATTTGTAGATGGGAAAATAAATGGGGAGAGTGTTACTTTTTTGGTAGACACAGGAGCGACGAGATCAACTGTCAGGTCAGCAGATATTAGAAATCTTCCTCTCTCGGACGAAGCAATCCAAGTAGTTGGTGTAGCAAATACACAGATTAAAACTCGTCTTACTGAACCAGTAAGGGTGAGAATAGGGAAATTTTCAGATATGCACAGATTTGTTGTCTGTGACACCAGTCCAGTGAACTTGTTAGGTAGGGACCTATTGTGCAAGATGAATTGTACAATTTTTTGTACTCCGGATGGAATAGCTTTTGAGACACCAGATGAAGATGTTTTGTACCGGATGACTCTAGATAATAGAGAGAGTGAGATTGTTGGTACATATGCTGTGTTTAATCCAGACGATTTGCCTCAGGAGTTGAGACACACAGTGAAAACAGCTGTTTGGGATTTTACTGGAGAAGATGTGGGATTGATGAATAATGTAGATCCAGTGAAGATTTCAGTAAAAGAGGGAATCACTTACCCTAATATCCCACAGTACAGACTGACACCAGAGATAATTGAGGGAATAACTCCTATAATTGACAAGATGATTCAACAGGGTGTTTTGAGAGAGTTACTGAGTAGCCCGTGTAATTCACCGATAATGGGGTTGAAGAAACCTAATGGAAAGTTCAGGATTGTACAAGATTTGAGAAAAGTTAACAAAATTGTGGTGGCATGTTGTCCTATTGTGCCAAATCCTTCAGTGATTTTGTATCAGATTCCTCATGATGCTGAGTGGTACACAGTGATTGATTTGTGTCATGCTTTCTTTTCAATTCCATTGCATCATGACAGCCAGCCGATTTTTGCATTCCGGTTTGGCCAGCGTATTTTAGCATGGTGTCGTATCCCACAGGGGTATACAGAGAGTCCTTCGATATTCAATCAGTTGTTGAAAAAGTCATTGGAGAGCTTGATCATGCCTGAAAGCTCAGTGCTAGTGCAGTATATTGATGACTTACTTGTGGCATCGAAGACACGTGAAGCTTGTGAAGTAGATACCATAGCTTTACTGAATCATCTGGCAGATGGAGGGTTAAAGGTATCTCCAGCCAAATTGCAGTTTTGCAAGAAAGAGGTGCATTATCTTGGACACAATATTGAAAAGGGTCTGAGAAAGGTGACCGATGACAGGATCAAAATTATCAGAGGAATGAGAGCCCCGATGACCCAAAGAGAAGTGAGGATGTTTTTGGGGATGGTGGGTTATTGTCGTCAGTGGATAAGTAATTTCTCCCTGATAGCAAAGCCACTGATTAAACTGACCAAAAGTGAAGTGAGAGACCCATTAGAACTAGATGGGGAACAAATGGCAGCATTTGAAGAGCTGAAGAGCAGAATGTGTGAAGCCCCTGCTTTGGGAATGCCAGACTATGAGAAAGAGTTTGAGTTGTATTGCAGTGAGAGAAATGGGTGTGCACTTTCAGTGTTAATTCAGAAGCAGGGACAACTGAGAAGGCTGATTGCGTACTTCTCATCGACACTTGACCCTGTAGCTGTGGGTTTGCCAGGTTGCCTGAAAGCAGTAGCTGCTACATGCAGAAACTTGGAACAGAGTGAGGGTATAATAATGGGATATCCTGTAAGGGTATTCGTACCTCATGATGTGGCAATTCTTTTGACAAGAAGCAGGACTCAGTACATGTCACATAGTCGGCTGACTAAATATGAGAAAATCATTCTGGGAGCATCAAATGTGACTCTTGAGAGATGTGTGAATGTGAATCCAGCAACGTTGTTGCCAGATGCTGACAATGTGAATGTTGGAGATGATGTTGATCATGATTGTTTGGATATGCTTGACTACTGCACGAAACCAAGACCAGACATAAGAGATTTGCCATTGCCTGAGAGTGATCATGTGCTGTTTGTAGATGGATCATGTCTGAGAACTGATGATGGTGTGCTAAGTGCAGCATATGCGGTGTGCAAGGTTTCAGAAGTTATGGAAGCTTCACCTTTGAAAGGAGTGAGATCTGCTCAAGTGGCTGAATTGGTGGCGTTGACAAAAGCTTGCAAAATTGGGAAAAATCTGAGAGTGACTGTGATGACTGATAGTCAGTATGAATTTGGAGTCGTTCATGACTTTGGCCAGCTTTGGCTACAGAGAGGTTTCTTGACGTCGAGTGGGACCCCAATAAAGAATGCTGAGGTGATTGGGAAATTGCTTGAGGCAATACAGCTGCCTAAGGAGTTAGCAGTTGTGAAGTGTGCTGCTCATGGACAAGGAGATGATTTTGTTACTCTTGGTAATAGATTTGCCAATGACATAGCACAATATCGTGCCAAAAATAATCATTCAATTAATAGGGCACGAGAAAGGGAAATGTCTTTGTGTTCTGTGATGTTTACTAATGTCCTAGAAACGTGGGATGAAGTGAAACAGTTGCAGGATGAGGCAGGAGATGAGGAAATGAGAGATTGGATCAAGGCAGGTTGTGCCCCAAGAGAAACAGATCATGTTTGGATCTACAGAGATGGTAGACCAGTCATGCCTAACTCAATGTTATCGACAATGGCAAGAATGTATCATGGCCAAGGACATTTGGGTAGGGATGCGATGATCAGGTCTTTTAAACAAACCTGGTACAATGCAAAGTTCAGGTTGATTGCAGAGAGCATCTGTCAGAGATGTTTGATTTGTCAGCAGTTCAATACTGGGAAAAAGACAGTGGTGAGTCTAGGAACAATAGGCAGAGAAGGAGGTCCTTTTACCAGAATGCAAATAGATTTCATTGAAATGCCCCAAGTGAACAATTTGAGGTATGTTTTAGTGGTAGTCTGTTTGTTCTCAAGATGGGTGGAGGCCTATCCGACTAGGAGAAATGATGGAATAACAGTTGCAAAGTTACTGTTAAGGGAGTTGATTCCTAGGTACGGGTTCCCAGTGACCATTGAGTCTGATAGAGGTGGACACTTCTATAATGAGCTCATGGGTTTAATTTGTGAAGCATTGAGCATACAGCAGAAGCTACATTGTGCATACAGACCAGAGGCTTCTGGTGTTGTGGAGCAGATGAATGGCACAATAAAGAACCAAATTGGTAAGATGTGTTTAGCCACTGGAATGAAATGGCCTGATGTCTTGCCTCTAGTACTGATGACCATTAGGTCTACTCCAGATAGAACCACAGGTTTGAGTCCGCATGAGATCTTAATGGGTCGTGCCATGAGACATGCCTTTGTGCCTGTCAACAAGTTGATGACAATAACTGATGAGATGATTTTGGATTACTGTAAAGGCCTGGCTGACGCAGTTCATTCTGTGTTTCACCAGGTTGGAGGAGACGCTACCACACTTGAGAAGAAGCAAGCCCATGATCTGAGTCCAGGGGACTGGGTGAGGATTAAGGTGCACAGGAGAAGAAATTGCTTGGTTCCAAGGTGGGGAAGGCCGAGACAAGTAATTCTCACTACGACAACTGCAGTAAAGTGTGCCGGTGTGAAAAACTGGGTGCATGCGAGTCATACTCTGAGAGTTCCAAATCCGAAGGATGGGACTGGTAAGGAGAATTTTGAAGAGTCAGATTCCAGTGAGGATGCAGAAACTGAACCAGTGAGAAGGGGGAGAAATCCTGAAAGAGGTGAAGGTGAAAGAGAGTTGAGTGATTCTTTCCCCTTTCCGAGAGAGGCTTCAAGAGAAACATTGAGAGTTTCAGAGGAGAGATCAGATTCTGTAAGAGTGCCTGAAGTTCCAACAAGCAGTAGAAGAGAAAGGAGCAATTCCACAGAGACTACACCTGAATCAGATGAAGAGGTTGAAAATCCACTTGAGACTACACCTGAAGAAGCAGGGTCAGTAGAAGATAGAGAGGGACAGATTGCGGAAGACCCCCGAGGAGGTGTAGGGAACACTTCTGATAAGCTAGGTGAAGGGACAAGTAGACAGCAAGAAGACTGCGTGTCGGAGACCCGAGGAAGGACAGAATTAGGGAAGTCTCAATCGGTGGTGGAAAAGACTGTGGAGCGAAAGAAAATTGTTGAAGAACGAGAGGCAAATGAGTCAGAATCAGATGAGAGTGAAAATGAGAAATCAGAGGGTCGAGTTCTGAGAAAGAGAACTTGGATCGGAGAAATAAATAATAAAGAAGTGAGACCAAAAAGGGTTGTAAGAGGAGATCTTTGGCCCAACAGGATAAAGAGACTGAGGTACAGACTGACACGAGCAAGTTCATCGAAAGCTGAACAGGTGAACGAGGTGTCTAGTCAGAATCAAGCAAAAGGTGAAAAACAAAAGGTTACAAAGGAACCAGAGGAGATCAAGAGAGTCAGAAAACCTAACCAGAAGTATAGGTCACCGGAATGGACGTATGTGGCACTGTCTGAAGGTGAAGAGGCAGAGAGTCAAGGAAATCCAGAGGGGACCGTACGAAAAGTGGTTGAGGAGAAAACTGTTGGAGTTCTAAAAGTTATCCTGACTGACATTGGAGAAGAGTCGGATGCACTGGATGTTGTTGATGATCTAATACAATTTGATGTTGCTGAAGAAGGAGTGAAAGTGAACTGAAAGAGTCACTTGGAGAAAAGTGAAAAAAGAAAATCTGAAATTAGCTGTGTGAAATAATCTAGAGTTCTAAAAACTCAGTAGTGGAGTAGAAGAGGCTAAGTCAAAAGACACTGCCAAAGTAATAAAATGGCTAACACAGAGATTAATCAAAGTAAATGTGCCTTTTTGAAAAGATGGTGTAAAATGTGCTGCTGCTGTACTGGATTATTAATGCTATTATGGGGTGTTTTAGCTTTAGTAGTTACTTTTAGAGTTACAATAGACGCTTTAGGAATACATACTGAAAATGTGACCAATGTAGAGAAGAGTTCACAAAAAGTAGTTCCAACTAGAATTAGTAATACTTATGTGCATAAAGATAGGTCAATTAATGATTTTTCTAGCAATGTTTTTTCAAAGTTGTTGTATGAATACGTAAAGACAATGGAAGTTAGGGATTGCTACGTATGTATGCAATTGCCTGCATCCGTTTCAGAGGGTGTTACTTATCACCATTTACCAGCTACGTATGGAATTTCTTGTAGTGTGCTAAGTAGTGTTTTTTATTTATTAGGGAAAATAGATTATGAGATGTCTAACAGAGATAACATTTTTGGGCAATTGCCTATGGATAAAAAGCTGAATCCGGCTAAAGAAGCTAACATTTTTGGTGAGATTTTTGTTGAGAAAGAAGAATTAACTTTAGATTACATTTTTCGAAACAATTTAACTTGCAGTCTGAAAGAAGAGGAGAAAGCTTTCCTAGATATGGTAGAGGAAAGGAGAAAGAGCATGCATGAGAAGGCAGGGAAATATAAAGTGAGTGAGACAATTTGGGACATTGAAATGGGAAAGGAGTTGAGAAATGGAGCTAGTCCAACTTTGGCTTTAGATGCACCACAGAAGGGTAAACTATGTATTACCAGAAAGAAATCCCAATATGATACATATTTTGTTGGGACTAGTGAGTGTCATGATACATATTTTATTGCAACAGGATGGGGTTTTAAAGGTGGTGAAGATCCAGTTTTCCCAGGAGTGTATTATGTTTGTGGGAACAAGGCTTATTACAAGTTGCCTGACCATTGGTATGGCACATGTTATGTGGGCCTGGTCTTTCCAAAGATTTTTCATATAGATAGAATAGAAGATGTAGAACACATTAATCTACTAACACGTTTTAAGAGAGAAACTTGGTCAGAGATAGTGGGTGACATTTTTGGTGCTTTAATTCCAGCAGTGGGAATTTCTTTGAATGCTTATGGGATTCGGAAACTGTCAACAGTGGTGGATCGTTTATCGACAAGTACCGCTGGAGGGTTTCTCTTGGTGAATACGGAAATGATTGCCGTACGAGCCATGTCTATGCAAAATCGACTTGCCCTTGATATTCTTTTGGCCAAGGAGGGTGGAGTTTGTGGAATGCTGAAAGTTCAACATTGTTGCACTTACATTCCTGACGAAAGCAAAGACCTAAAGGTCTATATCAAAAATATTACTGATTTGCATGAAGAATTAGAACCACTTGAAGCCGAAAGTGTCTGGACTAAAATAGCTAATAAGATAGTTGCTGTTAAGAGTTTTATTACTAAAATAGGTAGTACCATTATTGGTAAAATATTGTTTCCTTTGACATGCATAATTGTTGCTTTATTGATATTAAGATTGGGGTGTTTGTGTTGTAAAAACAGGGGAGGGGAAAAGAGAATAATTAGAAGCAATGCTGAAAAGAAACAAAAGAGGTCAAGGAGAGACCCACAAGAAGTAGAATTAGAAGAGTTGAGGGAGAGTGTGTATTTGGAGTCAAGGAGGGATGATGTGAGAGAATCTGGTGTTTAATGTTGTGTCATAAAGACATTTCTAAGTTCTCCTAAATTTGGGACTAAATTGTTTTTTTTTTTGGGTGTTTTTTTTTGTGGTGATAAGATATCACCAAAGGGGGGATTGCTGGAGCAGAGTTTTCTGTTGAAAATTTATCGAGTTTTAAGCTCCAGTTTCGTCTATATGTTATGATTTAAAATGACTAATTTATAATGACTAATTAATAGTTTGTTTTGTCCGGATTAACTAATATTACTAATGAGAGAAACTACACGTGGGATGCATATATGTTGCTTAATAATTGTGTGCGGTTTATTCACAAAATGCTATTTGTTTTGTGTTTTGTGCGTTTAAAATAACGTGTACTAATGCTTTATTGTGTTGCTGAGGGCTAGATAAGTACATACACATAAGGGTATTAGAGGGGTTTTACACTGTACAATTATTATGATGTGGTAACGTTGTTTTTGTCTCTTTTAATTAAGATGGTCCGTTTTGGCCTAGAAAAAGATGGCTGCCTTTTACAGCCTGCGCTCGAGTGATCGAATTTTGATGAGAGGGCCTTGCTGAACATGGTCGAGAGTCACCTGACCACAGCCTTTGCCTGGTTTAAAAGTTTTCCGTGAGGACAGCAGCTCTGGGCGCGGGTCCAATTGCCCTTGGACAAGGATAAAGCCACAATGAACAATGACAATGCTGCGGTGGCTCTGCTAGAGATATCGAGGAAGAGCGTCTTCGAAAGAAACATTTGCAAACTCGAGTTTCCTTCTTCCGTCTTTTTATTTTTGTGATTTTTTTCTGAGCAGTGATTTTCTAAATGTATCTAAAGACTTCCTTTCCTGCTCGCTCTGCTCAGTGGCTCAATGGATGTTCAACATTTATTTGTTACTCTGATTTGTTAGTTTTCCTATAAAATTGTTAGACTAGAGAGGGTCCATGTTCATTGCGCTCTTTACATTCATCGCGTTCCTTGCGGTCATCGCGTTTGGACTTCATGCTGAGGACGGCAGCTCGAGAGACTTTACCGAGAGACCTGACCTGTCCCATTTAGCTAGAATAGGTAATTATGAGAATAACGATTTTGCTAATGATTGACTTTACTTTTGAACTAATTTTAGATAAACAAGCATTTGTTTGAATTACAGTGTCGGGTGTTTATTCCTTGTCATTTATTGAGTTTCAAATGTATTTCTTATGTTCAAAATCATGACTCAAGGCAATGTCATTATGGTTGCATTGACCTCGTTGTAGATGCAGATTGGTCTAGGTTTTCTCTCCTATATTCAGTGTGGATAGAGTAATAGCGTGAATTTAGTGATATGGGCCCTAGTGTATGATGTGTGACTGCGCGTGTGACTGTAGATTTACTCTGTCCGTGGAAGCTGGGAGAATTTATATGCGTCGATCTGCAGCAATAGCACCTCATTAAAAAGCATTGCAGTTAATAGAAGGTTTTAAGACTTTAGTTACATTATAAATCATTTGTTGATGGTACCATACTCATTTTAGGAATTGTGGTGTGTTCTAAGGTGATTTTACCATGTGAAAAAGCCTTCTGCTGTGATATCATGAATCATGTTTGAGAGAAAACTATTTTCTAATGCTTTTCCCACAGAGGTTTGGAAGGTGATATATAAGCTAAACTGAGTGCATATTTTCTGTAAATTCACATTATCTTTCTCAGTCATGTGAGAATGAAGTCTGAAATTCTCAGTAAAACATGTACATCCAACAAGAGCAGAGACTGTCAGTTGATTCCTTTATGTTCGACTGCAGCTTCCCAGAGTATTCTAAAGAACAACTAGAGCGCTAACAGTCCTACTTATGACAAACGTATTGCACACCTGAAGCCATCTTGATTGGAATAAAGTGGTAACTCTTAAAACATTTAATTTAAAAAGGAACAACATGAGGGGGTTAATTTTGCCATAGAAAGTATGATTAGTGCTGCAGAAAGATAAATTAGGGCACATTTTGAGTGACTTCTCAAATCCTCTTCTATTTCATTAAAACATTCTGACATGCAGACTGAAACATGCACTTTCCATACCAGCAGCAGACTTCCCTGGTGAGCAGTAGCTTTACTACAGTGATCTAATAAGCAACTAGAGTGCTAACATTCTGAATTTATGGCAAATGTGTGACACATCTGAATGGCTTCTTGATGGAATCAAAGTAAAAAACTGAAAGTATTTCCTACTGAGGAGACTGTAGTAAATGAGGAAATTAGGAAACTTCATAATAAATAAGTCTCCCAAAATGGCCACCAGAGACAAAAGAGCCCAAATGTAGCACAAATATCACCCAGATGTAGCCCAAGTATAGCCCAATGACAGAATCTCCCAGAGTGTTCTAACGAACAACTAGAGCGCCAACAGTCTTACTTATGACAAAAGTATGGCACACCTGAAGCCATCTTGATTGGAATAAAGTGGTAACACTTAAAACATTTAATTTACAAAGGAACAAAATGAGGGGGTTCATTTTGCCATATAAATTATGATTAGTGCTGCAGAAAGAAAAATTAGGGCACATTTTGACTTCACAAATCCTCTTCTATTTCATAAATAAATTCTGACATGCAGACTGAAACATGCACTTTGAATACCAGCAGCAGACTTCCCTGGTGAGCAGTAGCTTTACTACAGTGATCTAATGAGCAACTAGAGTGCTAACATTCAGAATTTATGGCAAATGTGTGACACATCTCAATGTCTTCTTGATGGAACCAAAGTAAAAAACTAAAAATATTTCCTACTGAGGAGACTGCAGTAAATGAGGAAGTTAGGAAACTTCATAACAAATAAATCTCCCAAGATGGCCACCAGAGACAAAAGAGCCCAAATGTAGCCCAAATATCACCCAGATGTAGCCCAAGTATAGCCCACTGACAGAATGTCCCAGAGTGTTCTAACGAACAACTAGAGCGCTAACAGTCTTACTTATGACAAAAGTGTGGCACACCTGAAGCCATCTTGATTGGAATAAAGTGGTAACACTTAAAACATTTAATTTACAAAGGAACAAAATGAGGGGGTTCATTTTGCCATAGAAATTATGATTAGTGCTGCAGAAAGAAAAATTAGGGCACATTTTGACTTCTCAAATCCTCTTCTAGTTCTTAAAACAAATTTGACATGCAGACTGAAACATGCACTTTGAATACCAGCAGCAGACTTCCCTGGTGAGCAGTAGCTTTACTACAGTGATCTAATGAGCAACTAGAGTGCTAACATTCTGAATTTATGGCAAATGTGTGACACATCTGAATGGCTTCTTGATGGAATCAAAGTAAAAAACTGAAAGTATTTCCTACTGAGGAGACTGTAGTAAATGAGGAAATTAGGAAACTTCATAATAAATAAGTCTCCCAAAATGGCCACCAGAGACAAAAGAGCCCAAATGTAGCACAAATATCACCCAGATGTAGCCCAAGTATAGCCCAATGACAGAATCTCCCAGAGTGTTCTAACGAACAACTAGAGCGCCAACAGTCTTACTTATGACAAAAGTATGGCACACCTGAAGCCATCTTGATTGGAATAAAGTGGTAACACTTAAAACATTTAATTTACAAAGGAACAAAATGAGGGGGTTCATTTTGCCATAGAAATTATGATTAGTGCTGCAGAAAGAAAAATTAGGGCACATTTTGACTTCACAAATCCTCTTCTATTTTATAAATAAATTCTGACATGCAGACTGAAACATGCACTTTGAATATCAGCAGCAGACTTCCCTGGTGAGCAGTAGCTTTACTACAGTGATCTAATGAGCAACTAGAGTGCTAACATTCAGAATTTATGGCAAATGTGTGACAAATCTCAATGTCTTCTTGATGGAACCAAAGTAAAAAACTAAAAATATTTCCTACTGAGGAGACTGCAGTAAATGAGGAAGTTAGGAAACGTCATAACAAATAAATCTCCCAAGATGGCCACCAGAGACAAAAGAGCCCAAATGTAGCCCAAATATCACCCAGATGTAGCCCAAGTATAGCCCAATGACAGAATGTCCCAGAGTGTTCTAACGAACAACTAGAGCGCTAACAGTCTTACTTATGACAAAAGTGTGGCACACCTGAAGCCATCTTGATTGGAATAAAGTGGTAACACTTAAAACATTTAATTTACAAAGGAACAAAATGAGGGGGTTCATTTTGCCATAGAAATTATGATTAGTGCTGCAGAAAGAAAAATTAGGGCACATTTTGACTTCTCAAATCCTCTTCTAGTTCTTAAAACAAATTTGACATGCAGACTGAAACATGCACTTTGAATACCAGCAGCAGACTTCCCTGGTGAGCAGTAGCTTTACTACAGTGATCTAATGAGCAACTAGAGTGCTAACATTCTGAATTTATGGCAAATGTGTGACACATCTGAATGGCTTCTTGATGGAATCAAAGTAAAAAACTGAAAGTATTTCCTACTGAGGAGACTGTAGTAAATGAGGAAATTAGGAAACTTCATAATAAATAAGTCTCCCAAAATGGCCACCAGAGACAAAAGAGCCCAAATGTAGCACAAATATCACCCAGATGTAGCCCAAGTATAGCCCAATGACAGAATCTCCCAGAGTGTTCTAACGAACAACTAGAGCGCCAACAGTCTTACTTATGACAAAAGTATGGCACACCTGAAGCCATCTTGATTGGAATAAAGTGGTAACACTTAAAACATTTAATTTACAAAGGAACAAAATGAGGGGGTTCATTTTGCCATAGAAATTATGATTAGTGCTGCAGAAAGAAAAATTAGGGCACATTTTGACTTCACAAATCCTCTTCTATTTTATAAATAAATTCTGACATGCAGACTGAAACATGCACTTTGAATATCAGCAGCAGACTTCCCTGGTGAGCAGTAGCTTTACTACAGTGATCTAATGAGCAACTAGAGTGCTAACATTCAGAATTTATGGCAAATGTGTGACAAATCTCAATGTCTTCTTGATGGAACCAAAGTAAAAAACTAAAAATATTTCCTACTGAGGAGACTGCAGTAAATGAGGAAGTTAGGAAACGTCATAACAAATAAATCTCCCAAGATGGCCACCAGAGACAAAAGAGCCCAAATGTAGCCCAAATATCACCCAGATGTAGCCCAAGTATAGCCCAATGACAGAATGTCCCAGAGTGTTCTAACGAACAACTAGAGCGCTAACAGTCTTACTTATGACAAAAGTGTGGCACACCTGAAGCCATCTTGATTGGAATAAAGTGGTAACACTTAAAACATTTAATTTACAAAGGAACAAAATGAGGGGGTTCATTTTGCCATAGAAATTATGATTAGTGCTGCAGAAAGAAAAATTAAGGCACATTTTGACTTCTCAAATCCTCTTCTTTTTTTTTTCTTTTTTTTTTTTATCCTCATCTCACCAAAGACTTCCACAGATTTGACAAGCCAACATTGTCTCGTTCCTGGGGGCCTCTTTGGCTCGCTGTTTCTGTCTAGGCCCCTTGGCCTTCCTCTCGTATTTGAGGACTGGTGTAATCATAGGACCTTTTAAGTGGAGATTATTATTTTATTTATTTATTTATTTATTTATTTATTTACTTTTTTTGATTCGTTGGTAGATTGAATCAGATCAGATGTCTCTGCCGTGCCCAACTTGTCAGGGGTTGCCAAATGTTATGATGACTGTCATCCCTGGTGTCTTGGTCTAATCTCGCCATTCTTATGGCGGCTCTCAACCATTCTTCCTTGCCCGGAGCGATGTTATCCTTCCACTTGATACAAATTTCTCTTCTTGCAAGGAGGATCAGATATAGAACGAGGATCATGTGGTCCTGTGAGAGAACGCCATTGGTAGAATCGTTCTTACCAAAAAACACCAGGGATAGGTCTACAACTATGTCTACTTCTAATATGGATGAGAGGATATCTTTCAAGCCTTTCCAATATGTTGTTAATTCAGGGCACTGGAAGAAAATGTGTAGATCATTGGCTTGTACAAGACTACATCGTGGGCAACTTGGGGGCGGGATTGGTGCAAATTTTGCAATTTTGGCTGGGGTGTAGTATAGTCTGTTTATTACAAAAAATGATTTTTCTTCAGGGATGCCGGCTTTATATATTTATACAATAATTTTAATGATGGATAAAATAGCTCCTCAATGCAGGTGTCTAAAGGTGATCCATTCCAAACTGAGGAGGGAGAGGAGGTCTTGATTTCCTCTGCTTCCTGAATTCGAGCATACCATAAGGCTATCTCCTTCTTCCTCGGGGATGTATCTTGTAATAATTGCTCTAGTTCCCAGTTTCCGACGATGTTATGTTTTTCTGACTCGTACCAACTTTTTAGTTGTAGATATTTAAACCTTGAGAGGTGAGGGCCTACTTTAACTGAGAGTACTTCCCAAGGAAGGATACCCTCTGAGTCAACCAGTTCTGACCACCTCTCCATACCTGAGTTTTTAATTGGTATTGCCAAACTGTCACACATACAAGGGGGGGTACCCGGAGAATCCCAAATTGGAGCAAAATTCGAAAAATAGCCAATACCCCATATCTTCCTCATTTGATACCAATTTAATAAGGCAGATTTCAATACCTTTAGCCGGACCCTTTTAAAAAACCTTGGTGCACCATATTTGTACAAAAACCCGCCTTGCCGACTGCCGCCCTCAACTAACACCATTTCCCCCAGTACTCTCCCCCATGCAGTTGGATCTGGGTAGGTTAATAGCATTCTAACAGCTTTAAACTGGTAGGACATTAGATACCAGTTGATGTCAGGCAAGGCTAATCCTCCTTTAAGTAACTTCCTCCTAAGCTTCTTCCACGACATCCTAGATGTTTTTTGGCCCCAAATAAAGCTACCTATTTTACCCTGTATCTTGGCTATGGTTTTACCAGGAAAGGTTAATGGAATAGCATTGAAAATATAGGTTAATTTAGGGAGCACAGACATTTTGACCAAGTTTACCCTTCCAAAGATGGTCAAAGGGAGGTTCTTCCATTTGGCAAATAAATAATCTATGTCCTTTTCGATTTTCCCAAGATTTATTGATGTAATTTTATTTAAATCTTTGACGATTTTTATTCCAAGATATCTAAATTCCTTACTCTGGGGGCCACTATTGTATGTGGTGTTCCAACACATTATCTCGGTTTTATCTGAGTTGGCCCGATACCCTGATACCTTACCAAATTCCCTTAACGTGAATTCCAATTGAGGGATTGCATTCTCAGGATCGTTAGTGTAAACAATCACGTCGTCAGCGTAAAGTGCCAATTTACATTCATAGCTTAATGATTTAAAAGGGGTAATGTCATTATTCAGTCTGATTGTTTGGGCTAGGGGCTCTATATAGAGGTTTAACAAAAGTGGAGACAGGGGACATCCCTGCCTTGTCCCTCTCTGAATAGGAAAGCTAGGAGTTAGTGAACTATTTAGGAGGATTTTAGCCGAGGCGCCTGAGTAACAGTGCTTAATAGTATGTATAAATACGGGGCCTATTCCCATGACCTCCAAAACTTGCCACAGATATCTCCAACAAACGCGATCGAATGCTTTGGCGGCATCTACTGCCACTACTGCCAGGGGGTCTTTTCTTGCTTCTGCCAGATCTATGTTTCCAATCAAAAGTTGGGTTTGATCTTGAATAACCCTCCCTTGTATGAAGCCTTTCTGGTCAGAGTTAATTAAACTAGGAGCTAACTTCGCCAGTCTCTCTGCTAAAATACCCATGAAGATTTTATAGTCTGCATTGAGCAGAGAAATTGGACGGTAGGAATCCGCCGCCAAAGGGTCCTTCCCGGGTTTTAAAATTAACACCAACGTGGCCTCACTCCATGATCTAGGCATCACCCCATTGGGACAGTAGATTGAGTTGAAAAGGGCGTGGAGTATTGGTAAAAGGTCATCTTGAAGTAATTTGTATATTTCGTTGGGGAGGGCATCAAGCCCTGCTGCTTTTTTGTTTTTTAACCGCTTTATTTGAATGGATATCTCCTCTGTAGTAATGGGAGCATCCAGAGCCATCTTGGAGGCCTCCGTTAAGACTGGAAGAGACTTATCTTTTAACCAATTAGATATCTGGGCTTGGGAGGGTTCGAGGTCTTCCTTGTATAGGTCTGAAAATAGTGTTAACAAAGTCTTCTGTATTTCTTCCGGGTCACTAGATTTATTTCCGCTACTGTCAATATATAACTCATTGATATCGTTCTTTGCCCTATCTAATCTTGCCTTCCAGGCCAGAATTGCCCCCGCTTTCTCCCCGTATTCGAAGACCTCCATGTTTCTAGTCTGCCATTGCGCCTTACACTTCTCATCTAAGAAGAGCCTAACGTTTTGTCTTGCCTCCTCCAGTTTACTATTTATCAAATCTTGTTCCCGCGCAGCTCCGATTGGAGCCTCTCTCATCTCAGTCTCCAACGTAGCAATCTTTCCCTCAAGGGTATTTAGTTCCTGGGTCTTTATTCGATTTTTTAAACTTATTTGTACTTGTATTAAACCTCTTAAGTTAGCCTTATAGGCATCCCATACGTGATCTATGGAGGTTGATCCCAGGTTAATAGAAAAGAATTCTGAAGAAGAGCTACTAATAGATTGAATTATTTCTGGGTTCAATAACATTGCTCTATTCAGGGTCCATCGGGTTTGGGAACATTTATCGCTGATCGCATAAGCTACTAGTAAAGGTGCATGGTCTGATAAATGTGTCGGCAAAACTATAATGCTTGTAAAGCTTTTTAACGCTTCTTTATTCACCAATATATAATCGATCCGTGAGGAATGATTATATTTTTTACTATGATAGGTGAAACCCTGGGTATTGCTTACCTTGGCTCTCCATAGATCGACTAAGTTTAAGTTTGAAATTAAGTTTTTCAAGACCCTTCGTGATTTTGGAGTTGCTATTGTGTGACTTGCGTGGGAACTGTCTTTTACTGGATCGAGTTTTACATTAAAATCCCCTCCTACTATCAGGGGGGGATTTACTAACATTAGGCTACCTTGTAATTTAGCTAAGTATGAGGGGTCATCTGAATTTGGTCCATAGTAGGATGAACAAGTCATTTCGACTCCCCCGATATCTAGGAGGGCAATGATCCATCTACCTGATTGGTCCGTTTGGACCGACTTGATCCTACATGGGAACCCCTTTTTTACGACGATTGCTACCCCACGGATGTTCGTTACTTGTTGTGAGGCACAAAAACATTGTACCCATGGGGTCTTTGAGAAGACCGCTTGAAATTCAGCTTGGTTTAAGTGTGTCTCTTGCAGTAGACATATCTGTGCAGGTGTGAGCTCTAAATATTTTAATATCAATCTACGCCTACGCTCGCACCTCAGGCCGTTTAAGTTCCAGGAGATATATTGGATTTTACGGACTTTATTCATCCTACTGGTTGTTGCCATGAGTTTTCTTTGGAGTAAACATTCTTCCTTATTGCTTTATTACTGTTAACTAGACCTAAATCTTGGTGCGATGAGGTATTTTTATTTTTATTTTTCCTCCCCTTACTCTGCCCTCCACCTAGTGTTACCCCCACTTTCATCCCCCCTCCCACTCTTAACCCCTTAGTCTCCCCCACGTGACCCTTTACCCTCCCATTATTCCTTAACCCTTGAGGAACCCTCCCTTCTATTAGGCTGATCTAAGCCTGTTCGGGTGCTTTCCTCTTGAGCTCTCCCCTATCTAAAAAACTGAGATATATATTGTGGGCGGAACCTTCCAGTTTAGTAACTATGTCTCCCTCCTGTTTTGTTACCCACCCTTTTTCTCTTGCTGGATTTTGACAATGAATGTATCGACATCTTCCAGTGTCCGCAACATGTGCATATGGTTCTTCCACATGACCCGAAGGGTGGCTGGAAATCTTAATTGTGCTTTTGCCCCCAAGCTATTTATCTCTTCTAGCCTCTTACCCATCTCCCACTGTCTTGTGGCTGTTATGTGGGAGATATCGGATCTTATAGTGAAGGAAAATGTGGGGTTTACCGTTGGTGGCGAAGATAGTGTCCCTTCTTTTAATGCTGCTGAAAGGATTAACTCTTTGACGGAATAGGTTAAGAAATTCACCAGTATTTTACGTGGCTTCTGTTTCCCAATCTTTCTTTTGAAGGGGTCTCTGTGGATCCTTTGAATCTCATGATTGAGATCGATATTCGGCAAGTTTTTAAGGATAGTAGCCTTTAACAGAATGATCAGAAAACCTTTCAAATCGTCCCCTTCAAGTGCCTCAGGAACATTTAAAATTTTTAGATTATTTCGCCTCGAGTGATTCTCTAGACGTTCCAGGTCGTCCTTCAGTTCTTTGTTCTCAACAGAGAGGGAATCCAACCTTGCTGTGGTAGTCTCTAAGGAATCCTTCAGTTTTGGTATCTCTTCCTCAAGTGTCTCGGTTCTAGCCGTGATCTCTTCCAGTTTTTTAGCCAGAGCGTCACATGAGACCCGGATAGCTGCCTGGTTTGCCTCTGAGACGGAGAACCGCGTAGCCATCTCCGCTTGGTTTGTCTCTGAAATAGTAAACCTGGATGTCATTTCTTCCTTCATTGCTAACAACAGATCTGCTAATGAGCGTGGATCTGATGTTGAGGTATCTGAGGTCGGACAGCTTGATTCTCTCTGATTGATCGCTGGTCCATTTTCCATTTCACCTTGTTCTTGATCCTTATTATGGACTTCCTCCTCTTGGTCCTCCTCTTGAACCTCTAGCACTGAGAATCTATTGGAGAGGACTGTTCCTGTAGGCGGATCTTGTTCTAATGACTTTGTAGGGGTAAATTTTGCATGTTGTTTATTTAGCTCTTGATTAAGACCCCTATTGTCACTGATTGTGGCCTTCTTGGCTGTCTTAATCTTTACTGGCCTCCCCACCTTCTCTTTAGGCGTAGAAATGAGAGAAAGATCGGGGGGTGCCTGTAATCCGTTCGATGTGTCTGTTGGGGGAGCTGCCCCCCCCTGTTGAGGAGGGCTAGGCATGACTTTGCTTAGCGATAGGGGGGGTTTGGCTGAAGATATAAGTGAGATAACCTGATAGTATGTTTTCAGGGATGGAGTGACTTTAGTTTTAGTCACAAGGTTTTTTTTTCTCCTTTCTAACAATCTTAACTTCCCCTTTAACTGCCCTGACTCCGGGGGTAGCTCTCTAGCTGTAACCTCAGGGATTGTTGCCACGGGCGCTGGAACCCTCTGGGAAAAATGTACAATATCCCTGTTAGCGGCTAGGTGTGCTGCTCTTGCTCGCAAGGAATATCTACTCAACTTGGGTGGGGAAATGCCCTCATATAGTTTTGTGCTTTTCTCCATACAGTCCAATGAGCGGGCGGCCCCCCCTTTTAGATAGCAACCCCTACACACAACACCACAACAAATATAATCTTCGCCGGGCCCCTTGCAGATCTCAGAACCGCCAGCAAAATGGTAATGGGAATCAGCCTCTCGCCATCCGAGTGTTTCAAAAAAGGAATCCCCCACGGAGACCTCGGACTGGATTTTACACTTCAACCGGGCCCCCCCTACCTTCGACACCACACTGTTTTCTCCGGAACGCGGACGTTGTGCTGGGCTTCCCCACAATGACCGCCAAAGCTGCGAGTGCAGAGCGTTGCCTCCTCGCGCTGCTGCCGCCGCCTCCCACTTCCAGCGCGAGACGGCTCCACCTTTGCCCTGGGAAGCGAACGCGTTCCTCTCGACCGAGAGAGGACAGGGGAGCCGGCGCCTCCAACACTCCTTTCTCATCTCCAGAACGATCCCTGGAGTCAGCGTTCGATGGGTAACCTCATTAGCCCGCCGTCACACTATTAGAGGAGAGCGAGAGAAACGCACCCGCGACCGCTCACACTACGGCCGCCATGTTCCTCTCACATCCTAGCCTTCTTACCAAAGTAAAAAACTAAAAATATTTCCTACTGAGGAGACTGCAGTAAATGAGGAAGTTAGGAAACGTCATAACAAATAAATCTCCCAAGATGGCCACCAGAGACAAAAGAGCCCAAATGTAGCCCAAATATCACCCAGATGTAGCCCAAGTATAGCCCAATGACAGAATGTCCCAGAGTGTTCTAACGAACAACTAGAGCGCTAACAGTCTTACTTATGACAAAAGTGTGGCACACCTGAAGCCATCTTGATTGGAATAAAGTGGTAACACTTAAAACATTTAATTTACAAAGGAACAAAATGAGGGGGTTCATTTTGCCATAGAAATTATGATTAGTGCTGCAGAAAGAAAAATTAGGGCACATTTTGACTTCTCAAATCCTCTTCTAGTTCTTAAAACAAATTTGACATGCAGACTGAAACATGCACTTTGAATACCAGCAGCAGACTTCCCTGGTGAGCAGTAGCTTTACTAGGGTGATCTAATTAGCAACTAGAGTGCTAACATTCAGAATTTATGGCTAATGTGTGACATATCTGAATACCTTCTTGACGGAATCAAAGTAAAAAACTGAAAGCATTTCCTTCTGAGGAGACTGCAGTAAATGAGGAAATTAGGAAACTTCATAACAAATAAATCTCCCAAGATGGCCACCAGAGACAAAAGAGCCCAAATGCAGCACAAATATCACCCAGATGTAGCCCAGATGTAGCCCAATGACAGAAGTGTGCAAAACACTTCTTTTTTGTGTATTTGCAGTTTTATATAGTGCAGACTTGTCAGGTATTGGAGTGCTTTACATGAGCATTGGTTACATCACACAAGATCAAATTCATTTTGGTTGTAGACATGGGGAGATTAAGTGAATTGACCAGAATCACAGAATGTTGAGCTGAAGCAGAAACTCCAACCTCGTTCCCCAGTTGCAAAGTCTGCAGCTCTGGAAGTAACACCACATCCTCTCCCCTAAATGCAACATTTAATCAAGGGGTCAACTGGATAAAAAAACATAAAGATTACAAATAATTTAAAAGTTCTTTGTCGCTATTTGAAAACTCAGAAAATATGTCCTCATTTTAGTTTTTTAGAGCACTAACCATAATTTTGATGCAAATAAGACCCTCTCATATATGTAATTTCTAAAGGAAATGCTCCAGGTATTACAGTTTTGATTACATCAAGATGACGTCAGGCGTTCCACACTTTTGTAATAAATATAGAATGTTAGCAATCTAGTTGTTCATTGGGATAGGCCAGGGGCACGGACTCTGAAAATTGAAGGCAGGTAGGAGAGTGCAGAGGCAATAATTTGACCACACTGGGCAGGCAGGAAGGGCAGTGGCAGCACAACAGACTATGGAGGGCAGTGGAAAGGGGGGCAGGGGCAACAAACCAACAATACAGGACTGGCAAGAGAGGCTGTGGCAATATAATAGACCATTGTGGGCAGAAGGAAGAGGCAGTGGTAGTACAACCATACATGCCAACAGACCCGTTTCAGCCAGGAAACGTCCAATGTTTTTAAGCTCAAATGGGCTTTATTTCATCTGTCTCCTGTCTACAATCTCCTCTTTTTCAATGTAACTCAAAGGGGAAAATCAATACCCCAGTTTTTTTTCAAAATCCTCCTCTTACCAAGTTCAAAATGTTCGCAAGTATGGTACATTGGATCATGGTAGGCAGGAGGAATTGGGGTAGGGACATGGACTCGGATAACAGAGGACAGGAGGGACATGGAGAGGTGCACCAAACTGACCCTTCAGGGCAGGCATGAGGGCTTGCAGCAGCACAATACACCACACAGGGCATGCGGGACGGGAGTGCAGCACAACAATCCATAGAAAGCAATAGGGAGGGGACAGGACCATGCACATGGACAACAGAGAACAGAGGGGAAAGAGGCAATGGTAGCTAGCTGACCATAATAGACAGACAGGAGAGAAAGCTGCAGCATAACAGACCATAAAGGACAGGAGGGACGGATCAGGGGCATTTCAATGGAACAGACAAGCCAGGAGGGAGGGAATAGGGGTCTGCACATGGAAACAGAGGGCTGGGGGCAAGGGGGCAGGGCAGGAGCAACAAGATGACCATGGAGGTCAGGCAGGATGGGCACTAGAAACAAGATAGTGAGACTATGATGGCATACACACAGACAATGGAGGGAAGGTGGGAGGGGGTCAGAGGCAGCTAGCTGACCACACAGGGAAGGTGGGAGAGGCCGTGGCAGCACAGAAGACCATGCATGGCAAGCGGGAGGGTTAGTGGCAGCACAATGGCTATGATGGGCAAGAAAGAGGGTGCAGGGGCATGCACAAAGGACCATGGAGGATAGAAGGGAGGGTCAGGACCTGGGCACAGACAAGAGAGTTCAGGGGAAGGGGCCTCACAACAGACCGCGCGGGGCAGGCAGGAGGAGCAGTTGCAGCACAACAGACCAGGGAGGGCAGAAGGGTGTGGCAGTAAAATGGACCATGGAGGACAGGAGGAAGGGGATAGGGGCATGGCATGTGGACAGGTAGGGTGGAGGTGGCAGGGACAGGTTACAGCCATCTGACAATGCTAGGCAGGTGGGAGGGGAGTGGCAGCTCAACAGAACACTCAGAGTAGATAGGAGTGGCAGGTCAATGGAACATGGTGGGCAAAAAGGATGGAGCAGGGGCATGCACAAAGACATCGGAGAGCAGGGGGAAGGAGAATAGGGGCAGCAAGCTAAGCACGGAGGCTAAGCAGGAGGTCAATGATGGGCCATAGAATTGGGCAATGGAGGGCAGGAGGAGTGGACTGGTACATCATGCTAAATGGAGGGCAGTGACAGCACATCAGACCATGCATGGCAGGAGGGAGGAGGTTAGTCCATGGATTCAGACAACAGAGGATAGGGAGGAGGTGGATGGGGCAGCAAGCTAACTGTTCAGAGAAGGTGGGTATTAGGAACTTTATTGTTTTTAAAATGTGTGTCTGTGCGAACTACTTAAAATATGAACAAGTATACAGCATAATCTCCCTTTCATTCAGGAAGAAGAGGATGTTTGTGGCTGTGACTCCGGGCTCACTTGGCAGAAACACCCCCTGACCCTCCACCTCCATCGCAAGATGTAATGCCCGTAAAAAGGGTAGGTGGACGCAGTGTTATATAGAACATAGTCCTGAGAGCACGATTTTAAATGAAAACTATATATAGTATATGGTATAAACTATGCACCAAAAAGTGTGATATAAGATGAACCGGGCGTGAAATATAATATGCAATACATTGTGCGCAATGACAGATTCATTGGAGAGCGCGAGATAGCACAGGCACTAGTGCGTGCTATGCGATATGCACCTTGGAGTGTAATATGCACAGGGCAGTGTTGTGTAACCTAACTAGTCTCTAAAGTTGTAATATAAAATATTGCCTGGGGAGTGTAACGTTGCATATGCACTGTGACAAAGATATGGATCCCAGATTGTAATATGTATGGCATAGCGCTGTGTGTTATAACATAGCCATCGAGGAAGGCACGTTAGATGGGTAATATAAACCGTGCGAAGGCAAGTGTGGCATGACATATTCACGGGGTGGTGTTACAGTGCACATGGGCTAGAGAGTGTCATAGCATACGCACTAGCTGGTGGAATACAACACAGAGGTGTGTGGCACTCGGCGGGCACTGGTGGGTGTAACACAGCATTGGGCTCAGCCAGGAGCACGCTGTGACTCTCAAGTGAGGTTCGTCTCCTTTCCAGAGAGTAAAATAAAAAGTATTACACATCTGGCGGTGGATGTGTGTTTTATTAACCGTGAGGGGGGTTTCTTGCATAGTTTGGTCGAATTTTTGTCGAATCCCCTTTGAATGGCTTGGTGTGCGTGTGTATTAAATGTGCCCGTCAATAGCTACCCATGTTTGTATAAATAAAAGACAAGGGTGTCTACTTGGAGAGTACCCACCGGCGGGGGCGCCGGGATTAGGCACGGTAGGGCGTCAGACACGTCAGAGCTTCACTAGCGGTGTAAATACATTCCACGTGGATTCATTGTATGCATAGTCGCCTTTTAATGAATATCACGCAAATCGTCATGGTGATAGGTACATACGGTTTGTTCAGCATGTCCTAGGTGTTTCTATAAATATATATTTTTTTTAAATAATAAAAAACAAAGGCCAGCCCCGGGGGATGGGGTCCCTGGGGCCATAAGTGGCCTGAGGAGGGGGGCAACGCAGCCCCCCTCCTAAAGAATAAAAAAAAAAAAGGCCATGACCTGGGGGTTGGGGTCCCCGGGGCCGATTAAAGCCTTGGGAGGGGGGGCCACGCGGCCCCCTTCCAAATTTTTTTTTTTCAACAAAAAAAATTAGGGTGCAAGCCCTGGGGGATGGGGTCCCCAGGGCCAATAAATTAGAAAAAGAAGGGGGGCCACACAACCCTCCTTCTTAAAAAAAATAAAAGACCGGCATCGCACCGGAGGCCACGCCCCCTCATTGCAGCACTCTACAAACGCGCCCCCTGGCCAGTTGTAAGTTGGGGAATTAATTCCCCTTCAATACTGAGGGTCCCTGAGGGCCAACTAGCCCAACAGGTATCTCCAGTATGCGCCAGGGAGCTGCGTTGCAGACAGGTGTTCTAAGGCCACACCCTTTTTTACACCTCTATGCAACGCAGCTCTGTGGCGCTTACTGAAGGTACCTAGTGGGCTAGTTTGACCCTAGGGACCCTTAGGATTCAAGGGGACTTAATCTCGCTACAGGGCGCGTTTACACAGTGGTGAAGGGAGGGGACGGGGCCTGAGGTGACGTGTGCAAACACGCCCTGTGGCGCGTTTTAAGTTGGGGAAATAATTCCCTTTCAATCCTGAGGGACCCTGGGGGCCAACTAGCCCACCAGGTGCTTCCAGTAAGCGCCACTGCTCTGCGTTGTAGAGAGGTGGTGCAGGCCGGGTCCCTTTTTACACCTCTCTGCAATGGCGCTTACTGGACGTACCTAGTGGGCTATTTTGCCCCTAGGGACCCTCAGGATTCAAGGGAACTTAATCTCCCAACTTGAAACGTCCACAGGGCGTGTTTACACAGTGGGGAAGGGAGGAGACGGGGCCTGAGCTGACGTGTGCAAACACGCCCTATGGCGCATTTTAAGTTGGGGAAATAATTCCCCTTCAATCCTGAGGGCCCCTGGGGGCTAACTAGCCCACCAGGTGCTTCCAGTAAGCGCCACTGAGCTGCGTTGCAGAGAGGTGGTCCAGGCCTTGCCACTTTTTACACCTCTCTGCAACGCAGCTCTGTGGCGCTTAGTGGAGGTACCTAGTGGGCTAGTTGGACCCTAGGGACCCTCAGGATTCA
This sequence comes from Triturus cristatus, assembly GCF_964204655.1. Lineage (NCBI taxonomy): Eukaryota > Metazoa > Chordata > Amphibia > Caudata > Salamandridae > Triturus > Triturus cristatus. The sequence continues at coordinate 807,765,289 of NC_140591.1, forward strand.
AATTAACTTAATCTCCCAACTAAAAACGGCCGCAGGGCGTGTTTACACAGTAGTGAAGGTGAGGAGACGGGGCCTGAGTTAACGTGTGCAAACACACCCTGTGGCGCATTTTAAGTTGGGGAAATAATTCCCCTTCAATCCTGAGGGACCCTGGGGGCCAACCAGCCCACCAGGTGCTTCCAGTAAGCGCCACTGCGCTGCGTTGCAGAGAGGTGGTCTAGGCCGTGCCCCTTTTTACATCTCTCTGCAACGCAGCTCTGTGGCGCTTACTGGAAGTACCTAGTGATCTAGTTGGACCCTCGGGATTCAAGGGGACTTAATCTCCCAACTTAAAACGGCCACAGGGCGTGTTTACACAGTGGGGAAGGGAGGGGACGGGGCGTGAGGTGACGTGTTTAAACATGCCCTGTGGCACATTTTAAGAGGTAGTTTTAATCCCCTGCCCTATTATATACTAGGGGCTTACAGAGGAGGTCATGCTAATCACAGGGGGACCCCAACGCATAGTGTTCCCTAGTGTATGTAGGTGTTTTCACTGTATTCTGAGTGTCTTTTAACATAGCACTGGCTCTAGGACTGGTTAGTCAGACTCAGTTACCACCAGTATCCGTCTGAAAAAGTTGAGGGTACAGGCTGATTTTGCAACAAGGCTTCTTTCTGCTCTTCTGTTTGTTCTTTCTGCACATTATCCTTCTTCCTGTACTTTTATTCGTCTTTGAGGACTTCTGTTGCTTCTTTCTGCATTTCTTTTTTTTCTTTTTGTGCGTTTTTTCTTCTTTCTTCACATGTCCTATCTCTGTAGGCATAGTTAGAAATGAGCATTTAAAAAACCTTTGAAATTCACAGAAAAAACCATAGGTTTCAGGCACGTTATAGTTAGGAATTAGCATTTAAAAAACCTTAAAAATTCACTGAAAAAACAGGTTTCAGGGGCATTATAGTTAGCTGGACTTTTCACTCATACAAAACCATTGAAATTCCCCCGTTATAGTTAGTTCAGCTAACTATAACTCGCGCGCCCGCAATGCACTGCTGATGACGTCACTTATTACATCACTCATGACATGGTCAGTGACATCATTAATGACATCACTGATGAAATCTCAAATTGCATTACTGATGACATCACTGATGACATCACCCTTGTGATAGAGTGACAGACCATCTCTCCCCCTAATATAACCTTTGATACACACATTCAAAAATAGAAACTAACGTTTTCAAAACAATGGACATACCAATACCAGTTACAACAACCTATTCAGTAATTCTAAGATCCACATACACATCCACTCATTCACCAACAGTCCTATACAGTCACTCATACATGTACTCACTCATCATATGTACTCATTCACCTATACATCCTGTTACACAACGCCACTCATCCATAGAGTTATTCACACACATAGTCACTCATGCTAATAAAGAATCAAACATCCATTTACTTGCATATACAGTTATACATACACCACCACACTTACTTCTACAGAAACTTACACATACTTAGTCTTTTAAACAATCACATATAGAAACACATACTTATTCATACAGGAACTCTTCCAATCTCCCACTCTCACATATACTCACTTATATACACCAATAGTCACATATACTAGTTTAAAACATATGTAGTTACTCATAAAGACACTATTGAGACAGTCATTCACTCACTAACACACTCATGCACACACTCATCCACCCATACCGTCCTGCACACATGCTGTCTTCAACACATACAAACAGTGAGTCACTCATTCATGCACCTATGCACTACGTAATACCCCCCACCGAACCATACAGACACTCAGACACTCATACTGATACTCAAAAAACCAACTAATAACCTATATAGACACTGATGTAGCTACTCACCAACCCATGCAGCCACTTATACACAAAGTGAGAGACTGATACAGATATTTACATATTTAAACATTACTCACTAAGCCATGTATTCACTAAGATACACTTAATCAGTCAGTTATACAATCAATTTTTCAAAAACAAATCATCCATTTAGACACTTATATACCCATTTATTCTTCCATCGACCTTGAGATATACATATATAAAACATATGTAATTTTCAGAAAAGCACACATTATCTGGATGATGTCATGAGTGATGTCATCAGTGATGTCATTTGAGATGTCATCAGTGATGTCATGAGTGATGTCACTGACCATGTCATGAGTGATGTAATATGTGACGTCATCAGCAGTGCATTGCGGGCGCGCGAGTTATAGTTAGCTGAACTAACTATAACGGGGGAATTTCAATGGTTTTGTACGAGTGAAAAGTCCAGCTAACTATAACGCCCCTGAAACCTATGGTTGTTTCACTGAATATATATATATATATATATATTTTTTTTTTTCGAATAGTCCTGTGTCGATTGCACAACAGCAACAGGTACAGTCCACAAGATGTGCCATAAAGTTTCTCCGTGCTTTTATTTCTCCAAAGTCAGCATTATATATATATGTGTTTATATTTATATACCTATAGTCTTTTTGAACTGGGTATTGTGTTTTCTTTGATTCTTATGTACCTTGTATTGTTCTGATATCACTGCTCACTACTCTTATTCAAGCATGTGAATCTATGAAAGACACCCCAATACTGGAGAAGAACAAAAGTTACTTACCTGTAAACTATGGTTCTCCAGTATTGGTGTCTTTCATAGATTCACATGCGACCCACCCTCCTCCCCTCAGAGGCTCTTTTTTCTACTTGACTCTATATCACTCTTGTGCTACGAAAATCTGAGGTCCTGAGCCTCTGAGGAGAACATTCTTAGAGGGTGCGGACGCCTGTTTGGCTGGAATTTGGACTAAAACATAATGACAGTAATATGGTATAGAAGTGATAAGTTGTCTATCCATAAAAACTCTATGGTTTTACTTTCTTTTATGCCTATATTGCTTATGTTATTACTACATTGCTATGTTATGTACCGTGGGACTCCCACTTCGACGACGGGGAATATTCAAGCATTCTTTCTCATTTTGGAGGCATTTAAGTGGGGCACCTTAAGTGGGGGGACACTTCTCCGCTCCACTGGAGGAACAGTCCCTGTAGGCAACTCACCTTGGCAGGCGACTGGTAAAAAGGCCTGTCCTGCTACTATAATCATTTGCTACCACCATTGTCAGTCCTCTCCAGCCCAGTGAGCAGATGGTAGGCATGCCCACTTAAGGAGGGTGCACATGGTATTCCTCTCTAGACCACAAAGCCAGCTGCGGGTCTCATTCCATATCACAGGAAGCCCTCCGTGCTTGCTGAGGCATAAATCAAGCTCCAATAGAAACTCACTATAGAAGATTATGGCACCAACGCACACTCTCCACAGTAACGGAGGCAATGATTGTGATGTAGAGGTGTAGAAGTGCTGAGTCCAGAGCCTATGTCCAGGGCTGGACTGGAAACAGAAACCGGCCTTGGCAAACTGCTCGGCCGGCTCCCCTGGGAGGGGAGGGGGGTGCGGCCGAGCTGTTTGGTAGGGCCGGTTTTGTCCGATTTTGTCACAGGGGGCCGATTTTGCCGACCCCCGGTCACAAAAACGTCCCAAAGGGGCCGAAAAGCAGCCCCCACCCTGGCGGCCCACCGGGGAAATGCCCGGTGCTTGCTACGGCCAGTCCGGCCCTGCCTACGTCACACTTGCATGGTATTCATTTGAAGGAGTTGAGAAGCTGAGTGCATTTATCTCCTTTATATGCTTTCTTGTAAACTTGAGATAGCATTACGACAGGCATACATAAAGGTCCTCAGATGCCAGGCTTGCGAGCACGTTCAGTACGCTCCGCCTACGTGCTGGGATCTGCTGGGATTCGCAGTGCATCACTTTAAATCCTGGAGGGACAGCTTTGTTTTTCGCACTTCTGAGGCCAATTTCTGAGGCTGATTAACTGCATTCCAGCAAAGCTTACACAACAAGTTGGCATTAAATTGGGTTGCAGAGAAGGAAAGTGTCACAAAGCATGTGTGATCATAGCAAAGGTGCATTGGCCCAAGGTATTTAAAGAGGTAATCCAATTGTTGGTCATCATAATGAATGAGAGCCTTCGAACTCCAGATTAGAAGACTTTGGGCTGGATTCACAAACTGTACTTTGTAGTACTACAAAACGTACTACAAAGTGCTATTCACAAACTGCACTTTTGTAGAAACTTACACTTTTGAGTAAGTTTGCTACTGTTCGGTATTGACAAACTGCACTTTTTGAAGTAAGTCCTTCTCTCCAGTATTATTCGTGGTAGGGTATTGCAGTACCAGTGGTCAGCCATGTGTTGTGCTGGACTTACTATAGAAGTCCAGTTTGTGAATACCAAAAAGTCGGAAATATACTCAATAGTGTAAACTTACTCAAAAGTGTGTTACCTTTGTAAATCAGGCCCCAGGTGTTGATGTTTGCATGAGGCGTTTATCCTACTGAGCTGTGGTTCCAGTAGTCAACCTCCCCACATACCTTGAATCTCTTTTTTACTCTCTTTCTTGTTCTCACACCTTTCACAGTTGTTACATCTATATCTCCATTTTATGCAGTTGTCCCTGCTTTTCCTACTTCTCTGCTTTCTTTACAGCTTTTTATCATGCCCCTTTTTTTCTTACACTGTTCTCACAGCTGTAAATTGGTCCTTTAGTTTCTTGACTTTTTCATAAAACCCTCTATTCCCTTCTTCTTTACCTCCCCCCCCCCCACACTCATTCCTCTACCTCCTGCCTCCCTCTCTTTTTCCAGCCCCATATCTCTCGTCGTGTAGTAATGTAGTGTTTATATAGCGCCTGCCGCTCCTCCACTGGGACTCTAGGGCGCATGCGAGCCTTAAGTGGACAGAGATGTAAGCGTTGCTGTGACTGATGCGGGGATGCCCCTGGCTCCATCATTTCTCGTCCCCTGTCTCTCTGACTTCCCACAATGGCGGCAGATCAAAGGGTCTGCCTGTCTCTGCAGAACGCAGGGCACATCGGCCTCTTTGTTTGTTGTTGCTAGGTTCCCAGTAAACGAAAAGAAAATGGCAGTGGCATGCTAATCCGACTCGTTACAGTACAACAATAACTTCTCCCCACACAACCCTGCCTCAATCCATCTTTTCTTTAATCCGATGTTTCATGCCTTTGCCTTTCCCTAGCTTTTCGAACTGGTTTTGATGTGTTTTTCGCGAGTGGCGCACGCGGACCAGTGGACATTCAAGTGAGATAGACGTCTGTTAACCGGAGCTCAATATTTCCCTTCCTGTCCCTCCGTTGCTAGCCTGCCAAAACTTTGAGACCTTTTTGTAGTCTTATGTAGCACGGCCTTGGCCCAAGGGCGTTTTATCCGAGCATTAAGCCAGGCTTGACCACCATTGAACCTTTGTTCCTTCACTCTTCTCTCTGACTCATCCCAAACATTTCTGATTACTATAAACTCCCACACATCCTTTTCCCCAAACTTTCCCCGCCATTTTAGCCAATTCACCCAACTAACAAGCGCACGTTCACTCATCCCAATAGCAGCTTTTTACTCTCCTTTCGAATCCATTCCCATCATTCCGTCCCTGCTTCGAAGCACTACCAAGCGCACAAGAACTCAAGAGCACAAACTTTACACAAATAACCCACAAGGAGAAAAAAACAAAAAAAACACACATATAACTCCTTTACTATCATTTTAACACAGGTCTTGGGTTCCGGGGTAGCGTGATACTTGCTGCAGAGTTCTTCAACACTTCGTCAGGGGTTGTAAACGCTATATAAATTCAATTTACAGCTACGCAAGGCCTCCTTGATAGCAACGGAAGCCACGTTCGTGTGTGGGATGACTGGCGTTATGCCAGGGGTGCCCCACATAAGCCAGACTGGAATTTTAAGTCAGGGAAGGCCATAATTATTCTAAAAACTACGACCATTCCTACACGAGACGCCTATCATTATATTACAGTGACCTCCATGCTGTCAAGGATGTGAAAACTATGCAAGGGCTGCCATTGTGTAAGTGATAGCTACCTTTATGACGGGGCAAACCACAACTACAGCTGGCATCGCCACCATTGTGCCAGGAATGGCAGACCGAATGCCAAAGCAGCTCAAGATGCCTACAATATACCAGGGTTGCTATGATGCCAATCACCGTCACTGGCACCATTTTGGCAGGGATTACCACAGCTCTTGCTGGGATGAAAGACATTGCCACAGGGATAGCATCAATAATGCCAAAGATGGTCATCGTATACCAAGGCCGCCACTGTACTAGTAGTCCACAATATAGTAAAAAGGGCCACAAGATTCCAGGACCACCATTAAACCCTTGATGTCCACCATTATGCCAGAAAAAACTACAGCTGTGCTTGGCGAGGCCATCCTAATGCTGTGGAAGGCAGTTAAATGCCAAGGGTTCTCACAATTTACCATGACCACCGCTATGCCAGAGATAACAGCCATAATGTTAACATGTCGACAATATGTCAAGGGTGCACAATAGATGCCAGGGGCCCCATTATGCCGTGGGTAGCTGCACTGATGGCTTTCTTTATGCCAGGCTGCCCACCATAAAGCCAAGAGAACTCATTTTACTGTGGGTGCCTCCAGGAAGCTAACATCACAGTTTTGCGTGGATGACCACCATATATGCTGCAGAATGCCTACAATATGCTGGGGCTGCCACTATACATCGGGTGGTCACCATAATACTTCAGACCTGCCAACTCACACGGTGTTACCGCGTGTCACACAATTTCAGCTCTCCACACACGGTCACCCGGTGAGGAGCCAAACTCACAGGGTGCCAGGCAAACCGAGCTGAAAACCACTGTAAACAGTGGATTCAGCTTCTTTTCAGAGGCAGAAAGCAGCTGATGTCCATTAAGAGGTATGAAAATACCTGAAATATCGGCAACAGCCTCAACGACCCTTTATTTTTTTGTTTTTTTCTGTGAGGGCGTGGGGGCTCAGTGAGGGGCAGAGTGCCTCTTAGGTAGCTCTTGGCATGCGACCCGCCCCCTCCATGGCCCGCCCCCGGCCTCATCACAAAGTGAAAATTGTTTGTGAGTTGGCAGGTATGATACTTGGTACCACAATATTCTATGGCAAGAGTGCCTCAAATTTGATAAGGCTACCACTGTGCAAGGGAAGGCCATCATAAGGGCAGTGAGGTAGCAACAATGTAAAACGACCTAAGTGCAAGTAAAGAAACTAGCCCCTGAGTTGTTGGATAGTACAATACTGGAATATTCAGGGTTTGGTGGGCACCTCAGGCCTCTGGGTCCCTGTTCCACTGCACCTACTGCACTACTGATAGCCATGCCCCTGCATAAGTTTCACAATATCTCAAGAAAGTCCCCATTATGCCAGTGAGTAGCCACTATGGTCGCAAGTGGAAGTATGATTAGATGCAGGGCCGCAAGAAGTGGTAGTAATAAAGGACCAAAGATTACAGCAGGGCTGGCTAAATTAGGGCCAAGAAAATTGTAATTGTGCGTCAGTAGGTGGCACATTCTGTGGCAGTAAAATCTCAATATTTTGTCATTTTTACACACATTGATACAAAAGAGATCCCAAAGAAATGCACAAAACAAAGGTTTCCTAATAAAGAAGTGTGCTGCTATTCACCACATGCCACTGAGCACTTTATTTAACAAGAAATTATCTTTTTTGTTGCATGGAAGCACTGGGACTCTATTATACTAACGGTAACTCTTGTAACACCCAGAGTAAAATACTTTGTGTGAAATAGGCAGAAAAAAAGATTCATTTGCTAACTTCATGTAATAAAAAGTGCTGCTCCTGTACTCTGTGTACCGGAGTTACATATTATGAACTGGTCTTCAGGTTAGACGAGCTCAAGAATAATGACCAACCCATAAGATCGTATACATGGGAACTAGGGAATCCAGGAACTACAGGGAAAGATCATGCACGTGATCAATCCCTTGCCTTAGCATCACTCCTGAGGATATATAAACTATATAAACTAGTCACAAAATAAAGAGGTCGAACATTTTATGAATTTTTGTGAGACCCTTTAATATTAGTAAAGGGTAATAAAGATAATATGTCCGTATTGCCATCTATACGGAATATGGCCCCATTGAGGTGAACTACCAATGCTTATGCCGACTGGAGACGCTACGTCTTTACGCGTCTTCCAGACAGGCGGCACTTGGGTACCGGGTCTCTAATGGCGCCCCAAAAATCTGAAAATAGCTGTATACTGCCGGATCCAATGCATAACGCCTGCTGGAGACGCCACGTGATCTCGCGGCCTCTAGGCGTGTGGCGCATCGGCACCGGATCATGAATAGACATACCCGCGCAAACCAAGGGCCACAGGAAGTTTGTGTCTCGTTCGTCCAGCGAAAATGTAACACAGTTATAAACGCCTGAGGCCTTCCATTCCGACATCGTCAGAGAGAAGAAGTGGACGTATCTAGGTGTACGGTAAGGGACGCACATCGAGGCAGTATGTGTGTGAGGATCTAACGTGTGCTTCTGTAAAAAATAATAAAAAAAAATACTTTAAATATAATTACTTTCCCTAGAGTGTGACTACAGGGGTCCCTAGAACCTTTCTTCCATGGGGCATTGAAAATCCTACGTTGAGGTAAGGTTGGGATCTGGTCTCACAATTAAAGGAAAGAAATGCTTTTACTATTGCCTCACGTTTGCAGTGTCACAAAATCCCACTAGCGTGCATGTTAGAGCAGGGGGGTTCAAATCCCCACTGCTACCACCAAATGTTAGACCCGGGATCCCTGGTTGGCTGAGGTAGGTACCTGAGGCCAAGTAGGGACCCGCGTTCCAACGTTAGGGAAAGGACGGTTACCTTATTAGATAGCCCCGCTCACCCCCTCGGTAGCTTGGCACGAGCAGCCAGGCTTATCTTCAAGGCAAATGTGTAAAGTATTCACAACCACGCTCACAATAATCCAATGATGACACCACAAATAGACTCCACACGAGTTTTGTTAAAAAAAGAATATAAACTTTATGTAAAAAGATATACGATAAGACCACACAATATAAAACCAACATATGAGGTTGTGTAATATTTCTCCTGGCCGGTTGTTAGGCCAGCCAGCCCTTGTAAGTTCTGGCGATATCAATGAGCACTTCTAAACATTCTCCTGTACTCCTAAAATCATATCATACAGTCGTAATGCTAGAATCAGATACTTGTGCAATGTAAAAATACTATCATGTGTAATGTAACAATCAGGCACTTTGCAAGATCAAATAATGCAATGCGTGATACCACCACCAGATATGTCGTTCTGCAAAAATAAGGCAATGCATATACACTAATCCGTTATACAGGAGAAATGCAATGCGCAATACGCTAATCAGGTACATCGTTATTCAGAAACAATGCATTGCGACATATGACAATCAGGTAGTTTGTTATGCAGATAAAAATGCCAAGCTTCATACACTAATCAGGTCGTTCGGTATACAGGAATAATGCAATGCGTAATACTCTAATCAGGGACTCCTTTATACAGAAATGATGCAACGTGTAATACGACAGTCAGGTACTCCGTTCTTCAGAAATGGAATAATGCGTAATACACTTAGGCCCCGATCACTATGTAATCCCAAAGTGCAGCTTTGCACTCCAGCCCCGGTACCACCACTCCTTTGGCGATACGGGCCGCGACACGAGCCGAAGCAGAGGCTCGCGTTGCCAACACAAGAGAGAGGCCGAGAGTGTCTCCCTCTGAGCCCGCGCCCCCCAGGAGTCGACACATGTTACATGGGGGGCGCGAATTCACTCTCCTCTCCTCGGTCAGCGGCTGGGCCTACAAAGCAACTTTGTGAAATGGCAACAGCGGCTCGGGCCGGCAACTCAGCTCTTCCGGGACTTCCGGTCCAGGCCGCTTCACTTACGAAGATCTCAGGCTGCCACAAAGCACACGCACACAGCGTCGCTGAATCTTCCTTCACTCCGGGTGCACGATCACTGGGCACTCCACACTCGAGTCTCCGGCTGTACGAAGATCACACGCACAGCGTCGCTGAGACTCACTTTACTCCGGTGCACGCGATAACATGGCAAATGCTCATGAAGATCTCACGGTACACAACACACCTGCACACAACAGCGTTGAGACTCACTTGGATTCCGGTGCACACGATAACAAGGCCAATCCTCACGAAAGTCTCGCGGTGCACAACACACCAGCGCACAACGGCGTTGAGACTCACTTGGCTCCCGGTACCCACGATGACAAGGCAAATCCTCACGAACGTCTCACGGTGCACAACGCACCCACACACAACAGCGTTGAGACTCACTTGGATTCCGGTGCACACTATCACTGGACAATCCTCACGAAGAGGTTCAGGCTGCACAAAGCACACGCACACCGTGTCGCTGATCCTTGTTAGGACTCCAGGTACCCCCGGTCACAGACCGATCCTCCTGGAGATCTCAGGCTGCACAAAGCACGCACACACAGTGCCACTGAGACTCATTTGGATGCCAGGCGCCTACGATCACAGGTAGTCCTTACGAGGGTCTCAGACTGCAACAGGTGTGCTCACACAGCGCCACTGAGACTCTCCTGGAAACTTATATGTTCCTTTGTTTCTGAACAGGGAGCCAGCTCACCTCAGGCCCTTGGGGATAGTTACTGCAGGACACAGCACACCTCAAAGTCCTTCAAGCAGGGGGACACAGCACACAGCAAAGTCCCTTTAGCCTCTCCTTGGTTGAAACAGAAAACTGCAGGCCAGCACCAGATCACACATCAAGACTAGTCCTATCCATCAGTCTCTTCAGTTGTTTCTTCCTTGGCAAAGGTCCTCTTGACCACAAAGTAGCTCCAGTCTTGATCACACTTGAGCAAAGCCATTCTCCAAAGTTCAGCAGCACCAGTTCTCTTAGTTATACCCCTCAATGGCTTTGAAGTCTTTGTGCTTCAGGGGGCACTGACCCCTGCTCAATCCAGTTCTGGGTGCCTCCCTGCCAGTGACACCTTCTTCCTTTGATTAGTGGGGGTCTGGATTCTCAATCACTCAGCAGGAGATGGGACAATTGTTTTATAGCAGCAGCCCAGGCCTCTTCACCTCTAGGGGCTTCTCCTCCCCCTACACTCCAGATGCAGGTCAGCCCGTTGCTGTCTCACCTCCTCCCCTGGGTCAAGACATTCCCCAGATCCTATCGCTTTCAAATCCAGACAGTCAATCCACAGCCAGGCAGAGACACACAGAAATGTCAGAGCACAAAAACGCAGCCACTTCTAAAAGAGTGGCTTCTGAACACACAATGCAAAAACCACCTACATGAAAAGATGTGTTATTACATTGTGAGTTCAAGCATACTAAACTTTACCTTTCCATCTTAAGCCTTTGGGAAGATAGGCTGGAAAGCATATTACACAGCCTTCCCATTCTGTCCTATGGGCAAGATGGCCTTTCAACAGTGAAAAACGAAATGGAGATTATTTCACTGTCAGGACATGACACACACCTTAGAACATGTCCTACCTTTCACATGTACTACACCCTGTCCAGGGGGGACCCCAGACCTACCATAGGGGTGTCTTAGGTGCACAGAAAGGGAAGGATACGGTCTAGCAAGTGAGTGCACTTGACAGAACAACATGCCAGTTTCACAAACTGCGTGCAGGCCCTGCAATGGCAGGCCTGAGTTCCCTTTTTAAGGCTACTTGTGTGGGTGGCACAAATAGTGCTGCAGGCCCGCTAGTAGCATTTGCCTTACCAGCCCTGGCACACATAGTGCATTTTACTAGGGACTTTACTAGTAAGGTAAACATACCAATCATTGACAACCAATTACCATTACTTTATACAGGGAACACTTACACTTTGGCACTGGTTAGCAGTGGCAAAGTGTCCAAAGCATCTAAGTTGGCAACACCATGTTAGAAAAAATGTCTAGGGGGAAAGCAAAATGTTTAGGGACTTTAGCCAAAAAGGGCCAAGTCCTACACAACCCCCTCCCAGCCAAAAGCCAGGGTAGACCAATCAACTACCTTGATGGACTTCCCTGCTTAGGGCGATAGAACACGGACGCAGGCCCTCTACCACAGGGACAGCCTACGGTTCTATGCCTTTCTGACCCCAGGGGATTCTCTTGGTCACTACTCCCTGGGCCAACTATGCCACTCCATGGGCACTTCCAGACAGTTGGGGCCTCTCTAGGGGTGATGGTTCCTTGCCAACCCACACCTAGAGCGGTATCCCTGGAAGACCCACCAGTCAGGACACTGTTCCCAGTTATCCTGTCCTACAGATTAGATGTGGGTGTACCCTAGTCACTCCTAGGGGACCCTGCCCTACTGGCCGTACACAGTCCCTCGGGTTTTCGCACTGAGGGACACTTCCCTCTCTTAACCTCCCATTTAGATTTCTGTGCCTGCCATTTCGGAATGGCACCCACAAACTTTAGGACTGGGGGAGCTCTGGTGACCGATGCTCTAAGCCCTCCTGACTCTAGGTGTTCGCCCTTGCACAGCTGGCAAGTAGGCGCTAAGCCTCCCACCGAGGGCTCCTGTAAGGAACCCTCCAATCTCTGGGGTGGGGTGGCAAACCCCTAGGGACGTAGCTCACACTCCCTACCTCTCCTTTGAGACAGGGCGCTAGCCCGTATGCCCCCCCACTACTCTGGGACCTACTGGTTCTACTTCACCCCTCTTCCCTCTCTAGGGCCTTTTCAGGCTCTTGGGCCCATGACCAAGGGTCCGGCTCTTGTGCCAACTCCCGGGAATCAAAGAGCTCGCACTCTAACACGGGTTGGCGCAATCCTGGAAAATAATTACTGAGCCTAGACTCCCTAGGGGTAAGGTTGAACACCCCCTTCAAATCATTTGCCATGCTCACCAACACCCAGTCATCCAGTGCATGCTTGTACTCATCCACACTTGGCACTGGTTGTACCCTGCAAAACCAAAGGGGATGATGGAAAGAGTGTTGCACATTGCAAGCACTCACTCCCAGTCAACTGATCTGGGTTTAATCCATCATCATTCTTTAGCTCACTCCACCACCCCATTTCAGACATGACCATATGCAAATCAGTCTGACCCTGTGCCTCATGGGAACAATCCAGCCTGAACTGCCAAGCCATGTCTTCCCTGGACCGGAAACAAGCATTCTGGTACCGGTTTCGGGTTCATAATCCTCATCAGCCAGGCTATCTTGAGTCCAGTGGCAAAGTGAGTAAGAGACCCACGTCTGGGCATACCCTGCCAACTTAGGGCGAAGAAAACAAAACCAAAGGGGATGATGGACAGAGTGTTGAACATTGCAAGCACTCACCCCCAGTCAACTGATCTGGGTTTCATCCATCATCATTCTTTAGCTCACTCCGCCACCCCAGTTCAGACATGACCATATGCAAATTAGTCTGACCCTGTACCTCATGGGAACAGTCCAGCCCGAACTGCCAAGCCATGTCTTCCCTGGACCGGAAACAAGCATCCTGGGAACAGTTCAGACATGACCATATGCAAATTAGTCTGACCCTGTGCCTCATGGGAACAGTCCAGCCCGAACTGCCAAGCCATGTCTTCCCTGGACCGGAAACAAGCATCCTGGGAACGGTTTCGGGTTCATAACCCTCATCAGCCAGGCTATCTTGTTCTGCATTCTGTCCATCAACTGTTGTTTGTGCATTTGTCACCCCAAGTGGGAAGAGTATGCCCAGACGTGGGTCCCATGCTCTCCATGCCACTGGAATCAAGCTATCCTGGCTGAAGAGGGGTGAAACCCTGAAACCGGTCCTAGGATGCTTGTTTCCAGTCCAGGGAGGACCTGGCTTGGCAGTTCGAGCTGCACTGTTCCCGGGAGGCACAAGGTCAAGACGGATTTGCATATGGCTGGGTTCAAACTGGAACGGCATGGTGAGCAAAAAACCGATGGATTTAGGCCCAGATCTCTGTACTGGGGTGAATGTATGACATTGTTCTGCATTCTGTCCATCAACTGTTGTTTTTGCATTTGTCACCCCAAGTGGGAAGGGTATGCCCAGACGTGGGTCCCGTGGTCTCCATGCCACTGGAATCAAGCTATCCTGGCTGAAGAGGGGTGAAACCCTGAAACCGGTCCTAGGATGCTTGTTTCCAGTCCAGGGAGGACCTGGCTTGGCAGTTCGGGCTGGACTGTTCCCATGAGGCACAGAGTCAAGACTGATTTGCATATGGCTGGGTTCAAACTGGAACGGCATGGTAAGCAAAAAAACGATGGATTTAGGCCCAGATCTCTGTACTGGGGTGAATGTATGACATTGTTCTGCATTTTGTCCATCAACTGTTGTTTTTGCATTTGTCACCCCAAGTGGGAAGGGTATGCCCAGACGTGGGTCCCGTGCTCTCCATGCCACTGGAATCAAGCTATCTTGGCTGAAGAGGGGTGAAACCTCGAATCCGGTCCTAGGATGCTTGTTTCCAGTCCAGGGAGGACCTGGCTTGGCAGTTTGGGCTAGACTGTTCCCATGAGGCACTGGGTCAAGACTGATTTGCATATGTCTGGGTTAAAACTGGAACAGCATGGTGAGCAAAAAAATGATGGATTTAGGCCCAGATCTCTGTACTGGGGTGAATGTATGACATTATTCTGCATTCTGTCCATCAACTGTTGTTTTTGCACTGGTTGTACCCTGCCACCATTCAAACTGGACTCTACCTGCTTAACCTTAATGTCCAGTTCCCTCATGCTTAACTCATTAGCTAAGAGAATGTTTTTCTCTTCCGGGGCAAGAGCATTCCTACCCTCCTCTGCTCGCTTCTCATTTTTAATGAGCAGCTTCTTCTCCTCTGCCTGATTTTTAAGTTTCAACACCTCCAACTCATGCTCTCTGACCCTTTGGTTTTCCTCCAACTCCTCTGGTGAAAAACTCCTCCCTGAATGGCTACTACCAGCCCCTGAAGCTGGTCCCTCCACTGGCAAATCCTGTGGACCAAATCCTTTCCTTGCGTCATCCTCATGCACCTCAACATCACCCGCCTCCTGAGTCCATTTGGCTTCCCACCAGGCTCTCAAGGCAACTTGTAACTCCTCCTTCTTGGCGCTACTCTTCATGGGACATCCCAAAACCCTGCAGAATTGCCTCAACTGATCAATCTTGTAGGTAAGCAATGCTTCAATGTTGAACTCTAATTCTACAGCCTCACCGGCTCCTTGACTCCTCTGTGACATGATGTGTGGCTTAAAGGTTGCTCAAAACAAAACCAACTAGAACAAACAAATCAAGAACACAATATGTGGTTGCGTCGTGGTCTGCGCTATTTATGATGTACATCAGTCACTGTGAGTGAATTTGCGAATACACATTCAAATCCCAAACCGCTGACCACCAAATGTTAGAGCGGGGGGAATCAAATCCCACACCACTGCCACCAAATGTTAGACCCGGGATCCCTGGTTGGCTGAGGTAGGTACCTTAGGCCAAGTAGGGACCCGCGTTCCAACGTCAGGGAAAGGAAGGTCACCTTTTTAGATAGCCCCGCTCACCCCCTCAGTAGCTTGCCACGAGCTGCCAGGTAAATGTGTAAAGTATTCGCAACCATGCTCACAATAATCCAATGATGACAACACAAATAGACTTCACACGAGTTTTGTAAAAACGAGTATAAACTTTATGTAAAAAGATATATGATAAGACCACACGATATAAAACCAACATATGAGGTTGTGTAATATTTCTCCTGGCCGGTTGTTAGGCCAGCTAGCCCCTGTAAGTTCTGGTGATATCAATGAGCACTTCTAAACATTCTCCTGTACTCTTAAAATCACATCATACAGTCGTAATGCTACAATCAGATACTCGTGCAATGTAATAATACTGTCATGCATAACGTAACAATCAGGCACGTTGCAAGATCAAATAATGCAATGCGTGATACCACCACCAGATATGTCGTTCTGCAAAAATAAGGCAATGCATATACACTAATCAGGTAATTCGTTATGCAGAAGAAATGCAATGCGCAATACGCTTATCAGGTAGGTCGTTATTCAGAAACAATGCCATGCGTCATACACTAATCAGGTAGTTCGGTATGCAGGAATAATGCAATGCATAATACTCTAATCAGGTACTTCGTTATACAGAAATGATGCAATGTGTAATACGACAGTCAGGTACTCCGTTCTTCAGAAATTGAATAATGCGTATTACACTCAGGCCTGATCACCGGGCCTAAGGCGATCTCTCCGCCTCTCACAGTTGCCCCTCACACAGTACGATGTAATCCCAAAGTGCAGCTCCGGCCCCGGTACCACCACGCCTTAGGCGATACAGGCCGCGACACGAGCCGAAGCAGAGGCTTGTGCTGCCAACACGAGAGAGAAGCCGAGAAGCTCTTCGTCCGAGCCCGCGCCCCGTCCCAAGAGTCGACACATGTTACCTGGGGGGCGCAAACTCACTTCCCTCTCCTCGGTTAGCGGCTAGGCCTCCAATGCAGCTTTGTGAAATGGCAACGGCGGCTTGGGCCGGCAACTCAGCTCCACCGTGACTGCCGGTCCAGGCCGCTTCACTAACGAAGATCTCAGGCTGCCACAAAGCACACGCACACAGCGTCACTGAATCTTCCTTCACTCCGGGTGCACGATCACTTGGGAACTCCACAAACGAGTCTCCGGCTGTACAAAGATCACACACACAGCGTCGCTGAGACTCACTTTACTCCGGTGCACGCGATAACATGGCAAATCCTCACGAAGGTCTTGCGGTGCACAATACATCCGCACACAACCGCGTTGAGACTCACTTGGATTTTGGTGCACACGATGACAAAACCAATCCTCACGAAAGGCTCGCGGTGCACAACGCACCTGGACACAACAACGTTGAGACTCACTTGGCTCCCGGTGCACACGACGACAAGGCAAATCTGCACGAAGATCTCACGTTGCACAACGCACCCGCACACAACGGCGTTGAGAGTCACTTGGATTCTGGTGCACACTATCACTGGACAATCCTCACAATGGGGTTCAGGCTGCACAAAGCACACGCACACCGTGACGCTGAACCTTGCTTGGACTCCAGGTACCCCCGATCACAGACCGATCCTCTTGAAGATCTCAGTCTGGACAAAGCACGCACACACAGTGTCACTGAGACTCATTTGGACGCCAGGCGCCTACGATCACAGGTAGTCCTCACGAGGGTCTCAGACTGCAACAGGCGCGCTCATACAGCGCCACTGAGACTCTCCTGGAATCTTTTATGTTCCTGTGTTTCTGAACAGGGAGCCAGCTCACCTCAGGCCCTTGGGGATGGTTACTTCAGGACACAGCACACAGCAAAATCCTTCAAGCAGGGGGACACAGCACACAGCAAAGTCCCTTTAGCCTTTCCTTGGTTGAAACAGCAAACTGCATGCCAGCCCCAGATCACACAGCAAGAGCAGTCCTATCCTCAGTCTCTTCAGTTGTTTCTTCCTTGGCAAAGGTCCTCTTGACCACGAAGTCTTGTTCACACTTTATCAAGCCATTCTCCAAAGTTCAGGGGCTTCAGTTCTCTTAGTTATACCCCTCAATGGCTTTGAAGTCTTTGTGCTTCAGTGGGCACTGACCTCTGCTCAAACCAGTTCTGGGTGCCTCCCTGCCAGTGACACTTTCTTCCTTTGATTAGTGGGGGTCTGGATTCTCAATCACTCAGCAGGAGATGGGACAATTGTTTTTATAGCAGCAACCCAGGCATCTTCACCTCTAGAGGCTTCTCCTCCCCCTACACTCCAGATGCAGGTCAGGCTGTTGCTGTCTCACCTCCTCCCCTGGGTCAAGACATTCCCGAGATCCTATCACTTTTAAATCCAGACAGTCAATCCACAGCCAGGCAGAGACACACAGAAATGTCAGAGCACAAAAACGCAGCCACTTTTAAAAGAGTGGCTTCTGAACACACAATGCAAAAAACACCTACATAAAAAGATATGTTATTACATTGTTAGTTCAAGCATACTAAACTTCAACTTTCCATCTTAAGCTATTGGGAAGATAGCCTGGAAAACATATTACACAGCCCTCCCATTCTGTCCTATGGGCAAGATGGCCTTTCAACAGTGAAAAACGAAATAAAGATTATTTCACTGTCAGGACATGACACACACCTTAGTACATGTTCTACCTTTCACATGCACTACACCCTGTCCAGGGGGGATCCCAGACCTACCATAGGGATGTCTTAGGTGCACAGTAAGGGAAGGGTAAGGTCTGGCAAGTGAGTGCACTTAACAGAACAACATGGCAGTTTCACAAACTGCGCGCAGGCCCTGTAATGGCAGGCATGAGTTCCCTTTTTAAGGCTACTTGTGTGGGTGGCACAAATAGTGCTGCAGGCCCACTAGTAACATTTGCATTACCAGCCCTGGCACACTTAGTGCACTTTATTAGGGACTCTACTAGTAAGGCAAACATACCAATCATGGACAACCAATTACCATTACTTTATACAGTAACACTTACACTTTGACTCTGGTTAGCAGTGGCAAAGTGTCCAAAGCATCTAAGTTGGCAACACCATGTCAGAAAAAAGGTCTAGGGGGAAAGCAAAAAGTTTAGGGACTTTAGCCAAAAAGGGCCAAGTCCTACAGTGCAATGCTGCGTAAGTATTATATAGATAATGTTACTTCTGTCCTCCTTACAATTAAAGCACCTTAAACATTCATTTATGTATCCACAGGTATCTATGAACCAAGTATTAATGTTGTAGGTGGGCATAGGTCACCCTAACAGCAAGGCAATTCCTAATACAACATTGTCAAAGGAGAAGCCCGTTTGTTCGTCCTGAAGAATGCTGCGGACTCAGTAGAGCGATAGGCAGAAACCTGTCGACAATGGTAACTGTGGTGATGCGGTAATAGACCTTCCCAGAACCGGCATCGCAGGTTAGGTCCTCCGCTGAGTGAGCGCGAGTTGTTGACACTCGTTGAGTGAACGTGTCCACGAGATGCCGCTACCCAATGGGGCCAACTTTGAATAATTCATAGATTGGCTACCGCACCCAAGGACAACACACCCCCTCTGGTGCGATCCAACTGGTAATATCTAGGTTACTATACCCCATTATCAGTCGTCTAGTGTAGATTTTAACTTTCACATTAGGTCCTGAAGAATTGCCGCCTGATCCTTCCTGGGACAACTAGGGCAAGAAACATGTTGACCGCATGACACAGAGGGCAACTGCCTACAGCATTACTTTAGACAGTCGCCATTATATTTTTAATCAGGGTGGGAGACAGGAATATTAAATTGGTTGACCTGATCCTCCCGTTCCCTGTTTTAACTCACGTGGCCTTTTTAGAAACCACAACACTACATTTCTACACTTTTAGGGCCCCTCACACTCACTCACCTATACGGCAAGGAAAAAAAGATCTCCGCCAAAGAACCCCCACTGAGAGTGCCCATCGGGTATTGCAGCGCTGACCCGACGAGGAGCATGCCCAATGATGAAGCATGGCACCCAGCGGGCTGGGTGTGTGAGGGCCCTAATTCCAAAAGCAAGGATTCCCCAGCCTCCCTCTTGGTAGCCAACTCCTACACTTACTTCACAGCCGATCTCAACCTTCTTAGGAACTGCATACTCCTTTTCTTGTTACGCGGTAATAGTTCCCTAATCCCCACATTTCAAATTTTAATACCAAGTAATGTGTCTGACAAATAAATGTAATTTGGGTATTACATTGGTTTTTAACTCACCACTCTTGCGCCCCCCCCCCCCCCCAAAATTTTTTAAAAGTGCCTCCCTATCTTCAGGTGTAGGCCCTCTCTCCATCAAACCGGGTTTTTAGAGTGCGAGGGATGTTCTATGATGAAGCATTTTTTTTAAACAAAAGGAATCTGACCACTTTATTTTTGCTCCTCCCTTTTATTCTAGCAGTTATTAGACCAATAGAAGTGCATTATACTTGGTCTTGGCTATTTCATTGCTATGATGAAGCATGACACCTGGTGGTGTGTGAAGACAGCCCTTTACATTTTTGATATGCCCAGCACTCCTATTAAGTAGTGCCACTAGGGACACTGTCGATGTCGGGCGGAGGAACTCAGTGCAACATCGTAATAGGGCCCTTAGTGTCCAACACCTTCATCAAAATGGTGTAGATTGAAGCGGGAGCAGTAAATCTAAACCCTTTAGTGTCTAACATTTCCCTAAAATGTTTTACAATGGAGTGGAAATAATAAATTTGACCCCTTTTGTGTTCAACATCTTCTTCAAAATGGTTTGCATTGGAGTGGAAATAGAAATGTTTGCCCTTTTAGTTTCAAATACCCCTTCTCCAAAATTGTTTGTAGTTTTGTATAGTGTGTTGTTTTTTAGAATATTAACCAATATATGTCAGGGTTTTTACATATTAACTACTAAGTATTTTATTTAATTTACAATTTTTGGGTTTTTTTTGTGTTTAAATTCTTTATTAACTTTTGCAATAAAAATACATCAGAGGAACAGTGGTAAAAATGTATTTGTAAGCTGTTAATAAATAGATGAATAATACTGTAAGGATAAATAAAGGCATTAAATATATGATCAGTTATGAAGTCCATATCCAAAAAAGAAGAAAGTTCTTCAATGTTTTCTTTTTTTATTCCATTTTCATTTTACGTAGAAAAAACAGAGTTCAGTTCTAATGACTCATCACACAGTACAGCCGACGCGTTTCGTCATACATAGACATACATATATAAGAACAACACCTACAACAAATATCAGACACCATATACATAGACACTAATGGGCTAGAGTCTAACCCATAATCACATCACATTGGTTATACATATTTACATTGTGCACAACAAAGACAGACCAACAAACAATTGGACAGTTATAATTTTTCCTTTTTTCTATTTTCTATTTACATTGTATGAGCAATACATAAATCCTTAATATTAGTTAAAATGTAATGAGGGCCAGGGGTCCCAGCCGGGACACAATTATCAAAAACATCATCATTTTTA
Organism: Triturus cristatus; assembly: GCF_964204655.1. Lineage (NCBI taxonomy): Eukaryota > Metazoa > Chordata > Amphibia > Caudata > Salamandridae > Triturus > Triturus cristatus. The sequence continues at coordinate 807,786,202 of NC_140591.1, forward strand.
TCTATCTCTAGTGATATCATATTAATCACACAGTTTGATTGACTTATGTGGTGAGCAGGATTCACATTTTACCTGTTATATCACATATCCTATCATTTATAACACAAATCTATCTCATACTCATATATTCTAGTTAACCTTTTCGTATAAAATCTGTGGACGCTATGTTGTTCACCCAAGCCGGAGAAACTAAGGCTCTGAGGCACTTGGTAAAGATCATCAGATTCTGTATTTATTCAAATATTCGGGTCGTAATCACTCTGCATTACTATACTATCACATGGAGGCTTATGGACCTAAGAGCATTCCCTTTTTAACCGCAGATGATTCTGGTCTTCCATTGTTTTTTAAAATGTTAATGCCTAGAGCACATCTACAATTGACATTAACCCAGACCAAGATGGCCGCCGCGCTCTCACCGGTATCGGGATGTTGCTTCTGAATGGATGAAGTTACTTTCTAGATCGTTCTAAACATATATGAGCGAGTTTTGCTATCCCCCCATGATGAATTGCAGTATTATTAATGCTCCATGGAATTCATTGTGGATTATTTATGCCACTTTTGAAACCTATGTGCACTTGATGACTGACTGTGCGATTTTGATCATTAGCGCGTACATTACTTTTGGGACTTTCTCTGCCTTATTGCGCTCTGGGCATATATGTTCACTACACTTGCCTTAGTCCTTTGGTCATTAAATTATCATAACCTTGGATAGCTTTGGATATGATACTTATCATTACAATATGGCGGCCACATTAGGTACGAATCTTATGACCTTGGCTGGGCGTGCCGCTTTCACTGAACGCAGGTGTTCCGTTTCCTCTAGGATCCCCGCGTTATTTAAACCCAACCTAGACATCACTGCTGTTTCCTGCTCGGGTTTTTCCTTTGCTGCGACGTTTCCCAGTGTTCTCCGCTGACCGCAACTATCGTATTGCGGTAACTCTGATGCCGGCACGCCATTATCTGGGTTATCTAATTGTTTATACTGCTTTTTGTTGTTTAGAACCACTATGGATGGTTCCGTTACTGCATGCACTTCGGGTGGAAGGGGGGTGGGCTTTTCTAGTGCTCCCATCGACCGTTATAAACGCATCGCGATCATTTCCATATCGGTTGCCTTCTAACTGGGCTAACTAATTAATTATGCTGAGCCTTTGGCCTTTAACCATGATGGATTACCGTGTTATTTCCTGTACTACACGCGATTACTGGGGGTTTTTCAATTGCATGACGCCTTGTACTACGCGATTGGGCTGTACTGCTGTATTGCCTGTACTCCACGGGAGGGCTGGGGTTGTCAATTGCATGACGTCTTGAATTACGCAGATTGTCTGTTCCGCTTTTTCCTTTTGTTATTTGTGCAGCGTATGCATTGCGCTGCTTATCTCTAGGTTTGGCGCTTCCCATCTGCGACCCACCCCCATACCGGTATCATGTTCCACACATGCACCGGGAAAAAGAGGGGGACTAATATGAGGTTCTCTTTTTTGACGTGATGGCCATTTACGCTTCATGTTCCATGTTGGGGGTTTACATTCAGGGATTGCCGCCTGATTTGGCTATGTGCTTCTTTTATAGGCTGTTGTTTTCCTGCCTAATTGGTTGCCATCAAAGAGTTGTTTGATGATGGAATGTCCCCTTTTCTTGGATATATTGTAGGTAAGGTGATACATTATAATTAGGCGTCCAGGACTGTTGGGAATTCTTAGACAGTACTTATTTCTCTCTACTCAGCTTATTATATGTTGTCATTTAGTAAGCTTAACTGAAGGGATGTCACTGACTGGAGTTAACTATCTTCCTATAGGTCCAGCAGTGGTCTCTACATTATAAGTCTATCCTCATCAATATGTGTAATCCCTCTTATCTTTAGACCTTTATGTGACATTCTGAAGGTATGTGCTCACTTATCAGGTGTTTTCATCTCAGCAGGCTATCATGTACATACCACTGACTGTCCATGAGTTTAAGCACAGTTGGTGCTCTTAATACTTGGCATGTCTCTATGGGGCTTGTATGATGAATTTGTAATTCACTTTTATATTTTAGATAAACCCCTACAGGATTTATTCCGAACATCATCGCAAATCTAACCTGTCAAGTTTGTATCCCATCATTGTGGGTCGTGCTTTATAGTTATTGACTAGTCGTGGCCTTTATACAGAAGGCTTCAAAGTCTTATTATAATGTAAGTTCCGGGGATAAGGAATTCATGTTGCAATTATAGCTTCATTTGTGCCACTTACTGTTCATATGGTAATTGTCATTGCTTACCGTTATTTATACCATAGAAATTGCCAGACGGGAAACTGCTCACAAGCAGAATTCTCTATGACCTTACAGCTCATGGAAGTATTAGACTCCACCATCATCTAGTGGTGGGTACTTACTCAATTCACTGTTCTATTGTTCGCTTGGAGTCTTGCTGTCTCTTTTTGTCGATTAATAAAATAGGGGGACTCACTGTCCAGATGAAGTTGTGTTTTTCCTTTCTCTCAGTTCGGATATCCACATAGTGTTGGAACTCACATGATGTTGGAATTAGTGTACATAGGGTCCTATTTATGACAATGCTCTTTTAGGATTCTTGACTATTTTGCTCTTTTTTGTCTCCTAGCCCCGATGGGTTAATACATATTTGATTTTTGCCTTCTCTCTCTCATGCTGCCTCTGTTGGATTTGTAACCACTGCTAGTGAATCACAGCGTCCCTATCCCATGTAGTGACATGTGATTAATATGATGTCACCAGAGATAGATAAAAATGATGATGTTTTTGATAATTGTGTCCCGGAGGGGCCCCTGGCCCTCATTACATTTTAAATATTATTAAGGATTAATGTATTGCTCATACAATGTAAATAGAAAATAGAAAAAAGAAAAAATTATAACTGTTCAATTGTTTGTTGGTCTGTCTTTGTTGTGCACAATGTAAATATGTATAACCAATGTGATGTGATTATGGGTTAGACTCTAGCCTATTAGTGTCTATGTATATGATATCTGATATTTGTTGTAGGTGTTGTTCTTATATATGTATGTCTATGTATGACGAAACACGTCGGCTGTACTGTGTGTTGAGTCATTAGAACTGGACTCTGTTTTTTCTGCGTAAAATGAAAATGGAATAAAAAAAGAAAAAATTGAAGAACTTTCTTCTTTTTTGGATATGGACTTCATAACTGTTCTTATTGATTAAATCTTGTTGTGTGGTGCACCTGTGCTTTTGTTTTAAATTGTTGGGTTCCTGAGGGAAGTAGCACTGTGACGGTGGGTGCTATTCAGTGTGCACGCGGACCCTTGCAAGTTTAGAAGGGACAATACTGTTGGAGCGATAATAGGTTAGGTGCTGGCAACGAGAAGGTAACACTGTTAGTTCTAATTTATTAAATATATGATATTTGCCGATGAGTAAAAGCATATAAATATGTAAGATATAAATAGGCATATTTTGAATATATAAAACCATTGCATAACTAATCATATAGTTGAACATGGAAATAATTAAAAAACATGGAAAAAGAAGCGAGAAATAGAGGTAGGGAGAATGAGAGATGAATATAAGGGAATTAAGAATTGATATATATGTAAGTGTTATAAAAGCAACGGTTATATATTATGTAACATTAGATAGATAAATATACTAATGAATGAATAGCATTATATTATATTATATCATCTTATTATTCTTAAAGAAATATATTATCATAAGAAACTAATCACATTACAAAATTTGCTAGACAAAATAGATATGGAGGAGAATATAAAGGAAAGTGAACAGGGGTAAGAGGAAAAGAGTAAAATATAAAAGAATAATGTGAAAAGGTAGAGCCAGGGTATGTATAAAGGAGAAAGAAAGATGAAAGTAGAGGAAAAGATAATATTTGAAAGGATATAGGATAAGTGGAAAAGGCACATTAATAATAATATAGAAGATATAGTAGATAAGCGATGTCAAAACAAAGAATCAATTGTCCTATTTGGATGTAGCAGTAGTGGCGGGTGATGTAGTAGCATCATCATTATTTGTTTGGAGGAAGGGTGTCCAGATCTGAAGAAATATGTCATTTTGATCCTGAAGATTATAAATCACTCGCTCATGTGATGCTGTTTGTATCATGGTTACTAACCATTCTTCATGTGAAGGTGGAGATGATGATTTTCAATAACGTAATATGCAAATTTTGGCTGTTGCTAATGCGATGTGGAAAAGACGATGTTGGGATTTAGAGAGTTTTGGAGAGTTTCATAAATGATGTAAAAAATGTTGGCACATGTGAGTGGGAGGCATAATGGCATTGTGGAATGTAAAGTGTTGCCTAAATAGTTCCAGAAAGATTGTATTTTTGGACATTCACAGATAATATGAGTTCTATCACAACCAGAATTCGAGCATCTCCAACAATTAGTATTTGAAAGTAGACCAGCTTTGTGTAATTTGACTGGTGACCAATGCCAGTCATGAAGGATTTTAAATAAACAAAATTTGAGTATTGCTTCACGAGTACCTTTATTTAGATTCTCCAGTATCTGTTCCCATTCATTATCTGTATATGAGTTTGATAAGCGGGACTGCCATGTAAGATGACGTTTTTGAGAGAGGGGTTGTGAAAAGAGGTGCAACGTAAAAGTTTTATAAGGACCTGAAGTTACTCCTTTATGTTTCCCCCATGTATTTAAATATGATAATATTGGTGAATTTTGAAGTATCCAAGGTGCTTGTCCCAAGTGTTTCTTCAAACATTGTTGAAGTTGGATGTATATTAAAGATTGTTGTGTGGGAAGATTAAATTCCTTCCTAAGTTGTGAGAATGATTTAAAATCACCATTATGAAGAAGTTGATCTTGGAAATGAATGCCTGCTGTTTTCCACAGAGGCCAAGATAAGATTCGACCATTAATGCGTATGCCTGTATTATTCCATAGGGGAGCTAAATTGTGAATATGTGGGTTTGAACTAATAAACGATGTGCCCTCTGCCAGGAGTTGTGCAAAGCTAATAAAACCGTTTTTTTAGGATCAAGACAACTAGACAACTAGTTCCTCTTCCGTATAAAAGCGAGAGATCTGGATCTGTGGATAGAAGATGTCTTTTTATATGAACCCATTGTGGAACATCTTTTATCCCTGGTAACAAATAAGATATTTGAGACAAGTGCAATGCTAGGGCATAGCATTCAATCGCTGGGAGTCCCATTCCTCCATATAATTGGTGTGCTTTTAGTTTTGCCACAGCAAGGCGAGGTTTAGCCGAACCCCATATGAAAGCTTTTATCTTGGAATCTATTGATTTAAGTGTGGATAAAGGGATCTGTAGAGGAAGCATGCCCAAGATGTATATGAAACGCGGGAGAGTAACCATTTTTTTCGCTTGGACCCTACCCCAAAGAGAGAGCCCCAAAGTCTTCCATTTTTCAAAATCTCGCTGCATTTGAGACATGAGAGGATCTAAGTTGTCCACAACCATGCCTTCCAACCCTTTGTTGACTAAAATTCCCAAATATTTAAGATGTGAAGATTGCCAATGGAAAGGAAAACCATGTATAGCTGCTTTTGTAGTTCCATCAGAAATAGGCAATGCTTCACTTTTGTCCCAGTTAATTTTATGACCTGAAAAGGAAGAGAAGTCATTTATAATTTGAAGAAGACATGGTATGGAGCAGGGAAAATTTGTAAGGGTGAGTAGAATGTCGTCTGCATATAAGTAGATTTTAGAAGTTCCTACTGGAAGGTGTATACCTGAAATTTCATTTGATTGACGTATTGTGGCAGCTAGGGGTTCCATAGCTAATAGGAAAAGAAGTGGGGATAGAGGGCATCCTTGACGTGTTCTCTCCGGATCGGGAATGTATCAGACAAAAAACCACCACAATTTACCTGAGCAGATGGAATATCGTATAACAAGCGTACTTTAGTTATAAATTGATCCCCAAATCCAAATTGTTCCATCACTTTAAAAAGGTATTCCCACTCAATGCGATCAAACGCCTATTCTGCGTCAAGTGAGAGCGCGAATGCATCACTTGGAAGGTGTTTAGCAAACCACAATGTGTGGGCCAATGTACGAAGATGATTTTGAGAAGATCGTCCTGGAACAAATCCCACTTGAGTTTGGTGTATCAGGGAAGGTAAAACTTTACGAAGACAGGACGCTAGGATACTGGTCAGTATTTTAATATCACAATTTAATAATGAAATGGGACAATAGCTACTACATAACAAGGGAGCCCTATCAGGTTTAGGTAGCACAGCGATTACTGCTTTGTTAGAAAGGGGTCCCAATGAGGATACATTATCCGCTTCTTGAAATGCGGCATGTAATGTGTCAATAATATTGTGTCCCGCCCATCGATAGAATTCAGCAGGGAATCCATCTTCTCCAGGAGCCTTGTGATAAGGTAAGTTAGTAATTGCATGGGAGATCTGTTCTTTACTAATTTCACCTTCAAGAAGAGCTCTTCCATCATCAGAGAGATGGGGAAGTTCCACTTTTGTAAGAAAAGCAGACATCTTATCCAAATCTATCTGATCACCTGGAGTGTATAGAGATTGATAGAAAGAGGCAAATTCATTTAGAATATCTTGGGGCCTGGTATATATATATAGAGAGAGAATATATATATATATTTTTACTTGTTTTTATTAGCATTTAATATAATCCCACAATGCAGTTCTCTATATCACTATTAACCATTTTTGACAGTGGTATACCATCTCAGTCCAGCCAGTGTGCAGCGACCATTATACGGCGCCCATGATTGTTATCGGCATAGTTCAAGAATATTGATGCCAGGAGCATTGCATGCGGTATCGAGTAACGATTGCAAGGAGCAGCATTACATCAAGATTGGGCCTCTCGCACATCCAGCTTTGAGTTACAATGTTCGTGAGGCGGTTACCAAGCCAGAGCTCTGACCTAGAGATACACATTTCGGATCACAATTCCAACTGAGAACAGTATATCGATCATAAAAACAATTGAAGAGAGTGAGGGTGAAGAAGAGACAGAGAAGAGGGGACAGAGGGGGGTGCTAGAGGGCGCCAAGCAAGATGGCCGCACTTACATGAGGCTCCTGCAGCTCGGGACACAATCCATCTGACATCCTCTTCTAACCCAGCCCTGCATGCCTGAAACTTCACTGGAGGAGTAGCGCACGCCAGCTGCTATTTATCGCTGCAGATATTTCGCAGAGAGTCGGCCTGTGGGTGCAGAAACCGCCTCTGGCTGCTCTCCGCGCTGCTGAATCAACATGGCAGCTGCGGTGATCGCGGCCTATTGAGCACCCCGGCACGGCGCGATCTGCCGGCCCCAACTGAACAGTGAAACCGGCAGTGGGCACTGGCGCCGGCGCATCGCCTGCCTGTGTGGCGAGCACGCTCCGCCTGTCGCTGTATGCCTGGGGACCCACCACCGCCTTGTTGGCCTGCCACGGGGTGAAGCTCCCCCGACAACCGGAAGACTCTGGCCTGTGGCGATCGGGGGAGTGCCAGACAATCACGCCCTACCTTGGCGTCTGCCCGCCCTGGGGAGCCTGCGCCGAGGACCACTGGCGGGGGTGGCGCTGGCGCTGAGTAACGGCCTGGTGTACACGCTGCATCCTGGTTCCGGTGCAGCCCTGGGCAGGCCCGCTGGCGGACTGGAGGTCTGCGACGACCCTATCCACCTGCTGGTGCTGCGGGAGCTGACCACGCCGGGGACAGATATACCCTGCTTCCACCACACCTGGTGAGTCTGCTGAGACCCACTGCCTGCCGGCCCTTGACGGAAGACCGATTCTACACCTGCTCTTATTCCCCAGCCTGCATCCCTGACGGTTGCCGTGACTGTTTCGGGCGACCCCGCCGGTTTTTCCTTCTGGCGTCTGATGAAAACTCCACGTGTGGAGGATGGCCTACACTGCTGCTCCCGGTGGCAGACTCGCTTTCTACCTGCACCACTAACCCGGGCCTCCTCATCCTTGCATGCTGCTGCCCCAGAGCCTCCGCCGGAACTGCGCTGATGCCTACTGGGACCTGTGGGGGAAATAGTAACGCCGCTTGCCAATACTGGACTACTGCGGGCGAGATTACTACTGGCCACCCCGCTTGCAGCCCCCTTGCTGGCGCACCACTTGGCTGCCGCCGCCACGTGCGGTTAAATGCCTGCGATGTGTGGGGCAATGAAGCCCTGAGACCTCCCCACTATCTAGTGACTGACGCCATTGCCTGAGTAACGGCCTCGCTGCTGGTATAACCCCCCGCCTCGCCGGAGGCTCCATCGCAACGCGAGTCCTGCTGCTAACGCCAGATGTGGTTCCCACCTTTCCAGGAGGGGGCCTCCTCGCCCATACGCTTACATGTGAGCACTTCGAGATTAAAGCGGAAAGTGGGACTGATTAACCTTGTTTCAGTGTCGCCTTCGCGCGGCGCCATCCTCGTCTCGCCAGCGGCCTGAGCCGAGTGGGGCGCCCGGGGTTTCCCGACCCACGCACGGACGCGTCACCAGGGCCCGTTGTTCAGACCGGAGGAGCTGCAAGCACTGGTCAGCACACCCACTACTTGGCTGACTCCCACTCGCCCCTCGACGCACAGCACCATCCTGCCACCAGCTTGACTGCCGCCTGACTCCCACTGACCTATCACCCCGCCATGGGTCGAACGGGTGGAAAACAACCTAAACTAAGCTTCGAAGCCAGAAAAAGCACACGAACACAATCTGAAATGGAGGGGGAACAGCCCAGCACCCCTGACCCACCCACATCCACGGATGACCTTAAGGCCCTCCTTCTCGCCATACAGTCCAGTCTGTACTCTATTGAAACAAAAATGGACACTATGAACGCCCATATAGACTCGCTAGGGAACACAAGAAGGTGCTCTTTGACGGCATAGAAGTATCACTATACCCGGACTTTACAATGTCTGTTCAGGAGGGGCGCAGAAAAATCCTCCCAGTAAAGAAAAAACTCCAAAAAACATTGAGTATGCTATGCTCTTCCCAGTGCGCCTTAAGGTTACTCACCAGGGGAAACAGCACTTCTTTACAAATCCTCAACACGTCTATGACTTTCTTAAAACCTTACCTAAGGTGTCAGCGGGCCGTACCTCCCCCTCCACTCGACTCACTGAAGATGATGGCACGTCGGATGTAGAGTGACGACTCTGCCCCGGCACGAGGGTCCTGTGTCCATCTCCACTTAGTGACTTTTGTGGGCGCTGACTCCCCTGGAACACCGAGCACCACGCGGTGAACTGTGGCACGACCCCCGTTGGGCCTACCCAGCGGATGGAGGAGCTGCCCTCCTCATTAACAGTTCGTTACCACAGCTGCCCTGGACTGGTGATGAACACTACCGATATCTCCCGAGCACCCTCTCTGAAGAGAGGAGTAACTGGTTACCCTCTTTCTTCTACCCCCTTAGGTAAATCCTATACTGTTTGGTTTGAAATGTTTGACACTATGCGCCCTTTCTCCCCTGTTGGGAGTGTGAAGCATGGGGTCCTGGGGAGAGAGGGGGGGGGACACGACACGGCAGGTTTGGTCTGCTAATGTGGGAGGGGGGAGGGGAAGGGTATTGTTTCACGCCACTTTTTATTGAATTGACTAGCACATGTATGCCCTGGACAGCTGACCAGCTCAGACAGCGTTAACTCTCCACTAGCATTACTCTGCAATACCGCCATGGAAACCCGACATAGGCCTCCTACCTATAATTTCCTAACTTGGAATGTGCGTGGCCTGGGAGATCCCCGCAGACTCCGACACATCCTCTCTTATCTAGACCGCCACAATGTTCACTGCGCTATGCTGCAGGAAACACATCTTGGCCCCACTGCACCCACTACATTCGTGTCCCGCAGGGCGAACTGCAGGAGGTTCTCCTCACACTCCTTCTACGCCCGAGGTACAGCTATACTGGTGAAGCGCGCACACCCCTACACCCCCACTCCCACACCAACCCGCAAGGCCACTACAGTACAGTACAGGTAGATTGGCTGCTCACTCAATAACTCTTGTTTCCTGCTACGGACCAAACACTGACGATCCCGACTTCTTTCGGGTCCTATGGGGGAAAATACTGGACATTGGGTCCACACACCTAATGTGGGGAGGAGATTTTAATGTTATCCTGGATCCAACATTAGACCGCACGCACCCGCAACCCCATCATTACTCTAACGCACATTACACCCTCAAACGCATTGTCAAAGACCATGACCTGATCGACGCCTGGCGGGCCCTTCACCCGCAAGTTCGGAAGGGCTCCTGCTACTCCACTGCCCACTCCCCCTGGTCGCAAATAGACGGTTGGCTTCTCACTAAGGGGTTAACCCCATGGTTGGCGCACGCTTCTCACCTCTCCTGCACATACTCCGATCATTTGCCAACACCCATCACCCTCACACCCCCTCACGAAGAATCGCCCTATATGTCCTGGCGCCTGGCCCCGCAGACCCTGTTAGACCCAGTTTTCAAGAAGGAACTAGAACAAGAGATAACTGATTTTTTTTCCCGTAACGACAACTCCGTCACACAATATTCCACGGCTGGGAGGCCTTTAAGGTTAACGTATGCGGAATCTGTATTGCTAAAAGTGGAGGGGTTTTGAGGGATATCTGCGCCACACTCTGTAAGTTAGAACTGGAGATCAAGCAAACAGAAACGCAGATACAGGCTTCACCTACCCCTGAATTGCAGGCGTGCCTGAGAAACTTACTCACTGACTATCAGGAGACAGCGAGAGGGAATGTAAGTTCTGAGGGAAATACCACCAAGCGCGCCGCTATGGAGAAGGCGAAAGACCGAGCAAAGCGCTCGCATCCCTGATTCACCCCCCTTGATTCTCCAATACCGTCCTAGAAATCGCCGATGAGGAACGCCTGCTACACAAGAACACCCCAGATATAGTAGACATCTTCAGAAGGTTTTACAAAACCCTGTACATGACACACAGAACGCAACCCATAGACTTCACCCCCTTCTTTGAGGATACCGCAGTAGCCTGGCTGGGAGATAATCAAAGAGAATTTCTCCTTGCGCACCACGAGGACGAGGAGATTGTATCCGCTATAATGCAATTACAATCTGGCAAGGCCCCTGGGCCGGATGGCCTCCCGGCTGAATTCTACAAAACATATAGCCATTTTCTCATCCCTGCGCTGCGGCATGTCTTCGAAGAAGCACGTGAAATGGGCATATTACCCCAAACAATGCGAGAGGCACTCATAGTCTCCCTTCCGAAACCGGGCAAGTCGGCCTCGCAGTGTGTTGGGTGTTCTGATCGGGTTCCTTGCACGGAACCTGGAATGTAGGTTCCGTGCAGGGAACGCGGAACGGACTGGGATGGCAGTTGCTGCCGGGAGGTCTGCGCTACTGGACGTGAATAAAGGAGTCTTACCAGATTGAAGTGTCGTCCTCCTTTTCACTGGCGACGGGCTGGTCCAGTGGTCAGCCTCCCTTCCTGCGTGTTCCGTGGCTTCGCTGATTTCCTGCTTCCAGCGATGTCCTTGACTTCGGTGATTCTTCGCTCCAAGCGCTCCTCTTGGTGATGTGGGCGGAGTGAGCCTCACCGTATTTGACTGTCGAGGGATTTGGAGCTCCTCCTGTTGCCCGTTCTCTCCAGCGATCCTCGTATGGTGAGATTTTTGTTTCCCTTCTGGGATTTAGCTTGTTTTCTTCGGCGCGTGTATCGACGCGCGGCGTCAACGCGAGCGCAGCGTCAGCGCGAGCGTCTCTGCGAGGACATCTCCGTTGCTATTGTTTACCGTTGCCCTAGCAACCTTTGCCTGTTTCAACGCGCATGCCTCAATTGAAGATCACACCAAGACCGTGTTTGACATGCAACAACAGTGATATTTAGAATGGTTTTTCTGCATTTTTAAGCGCAGCTACAAGATACAATTAAGTGAATTGGGGTATTGTGAAGTGACACCTGTTACAGTGGTCATTTTAAACAGTGGTTATTTTAAAGTGGCAGCAACTCACCCACGCAAAGTAACCAATGGATAACGTTGTGGCTCCACCTCCATTCTTACAGTCACCTGGTCCTCCTCCTATGCTATGGCAACCATGGAAAGACACTTTTGAAGCATATTTAGAGGCAATTGATGGTGATACTTTTTCTTCTAAAAAGAAAAAAGCTTTATTGATGTACAATATAGGTGCTGAGGCTAGGACGATCTTGAAAACTTTACCTCTGGAATCAGTTTGGATGTGTACCAGTGCAGGTGATGATGGCGATTCTCTAGTCGTTGATGACTATGCCTAATTAATAAAAACTCTTGATAAAAGATTTAATCCCAAGCGCAATGTAGTTCTTGAGCGGCATAAATTTTTGCAGCGTGCGCAGATGCCTGGTGAATCCATTGATGACTTTGTTGCTGCTCTCAGAATTTTGGCCGTCAAGTGCAACTATAGGGAATTTCGCGACGAAATAATTCGTGATCAGTTGATTGAACGTACATGTGATAAGAAAATTCAACAAAAATTGCTATCCTCTGATGATCCTGATTTAGAGACTGCTCTCATTTTAGCGAAGAGTGTTGAACATTCTCAACTCTGTATGAAGGAGTTAAACACTTCTACTGTCACTTCCAATACCACATCTCTGTCTGAAGTCAAACTAGTCACTACGAAAGCTTCTACCAAACCAACGAAGGGCATCAACACCAACGTTTCCCGCGCACCATCGGTATCTAATGGCCCGAAAACGAAAGCTGAAGGTCAACATCCTCTATGTTATCGTTGTGGCAGTGCCTCTCATCTGGGAAATTTCAAGTTTTGTTATGCTATAAATCAGACTTGTTTCAAATGTGGAAAGAAGGGACATTTAGCACGCATGTGCAAAGCAACTCTACCTCACAAGGTACCTCCTCATACTGTAAGGGCCATAGAAGAGGACTGTGAAGATGATGGAAACTATGAATTACTCATGCTATCTTCGTCATCTATAGAAGAGGGGGTGGTGGAAATAGCTTCTATTGGAGAGGGTCAAAGAAGGAAAAACCCTGTGTGCATCATAAGTGTGAATGGGAAGGGCATTGAATTTCTTGCCGATTCTGGTTCCCCTTTTACCCTTATTAATGTCAAGGATTTTAAAAGTTTGGGTGACATCCCTGTAGCTCACTCCTGCATAAAGATTTTTGCATATGGTGGCAAACGCGTGGAAGTGTTGGGCAAATTCAAGGGGAACTTAAATTTCAAGGGGGATGACATTTTAGGTACAATATTCATTGTGGAAGAAGGTGCCAATTTACTAGGATGGCATGAACAAGGTGAGTTAGGAATCATCCTCGATCCCAATCATGCTGACATGGTTTTATCCAAACGGGAAGCTAAACAATACTATGCCAGTCTCCCTGATTTTGACGTTACTCCTGTGCGCACGATTACGACTGATGTGCATGTTGAGAATGATTGGATCAAAAACTACCCTGAATTTTTTAATGGGAAGTTAGGCAAACTTAAAGGATTTCAGCACCGTATTATTCTTAAAGAAGGTGCTAAGGCAGTAACGCACAAAGTGCGCAAGGTACCGCTTAGCATGCGTGGTGAGTTGAGACAAGAGTTGGAACGGTTATGTGCTACAGGGGTGATTGAACCCATAGAAGGGTCTGAGTGGTTGTCACCTATTGTTTTAGCACGCAAAGCTGATAAGTCCCTTAGGATGTGTGTGGACTTGCGCGATTTGAATGCTTGCATATGGGTGGATCGTCAACCTTTACCAAACATAAATGAGATGTTGTCAACTTTAGAAGGTGCCAAGTATTTTTCGTCTCTAGACATATCTTCTGCATACCATCAAATTGAACTGTGCAAAGACTCGAGACATCTCACGTCTTTCGTAACTCCTGATGGTGCATTTCGCTATTTGCGTATGCCGTTTGGTCTGGCATCAGCTTCCGCAGTGTTCCAACGCCTCATGGGTAATCTGTTCAAGAACACTGCGGGAGTTGTGTTCTTTCAAGATGACATTCTTGTTCACGGAAAGACTATACAGGAGCACAATGTTAAAGTCAAGCACGTTCTAGAAATTATTAGGTCTAGTGGGTTAACATTAAGGAAAGACAAATGCAAGTTTCTTCAAGAAGGGGTAGATTATCTTGGTCACCACATTTCGGTTAGAGGCGTTGAACCTAAGATGAAACTACTAGATGCCATTCAGAAGGCACCCGAACCCAAAAACAGGGATCAACTACGTTCCTTTCTGGGGCTAGTCGAATATTACGCAAAATTTGTTGCTAACTTTTCCGATAGAACTGTATGTCTGCGTAATCTTCTTAAGAAAAACATGAAGTATGTATGGTCTGACCAATGTGCATCTGACTTCAATGTGTTGAAAGAAGCAATTGTACAAGCACAGCCACTTAAACTTTTCAACATCAACGATCAATGCATTGTCGCCACCGATGCCAGTAATGTGGGACTTGGGGCTGTTTTGATGCAGAAAAGATTAGACAATAGAGAAGAAATTATTGCCTTTGCTTCTAGGACACTCCGTGGTGCCGAAGAGACCTATTCCACCATTGAGAAGGAAGCTTTGGCGCTATGGTGGGGTGTGCAATATTTTCGTAATTTCTTGTGGGGCAATGATTTTGTTCTTAGGACTGACCACAAACCTTTGGTGGATCTTTTTACCACCAAAGGCGGGGGTAGAGCAACGCCTCGTATTGCTAAATGGCAGTACAGACTCAACGAATTCAATTATCATCTAGAATATGTTGCTGGTGTAAAGAATTGCGTGGCTGATTGTTTGTCCAGATTGCCTCTTTCTGAAAATGTGGTTGAACCTATAAACGATCATTTAGAAATGGTGTGTGCGGTCAGCGCCATAGCTAACACGGGTGCAGCTCTATCTGAGGTCGATTGGAAATTGGCCATGTCTGAGGACGCAGAGCTCTGTATGGTGATAGATTTCGTAACGCTGGGTTGGCCCAACAGTACTGCCATTCCTTCGGAATTAATTCCTTATTTGAGAGTTAGTGATGAGTTGTCTCTGATTGATGGAATTTTGCGCAGGGGTGGGTTACTAGTTGTTCCTCTATCATTACGGAACAAAGTTCTGGACTTAGCTCATGAAGGCCATTTAGGTATTCGGGCAATGAAGCGGAGAGTGAGGGAGGATTTTTGGTGGCCGGGTGTGGACAAGTCCATCGAACATTGTGTTAGAGATTGTGGTGCATGTGTATTGAGTGATAAAACTCAGGTGACCTGTCCGTCTCCTGTCAGTCCTATTCCTGTCAAAGAATCACCTTGGTACAAATTAGCCTTTGATGTGGCTGGTCCATTCGGTGGCTTAGGTAGTTCTCCAAAGTATGTGTTAGTTCTTATTGATTACATGTCCAAATGGCCAGAGATAAGGTTTGTGGACGGTATCAATTCTAGCATTATTATCAAATTTCTTACAGAGATTTTCCTTCGTGAGGGGTTTCCGGAGGAATTGGTAACTGACAACGGTACCCAGTTGGTGTCTGCTGAAATGCAAGATTTTCTGAAAAAACACGGCATTAAACATGTACTCACCTCTCTTTACCACCCACGTAGTAATGGGTTGGTTGAGCGTTTTAATCGGGTTATCAAAGAGCAGTTACAGTTGTCCTTCATAAATGGTCTTGATTGGAAGTTAGTGATTTCGGACATGCTATGGGCAATTAGAACCACCCCACACTACAGTACTGGAATGTCTCCCTTTTCCTTGTTGAGAGGTAGAGTCGCGGGTTCCAAACTTAATAAAGATTGGATGTCAAGGAAGGTGGTGGATCCACAAAGATTAGGGAGGGTGGTTGATGTCAGAGCTGCTACCCAAGCCAGATACGGGTCTGTTTGTCTCAAACGGTCTTCAGTGTGTCAAGGAGACTGGGTAAGAATTAAGAAACCAGTGTTTGTGCGTAAGGGTTTTTCCCGGTTTTCTCCTCCTGTCAAGGTTAGTAAGGTGATGGATCATGTAGTGGTTTTGGAAAATGGTAAGGTGTGGAATAAGTCTGCTGTATCGATTGTGCCTAAGCCAAAGGTAGAGTTTGTGAAAGACAAATTTGGGATCAACACTGATAGTACAATTCTAGCTCCTAGGATCAATACGTCTAGGGATTGTGCATCTGGGAACAATCTTGCTTCTCAACAAGGTCTCTTGAAGTCTAGATTTCTCCCTGCCAGAGTCAGGTCATCCCCCGTCAAATTACAGGACTATGTCAGATTTTGATTTTCTGTATTTTGTGTTTAATGCAGTTTCATGAGGTTGGGATTGTTTCCGTGTAATGAGGAGAATTGTTTTTTGTGAAGGGAGGGGGGTGTGTTGGGTGTTCTGATCGGGTTCCTTGCACGGAACCTGGAATGTAGGTTCCGTGCAGGGAACGCGGAACGGACTGGGATGGCAGTTGCTGCCGGGAGGTCTGCGCTACTGGACGTGAATAAAGGAGTCTTACCAGATTGAAGTGTCGTCCTCCTTTTCACAGTGCGACACATACAGACCCCTCTCCCTCATCAATGTCAATGCTAAGATATTAGCGAAGTTGATCGCTAATCGCATCAACCCCCTCATGGCCGCCCTGGTCCTTCCTGACCAATCGGGGTTTGTACCAAGCAGAAGCACGTCTCACAACCTGCGCACTCTGTTTGCTGTCCTTCAAGACGTTGACCCTGACATGAGCACCGCGGCTGTCTTTCTTGACGCCACTAAGGTGTTTGATTCCCTAGAATGGGATTATCTTGCCTTTGTCCTGCAATGTATGAGGTTCCCCACTCCTTTTCTGGCCTGGATTAACCTGCTATACACTGGCCTACGGGCTAGCATCATAGTCAACGGCGTTTGATCCTCTCCCTTCACAATAGCCAGAGGCACTCGTCAAGGGTGCCCTCTTACGCCCCCCCTTTTCGCCCTGGCTATTGAACCTCTTGCTGCCAAAGTCCGATAGCACTTCCGAGACCATGATCTCATCTATCCAGAGAGACAAATACTAATCTCCTTATATGCAGACGACTTCACCCTATACCTCCGCAATCCAAAAGAAAGTCTCAATCCTATTCTCAGGTTACTCATTCTCTTTGGTCATCTTTCTGGTGTCAATATCAATTGGGGAAAATCCCAGATGTACCCCCTTACGGACGCCACCATGCTCTTCGTGCCTGATTTTCTCCTCACATGGTGTGACGACACACTCACCTATCTCGGCATAGTCATCTCCCGAAATCAAAGTGAGTTGATGAGGGCCAATTATGGACGGGCGCTTGATCTACTAACTGAGAAAATCACCAGATGGATAGCGCTACCCCTCTCCCAGGCTGGGTGAGTCTCCCTTATAAAAATGGTGGTCCTACTCAAACTGCTATACCTCTTCATTAATATCCCCTACGCCCCCAGACGCCATTTTTTAAAACCATTAAAACTCAACTCACTCGCCTTGTCTGGGGTGGGAAACAAGCCAGGCTGCGCTGGGACACCCTCACACGACCCTTCAGCGCCGGACGATTTGAAGTACCAGACCTGGAGTTATACTTTAGCTGTGCTCAGGCTCACTTCGCGTCCTACTGGCTAAATCCCCCCCTTACATGCCCCACCTGGTGATAGAGGACGGGTACATGGCCCCAACACCTTGCTCCGTCTACCTGAGCACCCCTGCCATCCCGAGACGCTTAGCCTCCACCACAGTACAATGCACCAGCCGCACCTGGTGTGACCTAGCTAAACGACTACACTGCTCTCTACTGTACTCCCCCCTACTACCCCTCCACGGTAGGCACGACCTCCCGGTCACAAAGGAAGGAGGCTGCCGTCGTCTCCTTTGAAAACTGTCCATCCAGACCTGGGGGAAACTTTATATCAATGGTACATTTTGCATCAGTGAGGAATTCTTCGGCACTTCACCTCCCACCCCACTTGAACGGTTCTTCTATGTCAGACTGCGATAGGATGTAAGAAACCTCTCTCCGTGCTTCCCGCAGGAGCCTCCCATTATGTCCCCCCTTCATGCCCTTCTGCAGTAAACTACCCATACACACGTTCTGTCACTCCTATATCACACCATCCAAAGAGACCGCGATTACGACTTTCCCCCAGCCAAGGATCGGTGGGAGGAGGAACTGGGGTCAGCCCTCACTGAAGACCAATGGTCCTTCTGCTGTCGCCAAACTGGAAACATCTCCGCCAGCAGTAGACTGCGCATCATTCACTACAAGTACATTCACTGCCTGTATTACACACCTGCACGCTTGCACAGTCTGCACCTTCTGAAAACGACCGGTGCGATCGCTGCACTAGCGAAGGAGCAGACTTTAGGCACCTAGCTTGGGACTGCCTGCCCATACGAAGCTACTGGACGGAGGTATTGTTAGCACTTGACCAAATGACTGGGCTACATGTTTCTCATGACCCCCTAATCACGCTTCTGGGCTACACTGAGCCGCTGGCCGCCAAGGTGCGAAGGTATGTTTCCTTAGCGCTCCTTCCTGCCAAGAGGCAGATCGCCTGTAGGTGGGGAAGGGGTAGAGCCCCCAAGTTCAAAGACTGGCTACAAAATCTTATCTATTGTCAAGAGAAATTACACATTTATGCCGAACTCCTACCACCTTCCTCCCGTCCACGCGATATATAGGCTCCCCTTCAAACCTACCTCCTGGAGCACACCACCGCCATAGACACAGATGCAGAGCTTCGCACTAGAGACAATGAAACACTCGATAGAGATGTGAATTGCTGCATGTGGGATTTCACTTAGGCCAGGGTATAACGACCAAAGTGGCAACAGAGTATATGATAATATCGCGTATTAGATCATCTGTTCAGCATGAATCAGCATAAATGGGCGTCTTTTTTCTATTAAATATGCTTAAAGTGGTAATTTTGTTTTCTCATTTGGTTCTAGATCAAAATGTGTATGACCCTTTAACGCTACTAGCCAAACCTGTCCCACCTGACACGGCCGGCCCTTTGTGGTTGTAGGGGGCTTGCTGTGTACCTTTTCCCCCCGCCCATATTGCTTTGCAAAATGCTACTTTGCGTTGCCGGCCCGCCCAGGGATGTAGGCACCATGCTGTGGTCAACAACTCTCGACATCAATCAAGGTTTTTGAAAACTTAAAAAAAAAAAGAGAGGACAGAGGGTGAGAGGTATGGTGGGGGAGGCTGCGGGGAAATTAACGCTGCCGGGGACATGGTCTACGAGGGTACTGGGGCTGTGGCAGCTAAGTACGCTAGTGGTCCCTGACGGCATGTGATTAAGGATCAGGGTCTACTATGGCGAAAGGATATTTGGAGATCTCAGGCTCTAAAGTGGAAGGGACTTCTGGGGCACAGTTCAAACTGGTCCATCTGTGGGCTTCTAGGGGCTATCTGCGTCTGATGGGTATACTGTATCCTCGAAAAGGCGTAGTGCCCGCAACTCCGGTGGTTGAAGTCTAGCATGCTCCAGTCGGCATAGGTAGTCCACCAGTGGTTTCCATAATTTAGTGAATTTAGTGTCCTGGAATTTCAAGCGCGCTGGGAGTAGCTCCATTGCCACTGTATGCCACAGGTGGGTGAACTATACGTTAATTGGAGGAGTTTCAGCTTTTTTCCAATAAAGAGCAATGATTTGTTTAGCAGCACCAAGCATCTGGAGGCTGAGGTGTCGATCACGGAGGGTCATGGCACGCAGGTTCACGGGCCGGAGGCCCAGGACAATCATAAGCGGGTTCTCGGGCAGCGGGTAGCCTAGTACCAGTCGAATATGACTGAGAACTTCCTTCCAATAGATGGTCAATAGAGGGCACGTCCACCAAATA
Organism: Triturus cristatus; assembly: GCF_964204655.1. Taxonomy (NCBI): domain Eukaryota; kingdom Metazoa; phylum Chordata; class Amphibia; order Caudata; family Salamandridae; genus Triturus; species Triturus cristatus. Next base: position 807,805,944 of record NC_140591.1, read on the forward strand.
TGTATGAATTCCCCCGGGGCATTAGTGCAACGCCAGCATAAAGGCGAAGTGGTGGGGAACATTTTATGCAATCTGTGAGGAATATAGTACCATTGTGTCATGACTTTGTAGGCGGATTCTTATTGGGGTATGCTACGGAAGATCTTCGGGATGTCGTGCCATAGGTGTTCACATTGGGTGGGAGCGATATCAGTGTCAGAGACTGACTGCCACCGCACTTGATAGGAGTGTGGGGAGGGTCGCTGTGAATGTTGGAGAACCTGGCATGTACGAGATATTAGTCCACTAGAGTTATCAAATCCACGTACCAGCCTCTCGAACGAGGTGAAAGGTCTAGTGGCCACTCGTGTCATAGAGGAGTTGAATATACTGAAACCTTCCCCCCTCCAATAGCTGGAAGTCCCGTTTACATTGTTCAAAAGTTTTGAAAGTATCCCCCATAAAAAGATCACACATTGTTCTACATCCTCCTTCCGTCCAATCTGAGAAATAGGCGGGTGGAGGGCCGGCGGGAAGTGAGAGTTGCAAGCGATGGGAGTGTGGGGAGACGGGAAGGATAGGAGGCCTTTGCGTATTGCTAATTTGTCCCATATCTCGAGTACAGTCTTAGTAGGGACCGCAATATAAGTGCTGCGGGAGCATCCATCCCTAGGGAGCCACGCAAGATCCCAGCTGGGGCAACAGGTCACTGCTCTGTCCATATGAAACCAAACTTTCTCGCTCTCACACACCATCCACTCTGAAATGAAGCGGAGTTGCGACGCCCAATAGTATTCCAACAGGTTGGGGCAGGCCAATCCTCCCCTGTCACGCAGGAGCATGAGTATTTTACTAGAGAAACGCGGCCTACTCCTTTCCCATATAAACGCGGTGAGCTCGCGCTGAAGGCCCTGAATTTGATGTTCCGGGATGGGCGTTGGTAGCGTCTGAAAAAAGTAGAGTATCTTTGGAAGGACCGACATTTTGACCGTGTTCAAGCGCCCTAGCCAGGAAAGTGGTAAGGACTTCCACGCTCTTAAGTCAGCTATTACGACGGTTTCACACTCCTGCCAATTCACTTGGGACCATGTGGCGAGGGTAGGTGTAAAATTAAGCCCCAGGTATCTAATAGAGTGAGATACCCATTGGTAAGGAACAAGAGATTGTAGCGCGGTAACCTCTTCCGCAGGCATCATGAGATTAAGAGCCCATGATTTTGCATGGTTAATTTTAAGCCCCGAAACCTGTTTGAACGATTGGAGCAACTTATGCAAGGCAGGCAGAGAGGAACGGTGGTTTGACAGCGTGAGAAGGAGGTTGTCTGCGAACAGAGCTATTTTGTGGTCCAAGCCCCCCAGTTTGATGCCGTAGATGTCAGGGGATTGGCGGATCATGATGGCCAATGGCTCCACTACGAGAGCAAATAGGAGAGGGGACAAAGGGCACCCCGTCTGGTGCCCCTGCGGATGGAGATGGGATGTGGAAGCTGGCTGTTGACCCGCACCAGAACAAGCGGGGAGATATAAGGAGCCATAATTCTAGTGATCATCTGCTGGCCCAACCCTATTTTCTGCAAGACAGCTCGGAGAAATACCTAATCTACTCAGTCGATTGCTTTCTCAGCATCGAGCGATAACAAGCAGGAGGATATCTTTAGATGATGTGCTTTCTCAACTAAGTGTGCAACACGTCTTACGTTATCTACCCTTTGGCGTTGGTGGATAAAGCCCACCTGATCTGGCTCCATAAGGCCTGGGAGGTGTCTGTTGAGTCGTTTAGCTAGTATTTTAGTGTAAGGTTTGAGATCTGTATTTGGGAGTGCGATGGGGCGAAAGAAGGAACAGAGCGTATGGTCTTTCCCCATCTTGGGAATTGGAGTGATTTCAGCCATGGCCATATCTGTGGACGGTCCTACCGCATTTGAGAAAGAATTGAAGAGGCGGAGCATATGGGATTAAAGTGGTGGCAAAAAGGCGAGGTAGAATGAAACAGGTAGGCCGTCCGGGCCCGGGGTTTTACCGAGAAGGAGGTCCTTTAGAGCGCCAGCGAGCTCCTCCGGAGTGATAGGCTCCTCTAGTAGTTGAGAATGATACTTGCTGATCAGAGATCACTCACAGGCCCCCAAGGTGGCCAATACCTGGTCTGAGTCAGGAGACTCCTGGGCATAGAGAGACGAGTAATAATTCTGGAAGGCTTGGAGCTTGGCAGCCTCAGTAGTGGCCCAAGTACCGTCCCCCAGTTTAAGTTTAGCGATGTGAGCCTTGGTTCACCGCGTTCGAAGGCGGCGTGCCAGGACTGCACCCACCTTGTCCCCCCCATCATAATATCGCTGTCGCAGGGCTAAGAGAACGCGTTCGACCTTGTTTGGTCAATGTGCCTGGAGCTGGCCCCAAAGTATGGCTAGGCACACCTTATGTATCGCCAAAGGATGCTCCTGATCTAATCTCTCCAGTACTTTTCTGTCGCTGGAAAGTTTGTCTTCAAACAGGCGAGCTTCTCGAGCCCGAGCAATAGCGATGGATGTGATGCTACCGCGAATCGTGGCCTTAAATGCGTCCCATAGTACAGGGAGTGGAGTCTCTGGGAGGTCCTTGGCCGCAAAGTAGGACGTGATAGCGTCCCGAAGTTCCGCCGCGTCTACGGGGTCTCTGAGGATATGGGGGGGAGAGTCGCCACCGGGAGGGACGTTTGGGGTGGGAGAAGCGGTCACGAATAAGGAGTTTCACATGAGCGTGATCAGAGACTAAGATATCAGACATGGAGGCCGAGAGGGTGTCTTTAACAAGGGAGTGTGAGACGAAAAGGTAGTCTATGTGCGAGTAAGAGCGATGGGCATGAGAGTAATAGGAATAGTCGCGTACGTCCAGAGAATGGTATCGCCAAATATCTAGAAGGCCTAGTGCAGTTAGTTGCCTCTTGAAGGCGGCTGACATGGCTCCTGTCCCATGGAATGAGCCCTCGCTACGATCAAGTCCTGCTTCCCATACCAAATTAAAGTCTCCCCCCAGAATGAGATTAGAGTCATCTTGTGTGATGTGCTCTCACAACAGCCCCCGCAAGAATGATTCTTGAGCCTGATTCGGTGCGTAAGTGTTGGATAGGGTGAGGATGCAGTGCCTAATCTTGAACATCACTTTGAGAAATCTGCCATCTTTGCTACAAACTACTCTGGAATACCCCTGGTGGATGCCCGCCCGACAGAGGATTGCTACTCTTGCTGACTTGGTGATCGCAGAGGCCCAAAATTGAAGAGGATATCTAGGGAGAGCCATGCGAGAGATATCGTCACTCAGGAGGTGGGTTTCTTGCAAAAATATTATGTCCGGATTTTGCAATGGAAGATAGCTCCATATCTGGCGACGCTTGTTGTCGAAAAGTGTCTTTTCGAGGTCATCAACTCTCCCTCCTAGCCCCACCACGTCTCTCCGGAGCTCCTTGAAGCAGGCCTGAACCTCTGTTCTAAGTGATCTGATTTCAGATTTGAGTTTGTGCATGAAGGTGGCCATAAAGAACTGCGTGACAGGGTCAGAGGGCCCCCGGCTGCTGATATCATGTCTGTTGCTGAGGTTGAACCTGGTTTGTTCCACAGAGCCGCGACTGGGTTATCTTTAGGGGCTGCAGGAGAATCCTTCCAGGTCCGCGAACGAGTTATGTCCCCTCTGGAGTGATGCCACGAGCAGATGATCCCAGGTAAGTAGGCACCACGCAGAAACCGGCTACTGTCTGAACTGGCTGAGAAGGGTGTATCTGGCCACAGAGGTAGGAGGCCATTAAAGCGGGGTCCGGCGCAGGCGATTGTCAAGGTTTTATTCCAAACTCCTAGGATCGGTGTGTTGCTCAAAGTGGTCCACCTCTCAGTCGCTCAACTCTCTGATGCTATAACAGCGCAGAGGGTAGGAATGATTAAGCGAGGGAAGGAAAGGATGGGGACAGCAGGGAGGGAGACCTACAACACAAGAAACACAATTAAGGCCTGTTCCACTTCCTGTAACACTTCTTAATACACTTTACATATACAGAGCAGTAACTACCTGTAACGGAAACAAAAAAGAATTTGCTTTCATGCAGACCAATTCTTTGATGAAGGTATCGTATCATAGGAAGGCTATTTCTATGCAAAATGAGAAAAGACACAATATCATGAGTTTCCACACAATAATGGCACACACTACTCACGCACCACACTCACTCAGACTGTACCCACCGCAATGATTGTTGATACTTGTATCACAGAGGGGGTTGAGCCTAACTCACACCAATGCCCCTGCTAGGAAGAAAGATCACAAGAGCCACATAAGTCTTTAGCAATACACATCATAAACAAATTTAAATGGTACTGGCATTAACCTCCCATGCCTAGCACTCTTCGGCTGTTTGTAGCACAGCGAATGTCATAAATAAAGAATCCAGTAATAATCCACTTCTAACCACCTTGAATAGATATTTCTTGAACAATACACATTGGAGGTATCACCTCCTTACCTCAAAGTGTTTGTTAAATGCTAAGACTTTGAGCAAAGCGATCCAAATCACATCCTCATGAAATATCAAATTATGCCCCCAGAGCGGTGACAACGTCACCCTTACCACCCTGCATGTTAGCGTTCAAATGCCACTGAAATCTCGTCAGCGTGGGTCTTCCTCTCTCCGGCGTCTTGCCAAACAAAATTCGCAGCACAGCCTCACCGCCGCCCCCCTTCATAAGAAGCTTCTGGGTAGGCGCGTCATCAAAGCGCGCGCGCGCCTACCCAGAAGCAGGATACCTGGGAAATGTAGTCTATGTGGGGCACGAGCGAACGCTGCTACCGCGTTCGTCGTGCGCCCAGTAACGATAGTAGTTCAGGCTTCAGGTAGGTGTGACAGCAATGTAACCAGAAGGCCGCCCAAAGATAGTTCCTCAGAGTCCCCCCAAGTGTTCTACCAGGCAATTGGGAGGATGCAAAGCACGGACAGGGTTGGACCGGAGTAAGGGTGGAGGCCAGGCCAGATAAGCGTTGAGATCTCCCTCCCTCTACCAGGGTGCATAAGGAGGACTGCTCACCCCGACCAGACAGCAGATTTCGCCGGCAAGATGGCACTCAGTGGTATCCCAGGAGGTCGGCCAGAGTCTACAGGGTTGCTGATGGCTTGGAATGTCGAGGCGTCCACTTCCCCCAAGGTGCAGCCAGGAAGCCATTCACATGCATTCACTGGACAATTCTGACGAGTTCACTTTGCCAGATCGGTCTGGTCGCAATCCGGTGTTGCCTCGCGCTTTGTCGCGAGTAGACCAGTGCCCTCAGCAGTGTCCGCAGGGAAGCTCAGGGATTCAGTCGTGTGTAAGAGGTCCCACCAGGGCAGCAGAGGTGTCAGCTAGGCCCCTGAGGGCTGCGGGGTCCCGGGGTATCCAGTGTCGCGCCCCAGCCGAGGCACAGTCCGGTAATAGCCAACACCCCGCAGCGCAGCGTTCAGTGCCCCCGATAACGTCGTCAGGGGTGCCCCAGGATCCAATAACTCAAGGAAGCCCCGCCGGGGTGCAAAGATTGTGGTTCCGGGGCATCACGAATTTAGAGAGGGAGAGTGGAGAGGGTCAAAGGATGGCTGGCTCCCTGCCCGTGGGTCCGCACTTCCAACTGAGGCAGCATGCGAGGTCTGGGGGCCCAGTCGAGTGAAAGGCGCTTCCGCCATCCCCGAGCGATGATGCCAGTGCGCCCCATCCCCTGTACCTCTGTTGCTGAATTGGTCTCTCTATCTCTGGTAGTCCCCAATCAAGGGCCGCCAGTCAGAGTCGAGAGTCGCTCAGGGGTGTTCCAGTGTGGAGTCCACAAAATGGGGGTCTCTTTCTCGCCAGCCTGTGCAGTCCGCCTCCCTCCACAGCGCTGTTAGTCGTGACAAGGGGATAGTAGCGCCGGCGTATCCAAGCCCCCTTACCACTCCCAGGGGCTCGGACGTCTTTCCACTGATGATCCCCGGCCAGGAATCGCAGGCCCACGACGTGGATCACCACCTCAGGAGCGCGGAGAACCAGGCTTCTCAAGATGGCGGGTGCGCTTCCGAGGGCCGGAACGCTCACTCTCCGGGTCTGCACGCACCGCTACTAGCCAACTGGTGGAACGCCAGATCTCTAGACAGCAGCCTGGACTCTTTCGCCAGGCCCCCCCCAGGGCTGCTGTGCTACTGAGAAATGCTGATTTCACCTGCGGCAGTTCGGAGCTCCTACCATGTGCGTTTCACTCCATCGGCAGCTAGACCACGCCATAGAGAATATTTTGAGGATAATAAATATAAGTCATTAAGAATGAAACATTATGAATATTAAATAGGGTAATATAAGTAAATGTAGCATACTGTAGCCTAGAATAATACAATAAAGCATAACATATTAAGGGTAGCAGATGAAAATCATGGAAAGATAAATATTAAATATTATAAGTCCAAAATAAAATAATATAATACTATAGCACACTGTAGCCTGAAATAATATATTATGGTATAATATAAGGAAAATACTCAACTAAACAAGATTGGAGCATCATTCCTTATGATATCATGCAATTTGTTCATAATACATATACTGATGAAAAGGACTATAAACTATTTTGAGGCCTTCTTTTAACTATGTGAGTAAATACTAACAATAAATTGATTAACAACACTTTCAGTCTGCATCTGAGATGGATTTAAGAGGGGACAGAGATTTATCTCTATGTGGTTCTTGTGTAAAGGTAGAAACAGATTGCTTTCAGTCTGCATCTGAGGTGGATTTAAGAGGGGATCGAGATTTGTCTCTATGTGGTTCTTGTGTAAAGGTAGAAACAGATTGCAGAGCTGAATTCTTGTCTTCTTGAGAACGATTAAGTCTTTCCAAGTCTCTGCCACAGTGTCTTGGATTATGGAGATTTAGTCTTCTGTTATCCGACAGCTGTTGATAAAGATGAGAGGCTGGTTGAATTTGTTCCTTTTGTGTATGCTGTAGATCTGGGTCATAAAAAATCTTTAGAATCCCCATTCTTGGTGATGCGAAAACGTGCTGGCTCAAATAGTCCATATTTGATATCTAGTTGACAAAGTTGAGGTCGCATGGAGAGAAATGTTTTCCGTTGTTCATTTGTTTCTTTAGAGAAATCAGCTGCCATGTGGATGATGTGACCATTATACAAAAAGGAGCCTTGCGAACGAGCTGTAGCCAATAATTGTCTTGCTTGTTCATGTCTGAGGAAACAGGCAATAAGCGGTCTCGGACGAGCTGTAGAGTTTTTGCGTGGAGGACCAAATCGATGGGCTCGTTGGATTTCTAAAGGTGGATTAAAAAGAATGCCAGCGGGGTTGTGGTCTCGCTGCGAGAGGGGGTGTGGTCTCGCTGCGAATGGAGTGAGACGCACTCTGTGGGAGCTCCGGCTGACCGTTACTTTCATAAGCAAATAATGTGGAGCTGGGGCTTCATCGGCGCTGTTCCTTGGGACGCACGGATGTCGGAGTGGATATGGCATCCCTAGCCCTGCAGGAGCCCGTAACCTGTCCGCAGCGGTGACCAAACTGCTCCCTAACCGCCTCCTGGCACGAAGCACTGCAGCCGCCATTTTGCTGCTTCCAAGTCCCAGGACCCTCCAGAAGGCGGACGCTGCTGTGCCTTGCCGCTGGCTCGCCTGACTGCCACGCTGTCCCCTCAGAGGGCTCGGGGCTGTGAGTGGGAAGCCTTGGCACCCAGGGCATCGGTGACCGAGGGGGAGGCCCTCCAGTCCTGCGGTTGGCGGCCGCCATCTTAGGCTTTCTCGCCACTCCCGCGGATCCAGAGAGCCTAGGCCAGGCCTTTACCTGTGGGCCTATCCCGCGACACCGGACTCCACAGTGCCGCCCGGGGCACCTACATGGCTGACTGCTGACTGGGATCAGAAATAGAACTGCCGTGTGTGAAAGGGGGCTGGCCTTTGTTGGGCTGCGGTGCGGCCTACACCTGGGGAACTCTCGAGATTGGTGAGACTGCAACCGAGTGGGGGCGCGGAGTTCCCGGGCTGGGTTCTCGCCGGTGGTCCTAGCCAGCAAAGTCGGCTCTCATTGCGCCGTCCGGGACGCTGGCAGGGACTGCGCGTGGAACCGCCACAGGTGGAAGAGGACAGGACCCTGCTCTGCCGTGTTGCGGCCAATGCCTGGCGATCCCTCAAGACCGGTGAGTACGAGGCCGGGTGGAGGCCTGCTCCAGGCATCGCTTGCTCTGCTTCTCCCTACGCCTGTATCCCTGTGGCACAATTACCCGAATCTAGTGACCTCCTGAACCTGGTGGGGCTGCGACAGGGCTTGGAAATAGGGCACCTGGGACAGGCTTCCAGCAGAGGGTCATTTCAGCGAGGTCGGTCCCCACAGCTCCGCCCGGGGTGCCTGCATGACTCGCAGCCTCTACTCTTTCCCATACTGGGCCTCGAGGACGACCGCACCTGGAGGAGTCTTTGCACCAAGACAGTAACCCTTACACCCGGCAGCACCTTCTAGACACATGTAAAGAGCCTGCAGCCATAGATGCTCCCTCCGGCTTGATCTCCACCAGCCGGCTCCCCTGCTCGGGCTCTGAGAATATCGCGCAGCCTGCCCTGTCGACTGATTGACAAACCTGCCTATTACTAGCGCTAACAGGCCCAGCGGGCGGGCAGGCACATCAGGCTACACGCACAGAGCCCACCGCTTTATAGCGCTCTTCCCGATTGCTCTCTGGCAGCCAATTCCTCTAACTAGACGCCGGGGTACACTTTTGGCCTACCGCGGAGGTGTCCTAGAGTTCGCCCCTGTGAACTGCTATTTGTGACTGTAGAGGGCCAGCTGGACTTGGGCACGGGAGGCTCCCCACTGCTGCATCCCCCACTGCTGGTGGGCCATCTGCCCCTCCTAGACCCCTGGGTTCGTGCCTGCCCGCTTTGTGGAGCTCTCGCTTTATCGGGCAGCCTGGCTGCTGTGCCATCCGTGTTGGAGAGGGGGACTTGGGCCGAGGGGCATTGCAGCGGCCAACATCTTGGTACGTGGAGGGGTCCCCCTTGGCTCCGGCTTACACTGCTGCCCCCCCTGAAGATGCTTGCAAGGACCAGCTAGTACGAGCTTCTTGCTTTACCTCTTCCTGCTTACACAGCCCATCTCACCGATCATGCTTGTGTGACGGGCATCGTCCTCACGCTGATCTGGGAGGCCCCGGCAAGCCCTTGCGTGTGGTGGACCTCGGGGACATGTGTTCTGAGGTTCCCCCTCCGCTCCTACCTCGACTTGCCTGCAGTACGTCAGGCGCGGAGCACGCAGCGATCCCGGCCCTTCCGACTTGCTCCCTTGGGCACTGAATGCTTTGGTAGCCTGGCACTCACGGCGGCACTGTCTCCTGCAGGATTGCCTGCCCTCCCTCTCCCTTCCTGACTGGGGGCTCCCGCTCCTTGTGCCTTTCGTGGGGCCCTACGTCCTGCTGACCATTGTCCTTCGCTGGACACTGAAGGTTCCCCCGATAGCTCTCCCATGCTCCCTCGCCTACTTATGCCATCCTACCTGGCGCTGGAGAGCGTTGGGCTGCTCAGGATGATGACGCGCACTAAGGCAGTGAAGAACTCTGCAGCTCCACCAAAGGGCAATCCAGTTGCTGCGCTTTGGAATAAGCCGAGCCCTGCTGCTTCTGGAGATATAGGTTAATTGGATATAACCTGAAGCACACCCTTCGTTTTTCCTTTGTTTGAAAACCTTCAACTTTATCTCTCATTTTTTTCTTTTTTAGCGTGCAGAACTCCAATGCGCTCCGTCCCAAACAAGCGCCAACATTCTCATGAGTTCATAGAGTGGCACTGCAAGTCCGTGTCACTAAGGAGTTGCACAGCAGTATGCACATCAGTGAACTAGTATTCACAAGTATACCACGATTTACACAAGTTTGTCCAGATTTATGCGTTTTTTATTCCAAAGTTAGTCAGTTTTTTTCAACCATCACGTCAAAGACTTGAAGTTTCTATATTTTATGCATATTTATACTCTGAGATCGCCAATCCAGGCTTATTCACAGGCAAATTTTGAAACTTCATGATTTCCAGCCGTTTAATTCTACCCAATGCATTTCGGTCCTCACGACCTTCTTCGGGGGTATCTATGGTGTTGAAAAATATTTCAATGAGTTTACCCACTAACAGTTCCTATGCACATTGATTTTACATTGAACATTTGACCCATCCACCCCTTTGTGCCCACCAAAAAATATAATTTATGTGACTCTTAAACGTTATGTTCACCACCCCTTGTTGCACAGTGTTACACTTCCCTCCCCAGTTCTCTCTACTCATCATTCAATATGCCCCTCTGGTAAACAACACGCTTGATACCCTTTACAAAACAATGCTAAGCTTAATAATATTCTTATTGTAACCAGTGTTGATTGTTACCCCCTTCTCCTCAACAAAAATTCTCTTTAAACTGCACCCGTATACAAAAACATCATGTCTCCGTGCATACCTGCTAAAACGTCCTGATTTTAACCTCACGTAACACCCTTGCCTTCCTCCTTCATGTTTTCCAATCAAAATGTTTCTAACGGAACGGTTTTTAAACCCAGTACTCCCACCTGTGTTCCAAAGCTATCACGTGCTATCTGCATCTCGCCTTTCTTCTTAAAGTGCACCCAACCGCTAAATCCCTCAGTCGGTGAAAACAAACCCGTTATGCCATAAACATCTCACCCCCTTCATTGAACACAAAAGGAACAGTGTAAATAATCGCATCTCCCCATCATCCATGAAAAATTGTTATTCAACAGACCCTACTGCTGAAACGTGATGCGAACAAAAGTAAATGTGAATTGAATATAAAAGGTCATAGTTCATTGCGAAATCCTCCGTGGTTAGTGCTCCTTCAAATTTGGTGAAAAAGTCTCTGACGTGAAGACATCATAGTAACGATATTCTTTTGTATCCAATTTTGGAGCGGGGTGCTCTAACAGGGTTTGGAACAGAGTTAATATAGGTTAATTGGATATAACCTGAAGCACACCCTTCGTTTTTCCTTTGTTTGAAAACCTTCAACTTTATCTCTCATTTTTTTCTTTTTTAGCGTGCAGAACTCCAATGCGCTCCGTCCCAAACAAGCGCCAACATTCTCATGAGTTCATAGAGTGGCACTGCAAGTCCGTGTCACTAAGGAGTTGCACAGCAGTATGCACATCAGTGAACTAGTATTCACAAGTATACCACGATTTACACAAGTTTGTCCAGATTTATGCGTTTTTTATTCCAAAGTTAGTCAGTTTTTTTCAACCATCACGTCAAAGACTTGAAGTTTCTATATTTTATGCATATTTATACTCTGAGATCGCCAATCCAGGCTTATTCACAGGCAAATTTTGAAACTTCATGATTTCCAGCCGTTTAATTCTACCCAATGCATTTCGGTCCTCACGACCTTCTTCGGGGGTATCTATGGTGTTGAAAAATATTTCAATGAGTTTACCCACTAACAGTTCCTATGCACATTGATTTTACATTGAACATTTGACCCATCCACCCCTTTGTGCCCACCAAAAAATATAATTTATGTGACTCTTAAACGTTATGTTCACCACCCCTTGTTGCACAGTGTTACACTTCCCTCCCCAGTTCTCTCTACTCATCATTCAATATGCCCCTCTGGTAAACAACACGCTTGATACCCTTTACAAAACAATGCTAAGCTTAATAATATTCTTATTGTAACCAGTGTTGATTGTTACCCCCTTCTCCTCAACAAAAATTCTCTTTAAACTGCACCCGTATACAAAAACATCATGTCTCCGTGCATACCTGCTAAAACGTCCTGATTTTAACCTCACGTAACACCCTTGCCTTCCTCCTTCATGTTTTCCAATCAAAATGTTTCTAACGGAACGGTTTTTAAACCCAGTACTCCCACCTGTGTTCCAAAGCTATCACGTGCTATCTGCATCTCGCCTTTCTTCTTAAAGTGCACCCAACCGCTAAATCCCTCAGTCGGTGAAAACAAACCCGTTATGCCATAAACATCTCACCCCCTTCATTGAACACAAAAGGAACAGTGTAAATAATCGCATCTCCCCATCATCCATGAAAAATTGTTATTCAACAGACCCTACTGCTTCTGGAGATATGGCATCGTCGGCTGGAGGGGAGGCGGCGCCAGTCACATAGTCTTTCATGGCCGCCTTCATGACAGGACTCAAGTCCGAAATTGGCTCTTTACACTTGAAGGTCCACTCCTGTGTTAGGGAACTCAGAAAGGAAGTCATCGAGATAGGGGAAAGGGTGGATGGCCTTGAAGAGACTGTTGACGCACGAACGGAGGACCAAGAGCACCTCTGGCAGCACCTGGCCGCCCTGGAAGAACAACATATTAACTTACTGTTAAAGCAGGAGGATTTGGAGAACTGAAGCCGCCGTAACAATCTCCGCATTAGGGAGATTCCTATTGGGGCCGAAGGGACAGACATCATGACATTCGTCGCCCAACTGCTACATGAGGTCTGGGGCGACAACGATGCCTCTCCGCCAGCTCTGGACCGGGCGCACCACGTGTCGGGCCCTCCCCGTCGAGCAAGCCTTATCCCTGATATTCTAACCCGGGTCCACTTTTTCACTGAAAAGGAGGCGATCTTGAAGGCGGTGCGCTCCAAACCTGAGCTCACCTACAAAGGTGCCAACATACAGATAAATCAAGACCTCTCACCTACTACTCTTCGACGGCGCAGGGACTTTAGGTTAGTGACGGATAGACTGCGGAGTCTGAACATCCAGTACCAATGGGGCCACCCATTTGCACTTAACTTTCAGTGGGAGTCTAAACGCCGGATGGTAAGATCCTTCCAGGAAGTTGCACAACTTCTACACCTCTCCCTTACGCCACCATCTAGCCCTACACGTCTACCCCTATTGAAGCGGGAGCCTGAAAAGCCGTCCTGGTCCAAAATACGCAGCCAAAGACATACCTCACACCCTGGACAGCAATCTTCCTCGCAGGCGAAACAGGACATTATTCAGCACATTCGTTCTATGGAGGAGAGATGCTCCCCGACTAGCTCTCGGTCACCTACGCCATGACCCAATGGATGTGCACTTCTCAGCTCGGTCTGCTTCAACACCCGCACCTGATGCTTGGAGGGGCTTTGTTGGCACCTCACCCTCTGCAAAGATGCCTTCCCAGCTCCATAGGGGCAGCACTGGCGGTGCCGGGCTGCCTCTCCAGACGGCACGCTTCCAGTTCGAGACCCACCCCCATTCCTGCTCCTGGGAGAGTGACTTCTCCGGGACAACCTGTGCCCCTGGACCTCGGTTGTCCCCGGACTGGAACAGGACACTGTGGCTCCGTTGGACGTTGTTGCATTTTCTCTATGATGCTTTTTTACTCCTCTCTTTCTTCTTTTCTTTCTTTTCCTCTCTCTTTCTCTTCACCTGTCGAGGGTGGGGGCGCCCTTCACGATTACCCTTCCCTCTCCGCAAGGACAACCTCCCGTTGTCCCTCCCCCTTGGCGCGCCACCTTGCCTCCCACTATGGACACACAGCTTGTACATGACCCTGACCCGCCCATGGCCACTGCCCCCGGCTTAAAAATCCTGTCCCTCAATGTGAAGGAACTTAACTCTCCCAACAAGCGACATCAGATTTGGCGGTACCTCTTGCACCACAATCTGGATATAATTCTCCTACAGGAGAATCACCTGTTGAAAGCTGATATCCCCCGCATGGCCCACCCTCGTTACCCCCTTCAATTTTGGCCACGGCCCCTTCTAAAATAGCTGGAGTGGCGATACTCTGCAGGCCAAGCATCCGACAGGGGGAACCCAAAGCGTTTCGCAGCCAAGATGGTCGCTTCATCAAGGTGGGAGTCGGGATCGGACACTGGTCTCTCACCCTGTGCAATGTCTATGCACTCAATCAGGGACAAGACTCCTATCTCCGGGCGCTCCTGAGGGATCATATACCACAGGTGGATCCTTCACTCATCATAGTTGGCGATTTCAACATGGTGTGGGACGCTGCTCAGGATCGCAGCGATGGTTCTTTCCACGGGACGGGAGCTATGTCCTCTGCCCTCAAGAGGCAGTTGTCAGACCTTGGTCTACTAGACTCCTGGCGCTATCACTCTCCTGACACGTAAGACTATTCCTGTTACTCCCATGTACACCGCTCGTATTTGCGTATTGACCATGCTCTGATCGGTGATATGCTCTCGGCCTCCATGTCCGACATATCTGTCTCCGACCATGCCCGCATTGAACTTCAGCTGCGAGATCGGGCTACAGACGCTCCTCAGACGCCCCGTTGGCGCTTACCTCTACACATTCTTCGAGACCCAGTAGATGTAGCAGAACTACGCGATGCCATTGAGTCTTTTTTCAAAATCAATGACATTCCTGAGACCCCCTTCCCTGTAGTGTGGGACGCATTCAAGGCCACGAGCCGTGGTCGTATCACATCTATTGCGATTGCACAGGCGCGGGCGCTTGTTGGAAAACAATCTCTCCAGGGACATAAAGGCCCTTGAAAAGCAGGATCAGGAGCGCCCCTTACTCACACATAAAAGACGCCTGGCAACTCTCCGGGGCAGTTACGGGCCCTCCGAACTAATAAAGCTGAAGGGCTCTCCTGGCGTTGAAGCAACGTTACTACGAAGGGGGGGACAAGGTGGGCGCGGTTCTAGCTAGGCGCCTGTGGGCACGGGCAGCTAAGGCACACGAAGCTAACATCCAATGCAGCGATGGCACTCGGGCTACGATGGAGACGTCCAAACGAGATGCGTTTCGTTCATACTACTCGTCGCTCTATGCCAAAGCCACATCCTCTCCGGACCAGGCGCAGGCTATCCTGAACGACTGCTCCTGGACGCCGATTAGTCAATACCACGCCCAACAACTGGAGGACCCGCTCACCCAAAAAGAGCTCGCGAGTGCCCTAAAGGACCTTCCACTCTGGAAATCTCCGGGTCCGGACGGTCTTCCTTTATCTTTCTATTGCGTCTTCTTGCCACAGCTGCAGACACACCTTTTACGTCTCTTTAACTCTTTTACCGACACTTCTGGGCCTTCTCCTTCTATGGGGTTGGCAGAAATCACCCTCATACCCAAACCAGGCAAGGACCCCACCCTCTGTTCGTCTTTCTGCCCCATTGCTCTCCTGAACACGGACCTTAAAATTTACACCAAAATGTTAGCTAAGCGACTCGATCCCCTTCTACCCGACCTTATTGAGCCTGATCAGGTTGGCTTCATCTGTCACCGCCAGGGAGCGGACAACGTGCGTCGTGTTGCACATCTCGAGGGGAAGGCCCAGCATTGGAACATACCCGCATGTTTGCTATCTACACATCCCATAACCATACACAGAGGCACACGGCAGGAATGTCCTTTGTTCCCCGTTATTCGACCTAGTGGTGGAACCCTTGGCTGTAATGATCCGACAAGCCCCTGACATCCACGGTATTCCCCTTGGAGGCCGGCAACACAAAGTGGCCCTTTTTGCTGACGATCTGATTCTCACGCTCACTCGCCCGCACACCTCCCTCCCGCCCCTGATCTCCCCGCTACGGACCTTTGAGCTGGCATCCGACCTCAAAATTAACCAAGAGAAATCCTGGGCACTGAATCTCACGATCCCAAAGGAGGAAATCCCTACACTTCAGTCCCTTGTTCCTTATCAGTGGGCTACCGATTTGATTCATTACCTGGGGCTTCAATGAACACCCACGCTTGACACGTGGTCCCAAGTTAACTGGCGGGAGTGTAGGAGGGCGGTGCTGGATAATTTGCGGGCCTGGAAGCCTCTCACCCTCTCTTGGTTGGGCCGCCTGCATGCGATCAAGATGTTGGTGCTCCCCAAAGTCCTATATTTATTCCATTGTCTCCCTACTCCTATCCCACAACACCAGATCCAAAGTCTCCAACGCAAAATCACCAACTTCATCTGGGGCGGACGGCGGCTGTGTTTCTCCAACAAAATCCTTATGCTTCCTCGGGATAGTGGTGGGCTAGCCTGCCCCAATCTATTGGAGTATTACTGGGCCTCCCATCTCTGAGTGGATGGCGTGGGAGAGCGAGATGGTCTGGTTTCATATGGACAGGGCTGTTACCAGACGGTCCATCTGGGACCTCCCCTGGCTGCCCCGGACCTCACGCTCCTGCAGTGCTTACATTGCCCTTCCCACCAAGACAGTACTTGACATCTGGGACAAAGTAGCAGTTACCAAGGGCCTCACTACTATTCCGTCCCTCCACACCCCCATTACAGGGAACTCACAGTTCCTGCCTGCTCGCCACCCCCAAGTTTTCTCTGAATGGCTGGATGGTGGCTGCAGAACGATCAGGGATCTGTTTCTGGGAGACACCTTTAAGTCCTTTGATCACTGCAAAGAAGAGTTCCAGCTCCTTCCATGTCCTTCCATGTCCCGAGCGAAGCCAAACAACAATACATACAGCTTCGTCATTGGGTGCATACATCCTCCCTGCAACAGGCTGCCACCCGAGCGCTCACTCCTTTTGAACGCTTGGTGCGCTCCTTCGATGACTCTAAGGGGCTAATATCCTGGACCTATCATGTTTTACAACACCCTCCACTTGTTGCCCTCCATCCATATCAATGTCAATGGCAATCGGCCTCCCAATCTGAAATTGCCCCTGCCCAGTGGAACGGCCTGCAGCAACACATCCCGAAAGTCTATCACAGCATCTCCCAACGGGAAATGGCATACAAGATTATGATCCAGTGGTATTATGCCCCCCTTAGATTGCATAAGATGTTTCCCGCTACCTCCCCTCTGTGTTGGAGATGTTCAAACTCCCCGGGTGACTTCCTTCAAATATGGTGGGCTTGTCCGCTCTTGACCCTCTACTGGAAAGAGGTCCTCAGTCATATCAAAATGGTGCTTGGCTTCCCCCTGCCGGAAACTCCAGCTACAGTGCTCTTGGGTCTTAAACCTGACAATCTGCGCGCACTAACCGGCAGGGTTTGGCATATCGCCCTCCACATGCTAGGTGCGGCTAAACAACTTATTGCTCTATACTGGAAGAAAGCAGAGACCCCCCCAATCACCGTTTGGTTCACGCGTTTATGGCATATTGTGACTATGGAACTGCTCACCGCGCGCTTACAGTCCCACGACACCCACTTCACCAAAATTGTGGCAGCCGCTTGTCAACTTCCTCTGCAAAATGGAGCGCGCCCGCCTTCAACCTCCGAAGCTCCGGGCCCTGCGCTTCTTTGATGATGCTGTACATCCTCCAGACCTTGAAGGCGCCTCCGTGCTCTCCAATTAAGCTCCCCTCTCTCTACGCCCTTACCCCCTCTGTCTTGCTATCGCTCTTTTCTCTTCTCTTTCCCGACTTTTTCCTTACCTATTCTTCCATTGTCTATCTTTTCAGGCACATCCATCTATTTACATATATGTTGTTTTGTCTTTTTCGTTTATTTGGATTAAAGGCTCCTCATATTTGGGCCTTTTGGATATGACTCCTTCTTACGCGGCTGACCCGTCACAGGTTGTAGGCGACTTGCTGTATAACCTCTGGACTGACCCAATTCATCTGCAATTTCTATGCCTAGTCAACAAACGCAACCGGCCCTTTACAGGGTTGTAGGCGATATGCCTTGTATGTGAGGAAAGTCTTCCTGGTTCCTTCTTGAAAATAAAAAAAAGGTTTAAATAATAAAGAATGGCAGTCAATTTTGGAAGAATGTCACAAAGAGAAGCTCTGGTATTTCGGCCTTCAATATTCTCCGGAAACCCAAAAAAAGCTTTGGTCTTCTAAGTCAACTATTTTACTACGCAGGAATAGGAGATCTTGGTCTCTACTTTGTAATGAGTCGAGGCGGCTCTCCATCACTAATATTCGTGAGTCTATTCCGTCGATTCTAGTGTGAAAACATGCAATGTCTGCCCTAATTGACTTGGTCTCTGCAGCTAAGGATGTTATGGTAGTATCCGTACCTTCCAAACAATGGCTGACACCTGAAATTTCATGTAATATGCTTTGCATGGTCTCCGTTGATGTGGAGTCAGTAGCAGAAGGGGAGACTTGAGGTGAGCTAGTTGTAGAAGAGGTGCCTCCTTTCCCGGCCATGGTATTGGATTATTTGAGAACTTCTGCAAATAAAAGTTGTTTAGGGGGTTTGTTTCCGTGTTTACTACCAGACATTCAACGTGTATTTTTCAGCACACTGAGGTAGTGCAAAGATGATCTTCTGTGTCTTAATATGACTGTAAATATTTGTTTTTATGCCTCTTGATTGATTTAGTAGATTTGATATTGTTCTTGATGTGATAGAATAGATGCACAAAGGGAGAGAGGTATTTATTGTAGAGATTGTCTATTGGTTGTTTAACTCCTTGGATTTAAAATAATATTTCTTCCGTTAAAGGTTGTATAAATATTGGCATGTACCACTATAGATACTGTTGTTGGCAAAGCAATGTGAAAGAAATGTATTGATTTCTGCTCATAAAAGGCAGCTGATTAGACAAAATGCTCTGATATTGTCAGTTTATCAAATATTTGTACAGCCGTTACATGCGAGGGTTAATTTCACACGGCTGCTATCAGCTTCTCCTGTCAGACAAGTGAATACATGTAAAATGGTTCAATGAGGCAAACCGCCTAGACTTTTAGATTTCACCTCATAAATAATGTCAGTAAAGCGATATGTGTACTGAATGGTGGATAAGTTAACATTGCTTACCTCTTCTTGCAGTCCTAAGCGCTGTATTGACTCAGTCATGCCATTTTAAGAAAAGCGCAGGACTTCGCAAGACGCGTGAGACAAGTTCAAGATTGAGGGAGCTCAATGACAGGACGAGGGCAATTCTGTCATGTACTCACATGTTTTCAAATTGCTGGTGTTGGGGTAGCATTGTGGAGATAGGCGGCAATGTGGGACTCCAATTTCCAGAGAAACTGTTGCTGCGTGTCGACAAATAGAAGAGGATCGGCCTCGGCAGGAACAAGAGGCACGGCCTCAGCGTACGCTGTTCGTGGGAGTCATGAAGTGGACCAAGGCCTGTTGGAGCTCTACCTCGTCCCTGAATTCAGGTAAGCAATGCTTGTTTTTTGCCGAAAAAACAGCCAATCTTGCCTGCGAGCTCTCAGCCTGCAAAAAATGACGAAGACAGAACCCTGTATACTCAGGGAAGAGTGCCGCTTTCACCAGGGGCCCATCTCGTGGCGGAGCACTCGCTTCAGGCGGCCATCTTCCTTGGTGGCCAGACCACGCCCCCCTTAGTTTTTATTTTTGATGGTTTTTTGCAAAACAAGTGGACAACATTTTTTATATATTTATGGTATAGTATGACATGTAATGTATTTTAAGCACACTTTTAAGATGTATACTTGTAAACGTTTCTATTCAAATAGTACATACTTATTTTTTCATACATGTATTTTTATACATAGTACATTGTATATTTTCATGTTTGTAATGCATTTTTAGTATATAGTAATTATTATTTAGTATAGAGTACGGTTACTCATAGTACGGCCCGCGGGCCGCCAGCGGCCCGGCAAGCCTTCCTTGGCGGCCCGCGGACATTTCAGACATCCTACCTGTGTTTAAAAAAAAAAATAAGTTAAATAGTGTTAGCAAACACTGCCGGGTGCAGCAGCCCAGACTCTGCTCTGTGGGGGCCGGGGGATTCCAGTGATTGTCAAAGTGGAGATGCAGGGGCCTGAGAGGTGAAATACAACAAAGCTTTATTAACATGTAAATGGTCTTTTAAAGACCTGTGAAGTACTCGGGTGCGGCTGTGTGTGCGCGCTGGGAAGCTATCTCAGTGCGGCTGTGTGTGTGCGCTGGGAAGCTGTCTCAGCCTGGGCTGAGGGCTGACACACACAGGGGGTGAGATGACAGAGGGTGACGGAGGGAGGGAGAGGGAGACAGAGGGAGACAGAGTTTGACAGAGAGTGACAGAGAGAGGGAGACAGAGAGGCGCAGTCTGGGGGAGACAGAGACAGAGGGAGAGGGAGGGAGACAGAGGGAGAGGGAGGGAGAGGGAGGGAGGGAGAGAGAGAGAGAGACAGAGAGAGACAGAGAGACAGAGAGAGACAGAGGGAGACGGAGGGAGGGAGACGGAGAGTGACAGAGGGTGACAGAGGGAGGGAGAGAGACAGAGGGAGAGAGACAGAGGGAGAGGGAGGGAGGGAGACAGAGGGAGGGAGAGAGACAGGGAGAGATAGAGGGAGAGAGAGAGAGACGGGGGAGGGAGACGGACGGAGGGAGAGGGAGGGAGGGAGCGGAGGGAGACGGAGGGAGAGAGACAGAGGGAGGGGAGGGAGACAGGGGGGAGACGGATGGTGACGGAGGGAGGGAGACACAGGGAGGGAGAGGGAGACAGGGAGGGAGACAGAGGGAGAGAGACAGAGTTTGACAGAGAGTGACAGAGAGAGGGAGACAGAGAGGCGCAGTCTGGGGGAGACAGAGACAGAGGGAGAGGGAGGGAGACAGAGGGAGGGAGGGAGAGAGAGAGACAGAGAGAGACAGAGAGACAGAGAGAGACAGAGGGAGACGGAGGGAGGGAGACGGAGAGTGACAGAGGGTGACAGAGGGAGGGAGAGAGACAGAGGGAGAGAGACAGAGGGAGAGGGAGGGAGGGAGACAGAGGGAGGGAGAGAGACAGGGAGAGATAGAGAGAGGGAGAGAGAGAGACAGGGGGAGGGAGACGGAGGGAGAGAGACGGAGGGAGAGGGAGGGAGGGAGCGGAGGGAGACGGAGGGAGAGAGACAGAGGGAGGGGAGGGAGACAGGGGGGAGACGGATGGTGACGGAGGGAAGGAGACAGAGGGAGGGAGAGGGAGACAGGGAGGGAGACAGAGGGAGAGAGATAGAGGGAGGGAGAGGGAGGGAGACAGAGGGAGGGAGAGAGACAGGGAGAGATAGAGGGAGGGAGACAGAGAGAGAGACAGAGAGACGGAGGGAGACGGAGGGAGAGAGGGAGACGGAGGGAGAGGGAGGGTGACGGAGGGAGGGAAGGAGACAGGGAGGGAGAGGGAGGGTGACGGAGGGAGGGAGACAGAGGGAGTGTGAGGGAGACAGGGAGGGAGACAGAGGGAGGGAGGGAGACGGAGGGAGGGAGGGAGACGGAGGGAGGGAGGGAGACAGAGGGAGGGAGGGAGGGAGACGGAGGGAGGGAGGGAGGGAGACGGAGGGAGGGAGGGAGACAGACAGAGGGAGGGAGACATAGAGAGACAGAGGGAGGGAGACGGAGAGAGACAGAGGGAGGGAGAGGGAGGGAGGGAGACGGAGGGAGGGAGACAGAGGGAGGGAGGGAGGGAGACGGAGGGAGGGAGACAGAGGGAGGGAGAGGGAGACAGGGAGGGAGACAGAGGGAGAGGGAGGGAGACAGAGGGAGGGAGGGACGAAGGCAGCTGCTGCAGGGACCTGTGTTCAACCTCATGGTCACAATTTTTTTGCTTTAGTCCTGCCCCTCCCCCTCTGACCCCGCCCCCACCGGTGCGGCCCACGGCCACAAACCACACTGTAAATTTGGCCCCCGAGAGAAAGTTTGTGAGTACCCATGGTATAAAGTAATGCTTTATAGCATTGTATAATTTTTATTTTACATATACATTTATGTTTGTTCAGTACATTGTACATTGTTTAACCTTTCGTAAACATTTTAATAAATTCTTTACATGCATTTTTGACACTTTTTGATACCTTTTTTATAATAATTTAATTGATTTCTGTAGTAAAATAGTATTTTCATTTTTTGTGTGTATTCTTTTTATTTGATTTTCATTGCGCACATGCAATTGACAACATTGTTAGCAATCAAATCTTACTTAAGAGTGTGTACATGCATTTTAGTACATTATCATTTCTGCCGTAGGCATTGTTATAGTCTGCCACATTACTCTAATACATTATTCTTGGTTAAGATTATAATAAAGAATATAGCTTCCTTGTGTACATCACAGCTGTATTTGTCGCCTGTCATTGGTTTTAATAGATGTCCGACATTGTGCTGCAATGGGGAACATAACTGAAACTGAGGTTGAAATTAACTGGGATACACTGTGTAAGAGGAAATGTATATTGCTTACCGTAGCTGGGTATTGCTGTGAGTTTTAGTTTCCAGTCACTTTGAATCAAGTCTCAAATGAGTATGCATTAACCGGATGTGAGCTCTAGTGCTTCTATTTGTCCGACGTCCGTGCCCTGCATCTTAGGTGCGAGGAGGAGGTTATCCATTCTGTGCTTGAGTGAGATTCTTCCTGAAGGGCTTGAGGGGAGGTTGGTGTTATCTGTGGGGATGTTGCGTGTGGCATAGTATGTTTGAAGGTGTGGAGCAGTGTCGCCAACTGCATGGAGATGTGATGCTTCCGAGTGCCGCGGACTTCCTCGTGTCTTAGCGCGTCTTCCTCTGATGCTCCCCATTTAGTAACTGCTTCTCTCCAAGCAGCCAGTGGGCGTCTCGCTGGGGTCCTCCAGTGCATAGCGATGCTTCATTTGGCTAGCAAGAGGGCTAAGAATGCAAATTGTGTTTTTACTTTGTGATGTTTCTGACAATTACATATACCTAACACACTGGCTTCCCATGTTGCAATGTCCGTGAGCCCGGTCACCTCGCGCAGTGTGACGTGTATCATGCTCTAGTAGGATTGTAGTGTCTGACATATTCTTTTTTATTTTCATTTAGCAGCCATTTTGTTTGGAGATACCTATATTTTGTATGCTGTTATTGCATTTTGAGGTGGATTTAATTTGCGTCACTCACGGACAAGCAAAGACCTTTTTAAAAATTGTATTTATGGTTTTTGGGGTAGTGGGGATGTGGGTTGGTCTAGCTAGTGTGGATTACATGTTAGTATTATTGATTAAGGTAGTTTATTGGTAGTTTGTGTTGCATTGTGTTGTGTAATGCAGTAGGCCTAAGTATACTTTGGTAGTAGCAGTATGTTTTAGTACATATAGTCATGTGTAGTAGTACTATGTTTGTAGAGTTGTTCATTTTGTATTGTATTTGGGATGTATGTAAAGTGAGGGTGGGTATGTTATGATTTTTGCAGGTAAGGAAGTCTGAGTGCAACATTTGGTGTTCTTTTATTCCCTTTGTCTTTCAATTATGTTTTTTTAATTTGGTTTAATTTAAAACAACATTATTTTTCAATTTCCTTTGATTTTTTGCATCTCCTGGAGTGGTTTTCACCTTTAATTTTTTGCTTTTTTATTGTTTCCAGTTACTATAGTTTACGTCAGTGGATTTTATTTGGACATTTCATTTTTGCATTAATTTGGGTTTTATTTGTTTTGTACTTTTTTTGAGAGGTGGAGGTGGATAAAGAGCTTCAGCTTCTGTAAATATAATATTTATATTTCTTGTTGTGTGGGAAATGGTATATTTTAGTATGTATGTTGCTAGTATGTATGTTGCTTTAAATGCAGTTGAAAAGTTTTATTATGTATGTGTGTGTTTTAATTCATGAACAGCTTTGTATCTTTTTTTATATTGCATCTTTTTGGTTTTCCTGTGAATATTTTTAATTAAATATTAAAATGTATATGTAATGAGTTTTATTTATCAGTCTTATTTTGTACTTTATTAATATATTTTTGTTATAGACTTATTTTAAATTGTATATGCTATAGTGCTGTCAGTTTTTGTTCTATTTTGTTTGTAAGTGTATTGGTAGATAGGTGGTTCATAGTAGGTGATTTAGTTATTTCTTCTTTTATAAACAATTTTATTATACATTTTCAGAAGAAAACATGTAAACCGGACACATTGTACAAATCTGTCAGCAATAATTAGGCTTGCTCAAAAAAGGAAGAAAAGAACATTTGAGAGAAAAGCAGGACATCCACACCTGGGCATTTTAAAATATTTAAAACAGGTCCCCCCTCACCAGGAGACCAAACACTGAAATTACATTGCAACAGATCCCTCCTCAGGGTCAGGAGAGTACATAATGTGGCTATTAGAGACGCGTATTACCTTGGACATTGTTATATGAAGCCCTCCCACCCACTGTTGGTGCTGGATATGGGTTGTAAAGGAGCATCATATAGTAATGCAGTTGGTCACCCGGTCCCAGATAATAGCAGTCAATTTCTCCATTACGTAGATCGAACACACCTTTCCCCACCACATATTTGAAGCAGGAGGAAGAGGTTGCTTCCACATCTGCAACACACACAACCGTTGCTCCAGGAAAAAATGGGAGAGCAGGTGGCCCATAGGAGTAGATGTTGAACAATTTGGTTGTCCCCTGTTTCACCTAAGAGAAGAGACAGTGGTTCTAGTGGAAGTTGAACATTGGTTATGGACTGCACTGTACCCTGAATCTCAACCCACAATGTGTGGATCCAAGGGCACGACCACCATGTACAGTGGCATAACGATAATTGAGGGGGCCCCCCTGCAAGGTACTTATAGGGGCCCCCTCTGGACTCTATCAGGAGGTCCCCGGCCGAAGTGCAGTGCTGAGGGGGCCCCCTGGAGCTTGGGGCCCCCGCACTGCAGGGGATGCGGGGCCTGTGTTACGCCCCTGACCATGTATGTAGAAAAGTCCCCCTCTCTCCACACCCCTTCCAGCACAAATCTGAACTCCCAAACATTTTAGCCAGTCTAACAGGTGTAGGATACCTGCAAGTCAATATCTTGTAGGTGTTCTTCTTTTAGCGGATACAAATTGAAGATTTGACAACTCTTTGCCAGATGGTACCCAAAGTGTTTCCATAGCCAACTCCCTCTACTATTGCTGTGCATGTGCATGCTTGCGAGGAGGGGTCATCTGTAAGAGGTAATGGTAGAGCCAAGATATGCCTTTCTGACATATGGTAGTGAGATAGAGTAACTCTGTGGGATGATTGTCGTGCTAGAGGGCCAGACGTGCGAGTCCCCCTCCTTGAGTGCCTGAGTCAGTCTAAAGCAGTTGCGTCAAGTTAAGTCAAATTTGTTTTTCAAGTCACCCCATGGCCATAAATCACCCACATTGTAGAAGTCGCCCATGATAGGGGAATGCCTCTGAGCCCAATGAAATGAGGTTGTGTGACCCTCTCCCGGGGAAAATCAGGATTGTGTGTCAGAGGGGTGAGCCAAAAAGGGTAGGTCGGGAATGCCCTACATTGGCGTACCTCTTCCCAATAAGCAAGGAGCAAAGACGTTAATGGTAGCAATGGGGGAGCGTTTGCCTCAGAAACCTCTGAAAGCCACAGCAACCCTGACAATGGAGAGTAAGAAAAGGCCTGCTCCACCGGCACCCAGGGATTCCTGTCAAGGTCGTAGATCCAATCTATGGAAGGGCGGAGTTGCGCCACCAACATATAAGTGGATACATTCGGGAAGCCCAGGCCACCCCCGCCCCCGAAAAAGATTTACTCAGCGTTGCTCACCCCACACGTGGAGACTTGCCTCCCTATATAAAATCCCGAAGTTTTGCGCAGATATGTTTACGGATTTAAAAAGTAAGGGCCAGTGAAAGCTATTGGAGGACATACAGACATAACTGAGGCTTAAAGTTTATTTTCACACTGTTGAGTCTGCCTGTCCATGAGATTTCAAGTTTTCCCGAATGATATAAATCATTGAAGAGGGCTGTGATTAGAGAGGGGATGTTGCAAACATATAAGAAGTTTGTCAGAGGTGTCAGATGAATCCCTAGATAAGTGATGGATGACGTCTACCACTAGAAACCACTCTCTTGAATAGGGTCCTCAAGATTGTTGTGGGGACCAGCAATCCCTATACCTCTTGACTTAGTAAAATTAATTTTGAAGCCGGACACCTGAGAGAAGGCATCGAGCTCCTCCATTAGCGATGGAACAGTGGTGTCGGGATTAGTTAAGAAACAAAGAATATCATCAGCGAATAAATCAGGCTTATGTTCTACACCATCCACTACCAATCCAGGGTTAGCCAGAACTTTAGCCATGATTGGTTCCATCATAAGGGCAAATATTGAAGGGAACAATGGGCATCCCTGCCGGGTGCCCCATTTGAGTTGAGCAGACTGGGAAAGAGAGCCATTAAATTTAATCGTAGCGGTAGGTTTCTACATGTTGGCCAGAATACATGTTTTCATTGTTCATCCTAGGGAGATTTTATCCAGGGCCATAGTAAGATAACTCCAATCCACTCTATTGAACGCCCTCTCAGCATCAAGAGAGAGAGAAGGGCCATAGGTTGACGTCGGCACTCAGTCACCTCCGTAAGGTCCATCACCAGTGTTGTTGTATCATTGGCCTAGCTGTAGCGGATAAAAAACAATTGCATTGGCGCGATTATAGTAGGCCAAATGTGTTGTAAGTGAGCAACCAAGATGGGCGTAAAAACTTCACGTCACAGTTGAGGAGGGCAATAGGCATTGCGAAGCGGGCTTACCCGGTTTTAGGGAGAGAGTCACGGGTGGCTCCTCCGTTATAGCGAAGAAAACCTCTCTAACCCAGCTGTCTTAAGACATCTGAGTTAGAGAAAGTTAAAGCTTCCAGTGCCTTAGTGAGCACTGCTAGAGGACGCTCCCACCAATCCTGACCCTGTGAGAGCAGCACCAGGATTAATTAAGAGAGTTAGCTGGGGCCCTGGAGTTATGAAGGAAGAAGACCGTAGGGAGGACGACACAGCAGCAACCACAGCATGCACATTTTTATTTGATTTACTTAATTGTTTTGATTTTATGAAACCTACCAACCCCCCATTTACCCACCTCTCCACTCGCTGAAGTTGGCAGCCGCCACTGAGGAAAGTAATGTGTGACTCCAGCATATATGTGACCACTCCAGTCATCCAAAAAGAATTAAAGACTAAAGGATTGATCAGTAGAGAGGCATAGGTTTGATAAAACATTGTGATATAGCCATGGAGGCTAGGCGCTTTACGTGAGGTGAGGTGGCAATTGTTGCTCAAACCTCATCCGGAATACTGTCATCCTCCAGAAGGCACAACTCCTCAGATCTATCTGAGGGGACATAGGTGCTCAAGTTTGTGTCGTGACGCTGGGCGTCAAGCTCTTGAGCCTGATATAGAGAGGGTTTGCAACATTGGAAGCTCTCAAGGATCTCGTCTGTCCCTCGACAGCTGTGACCCTCTTCATCCACCAGCTCCCCAATATGGTTACAGGTAGCACGAATGCATAATTTATGTGCCTGGAGTCTGTCTGCCTTATCCCCATCTCATAACCGGCTTGGTTGACAGAAGCTTCTCAGCAGCTAGTTTCATTAAGAGATGTTTAAGCTCACCTCTAAGCTGCTGCAAAAAGTCATGTGGGAGTCCCTTTCTCTATGACACGTCTCCACTTGTCGGATCTGAGTCTCAATTTCCTGTTGGCAAAGCTTGTTCCCTCTTTTAAAGGCCGACGAGTGGGAAATTAGTTCACCCTGATAAACTGCCTTCACAGCATCGCACAGGGTCGCAGACGACACATTGCTTGAATCATTTTCAGGGAAATGGTATTCAATGGTGTCCTTAATATGATCACGGAGAACTGGTCCCACAGCGGCAACTTATTGAGGATCCACGGCCGAGGGAATGAGAGCTGTGGAGCCACCAAACCAAGGGCCTTATATGATGTCGGTCATAAAGCCTCCGACCTTAGGTCTAAGTGAGAGTTTTGGGGTAAATTAAAGTCACCTCTGAGCACTATAATAATAATAATACACATTTGTAAAGCGCGAACAATAACCTGTAAGGGTATCCAGATGCTGGGGGCCGTCGGGAAGATTAAGCAAGCTATTGCCCAGAGTCACATGGTGCTGGGTCAATCTGCCACCGACACTGGGGATCGAATCGTGATCCCCAGATTCCAGCGTCAGTCGCCCTCCCCACTTATGGCACCCCTATAGAAGTGGGAAAACCTGGGAAATAAATCAGTAAAGAACTCCTCCCGATTATCATTGGGGCCAGAAATTGGGGCTATAGGCAATCGGGTAGTACCAAACAAGCCCTGTATACCAATCTGCCATCCCTTGTGATCCCTGTAGCTGCTGTCCAGGGTAAAAGGAAAGTCGTGACGGAGTAGGATAGCCATTCACTATATACCTGTCGCTTACGTTTTCGTGCTTTCCTCTTGGCCTGGCGTGAGGGCTGGAAATGCCAGCCACCCCTCCATCAATTAGAGCAAGGTCTTGTAGCTCAGGAGCGTCATGGTCATCAAGCGGGGGGCCTGGCTCAACACCTCGGACTGCCTGGGGCGCGCAGGCAGTTACTCACTTATCCAAATGCGTGACATGATGGAGGAGAGAGAAGCCCCAGCGATACAGGACCTTATTGCTTTGCAAGTGGTGAGTAATGTCTTTGAAATACTTACGGCGGACCAAAGCATGGGCTGATGTGTCCTGATACAAAGATACAGAATCATTTTTTGTTCAAATCTGTTTTTATTGTATTTTACTTTGCATAACATATCCTTGAAAGGCAACGTGTCACGTCAAGAGCCATCTGTACATTACTCCGTCTGTTCATGTTATAAGCATATCATTCAATTTGAGTGTTAAACAGGACATACATGTCAATACCCTCACAGATACAGGATCGGGGCTAACTCTTCCAAGCAGTCCATGTCACAGAGAATGAAAGTTACAGTACAGAAATTTCATGGTCTCATCAGTGGGTGTTACAGAGTCCTTTCCGATCTTTCAACAGATACAATTGAACAGTTATTGTGGTCAGAACGATCAAAACTAAACAAACCATGGCAGCATTAACCTCTTCAGCGCTGCGCGGATTCCCGCGCAGTGCTGAAAGATCTGAGCGCGGGCGGGGCCATGACGGAACGGTTCCGTCATAAGCACAGCCCAACCGGCGTGCATGACGGAACCGTTCCGTCATCGGCATCGAAGAGGTTAACCGATGTCCATGCAATCGTCTCTTCCCATGCCCCACCCCCACATCTGTCACCCCACCCCATGACATCAGCCTGACAGAAGCCTCCCCTCTATTAGCTGCGGCTATGCCCACCCCGGGCTTTAAGTGGGATATATGCAGGTGCCTGATGTTACTACTAACTATTGGCGGGTTGTCCAGCCCCCACTGCGTGGTCGCATCAACTTTCCACGGACTGTCCCCCCAGGCTGTCCCTCCCTGCCTGTCGCAGGGCTCGGAGCAATCCCCCCAACTGGGTAGCTATGGGCTCCTTTCTTAGTCCCATTGTTTCTTCCCGCACTATAGCAATTTCTTCTGCTGTGGCCCAAGCTAAAAGCGAGTACCTCCATGCACATATATGCGGTGAATCATGTGCTTTCCACCGCTTAGTGAGAAGGCGCTTGTCAACCACCAATCCTAGGTCAAGGAACCTAGATGTGACTTTTGTGGCTGGGGTTCTACGGAACTGATGTAAGAGGTAAGCAGGCCATTCAAAGGGGATGTCGCGCCCTGTGCATGTATGCAACTGCTCACTGACTGCCCTCCAATAGGTATGCAGCTCGGGACAGTCCCAGAGCATGTGTATCAATCCCACAACTGGCTCCGAGCAACACGTACACACCGCATCTACACGGTGGAAGTATCTGTTAATCAGCTCGGGTGTAAGATATGCTCTGTGGACTATAAACAACTGGATTTGTCTAAATCGCACATTTCTGGGTATGCGGACTGGGCTCTTCAGTGTTTTCTCCCATTCCCTATCTTCCAATTGTCGCCCCAGATCTGTCTCTCATTTGTGGCGGAGTGGGTCTAGGCTGATCGCTGTATGTGAGGGACGCCGCGAACCAGCGAATTAAATGCCGGCCCGCCCCATAACGTGGAGGTACTGTATGGTAAGGTGTTGGCTCGGTTCCGTAATCATGTGCCCCCATTTAGCAGTTAGTGTCGCAATCAACGATCTATGTCTTAGGAATTGCCCTGACGGTAGCCCCATGTCCTCAGCTAGGGAATCAAATGGTATAATTGTGCCATCCTGATACAGATCTCCCAATGTCTGCACGTCCGCTGCATGCCAGTCCCGGAGCTCTATACGTGTTAGTACTCCGGGTCCAGTAGGGGATCCCACTAGTGGTATTGCTGGCGCATAGGGAGTGAGCGCTCTGGTGAGGTAGAGGCTGCGGCGGTAGCACTTATACGCAACCGCCAGAAGGAGTGGCTTCGGCCTAGCTGCTTTGGTGGCCGGGTGGAAAAGCCTGGTTATTTGCTCCAGAGAGCAGGGAGGTAGCGTGGTTGCCGTGTCATTGCGGCCCCTATCTGCAAGCCAACGAGAGATCCACTGCAACTGTGCGGCCAAGTAGTAGTGCTCAAAGAAGGGCTCAGCAAGAACCCCCTGGTCGGTCGGTAGGTACAATTTCGCCAATGTCATTCTATGCCTGGCGTTACCCCAAAGGAAATCCCTGAGCAACCTAGTAAGTGTGGCGAAGAAAGACGCCGGAATATATAGAGGGAGATTAGCAAAGTAGTACAGGAGACGAGGAAGGATCACCATCTTGGATAGCGCCACTCTGCCAGTGACCGTCAGTGGGAGCGTATTCCAGAAGTGCATCTGCACCTTAATTGCCACCAAGGCCCTTCCTAGATTACCGTCAAATAGGTCTGTCGGTTGACGGTATATCTGGATGCCCAGGTAGCGGAAGGTGTCCTCCCTCCATTGTACCCTCGTATCATGTAGTGTGTACCCCGGATCTCTGCTTCCCTCCCCAAAGACATAGATGAAGGACTTGCCAGCATTTACGCTGAGCCCTGAGATGGCAGCGAAGTCACGTAGTGTATCCGCCAGCTGTGTTGGTATATTCTCTATGTCCCTTACGTATATCAGGAGATCATCTGCATACAGCGACACCTGATGCACCGCGTCACCCAGGGGTATTCCATCTCCTAGTGTCGCGCGCAGCGCTGCTGCTAAGGGCTCTATTGCCAGAGCAAACAGGAGGGGTGATAGCGGGCACCCCTGCCTGGTGCCCCTGCATATTGGAATAGTGTCAGAGATGTATGGCCCAGACCGCACCCTGACTGTGGGATTTCTGTACAAGAGGCCAACCATCTGTAGGAATCCGGGGCCTAACTCGTATCTCGATAGTACTGCCACCAGATAGCTCCACTCGAGGCAATCAAAGGCCTTTTCTAGGCCTAATACAAGGCATCCCGCTCTGGGCCACATTCTCAGACTATCTGACGCCACTCTAAAAAACCTTCGCAGATTTAGCGGTGTGCTGCATTTAGGTACAAATCCATTTTGGTCACTGTGAACCAATTCGGAGACTACCAGTGCTAGCCGTTCCGCCAATACCTTGGCAAATATCTTATAGTTCGCATTGAGTAGCGCCAGAGGTCTATAATATCCCAGGGCTGTGGGGTCCCTATCTGGTTTCGGCAGGGACACCAGGTAGGCCTCGCACATCGAGTGGGGCAGTGTGTCCTTCTCCAGAGCTACGGAGTAGAGTGTGTGCATCTGCTGCACCAAAGATTCCCTATAAGCTTTATAATATTCGGCTGGTAGGCTGTCCGGACCTGGTGTTTTCCCAGACGCCATAGATTGGATCGCCTCCCCGAGTTCCTCTAAGGTAAGAGGACCATTGAGTGTCTCCTGGTGTGTCGCTGATGCTGCGGATAGCTGGACGGACTCTAGGAATCTTTCCAGCTCTGGGCCTTTGCAACGTCTCCTTGATCGGTATAATTGTGCGTAATGCTCTACCATCACACTATGGATCTCCCGTTGTGTGTATACCAGATTCCCTTCCGGTGTACGTATGGCTCCAATTGGGGCGCGTTTACCTTCCTGTTTCAGCAACCAGGCCAGCAGACGGCCCGCCCTGTCTGCTGTAGCATGCGTGCGAGCAGTGTGAGCGGTGTAGTTATGGCAACGTAACTGCTCCATAAGTTCCGCATGCAGAGCCCGGAGGGTTTCCAGGCGATCCGAGTGTCTGCCCCCTCCCTCGCCCTCACGTTCATATTGGAGTAGCTGTGATTCCAGGCGGGTAAGTGACAGAGATAGTTGCCGACGTATGTTTCATGTGGCCCTTAGACAGTGACCTCTAATCGATATTTTATGGGCATCCCATTCCACCAGAGCGTTGCTTGCCATACCTTCGTTAAGTTCAAAGTATGTGAGTACAGCCGTTCAGAGGGATGCACGGAATTCCGGATCTTCCCGCGCGGCAGGTTGGAGGTGCCATGTGGGGATGGGGGGACGACCAGCCTTCCAACTGAGCTGAATTCGCATGGGGTTATGGTCGGAGTGTGTCTGCCCCAGATATTCCGATGTCTCAACTAGGTGTAGCAGAGAATGCGAGCCCACCACCCTGTCCAAGCGTATATATAAGTCATGCAGCGCGGAGTAGTAGAAATAGATGCGTTCGTTGGGGTGCAGGGTGCGCCACATGTCTAACAGTGCCCAGTGTGATAGCCAGTCCATGAGCACCTGCGCATTTCACACTGCTGTTGTCTTTCGGAGGATGGGGAAGGACCTATCTATATGTACATCAAGTACCGAATTGAAGTACCCACCCAGCAACCAGGGGAGCCCAGTGTAAGGTGTCAGCACCAAAGATAACTGCATCCGGAATGACGATTGATCGACATTTGGGGCATATATAGAGCCTAATAATATTGCCTGGCCGTTATGGGTCCCTTTTACCAGAGTGTATCTGCCGTAGGGGTCCGTCACCACACCCTCACAGACGAATGGGGTGCCCGCCCTCACCCAGACCAGTGTGCCCCGTGCATGTGCAGAGTACGCCATGACATACACCTGTCCTCTCCAGCGCCTGCGCAGCCGGTCTAGCTCCTGCTGTGTTGCATGTGTTTCTTGCAGTAAGGCAATTCCAACCAAGTGTCTCTGGAGGTAAGCAAGTATAGAGTAACGCCGCATGGGTGTGGGCATGCCACATATGTTCTAGGTAACTATATTAGCCCGTGTCATTACTAGTATATCTGATCTCTAGGGTCGTCAAGGGTGGGATGCTCCGCGATGTACGGGGGCTAAGGACATGTGCTAGTGTTTCAGATTGCTGCAACAAAAACAATGACTTAACAATGAACAACATAACAATTAGGGCGAACACTGCGGAGTGTTCGTCCAAACCTCTGTAACAACGGGAAAGTACAGGCTAAGTCAGTACATTAAATAAACTTGAGGTTTGGAAAAATCCAAGCCTGCGTGATGCACAACTAAAGACCCAAAGGTTTCAAACAAAAGTTTACTAAAAGTTAATAAAAATATGTCAACCACAATATTGTTGTAAAAAAGAAAACGGCTTGTATTTAACTTGAAAGCCAATGATATAGTACAAGCCCTAGCTCGCAAAGAGACTTTTTGGATAAAATATTTAGGAACAGTAATTCCAGGGGGCCTCAATGATCATTATGAATTAGTATGCTTTTTATAATACCACATGTATGTTCTTCAATTTTTCAGGTTGCAGCATAATGTTATTCCATTCTTTCATTTGTATAGGATTTGCACTCCTCATACTTCATAGCCTGACACTGTCAAATAGCAGCTTTCCCCACGATTTCAGCACATTTTTAAACAGTGGGATTCTTCTCTGTTTGGCAAACAGTGGGACTCTTTTTTCGTCTGGAACACATTCATTCTCTCAGCTTACATTATTGTCGCACTCGTGATTTCACTTCACACATTTTTTGGTTTGTCATCCCACTTAGGTGCCGATTACGATCCGGTAGAAAAAATCCCCGTGCGACTCGTATCCGGTCTTTTTACCGTACGAATCGTACAAGTTCCGTACGAACTGGCAATCACGATTCGCATGGTAAAAAGTCCATACGAACCGCAATCGGAATCATTCCCCACACGTCCTCGGGTCGGAAAATGTGTCCGACACGTCCTCGGACGATTTACCGTACAAACGTGAAAAGTCAAGTCCGACCGAGGAATCACGATCCCACCCGTGCGTCCGAACTCACAACCGTATGGTAAAAACACCGTCCGCACCGAACTCCCATTGCAACCATTGAGATATGTGCCCGCATACGCGCCAAACACTCCCCCCAGCATCCATACGTTCGAGTCGTACTCCCCGTTAATGTACACCCCCCCCTGTATGTACACCCGTGTACGTGTCGAACCCCCACCCGTGTATGTACACCCCAGTACGATCGAGTCGTACCCCCACCCCTCTACGTGTCATACCCCCGTGTACCTACACCCCACTACGTTCGAGTCGTACCCCCACCCCTGTACGTGTCATACCCCCGTGTACCTACACCCCAGTACGTTCGAGTCGTACCCCCACCCCTGTACGTGTCGTACCACCGTGTACCCACACCCCAGTACGTTCGAGTCGTACCCCCACCCCTGTACGTGTCGTACCACCGTGTACCCACACCCCAGTACGTTTGAGTCGTACCCCCACCCCTGTACGTGTCGTACCACCGTCTAAGTACACCCCAGTACGTTCGAGTCGTACCCCCACCCCTGTACGTGTCGTACCACCGTGTACCCACACCCCAGTACGTTTGACTCGTACCCCCACCCCTGTACGTGTCGTACCACCGTGTACCCACACCCCAGTACGTTCGAGTCGTACCCCCACCCCTGTACGTGTCGTACCACCGTGTACCCACACCCCAGTACGTTCGAGTCGTACCCCCACCCCTGTACGTGTCGTACCACCGTCTAAGTACACCCCAGTACGTTCGAGTCGTACCCCCACCACTGTACGTGTCGTACCACCGTGTACCCACACCCCAGTATGTTCGAGTCGTACCCCCACCCCTGTACGTGTCGTACCACCGTGTACCCACACCCCAGTACGTTTGACTCGTACCCCCACCCCTGTACGTGTCGTACCACCGTGTACCCACACCCCAGTACGTTCGAGTCGTACCCCCACCCCTGTACGTGTCGTACCACCGTGTACCCACACCCCAGTACGTTCGAGTCGTACCCCCACCCCTGTACGTGTCGTACCACTGTCTAAGTACACCCCAGTACGTTCGAGTCGTACCCCCACCACTGTACGTGTCGTACCACCGTGTACCCACACCCCAGTATGTTCGAGTCGTACCCCCACCCCTGTACGTGTCGTACCACCGTGTACCCACACCCCAGTACGTTCGAGTCGTACCCCCACCCCTGTACGTGTCGTACCACCGTCTAAGTACACCCCAGTACGTTCGAGTCGTACCCCCACCCCTGTACGTGTCGTACCACCATCTAAGTACACCCCAGTACGTTCGAGTCATACCCCCACCCCTGTACGTGTCGTACCACCGTGTACCCACACCCCAGTACGTTCGAGTCGCACCCCCACCACAACCTCCTAAGTACAGAGCGCACCCCATGCCCCAACATCACAACCGCATGTACGAGTCGTGCCAAGCCACACACAAGGACAGCACCGTACAACCAAATGGCCCATCTACACACCGTACACACGCTCAAAACGCACGTACACAACCAGGACAAAACAAAACAACACAAGAATACACTATTCGAATGGCACAAAGCCACTAAACATGGCCAACAAACACTAAAAAAACACATACACTGACCTGCAACTGCCAAAAACAAACAGAGGCCCTAAACACCACCACTCCTTATAACACACCCACCCAAACTTCAAACACAGCCACACCCACCAATGGACCAATAAAAAGGGCCCACACACACAAACCATGAGCCTTTGCAACAGACTCACTGCTGCCAGACACCACAGACAACTTACAGCACCTTACTACAAGCTTCACCACACCTTACACTTGCACATCTCCACACAACCACCTTCACAAACACACCCTCATCACATTCACACACACACACACCTGCACAACCACACCCACACACCCACAACCATCCACCCCCCCCACCATCCACACCCCCCCCCACCATCCACACCCACACCCCTCACCATGCCCACTACCAAGAATCCAAAGTTCAGTAACCGAGAGTTGGAGGTTCTTGTTGATGAAATCCTCAGAGTCGAGCCACAGCTCTTTGGAACTTTGGTCAGAAACACCAGCATGGTAGCAAAAACAGCCATGTGGCAGACCATCATCGATGCTGTGAATGCTGTTGGGGACACCAGAAGGACCAGGCAGGAATGCCAGAACAGGTGGTACGATCTGCGGAGGAGGGTCTGAGCCAAGAGGCAGGAGGAACACGACCAGGCCAACGCCACCGGAGGAGGGCCCTCCCGCAGACCCGTACACTACCAGCCCTGGGAGGAGAGGGTGATGGCCATACTGCCGGTGGAGGCAGTCGAAGGATTAGAAGGACTCCGAGACCCGGGTGAGTACACAAACAACGCACCTCACATGGGGGGAACGGCATCCACAACCAAAATCACTAACAGGCATGCAACCACCCCAAGCCATCGCATGACTCAACCACACTCCATGAGCACGCACATGCCACTGCTGCCACCATGCCCCATGCACCCAGCTGGACAATGTTAAGTCACAGGCCACAGAAGACACCAACACATGACACGGTAACCCGGATGGCGGGAGGCTGGGCCCCAAAAATCACATAGTGCAACTCCGAAGCAGACAACAATGCCCTCTGCCCATATGGCCTAGGTCACAGCCAGACAAACAGTGTGTCCCAACACAGGAATGACTTGCCAGCAAATGGCGGACGCCTTGCATCAACACATGGGGGTGAAGGCACTGTTTTGCACATGACAGCAGCTAATGAACAGCCAACATTGTGAAAGAGTGGCAGCACACACCACCACAGCAGCAGCGCACAGACACACATCACACCCAATGGGTGCCTGGAGATCAGAAAGAAACTCACATCAACAAGCCAAGTGCCACTCAAAGATCTGCTAACAGTGTGTGCCCAGGAAGCTGGGCTGAGGTGACAGAGGGTGACACACAGAGGGAGGGAGAGGGGGACAGAGAGGGAGGGAGACACAGGGAGACGGACAGAGGGAGGAGGCTGACACACAGAGGGAGGGAGAGGGGGACAGAGAGGGAGGGAGAGGGGGACAGAGAGGGAGGGAGACGGACAGAGGGAGGAGGCTGACACACGGAGGGAGGGAGAGGGGGACAGAGAGGGAGGGAGAGGGGGACAGAGAGGGAGGGAGAGGGGGACAGAGAGGGAGGGAGAGGGGGACAGAGAGGGAGCGAGACACAGGGAGAGCAAATCAGCCGTGTGGCATGTGCGAATGTCTGCTCGTCAGCAGGTAGACTGCGTGCATGTAGACAAGGGTGGCCAGTCCCAGAACCCCCCCTCTTCCCCATGGCAAAACACAGGGTCATGTCACAACCTGTTCACGAGCACAACGACAGCTACCTGGACCATATAAGTGTGTGGATCCACTCCATGTGCACATGTACAGTGCTACACGGAAGGCGCCAATGCATGGCTCGCCACACCTGCCCACTCCACTGCTGACTGCAGTCACACTTGACGCAGCAAGGAAGACCGTGCCACACATAGTTAAAGGGGCCAAAGTGGTGCCCAAGGGAAACACCCATGCACAAGTGCACTGTGAGTGGAATGCAAGACAGATCCCAATGCCAAGAGGAAATGTCCCAACTTTGAAACTGATGAAACATGGATGTTGCATGGACCAAAATTAACATTGTCTCTCTCACACACAGGTCAACGTCGTGGTTCACCCCCCAACACTGGGGGGGAAGACTCACAGGACCCGGATCTGCGGGAGCCCGATCCCACCGGCAGCGACCACTCTCACCACTCTGTTGACGACCCCGACCGACCTGGCCCCTCTGGTGTCCAACCACCTGCAGCACCTGCGTCAGGTACAACTGTGCCAACCACCACCCCCACTCCTGCCACATCCCAGGAGACACCCAGGATCCCTGCCCCAACACCACAATGCAGCCAGGCTGGCCAGGAGGGACACGGTGTCCCGGGCACCCAGGAGGAGGCAGGCGACAACGCCAATGCCACCCCTAAGGGGTCCCGGAGAACCGATGTACCCACAAGGGCAGGCCAGGTGCAAGTGGGCAGGGGTGGTGGGAGTGGAGGACGGCGGAGGCGCGAGCCTGACCAGTTGGCTGGGGAACCGGTATTTTCCCATGTCCGTAACATCCTGGACACATACCGGCAGGACACCACGGGCCTGGCCCAGGTTGTGTCTGTCCTCGAGGGGATCAAGACCCAGCAGGCCCAGCAACATGCGGAGCTACATGCCTGTCTACTGCAACACCAACGGAGGATGGAGGACGGACAGGCTGAGCTCGTGACGGCGTACACGGGAATTCACGATACACTCCGTCGGATGGCCGACAACATGGCCGACCCTCCCTGTGCCAGAAGGCGGAGAACATCACCACCCACAGGGAGGGATCAGGAGGAGGAGGAGGAAACATCCAATGCAGCATCCCAGACGTCGTCACGGCCTGCTGCTGAGGGTCCCCGCAGGAGGCCGGGTAGTCCACGGAAAGGACCGTGAGGGTCGGCGCTACATCACCATCTCCCAGGACACCTGGCCTGGCACCTGGCCCACTGGACCAACAGCATCACAGCATCAAGAGACATTCTCTGCCACATGGCCCTGCTGGTCACTGGCTGACCAATGTTGACAAAGACTGTGGCATGGACTCTGAGGATTTCAAATGGCAAGGACACCAACTCCCCTACTGAACTTTGGATTCCAAACTCCCGGAAAGCCCCACACTTTGTCCCCCCCCCCCCCCCCCCCAATAATAAATCACACTATGAAGAGTAGATGCCTGCTGGTTGCATTATTACCTAACATGTGTCTTGTAAAGTCTAAACATGCCTGAGTCATCTTTTGTCTTCAACCATCCACACCCTGGGGCCTGAGTCGGGCACAGGACACATGGGTCACAGTGTATTAGGCAAGACAGACATGGAGCACCATACACACCCGTGATGGGCCCAACCAGCTGAGGGGGTGGCCGAACAACCGTGCTGACAGACACATTGAGTACAGCAACAGTCATGCGCAGAGGTCAGGGATCCAGTCCAGTGTCCTGGGGGGCACCCAGGTATGTGTAGACAGCTGGCAGAACCATGTCCTGCAAGCTTGAGTCCGGTGGATGCAGAGAATGGGGTCATGGACAACGTTGGATGCATGGGGATGGCACATGTCACAATACCCACACAGTCATGGACATCATGGCCAATACACAGTCTCAGCCCACACACACAGCATGCATCTTGCTACTCGACACATTGACACATAGCCACAATCAGGGAATACCATGCCAGACATGCTGGATGCACCGTGGCAACACACCAGCATTGACTGAGAAGAGGCACCTTGGAGGCATAGGGACACCTTTATTAGTCATGTTTTCGGGATTGCAGAGGCAACTTGAAGTACACATGAACACATCATGTGGAGTAACATGTGGGTCCAACACTGGCACCCCCCTTCTGCAGCACAAATGCGTGTTCGCCATGGAACTGGCACACAAGCGTCGGCTAACAGCTAAACACCCACAGCTGCTCACGGAGAGACTGCCATACACCATAGATCCGCTGATGTGGAAGTCCCACACCATGTCAAGCCAATGCTAACCGTATGTGTCCGAGGGCAGTGTCACACACATTGATGCCATCATCACAATCCCCTATCCCATCACTGATGACTGTCAACCAGGCAGACCATCTATTCAGGTGTACACAGCTGCATGTCGTGTCCCATGGTGATGCTACATGGCTGCAGAGGAACCAAACATCGACAGGGGCAGTGTGCATACATCGTGAACAACTGCCACACCCAATACACCCCAGATGCATCCCTTACCCTATGGAGACTTCTAAACGTGTCCGTGCCTGTAACGCTGAGTCAGCCCACGATGTCATGTCCATGAGGAATAGCAGTGCCACAACAATGCAAGCAGCAGACGGCATGCGCAAGTACCTGGGGAAGAGAGACACACAAGAAGTCAGCCACAAAAAGCACAGCCACTTGCATGTGCATTTACTCGACACATGTATGGATGACAACATGCTAGGTCACAATTATGACTGGGGAAATACAACCATCACTGCCACCATCACTCCAGTGACACACCCACACACACCTCTGACTCACGTGCCATACATGCAGGTGGACACACACATCACAACACATGCCACACGGGGACCAATGCGTGCACACTCAGACACTGGTACTCACCACTAAGCAAAGAAGTCGCGTATGAGCCGAGTCCGGATGTCCTCTTGCGGCTCCACATCCTCCACATCACTAGCCCCATTGCCAAGCCCTTCGTCCTCCACGGGTGGATGGTCCTCGTCATGTTGATCCAGGATGAGTGGCACAGCTCTTTCAACTGCCATGTTGTGCAGCATGCAGCAGACCATGAAGATCTTGCAGACCTTCGCCGGGGCATATGGGAGTGCGCCACCGGTCTTGTGTAGGCACCTGAATCGGCTCTTCAGCAGGCCAAACGTCCTCTCTATCACTCGCCTTGTCCGGCCATGGGCGGCGTTGTAGCGGAGCTGGTCCGGCGTGATGGGGTTGCGGAGAGGTGTGAGCAGCCAAGGCATGTTGGGATAGCCAGCGTCCCCTACATGGGAAGCACATGGACATCGTTAGAAGTGGTGAAGCGGTCGTGCTGGTAGGCTATGCAAAATACAGGACAGACAGACTGTACCGACCAACAACACATGCTCGTTCGTTGCGCAGCTGCATCATCATTTCAGGCATCCTGCTACGCCTCATGATGTAGGCATCGTGTGCTGATCCTGGAAAACGAGCACAGACATGTGAAATCACCATGTTGGACTGACACACCACAAGGGCATTGATGGAGTGGTAGTGCTTTCGATTGCGGTACGCCACCTCCCGTGCGTGTGGTGGTACCAAAGCTACATGTGTCCCATCTATGGACCCAATGACATGGGGCATCCCTCCCAGGGCATAGAATCCACGCTTGACCGCAGTCATCTGTTCAGGGGTTGGGAACTTGATGAACTCATCCAGGTGAATCAACATGGCCTCTAAGAAATCATGCAGCACACGGCAGAACATGCTCTGGGACATGCCACCAACATGAGCTATGGTATTTTGAAAGGTACCCGTGGCAAGAAAATGTAGGGCAGCCATTACCTTCAGCTGGGCTGTCAGTGCCGTAGGATACCTGTGCTGCGGTTGTAGGTGTGGTGCCAGTCTCGCCGTCAACTCCAGAATCAACGGTTGGGTGAAGCGGTAGAGCCGGATGCTGTCATTCTCCTGCATGGCAACCAAGTCCGGAATTGGTCGGGCAAGAGGCGGCGCTCTGCAGTAATTTGGAAGTGACAAGGAAGAGTGAGTGCACTACGACAACAAATCATATGTACTGAGCACATGTTAATCTGTCAATACACATATGCTACATAGGGAGTCAGGTATGTGCTACATGCCCAGGACACGTATGGATGCAAGGTGACACTCCTACCAAGACCCAGCTACACACGGAGATTGAGAACCTCCCCATGCCACGCCATGGGAATAGCTGTGTCCCAGTGCAAGTGAACAGCCAGACGCAAGACAGGAGTGACATACGCCCACACATCAGCAGCAGTAGGATGCCGATTGCAGAGACTGGTAGCGGAACACTGGAGCCACAGGTCACATGACATTACACTAGGACAGCCCACACACCTTGCCATGAAGGTGCACATGTCATGACTAACCACACATTCCTTGTGAGGATGCTGACATGTCCTTGTCACGCTACTCCGTGTCCCATGCATACATGCGCACCTCACATCCGATACCACATGTGGCATGGTGTGCGGAACAGTGTGCAATGACAATCTACACACAGACACATGTTGGTTGCTGCAACGGCTGCAGCTGTTGAGGGTGCTCCAACATCAACCTGATGGGAAGCCCCCACACATACATGACATAGTCACATTGTGCACCGTGGGTAGTGACAAGTCAGGTGTGATAACCCCTGTACCGGGCATCAGGGGACACTTCCGTGTGTTGGTGTCCGTGCCATGCCAGTGACGCTCACCCAAAGTGTGCAGTACGACATGCACACATGTCAAAGGAGTCAAGGCCATGCCTGCCACACATTGCACCATCACACAGTACATCTGTAGACATCTCATCATACATCTGGTGCCTTCTCCACTCAGGAGTAATGTTCCACATCACAGGCCGTCACACCTGTGCCCCACACATGTAGTAATGCACAGACGATGCCTTGATGTCACTTAATGGACAAGTATGTCCATTCATGGACAAGTATGTCCATCCATGGACAAGTATGTCCATCCATGGACAATTATGTCCGCCCTATCCCTACCTGTGTGCCGCCTGTCACCACTGTGATGTGTGAAAACCGCTGTACTGCTGCGAAGAGGGCCTGTGTACGTTCCCATATCACTATGGGAGTGCTGCCGTATGTGTAGCCATCGTGATGGCGAGCGTACAGGCATTTGTACGGTCCGTAACACTACGAGTACGCATACGCAAGAACACCCATAGTGGTCGGTCCGTACGCCCGCATGTACGCTCACTATCACTATGGGTCTCCCCGCGTATGCGTACTCGAAGTGATAGTGAGCGTACATGCGTGTGTACGGCCCGTACCACTACGCGTACGCATACGCCAGGACACCCATAGTGATAGTGAGCGT
Organism: Triturus cristatus; assembly: GCF_964204655.1. Taxonomy (NCBI): domain Eukaryota; kingdom Metazoa; phylum Chordata; class Amphibia; order Caudata; family Salamandridae; genus Triturus; species Triturus cristatus. The sequence continues at coordinate 807,848,299 of NC_140591.1, forward strand.
ACATGCGGGCGTACTGACCTACCACTATGGGTGTTCTTGCGTATGCGTACTCGTAGTGGTACGGGCCGTACACACGCATGTACGCTCACTATCACCATGGGTCTCCCCGTGTATGCGTACTCGAAGTGATAGTGAGCGTACATGCGTGTGTACGGCCCGTACCACTACGAGTACGCATACGCCAGGACACCCATAGTGATAGTGAGCGTACATGCGGGCGTACGGACCTACCACTATGGGTGTTCTTGCGTATGCGTACTCGTAGTGGTACGGGCCGTACACACGCATGTACGCTCACTATCACCATGGGTCTCCCCGCGTATGCGTACTCGTAGTGATAGTGAGCGTACATGCGTGTGTACGGCCCGTACCACTACGAGTACGCATACGCCAGGACACCCATAGTGATAGTGAGCGTATATGCGGGCGTACGGACCTACCACTATGGGTGTTCTTGCGTATGCGTACTCGTAGTGGTACGGGCCGTACACACGCATGTACGCTCACTATCACCATGGGTCTCCCCGCGTATGCGTACTCGTAGTGATAGTGAGCGTACATGCGTGTGTACGGCCCGTACCACTACGAGTACGCATACGCAAGAACACCCATAGTGATAGTGAACGTAGGCACGCGTGTACGGGCCATTGCAATGCATTTGGGGTGCCCTAGGGCCCCGAAACGCACCGTACCTGTGTGTGACGCTCCAAATTACATTGGGGACACATGAGGGACAAGTATTAAGGCCTACATGCATGCTGGTTGTCATGGAGACCAAGTTCAAATTTCGAAATTGTTCTGGAAGGTGCACAGCAGAAGTCAGTTGGTATTCTTCTACTTTGTTGCAATGTGTTTGTGGGGCTGACATCATGCAGGAGAATGAAACCGATAGAGAACCCACAGACTGCTAGGTTTGAAGGGATTGGAGGAAACATAGGATGCAAATGTGAGTGACCAATCACTCTGTACCCCTGTGCATGAGATGGGCCAGCAAGGCAGATATAAGGCAGCCAGGTCCCATGAGGGAGCACTTGCCTGCACATCTCTGTATTCCACGACCCAGCTGCTGCTACTGATTCCCTGGAACCATGTCAAGGGCTGTGGAGAGGTCACAGCCATTCACCCTGGAGGAGAACATGGCTTTGGTGGAGGTGATCCTCCCACAGTACCACATGCTGTATGGGCGACCAGGTTATCAGGTGAGTGCAGTGTCCACTGGCACAGACTGTGCCCCTTTTTCGTGACTGTGACTTCTGGCATTGTGTCCAGGTGTGACCCACATGCTATGTACTGTAGGGGGGGTCCCAGGGGTGGGAATGCCTGATGTCTCCCAGCAGAGCCCAGAGACAGGAGGGGTGTGTGCAGAGTCCTCCCAGCAGTGCCCAGAGACAGGAGGGGTGGGTGCCTATCACTCCCAGCAGTGCCCAGAGACAGGAGGGGTGGGTGCCTATCACTCCCAGCAGTGCCCAGAGACAGGAGGGGTGGGTGCCTATCACTCCCAGCAGTGCCCAGAGTCAGGAGGGGTGTGTGCAGAGTCCTCCCAGCAGTGCCCAGACACAGGAGGGGTGTGTGCCTAACACTCACAGCAGTGCCCAGAGTCAGGAGGGGTGTGTGCAGAGTCCTCCCAGCAGTGCCCAGACACAGGAGGGTTGTGTGCCTAACACTCCCAGCAGTGCCCAGAGTCAGGAGGGGTGTGTGCAGAGTCCTCCCAGCAGTGCCCAGACACAGGAGGGGTGTGTGCCTAACACTCCCAGCAGTGCCCAGAGTCAGGAGGGGTGTGTGCAGAGTCCTCCCAGCAGTGCCCAGACACAGGAGGGGTGTGTGCCTAACACTCACAGCAGTGCCCAGAGTCAGGAGGGGTGTGTGCAGAGTCCTCCCAGCAGTGCCCAGACACAGGAGGGGTGTGTGCCTAACACTCACAGCAGTGCCCAGAGTCAGGAGGGGTGTGTGCAGAGTCCTCCCAGCAGTGCCCAGAGGCCGGAGGGGTGTGTGCAGAGTCCTCCCAGCAGTGCCCTGAGACAGGAGGGGTGGGTGTGATGCACAGTGTGAGCCTGGATCATTGATTGTGTAGTTGCCCTCATTCCACCTGTGTCCTTTCAATGGCACGTACTGCTTTTGGCCTTCCCCCAGAGGATCATGTCCCTATGACAAAGGTGCAATGCGTTGGATGCATACTATGCCTTGTAGTAAACAGCAAATGTGTTCTAATCTGTGTCCCTGTGACATGTGCCAGGTGTATTGATGTAGTGTCACTTGTCCATCCTCACAGGTAGACGCCTCTGCCAAGGAGAAAATATGGCTGGACGCCGTCAGCGCCGTGAGGAGTGCGGATGGTCGGAAGCGGCGCCTGTCCCAGGTGAGGAAACGCTGGCAGGATATCCGGTGCTGGAGCGGAGGATCGCACGGGTCCTGCTGGGGGACTCACCTGAGAGCCACAAGAACCACGGGCGCCGCCGTCTCTCCCACATCCAGAAACGTGTGCTGGCGGTGGTCTTTCCTGACTTGGACAGGCGTCTACAGGAGATGCAGCAGCCGGAAAGGGGTAGGTACATGTGTGTGTTTGTTGTGTTTCACCAGCATTTGTATGTGCACTGTTCCATGGATACACTTCCAGGGTTTATGGTGCTGTGCAGATCATGTTCCCCACAGTATTGCAGTGTTCTCCTGCCTCCCTTCCCCTCCTTGCAATGTGTTCCCTGGTCTGTGTGTAGTCACTCCATCACAAGGTTATGTAGCCTGACACCTTCTCCAAGTGTACAATGCCTGCAGCATCATGTGTGGGGGTGGTGTGTAACAGGTTGTGTGACCTTGCCTGTGCCCTGTCCAGTTCTGGAATTGTGGGTTCCATGTCAGTTGGCACTAATGCTGAGTCCAGACATGGGAGTTAATCTCTCGAGTGCCAGGCCTTCCAGCAGGCATGTCCCATGTGGTGGCCTGTGACATGATGTGCATGATTGTGCGTTAGGCATAGTGCAGGGATGTTAGCGTGTGTCACAGTCATTCCCATTCAGGAGCATGGAGTTGTGTGGCCACTACTGTCCCCAGGGTCATTTTTTCCTAGGTATCATGTGTGTAAGCCGAGAATGTCGACAATCTCTGTGTCTACAGCATAGGTTGTGCTCTGTGCCATTGTCCCCTGCAAACATGTATATTGACGTGAGATGTATTACAAGTGTCCACTGTACAGCCTGACCTGATTTTCCTATTACATACTCACGGTGGCCATTGCCTTTGTGTCTTGTTGCAATCATCTGATGCTGCCCATTTGTACATGATAATTTGCACTGCCGCACCTTGGGTAGTTTGTGTGCAATATAGAAGTTTAGCATCCCATGTGTATTTCACCCTGACTAAGAGATGTACGTGCTTCCTGTGTCTCCATTGATTTGTCTCATGTAGGGGGTGGGTGGTGCGGGCATGTCCGACATGTCAAGACCTGATATCTCCTTGCTAGGACTGGCCAGTGTGTGATGTTTGCCTGGACATACACTCAAGGTGCAGTGTGCCAGTCAGGGTGGGCATGTTCTCAGTATTACCTATGCTGCATGTGCCTCTAGTTCCTGGATTTTGTCCCTGCTCATCCCAATTTCCTGCCACGCTGTGTGGTGCAGATGCAGTGCTGGATTGTCCCCAGGGCCATGCTCCTCAGTCAAAATTCCATATCATCTCATTTGCTATTGTGTCATGCTCTCCATGGATTTTCAATGGCATGGTGGGTCAAAAAACTGTGTCTTGCATGCCCTACATATGTACCTTGTGATGTAGATGTAACTCTTCCTTTGTTTCAGGCTATGCACTGTAACCTACGTAGATTTGACTCATGTGACATACGTATACAGGTGTATGATAACTTCCTGTCTCTTCACCCTGTCCACAGCATCGTCGGGGGACACGGAGGGAGACATGGACACAGACGGCACGGAGGGACCGAGCACCAGTGCCAGCGGTGACATCAGGGCTGGCACTTCGAGTGGGACAGAGGCGGTGGAGAGTGACCCCGGGGACCTGTCGACTGGCACAACAGACTATGAAGCTGACGGGTCCGAGGATGGTCACTCCGAGTGGGCGGTGGCTGCACCACCATCTGACAGCAGCCCTACATCTGGCACCGCCCCCTCCATTGGCATCAGCCGCCTCCCACTTGCTCGTGTCCCTTCCCTACGTGCCCGGTCACCACATGTCTCCTTCCTGCCAGGCACCGCACCCCCTGCCCCTGTCTCCACTGCTGCCGCCAATGCTGAGTCTGTGGACATCCAGCGGCAGTTGCAGATTGGTCAGACTGCGATCCTTAATGTCCTCCATGGCCACAGCCAGGTCCTCAACAACATGGAGGCATACTTGGAGGGCATTCATTCATCGCAGGCTGACCAACGCAGCTTGCTGAGGTCCATAGACTCCACACGGACTACAGCAGTGGGTCTCCTGCAGCGCTACGTCCCACCCCCTACCCCTGCTCCTTCCACAATTCCCACTCCCATGCCTGTCCCACATACACCCAGACGTAAGCATGCACCCACCACAACAGACACAGGCACCACACCAGCAGGGAAGGTCCGCCGCACACCTCCTGACACGCACACACAGGGTGCAGTAGGCACACCCACTGGGTCGGGGGGCAAACGTGTGACACGCAGCCAGAGTGGGAGTCCGCATTCCACCCAATCCACTCCCTCCAAATCCCCTCCCCTCAGCTCTCCTGGCCACATCTCCCCCAAAGACTCCTTCATGGCCGCTCTGTCCCTGAGCCCCACAGTGACGCCACCACGCAAGCGGTCAAGGAAGTCCTCGGTCAGGGTGGTTGAGTCCCCCCCCCCCTGTCCACACCCTCCCCCAGTGGCGCTGCGACCCATCCCTCTGACCCCCCCCCCCCTCCTTGGGGCCTGTGGTTCCTTCGGGTGCAGGGGAGTCCCTGGAGGACCTTGCTAAGGTGTGCAGCGAGATCCTGGCCTCCGCCTTTGGCCCTGCCCCACCCCCTGTGGTGGAGTCCTCCATCCCTGCACCCACGACGCCTACCCTTCACCCTCCTGTCCCTGCGGTGCCTGTTTCTTCCCCCCCACATGATGCCCTCACCCCTGTGGAAGACAATGGATTGTAACTGTGCAGGCAAGCTAGGGGACACGCATCCCACTGTGTCCCCCATCCAGCTGGGACTCCTGGACTGCCCTATGGCCTTTGTTAAAATTGGACTTACGTCATACTAGTTTTTTTCTCATGCTGAATAAAGCTATTTATTTTTGCCCTTGGAACACTCCTGCATTGCTGGCATTGCTGTTGGTGGGGCTGCTACATGGTTGTGAGTGTTGGTCATGTGTTGGGTGTGTGGGAAATGTAGTAGTGTGCTGCTCATAGGGGGGACCCTGGGATCTGTGTGCCATCACACGGTGTTAGCTACCTTTCTCCATTCATGTAAGCAGTTGCTGCATGTTGCAATTGTCCCAAGGTGTATTCCTTCCTCTGTGTACCCAGACTTCTTCCCTGCAGGGTGTCCCCTGACTTTGGCACAGAGCTGTGTGTCCATTAGCTGGGTGTGTGACGTAGTCCTTCACCTTTGCACATGCATGCTGAGCGATGTCTCCACCTGCATCATTCGTGGTATCCTTGGTAGTCATTGTACTTGTGTATGTGGCCTATTGACATGACTTCATGTGTACATGTTTTCTTTTCTGCGCTATGCATGCGTATACTCCCAGCCTCGAACACATGTGGTACATGTACTGCAGGGTCTTTGTGCACCTGACTGACATTTGTGGGCATGGTATCTGTGACTACTCCACCCTTTGTGTTCCATGGGCACTGCTGGGAGTGATGGGCCCCCAACCCTCCTGTCTCAGGGCACTGCTGGGAGGACTCTGCACACACCCCTCCTGTCTCAGGGCACTGCTGGGAGGACTCTGCACACACCCCTCCTGTCTCAGGGCACTGCTGGGAGGACTCTGCACCCACCCCTCCTGTCTCAGGGCACTGCTGGGAGTGATAGGCACCCACCCCTCCTGTCTCAGGGCACTGCTGGGAGGACTCTGCACACACCCCTCCTGTGTCAGGGCACTGCTGGGAGGACTCTGCACACACCACTCCTGTCTCAGGGCACTGCTGGGAGTGATAGGCACCCACCCCTCCTGTCTCAGGGCACTGCTGGGAGGACTCTGCACCCACCCCTCCTGTCTCAGGGCACTGCTGGGAGGGATAGGCACCCACCCCTCCTGTCTCAGGGCACTGCTGGGAGGACTCTGCACCCACCCCTCCTGTCTCAGGGCACTGCTGGGAGTGATAGGCACCCACCCCTCCTGTCTTAGGGCACTGCTGGGAGGACTCTGCACACACCCCTCCTGTCTCAGGGCACTGCTGGGAGGACTCTGCACACACCCCTCCTGTCTCAGGGCACTGCTGGGAGTGATAGGCACCCACCCCTCCTGTCTTAGGGCACTGCTGGGAGGACTCTGCACCCACCCCTCCTGTCTCAGGGCACTGCTGGGAGTGATAGGCACCCACCCCTCCTGTCTTAGGGCACTGCTGGGAGGACTCTGCACACACCCCTCCTGTCTCAGGGCACTGCTGGGAGGACTCTGCACCCACCCCTCCTGTCTCAGGGCACTGCTGGGAGGACTCTGCACCCACCTCTCTAATTTCACAATATGTACGCTCATGACATACACGGATGTGGATACGCTCCATGCATTCGAGGTGGGGGTACGTGTCTTACTTACACTGTTGGGGTGGGGCTATGCTCCATGCATTCGAGGTGAGGGTACGTGTCTTACTTACACTGTTGGGGTGGGGCTACGCTCCATGCATTCGAGGTGAGGGTACGTGTCTTACTTACACTGTTGGGGTGGGGGTGCGCTCCATACGTACGCGGGTGGGTACGGGTCGTACTTACACTGTTGGGGTGGGGGTACGCTCCATACGTACGCGGGTGGGTACGGGTCGTACTTACACTGTTGGGGTGGGGGTACGCTCCATACGTACGCGGGTGGGGGGTACGAGTCGTACTTACACTGTTGGGGTGGGGGTACGCTCCATACGTACGCGGGTGGGTACGGGTCGTACTTACACTGTTGGGGTGGGGGTACGCTCCATGCATACGGGGTGGGGGTAGGGTCCGTACATATCCGTCCCCACGCTGTGTGATGCTTGTGCGGGCCGTACCCAGGCCTGTGCCACGTGGGTACGAGCCGTCCCGCCATTGTTGGGGTGACGTGGGTGTGGACGTGGTTCGACTCGTACCCACGCTCTTCAGGCGTGGGTACAGGACGTACCTGTCTGGTTGTGTTGCCTGTTCGCGTCGTGACAGACTTCCGTTGTGGCGGTCGCTGGATTATCTGGACACGCCCCCACCCCCTCGTAGTGACCAGGGCATGGGAGTCAGGTATGTCCAGGGCATGTGTGCTGTGTGACTTTGGTGGGGGGTTTGTGGCCTGCCCTGGTCCTGCCACCCCCACCCCACCCCACTTTCCCCCCTCCCTTAGTTGTTCTGACCTTCTGCGGCGTCTGCGTCCGAACCTGTAGAGGAGGTCGATTGCTATGAGGGCCGGGATGACTCGTAGGTTCGGGTCCATGTCTGTCCGTCGCGTACTGGTCCTCCTTGTTCGCGTCGTCCTGTCGCGTACTGGTCCTCCTTGTTCGCGTCGTCCTGTCTGTCCGTCGCATACTGGTCCTCCTTGTTCGCGTCGTCCTGTCGCGTACTGGTCCTCCTTGTTCGCGTCGTCCTGTCTGTCCGTCGCGTACTGGTAGTCCTTGTTCGCGTCGTCCTGATTTCCCGGCAGTTTTTGGCTGCCGGAAAATATTCACCGTGCGGGATGACGTCAGTGCGAATCGTAATTCCTGGTTCGTGAATGGCAGGCTGCGTGCGTCCCGACGTCAGGTCGGCGCTTTCCCGGTTCGCATTTGTATGTTTATTTTGTTCGGTCGGGGTTTTTTACGATTCGTACGGAAATGGTGTTCCCGTGCGAATCGTAATTCCATGTTGGTAGATTTTGACGACCGGGTACGCGTCGGACGGAGAATATGCTCCGTCCGACGGTTCGTACCCGGTTTTTACAGGATCGTGATCGGCGCCTTAGCGTTCCATATTGACTTGGATAAGGATCGTTTTACGATTGCTGGTAGTAAACCAGCATTCACCCTAATAAATTTTTTTCAATCACGCAACTTTTTCTTGCACGTTGAATTCACGTTCTGTTTTTTAGTCACGCCCATTTCTTTTTAACATACGTCAGACGCATGCATACGCTGACGGAGCCACTTGTTAGATAGAGCCTTACACTTGTTTAAATACGCAATACGTATGTACATGCTATTGCGAATATAGCCGGCGGCAACACTAAGGACGTTATACTCATACTACAGAGGTGAGCAGGCTATTGAATTTTCACATCTGTTGTATATGTCGCTTTATGCGAGCAATGGATCGTTGACTATGTTTGTTTCTTTGTAACACAAGTTAAGAACACAGTAATGTGCAATTAATTATCTACTTGCGTAAGCGTCCTGCTACAGAGTTCAGCTTGCCCGTTCATTATCCTATGATACCATCGGCAGTTTGCGGCGTTACCACTGGTAGGTCGGGGTCATCGGATATTTCGGTTGATGGCGACGAGGAGCCACTGACCACCAGGGTTTCTCTCACGCAAGTGTCGAATTGTTCCTTGGCGCGTGGGGAACCGATGGTGGCGACCGCTGCCAGGGCATCTATCCTTTCCCTTCTCATATTCTCCGGACTCTGGGCTGTCGTCTCTGAATTCACATTATGCCTCTGCCCTCGGCGCCCTCGGTGCCTGTTCCTCCTGCCCGTTGGCTTGTCGCCTTCAGAATCCGAGGGCCTTGCTCCCGTCCAATGCCCTGTCTCTTCCAACCAGTCCCAGACCTCTGCATGAGAGTTAAAGAAGCGGGTCCCTTCTTTCACTACCACCCTCAGACGAGCAGGGAATAACAGTGGGTATGGTAGTTCCAGTGCTTTGAGTTGGCGTTTCACTGCTGCATAGTTACTCCTGCGACATTGCACCAAGGCGGTGTAGTCTGGGAAGAACATTACTTGGCTACCACTCACTCTGAGACAATCCATTTTGCACGTTTCCCATAGCACCGCGTCTCTGTCCCTGTAGTTGAGTATCCTGAAGATAAACGGGCTCGGTCTGACCCCCGGCCGGGGTTCTGTGCCGGCACACGATGGGCTCTTTCCACTATGAACTGCGGTGACAGTGTGCCATGGGGGAGCTGGTGGCGAAGCCAGCGCTCCGTGTATTGTTCTGGGTTCCTGCTTTCCTTGCCCTCTGGCAGCCCCAGCGCCCCTCCGCATCCTCTGCTCTATCTTCCAGGGCATGTATGCGATCTATCATGTCTTGTAGTGCAGCTGCGTGACTTTGAGTGATAGGCTGGAGATCTTTGAGTGTGTGGACTTGCTCCGTGACTCTTTCGGACAGTTTACGGTGATCTGCATGCAGCAGTGTAAAGTCCGAGGTGACTTTATCTATTCGGATCTCCAGGGAGGTTCTGGTGTGTTCCAATGCAGCGCCAATTTTCTCCACCGCAGCGAGTACTGAGTCCATCTTGGCTGCCAGGGCTGTAGTTGCGTGCTCCATCTCTCCCTCTGCTCCCGTGCACGTGGGATCCAGGCTGCTCGCGCGCATTGATCCCTGTTGCAGTTTGGCGCGCATTTGGCCCATCACTAGTTGTTGCGCCGTGCGCATTTGTGATTAGTTCGCAACCCTGCAGGGCCCTTGGCATCAGTCGCACTACTTATGACCAACTGTTCTCTAGGTTGCAGGTTGCGCGCGTCTGCATGCGTGTTTGTTCGCCCCACAGGGCAGGACGTCAGGGCTTACAGCAAGGTGGCAGCTAGCAACACTCTCCAATGACTGGGTCTCGTTGTTGGGTTTTCCTTCGCAAGCGCCCGGCAGCTGCAGCGCCAGGGCTATTGGTCTGTGCACGTCAGTGCCTCCCAGGTTGCTCTATGTGCCCTTGTGTAAGTCTTAGCTCGTGACACTGCACGCAGTCGGTACCGGGCATGATGTGGTGAACTCTGTCCCTTATGTTTGCAGCACCTTCCTTCCTAGTGTGGCGCCCTTGTGCTCCCCAGGTCCCGGTTGCGGGGGTTGCGCACACACTTTAGAGTGTCCACGCCAGGCCGCCCACCATAGACAGTCGGACAGTCTGTCCGCAGGCCTTCCCGACTTCCTGCGCTTTCAAAGGTTGAGCCAAGTCCGGTGCGGTTCATGCGCTTCCTCCATTATGTCAAGCACAGGGTGTGTTATGTCTTGTGCTGTTCCCTTTGGAGGAGCAGGGGGGTCTCCGTGACTTACTGATGTTACCCGACAAATGTCCAGTATCTATTGTCAGGCAACTGCCTCCTCCATACGTGCTCTGCGCCCACCACACGGTCTCGTAGCCCACTGCTCAGTCTCCGCTGTATGTAGGGAGGTCTCCGTCATGAGGGGCCCACTCAGACAATTGCTTCTTCCACATGCATTCTGTGCCCCGCGTCTTACATCCACTGCCCAGTCATTCTTCTGAATGGAGATCCCTCCAGGGCCCTGCTCCTTCTGACGGACCCTACGGGGCCTCTCCCTTTGCAGTTGTCAGCCCTCCACCACGCTCTGACACCTCCAGTTAAGTACCTCACGCAGGCCACACTCCATACAAGATGGCGCTGACTGTAAGATGGCACCCGTCCAGTCCGCCTATCTCTGTCGGGCTCCCGCGTTATTTAGCGATCACTCGCTGCTGGCAATTCACTCTGTTCTGGGGCCCCCCGGGCATTGCACCGCTTCAGGCCCCCCCCCCTTGGGAGGTCAGTGGTGAAAAGTGCTCCCTCAGTGCGTGTCCAGCTCACATCCCCGAAGCCCGTATCCCGCAACGGAACCTCGGTGGGAATCGGCGCCTCCCCTCGGCAGCAGGACACCCCGCCAGTTACCGACAGCAGCTCCGGCGAGGGGCGCCGCCACAGGAGCGCAGTTCTCGCAGGCTGCTCTCCTCACCTTGGTCACACTGGGTGACGGTCGCTTCCCAGTGCCGCAGAGTACTCTCGGCCGCTTCCAGAAGTTTGCAGCCCACCATCAGCCGGCCCCGGGGGTCTGTCTGCCGCACCTGGCCTTCAGGGGTCTCCAGGTCTCATCGGACACTTTACCAGGCAGTTCACGCATTCATGCCCTGCAGCGACCGCTGCGAACAGCAAGCTCAGCCACGTCTCTGGGATCTGCACAGCACCTGCACGGCAGTGTGCACTTCCTGGGCCGCACTCCGCTCCCGGGCATCAGCTTCGATCTCGTCCAGTGAGTTGGTGCTCCGCTAGGCTTGTCGGATGCCTCGCTTTAGTGGCTCATCGGTCCTGCTTGTTTTGCACGCAGATGACACCATTCCAGGATCATTTCAACTGATAATTAGGGGGTAACAGTCGGAGCTCTAAAGACTTGCGTCTGCCATGATGGCTGGCTGGCTACGCCCCCCAAAGATACAGAATCATGACGGAAGATGATCCGCTCCTGTTGTCGCGCAGCCCTCAGACTCTGTTTTTTTTGGTGAAAGTAGTTCACTCGCGTCAAGGTATTGGAACAAGCCAATGAATTTGCAGTGGACAGGCCTCGGATCCAAATGTTATTACGTCAAGAACGGTTCCCCATGTCATCTATCTTGTCCTGCAATAATATTTGCCCCCTCTCCAATTTTTCGATCCAGAACATTCTATCGACATTATCAAGGGTATGCTCCACGGTGCTGAAACAGAATATCGAGTTGGAAATGTCGACTTACACAAATATAGAATTGAAAAATCGTGCTTCTGAAATATCGACAGCAAGAATATCGTGGTCAAGAATATCGAATTTAAGGTAAGAAATATCATTTTTGAAAATATAGAAGTCATTAATATTGTTTGCAAAAGTATAGATGTTTAAAATATCGATTTTTTTAATTAGTGTTATGTATTTTAGTTTATATTTTAAATGTATGTTTGTTTGTATAAGTATTGTTTGTTTTTTAATACTTGTCAAATTTTTAGTACTTATGAATTTTATTTTAATTAAATGTTGTCTTTTTTAGTTCCGTAGCGGGTTGTGGTTTTAGGTGCGGGTTGTGGGGTTTATAGGACTAAAGGTGGAAAGTAATTTGTTTAATTAATAATTAGTTGTTAATTTATATTAATGAATTAATTGATAATTATGGTAATTGTGTGATTTCTTTAGGTGTAGGTTGTGGGGTCTATAGGGTAAATGGTGGGAAGTAATTTATGTTTAATTAATTATTAATTAGTTGTTAACTAATAATAAATATTTAATTGGAAAATTAAATATGAAATTTGTGTAATTAATTTTAGATGTGGGTTGTGGGGTTTATAGGGGTAAAGGGTGGAAAATATTTTTTGTTTAATTAATTAAAAATTAGTTGATCATTAATATTAATTAATTTATATTTAATGAGTGTATGTGTTTATATTTTTTTGTGCATGGGTTTTATTGTTATAGGGGTACAGTGTGGGGAGTAAATTAATTTTAATTACTTTATAATTAGTTGTTAAATACTATTACTTTTTTAATTGAAAATATGTTTTAATTGTGTAATTAATTTTTTTACAGTTTAATTTTAGCAGTGGGTTGTGGACATTATAGGAGTAAAGTGTGGGGAGTTAAATATTTTTTACGAGTTTAAATTTGTTTTTTAATTATTAATATATTTTAAATTGGTAATTAATTATGTTAGTAGAGGAAGTATTTTGTTTTTAATTTAGATGTGGGTTGTGAATTGTGTGGTGTTATAGGGTAGGAAATAAAAAAAGTTAATTTATGTAATAATTCATGTTTTTGTCTCTAAATAATTTTTATTTAAAAATGTTTATTTGTTTGGAATGTTTTTCTTTTTTAATTTCATATTTATAGGTATTTGTTATATGCATTTAACATTACAATATGTTTTTCTTTTTTTATAATATTAAATATATTTGCATTTGAATTGTTAACATATTTATATATTTTTTAATTTCTTTTGTTTTTTAAATATTTTTATTGTTAAAATTGTGTTTTTTTGTTTAATTTTGTACTGACTGGAGTGAGAATATTATTTGTTACCCCTCTGCAATCCAACATTTTCTCTACTGTTGCATTCACTGGAGTGGGAATAGTAATTTTTACCCCTCTGCTATCCAACACTTTTCCTACGGTTGCAGTCACTGGAGTGGGAATAGTAATTTTTAGTCCTCCGCTAGCCAACATTTTCCCTACTGTTGCACTCACTGGAGTGGTAATAGTAATGTTTACCCCTCCGCTGTCCAACACTTTCCCTACTGTTACACTCACTGGAGTGGGAATAGTAATTTTTACCCCTCCGTTATCCAACACTTTCCCTACTGTTTCACTCACTGGAGTGGGAATAGTAATTTTCATCCCTCCGCTAGCCAACATTTTCCCTACTGTTGCACTCACTGGAGTGTGAATAGTAATTTGGGGGGAGCAGTCTAACCACAAACTTACCTGCGGAGCCACGCCACGCTACGCCATTGCCGCCATTGCCGCCACCGCCAAGGGTCCAACGATCACCAGCATCTTCCGCGTCGCCGCCCCGGGACTGCAATTCCCGGCAGCCTCAGCGGCGGCGCGACGTGGTGACGCGGAGCAAGCGCCAGGAGGCGCATAAAATCGCAGAGGGACCGGCGGAGCGGGGGGGAGCAGTCTAACCACAAACTTACCTGCGGAGCCACGCCACGCTACGCCATTGCCGCCATTGCCGCCACCGCCAAGGGTCCAACGATCACCAGCATCTTCCGCGTCGCCGCCCCGGGACTGCAATTCCCGGCAGCCTCAGCGGCGGCGCGACGTGGTGACGCGGAGCAAGGGCCAGGAGGCGCATAAAATCGCAGAGGGACCCGCTTCGCGGGACGCGTGCGGGACGCGCCGGGCTAAGCCCGGGCAAAGGGCGGGCCGTCTGTGGCCGTCAGGGGCCAAAGGAGGCCGGGCCGGGCCATACCCATTTCTTCCTAAACACAACCAGTCCAGGAGGATGCCCTCTCCAGGACTTTGCAAATCTACTGCCAGGGAAGGGGGCTGCAACGTAGGGACGTTGGACAAGTACTTCAAACCTACCAAAGAAGATGTAGGTAAGGAAAACTCTTTGGAGAAACGCAGGGCCGAGCGGCGGCGCTCCATTGATTCCATGAAGAATACGCCCCTGCCAGAGATCATCCCGTATCCCATTACCCAAGAGGATGGCACGCCCCCACTTAGTCCAAAACCTCTGACCCCTGAGGACTTCCCTCTCTTATTGCGGGACATCCCCACTTCCCCTGAGTTGGTCCCTGGAAAACTTCTAGATATAACCCCTTCTGGGACTTGTCCGACCCCTGTTAATCTGGTTACTCAAACCCCACCTCCGCATGCAGCTAAGAAAAGCAAGCCTAAACAAAGAGTTGAGGTAGAGTTGCACAGGCCCCCACCGAGTAAACGCAGTAAAAAGTCAATGGGGGGCAGGGGGAAAGCCAAACCGTCACATCTAGATTTTGGCAAAAAACACACACTTGTACCCCAACCTGTGAGGGATAATAAGATTGTCCCCACTGCTCTTCTCTCAAAGGCCCCTAGTCCAACTAGAGCTACTATTCTAAACGTCCCAGTGGCTGACACACTTAACCCTTGTACAGCTATAGGGAGCCTAGAATCGCTACTGAGTTCTCTTCTACAGCCCATTAGCGATAGTTTGATAAAAGTAGAGAGCAGGCTCACTTTATTGGAAACATCTCTTACTAATGTGAACACCTTAGTTAGTAAGCAATCCAATAATATGGGACCTTACCCCTCCGCAGGAAACCCTACTAAAAAAGGAATTACGAAGGGCAATAACGAAGTTTCCCCCCAGAGTGCGACTACTGCCCCTCCTTTGCAACCATTAATGGCTGTCTTAGACCAGGCACCGCGCTGCAATGTATCTAATAGGCCCATAGAGACAAGCTACTCTGCCCCTCAAAGTTCCCATTCGGGGACTATTGACGGCAATCTAGAAGTGGGTGGTATCCCTTTACCCTCCCCGGGTCGGCCGGCTCCAAGTCCACGGAGACCAGACTTGCCGCCAGAGGCTAATAGTCTAACGGTGGTCCTAGCAGGCGTCCCCCGCTTAAGACTAGGGGAGAACGAAGATTACCAATCACTAAAATACAAGGTCATTAAATGGCTAAATTGGAATCGACCCTTACCGTCCCATTTTAACAATGAGATTATTATGGTAAGAAGGGTCCCCTGGTTAGGTAAAACTAGGAAATCAATAATAGGGGACTGTATCCTGACAAGCTTTAAGGACCCGGGCACTGTGCGGCATATTTGCAAAGGAATAAATAGGTCACTGGATTCTACTATCCAGACCATGCCAGTATCCTTTTTTTTCCCCCCTACCCATATGCATTACGTTCCGACACAAGTTGAGTGGGTGAGGGTGGAACAGAGACATAGACGCAAGGATCATGTACAACGTCCAAGTCTTCAAGTGCAGGACAGGCCTTACTTCCATTTTAATCGCTTTAATTGCCTGAACAGTTTGGACGGGGTTGATTGACTCTCTAGTCATAAGCCATTGGCTTTGGATTGCGGTGTTTGCAGTTCTCCCAAGCTACCTACCTCGACTGCTGTTAAATTGGGTGGGCCACTGAACAATCTGGCGGTCTTGGACAATTTATTGGCCCATAATGTTCCCAATGCCTCTGGAACTCCGATCGACCCACCACTGGTGGAGAATGTCCACAGTAGACCTTCTGACTTACCGGCCCCTACTGTTAGTAGTACGTTAGAACCCCCGATTTCAGTGGAGCCCGGAATTACACTTCTTAATTCTGCTGGTCCGGCACCTAACACCCCTGGATTTCTGAGGCTAATCTGCTGGAATATCGCTGGCCTCGCTAACAAACTGGAGGACTCGGACTGGGCAAATTACATCGAGTCGGGGGACATATGTATGTTCCAGGAGACCTGGGCCAGAGAGGAACATGGCCATCAAGGCTACATGTCATTCTCCATTCCAGCGAGATGGGAGGGCAAAGGCCGGCCGTCAGGAGGACTCACGACTTGGGTTGCATCCCATCTGGGTTGTGTGGCAACTCGGATGCCGACCAACTCTGAGGACATCCTTGCAATTTCTCTATTATGGCCCAACCAAGTTAAACTGGTGTTTATTAACATTTATTCCAGGCCAATGGGGAATGTAAAGGAATCGCCGACCATAGATGAACTCTCCAATTTTCTAACTGACCTATCGAGTGACTCATATTATGTCGTGGGAGGGGATTTTAACTCTCACTTTGAGCCACTCCCTGGTCTATTGGATGGGTTATCATCTGATGAAGAAGTTAAATGGGCAGTCCCTATGGTGGAAGCCCCACCTCCAAAGGCGTGGACCCCTTTAGCGGTGCAAATCACAGCCCTCACCCTGAAGTTTGGACTCAGAGCTTGCAATGGGCGAATAAAATCTGACATACCCAGTAAAACCACCTACAACAGGCTGGGAAGAGAGTCCCGCCTGGATTATGTCTTGGCCCAAATAGTGAAGTGGCCGACAATCCAGGACTTCAGGGTGATGGAAAGGTCTGATAGTGACCATAATGCACTTGAGCTCGACCTTGTCCATCCTGGCCCCCAAGCTCCTCTGAATAATGTGGTAGAAAATACCCCTGTACTTCTCCTTGACAACAACCGCAGAAGGATCAGGTGGGAGCACTTGGCCACGAGCAAGAATAAATTTCCTAGGCTCTATGATGGGATAATTCCCATTTTGGAAACTGTGGGCTGCTTGGACGCCGAACCATACAACAAAGACTCCCAGGGTAAATTATTCAAAGCCCACGAGGAACTTATAAAAGCTGCGGCACCCCATCTCACTTGTAGCCCGCAAAAGGGGGGCGTCCAGGAAAAACATTATGGTATAACCTGGCCTGCAGAAGGGCAAAAA
The DNA here is from genome assembly GCF_964204655.1 of Triturus cristatus. Lineage (NCBI taxonomy): Eukaryota > Metazoa > Chordata > Amphibia > Caudata > Salamandridae > Triturus > Triturus cristatus. The sequence goes on from NC_140591.1 coordinate 807,865,210, forward strand.
CAGAGCTCCTCAAATTAATCAAGGAGGGTCTTGGTGGGGATACTCTAAAACAAAGCAGGCGAGTTTATAAGAAACTCACTGCCCACGCCAAGGCAGAATGGGAGGAAGAACAGTGGGAAAAACTCACTAAGGCACTAGCAACCCAAGACCATCGGTTGTTCTGGAGGATTGTGAATGGGGGGTCGGGGAACTTAAAATCGGCATTAGAGCCCAATATTGCTCCTGGGGTATGGCAGGCTCACTTCCAGACTCTATATAGCCCTGACTCGGAAGAATCCCCTGTTGCTGATGCGGTAGGCCTCCCGGACTATGAAGGGGAGCTGATAACGCTCGGTGAAGTGATTGCTGCCATTTCAGGACTTGCCCCTGGAAAGGCGCCGGGACTGGACGGGTTACCAGGGGATATGTTTAAGCAGGAACCTGTTGTATGGGCCCCTTATCTTACCGCCCTCTTCAATGGAGTTATCGGTGGTATGGAGATCCCTAGTACTTGGCTGGGGGCTGAGGTGGTCCCCATCTTTAAAAAGGGCTCACCTCTCCTCCCAGCCAACTATAGACCAATCAGCTTGATAGACGTGACGCAGAAGCTGTTTGGTAGGGTGATGTTGAATAGGCTACAGGACTGGATTGAGGAGGTGGGAGCCCTTAGCCCTTACCAGGCGGGATTCAGGAGGGGGGTATCCACAGTGGACCAGGTTTTTAGATTGAATCTGGTCTACTGGCGGGTAGCGAAAATCGAGGGCGGTAGTTTGTACACAATTTTTGTGGACTTACGGGCCGCTTTTGATTTGGTGCCCCGGGGGAAACTTTGGAGCATCTTGGCAGAGATGGGCGTCCCCCCGGACATCCTCTTGATCTTGCAGAGATTGCATCACAACAACTATGCCCGAGTGAGGTGTGGGAGGGCGGGGGAACTGACCGACAGATTCCCCGTTGACCGGGGGGTAAGGCAGGGCTGTGTATTGGCACCGACCCTGTTCTGCCTCTTTGTCAACGGGGTAATCGCCCATTTGAATGCCACTGAATACACTGACGCCCCGAAATTGAATGGCAGCAGGGTGCCCGCAATTATGTTTGCGGATGACACCCTGCTGCTATCCAAAACCCCCATGGGTATTCAGAGGATTCTTGACTCCTTTGTGGCCTTCTGTAACGATAGGGGGCTCGAAATTAATGCGGCAAAAACCAAATATATGGTTCTGAACCCGAGGCAAAAACTTCGCCCAAATCCGCAATTGGGAGTTGGACGGCTGGAGAGAGTGACTACCTTTGAATACCTTGGTGTGACTATCAACGAGACCATGACTTGGGGATCCCACCAGAGCAGGGCAAGCCTCAAACTCACGCAGATCACTGGGGGTATTGCTCGTATGATGAATGGTTCATCATATCGTCCATTGGGGGCATTGATCCAGATATATAAAGCCCAGGCGCGGGGAGCAATAATGTATGGGGCGGAAATATGGGGCCATACATCTTGTAAGAGTCTGTCATTAGTGGAAAACAAGTTTATTAGACAGATAGCCGCACTCCCTCCCAGTACTCCGCTCCTCCCCTTGAGGCTAGATCTGGGCCTACGACCATTAGCTGACGAAATAAGCCTGAGACCTCTAGCACTTTGGCGTAGGCTGTGGAGCAGTATTGATCTCGTAGAATATAGGGCGGAATTGGCTGAACTTTTGAAAGAACCAATGGCGCTCAGTATTCCCTGGGTCAAAAACATCCAAGCCATTTGTGTGGGAATAGGGCTCCCCGACCTATGGAATGACCCGGCGAGAGCCGCACCGAAAATATCCAAAAGGTCCCTGGCTAAGGTTTACCATGAATATAAATTAGACAGGGCTCAAGCTACCCAGGCAGAAGGGTCCCTAGCTTCTGTGTTCATGCAGAGCAAGGATGTCTATAGACTGGAGAGGGTGCTGGATTCCATCTCCCCCGTACTCACCAGGAAGCTGTTCCTCCAAGGGAGATACGGCACATTGCCGTTCAGACTTTTTACAAGTACCTGGTCATCGGGTCCCACCCTAAAGCAGTGTCCGGCTTGTGACGCCATGGAAGAAACTGATTTGCACGTGGTTTTCTTCTGCCCTGCCTATAAAATAGCACGGAAATACTGGCTCCTCCCGTTGATAAGGAACATGGGTTGTAGGGAATACGCACCAATGTACAGAATCTTAAAAACTGATCTCTCTGGCCCAATTGTTTTCGCATTAGCAAAATTTTTGACCAATGTTTGGCACACGCGCAACCGGATTTTAAAGGCGTTAGGACCCCTATAAATGTTTTTACCTCTTACCAGAGATTGAATATGTATAATGTACTCTTGACTGTTTTCACTTTGATAACTGCTGTTTAATAACTTTTTATCTCAAACTCTGAATTATTTATGTATTTTATGTTTGTACATATTTTACCTGTGCTTTTATGGTCATCTGACCGAAATAAAGCTATCAAAGTAAAGTAATTTAATTTTTACCCCTCTGCTATCCAGCACTTTCCCTACTGTTGCACTCACTGGTGTGAGGATAGTAATTTGTACTCCTCCACTATCCAACACTTTCCCTACTGTTGCACTCACTGAAGTGGGAATAGTCATTTTTATTCCTCCGCTATCCAACACTTTCCCTACTGTTGCACTCACTGGAGTTGAAATAGTAATTTTTACCCCTCTGCCATCCAACACTTTCCCTTCTGTTGCACTCACTGGTGTTAGAATAGTAATTTGTACTCCTCCACTATCCAACACTTTCCCTACTGTTGCACTGACTGAAGTGGGAATAGTAATTTTTATTCCTCCGCTATCCAACACTTTCCCTACTGTTGCACTCACTGGAGTTGAAATAGTAATTTTTACCCCTCTGCCATCCAACACTTTCCCTACTGTTGCACTCACTGGAGAGGGAAATGTAAGTTTGGGAAATTTTAAATAGTTTAATGTTTTAATTTATAATAGAATGTTTTTTTAATTAGATTTTATTTTATTGGTACACACACACACACATATATATATATATATATATTTGTAAATTTTTATATAATTTTATAATTATAAAATACATTAAAATTAATTGTTTTAAAGTAAATATATATGAATTATCATGTATGTGTCTTTAACTTTTTTAAATGTATATTAAATCTGCCTAATGTTTTAATATTAATTTCCTTATTTAACATATTTTATATTCATTATTTTATTATATATGTATATATATATATATATAGATAAAATTCGATATTTTGTACTATATTTTTAAATCGAGAATTGTTTTCAAGATTTTTGTACTTGCCTGTTTAAGTATAGGGAGTTGATATTTTTGCTATATATATTTTTGCATCTTTATTTTTTACTTCTATATTTTTAACATCGATATTTTGTCTGAGCCCCATCGTAGTTTCCACAGCAGTCAGGCAGGTATTTGTCTGATGCAAGGCCTGGTCGATGTCGCTGAGGTTTAGCCTTGTGTGCCCCAAGAGACTCCCTGCAGGAGACTGAAGGGGGCCGTAAGAATATGTCTAGAGTAACACACCAAAAAGGGGATGAAGCCAGCCCAGAGTCCAGTATGGTGTACCTCATAGGCCCTGGTGAAAGCACAATCCACGTCACACACAGTCCCTCATAGATGAGGGGGTCACCAAGCTCAAACAGACCCAAGCACATCGCAGGGCCCATCCTGACAGGTCAGCACTACTCCTCCAACGTGTTCCCACTTTCAGGCCAAAACTGTCATAGATGCTGTGTGTCAAAAGGCCCAAGTTGATCATTCGGCCGCATCCAGGCAGTCACGGACATAATCAAGATCTAATTGAGGAGGGATGGGAACTCCTGGCAGCCGCAGCAGCAAGAGGAAATTGAAGATGGAAGGTGAGGGCCGGCGCGCCCCCGGCCATCCCCCATGGATTCCAGGATGGTTGCGGTGCTCCTAGTCTATGCCCGACCTGGTCCCTGGGCTGTTGCAGGCATGTCGGTGCACAAGCCACCCACAGAGGGGATCCAGCCCGCAAGCAGCAGAGCAGGTGGGCACCGAGGTAAATCACCCCAATCAGGGTTCCTGACTCACATAGGTGGGGAGGCCGCCGTCACAGTCGTCCGCCGCCATGGGAGGCCTCCACCCAGATCGGCACAGGCCGCTCGCTGCTCCAGGTGTGGTCGTAAGATGTCCGCCGCAGCTCCCTATCTCGGCCCAGCCAGCTTCCCCTCAGCTTTGATCAGGGTCAAAGGAAGGGAACAACAGTCTCTGTACACATCTCCAGGATCATGGGGCCAAAGGGAATTGCTGGGGAACAACATCGGGCCATGAAGGGGGGATTGGGGGCCCGATGCGAGGAGCTCAGAAGAGACGTGCCTTGCCGGGTCGCCTCCCTGACAATGTCTTCCCAGCTATCATTCCTCTATAGTTTACTACTTTGTTATTTACAAAGAGTCTTACTTTGAATTGAAACATTTGTATGTTACAGTGGTTTGTTAAGGTATTTATGGTTTGATTTGGTTAATTGACTGCTCTATCCTTGGTTGGTGGTAGCTTTGTTCTCAATGAATTTGTAGAGTGTTGGTTGGGTTCTTCCTAGTGTGCCTTTGTGCCTACCTTCCTCTGCATTGTTGGTTTTGGCTTGTTGAGCCATGGTGCTGTTGTATGATACGTGGAATTAGGGGTAGCGTCTGTGCCCAGAGTGGTGCAGTCTCCTAAGCCAAGTGTCTTCAAAATAGTCCATTAGTACACTTAGGGTCTCATCTACAAAACAATGATGCAGCGCGACTCCAGAAGCCATCTTGCTGCACCGAGCTGCATCATTTTAAAAGCACCGGGATGCGCTGTATTAACAAGACAACGCATCTGTGTGCTTTCCCCTGTGCTGACACACAATTGGCTGCCATTCGCTAGGGCAGGCACCCTTGTGCCATGTTGCAAGGTTGCCTGCGTTGGGGGGATGACTGTTTTTGTGCAGGAAGGGGCATCTTCCTGCACAAAAGCAATCCTTGATGGCATTTTACTCTTTCTATGTGTACTGCAGAATGTAGCATTCATAGAAAGAGAAATAAACGAGGAGAAATACAAGTATTTCTCCTAATAAATCTGGCAATGTGCCAGGTTCCATGGATGTTGCGTGGGAACACCTACAGCAACACCCATGGAACACCCCTTTCATGCAGACAAAGCATGAAAGGGGCCCATATTTACAGGCCATGAAAAGTCACGTAGGGTGACTTTATGTGACCTTGTAAATATGGGCAGGCACACAGCGCCGCCGGTGTGTCAAAAACAGTGACGCACCAGCAGCCCAATGGCCTTGTAAATGAGGCCCTGAGTTTTTGTTCAATTCTGTGGTGAAATGGGATTCTGTTGACATGCTGTAGTGGTTAGGTATGTATGTAAAAGTTACATATGCCAGAGCTATTAACTTTTTAGTTTCAAAAGCAAACTGACTGTTTGTTGCATATTCTATACTTAGGGCCCTATTTCGAGTCTGGCGATTTGAGGACTGCCAGACCTGTGGTGGAGCGGCAGTGGCGGATCCAGCCACTGCTGCACTGACGGTCCAACTGCCCGATTATGACTCGAGCAGTCGGCCTGCCGGCCCCCTCCAGGAGGCCGCCGTAGGAGCGGCAGTCAGAGGCCGCAAAATGCTTGGCGTGAACACCACGGTCCCGCCAAGAATGTTACGAGTGTCAGGGAGATTCCCAGATGCCGTCTTGTCAGGAGTATCAGCATCCGGAAGCCAAAGGGTTCAACCTTTAACCTCTCCTGCGGAGGCTGCTGATGTACATGCCCTACTGAAGAACCAATCAGCTGTTCAGGCCGGCCCTGAAAAGGAGGGCCAGCAGGAAGCAGGGGCGTGGAAGGAGGAAGACGCCGTGAGAGGACAACCGGACCCGGAAAAGATCTTGCAAGACCGAGCCGCATTCCAGCCTCCTGAAGCTGAGGCGAAGACACCGAGGACCACAGAAGAAGTGCTCGAGCCCAGCATCTGTGACCGGAACTCTGTAGTTGACGGCCTCGACGTCTGGACTGAGTGGCGGACGCTTCAGGAGAGCCTGAAGTCCCGCCACACATCAGGGGAGAATTGCAGCTACTGCGGTGAGTGCTCGGGGAGAAAAGAGGAGGAGGGAAGGGGGAAGTGCACCGAAGAGCACTGCACCTCTCCCGAATCTCTCTCTCATCACCAACACCACCCGGGGCCGTTCTTTCGGACACCAATTTAATTTATTTCGGTTTCTTTTGTTTTGAGGCATTATTTGCATTCTTTTTATTGTTCCTTTATCTGGCAAGCATGCAATTATAAGTAAGGCAGTGCCCAACCACACACAAAAGGGGAAACCGTACACACTACTCTACAACTAGACGGTACTTACCTACAGGCTAGGGGTTGGGGAGGTGAGGGAACAATACAGACTGTTGGTTGTTTCACTTTAGGTGCACTCAGTCTGAGCGGACACAAGCACGTTCCAAGGAAAGTTTAGGAAAAGAAAATAAGAGAAAGAAAGTTCTGGAAAACCAGTTTTAGCCCACACCCCACACACACAGGTAATAGATCTTCTTGGGTGTGGTGAAGGCTATCCTATCCTTAATAAACCTGTTGGGAAAAGACTCCTATACTCACCGCTTCTTTCAATTTCTCTCGAGCCACCTGGGTAAATCCAGATTCAGTGACCTGCCCTGTGAAGAGAAAAGAAAGAAGACGTGGATCAACAATGCGGACGAACATCATACCCAAACAAAGGACAGTATAACATCACAACCAAACTAAAGTGTATCTGGAAGAGATAAAAGCCCTACTTTTCAAGAGTATTATAGTATAAATCCATTTCTGTTCTACAATTGCTAAATGAATTGGACAAAATTGAGAACCTTATTAGGCCTCCTAGATTTTGTTTCCACCCATCCCGCCGACAACGAGTTTCTTCTCTGCCAGGGTTTTCATGGGAGTGCGCAGCTGTACAAAATTTGGCAGCACCACTGTCCGACATTTTCAAAATGCAGGGATGCACCGTATTCACAAGAATGCAGTGCACCCCTGTGTTTCCCCTAATACCGGTGCAAATATAGCTGCCTAGCGCCAGTGCAGGCACCCGGTGCCGTGTTGCAAGGCTGCCTGTGCTGCACGGACAATTGTTTAATGTGCAGGAAGGGACACCTTCCTCCACATAATCAATAATGGTGATTTGCACCTTCTATGTGTGCTGCAGAATGCAGTAAACCTGGTATTCCATGGCATTACTTTTTGGCGCTGCCTCAGCCTTGTAAATCTAGGGTAGCATCAAAAAGCAATGGGTGTTGCTGTGACACGCCCACAGCAACACCCATTGCACTCTCCTTTGCTGCATAGGACAACGGCGGAAAGGGGCATATTTACAGGGTGGTGTTAAGCCACGCAAAGTGGCTTAGCACCACCTTGTAAATATGGAAAATGGTGCTGCACCACCGGAGCATCAATGTGGCGCTCCGATGGTGCTGATGCCCCAAATATGCCCTAGATTCTCTCTATTCCAGGATGTCTCAATGATCATATTGCAACGAGAGAGGACACAATATCACATATAGTTGGGTCCACCCCTTCCATATAATGTTCACTTGGCAAGACCAGCAATACCAAGTATGCTCACTCTCGGAAGCTCACAAAATCCTGGGCATAGCAGACTGAATTTTAGAACGTCAAAATCTACATGAGAAGACCGCTCACGACAGAGGTGCTACAACTGGAGAAGGGTGAATGGCCAATCAAAAGTCTGGAAACCAGATCCATCTACTATAGCACAAGAGAGAAAGATGATACTTGAAAGCTTAAAGCTAAAGACAGCACAACAGAGACAAGAACAATGTGCCATCTGGAGGAGACGCCAGACCCAGTAAGAAATAGATGACTCTTTGCTGGAGATGTGCTGTGAGTCAGGGACGCCGCTGGAGGGCATGAACAGGGAACCGGGTGCCCATGGAGGACATCACATTACACCCTGTGGTGTCTATATGTGTGAGTGTCAGTGCCACTAGGAGATACTGGACTTAAAATTTTTTTTTTATTATTCTTTTTATGAAGTTCAGGGCAAAATAGAGTCATACAAATTAAGAGCTTGCTGCTGTTAGTTTGATACAAGTTCCATTGGCTTATGCACTTCATCAATACAGGTAGCACAAGAAATAAATCATCTGATAATCCAAAGCTCCTGTTTCCCCCCACCACCCCCCTCAGTCTGAACTCTCATCAATCGCCAACATAGGTGGATCACAAATATATCCTCTATAATTATTCCATGCTCCCCAAACTCTCCCCCATTTTTGGGGACATCCTCGGTTGACATATGTCGCCTTCTCTGCCACCATGGCCACATCCATGTCTTTGCACCAGTCATGGAGTGCTGGTGAGCATCCTGAACCCCACAGTCTGGCTAAATTGCGCTTGGTGAACCTGTGCTGGTTGGTCAAGATCAGTGGGCTCCCATATGTTTAATAAACATCTTTTGGGTTCTGGTACCATTGACACTTCCCCTACTTGAGATATAGTTCTCATTACTGCCGTCCAATATGGTACAATCTTTGGACATTGCCACATGGTGTGGTGGAACGTACCCTCCTCCCCACATTCCCGCAAGCAGAACGGATGCGCAGCACTCCCTATTCTGTAGAGGGTCAACCTGGTGTAGTATGCGCGATGTAATATCTTGAGTTGCACCAGTCTCAATCGTGAGGGTATTGCTACTTCGCGCGGGGATGAAAGTGCCGCTTGCCAATCTGTATCATCGAGGTCCCCCAAGTCTAAAGACCACTTTTGCCTTAGTGTTTGCATTGGGTCAGGTAAATTGTTAGCTAGTTTACGGTAGGTGAGAGAAGTAGCCTTTTTGTGCATATAATCGGTCAGTAACCTATCCTCTAGGGGGGAGGCCTCCGGTAGCGCGGTGTCAGGTGGTATAACTGCCTGGAGTGCGTGCCTGATCTGCATGTATCTGAATATTTCAGAGGGTGCCAGTTCTTATTTTTCCTGTAGGTGTTCAAACGTGGTAATCTCACCCTTAATCCATAAGTCGCCCACAGTAGATATGCCTATTGCGTCCCATCTATGGAACCCTTTAATGTTTCTAAGTCGCCCAAGCCGTTGTGTGTCCCAGAGCGGAGTGAGCTGGGTAATGACCCCCTGCCAGCCCAATTTTGTAAGTGCTGTGTACCATATTTTGACTGTATGTGCTGTTGGTCCGATTAGTGGGATAGACCGTTTTTTGGTGTATAGGGCCGTCATAACGTCTCCATCCCCCAACCCATATCTGTCCGCTTTAAACGCGGGGTCTGTTTGTGGGGCATGTATCCATTGATTGATTATTTTTAACTGCGCTGCCCTGTAGTATAATTGTATGTTTGGGAGAGCCTCTGACCAGTTTACCCATTGCAATGCGCGCTGGTTTGTTACGCCATAGTAAACTGGAGACTTCTGCCGCTATTGCTTTAAAATAACTTGTTGGCACGGAAAATGGAGTATTCTCCAAGGCATATAGGAACTGCGGGAGTGCCACCATTTTAAAAAGTGCTGCTTTTCCAAGCAGTGTCAATGGCAGGGAGTGCCAATGTGTCGTATCACGTCTTAGACGTTCCAGGGGGGGGGGGCATGAGATTTTTTTAAATAAATTCATCGGACCTAGGTGTGATGTAGATACCCAAATATTTAAAACTTCCCTCTGTGATCTGCAGATTACAGTCTTTCAGGATTTGCAGTGGTGGGCCGTAAAGTACGAATATGATCGATTTGGACCAATTAATGGTGTAGCCAGACACCCGACCATAAAGGTCACAGATATTTAGGAGCATCAAAATTGATCATTTGGGGGATGTCATATACAATAATACGTCATCAGCATACAAGGAGATGCGATCCTCCCAGCCCGCCGCCCACTTGAGCCCTCGGATAGTCGGTTCCCATCTAATCCATGCGGCCAGTGGCTCCAGAACAAGGACGAACAGTAATGGGGAGAGGGCACATCCCTGACGTGTTCCGCGTCCTAGTGGGAAGTCCTCCAATATGTGACCGTTTCCTGTGACATGCTCCAAAGGTTTCGAGTATAACAGGTGTACCCAGGCACAGAATTTGGGGCCGAAGCCCAAATGTTTCAAAACCGCGAAGAGGAAAGGTCACTCCACCATATCAAACGCCATGCATGCGTCTAGCGAGAGAATAAAAACTGGTTGTTGGATCTATGATATACGGGCCATCACCCCATGCAAGTGTCTCAGATTAAGAGCCGTGTTCCTGCCAGGCATAAAGCCTGACTGATCCGGGTGTATTAGGGCAGTGAGGTGTGGGGTTAATCTTGTCACGAGGATTTTAGCTTCGGTGTTAATCAACGATATTGGGCGATACGAGGTGCATTCCTCGGGAGGTTTTCCCGGTTTAGGAATCGTTACTATGATGGCCATTCATTGGTCCCGTGGGAGCTCCCCCGCTTTCAGATTTTCGAGATACATATTTAGTAGATGTGGGGTGATTGTACCAGCTGTCTTTTTGTAGAGTTCGATGGGTATGCCGTTAGGCCCCACCACCTTCCCTGATATGGACTTAGAATTTTAAGTAGTTTGAACTTTGTATTTTCAAGTTTCTTGTCATACTTTACTGGTTATAAGTTGAAGAGACAGTGTTGTTGTTTCCAGGGAACACATACACTGAGACACGTGAAACCTCTTAGTACACCTAACCTACTTCACTATTATGATGACATATACACATCACAATAGCATCTCCTATGACAAAAATGTAAATACTGAGCTTCAAAGCCAGAGACCTCAATAGCCCTGGAAAACACCTAGCAGTGCTATCAATGCTCAGTGAGATTAACTTCGATGACCAGATGTCGGGTTTTCCCTGGGTGTTTCCGGTTTTTGAAGAAGTGTCCCGGTGTCCAGACACTTTTCTCCAAATTAAAGAAGTGTCCCAGTTTTTGTGTAGTGCCTGGGTTAACCAAAAAACAAGTCCCAGTTTTTGGGTAGTGTCTGGGTTGAGCAGGCGTACTGGTGTAAAATAGATGTGCGCATGCCCACTTGCACTGCTGGAGAACTTACAGCATGATGTCCATTATGTGAGCGTTGTAGTGGGAAGGGAAATCCTTTAAAGAAATAATTTTCTCTCTGGATGTTCCTTCTCTGCCTACAAAGTAGCAACACCATTGTTGTGCCAGCCATCTGGACAACAGCTCGTGGAAATCAACAATGACCAGCATGACCCTTCTCTGCCAGCCAACAGGAGTTAGAGGTGACCACCTGCAGCAAGATCCAGCCACCAGTGTGACCCTGCTCTGCCTTTTTAAAGCAAGTGCGCAACACCCATTGGGATCAAAGGGCTTCAGCCCCCCGTCGTGTGTGGCAGCCCGGGTGAGACAGCTTCCCGGGCACACACACATCCACACCTGAGTACTTCACAGGTCTTTAAAAGACCATTTACTTGTTAATGAGGCATTGTTGTTCTTTCACCCCTTTTTAGAAACCCCTGCATCTTCACTTTGCTGATTACTGGGAGAATTAACCCCCCCGAAATTATTAGCTCCCACCCCCTGAAATGTCACTCTAGTTGCACCTCTGCAAGTGAGTATGCAGACTGCAACATAATCGGACTGCAGCCAAAAGCAAACCCAACCTGCATGATCCTTTCAAGCCCTAACAGTACCAGCAAGTCGGTACCCTGCTGTGGTGATCGGCAGGGGACCAGGCCGATACACCGGAACACAAGGTACGCCTCAAGAGTTATACATTAATAAAGAAACACACACACCTGCTGGTATAGTATGGGCAAAGACCCAGAGCGGTCATGTGCCCTTTTATGTATACCTTTGGGCGTGCCCGCCCTCCGGGTGCATGCTGTAGCAACACTGTATGGTGCGGGCCGGGTGGCTCCATCACTACATCCCTCCTTTCCATTAGATGCAATGCTGCACAGTGTCTGCATAGGCTTACTCGGGCATACAACACACAAAGTCTTGGGGTCTCTGGCTGGGAGTAGGGTTCGGCAGGAGACAATACTTCTAGCTCCGGGAGTTGTTGATATTCCCCGTCCCATCTGTGTCTTCTGCATTCGTTGAGGAGCTCGTGACACTTGCTGGCTGCTCCCCAGCTGCGGGTAAACTCCCCTCCAGATTTCTTGGGATGTCGTCTGCATTCCTCGCCGGCGATGCCACATCTTCTGCTTCTCCGTCACTTCCAACAATGCTCTCACGCTCGACTTTCTTGAACCAGGAAACGTTTCTCGCAACGGTGCGATGTCCACATCGAGCAGAAACCATGGTTCCCCGCGCCTCCGTGACTTCCCACACCTCCAGCTCGTATGTAGTGTGATATTTCCATCCGGTATGTCGATCCTTCATTATGACATGGTCGTCCACTCGAACGTCCATCACCTGTGCTCCTCACGCCTTGCTTCCCTTTTCGTTGGAGACTTCCCTCTGGGCCTACGCAGCCACTGGATCCAGCTCTGTTGGACGCCATGACAGGTCAACGGGAATGGAATCCCAGGGAGCCCTCCGGAGTAGCAGGTGTGACGGGGCACACCGCGTCGTACAGTGAGGCGTTTGACAATAGGCCCTCAGGAACTGATGCAGACACTGCTCTGCATCCTCACCTCTCTCCACTCTGATTCGCAGGGCTCGGTTCAAAGTCAGCATAAAGCGCTCTACCTTGCCGTTGGCCCGGAGCCACTGCGGCGTGATCTTGCGGTGCTTGATACCATGATATGTCAGGTACACGTGAAAATCTCTGCCCTGGAAGGGGGGCCCATTGTCTGACTGAACCTCCATCGGAAGCCACATCATCGCGAAGATTCTGTCCAGGGTGGTCTTGAACTGGGGGAAAGCGGTGGACCCCATTATCTCCATGACTGGGAACTTGAAATGTGTGAGTCAATGAGGGAAGTGTGCTCCGCCCATCCGGAAATGAACCAAAGTCGATGCTGACTCGAGTCCACGGGTCATGGCACGGGTCTTCCGTGCTGATGGGGTGAGGACTCTGGTCGCTGCTGGTGATGTTGCACGAGTGGCAGGTGCAAATGATGTCTTCTATCAGGGTGTCCATGCCAGGGAACCATACCTTGTTGCGGAGGCGAGCCTTCGTTTTGGCGATCCCATTGGTGCCCTGTGTGCGCAAGGTCAATGACTCTCTTCTGCAAGCTTTGAGGAATCACTATTGTGGACCCTTGCAGAACCACTCCGTGCAATTCTTTACTCAACTCGCTCCGAACCCTCCATAGGTGTTGGTGCGACATTCTTTCTTCATCTCTCAAACCCCTGGATCCATCCAGGAAGTGCTGCCAGCTGCGGTCGAGCAGCGTCTTCTTTTTTTAAATGTTTAATTTTTGTATTTTTCAAAAACCTTTATTGACAAATATGCACATCAAGGTTACAAAATTGCACTATATCAGAGCAGTACATAGGAGCATTCAGTTTTATGTAGCAGAGGTCACATCATACGCGTAACAACATAATGATGATACAAAGAAGAAAATGCAGTGGCGGCGCTGGGGACGTGGTGTAAGCTATGGGGAGAGGCCCATCGAATAGGGGAGAGAGGCTAGAGGGGCAGGAGTGAGGGTGAGCGGGGAGTCAGCAGCTCACTGACCATCAACGGCAGCTGCTGCGGGTGGAACGCCGGTGGGGAGCGCGAGTGAGGTCGCAGGACGCTCAGAAGCACGACTTGAGGGATAAGATACAAGTGGACCCCATATGTCAATTGGGAGGGCTTTGGTCGGCATTAGGTCCCAGAATTCGGACAGGAGTGTCTGACACCGAGAAGCATCCTCAAGCCAAGTGTCAACCTTAGGTACAAGCCTACAACCCCAGCACATGGAGACCCAATGCCGCGCAAGGACGAGAAGCATCGCAGTCAGGCGGCGCGTAGCATCTGGGCAAAATTTCATGAAGCCTAAAATGCAAAGTAGAAGGTCGGGCTGGATCGGCGACAAGGTGATCTCAGAAATAGCGGCACTCACCTCGCACCAGTATATGGAGATCTGTGGGCACAGCCAGGCGACGTGGGAGAAGTCTGCCGCAGGCGCGGAGCATCGCAGACATCTGTCATTGGGGATAAGTCCCATCTTGTGCAGCTGGGCTGGAGTTCAGTAGAGCCTATGCAAATACTTAAATTGGATGAGGCGCAGGCGGTAATTGGGGGATAGACGCTTATTCTGATTGCAGCAATAAAGCCAATCTTCTTGAGAAAGTTCAACACCCAGGTCCTCACTCCAGGCCACTCACGCCCGGTCTGTAGAGATGAGAGATGCTGCCAGTGCAAGGGCATAAATCTTGGTGACTAGCTTTCGCGGGGAGGGTGATGTGTAAAGGAAGTCAAGAGTAGCCATTGAGGAAGGAGGCTGAGGGAACGAGGAATTAAGCTCCCTGCAAAAAGCCCTTAGTTGGTAGTAGAGCAGAGTGTCCATGAGGCCAGAATCAGGAGCAAGAGTGAAGAAAGGGACCCCAGGGTAGAGATCCGACACTGTGAAAAGCCCCGAACGGGTTGCGTGCTTAACCATCCCGGATGACTGAAGGGGAGGAAAAGACGGATGATGTGCAATAGGCATAGCATTCGCGGAGAGCATGCTGGAGCCGGAGAGTCTACGGAGCCCATCCCAGGCCCAGCTAAGAGTCTCCACCGTGTCAATCTCTGTGAGAGGGAGTTTCGTTGGGACAAACAAGGCGGTTGTAAGTGGCCATGGGGCAGCAAGTTCGGCTTCCACCACGACATGCGGCTGAAAAGAAGTGGGGTGGAGCCAGAAATGGAGAAAACTAGCTTGGGCACTACGGGCATAGAGTTGAAAATCAGGGGCACCAAGACCACCACGTGACATCGGGAAGGTAAGGATATTATATGCAATTCAGGGCTGTTGACCGGCCCAGACCAGAGTGATGAGCAATGAGCATACCTTGCGCAAAAAGTGGGCAGTGAGGGAGATGGGAATATTGACGAATAAATATAAAAATTTCGGGAGCACCACCATCTTGGCGATGGCTATACGGCCCGCCAGCGACAAGGACAGCTTATGCCAGAGGGGAATCTTGGACTCAAACCAGTCCACAGCACGGCCAAAATTAGCTCTCCAAAGTTCCTCTACGTCCCTACTCAGCCAGATTCCTAAGTATCTTGTTGGGCCCGTCGTCCACATAAAGGGGTAGTCCGGAGTGAAGGGGACCGTGGCATCAGTAAGTTGGAAAAGTACCGACTTGTTCCAGTTAACCTGGATGTCGGAGTAGCCCCCAAACCGTATCACCTCGCGGACCAGAGGGCTGAAATTCTCTTGAGGGTTGCGGACTTGGAGTGTGACGTCATCCGCATACATAGAAACGACAACAGTGCGGGCCGCAAAGCCGAGACCACTCTGAGTGTGATGCTGTCGGAGCCTAGCAGCGAGGGGTTTCATGGCGATGGCGAAAAGCATGGGTGACAGCGGACACCCCTGCTTGGTACCCCTCACGATGGAGATGGGCTCAGATATTTGACCGTTAATCCGGAGGCGGGCAGTGTGGAGGATATAAAGAAGTAGTATTTTGCATAGGAAGACTGGGCTGAAGCCCAAGCGGGGAGGAGATAAAAGAGGAAGGGCCACTCTAGGGTATCAAAGGCTTTAGTGGCGTCAAGCAGGACAGCCACTGCCGGGAGCTTGGGATTAATTTGGTGGAGAACGGAGAATATGGTCCGAAGATTATGGGAGGTTGCACGGCCAGAAATGAATCCGGACTGGTCCGGGCGAGCGTTGAGCGGCATGGGGGTAAGAAGGCGAAAGGTGAGGAGCTTGGCATAGATCTTGTTATCCGTATTAATAAGTGAAAGGGGACGATAAGAGTCGTGGAGCTCTGGGGACTTGTCCGGCTTGAGAAGTAGTCTGAGTAGTGCCTCACGGAGCGAAGGGGGGAACTGGCGGTTCTCGAAAGATTTGTTATACATGGCAGTAAGGTGCGGCACCAGGAGGGGCGCGAGCGACTTATAAAAAGATGCCGGCAGGCGTCTGAACCGGGGGCCTTATCCCCAGGCATGTCATTAATCGCAGCAAGGATTTCTTCTTTGGAGAAAGGCTCATCAAGGAATTCCCGGTGAGGGTTGCCTAGCCAGAGGAGCTGAAGAGTATCGAAATATTGATCGAGAACCTCACGTGGGGGCACAGTCCCGGCCGTGTAAAGTTGTGAGTAAAATTCCGTGAAACGCGCCTTGATCTGCTCAGGGGAGGTGGTTCTGTCAGGGCCTCCGTCTTGGAGGGCGGTGATATAGAAAGCAGCGTGAGGCGAGCGGAGAAGGTTGTCAAGGGTCTTTCCGGGGTGGTCACCCTCACCGAAGCGGCGTGCTCGCGCCTCCCTGCCCAGAAATGCGAGCTCTCTGTTGGCCTCGTCAGCGAAGTCGGTGAGCTTCCCCCGGATCTGAGCAAGCGTTATCTAGAGTGCCGCGAATAGAGCGTAAGACGCCAGACTGCTTACAGATACATTCCCCACGAATGACAGCCTTAAATCCCTCCCAAAGCGTGGAAGGGGAGTCCACGGTGCCCATGTTGAGCTCGAAATAATTTGTGATTGCAGTCTGAATCTCTTCGCAGAAGACCGAATCACGCAGCGCGTTAGGGGGGAGCCGCCAAGAGAAAGCGAGACGTGCGGTGTGAGGGAGGCGCAGACTGAGGCGAACAGGAGCCTGATCTGAGAGGGTGCTCGCCATATGCTCAATAGAGGTGAGCCAAGTAAAGGCGTCCGAAGTGGTGATCCAGAGGTCCAAGCAGGACCAGCAACCGCAGGAGCCTGTTACGCAAGTGCCCTCGTGCGCCTCGGGGCGAGTGTGGCGCCACGCGTCAAAAAGGGAGTTACCAGTGAGAATAGAGCTCAATAGTGAAGCTGCGCCCGGGTGGGAAGTGTGCGGGCCAGAGCCATCGAGCGTGGTAGACAACGTGACGTCAAAGTCACCCCCCTCAGAGGAGCGTAGCGGGGCCCAAGGAAGAGATGAGGTGCCAGACCTGCACGAACAAATTCGGGTCATCATTGTTAGGACCATATAGCGCAGCCAAGGTCAGTGATTGGGCCAGGAGAGTATCATGAAGGACCAAAAAGCGCCCCTCAGGGTCAATAATCACCTGGGAGGTCTGCCATGGAAGCAAGCCCTCTGTGTAGCAGGACAGATACCCCACAGGAGTAATTATAGTAAAAGGAGGAATGTATTTCGCCCCAGTGCCTGGAAAGGAGTCTAGAAGAGGTGGCAGGAGGCTGGTGGGTCTCCTGTAAAAAACAAATGTCTGTGAGAAGTTGGCCTGGTATATGCTGTCCACTAGTTATAGTGGGCACCTTGAACCAGTCCAAACAACCCTTATTGGTGATAGGTTTAAAGAGAACCTTTATTGAAAGCTATCCTAGTGGTAGCTATGGAGAGCAGCCTTCAGGCTAAGTCTTGAAGGAGTGTAAAGCAGCTTGGTTTACCAGATTATAACCTCTTGAATCACTAAATGAAAGGAGAACCACACAAGGTATATATAAAATATATGTATTTATTTCTAAACACTCACTACTAATCTCTTTATGAAATTAGAGTCCAAGATACACAATAATACATTTCTAAAACGACAGTAAATAGCACAATATACAATGGGCCCTAGGGGCGGACCAAACCATATATTAAGAAAGTGGTATAAGAACCACGACTTGACTAGACACAGTGCCTAGAGCACGTAGAATTGCTGGGACCCCAAGGAACCACCCAAGGTAGTGACACAGGAGACCCACGGGGGACACGTGCAGTGTGAGAACACAGGCGCGAGCCCCGTACTATTCTATGGGAAAGTCGCGGTTGGAAATTTAAAAGTCAAGGACACTTAGGAGAGGACTTTGAGCAAACCCCTTTAGACTTAGGGGGTTCTAGGACCAGCACCCACGGGAGCACCGGAGTACTCAAGTTACCTCACCCAGGGAAGCCGGGTGCATAGGTGTCAAATGGTGTCGGGAATCGTTGTTGATTTCAATGGCGATCTGTTGCAAAGTGCTGCCCTGGGAAGGAGAAAAGTGTCCGGTGTGATCCAAGCCTGGATTGAAGATCAGAAGAACCTGAAAGCAGAGGGGACAGAGTCTGGGTCACTTGTTAGTGACCAGGGACACGATAGACGAATGCCCACCGATGTCGAGTGATTCAGGTGCGAAGAGGTGAAGCTTGACTCTGCAGCAACGAGGACCATGTGGCGTCGACGATGACCAGGAGCTGGAATCGAGCTGTCCCACGAAGGATGTCGAGTGCTGCGGTGTCGCTGCCTTGATTGGAACCAACAAGCCTTGGCAACAACAACCCACGCAGGAAGAGAAAAGATGCTTTGGTGCGGACCAGCAAGGTCCTGGGGACTCCCCAAGCGTTAGAGAGTCAGGGCACCTCTGGAGCAACCAGGTAAGCCCAATTAGAGTTAAAGTTGCCTTCACAGGGACCCAGCAGTCGACAGATCAGGGATCGCGAAGGGACCTCGAGAGAAAACACAAAGGGCCAGCTCACAGAACACTCGTGGAGTGTAGGCAGGCAATCTTCGGTGCAAATGCTGCTCGGGGTCAAGACTACAAGTAACCCAAAGCTCAGCTGCAGGAGTCGTTGGAAAATGTATGCTTCTGCAAAGTGAAGCGGTGTCCAGGGATTCGGGTTGCACGGTCGCCACGGGGGATATGGGCCTCAGATTTGCTGTGGGCACTGATCGACCTCTAAGACCACGAAAACCCACCTACTGTGTTGCAAAATTCTTCATAGTCCAGTGGGGGCTTCAGAGATGCAAACCAGTCAGATGCATCTTTGGTGCGTGCCTTGCAGGGGAGTAACTCCTTTACTCCGAGGGAGATTCTTCAGCCATCTAGTTCAATGTAGATCGTCGAAGTTCCAGGATTCAGTATCAGAGTTTCGTCCAGTTGTAATCTAAAGTCCTGTAGCCAGGGGTTCCTTTCTTATACCCAAGGAAGGGGTTGGACAAACTCTAGAGACCCTCCTATGGAAGGGTCAGGAAAGAGGGGTGGCTACACCCATTTCCTTTGTCCAGTTTCACGCCAGAGCAGGGGCTGGTAGCCCCTGCAACCGGTTTGAGCTGGACTATGCACAGGGACACTAAATGTGCCCCCAGTGCAGACTTCAAAGCACTCTTGGAGTGCACCCACCCACCCCCAATACACTAAAGCCTGTCTGGGAGGTGGTGACACCTCCCTGTGACAGGAAACCTATTGTCCAGGCCTTCCCTACCGGAGTTTTGTCCAGCAGCAGGAGGGCAGACTCATGTCTGTGGCTGGCAGCATCCATTTTGTGATGCCAGGGTTCTGTTAGCTGGTACCGGATATACTGGTGCTGTCATGTCTCTCCCTCTAGAAGGGTGGGATCATACTCCCACATCAGTTACTGGTGTGGGGTTATGATTCCAAAGTGTTTGACACCAAACACGACATGTTTCCTTGCAGCCATCCCAAAGTTAGCATTTACCGTTTGGTTATAATGCAGTTAAGAATATATGGTTTGGCTGCATCACAAACAACCCCGGAATAAGGGGGGGTGGCCGGTGCGAGAAGAGGCGGCAGCGGCGTCCCAGCAGCGCAGCGCGAAGTCCAGTCATGCGTCTTCCGATTAGGTCCAGCAGGGCCTGACAGCATCAGCTGGGGTAAATCAGTGCAGCGGCGGACTTCAAGGGCCAAAAAGGCAGCAATCTATGTCCCAGTATGTGCGGGAACAGGAGCGCTCGGAGCGGGGTGCCAGCTCCGACGTTGTCTGCAGGATCGTGGCGGATAACAGGCACTCAAAGTGTGGCCATCTTGTAGCCGGCTGAGCCACGCCCGAGCAGCGCCTTCTTCACCCTGGCCAGGCTTTCAACGTCCCTGGTGGCATTCCTGACCTCCTCCAACGTGAGCGCTATCGGGCACGCTTCTTGAGACACCATCCTAATGAACTCCTCCATGTGTTCTTCATCGGTGAACTGCCGGGCCGGCGCAGTCCTGAGAGGATGTCCCGGCAGGAAGTCAGCGGGGTTTTTAACACCAGGACGTAACACTACTTCGAACTGGTAAGCCTGCAACTGGACTGCCCATCTCGCAATGCGGGGAGGTGCCAGCCGGGCGGTTCCCGCAAAGAGAGGGATCAACGGCTTATGATCTGTCACCACCCAAAACTCCTGCCCAAAGAGATACAGATGAAAATGATGACATGCCCACTTAATCACCAGAGCCTTCCTTTCAATCCGGGCATTCCGCATCTCGGTGTCAGTCAGGGTTTTACTAGCATAGGCTACCGGGATCCACTCCTTGGCTGATGTCTCTTTTAGGAGAACAGCCCCTAGCCCCACCGGACTGGCATCCACTACCAGTTTGGTACGTCTGTCGGGCCATGATTGTCTTATCCAAGCCACGTCTTCTTTTTCAGTCCACTCCCACGGTGTGCCGGTCTTCGTCAGTCTCCTGAGGGGTTCAGAGTGCGATGCCAAGTTGGGGATGAAACGCCTGCAGTACGTGGCCATCCCCAGGAAACTGCGGACCTCACTGGGGGATGTTGGCATCGGAGCAGAGCGCATGGCTGTAGTCTTCTTGGGGTCGACTTGAAGGCCGTTCCGTGAGAAGATATAGCCGAAGAATTCCACTGACTCCTGATAGAAGCAGCACTCGATGGAGGGTCAGTCTATTGTCTGCTAGCCGCTGGAGCATGTTCCTCAAATGGACGTGATGGTCTTCCAGAGTTTCGAGAACACCAGGATGTTGTGGCTCAGGTTGATTACCCCCTGTAGCCCCTGAGAGTGTCTCTCGTATGGCATTTTGAAACACCTCAGCGGATGACGACACTGCAAAACTGAGCCTCTTGTACCTTCGCAGCCCCACATGCGTGGAGAACGTCGTGATGTTTCTGCTCTGCAGGTGTCATTCCAGTTGATTGTAACCGTCATTGAGGTCCAATTTTGTGAACCACTTGGCTCCGTTGAGGTCTGCCACTATGTCATTCATGGTAGGCATGAGATGTCGTCCTCGCTTCACTGCCAGATTAGGGAGCCGCATGTTAACACACAGCTGGATTGCACCGGGCTGCTTTGGCTTGGGAGCGACAACCAGGGGCGATAGCAACGGGGTGGGGCCAGACACTTTCTCGATCGCTCCCAACTGTTCGAGCTTTCGCAACTCTTCCTCGACCTGAGGGTGGAGATGAAATGGCACTCTCCGGTGCCGGAGTGCAGTCGGTTTGATTGTGAGGTCGATATGCAGCTTGAATAGCTTCCCCTTGAGGCATCCCAGACCCTTGAACAGCATAGGGAAGTCCTTGAGGATATCATGTGCATGTAGATCATGCACTTGGTTGGCAAAGAAAACCAACTCCTGTTCCTCCGCCGTGTGACAGCTGAGGAGTGTCCTCTTCTCCCTTCGGTAACGTGGAACCGCGTTAGAATGCGGTGTCCCTAACTGGCCACCTCGCCCTCGATGACCCCCCACAGGGGAAGCGGCTCAGTACCCCCATAGGTGTAGATTTTAGCCCTCGAGGGTGACAGCGGCGGCAGGGAAGATAATCGCTCGTACTGGCCGCTGTCCATGACATTTACCGAGGCTCCGGTGTCTATGAGCACCTGGACGGTCGACCCAGCTACCATGATGGAGCACATAGGCGGGGGCTGGCGACGGGGGCCATCCCGGCTCACGAATGATACTACGAAGATGTCATCGTCATTTGCTCCTAGCCCAAAACCTTGCAGGGGGGAGTCCTTCAGCTCTTGCAGGTCTTCTAGCGACAGCTGCCTAACTGCTGCAGACACCCCTCGCTGTCCCAGAGTGATAGTTTTGGTTCTTCCGCTGCGACACACCTTCGCGAAGTGGTTTAGTTTTCCGTACCGGGAACAGGTCTTTCCCCTTGCAAAACGCTGCCCTGCTGGCGGGTGCTCAAGGCCACAGTTACCACACTTGCCGCTGCGCTACGGTCTCCCAGTCCCACGAGGCGCTGCTGGGCGTCTCAGAATGGCGTCCACTCTCTCCTCTTTTATCACCAGCGGCCGCAGTGGACCTGCGTTGTTTGGGTGGCAGTAGAGCGCTGCTTCCATCTCATCTGCTCAAGCGTTTGACAGCTCATGGGATCTTGCAAGCACCAGGATCTCCATTGTGATTCCGGGTTGCCTAAGTATTATGCGGCGCAGCATCACCGATTTGCAGTCCTGGATGATCTGCGCTCTACTTTCTTCCCTCTTGTCGGGAACCATACAGGAGCTGGCCAATTTCCGTACCCGTGCATAAAAAACATCTATCGACTCTGTCTCTCCTTGCCTCGCCTGGCAAAGTTTGAATCTCTCGAAATCAGGGTTGATCTGAGGGTCAAAATGCCTGTTGAGAGCCGCCACTGCTATGTCATAGTTGTCGTCAACCCCAGTGTTCGGTAGAGTTTCGAACAGGTCATATAGCTTACCTTCCCCATAGCACATGAGTAGGGACCTTTTCACTCTTCCATCTGTTTCCCTCATCCCTATGAAATAATGGTCTAAACGGCCAATCTACGACTTCCATCTCGATGCGGCCGTGGCAGGATCAGCCAACTCACTGAAGGGTGGCAGGGGAGCTGCTGTAGCATGGCCTAGCGGCTGCGGGACTTACTGCTGAGCTTGCTGCTGAGCCGGCTGCGGGGCTTGTTGGATCGGCGCCGGGGCACCCGCCCCATCCGGGTTCTGAACGCTCATGCCTACCGGAGCACGTGCGTATGTAGGCGTGTCATTGGGGCTGTTACTGTGCTGCCCAGATCGTCAGGGTAACACCCCCATGCCTGCTGTCCTGCCTCTGAATCTTGCATGTGTCAATGCTTGTTGCCACACAGGTGAATGCTGCCTCCGCTCGGGCTGGTGTACGGCCTGTCAGATCTTCAGGGTAGCGTGTGTTACACCACAGTCTGCAACGCTGGGGTGGGTGCAGGCATAGCTGAGCGAGTGCTTCAGGGCGAAGGGAGGTGCACCGCCCTCCCCAGGGTGTCCTCGCATCTTCACCGCTCACTCGGGAGGCGAGTGCTGGGCAGGCCACATGCTAGTGCCTTGCGCCGCACTGACCTTCGGGGGCGCCGCACGCAGAGCTCCGTCGTCCTGAGGGCTCGCAGGGTGGGCACCCGCAGCCTCGGTGTGCCCATTCGCCTCCTGAGTTCCACACGCCGCAAGGGACGTGGGGTGGGCACCTGCAGTCCCGACGATCTTCGTGTAGCCACAGGGCCTGGGGCACGGCCACGTGGGAGTGCGGCGGCCAATCGGCGCCGCACCCTGCAGTGGCGGGCTAGCCTTCAGGTGTGGATCGGGTCGGCAGAGGCGTGGGTGGGACCTGCCTCCTCGCCAATGTGGTGATCGACAGGGGACCAGGCCGAGACACCGGAACACAAGGTAGGCCTCAAGTGCGGGACACACACACTTGATGGTATAGTATGGGCCAAGACCCTGAGCAGTCATACACCCCTTTATTTATACCTTTGGGCGTGCCCGCCTTCCAGGTGAATGCTGTAGCAACACTGTATAGTGCAGGCCGGCTGGCTCCGTCACTACACCTGCCTCTGCATTACAGCTGCTCCAGCCAGTATCCTTCAGCAGCCACACAAGAGACACCCTCATAGCCTGCAAGGCCGCACAAGACTCGCAATGTGAGAATTTGAATGGCTATGTGACATTTTCTGTTTGTTGTTTGGCCTATGTTGTTTCCACCCCTCCCCTCAAAAATAAAGTGCTTTAACCCATCGCAGGAAGTGTTTCGCTGAGCTGGGAAGCTACTGTCAAGTCCGGGGCATCCAACGTGGCACACCATTTACTTTTAAATCCGCCTCATAGGTATCCTATTTGCCCCCCCATCTGTGCCGGCTTTACCAGCAAGCTGTTCACAAATGGGTGAGCTTTCAAATCATGTGCCTCTTCCAGCTGGTCATGTATTTGGTTGTGATTTCAGAACACATTCTCTCTGGCCCATTACTGTGTGGAGGAGCTATTCCCGCATTTGAAATTAGGGAATTATGGGCCAAATGTATCAAAGAGTTTCACCCATTCTGTGTCAATGGGAAAATGTGTTCGTACATATGGCCCGATACTTCATATCAGACAGCCAACGCATGGAGTACCCTTCCTTTACTGTTGTGCTCAGTTCTGAAAAAGTTAAAGGCTTTTGTCATTTTCAACTTCCATTTGGTGTTTGACCTTGTGTAATAATTCTAATCTGGTGCTGCTCTCGCGCCATACAACAAAACCTACGAAATAAATAAAGAAATTGTGCTCCTTTCCTAGCCCGGTAGCGGAGTCTGCTGTAGAGAATAGCAGTCTGCTGTTAAGCAGTTTCCACTATCTACTACAGTAAATACCCGTGCATTCTCCTAAAAAGGTCCCAGGATGGTGTGAAACACAGTAAAGGATAAACACAACCACCAGCATTTGACTGAGGTTTCTGTGCTGCACCCCTCTTGCTGTCCAGGGTGAAACTGTTGTCTTCTAGGTGTTAGTGCAGTATGTATGCATGTGTGTGATGTATGAGGCTGGTAGTATTGCCGAATTTGATCAGCTGGTTTTAATGTCAGGTTGCTGGGCTGGTGATCTATTTGGACCATGAGTGAGGGTTTTAATTTGTCTTGGTCAGTTTATGTAGGAGAGTTTACTTTTCAGGCGATTTCTTCAGCGCAGGACTATGCTGGTAAACTAACTCACCCGTGTCCCCATTACTGTGCCTTAATCTTGCTTTCCTAGCTCTCCCTTCACAAGAGCTTCTGAGTTTTCCAACATGCAAGGGAATTTGTATAGCATAGCAATCACCAATTACTTGTCCATTTGGTTTCTTATATTCTGGTGGGTAGGCTCATGTCTGTGAACTGCACAATACTCATTGTGCCTGGCAGCAGGAACTTTACTCCTCTATGCTACTTTATGATGAGTCAAAACTTTTCACTGCTAATTGGTGACGCAAATTACTACGCAAATAAAATTTAAGTTCAGTAATGTTCATGTTTTCACAGCACCAGTAAAAACCATTATGCTAGAATGTGTAATGACCATGTTTTCAGAGTGCCGTATGTGTGCCATGCCTATATATGCGGTCCAATTTGTATACATCTTCACCTTATTACATTGGTGTATAAAGCACTATGTAAATGCAGTTACAAAATGATACATTTCAATGTGTTCTGAGTGCCACCGTGTGGCATGTCTGGTTATATGTTCCTGTGCCATCTTATGGATTCGCGAGCTCTAGTCAAGACATACTTTGGGTCCTCATGTTCAGGAAAACCTTACATCCGAATTCAGCTATTTCAAGCCTACATGGTGCCAAACAACATTGAATTATGTTAAGCTTTAGCAAAATTCAGTTACTCGAAACACCCAAAAGCTCAAGCAGAATGGCTCTCCTTAGCCAAAAAAAATAAAAGAAACCTTCAACATGGCCTTTCCTTTTGTGCTTGAATTTTTATATTTTAGTCTTGTACCACCTCTATATTAGGTGGAATGTAATTGTCTGATATGACTGCTTCTCCTTAAACCATTAAATTGATTGCTGATATCTCAACTACTTAACAAATTGAACAATAGTAACATACCAAAATGCTTGTTCGAATCAAAAATTGAGCTCCTAAGTTGGCAACTCTTACTGCACTATGGTACTGTGGTATTTGATTCCAGAATCTCCAATTGGTAAGGATGATCACACAACTGGCAGAATGGTAAAAATTACTCCTAGGACATTTTACATCAAATTTTTATCCTCAAAGTTAAAGACGTTGCTGCAAGTATTTTTTTACAATGCTTATTAGTGATCCCTTCTCAAATGTTTAGAACTCATAGGCACTATTTGGTCCCTGGAGCTTCACTACGGATAGTTTGAAAAGAAGAATGTATTTTCTATAACTTTAATTGGAGCTTTGGGTAGCCATGATGTCTTTGTAGTACTGCTGTACACTCAAGCAGTGATGCACAATTCTGCTGCTAGTGGGCGTAAACTTGTGTTCACTTACATTTTTTACATGAAACATGGATATATTTTTTAATCAGTATGCATCATAGTAACATGAATTTTGTTTCTCCAAAATAACAGAAAGGATAGCTAGCTATCTACCAGAGAGATGCCTAAGCAAAAGTGTTCCATCAGCGAGGAGAGGCAGAGGGCTTTCCCCTTTTTGAGCAAGGTAGATAACAGTGATGCCAACATGTTCTGCAAGACCTGCAATTCTCCATTCTCCATTAGCCATGGCGGACAGTCTGATATAAAGGAGCACACACATACAAAAAAAACCACAAGTTGTGTGTCGAATCTTCAAGCAGCAACATTACCACTTTTTTGGGGAAGGCAGCCCCTGGATATGCTGAACTTAGTAGGGCTGGTACTGGCTCCTCTTGCAATGAATGACCTTAATTCTGACTTGAATAATATTAATTGTATATCTGTGTCTATAGATGCTTTCCAATAGGAAACAAGTTAAATTAATTCCAGTTGTCATTAGGTATTGCAAGTACTTTGAGGGCGTTATCGCAAAAATATTAGAGTATACCTCCGCTGCTGGTAAAACATCTGCAATACTCTTAGAATGACTGTACCAAGCCCTTCTAAAGTATAATCTGCTTGAGAAAGTAGTTGGGTTTTGTGCAGATATTACTAATACAAACTTTGGGGGAAAATGTTAGAGCAGGGAAGAACAATGTGTTCTGCAAACTTAAAGAAGCTATTCCTGATAATAAAATACTTGGGTTTGCAGCACACATTGTCCATAATGCAGTGCAAACCGCTGCTGATGAGCTGCCTATGGACATAGAATCTTTTGTGTTGAAATTATACAAATATTTCCAGTCTACACTGGCCGAACGGAACAACTTAAAGAATTTTGTGAGTTTGTTGATATAGATAATCAACAAATTCTAAATACTAGCAACCCTTGCTGGCTTTCCCTACTTCCTGCAGTTGACAGGGTGCTAAAACTTTTCCCAGCCCTACGTTCTTATTTTATGTCCCAAGCAAATCTCCCAATAGCAATTCTCATGTGTTTTTTAAAACCCTCTTGCTGAAATCTGGCTCTGGTTTGTGCGCAACCAACTGTTTCTTTTTAGTGACACAATAAATGAAATGGAAAAGCAGCATACAAATGCCATAGATATTGCAAGACAAATTACACAATTAATAGGAAAATTGAAGAAACGGAGCGATGCTTTCTTCATGTGCGAATGAGCTTCTTAAATCCCTGAAAGAAAAGGACTCACCAGAAACAAAATTCTGTAACTCTGTGTGCTTTGTATAACAGCAGTATTGACTACTTGGAAACGTGGGGGTCATATTTTTCTGACTTGAATACTTCTTCCAGGATCCTTCTTGATATTGTTCCTGTCTGAGATAATGTTGAAATGTCTCTGCTTTTTGCACAATCTGTATTTAAGCACCTTTGATATGGAGCTTTTTGACTAATTCACCTGTGTACGAAAATACTCAGTAGTTCGCCGAATGGAATGAACAGAAGACGACTGCAGAAGAACGTTGGAGGGAAATTTTCACCCATTTCCAAACTCACAATATTACATTTGAGAACATTGGCATGATGGTCCAGTTTGCATTAGTCTGCCAGGATCTAATGCTCCAGTGGAAATAATTATTTCCATTATGAATAATACATAGACTGATGAAAAAAAACAAATGAAATTGGAGCCTCGGAAAGCGTTGTTGATCACCAGGGTCAACTTTGAACAAAGCTGCAGAGAGTTCCACAATCAGTTGCTGCAAAACAAAATGGTGCTGCAGCAAACACATTCCTCAGATAAGTACTGTGCAATGCAGTCGTGGCCGACATGACTCGCGATTGGGAGGTGAGGGGGGTCACACAGGGTGGGGGGGTTAATTTAATGTAAAAAAAAATTAAACTTACATTCGCCTCCGGTCCCGCATCGCGTCTACTCTCTCCTCTTCACTCAGGAAGCAGGCAGCCTCCCTACTCTCCCAAGAGCCAATCACAACGCTGCAATGGCAGCTTTGTGATTGTCTGGGATGCCGACCCCACAGGCATCTATGGGGAGGCAAATTTTTCTATGTAGGCTGCATGCAGCCTACATAGAAAAATTGCAGAGTGTGCATGACTGGTTTAGTCACTCTGGGGCCGGCCAAACAGTCAGCGCCCACAACAGTGGGCTAGCCACTCCTCTCCTGCTGGAGCAGGACCGCCCACCCGCTCGCTCCCAACCAAACCCTGCCTTCTGCTTTCTCGCAGTGCGAGAAGCGGAAGCATAAAATGGTATTCATAATACCATTTTATGTTTCTGCTTCTCGCACTACGAGAAAGCAGTGGGGCGACGCTCCTCCGTCTACATGGTGGAGCCGCCCCTGGTGCAATGTAACAACAGGCCTTTTACATCAAACATCATTTTTAGCTGTCTTTAGGTGTGGTCCTACTCTGTAGATTTTGACCCTGTGTATATAATTCTTAAAACCAATAATATCTTGGAAATGTAAGCTTCTTTTCACAAAGCAAAAATTATTTATATTTCAGTCAACTGTGTTGAATATAGAAGGAGTGCTTTATGGGGTGAGTATTCTACAAACAGCAGTACCTGATTTTAACGACTACAACATATGTATATTGACTTATTTAATAAGAACACATACTTGGAGTTTCAAGGCAAGGGTAGTCACCAACTATAGCATACATAGAGACAAAGCCTGTTGAAATGGAATTAAGGTTACAACCAATAGTAGACCTCTGATTTGTCGTCTGTAATTCTTTATCTGTGTCTGTGGAGGAGGCTGTCATAGTCCTTTTCTATGTCTATGACAACTGTCAAATAGTCTTACTTTTATGGCGACGGTTGCTGTAAACTGTAGTCCTGCTTCTATGTCTATGACCTGTCCCGGTTTTTTGTTTTGAGAATCTGGTCACCCTAGACTAGGTGCGATTTCTGCTTGCTTCAGGAGACACATCTCCTTGCGAAAGATTGGCACAAATTGAAATCCAAATGGTTTCCCAGATAGGGCCAAGGAAAAAAGAGGGAGAGGGGATACTGATCTCTAATAAATTCACTGGGGAGGTTGGCAATAAACTCTTCGAATTTAGAAGCAAGGTCCTAGCGTATAGGATAAGATTAGCAGGGGAGAGTCTGACTGTGACTAGTGTCTATGCTCCTAATGGTGGAGAAGAAGCATTCTTAACCTATGCGATCACGGACAGCCTGCAGACGCCTGACAAAAAATCACAATAGGGGATGAGTGTAAAACAGTAATGAACAAAACACAAGGCAGTTCAGCACAGAGGTTTGGGAACACGAGAGAGCTTTCACAGTGGGGAAGCGGGCTTACACTGGATAAAAGAAACGGGGATAATAGATGTCTGGGGAACACTGAATAGTACATGTGCTGATTACACCTCGTAGTTTGCATCACACAAACCCCAGTCCAGATTAAATTAGTTTATTGAGACTCCAGCAATGATGGAATGAAAATTAGACATGGGCATGTACTGTATAGCTGTGTCGGATCACCCACTGATTTTCCTGAATCTTTACTTCCTGATAATCCCCAGGGCTCCTAGTTCTTGACAGCTCAGAGGCTCCTTAATACAAAACAGGCAATACAAACAGGTGCCAGTGAGAACAAACTGGTGTCTGTTAGAAAGGCAACAAGAAAACCAACAATGGCTATTGCCAGTGAATTTAAATTGAGACTCCATGGGTGAGCTGATCGACCTTCTGCTCCTCTATATCTGCATCAACATTGCAATATACAAACTTTGGATGGGAAATACCTTTGCCATATAAATAAGTCAAATTATAGGCTGTAAATAAACCCAAGAGTGCTCTTTCAAATCGAAAGGGAGATTGGGCTTGACCTAGAGTCACTACCAGTGAAGCCTTCTTTTGAGAAGTTTAGCAGGTGGGGAGGTGCAGACAGTAAAAGGGTCATGCTTTATTTTCCTCCCGGGTGGGTACCCAGTATAGTCTATAGTACCAATAGATGTAAGTAATTAACCTCACTCACTTCCGAATTCTGTACTTCATTTGCAGTTTAAAGTTTATTTGTCAAAGGTCAAGATGTCTTGGCTAGAGTTTTTATCAGGTGCAAAAATACATTATTTGAGGAATGTTGTGCATTCCTGCAATTGCATTTAAGCCTAAAAATTGCTTGGTGATACATATTAATGTGCTGACAAATATAAAGAAACTATGCACAATACCTTAACCTTTTACATCTACAATTATAAAAAAGTTCGAGGAGTTAGTCATTTGGTCTTAGCATTTGTTTATGGGGTCATGAATGTATACATGTGTTGATGCCACATAATATATGTATGTGTGGGGTCGTCATTCATGTACATATGTCATCCAGTTGTGTGCATTGGTTCATAAAGGCTTTTTCCACGCATGCCTTTACCACGCAGTCGTTACCACACATATCTTTACCATGCATTAGTCATTACAACGCAAATCTTTACCACACATAGTGTAATATTGAAAGTACCTTTATCACACATACCTTTACCACGCATAACTTTAGAACCCATTTTTTAAAATGGAAATATTCCTTAAATAAAATAAAATGGTAAAGCCAATGTAATTAATAAAAATACAGACAATATTTATTTACAAATTTCCCTGATGTGCCTAATATTACAAATATTAAACAAAACGTACAAATATATTTGTATAGCACAAGATCAAAGAAATTTGATTTGCGTTACACAACAATATGCAGGAGAACACAAGACAATGTGAATGGTATAATATTATCTATAAAGCCACGCAAGGGTTGAATTGCAGGGAGTTGCATGACTTTTTACATAAACCCTGTTAAACCAGCACCTCTATCCTCAACGAAGATGGCGGACAATCATACTGAAGGTCAAAAACGTAACGCAAATCACTATCAGTTAAAATATTCATTTATTCACACATCTCTTTGCATTAAAAAAGGACTACAACTGTTTTTTTTGTTGAAAATTGTGATAAATCATTAAAAAAGATATAAATGCAACTGCCCAACTTTTTGTGCTCAGTGCTAGACAGACTTTTGAACTGACCAGACACTCTGCTGAGAGGAGAGTTTACTAAGTGTTTCTGCACTACAGCCTTCTGTCTATCAGTGTAAGTATTTTTATGTACGAATGGACTTATTGAAAGAAACACATATTTCAAATAAATAAACGTGAATTATTTTATTGAAATGTTTTCAAATTCAAACAATATTTCTGAAGAACTAATTTTTGCTGAAAACCAACACATTTTACAACCATTGAAAAGTTGAACCAGAGGTAAGTTGAATATTTACTGTAATTATTATTTTATTATCAACTCGTGGAAGTTGAAGGACACAGTGAGAGGGCAGATTTACTATCCCTAACTCTAGTGAGGGCCAACTCAGGGAAGGTGCTGGACACTTTGAGGCGGAAGATTTACTATTTCTAATTCCTATCAGGGCCAACTCGAGGTAGGTGTTAGACACTATGGTGGGACAGAATTCCATTTCCTAACTCCTGTCAGGGCCAACTCTGGGAAGCTGCTGGAAACTGTTGGGGGCATATAAAAATGAATAAAAGGTGAATTCAACTACTGAAGAAAGAAACATTAACTACAATGTAGATATTAACTACCTCATTTTTTTTAATTTAGGAGGTAGCTGAACAAATCAAGACCTTAAAAAAACAAATTTTTTTTTTTTAAACAATTTTTATTAGTTTGTCCCCAACAACAGCATCGTGAGATCAGCGTTACATACAGTAGGCCCGTGTAGGAGAACTAGGCAATTAACGACAATACAGGAGAAAGTAGTTCCGCAACAGTGCCATTCCTAACACCCCACCCCGCTCCCTCTCTACCCCCACCATCCCCTGTCAGTGTGCCCACAGCGGTCCCCCCCCTGGTAATGCGTAGAGTGCCCCACGTAGCCAGGGAGCTGAACTCAGAATCATGGGATGAACCCCATCAGCGTTCTCAAAAGTACCAAAGGCTGCACTCTACCGCTCATAGGCATACCACCCCGGAGCTTGACCACCATGTACATCCTAATAAAGTTGCACAAACAGCGATTATTCTCGGAGAATATTCGAGCGGCCTCCTCCTGAGTAGTCTCCCCGGCAGTCCCAGCAGGTCCCTCCACACTCCTCCCATTCCGGGCCACTCGCGCCTGATCCCCACCCTCCTCTTCCTGTTCCCCCCAGCGACGAAGCTCCTCCACCAAAGCCCCCCATGCCCTAGCAGCATCCTGCGCTTTGTCATTGGAAGCACGCCTGGCCAACTGTAGGCGAAGTGTCCCCTCAGTCCCCGCCCAAACCAGGAAGCTCGCCCTCCACCTCCGAATGCTCAGCCCCGTTCTTGCCTTCCAGTGCATGGTAAGCTCCCTCTTCGCCATTATCAGCCCCAGATCGATAAATGTGCTCGTGATTTTTGTACGGGGGTGTGTGGGAACCAAAGCAGAAGGCAAGCTCCCATGTCCACTGCCAGCACGCGCTCAGTCACTCGATTCAGGCACGCCACCACATCCGTCCAGTAAGAGCCCAAACCCGGACAGGACCAGAACATATGGCCGAAGTCCGCCCTCTCCGTACGGCACCGAGGACAGCCCGACGAGGAGCCTCCAAAATATTGCAGAATCTTTGCCGGGGTTAAGTAGGCCCTGTGGAGAGTATAGAATTGGACCAGTTGAAATCTAGCGTTGCGCGTGCCATTCCAGGGTCGCCGCAACAGCTGCGACCACGTCGTCTCCGGAATAGGCCTACCAAGGTCCCCCTCCCACTTCTCCCGTAGGGTCGCCAGGGGCGTGAGCACTTCCGTGGACAGCCGTCCATAGAGACAGGTGATGGCCTTCACGGTGCCCGTCGCCATAGCGACGTAGTGACATCCCAAGGACGTTGGGGGTTCCGACAGCCCCATCCTCCAGTGTTTCCGAATCCCAGCCACCAGGGAAGAATGAAGGAGATAATCCCCCCTCGGCAAATCGAAATCCCTCTGCAACTCGTGGAACGGCAACAAAACCCCGTCCCTATATAGATCCCCAAGCATGTGAACCCCACGGTCCTCCCAGCCCGCCAAGGCCGACCAGTCTCCGCCATGGGGGAGTGCCGTGCACATGCCCAAAGGAATTTCCGGGGCATATGGGGCCACGAAGCCCGCTGACTACGGAGCCAGCAGAGCCGAAGCGTGCGCTCCTCGAGCGTGAGCTGATCCAACCGGAGCTTTTGCTGCAACATAATGAACGACAATACATGTCTAGGGATAATCCTACCCTGCGGGCCCTTCGGGCCTCTGAACTCGCGTGCCACGGCCTGTGTAAGGCACTGCAGCTGCGCCGCCAGAAAATACCATTCGAAGTCCGGAACTGCCAGCCCCCCCTCCACCCTCGGTCTCATCAGGGTAGCCGACGCCTGCCTGTGCCCCAAAGAAACCCTGTCATCAACGCCCGAAGCGTCTTAAAAAAGGAGGCCGGGATCCAGATCGGCAAGGTGCGGAAGAAATAAAGCAAGCGCGGTAGCGCTACCATTCTCAGCAGCGCTATTCGACCGGCCACCGACAGCGGGAGGGTGCGCCAGAACGCCATACTCCCCTTGAGCCCCCTTAGCGCTCCCCCCACATTGCCCTTGAAAAGATCGGCAGGAGCGTGAAATATGCGGACACCCAGGTAAGGCAGGCAAGCAGGTTCCCAGCGGAGGTCGGCAAGCGCCATAGGAGCCCGGACCCCAGGAGACAGAGGAAACAGGCAAGTCTTAGCCCAGTTAACGTGTAACCCTGAAAAGGAGCCGAACTCCCGGAGCAGGAGTCTAGCGCCTCGCAGAGAGTCCCGCGCATCCGCTAGATACAGCAAGAGGTCATCCGCGTACAGGGAGATGTAGTGTGGCTCTCCACGTAACTGAACCCCCTCATAAAACCGTCCCTGACGGGCATGCGCTGCCAAGGGCTCGATCGCCAGAGCAAACAAAAGTGGGGACAGCGAGCAACCCTGTCGAGTGCCTCTCTCTACTTGACAAGCAGCCGAGATAGTACGCCCCGTGCGGACTCTAGCCGTGGCAGAGCGGTATAACAAACTGGTCCAGCGCACGAAGTGGTCCCCTAGGCCGAACCCCTGCAGCACCCGAAACAGATACGGCCACTCCACGCTATCGAATGCCTTTTCGATATCCACCGACAGTACTATGGCTTCCGATGGGCCCTCCTCCCGGTCCCCCATGATCCGCACTAACCTGCGATTACCCGCCGTGGTATTCCGCGTTGGAATGAAACCCTACTGGTCCGGATGTACCAGCGCGCCCATGTGGGCCATGAGCCGCGTGGCCAAGATCTTGCTAAGGATCTTATAATCCACCGAAAGCATAGAAAGCGGGCGGTACGCTGACCTGGAGGACGGGGCCCCATCTTTCTTCAGTAACGGGACTATGATCGCCTCCCTCAAGGTACCCGGCAGCTCACCCATGTCCCACGCCTCCCTATATATCGCCTGCAGGCGCGGAGCCAAGGCGTCCAAATACGCGGCATAGAACTCCACTGGGAGACCATCCGCCCCCGGGGTCTTTTTCCGGGCCATGTGTTTAACCGCCACTCTGATTTCTCCCAGGGAGATCTCCGCCCCCAGGGTCGACCCCTGCTCCGGATCCAATTGTGGCAACCCAGCAGCTGCTAAGTAAGCGTCCAGCCCATCAGGCAAGTCCCGCATTCTACTCTGATACAGCTGTGAGTAATAGTCCCAGAATTGGTCATTGATCTCCCGTTGTGAGTAGACCAGGTCCCCCGCAGGGGTAGCCAACGACAGTGTAGGGGTGCCCCTGACCTTAAAAAAACAATTAACTATCACCAAAAGCAGACATATGGACAGCTGTTCATCCCAAAAGGAAGAAAGAGCCATAACAAGGGGAAAAAAATTAACATTTGCAATTTGATACCTCAATAATCAGAACTTAAAATCTAAGCAACACAAATAAACAAAAGAACAAGTTACTTACCTTCGCTAATGCCTTTTCTGGTAAATACTCTATCTAGCCACAGATTTCCTACCTTAGAACATTCCCCAGCCATCAGACTAGATCCACAGAATATTGAGCAGTACCTCTGCTTGCTGGTAAGTGGTGATGTTCGGCTCTGCGTTAGTGTCCGCACCAGAAGTGACTTTTGCACTGCCTTTATTGGTGCCAAACCAGCGCTCTGACATGAGATTCTTTTTGTGACATTTATGCACCAGAAGTGCAGAGCCACAACAAAATGCTGATGGACAATTTGTAAGACACTAAGGACCTACAAGGGTCACCCAGTGTAGAGAAATTGGTTCACAGAGTGGGGAGAATGGGGAGTAAGGAATCTCCGACTAGATATCTCCGACTAGATAGAGTCTCTACCAGATAAGGCGTTACCAAAGGTAAGTAATGTTTTCCTCCAATAGAGACGTCTAGCCACAGATTCCTTACCTTAGAATAGATACCCAAGAAATACCTCCCCAGTGGTGGGTCTGCAAACAAATTTAGAGGTCTTAACGGGCAGAGTGCTTGTCACGAAGGACAGGAAGTCCATGAGCTAATGCAGTGGTAATAGCTTGTCTCTGGTGGAATGAGCGTGTAACCCCGTAGAGGGCTGTTTCTTCGCCAGTGCATAGCAGATTTAAATGAAGAGCACAGTACATCTTGAGACTGTCCTTTTCTGGACAGACATTCCTTTCTTTGCCCCTACGAACCCAATTGAGATTTGAACTTTCAACCGGGACTCTTTAATATGGTTGATGTAGAATGCTTATGATGTTTTTGGGTCCTGGCCGTGGAGTCTCTCCTCCTCTTTGGAAGAGTGAGGTAGTCCAAAGAAGGCCGGCAGTGTGATAGTCTGACCTAAGTGAAAGGGTGCCACCACTTTTGGTAGGAAAGAGGAATGTGTTCTCAGAACCAGTTTATGTGGGGAAAAAACATTGTGTAAGAAGGGTGTACAGAGAGTGCCTACATTTCGCTAACCCTCCTGGCCGATGTAATGGCCACTAGAAAGGCTGCTTTGATGGTCAAAAGACAGAGACGGTAGCTATGCACAGGTGTGAATGATGAGCATATAAGAAAAGTCATAAATATGTTTAGGTCCCATTGGGGGAAACGTGTTGAAGACCTTTAAGAAAACTGGTCACAACAGGTGACTTGAACAGGGAGGGATGATTCAGCAACCGGAAGAAATCCGATATGGCAGTAAGGTACCCTTTACCTGTGCCCAAAGCAAAGCTTTGGCGAGATAACAAAAGAAAAAATTAAAGCACCTTGGACAAAGGTGCAGTAAGGGATCAATATTTTTGGAAGCACACCAAGTCACAAATTTGTCCCAACAGAAGGCGTATACTGTCTTGGTAGAGGGATGCCTGGCAGTCAGAACAACATGCTGACTTCTGCAGGAAGGTCAAAAATTGTCAATTGCTGCTGCTCAATCTCCATACGTGAAGGCAGAGCATGTGCAGATTTGGGTGCAGTACCCTGCCCTGTTGCTGTGACAGTAGATCCTCCCTAAAGGGCAGCCTGATGGAAGGACCGATGCTCATGCTCAGGAGTTGAGGATACCATAGCCTCAGTGCCTAATCTGGAGCTACAAGAAAAAGTTTGGCTCAGTTGTTCATGATTTTCGTGAGACTTCTGGACAGGGGTGGTATCCGTGGAAAGGGATACAGGAGGCCTGAGCTCCACTCGAGACTAAATGTGTCTCCAAGCGATAGTCACCTTGGAAACTCCAACTCCAGTGTGTAGAAGTGGTGACATTGCATTTTCTCGACAGTGGCAAATTAATCTAACCAAGATTCTCCCCAGTCTCTGAAGAGACCGTGTACCACTTTCGGATGGAGATGCCATTCATGATAAGCTAGGCATCAATGGCTGAGTTTGTTCAAACAGCCCACCAGATGTTGAACCACCAGATATATGTCCTGATGTTTCAGCCATGTCCAGAGATGTAGGGCCTCTTGACAGTGGGTCCACAACCCCACCCTGTCTTGTTTGTTGCAATTCTACATGGCAGGTATTGTCCATGAACACCTGGAACAGCTTTCTCTTGATGGGAGGAAGGCTTTCAACGCCAGGCAAATCGCTCTAAACTCCAACAGGTTGATGTGGACCTGGGACACCACCAAAGACCAGAGTCCTTTGATCTCCACCTCTCCAAAAATGGCTGCTCCAACCCAGCAGTTACACATCTGTCACCACAGTCAATTTTGGTTTGGGAAGGGAGAGGGGTCTGCCACTGACCCAATCGCGGTTCATCAGCTGAGCTCCAAGCCTTTTGCAGATCTCTCTGAAATCTGGACCAGGTCGGATAGATTGAACTGATGCTGTGCCCACTGGGACTCCAGGTCACCTACAAAACCTGCATATGGCAGCAGGCATGTGTTACCAGCAGAAGGCCATGAGCCCAGCCGCCTCAGAGTCAGTACCAACGAAATCCAGGGTAGAGTCTGAAACATCAGAATCACAGTCCGAATATCCTGGACTCGCCACCCTTGAGTATAGGCCTAAAATGTAACTGTGTCCAGAACAGCTCTTATGAAAGGAAACATCTGAAAAAGAGTTAGGTGTGGCTTTGGTACATTGCTGGTGAACCCCAGCGAATGCAGGCGTTCTGCCATAGTCCGTAAGAAAGGGACGACTTCCTAGGGTGTGCCCGCTTTTAAGTCCAGCACTACCATTCAGTCTCCTGGGTCCAGGGCAGACAGGATCTGAGCCAATGTGAGCATCTTGAATTTCTCCTTAATCAGGGAGAACTTGAGAGTGTGCAGGTCTAAAATAGGGTGGAGGCCTCAATCCTTCTTGGGAACCAGAAAGTAGGGGGAATAGCAACCATGACCTACTTCTGATGCAGGCCCCTTGTTGATGGGTCCTTTGGCCAAAAAAGCCTGCACTTCCTGAGGGAGCGTGGAGAGGTGGTCCTCCATCAGCTGATCTGAGGATGATGGCATGGGCAGCAGGATTTCTACGAAAGGGATGTAGTAACCCAGCTGCACAATTTGAAGTAGCCACTTGTCCGATGTTATGCACTCCCAGCGGGTCAGGTAGTGTTGGATCCTGCTGCCAACCTGTTGGCCGTTGGAGGTGGTGGACTGGGTAGAACTCTAGCTGTGTGTCGCACTGAGCTTATGGGAGGCGCTTCTATGGCCATGAAAGGACTGAGGAGCCAGTTGGCCTTGGTGGCTGGGCGGAAATGGACATGGTTGATAGCCCCTATATTAGCCCTAGAAGGAGCTAAAGGTAGAGTGGGGTTTTCATGGGGCCATGGAGAGACCCAGCTAACTGAGCAGTGGCCCTGCTGTCCTTAAAGTGCTCCAGTTCGGAATATGCTTTCTCACCAAAGAGGCGGGTGCCATCAAAGCGCATGTCCATAAGAGATACCTGGACATCCCCCAAAAAGCCGGTAGATCTCAGTCAGGCTTGGCATCTGAGTGCTACTGATGACCCAATTACTGTGCCTAGTGAATTGTTCTTATCCAGTTCACAGTGAATGATGAACTTTGTTGCATCCCTGCCATCACTAATTGGTTGGGTGAGGGTGACCCGGACTTGCTCTGAGACCATGGGCAACACTTGTGCAACTGAATCCCAAAATGTGTGTTTATATCAGCCCCAAGAGGCACTCGTTGTTCATCAACTGCAGTGTAATACTGGCAGAAGAGAACATCCTCTTGCCAAAAGTATCCAGCCTCTTGAATTCGCTATCTGGTGCTGTGCTAGGAAACTCACCAGGGTTGACAGTGGAGGTGGAGGCCTGGACAACCAGGCTGTCCAGAGTGGAGTGCTGTGTGAGGAAAGCTGGATCCCCAGGAGCGGGCAGTGGCGACAGTCAATTATCCTGTGCACAGGAGCCCCTGTGCAGGGCTTTGATCATGCCCCAAGCACAACATCTGTAGAGGCTTCATTAAAAAGGAAGAGAGGTTCTGTGGTGTCAACTCCCGTCTGAAGCACCTTTGTTAACATGTTCATCTTGACTGCCACTGAGTGCAGCATAATGTCCAAGACCTCAGCCGACCCTCCTCACCACCATGGCAAAGAAAGCGCCTTCCTCCCTAGCCACTTTAGGAGGAGAGTCTAAGCCAGTGTCTGCAACGGTGTCCATACCACTGGCATCCACCAGTTCCTCATACCAATTGTCTTCAGGCTATTCCAAGGGGCTATGGTAGCCATATGGATTCTCAGATCCTCCCCAACTTCTCACAGGGCCTGATGAAAAAAGAAGGCCCTGACACCGACTCAGAAGGTCAATTTCTGGCCAGCGACAGATTTGACATTTGGCAATGCTGATCTGGCTCCATATCTGCGTCAGGTATGATGATGGTTTCCAGGATTTCACCAGCGCTGGATATAAAGTCACTGGAACGGGCTGCGGCGAAGATCACAGTCTTGACACCTAAGCCAGTCCAGATCTAGCACAGGATCCACGGGACCCCATGGGCATTGAGGGACGACCTGCCAGCAGAAGTCCAGTGGGAGCACCTGCCGAACCCCAGGATCATGAAGGGACTGCAGAGGGGTCGGCATGCCCAAATATGAGGTGCATGGCCTCAAAAAACTCCCTTAGCTGGACTGGGGTTGCTGATGCTCCATGAAATCCAGGGAGGAGCAAAGCGGACCCAGACACAGGCTCCGTGGCTGACATATGGGAGCAGGCGCAAGAGTGGTGAAGTTGTTCCCATGCGTCGTCTGATGACTTGGACTGGCGAGGGGAAGTTGAAGAGCACTTCAACATCTTTGATTTTTTCGATTGCTTGAGTGACTTACCTGATGACTTTGGGCCCGATTCACAGAACTAACTTAAGACAAAATCCTAAACTTACTACTTTCGGTATTCACAGAAGGTATTTAGTAGCAGTAGTAAAGTTAGGATTTTGTCTTAAGTCTGTCTTAAGTTTGCCTTAAGTTTGTCTTAAGACTGTCTTAAGTCTGTCTTAAGTCTGTCTTAAGTCAAATTTAAGACAGAATCCTAACTTTACTTCT
Source organism: Triturus cristatus (assembly GCF_964204655.1). Taxonomy (NCBI): domain Eukaryota; kingdom Metazoa; phylum Chordata; class Amphibia; order Caudata; family Salamandridae; genus Triturus; species Triturus cristatus. The sequence goes on from NC_140591.1 coordinate 807,905,037, forward strand.
ACTAAATGCCTTCTGTGAATACCAAAAGTAGTAGGACAGACTTAAGACAGACTTAAGACAGACTTAAGACAAACTTAGGGCAGACTTAAGACAGACTTAAGACAGACATAAGGCAAACTTAAGACAGACTTAAGGCAAACTTAAGACAAGCTTAGGACAGACTTAAGACAGACTTAAGACAAAATCCTAACTTTACTACTACTAAATCCCTTCTGTGAATAACAAAAGTAGTAAGTTTAGGATTTTGTTTTAAGTTAGTTCTGTTAATTGGGCCCTCAGAGCATGATTACGTGCGCCGGGAACAGATCCGCAAACTAGCTTCAGGGATAGTTCCTGAAGCGCCAGCGCCTTGTGATTCATGGCATGACATTCTTCGCGAGCCTTGGGGTCCTGGTTCAGCTCCAGGCACCTGAGGCACACCAGATGGGAGGGTCTGTCACAGACATCTGTCTGTGACAGGAACCACAGGGTTAAAATTCCACAGGTTTTTTAGGGGACATCCCTAGCACACTCTGAGACAGTGGAGAAGTGTGGCTCAATGGTTAGAGCGGCAGACCCTGATGCAGAGGTCTGGCCCGGGACCAGGGTTCAATTCCCACCTCGGCGGGTCTTGGGCTCAATTTCCTCGGACCTGTAAATTCTCGCCTCGGTGCCTATTCTAATCATGGGTCCCACTCTGCAACTCTGGGCATAGCTTGCTTAATCTCCACAACGGCCCCAACAGCGCTGGGATGCCTGGCTTCACCTTGGGGGTGCCCATGAGTGGACATTTCACATGAGTGGACATTTCACAGGGAAAAGCCAGGAAGGGTTCCACAGCGGTATGAGTTACAGCGCCAGGAGACCCTAATTGGGTAGCAGTGTGCTTTACAAATACAAACACATTTACACACACATTGTAAATGTAAATTTGATACTTGTATAGCGCACTACTCACCCGCAAGGGTCTCAAGGCGCTTGTATGAATGCCGCTGTGGAACCCATCCTGGCTTTCCCTGTGAGGCGTCCTCTCCTGGACACCCCCAAGGTGGAGGACAGGCATCCTTAGCGTTGTGGGGGCCGTTGTGGAGATTAAGCAAGCTATTGCCCAGAGTTGCAGAGTGGGACTCCATGATTGGAATAGGCACCGAGGCGAGAATTATCAAGTCCGTGGAATTTTGAGCCCAAGACCCGCCGAGGCGGGGAATTGAACCCTGGTCCCGGGCTAGACCTCTGCATCAGGGTCTGCCGCTCTAATCATTGAGCCACACTTCTCATTTACACAATGCTAAAAAGAATTCCAAAAAGTCATTCAAAAAGTGGACAAAGGTAGCTTTCTACAGATCTGCGCTAATGGTGTGGAAAGAAAACAACTGATGTCAGCGCACTGAACAATGCCAGCCAACGGCACGCAGCGGTACTGCTCAAGAATTTCCCGATAGAACCACCATGACCCCTGGGGAATATTCTAAGATAAGGAACATGCAGCTAGAAGTCCCTATCAGATACATGTTTTAATTATCTTTCTCATATCAGGTACTAGTACAAGGTACATCAATTCACTGTGTATGTTAAAAAAGAATCATGTTTTTTAAATGAAATTTGGAGATTTAACATAACCTTTTTGTTAAATTGATCATCGTACAATAACTTGTTTATTTTTAAGCAGGTATACATTTTTAACAGAATGTATTTCTCTCAACAGGTACAATACCAAAACAGTACAATATTTCTAACATTATAGCAAAACACTTCTGTCTGTTTTTCAAATCAACAAACTATGGAAAAATGCACATCGCGGCAGTAAGTTTTGTCCAAAAGGGGAAATAGGTTTTGGCATTATGGTGGTTACATTTATGGTAAGGAAAGGTTAACTGAGCCCAGGAGTCATTGGAAGTGTGTTGAATATTTCTCAACCCATTGCAAAGGCAGAACGGTTACCCTAGGAGAAACCGTGGAGACAGCCATAAAGCATAACCACTTTGCCTCTGCAACAGAGTTAGAAATTAGAGAGAATGTTAAGCATATAACATCAGGTAGGTCAATTCCAATAAATCTTGTGGCTCAGTTTTGAGAGAGGTAGCCTAGAACATCCCCATGCATGTTACTAGTACTATTCTCATAATAACAAATTTAAGAAGAATGGTGCAATGACATAAACAGGCGAGTAATCCCAAAAGAGTAGCTTCTCAGTCCTATTTTGATATTACTATCCCCCCTGAACCAGCAGAGCCCTTCAACTATGAACCTCCTCTATGATAACAACAACCCTCAAACATGCATACTAATCTTTGGATTACCACATAACACTGTTACCTTTGAAAATATTGAGATTTGGATGATGGATGGCATATTTAAATCCATCTCTCATCCATTCACCCAAATTTAAACTATACATACTAGCATAAATAACACAACTGTCCAATTAATTTACAGTTTACTGCCTGACAAAACAATCCTCAACCTATACTGAATTTTTGTTAGTAGTAAAATCTGAAGCTGTATATAAAAGTCAACAAGAGTACGTTTCCAGGAAATGAGTATGGCACAATCATTGGCCAGTAGTCTGAATGCTCCAATTTCCCAAAAAAGTACAGAGTTGTCAGAAAGCTTGTTGACAAAATTCAACAGTTTCTTTGTTGGGAGCTTCAGACTACTTAGACAATTGCTTACATTTTACACTTGTAAACTCTATTAATATTTACAACCATTACTCTCCTGTTTTAACCATTTTTCCCAAAATCCGATTGGTATTCTTGATACTATTCTTCTAAAACAAATAATACTAAAAAAATTATATATATATATATATATATATATATATATATATATATATATATATATATATATATATATATATATATATATATGTTTTCAAAGTTACCCCTTCAGGTGAAGTGCACACTCGGGATCATGTGATCAAGGCCCCACGTGGGCTGAAACGCGTCTGGTGGTGATGGTGTCGGGCAGTGAAAAATAAAATATTGAGCACCAGTCAACGGGTTCGCTTCGTCCTTTTTGCCGGTGTACCAGTGTGCCTGTTGGACGACTTCATCTCATATATATATATATATATATATATGTTTTCAAAGTTACCCCTTCAGGTGAAGTGCACACTCGGGATCGCTCCTTCAACAGTTAGGATTTCGAGCCACAACCACTTAACTTCAGCCAACGCGTTTCGGGCAGGAACGCCCTTCTTCTTGGGCCAAAAGTGTAAATGACGACAAGAAAGCACTGCCGGTAAATCCCTCTTTTATTTCAACAATCAGCATGTAGATTATCACCCAATGCATTCTGGGACTGGTAGTGCAAAATATCCAACCCATGTGGGCGTCGTCAAGGTCACTTCTTAAAACAATCAATAGGGGTAAATGTGCTGTCCGCCTAACTGTACAATGTGTTTGGCATCTCCCGCTCCACTCAAACTGTGCAATCCAAACAGCGAGCGGACCCGCGTGGCTCCGGGGGTGGAACTCAGATGTAGCAACAGCCACACAGGAATTACCTCTTCCGTGTAGCTGACCAATTCTAACAGCACACGGACCCACGAGGCACAGGCGGTGGTGCTCCTTCGTGACCAAGGGCTGGTCACTAATTTGTTTTCAAAGTTACCCCTTCAGGTGAAGTGCACACTCGGGATCGCTCCTTCAACAGTTAGGTTTTCGAGCCACAACCACTTAACTTCAGCCAATGCGTTTCGGGCAGGAACGCCCTTCTTCTTGGGCCATAAGTGTAAATGACGACAAGAAAGCACTGCCGGTAAATCCCTCTTTTATTTCAACAATCAGCATGTAGATTATCACCCAATGCATTCTGGGACTGGTAGTGCAAAATATCCAACCCATGTGGGCGTCGTCAAGGTCACTTCTTAAAACAATCAATAGGGGTAAATGTGCTGTCCGCCTAACTGTACAATGTGTTTGGCATCTCCCGCTCCACTCAAACTGTGCAATCCAAACAGCGAGCGGACCCGCGTGGCTCCGGGGGTGGAACTCAGATGTAGCAACAGCCACACAGGAATTACCTCTTCCGCGTAGCTGACCAATTCTAACAGCACACGGATCCACGAGGCACAGGCGGTGGTGCTCCTTCGTGACCAAGGGCTGGTCACTAATTTGTTTTCAAAGTTACCCCTTCAGGTGAAGTGCACACTCGGGATCGCTCCTTCAACAGTTAGGTTTTCGAGCCACAACCACTTAACTTCAGCCAACGTGTTTCGGGCAGGAACGCCCTTCTTCTTGGGCCATAAGTGTAAATGACGACAAGAAAGCACTGCCGGTAAATCCCTCTTTTATTTCAACAATCAGCATGTAGATTATCACCCAATGCATTCTGGCACTGGTAGTGCAAAATATCCAACCCATGTGGGTGTCGTCAAGGTCACTTCTTAAAACAATCAATAGGGGTAAATGTGCTGTCCGCCTAACTGTACAATGTGTTTGGCATCTCCCGCTCCACTCAAACTGTGCAATCCAAACAGCGAGCGGACCCGCGTGGCTCCGGGGGTGGAACTCAGATGTAGCAACAGCCACACAGGAATTACCTCTTCCGCGTAGCTGACCAATTCTAACAGCACACGGGCCCACGAGGCACAGGCGGTGGTGCTCCTTCGTGACCAAGGGCTGGTCACTAATTTGTTTTCAAAGTTACCCCTTCAGGTGAAGTGCACACTCGGGATCGCTCCTTCAACAGTTAGGTTTTCGAGCCACAACCACTTAACTTCAGCCAACGCGTTTCGGGCAGGAACGCCCTTCTTGGGCCATAAGTGTAAATGACGACAAGAAAGCACTGCCGGTAAATCCCTCTTTTATTTCAACAATCAGCATGTAGATTATCACCCAATGCATTCTGGGACTGGTAGTGCAAAATACCCAACCCATGTGGGCGTCGTCAAGGTCACTTCTTAAAACAATCAATAGGGGTAAATGTGCTGTCCGCCTAACTGTACAATGTGTTTGGCATCTCCCGCTCCACTCAAACTGTGCAATCCAAACAGCGAACGGACCCGCGTGGCTCCGGGGGTGGAACTCAGATGTAGCAACAGCCACACAGGAATTACCTCTTCCGCGTAGCTGACCAATTCTAACAGCACACGGACCCACGAGGCACAGGCGGTGGTGCTCCTTCGTGACCAAGGGCTGGTCACTAATTTGTTTTCAAAGTTACCTCTTCCGGTGAAGTGCACACTCGGGATCGCTCCTTCAACAGTTAGGTTTTCGAGCCACAACCACTTAACTTCAGCCAACGCGTTTCGGGCAGGAACGCCCTTCTTCTTGGGCCATAAGTGTAAATGACGACAAGAAAGCACTGCCGGTAAATCCCTCTTTTATTTCAACAATCAGCATGTAGATTATCACCCAATGCATTCTGGGACTGGTAGTGCAAAATATCCAACCCATGTGGGCGTCGTCAAGGTCACTTCTTAAAACAATCAATAGGGGTAAATGTGCTGTCCGCCTAACTGTACAATGTGTTTGGCATCTCCCGCTCCACTCAAACTGTGCAATCCAAACAGCGAGCGGACCCGCGTGGCTCCGGGGGTGGAACTCAGATGTAGCAACAGCCACACAGGAATTACCTCTTCCACGTAGCTGACCAATTCTAACAGCACACGGACCCACGAGGCACAGGCGGTGGTGCTCCTTCGTGACCAAGGGCTGGTCACTAATTTGTTTTCAAAGTTACCCCTTCAGGTGAAGTGCACACTCGGGATCGCTCCTTCAACAGTTAGGTTTTCGAGCCACAACCACTTAACTTCAGCCAACGCGTTTCGGGCAGGAACGCCCTTCTTATTGGGCCATAAGTGTAAATGACGACAAGAAAGCACTGCCGGTAAATCCCTCTTTTATTTCAACAATCAGCATGTAGATTATCACCCAATGCATTCTGGGACTGGTAGTGCAAAATATCCAACCCATGTGGGCGTCGTCAAGGTCACTTCTTAAAACAATCAATAGGGGTAAATGTGCTGTCCGCCTAACTGTACAATGTGTTTGGCATCTCCCGCTCCACTCAAACTGTGCAATCCAAACAGCGAGCGGACCCGCGTGGCTCCGGGGGTGGAACTCAGATGTAGCAACAGCCACACAGGAATTACCTCTTCCGCGTAGCTGACCAATTCTAACAGCACACGGACCCACGAGGCACAGGCGGTGGTGCTCCTTCGTGACCAAGGGCTGGTCACTAATTTGTTTTCAAAGTTACCCCTTCAGGTGAAGTGCACACTCTGGATCGCTCCTTCAACAGTTAGGTTTTCGAGCCACAACCACTTAACTTCAGCCAACGCGTTTCGGGCAGGAACGCCCTTCTTCTTGGGCCATAAGTGTAAATGACGACAAGAAAGCACTGCCGGTAAATCCCTCTTTTATTTCAACAATCAGCATGTAGATTATTGTAACGCCCTGAACGTCTCAGGATCGTTTAACAGACACGATAATGAGAACGCAACCACTTGTGAAGGTTTAGTTATTTTAATGAAGGCAAAAATAATGCAAGGAATAAACAAAGGTTATAGTCACTGGAATCCTCCAGGCTAAGTACGTTACCAGCCCACAGCACGGATGGTCCTAGCCGTCCTCTGCATATACGCCGATCCCGGCGTATGCCAACAGAGGGCAGAAATGAAATGGCCGACAATGCCAATCGGTAGGCTGTGAGGGGCACGAAGAGTGTTGGGGAGAATCGAGGAGTCAGGGAAACACCCAGCCGGGGTCTCTACCTGAAGGGAGCAGCCGCTCAACCTCTTCCTCAGACTGCACCGGGACGCGGAGTCACCTCCTGGTGATGCGTCACCGATACCCCAATCACACGCAAAGAAGACTGAACCGAGAGCAGCCGCTCGATCGATATTGTGGACCTCCGAGTCTGTAACGCGGCAAACACCTCCTGGTGTGCGTTACAGCTGGCAGTCCCTGTATCTCTGGTCGGGCTGGGAGTTACGACTCCAACCAGCAAAAGCGCCACTGCGCTTTGACTCAGCCGAGTCAAAAAGCGAAGCTCTATGGTTATCCGGTAGAGCCTCCGGGTCCTTCACAGGTGACGATGGGGCAAGACACGGCCCAGGGAGTAACGACTCGACCTACCTCCGTTCTTGCCTTACTGGAGCACCACTCCGGAACACTGCTCTTCACTAAGCAGGTACGTCGGTGTAAACACAATATCCGACAGCGTTGTACCTCCCGGTTCCTCCCTTTATAGGGCGTGTTTTCCTTGAGTTATGTAACAGCTCTCCTGTTTACATAAGGGCGTGTTTTCCTTGAGTTATGTAACAGCTCTCCTGTTTACATAAGGGCGTGTTTTCCTTGAGTTATGTAACAGCTCTCCTGTTTACATAAGGGCGTGTTTTCCTTGAGTTATGTAACAGCTCTCCTGTTTACATAACCTCTCAACCGCTAAGCATCCTGGGAGATGTAGTCCGTTTTCGCTGGTTACCGTTTTCCTCCCCTCGCATAACAGGAATTCTTGACAGTACATCCTCCCTCTCAGCGGCTCCCCACGGGTCCAGCGCTGGCAGGAAAACGCCGATGGAACAAGGAGACCAAGCGCGGAGCATGAACCCCTTCAGCCGGTTCCCATGACTGCTCCTCCGGGCCATAGCCTTTCCATGCAACCAGGTACCACAGCTTCCCCCTGCGCCATTTGGACGCCCGTATGCCCGACACTTCATACTCCACCTCCGACTCCACGCATACCGGCCTAGGTGTCCCAGACGGCTTGGAGGGCGCTGGTTTGAGCAATGATACATGAAAGACAGGGTGTATCCGCAATGACTGGGGCAAGCACACCTTCACGTTCACGGGACCCATACACTTGGTAATTCGATAGGGGCCCATGTACCTGGGATGGAACACACTGTTCTTTCGAAACCTCATGTTTCTTGTGGATATCCAGACAAAGTCTCCAGTGCGGTACAGTGGCCCGGGCCTTCTCTTCCTGTCTGCCGCAGCCTTGTATCTTCTCTTGGCCTCTATTAGGACAGCCCTTGAGCGCATCAACGTGTCTTTTATGTGTGCCACCCTGTCCTCTGTGGCGGGAATCCTGTCCTCTCTGAACGGATGTAGAAATGGCAAGAACCTGGGATGTTGTCCATAGTTGCTATAGAACGGAGATGCCTGTGTGGAGCTGTGAGTGGCGTTGTTATAGGCTATCTCTGCAACCCATAGCAAGTCGACCCATTCTTCCCTGCCCTGGTCCACAAAACATTGCAGATACTGTTTGAGCGTTTGGTTCAGGCGCTCGGTTTGGCCGTCCGTTTGAGGGTGGTAGCTGGTGGACAGGGCGGTCTTAACATGCAGCGCAGTGCACCAAGTCTTCCAGAATTGCGCAGTAAACTGTGACCCCCGGTCCGACACGATCACCCCAGGTAATCCATGCAGTCGTACCACATTCTTTAGGAGTAGTGACGCCAATTCCCCGGCCGTAGGGACTCTCTTGCAGGGGATGAAGTGCCCCATTTTCGTCAAGTAATCCACCACCACCAGTATTGCCGTCATCCCCTGGTCTACCGGTAGGCCCACCACGAAGTCCAGTGATATGCTATCCCATGGTCTATCCGGGGTCGGAAGTGGATGTAAGAGCCCTTGGGTTCGACCATGGTCGGCCTTCCTGGTAGCACACGTAGGACACTCCTGTCCCCACCTCCTGACATCCACTCTCATGGTTGGCCACCAGAAATGCCGTCCCATGCTAGCCACCGTTTTTTCAAAGCCCAAATGACCTGCGCATGGAGAGTCATGGCACCAGATGAATGCTTGTTTCCTTAGCCTAGGCGTGGGTATCAATAGGCACCTGCCCTTCAGGGGTATCCCGTCCTTCAGCTGCCATTCTCTGTGACTGAGGAGCCACCTCCGCCATGCGAATGACCTGATCCCTCTCTTTATTCCCCTCAGGAAAGTATCCGGTTGGATAACCCCCAATACCATCCTCGGGGAAATGATGGAATGCTCGGTCGCAGGCAATGGTTCCTTAACTGCAGATTGACGGGACAGGGCGTCCGCCTTCCGGTTTTCCGTCCCCGGCCGATATGTGATGCGGAAGTTGAACCCCGCAAAGAAGATCATCCACCGCAGCTGTCTGGGAGAAAGGTGTCTTGTGGCTGTCATGAACTGTAGGTTCCGATGGTCCGTGTACACCGATACCACATGTCTTGCCCCCATCAACCAATGCCTCCATTCGGTGAAGGCGTCCTTGATTGCGAGAAGCTCCTTCTCCGCAATATGGTAGTTGCGTTCGGCGTCGTTGAGTTTGTGGGACATGTACGCAACGGGATGAAGCACCCCTGTGTCGTGGTTGCGTTGGGACAAGATAGCCCCCAGCGCCACATCCGATGCGTCCGCTTCCACCACGTAGGGGAGATCCGGATCGGGGTAAGCCAACACCGGCGCCTTACCAAAGGCGCTTTTCAGGGCCTCAAAGGCTTTGTTCGCTTCAGGGGACCAGACAAACTCCTTGGACTTCCTCAGTAGCTGTGTGATTGGGGCCACCAATCCTGAAAATCCATCTATAAACCGCCTGTAAAAGTTGGCGAAGCCAATGAAACTTTGGACGTCCTTCACGCTTTGGGGCACCGGCCATTCTTTCACCGCCTTGATCTTTCGTTCTGCCATCTCCTGTCCCTCTGGACTCAGCATCACTCCGAGGAATTCCACGGATGTGACGTGGAAGTCACACTTGCTGAGTTTACAAAACAGCATGTTTTCCCTCAGCTTTTGGAGCACAGCTTTGACGTGGTGTACGTGCTCCTCCACACTGGACGAATAGATGAGGATGTCGTCGATATATACGACCACGTAGATATCCATCTCCTCTCTGAATACCTCATTCAAAAAGTACTGAAAGGCTGCCAGGGCGTTGCACAGACCGAACGGCATGACGAGGTACTCAAAAAGGCCGAACCTGGTCTTAAAGGCGGTCTTCCACTCGTCTCCGTCCCTCATGCGCACCAGATGGTATGCCCCTTTCAAATCCAACTTGGTGTAGATACGAGCTTTCTTGACCTGTTCCAGAAGTACACTGATGAGAGGCAAGGGGTACCGATTCTTTACGGTTATCGCATTCAATGCCCTAAAGTCCACACAGGCTCTCAGCTCCCCATTAGCCTTCGGGATGAAGAAGAGTGGCGAGGCGGCCGGAGACTTGGACGGGCGGATGAATCCTAGCTTGAGGAGTTTATCCAGGTACCCCCGGAGATGCACGTTTTCAGGCTCCGTCAGGGCATACAGCCTGCCGCTGGGAACGCTGGCTTCTGGCACCAGGTCGATCTGGCAGTCAAACTGTCTATGTGGTGGTAGCACTTCCGCCTTCACCTCATCAAATACATCCTCAAAACTGTGATAAGCCTGGGGGAGAGCCACATCTTTTTTTGCCGCTGTAGCCACCGTCTGACTCCCGCTCTCATCTGCGTCAAGGGATTCCGTTCTTATTCCACAATGCAGGATGCAATACGGTGACGTCAGTTCCATGCGATGTGTTGGCCAATCCACAGAGGGGTTGTGTTTCTGTAGCCACGGCAATCCCAATATGACGCCATATTGGGGCGCTCGGATGATGTTAAAATCGATTTGTTCCAAATGGTTCCTCCCACATCTCATCGGAAGGACCCCCGTGTGCTGCCCGATGGGCCCCGTCACCAATCGCCTTCCGTCTACAGCATAGACGTCTTCGGGTACAGCTTTGGGAAGAAGCACTAGCCCTAGCCTGTATGCCTCGTTGTGGTCCATAAACATGCCAGTGGCCCCTGAATCCACCATGGCCACAACGGGTATCCACTGGTCATGCACTCCCACGTGCACCGTGAGAAACAGGTGTCGTTGTCCCTTAGTGACCGAGTTGGAAAGTGAAGGGATGGATGAGTGATTCCGAGATGCCCCTTCTTTGGTCTGGGAGTCCTCTAGTTTTCCGCCGGTACGTCCACCACGGCTGTTACCGACCGGTTGGCCCGATAACGTGACGTCTTCGGTTTGGCAGGGCATTCACGTACGTAGTGGCCTTTTTTGCCACAATATAGGCACAATCCTTGTTTACGGCGTGACTCTTTCTCCGTGGCTGTGAGGCTCGCTCGTATTGCGCCGATGTCCATGGGTTCTCCCTTGGATGCGGTGGAAGTTTCAGGACTTCCCACTGTCACATAGGATGGAAGGGAGTTTCCTTTTCTCCCATGATCCCCCTTTCTTTCACTTAGCCTATGTTCCAGCCGTAATACCAGGTTGATAAGGCCCTCACATGTCTTGGGTTGTGGGTCAATATGAGCCACGGCGTCCTTGAGCTCATCGCACAGCCCGTGATGGAAGAGCGCCGTCTGTTTAGCAACAGGCCACTTGGTTTCCGCAACCAGCCTTCGGAACGCGTTGAGATACTGCACCAGGTCGTTGGATCCCTGTCTCAACTCAAGCATTTCACGGTCCGCCGTGTACGAGTCAGCCCTTCTGTCGAAGACTTTCAGGAATTCCTCGCGAAAAGCACCCCAATCACATAAGATGGGGTCGTCCCTGCTCACCAGAGGTACGGCCCATTGTGCCGCGTTTCCAGCCAAATAGGATATAAGGAAAGCCACACGAGCCTGACTCGTGGGGAACGCCCTTGGTTTGCACGATAAATGTAGCGCCACTTGTGTGAGGAATACCTGCACTGTGTTAGGATCCCCACTGTACCTCTCTGGTGTAGCCAAGGGGACGGCTACCGGCATTTCCACTACTACCGCAGGGGTCTGGTTCGTGAGGGAGGTGCTGGGCGTGAGCGGGTCCAATTGGATAGCATCCAGTCTGGCTTTTACGTCGGCTGTTTCTTGCCTGGAGGCAGCCAATTCAATTTGCACGGTCGCTAAAGCAGCCAGCACATCATCAAGTGTTGCCATGTCTGTTATCGACCGGGAGACAGTTAGTGTTATTAAGGTCGGATATTTTGTAACGCCCTGAACGTCTCAGGATCGTTTAACAGACACGATAATGAGAACGCAACCACTTGTGAAGGTTTAGTTATTTTAATGAAGGCAAAAATAATGCAAGGAATAAACAAAGGTTATAGTCACTGGAATCCTCCAGGCTAAGTACGTTACCAGCCCACAGCACGGATGGTCCTAGCCGTCCTCTGCATATACGCCGATCCCGGCGTATGCCAACAGAGGGCAGAAATGAAATGGCCGACAATGCCAATCGGTAGGCTGTGAGGGGCACGAAGAGTGTTGGGGAGAATCGAAGAGTCAGGGAAACACCCAGCCGGGGTCTCTACCTGAAGGGAGCAGCCGCTCAACCTCTTCCTCAGACTGCACCGGGACGCGGAGTCACCTCCTGGTGATGTGTCACCGATACCCCAATCACACGCAAAGAAGACTGAACCGAGAGCAGCCGCTCGATCGATCCTGTGGACTTCCGAGTCTGTAACGCGGCAAACACCTCCTGGTGTGCGTTACAGCTGGCAGTCCCTGTATCTCTGGTCGGGCTGGGAGTTACGACTCCAACCAGCAAAAGCGCCACTGCGCTTTGACTCAGCCGAGTCAAAAAGCGAAGCTCTATGGTTATCCGGTAGAGCCTCCGGGTCCTTCACAGGTGACGATGGGGCAAGACACGGCCCAGGGAGTAACGACTCGACCTACCTCCGTTCTTGCCTTACTGGAGCACCACTCCGGAACACTGCTCTTCACTAAGCAGGTACGTCGGTGTAAACACAATATCCGACAGCGTTGTACCTCCCGGTTCCTCCCTTTATAGGGCGTGTTTTCCTTGAGTTATGTAACAGCTCTCCTGTTTACATAAGGGCGTGTTTTCCTTGAGTTATGTAACAGCTCTCCTGTTTACATAAGGGCGTGTTTTCTTTGAGTTATGTAACAGCTCTCCTGTGTACATAAGGGCGTGTTTTCCTTGAGTTATGTAACAGCTCTCCTGTTTACATAAGGGCGTGTTTTCCTTGAGTTATGTAACAGCTCTCCTGTTTACATAACCTCTCAACCGCTAAGCATCCTGGGAGATGTAGTCCGTTTTCGCTGGTTACCGTTTTCCTCCCCTCGCATAACAGGAATTCTTGACAATTATCACCCAATGCATTCTGGGACTGGTAGTGCAAAATATCCAACCCATGTGGGTGTCGTCAAGGTCACTTCTTAAAACAATCAATAGGGGTAAATGTGCTGTCCGCCTAACTGTACAATGTGTTTGGCATCTCCCGCTCCACTCAAACTGTGCAATCCAAACATATATATATATATATATTCACTGAAAAAACCATAGGTTTCAGAGACGTTATAGTTACAAATTAGCATTTAAAAAACCTTAGAAATTCACAGAAAAAAACATAGTTTTCAGGGGTGTTATGGTTAGCTGGCCATTTCACTCGTACAAAACCATAGAAATTCCTCCGTTATAGTTAGTTCTGCTAACTATAACTCGCGCGCCCGCAATGCACTGCTGATGATGTCACATATTGCATCATTCATGACATCGTCAGTGACATCACTGATGACATCACTGATGACATCTCAAATGACATCACTGATGACATCACTGATGACATCATCCAGTGAATGTGGTTTAGTTTGAAATTTAAATATGTATTATATATATACCAATCTGTATTGAAGAATGAGTGTATATATAACTGGATGGAGGATTTAGTAGCTGTCTGACTGTTTAAGTGAGTAATTAAAAGTGTCTCACTTAATACATGGATTAGTAACTAAACTATGTGAATGTGTGCAGCACTGTCTCTGTTGTTGTATAACATGCTGCATCAGTTGGTCACTAACTACATGAGTGTGTATATTAGTTATTGATTAGTTGGGCGAGTATTTGTATGGGACACTGAGTTTGTGTGTGGTTGGATGGGGTGTGTGTAACTCTATGCATAGATTTGTGAATGGTTGATTGACTAGGTGTATAGGTTTAAGAGTGCATGTGGAAACAGTTGTTTGGGTGACTGAGTGTATTTATTTGTGTGTTGGTGAGCGAATATATGTTTTAGTTGTACATCTTCAACAAAATAAAAAAATAAAAGGCATTGTATGTGAGAGTTGGTGTATATAAATAAGTATGTGTAAGAGTCAGTGATTGTGAGAGTAACTATATGAATGAGTGTATAATTGCAATGGTGATTTTTTAACATATTAAGTATGAGTTACTATGTGTTTGAATAAATGAGGTGTTATTGGATAATTGTGTAAGTGAGTAAATGTAACTGTGATTAATTTTTTTCATGAGTGAGTAGGATGACTGCATAACCGACTAAGATGACTGCTGATGTGTCAATGTCTCTATATGTGTATAAGTGCATTTGATAGTGTTCTATTAATTAGTGACTGCATGTATAAACGATTCTGTTGTTGAATGGGTAGTTGTGTGTGTAGACTAAGGAATCAGTGAGTGGGTATGTAGTAACTGGTATTGGTGTGTCAATGGTTTCAAATATGGTACTCTGTATTTTACAGTGGGTGATGAAAGGTTATACTAGTGTATGAATAGGTGTATCAGATTGTCACGTGGATGATGTCATCAGTGATGTCATCAGTGATGTCACTGACCATATCATGAATGATGCAATATGTGACATTGTCAGCAGTGCATTGCGGGCGCGCGAGTTATAGTTAGCAGAACTAACTATAACGGAGGAATTTCTATGGTTTTGCACGAGTGAAATGGCCAGCTAACTATAACACCCCTGAAAACTATGTTTTTTTCTGTGAATTTCTAAGGTTTTTTAAATGCTAATTTCTAACTATAACGTCTCTGAAACCTATGTTTTTTTTAGTGAATTTCAAAGCTTTTTTAAATGCTAATTTATAACTATAACGTCTCTAAAACCTATGTTTTTTTTCAGTGAATTTCAAAGGTTTTTTAAATGCTAATTTTTAAGTGTGATTGTAGTTATACCTATTTTTTTGTACTGATTTTCTACAGTTTTTAAACTGTTTATTTATAAATATTTTGGGCCATATGTAGGTAGGCTGTGTTTTGCGATTCTCTAATTGCAATTTTTAGGGAATCGCAATTAGAGAATAGCAAAACGCTATGTAGGTAGGATTAGCAATTTTGTTTGCGAATCCCACCTATTCCTTATTTGCGATCCTCTAATTGAGAATCGCAAATATGGAATACCTTGCCATTCATTCCTATGGGCTAAAAGGCCCATAGGAATGAATAGGAAGACATTCTCAATTTGCGATTCTCAATTAGAGAATCGCAAATTGAGAATGCAATTTCAAGGGTGCAAGGGTGTCAACATGACACCCTTTTGCACCCCTGTAATGAGCATGGGTGCACATGTGGCGCACATACATGCCCTAAGGGCATGTATGTGTGCCACATGGCACTTTGAATAATGCACAAAACTGCATTATTGAAAGAAATCGCAAATTACCATCAACCTGAAGTTGGTGGTAATTTGCGATTCCTTAAGCCAAAATAGCACAACTTGGGTGCTTTCTACATTGCATTTAAGGAATCGCTATTTGGGATTCCTTAAATGCATTTGCAAAATAAGGAATCGCAAATTTTGCGATTCCTTATTTTGCATGCAGATTTGCCTTCCTACATCCCACTTAGCAAAATTGCGATCGCAAACGCCGAAATTCGGCGAATTTCAGCGTTTGCGATCGCAATTTTGCTTTCTACATATGGCCCAATATTCATTAAATAACATTATATAATTTTCTGAAAGTTGCAAAAAAAAATTAAAAACAAAATTCAAACTGAAATATTGATGAATTTTCTTGTTTTCATTTTTTCTTTTGATATATTTATATTATTTTCTTTAAAAAAAATCTTTTTTTTTTCGGAGTCGCACAATCAAAGCGTACACAACACGGTGGGTGCGCTCATTCTAGGCGCCATTTTAGAAAAGTCGTGAAGGATCCGCGTACGGTGTGCGACGGCTGCACCAGAGACCCAGGTCAGAAGAGCTACTCTAGAGCCAGAGACCCAGGTCAGCAGATCTGCTCTAGAGGCAGAGAACCAGGTCAGCAGAGCTGTTGTAGAGCCAGAGAACCAGGGCAGAAGAGCTGCTCTAGAGCCTAAGAAGCAGGTCGACAGAGCTGCTCTAGAGGCCGAGAACCAGGTCAGCAGAGCTGCTGTAGAGCCAGAGAAACCAGATCAGCAGAGCTGCTTTAGAGGGAGAGAACCAGGTCAGCAGAACTGCTTTAGAGCCACAGAACCAGGTCGCAGAGCTGCTCTAGAGCCAGAGAACCAGGTCAGCAGAGCTGCTTTAGAGCAATAGAGCCAGGTCAGCAGAGCTGCTCTAGAGGCAGATAACCAGGTCAGCAGAACTGCTTTAGAGCCAGAGAACCAGGTCAGCAGAGCTCTTTAGAGGGAGAGACCCAGGTCAGCAGAGCTGCTTTAGAGCCAGAGAACCAGGTCAGCAGAGCTGCTCTAGAGCCAGAGAACCAGGTCAGCAGAGCTGCTTTAGAGCCAGAGAACCAGGTCAGCAGAGCTGCTTTAGAGCCAGAGAACCAGGTCAGCAGAGCTGCTCTAGAGGCAGAGAACCAGGTCAGCAGAGCTGCTTTAGAGCCAGAGAACCAGGTCAGCAGAGCTGCTCTAGAGCCAGAGAAACCAGGTCAGCAGAGCTGCTTTAGAGCCAGAGAACCAGGGCAGCAGAGCTGCTCTAGAGCCAGAGAACCAGGTCAGCAGAGCTGCTTTAGAGCCATAGAACCAGGTGAGCAGAGCTGCTCTAGAGGCAGAGAACCAGGTCAGTAGAGCTGATTTAGAGGGAGAGAACCAGGTCAGCAGACCTGCTCTAGAGCCAGAGAACCAGGTCAGCAGAGCTGCTTTAGAGCCATAGAACCAGGTAAGCAGAGCTGCTTTAGAGCAATAGAACCAGGTCATCAGAGCTGCTCTATAGGCAGAGAACCAGGTCAGCAGAACTGCTTTAGAGCCAGAGAACCAGGTCAGCAGAGCTCTTTAGAGGGAGAGAACCAGGTCAGCAGAGCTGATTTAGAGGGAGAGAACCAGGTCAGCAGACCTGCTCTAGAGCCAGAGAACCAGGTCAGCAGAGCTGCTTTAGAGCCATAGAACCAGGTAAGCAGAGCTGCTTTAGAGCAATAGAACCAGGTCATCAGAGCTGCTCTATAGGCAGAGAACCAGGTCAGCAGAACTGCTTTAGAGCCAGAGAACCAGGTCAGCAGAGCTCTTTAGAGGGAGAGAACCAGGTCAGCAGAGCTGCTTTAGAGCCAGAGAACCATGTCAAGAGCTGCTCTAGAGCCAGAGAACCAGGTCAGCAGAGCTGCTGTAGAGCCAGAGGAACCAGGTCAGTAGAGCTGCTTTAGAGGGAGAGAACCAGGTCAGCAGAGCTGCTCTAGAGCCAGAGAACCATGTCAGCAGAACTGCTTTAGAGCCATAGAACCGAGTCAGCAGAGCTGCTTTAGAGCCAGAGAACCAGGTCAGCAGAGCTGTTGTAGAGCCAGAGAACCAGATCAGCAGAGCTGCTCTGTAGCCTAAGAACTAGGTCAGCAGAGCAGCTCTAGAGCCAGAGAACCAGGTCAGCAGACCTGCTGTAGAGCCAGAGAAACCAGGCCAGCAGAGCTGCTTTAGAGGGAGAGAAGCAGGTCAGCAGAACTGCTTTAGAGCCAGAGAACTAGGTCAGCAGAGCTGCTCTAGCTGACACTGACTGACTGACACTGACTGAGACTGATTGACTGACACTGACACTGACTGACACTGAATGACTGAAACTGACTAACTGACAATGACTGACACTGCTTGACTGACACTGACTGACTGACACTGACTGACACTGATTGACTGAAACTGACACTGACTGACACTGACTGACGCTGATTGACTGACACTGAATCACTGACACTGACTGACTGACTGACACTGACTGACTGACACTGACTGACTACTCTCTACTACTCTACTACTCACTCTCTACTACTCTCTCTACTACTCACTCTCTACTACTCTCTACTACTCACTCTCTACTACTACTCTCTACTATTCACTCTCTACTACTCACTCTCTACTACTCACTCTACTACTCACTCGCTACTACTCTCTACTACTCACTCTCTATTACCCACTCTCTACTACTCTCCACTACTCACTCTCTACTACTCTCTACTACTCACTCTACTACTCTCTACTACTCTCTGCCACTCACTCTCTACTACTCTACTACTCACTCTCTACTACTCTCTACTACTCTCTTTCTACTACTCACTCTCTACTACTCACTCTACTACTCTCTACTACTCACTCTCTACTTCTCTCTCTCTCTACTACTCAGTCTCTACTATTCAATCTCTACTACTCACTCTCTACTACTCACTCTACTACTTGCTCTCTACTACTCTCTACTACTCTCTACCTACTACTCACTCTACTACTCACTCTCTACTACTCACTCTCTACTACTCTGTAATATTCACTCTCTGCTACTCACTCTCTAATACTCACTCTCTACTACTCTCTACTGCTCACTCTCTACTACTCACTCTACTACTCTCTACTACTCACTCTCTACTACTCACTCTACTACTCACTCTCTACTACTCTGTAATACTCACTCTCTGCTACTCACTCTCTAATACTCACTCTCTACTACTCTCTACTACTCACTCTCTACTACTCACTCTCTACTACTCACTCTCTACTACTCTCTCTACTACTCTCTACTACTCACTCTCTACTCTCTATTACTCACTCTACTATCTACCTCTCTACCTCTCTCTACCTCTCTCTCTACTACTCTCTTCCTCTCTACCTCTACCTCTCTACCTCTACCTCTATACCTCTACACCTCTACCTCTCTACCTCTCTCTACCTCTCTCTACACACACATATATGCACATATATATATATGCATATATATGCATATGCATTTATATATATGTGTATATATATATATATACATACATATATAAACATATATATAATCTGCATATCTATATAAATGCAAATATAAATGCATGCATACATATATGCATGTTATGTACATGAAATTTTGAAAAACACTAATAAAAGCAAAGCTAAAAAGCCACCTAATTACAAACAGAATTGCTTTAACTTAAACGAGGGCGAGACCTATTGCATTTTCAATGCTTGTTTACTTTGGTTCCATCAAGAAGGCATTCAGATGTGTCACATATTTGCCATAAATTCTGAATGGTAGCACTCTAGTTGTTCATTAGATCACTGTAGTAAAGCTACTGCTCACCAGGGAAGTCTGCTGCTGGTATTCAAAGTGCATGTTTCAGTCTGCATGTCAGAATTTTTTAATGAAATAGAAGAGGATTTGAGAAGTCAAAATGTGCCCTAATTTTTCTTTCTGCAGCACTAATCATAATTTCTATGGCAAAATGAACACCCTCATTTTGTTCCTTTGCAAATTAAATGTTTTAAGTGTTACCACTTTATTCCAATCAAGATGGCTTCAGGTGTGCCATACTATCGTCATAAGTAAGACTGTTAGCGCTCTAGTTGTTCTTTAGAACACTCTGGGACATTCTGTCATTGGGCTACATCTGGGTGATATTTGTGCTACATTAGGGCTCGTTTGTCTCTGGTGCCCATCTTGGGAGACGTATTTGTTATGAAGTTTCCTAATTTCCTCATTTGCTACAGTGTCCTCAGTATGAAAACTTTCAGTTTTTTACTTTGATTCCATCAAGAAGGCATTCAGATGTGTCACACATTTGCCATAAATTCAGAATGTTGGCACTGTAGTTGCTCATTAGATCACTGTAGTAATGCTACTGCTCACCAGGGAAGTCTGCTGCTGGTATTGAAAGTGCATGTTTCAGTCTGCATGTCAGAATTTTTTAATGAAATAGAAGAGGATTTGAGAAGTCACTCACAATGTGCCCTAATTTTTCTTTCTGCAGCACTAATCATACTTTCTATGGCAAAATGAACCCCCTCATGTTGTTCCTTTTTAAATTAAATGTTTTAAGAGTTACCACTTTATTCCAATCAAGATGGCTTCAGGTATGCCATACGTTTGTCATAAGTAGGACTGTTAGCGCTCTAGTTGTTCTTTGGAACACTCTGGGAAGCTGCAGTAGAACACAAAGAAATCAACTGACAGTCTCTGCCCTTGTTGGATGTACATGTTTTACTGAGAATGTCAGACTTTATTCTCACATGACTGAGAAAGATAATGTGAATTTACAGAAAATATGCTCTCAGTTTAGCTTATAGATCACCTTCCAAACCTCTGTGGGAAAAGCATGAGAAAATAGTTTTCTCTCAAACATGATTCATGATAACCCAGCAGAAGGCTTTTTCACATGGTAAAATCACCTTAGAACATACCACAGTTCCTAAAATGAGTATGGCACCATCAACAAATGATTTATAATGTAACTAAAGTCTTAAAACCTTCTATTAACTTCAATGCTTTTTAATGAGGTGCTATCGTGTATATTGGTCCCAAGATGGCTGCCAACACTTCTTGGATGAAGTGCTGACAGCCAATCAGATCTCACGATGAGCTGGGTAGTTAGGCTCCGCCCAGATATATATGTGATTTTACTTTTGATACTCTCAGGAACTACTGAACGTATTTACACCATTTAAGCAAAAGGCACGACTCTGAACCAAGGTCTATGTTTCTGCCAAATTTGGTGTAATTCCGTTCAGCAGTTCGGGCTGTAGCTGCGACTAAAGGTCCCTATGGAAAATTGCATGGGGAAAACACGTTTTGAGACCCCCTTTTTTCTCGGCCTCCGCTTGACGAATCACCCCGAGACTTTCAGGATAGGAGCGGACCGGAGCGGGCCACGCGTTTTGAACATTTCGCGAAGATTCGTCAACCGGCGCCAACGTTATTCTAAATAGAATGTTGCGGATTTCCTATGGATAATAGGTCCTAACTATAACTACCTACTGGCAACCGCCAGTAGGTAATATTCACTGAAAGAAACATAGGTTTCAGGGGCGTTATAGTTAGTTGGACATTTCACTCGTACACAACCAGAGAAATTCCCTCTGTTATAGTTAGTTCAGCTAACTATAACTCGCGCACCCACAATGCACTGCTGATGACGTCACATATTACATCACTCATTACATGGTCTGAGACATCACTGATGACATCTCAAATGACATCACTGATGACATCATTGATGACATCATCCAGTGACTGTGTGTTTCTGTAAAATTTAAATATGTTTAATATATATAGGGAAAGGCGTATTGAAGAATGAATGGGTGTATAAGTGTCTGAATGGATGATTTAGTATGTGTGTGACTGACTATAAGTGAATGATTAAACGTATCTTACTGAATGCATGGGTTAGTGACTAAACTGTGTGAATGTCTGTGTCCGTCTGTCTGTTGGTGTGTAGGCGGCTGCATGGGTTCGTGAATAGCTACATGAGTGTCTATATGAGTTATTGATTAGTTGTCTGAGTTTCTGTATGGGTGACTGAGTGTTTGTGTGAGTGGGGTGTGTGTGACTGTCCATAGATGTGTGAGTGGGTGATTCACTGGGTGCATAGTTTTAAGAGTGTATCTGTGATGGAGGGTATGGGTGGGTGAGTGTGTGTATGGGTGTGTTAGTGAGTGAATATATCTCAGTGGTACATGTGTGAGTAACTACATATGTGAAAGGCAGTATATATGTGTGTTGGAGTATATAAATGGCTATAAGTGAGAGTGTGTGATTGTGAGAGTGGCTGTATGGATGAGTGTGTGCTTGTATCAGTGATTGTATAAGAGCGTAAGAATGTGCTAGTATTTGTATACGTAAGTGAGCTGGTGTGTGTATAACTCTATAGGTGAGTAAATGGCAGTGTGATTAATTGTTTGCATGACTGACTAGGTGTGTGAGTACCTCTATGGATTATTTGCGGTCTGTGAGTGTCTATACAGGTGTATGAGTGCATATGATAGTCCTGTACTGAGGGACCATAAGTATGAGTGACTGTACGGATGAGTGAGTGGATGTGTGTGTAAACCTAAGAATCGGTGAGTGGGTATGTGGTTATTGGTGTTGGAGTGTCTATGGTTTTGAGAATGGCAGTCTGTAATTTACAGTGGGTGTATCAAAGGTTATATTAGAGTGTGAGAAGATGCATCAAATTATCACATGGATGATGTCATCAGTGATGTCATCGGTGATGTCGTTTGCGGTGTCATCAGTGATGTCATCAGTGATGTCACTGACCATGTCATGAGTGAAGTAATATGTGACGTCATCAGCAGTGCATTGCCGGGCCCGCGAGTTATAGTTAGCTGAACTAACTATAACGGGGGAATTTCTCTGGTTTTGTACGAGTGAAATGTCCAACTAACTATAACGGCCCTGAAACCTATGGTTTTTTCAGTGAATTTCTAAGTTTTTTAAAATGCTAATTTCTAATTATAACGTGCTTGAAACCTATGGTTTTTTCAGTAAATTTCAAAGGTTTTTTAAATGCTAATTTCTGACTATAACATGCCTGAAACCTATGTTTTTTTAAGTGAATTTCTAAGGTTTTTTAAATGCTTATTTCTAACTATAATGTTCCTGAAACCTATGGTTATTTAAGTCAATTTAAAAGGTTTTTATAATGCTAGTTTCTAACTATGCCTACAGAGGTAGGACATGTGAAGAAAGAAGAAAAAACGCATAGAAAGAAGCAACAGAAGTCCACAAAGACGAAGAAAAGTGCAGGAAGAAGCAAGACATGTGCAGAAAGAACCAACAGAGGAGCAGAAAGAGGCCTTGTTGCAAAATCATCCTGTGCCCACAACTTTTTCTGACGGGTACCGGTGGTAACTGACTCTGACTAGCCAGGCCTAGAGCCAGTGCTATGCTAAAAGACACTTAGAATACAGTGAAAACACCTACTTATACTAGGGAACACTATGCGTTGGGGTACCCCTGTGATTAGCATGACCTCCTCTGTAAGGCCCTAGTACATAATAGGGCAGGTGGATTAAACCCACCTCTATGTCAGAGGTGCAGAAATATGCTACTTTAACTAGTAGTCGCGTTTGCAGAGTGGTGGAGAAAGGGTGCTGGGCGTCCAACCAACGCTCAGAAATTCCGCTGCGTAGGACTTACAGGAGGTACCAGGAGGAATTCTTGGCCCCCAAACTCCCTTAGGACTAAATTGGACTTCATCCCACATCCCGTAGTCTGCCACGAGGCACGTTTGCAGAGTGGTAAAGAAAGGGGGGCATGGCCTCCGAAGACGTCTTAGCAAACCCACTGTGTGGAACTTACTGAAGGTAACAAGAGGGGTAGTTGGCCCACAAGGACATCCTTGGGGGCCAACTTCCCAAACTATTACCTCCAGTCAGTCCCACACAGCAGCATTGGTAAGTACTCGTACCAGGCCACGTCCACTTTGCCCACCACTCTACAAACGTGCTCCCTGGCTCGGTCTTGAATGGGGATTGAAGTGCCCTTCACTGCTGGGGGTCCTTTAGGGGCCAACTAGCCTACCTTTTAACACCAGTAAGCCCCACGCAGTGGGATTGGTGAGAGGTAGACAAAGGGCATGCCCCCTTTCTCCAACACTCTGCATACACGCCCCCTGGCGCGTTGTAAGTTGGGGGATTGAGTCCCCTTGAATCCTGAGGATCCATGGGGTCCAACTAGCCCACCAGGTACCTCCAGTAAGCGCCACAGAGCTGCGTTGCATAGAGGTGTTAAAAGGGGCGTGGCCTTGGCCACCTCTCTGCAATGCAAACCTGTTGCGCTTACTGGAGGTACCTGGTTGGCTAGTTGGCCCCCAGGGGCCTTCAGGATTGAAGGGGAATTAATTCCCCAACTTAAAACGCACCACAGGGCGTGTTTGCACACGTCACCTCAGGCCCAGCCCCCTCCCTTCACCACTGTATAAACACGCCCGTGGCACGTTTTAAGTTGGGGGATTAAGTCCCCTTGAATTCTGAGAGTCCCTGGGGTCCAACTAGCCCACCAGGTGCCTCCAGTAAGCGCCACAGAGCTGCATTGTAGAGGGGTGTAAAAAGGGGCTTTGCCTGGACCACCTCTCTGCAAAGCAGGTCTGTGGCGCTTACTGGAGGTACCTGGTGGGCTAGTTGGCCCTCAGGATTGAAGGGGAATTAATTACCCAATTTAAAACGCGCCACAGGGCGTGTTTACACACATGTCACCTCAGGCCCGTCCCCTCCCTTTACCACTGTGCAAATGCACCCTGTGGCGCGTTTTAAGTTGGGGAATTTATTCCTCTTCAATCCTGAGGGTCCCTGGGGTCCAACTAGCCCACCAGGTACCTCCAGTAAGCTCCACAGAGCTGAGTTGCAGAGAGGTGTAAAAAGGGGCGTGGCCTCTCAACACCTCTCTGCAACGCAGCTCCCTGGCGCATACTGGAGGTACCTGGTGGACTAGTTGGCCCCCAGGGACCCTCAGTATTCAAGGAGAATAAATTCCCCAACTTACAATGCCCCAGGGGGCGCGTTTGCTGAGTGCTGCAGGAAGGGGGCGGGGCCTAGCCGAGATTCGGCTATTTTTAAGAAGGGGGGCTGTGTGGCGCCCCTCCTCTTTCTGTTTTTTGGGCCCTGGGGACCCCATCCCCCGGGGCATGGCCATAATTTTTTAATTATTTTTAAATGTAGGAGGGGGGCTTCGTGGCCCCCCCTCCTGAGGCCTCTATTATTAGCCCCGGGGACCCCATCTACCGGGGCTGCGCCTCGTTTATTTTTATTTTTTTATGGAGGTGGGCCGCGTGGCCCCCTCCTAGGCCACTACTGGCCCCGGGGGCCCCATCCCCCGGAGCGTGGCCACCCTTTTTTATATTTTCTGGGAGGGGGGCCACGTGGACCCCTCCTCAGGCCAAATATGACCCCGGGGACCCCACCCCCCGGGGCCTGGCCTCTCATTTATTTTTATTTTTTTAATTATTCACAGTGGAGGGAGGCCGCTTGGCCCTCCTCTCTGGCCACTTCTGGCCCCGGGGACCCCATCCCCCGGGGCCGGCCCTCTTCTTTGGGGACCATGGGAGGAGCCCCAATGCGCCCATGGTCCCTGCCGGCTCACCGCGTCCTGCGGGAGCCGGGATTGCTTTTCCACACGGGGAGCTGCTGACATTTTTTTTTGCAAAAACAATTTTTATTGCATATCTCAAATACAACTGGCATCTGCCAGAACCAAAGCATCATTGGCCTTCTCTCAAACATCAACACCAGCACGTAGTATCTTGTAAGCCAGTTCCGGTTACCAAAGCCGTGACCCCAAACACCCCCCCTGCCAAATCTCCCTCCCCCCACCCACATGTCAGTGTGCCAAACCCTCAGGTGGCGGGATAATTCTGTCTCGTAAGTAGCCGTGTTATCGGCCGCAGGCTACTCCTCACCCCCACGGGCAGGCGCCGAGCAAAAAGGGGAAGGGAAGCCCTCCCGCCCTCATACGTGACCCATCAACCGCCTCTCCACAGCTATACGGCTGCAGGCCGCTCCAGCGCGTCAGTGTCCTCCTCCGCTTCTGCACCCCACCCCCGGAGGTCAGCCACTAGCGCTTCCCATGCATGTGCCATGGCTAATGCTTTTTCATCATTTCCCCGCAATGCTAGCTGCAGCCGGAGCGCACTCTCACTACCCGCCCATTTGGTGAAGGTAGTTCTCCACCTCGCAGCGCTGGGGCACGGGGAGCTGCTGACATGCAGCTCCCTGTGTGGAAAAGCAATGTGGTTTGGATTTGGAAAGCGAGAGCAGGTTTCCTGCTCTCGCTTTCAAAATCCAAACCACAGTTTGCTATGGCAGGGCGGGAGCCGTGAGGCTCCTACCCTGCCATAGCAAACAGCAGTGTCCCGGGGGTGGGCACCCCAGGACACTGCAGGAGCCGACCCTGGGGTGTGGCGGTCCCCAGGGCCATCACAGGCTCCAGGAGGGGGGCTGCGCGGCCCCCCTCCCATCACATGCACAGCCCCGGGAAGGTGGTGGTCCCCGGGGCTCGGAGGTCCGTCACGGACCCCCACATTTGAATGTTAGTGCCCCAGGGAGGTGGCGGTCCCCAGGGCGTGTGGGGGGGCTCGAGCCCCCCCACACAGGTCTAGTTTTTTTTTTTTAAAAAGCACCAAGGGGTGGCGGTCCCCAGGGTTTGGGGGGGGCCGCGAGCCCCGAACAAATATTTAATGAAAGCCCTGGGGGATGGCGGTCCCCTGGTCTGCGGGGTCCGTGAACCCCCCGCAAATATTTAATGAATGCTCCTGGGGGTGGCAGTCCCTGTGGCTGCAGGGGCAGCCTGGGCCCCCGCAATTTCAATTTTGCATACCCCCGGGACGAGGTAAATGGAGGGACATAACACAAGAATTATAGACACATCTAGTACTCTAGTATATACATGGTATGGGAGATGGCTGACATTGGTTTGCGGATGCATTACGTCTGCCAATAGCAATAGATCTGACTCTGCTGCGTGCAAAATGAGAGACTGATCTAGGTTGGCCCTGCACAGCTGCAAAATGGAATACAATTTTGGCTTGCCCCACACACATTACTCTCAATGTCAGGTTTAGTCTGATACAGTACTACATTATACACAGAGCATACCTAACCCGGAAAAAAATAACCATTACTTCCATAGACATGACATAAATTGTCTGATTACTCTAAGACATGTCTGACGTCAGCTTTAGGCAAAGTTCAAAGTGGGAAGCAGGAGGATTCGCTCAAGCCAGATATGAAATTACTATCTTAACAGGATAACAAAATCAGATTTCTCACCACTTATAGTCTATAAGCGAAAGAAGTAAGAAATATTTTAAACAGGCACTGGCAAATTCTGTCCACTGAGAGAGGCTTGCAAGGAGAAATTGATACCCACAGATCACATTTAGAAGGTGTGAATCTTTCAAAGATAAGCTCAGCAAAAATAATATCCCAGAGAATTAAAACAAGCCATTACGAAGGTTACTGAGGGGTTTCTCTAAGTGTGGAAACTGCATAGCCTGTAAATATAGCTGTAATGTCAAAACGTATAAAAGACTGGGGCATAAGAAAGACAGAGTGATTGTAAAATACATATTCTGCAGTTCTGATTTCATGGTGTATGTGCTGGTGTGTCCTTATGAGAAATGGTACATTGATAGTACTATTCATCCATTTTATAAAACAGTTTTGAAACATCTCTGAGCTATTTCTCCCGTGGTCCAACAGTACCCAGTGGCACGGCAATATCATAAAAGTGATAATAGAGTATTTTTTACTCAGAATCTCTTTATTGGAATATCAAGGCAGGTAAGATATTAGACTCTTAGGGTACTTTTCTATTGTATTGTATTGTATTGTATTGTAATTGCATTTATATAGAGCTTACTACCCCTGATGAGGCGTCAAAGCACTTTTTTGGCGAGTAGCACGCTACTCCAGAACCCATACAGTATTAGTGGTGAATTAGTATAGTGAAATATGGAAGTAATTTGAGTGGTGAATATGTTAGTCAGTTATTTGGATTGAGGAGGATTGTGGAGGGATAGAAGAGGTAAAAAGGTTTGCGTTTATATAGTGCTTGCTACCCCTGATGGGGTGTTAAAGCGGTTTTTCAGTGAGTAGCAAGCTACTCTGGAACTCACAAAGGATTAGTAGTGAATTAGTATAGTGAATATGAAATTAATTTGAGTGGTTGACATGTTAGTCTGTTGTTTGGATTCAAAAGGTTAGTGGAGGGATAGAATAGAGAAAGATTTAGGCAGAGTTAAAAATATATAGATGTAAGTGATAGGGCACTAGCATTGAGAAGGCTAGAATCCCGTTACATTGTGGAAATTGATACGATGGTAACCGGAGGGTTAAATATGGATGAAGAAATGACTATACAATTGAGTTTAGCGACTGATCTGTGATTTCTCTGTTTGAATTGATCCCCTGACTATGCTGTTTTGTTATAGAATGTTGGTTTTAGTCTGAGTTCAATATTCAGGGCATCCTGGACCCCTGAAAAAATGTCATGTACGATCAGCTAAATTATTATTTGTTTACGTTATATGCGCCCACTTGAGTACGATGTTTTGACTTATCTTTGACTTAGAATTTATGAGTCAGAACATGGATTTGTGTCCTTAGCTGACTGCATTATCCCACTTGGGCTTTATTCGATCGGAAAATGGTCAATAGCATGTACATGAGAGTATTTGAATTTATTGGCCATGTTCGTGTGCTAATTGGGGTATTTAATATATTAAGTTAATTTTGAAATTTTTATATTTTTTCTGTACTTATTCTGACTGACGATATGAACTAATAAGAATTCAAGTTAGAGGATTTTTCGGTACTCGAGCATACAGATTACATGAGTTTATAAGGTACTGACTGCGTTTGTAATAGTGTGAGTAGACAATGGCAACTGCACTTTCATAAAGAGAATAATCTTGTATTTTATTATCATATTTAGTTGTTTAATGTGACTGATTATGTATATATGTGTACTATGAATTTTATGCCACAGATGAATGGGCGAATGGCTAAATATATAGATAATGATGGACTGATAGATGACAAGATGTGTGGGTGGCATTTTTGGGAGGGGTAGTTGACGACTGGACAGACAGGTCCAGATAGGTAAGCTGGGTAATGAATAGATGTATGAGAAGGGAAAGGTAAGCTGAGTGATGGATGGATAGATGAGAAGGGAAAGACGGGCAGGCGGACAAACGTATAGACAGACAGACAGATAGATAGACGGATGGATGAACTCAAACCTCTGATCTTATCGTTCCCAGCGGTTTGTAACTCAGCAGCTGGACAATATTCACACGCTCCTCCGGGAATGTATGCAACATTCAGAAAAATAATTGCCACTTGGAATCTACAGCACCTTGTAAACAATAGCAGTCAGTTTTTACCTTCTATTGACTAAACTCCGACTAATAAAATCTCGAGCCCTAAAACTAAAAAATAAAAGCAGAAGCCTGACCCAGTCTACCACTCTTTCTTTGAAACAGTGCATCCGCGCCCCCTTTTTACCAGGAGTACTGCTACATTTCCAGAAAGTCAGGCTTCCCCTTTCCCAAGTAACATTAGCTCCAGTTGGCAATTTATTATTTAAAATAAGAAGACCGTCAGGACAGGTTCTCGGTTTCGACCATTGCTGCCCGAAGAGAAATCCACTCACACGAGGCACCAGAGGAACATAAAAAAGTTAACTCGTGCTCGACGCCGCCCATGGCTTGTTCTGGCAAAGAAAGTTGCAATAAAACAAAAGAGTGTCTGTCAACAGAGCTATTACTCTGCGTGTTCGTAAATTAATGAACACGGTGTCCGACTGCTTCCTAGTAACTGCCACAGGTTTAGTGTAAGGCCCGAGGACGTCACTTAGTGATGACGTTACTGGGGGCAAACAGCAACTTATCTCTTAAGGAAGATCATAATAATATTGAACACACGAATTATTATTACATCGTCCTCGTTGTGGTTATTATTATATTGTTGTAGTTATATTTACACAGCTGTTGATCGTGCTTGTGATAATGAAAACAATAGGTGACATTAAAAAAAATTATGATTAGAATAATGACGAAAATTATTTAATTACACTGATTATAGTTTAAAAAATCATGATTCTGTAATAATCATAATAATATCATAACAATAGTAATAATACACATTTTGTTTGTAAATTTTATTGGTTTTAAAATGATTATTTTGGTTACAATCAAACTGTCATCAATACACTAAAATAATAAAATAATTAGGACTAATACGTATGCGCTTATATACTCGCACACATTGCACATGTGGAAGGTCGTAGGTAAAGGTGACGAAATGCTGCAGACGCCCAAGAGCTGGGGCTGAAGTCGCTCGTGAGATGTGACCATGACCCTCCAAAGCAGTGCTTTCCAAACGATGTGTCGCGACATGTTAGTGTTTTGGCTGCTGTCTACAGGTATGTCACACAACGTGGTCTAGGCAATGCGGTCTAGGCATCAGGCAGGACGGTACTGTGCATGCTACTGATGCATTACCTGTTCCTGCGAAAGAAGAGGAGTCTCCTGTGGCGGGGCAGCGAGCCACGATTGGAGTCTGAGCCTCGCTGCTGCTCGCTGCCACCCTCCAGCAGACCCGTTGAAGCATCCGGCAGTGGTGGTGAGAAGACTGCCGGTGGCTCCTGCAGTACAGTGCTCTACGCCACCCCCACAGTCCCGTTCAATCTAGGCCAGGGGGATGCCAGCAGCACCATCACCAGCAGCCATCTGGCGCTCACTGCTGCTGCCCTCCCGCAGGCCTGTGGAACCTCTGGCGGTGAGTAAAGACTGCGGCGACTCTCGCTGCTGCCACTCCCGCAGACTCCTGCCCCTGCAGACCCTTCCAAGCTTACGTAGGGGGGGCGTAAGCAGCGTCACCAGTGATCCAGCTTCACATGCTTGGGGCTTCTCAAGCTCTCGCTCTTGCCGCTTACACAGGGGGGAGGTGACAGCAGCATCGCATGCTCGCTATCAACCTCATACATCTCATTAAAATAGTGAGTGCTGCTGGTTATATTCAAATTGTTTTAATTCTTGCACATGTTTACATATTGTTACTCCTAAATGACAGCAGTCTTGAAAATGTATATATGTTATTAGTTTACAAATCATATATTTTTCTAGTAAAATTCAATTACCGTGTCGCGAAATGATGCATGGCTAAAAAGTGTGTCACCAACATAAAAAGTTTGGAAAGCACTGCTCTAAAGGGTCAAGGGCAGAAACTATTAGGCGAAAGAGGAAATTATGGGGCGCCATCACAGAGGCATGTTGGAGTGCTTTAAGAGGTACTCCTGAAGTATTATTTTAGCACACTCTTGCATGCCTGCGAATAAAATGGGAATATTCAGAGAATATTAAGGACTGGGCCCTCTTTTCATTGTTACTTATAGAGAACTGTATCTTCCTCTGCTCACAATGACCGTCTGTTTACTAGATGGTTTTACATAATAATATGAATAGGGATATCATGAACCATTCAAATTATAGTTTTTTTATTAATAAAAGTGATAAATAGGAAACATCTCTTGCAGGGCTGTCTCCCGGGACTAAATAAGTGTTGAATATTTATTCAGCTGCAGGAGCATTCTTTAAGAAATGTACTTGACAACAATAGCACGCATATAAGTCAGTATCAGGTTTGAGTGAGTAACATGGACACATTGGTAAGTATGATGAATGAAAGCGAATAACAATAATGCGACAACATCTAGCATTTGCAAATATTTACAGCAGTAGATTATCTTTAACTAGAAGGTAGGATCATTAAACTATTGGCACAGGTTTGAGGCTGAAAGGATGAGCCTGTCCCTGATGGGATGGCCCCCTCCACTGAATTGTAAATGCCATATAGAGCACTAATATTTCTTCAGGGCATGATGGGAGAAACAAACCCATAAATGGGAAATGATATACTATCCAATGTTGAAGGTTCCATTGATGTATCTATGTCTCCATTATGAATGCAAACGTCTGCTGCAAGTGCAGCTACAAGTTTGTATCCATACTAAGTGTGCCACGTCGCCTCCCCTGCTTGCCCTTGCTAACTCTTAACTCACTTTGTTTAAGCCTATGTACATTTTCTGTCCTTCCACTTTGAGCGCATCAATTCTTTTAGCTATTTCGTCTGTCTGTGCGTCACTGATAACATTTCAGCGGAATCGCGTTGAGGGTGTTGTCCTACTCACTTTCTGTGGGAGTATTTCAATAAGGATGCTTGAATGGTCTCAGCCTACAGCACCTGGGTGGATGGGTGTGTGAATGAGCTAGAAGTGCTTTAAATTCTCTTAACATTTTATTTAGATATGTCAGTTCATCTGTCAAAACTAGGTCATCCTGATAATATACTTTTAGCTCCCTCACATGACAGGTCAGAAAGAGGGACTTTGTATACATTTGGAGGCACCTTGTGTGAGTTTGGTGCAAGTCTTGAATGCTAGGCTCTGAACGCTAAGGTTGTGGTTCTCAGTGTTGGTGGTTCGACATGTTATGCTTTAGGGGACTCTAAAATGTTTTATTCTAATGACCTGTTAGTGCCTCCGAGCAGCTGTTTAACAAGGCCGCTGATCTGGTGCTACGGCACCTATCATTAGCAGAGAAGTCTCCAGGCTGGCTTTTGCTGGCCAGCTTATGGCTGGTTGGGCCGGCATAGATCCTTTTTAGGTTTCGGCTCGACATTTTGTGAAATGGTTAGCAATGTAATAGTGTAAAACTGTGATATGTGTATGCATTTTCTTGTTCCCCCGTGTCTTTTACTCCCGTCTCGGTTTAGTGGATTCCCATCACTGATGTGATTTCCACCACAGTTGGTGCCCTTTCCTCCGTTGATCGCAGCCCCAGGTTGCTATCCGGCCTTTAACTTGTTTTACAACATTCCTTCTCGTGGTCTGCAATGATTGTGATCCAGCGCCAGACCGGGGGAAAAGAGAAAGGGACACACTAGCTCATTCACACACGCATTCATAGGTGGGGCCCATAACACCAACACTCGCACGTCTCCACTCACGAGTCTGCACACAGGAGGGATGACAGTTTCGCGCTGGACATGTGGGGGAGTACCTTATTACCTATAGGGAAGAAGAGTTATTTTACAGAATATAAATTAGCATTCACCACCTATAGATTCCTAATCCTAAACATCAAGGCACTCCACCACTTGGTCGACGGACCAATTAGTTGGATTGGTTGCCGGTGATTTAGAACCAGCTAAAACACATTTAAGACTCAGAATCCTTTACTCTCTTCATTGAAAAACCACTAACTCGTAATTTCTGTTAATCAAATATTTTTTATCTAAATATTGTTTGCAATTAATATTAGCATTTTTGCTCAATCAAAAGTTTAGAATTTGTTGTTCAAATAATATAAATCGCATGACATTATATTTACCTATTCTTGCTATCTGGATTTTTCTCTAATTCATTTGGCTCTGCATAACCGAATTTAGCCGTTAATTTTCCAAATAAAGCAGGCCAAAGCTCAAAGTCCGAAAGGTCTTTGCTCAACACGTTACAGTCCCAAAGATTTCCAAAGGACCAGAAATCGTGCAAGCATCTGTCATCGCCTGTGGGGTCAAAAGGGGTTCGCGGTCATCAAGTAAGAAGGCAGCAACTAACTCCTCCCTATTCTACTACCCTTTTTATAATGAAATTCGGGATAACATGAAACATTTTTAGGCAAGAATTAACACGATTGGATGATTGGAAACGTCCGATTCTACATCAGTGGATGTTCTCATGGATTTTGCTGGTTCATTTCCTCTGTCCATGTTGCCCTTATGCAACAATGTAGAAGGTTTGCTTGTAATTCCCAATTGTTCATTTAGACCAGATTTTAGTGACTGCAGTTTGGCAGTCTCCCATGTTCCTATCCTTGACCAGTTACACTGTGACTTGGGGTCACTTGGAGGTTTACGGAGCCATCCTAGTCTGCGCAGTAGGCATCGGTGGCCACTTCTGAACTCCATTTCGGACGCCATTTTTTTGGTAGGCCCAAATGCCAACTTAAGCGAAACAAACACAAAAGAATAATTAATACAAAGAAATGAAGATTCTAATGTTAAACCCTCACTAATCCCTTTATGTATTAGTATTTTCCTAGCTTATAGTGACATTTAAAGCAATAATACTCACCTTCACGGTCCAAAACGGGAACGCAAACTTCACAAAAGCAACATAAATTATGCGATATCCTATTACCACATGCACTACTAGTAATATGCTTACATATTTTAGTTATTAGAGTTATTTTGTCATGCAAATAGCAATAAGTCCCACGTGTAATTGGTGTTTACGAAATTTGCAAAAGGTTGATAAGTATACTACAGCACACCGTTAGTCAAATTATAATATAAGTAGGTTATATAATTAGTATTTTCATGCAAATAGAGGAGGTATACACAATTTTGCTTTACCTGCTCCATCATTTTTAACATCACCACACTACCTTAAACTTTTATAAAATTTGTAAATAGAAATGAATTCAGTTCTCTCAATATTTTGTTAGATCACATGACTGTTTCCCCTGTCTCTTCTTCTCTTGTCTTTTTATACATATTCTCTTTCCACTCTTCTAATTCTACCTCTTCAAATTCTCTTTCTTTTCTTTCTTTCTCTCTTTTCTTTACAGTTTCTCTTTTTATGTTATTTCGTATTTTCTTTCTTTTGCTACATAAACATCCTAATCTCAGAATTAATACTATAATAATCACACATGTTACTGGAAATAAAATCTTACTAATAAAGGTGCTACCTAGTTTTAGTAAAAGTCTTTAATAGTAGAAAACCTTTTTCCAATCTTTTCCCAAATACCTTCAACCTCCAGTGGAACAATCTCCTCATGCAAATCAGTTGTATTCTTTATGTACGTCTTTAAATCTTGGCTTTCGTCAGGAATATAAGTACAGCAATGTTGAACCTTCAGCATTCCACAGACTCCACCCTCTTTTGCCAAAATTATATCAAGGGCAAGTCGATTTTGCATCACCCTGGCTCGCATGGCAACCATTTCGCATAGCACAGAGTCAGCGCTAGTTGAGATCTCGGAGGCGATTCGGAACTGTTTAGATGCGGGTGGCAGAGCAGCTTTGGTGATGCTTGATCTGTCAGCTGCATTTGATACAGTGCCACATGCCAGACTGCTTTCCCGCCTCTCCGAGATTGGGGTCTCTGGCTTGGCTTTAGCCTGGCTGAGGTCCTTCCTGGTGGGTCGTACCCAACAGATTTGGCTGCCCTCCGTAGCCTCACTCCAGCAGGAGGTCTCTACTGGTGTCCCCCAGGGCTCGTCCCTTAGCCCCCTTCTCTTTAACATCTATGTTACACCGCTGGTCTTTTTGGCCGAGAAGTTGGGGGCTAAGGTGATAGCCTATGCTGATGACACCCAGCTTCTTTTCACCTGGAGCAAGGGGGATGGTTCTGTGCTGCCTGTACAGAAGTGTTTGTCCTCGGTATTTGGTTGGCTTGCCAGGGCTCAACTCAAATGCAATGAAGACAAATCGGAGATCCTTCTTTATGGTAACTTCCCCTCGGACTTTAGATGTAAGATTTGGCCCCCGGACCTTTCCCCTCCCTCTTCCAATGGGAGCTCCGTTAAAAACCTTGGAGTGTGGTTCAAGGACAATCTGTCTTTCTCGGTCCAGGTGAAGAAGATCTCGGGTGGTTGTTTTGGCCTTCTTAAGGTTCTCAGGAGTTTTCTCCCTCTTCTTCCTAGACCGGCTAAGGAAACGGTTGTCCGGGCTTTGGTTTTGTCCCGCCTGGACTATGCCAATGCCCTCTATGCTGGACTGCCTGGCTACTCCTTGAACAAACTACAAGTGATCCAGAATGTGGCCGCTAGGCTCCTTCTTGGTATCGCTAGAAGGTGTAGTGTCCGTGTTCATCTTCAGGCCTTGCATTGGCTGCCCCTTATTGAGAGGGTTAAGTTCAAGGCTTTGGTCATCGCCCACAAGGCCCTACATAATTTGGGTCCCATCTATCTGCAGAGGCGGTTCGCCTTTTATGTTCCGACTAGAGCCCTTCGCTCATCAGCTCTTTTACTTGCGAGGGTTCCGCGCTTCTCCCGGTCTAGGATTGGGGGCAGCTCGCTTGCTGTCAAAGCTGCCGTTGCCTGGAATGCTCTCCCATTTTTCCTGCGTAATACCCAGGACCCAGGCTGTTTTAAGCGTCTCCTTAAAACCCATCTGTTTCCAAAAGTCTCCTCTTGCTCTTTACTTTGGCTCTCCCCCCCTTGGGTTCGCGCTGGGACACTCTTCGGAGTAACTATTGCGCGTTATAAAAATATTTAACATAACATAACATTTATCAATAAAAATCCTCCAGCAGTGCTTGTTGACAAGCGATCCACTACTGTTGATAATTTTCTAATTTTATGTGCATCCAGAGATATTCCAACTGCTGGTATCAACGCTCCAAAAATGTATCCTACAATTTCTGACCAAGATTCTCTTCTCCTACGTGTTAGTTGTCTACTTATCTCATGTGCACCATCTTTTCCTCTTCCCACATGAAATATCTTTGGGAAAACCAGGCCTAGATAACATGTTCAATGGTCAGGTAATCGATAATAAGCTTTGTTCCCGCAGATAAAATATAATCCAGGAAATACCGGATCATTTCCTCCTTTAAATCCCCATCCACCCATGATTCTATAAGTATCATGGCAATCACTTGTACCTACAAAATAGTTATCATATGCAGTTTGATTTCTTCTAATACACAACTTCCCTTTATAAGGCCAATCTAGAGCCATTGTTGGACTAGCTTCTCCTTTCAAATGTTTTTCTCTTTCAACATCCCAAACTGTCTTTTCTTCTTTTCCCTCAGGTACCTTCTTTTGCATTTTTAATCTCCTTTCATCTACCATATCTAAGAAAGTTTTCTCCTCTCTTTTCAGACTACAAGTTAGATTATTTCTAAATATTGACTCTAATGTTAATTCTTTAGTTTCTAAGAAAAATTCACCTAACACTTTAGCAGGTTTTACTTTATTCAGTTTATTGACTACAGGTACTTGTGAAAATATGTTATCTACATCTGAAAAATAATATTCTAGTTACCCTATTTTATAAAACAGACTTGCTATTACGCTACAGGTTATCCCATAAGTAACTGGGAGGTAATGGTACGTCACTCCCTCAGACACTGATGCAGGCAACTGCATGCAGACATAACAGTCCCTCACATCCATTGTTTTCACGTATTCATACAATAATTTTGAGAAAACATTGTTAGAAAAGTCAGTTATGGACCTAGCTTTATGTAAATAATTTCTATCTATTTTAGTCGGATTAATCTTTTGAATCTTTTCTATATCAGTCTTATTCTCACTATGACCTTCTATTGTTTCTAATGTAACCTTGAATGAGACCATTAAAGCTAACGCACTCCACAGAAGCATTAGTAATCCTGTACAACAACAACACATTTTGCACCATCTTCTAAGGAACACACATGTAGAATTTTCTACTTTCTGTGTTTGCCATTTTGAAAAATGATCAGTGTCTTTTGACTTAGCCTCTTATACTTCACAACTAGTTTTGTCTAACCCAAGGCTCTAATCACCTACTTGGTTCTTTTCGGTTTATGTCTTTTTCGGTAAATTTTAAGTTTCTCCTTTTAGAGCACTTTTGTCTCTTCAGTTTGGCATTT
Organism: Triturus cristatus; assembly: GCF_964204655.1. Taxonomy (NCBI): domain Eukaryota; kingdom Metazoa; phylum Chordata; class Amphibia; order Caudata; family Salamandridae; genus Triturus; species Triturus cristatus. Next base: position 807,941,994 of record NC_140591.1, read on the forward strand.
GATCGTCTTTCACTTTTCTTTCACAATCTTGATTCAGAATTTCCTGAACATCCGTCTCTTCCCCGATGTCGGACAAGATAACTCTCAGGATTTCCGATTCTTCGTCTTCCTCAACCACTTCTGGTACAGTCACCTCTAGATCTCCTTGGCTGTCTGCCTCTTCTCGTACTTCAGGAAGTGCCACATACGACCATTCTGGTGACTTATACTTCTGGTTGGGCTTTCTAGTCCTTTTGCTCTCCTCTGATGGTGTCTGTTCAATGTCTTTTGATTTCTCTTGGCTAGACACCTCATTCACTTGTTCAGCTCTGGATGAATTCACTCGTGTCAATCTGTATCTCAATCTCTTTATCTTGTTTGGCCAAATTTCATCCTTTGCTGGCCTTTTTAGCTTACTTCCCTTTTCATTTCCCTCGGTTCTCCATGCTCTTGTCCTCAGGACTCGACCTTCGGGTAGTTCTTCGTCACTGTCCTCCGATTCAGTTCCAACTTGACTCTTACTTTCAGTATTCTTTCTTTCCACCACTTTCTTTTTCTTACCTACTTCTGTCCCTCCTCGTGGTTCTTCCACACAATCTTCCTGCTGACTAACTGTCCCTTCTTCTACCTGGATGTATGGTTTCCCTACATCTCCTCAGGGGTCGTCTGCAACAATCTTTCCCTCTCTCTCTGTATCTGGTACCTTACCATCTACTTCTGTTATTTTAGGTGGGATTTCTCTTGACTTTTCATACGGAACTTCTTTATCAAGAAGTTCTTTGACAGTCTCTTCACTTTTTTAATTTTCACTCGTATGTGCTTGTACTGGTTCAGTGTCTGATTCTGAGTTGGTGTCAGAAATTTGGAATTTTCTTCTTAATGGTAGATTTTCTGGTGCTATAGCTGAACTTGGTTCTGACTCCCCCCTTTCAGGAGTTTGTCTTGTTCTTATTTCTTCTGTATCTGATTCGGAACTTGTATCAGATTCTTCAAAGTATTCTCCTTCTTTGTTATCCACTGGATTTGGAATTCGCAAGGTGTGACTAGCATGAATCCAGTTCTTCACTCCTGCACATTTTACAGCTGTCGTCGTGGTCAGGATCACCTGACGTGGTTTACCCCACCTTGGGACCAAACAATTTCTTCTTCTATGCACTTTTATTCTCAACCAGTCTCCTTGGCTCAGATCATGAGCTGGCTTCTTTTCAAGAGTGGTTGCATCCTATCCAACCTGATGAAACACAGAATGAATGGAATCAGCCAACCCCTTGCAATAATCCAACACCAAGTCATCAGATATAGGTAATAGCTTGTTGACAGGTATGAAAACATGTTGCATTGCTCTCCGCATCACTATCTCATGAGGACTCAAGCCTGTATTCCTATCCGGAATAGATCTACTAGTCATGAGTACCAGAGGCAGGACATCAGGCCATTTCAAACCTGTGGCTAAACACATTTTTCCCAGTCTGTTTTTAATGGTGCCATTTGCTTGTTCCACCACACCAGAAGCCTCTGGGCGATAGGCACAATGTAGTTTCTGTTGTACATTCAATGCTTCACAAATTAATTTCATGATTTCATTATGGAAATGTTTTCCTCTATCTGACTCGATCGTGACTGGAAAACCAAATCTAGGAATGAACTCCCTCAATAGTAGCTTGGCTACTGTGATTCCATCACTTCTTCTAGTTGGGTATGCTTCCACCCATCGAGAGAACAGACAAACCATCACTAGAACATACCTCAACCTGTTGCAGGGGGGCATTTGAATGAAGTCAATCTGCATTCTTGTGAAAGGCCATCCTTCTCGTCCTATCGTTCCCAGACTTACCACTGTTTTTCTTCCACGATTGAATTGCTGACATATAAGGCATGTCTGACAAGGGCTTTCAGCTACAAGTCTAAATTTTGCATTATACCATGTCTGTTTGAAAAGTCTGACCATAGCATATCTTCCTATATGTGCTTGTCCATGATACATCCGTGCCATGGTAGTAACCATGCTATCAGGCATGACTGGTCTTCCATCCCGATAAACCCAAACATGATCTGTTTCCCGGGGTGCACATCCTGCTTTTACCCACTGTCTCATTTCTTCATTTCCTGCTTCTTCCTGCAACTGCCTCACTTCTTCCCATGTATTCACAGTGTTAGTAATCAACAAGGGACATGAATTCATTTCTTTTTCTCTCCCACGATTGACAGAGTTCTGATTATGTGCACAATACTGAGCCATGTTGTTGGCAAATTGGTTGCCAGCTGAAATATAATACGCAGCACATTTCACCACTGCTAACTGCTTAGGCAGCTGTATTGCCTCAAGCAATTTTCCAATCACTTCAGCATTCCTTATAGGAGTTCCACTCAATGTCAAAAACCCTCTTTGGGACCAAATCTGCCCAAAGTCATGCACTACACCGAAGCCGTACTGACTATCGGTTATCACAGTCACTCTCACATTTTTCCCAACTTGCATGCTCTTGTTAATGCAAAAAGTTCAGCAACCTGGGCTGATTTTACTCCTTTCAGACAAGATGCTTCCAGTACAGCTGCTACCGTACATACTGCATATGCTGCACTCAGAATTCCCTCATCTGTTTTCAAGCATGAGCCATCTACAAACATCACATAGTCACTTTCTGTCAAAGGTACATCTTTTATATCAGGACGTGGTTGGGTACAGAAATCAAGCACTTCCGACCAGTCATGATCCACATCATCTCTGACTTCCACATTCTCAGCATCAGGTAACAATGTTGAAGGATTCACATTCAGACAGCTCACAAGGCTCACACTCTTTGCACCGAAGATGACTTTCTCATATTTGGTCAGACGACTATGCATCATAAACTGAGTGCGGCTCCTTGTTAAAAGGATTGCCACATCATATGGTACAAACACTCTCACAGGATATCCCTTCACAATTCCTTCACTCTGTTCCAGACTCTTACAAGTAGCTGCTACAGCTTTCAAACAACCATGCAATGCTACAGCTACAGGGTCTAACATAGCTGAAAAATATGCAATTGGTCCCCTCAATTTTCTGTGTTTCTGTATTAACACAGAAAGTGCACATCCATTTCTTTCGCTGCTATAGAGCTCAAATTCTTTCTCATAGTCAGGCATGCCAAGAGCTGGTGCTTCACACAAACCATCTCTCAATTGTTTAAAAGCTTTCAACTCTTCTTTATTTAATTCAATGAGATCTTTTACATCACTCCTTGTCAAACGTACCAGAGGTTTTGCAATCAAAGAGAAATTACTAATCCACTGACGACAATATCCAACCATTCCAAGAAACATTCTCACTTCTCTTTTTGTCATTGGGGCTCTCATTCCTTTTATTATCCTTATTCTATCTGCAGTTACTTTTCTTAGTCTTTTTTCAATTTTGTGGCCTAAATATTGTACTTCTTTCTGACAGAATTGCAATTTTGATGGGGATACTTTAAGTCCTCCATCTGCCAAATGATTCAACAATGCAATGGTATCCACTACACAAGCTTCTCGAGTTCTCGATGCCACAAGTAGGTCATCGATATATTGGACCAATACCGAACTTTCGGTCATTTTTAAATCTTCTCAGGACTTTTTCAATATCTGATTGAATATCGAGGGACTCTCTGTATACCCCTGTTGGATTCGGCACCAAGCCAAAGTACGTTTGCCAAACCGGAACGCAAAAATCTGTTGGCTGTCAGGGTGCAACGGAATGGAAAAGAAAGCATGACACAAATCAATCACTGTGTACCATTCTGCATCATAAGGAATCTGATATAATATCACCGATGGATTTGGTACAATGGGACAACATGATACAACGATTTTATTTATTTTTCTCAGGTCTTGCACTATTCTAAAAGTTCCGTTAGGCTTTTTCAGACCCATAATTGGTGAATTACATGGACTGCTCATTATTTCCCTCAAAATACCTTTTTCAATCATTTTGTCTATTATTGGAGTGACTCCTGCAATTATTTCGGGTGTCAATTTGTACTGTGGAAAATTTGGGTAACTTACTCCCTCCTTTACAGAAATTTTTACGGGATCTACATTTTTCATTAATCCCACATCTTCTCCTGTGAAATCCCACACCTCCGTTTTTACTGTTTTCTTCAATTCTTGAGGCAATTCTTCGAGGTCAAATACAGCAAATGCCTCGGTAATTTCAGGTTCCATATTAGCTATAGTAATTTTGTACAGTACAACCTCATCAGGAGTCTCAAAAGCTATGCCATTAGGAGTACAGAATATTGTGCAGTTCATTTTGCATATCAAATCTCTCCCTAACAAATTTGCAGGGCTTAAATCGCACACGACAAAACGGTGCATTTCAGAAAATTTCCCTATTTTAACTTTAACTGGTTCAGTGAGATATGTTTCTATCTGTCTGTTGGATACTCCAACTACTTGGATTGTTTCATCTGAGAGAGGAAGATTTTTTATATCAGCTGACCTAACAGTTGAACGAGTAGCACCAGTATCTACTAGGAAAGTAATGTTTTCGTCGTTTACCTTTCCATCCACAAAAGAGCCTGTCTGGTCTACTTCTAGATTTGCGCCAAGTACGCACTCTTCTTCCTCCCCTCGGCACCGTCAATAGCTTTCTTCTGACTCACTCTCATCGCGTTGTAGCCAATACTGCGAAACAGCACTAGCGCGCGGCAGCTTAGTTACCTGTTCTTCGTTGTAGAATCCTGTCTCATTACTGTATTTCTGAGGATTTACGCTCTGTGGAAAAGGCGGTTTTGGCACTGTTGGGCAACAACCTGCTGCTGTCGCTGCGGTTGACAACTCACCTCCTTCTGCACCTGTGGATTCAATGATGTATTATCACCATTAGCGTCTTGGGGAAAATTTACACTCGGTTCTCCAATGCCCTATTCTTCCGCAATTATGACATGGCCACTTCTTTTTGGCTTCTTCTATACTAATCTGTCCTTTTCCTTTCCCAAGGTTGGGTTTTTGTTTCATACTCGTACCATTTGCTTGTTCAATCAATTGGGCTTCCTGTCTTTCTGCCACTTTTACTTGGGCCCACATAGCCTTTTCTTTTAATTTACGCTGTTTTGCTTCAATTTCATCACTAAAATATTGTGCATGTCTCAGTACTTCATCTATATTTTTATTTTGCCAATCCACTGTATGCTGTTTAATCATTTCACTTACTTCAGGACGCAACCCATACACAAATCGATATACAAAATGACTCAAATCCTTCTCACTCAAATTTTCATCACCACTATATTGCTTAAAAGCTAGTAACAATCTCTCATAATAAGCATGTACAGACTCATTTACGTCTTGATGAGTTCTATCAATTTTTACCCAATCATTTCTTTAGGAGGCACTTTATTTTTCAGAAAGGTAACTACTTGTTCATGTTTTCTCATTACTTCTGGATCAGGAGCACCTGTTTTTCGATGTCTAGGGTATTCTTGAGAAGGCCAACCTATTGTAATTTTACATTCTGCCCATAGGTCTGCTGGTGCAATTCTGTCAAATAAACTATTCAAATCAATCCATAGTACTTTTGATAATTTTACAAACCTGTCTCCCTGCCTGTACCATTCAACCGGCTTCTCGCACAAGCGAGGAAAGTCATTGGTGAAGGATAAAATGTCTTGTCTAGTCCGGGGGACATGCACATAGCCTCCGCCTGGAATCTCCCTCATGGGACATTCAGTTACCACCTTTTCTTTTTCTCTTACTGGGTAAGCTGCAAACGTTTTGTCTGTTGCATCGTCTCGTTTTCGAAACCATCTGCTTTTCCATTTATCTACATCGCCCCATTTTCTCAGTAAAATAATCAAGTCTTTAATCTGAGTTGTTCGTCCTGCAATATTCAAATTTTCAATGTCTTTTTCAGAAAAGTCTACTCTGTATGGTTTTTGTAATGACTTTACCTTTTCAAAGTAAATACCCATTTCACTTGCTACTTCTTCTAATCTTTCATGTAAATTTCTTGCTCTCCATGTTATACTTTTGCATAGAAACATTAATTCTTCATCCTGATAGGCTTTTAACTTTTCTGTGGTAATAGTTCCTACTATTAATTCTTCTAAAACTATTTTTAATTTGGACACATCTAAAGGTCGAGGTTCAGCATCTTTTTGCTGTAAACTCCTTAACCATTCACTTAATTCATCAGAAGTAGGACCTACAGGAATCATTTCATTTCGTGTTTGTTCTAAACTTTTTGGTGACCCTGGTACTGATTCTGTCGTCATTATTGCTCTATTTGCTAGACTCTGATTTACTGTCAAATTTGTGGGTGTACTTTGTTCAGAAATTCCTACCGCTTGTCCCCATGGATTTTCTCTTGAACCTCCTCTTTGCATTTCGGTTTGTTTATTACTGTTATAAGGAATCGTCAGACAATGCTCACTATCCTTTTGTTTATCAAAAATAGGCATTATAGGTCCTATTGTTACAGGAACAGTTACAGCTTCCATGTTTTTAGTCAATTCCCTAATCTTTTCAGTTAACTCTAAAGTAGTTCTTGCCAATTCAGCTGAATTTTCATTTGCCATTTTACCAGGTTGTGTATTTTCTGTTTCTCTAAAGGGATTATTTCTTCCTACCTCATGTGGTATTGTTTCAAACTTTATATTTTGTGGTGATTCCTTTACTGGGGCACTTGGTGCCAACAATGTGGAATTTGGTTGATACGGGGGTGGATTTTTATAAAACATGTCCTCAAAAACATCATCCTCCGACTCATGCACACCATACTTATAACCTTCTGCTCCTGTATTGTTTCTCTTCTCTGTACATTTTCTACTACTAGTCTCTTCAGCACTTCTCATAGGAAACATACCATCAGTCATATTTGCACTTCGCAATCTCCTCATTCTATCATCATGATTTTTTTGTCCACACGGTCTACCAAACATATACTTGTACCTTTCGCCACTCGCTGTCGTTCTCCGTCATACATCTCATCTTCCCATTCTGTCAATGCTTCAAACTGAGTAGGTCTAGGTCTTGGTTCTAATTTCATCATTCTTTCTCTTAAATTCCTCAATACCGCTAAATTGAATGAACCATGTTCCGGAAATGCTAAAACGCCATCATCTTTTGTATACTTTGCCCAATTATCTAACCAAATACATGTATGATAGCCATATTTCGCAACCATAAAGGATGCAGGTGATTTCGGTGGAGGAAGCAACTGTCCCTCTAATCACAATCGATTTGTCCTTTTTAAATAAACTCTTGATCTTTCCGAACCAGGACTTTTTCTCTTTTTCTGGTGGATCGTAATACATCATTTTCTCTTTTCAGTATCGCTAGATTTCTCCTACGACTAGTCTGTTGTTTTATCCAATCGTAGCGCGACTTACACTAACGCACCAATCCGGGGCGTCTATGTCACTTCTGTAATTCTCCAACCCCAGTACGACTCACACCAACACACCAATCCGGAGCGTCTACGTCACCCTGTAATTCTCCACTCCTAGCGCGGCGTACACTAACGCACCAATCAGGAGCATCTACGTTCCTTACTGACTGGCCAATCTCACCGCGGTCTTTTCTGATGTCAGCTTTTTCTCGCTACTCCTGCTTCTGCTGACCCCTCCTTTACAAAATTTATCAGCAAACTTTCTTACGTTCTCTTTTACTCAAAATCTTGTTAGTAACGACATAAAAACACCACCATTATCTGTTTCGCTAACAAAAGTGATAGTCTTGACCTTTTTCACAAGAATTTCGTCTTTCCCGAGAGCAGCGCTTACCTCTGCCCTACTACGGAATCATTGCACTCGCCGATAAAGTAGCACTTCCCTCTACCTTACCCTTCTAGCAAGCCTTAACTAACCGTTTCTCTGCACACCTGTTGGAGACGCTCTGCTCCTGAGAAATAAAACCAGAGTTTCACAGTTGAGTCAAATGCTATTTCATTTACACACTTTCATACGGAAAATGTAGTTCATTTACACAGAATCCTGTCTTTCCCGAGAGCAGCGCTTACCTCTGCCCTACAGCAGAATTAGTACACTCGTTAATAGAGTAGCACTTCCCTCTACTTTATCCTTCTTACAAGCTTAGGAAACACCTATTACCTTTCCAGTGAAAAGCATAATCAGAGTTCATGTGGACTCCTGTTACTTAAGACCAAAATTTCACAGGTGGCCTTCGCTACCCATACACCTCTTTCACACAGAAATGTCCCTAACGATAACACAAGGCGATGCTACCAAATCGAACCCAGACAATACATCGTGCAACTACAATCGTTACACGTTTTCCCCGTGTACCTACAGGGCAACAAACAATTCACCATGTGACTTCACTTGCCACAGGCCATCTGACTTCCTACATCCCAGAAGTCTTCAAAAACAACATAGAACGCAACGCTACTCAACATAGAATATCTGAAAGAAACATGTTAGTTAGATTCCTCACCTTAGAATATCCCCAGGCGTCAGGCTGGCTCCGGAAAGATTTTTCGTCAGCAATACCCTTGCACGTCACTAGGCGTCGTCTGCGCCTCCGCGTCCGTCGTCGGCGTCGTGATCTTCGGGATGACATCGTCGGAGTACTTAGACGCCGTCCTCGCGCGCTGACGTCAGTTCTTCTTTTTTCTGCGCCAGTAAGCGCCGATCCGGGAAGAGCATCCATTCTTCGTCGACCTCGACTCTGGTGCCGATAGGGATGCCTGGCTTCAAAGCTTGTGACACCTGTCACTGACTGATGTCGGTCACGGATCACCACCGCCGGTGCCTCTATTGCCTTGGGGCCGACCAAGATGCCGAGTTGTGCCTCGACTGCCGGGCCTTGACGTCGAAGGCTAGGCGGGAGCGGTCCCGCAATCTGCTCGAGTTCCGGCAGTCGGCGCAGCTCAAGGTCCCGGTCGAGGAGGAGGTCGAGGGACCGGTCGCGGAGCCGCAGCCATCACCGCTCGTCGGGATCGAAGTCTTCGTGATCCAGTAAGTCGAAGCATAGCAAGAAGTCGAAGAGGCAACATCGCTCTTCGGGCTCCCCTCGACGGTCGCGCGACTCGGCTGAGGGTTTGGGTGGCACCACCAGCACGGCTCCGTCGGAGCCGCGGGAGTCCGGTCCGACCCCATACCCTCCGGTCCCTGGTTCTGACGCGACTCCGGCGGAGGTCAGGGACTTCCTCGTGGCCATGAGGAACCTGGCTCCTCCGTCAACGCCTGCCGGCGCGCCTTCGGGCCCCGCAGGCTCGACTGGGAGGCCTAGCGAGCCGCAGGCCCCCGGGGGATCCAGGCCTGGATCCCAGTCAGTGCCGGTTGACCTCGCGACCCCTCCGCCGACGCCTTCGGACAACGCCGTTACCCGGTTTAGTCCCGGTCTGGGACCGGCGTCGGAACGGCGCCACCCAGCGCCGCATCCGACGCCGAAGGGTGACAGATTCATCTTCCGCCCGGCACTGATCCTTCCACCTGTATACCAGGAATCGGATGACGGTGACGACTGGGAGGGGACTGAGGACCTGCTGGCCCGGCAGGGCCAGTTATCTCAGGACTGGGCAGACGAACTGGGGGATGCCAGTGGTCTTGACACCTCCCCTGACACTGGCTTCATCTCTCCTCCGACCGTGGCTTTGGAGGAAGGTGCTACATTTCCTGTGGTGCTGCGCAAGGCAGCCGAAGCCCTTGGGCTGGAGCTGCCTGCGGTGGCCGTGAGGACTAATCTCCTCACTGAAGTGCTTCAACCGTCAGCAAGCTCTTCAGAGCCTCTGCTGCAGTTCAATGAAGCACTGAGTGACGTTCTGAAGGGCACCTGGTCCAAGCCCTCCACAGTTCCTCCTGTGGACCGGAACATGGCCTGGCGCCACCGCCCTGTACCGGGCGACCGCAGTTTTCTGTCGTTGTACCCCACACCAGAGAGCCTGGTTATCCAGGCCTCTACCTCCCAGACCTCCTTCCCGTCCGCTCCCCCAGATCGGGAATCCAAAAGGTTGGAACAGTTTGGGAAGAAACTGTTCTCCTCCCTTAGTTTGGGGTTGCGGTCTATCAACACCGCGTGCCTTTTGGTCTGTTACTCCCACTCCCTGTGGGATACGGTGGAGGACGTGCTGCTCCAGTGTCCGGAGGAGGCCCGGACACGGCTCGCCCAGGCTCTTGCCGAGGGGCGGGATGCGGCACGGCATGCAATCCGATGTGGACTGGACACCACTGACTTGCTAGGCAGGGCAATGGCGACCACGGTGGCGATTCGTCGCCACGCCTGGCTGAGGTCCACGAGTTTCTCCGGGGATGTCCAGAGCACCCTCATGGACATGCCCTTCGATGGCAGTCGCCTTTTTGGCGACAAAGCGGATAGTGCGCTGGAGCGCTTTAAGGACTCCAGGGCTACGGCCAAGTCCTTGGGCCTCTCAGCCCGCGCCCGCAAACTTCCGCTTTTTGCCCCTTTCGTGGCCAAGGAAGAGGCGCCCCCTCACGTCTGTCTAGCCACAGGCCACAGAACCAACTTCAATGCGGTCGCGGACGTGGATTCTGCCAAGACGGAGCAGGGGGACAACGAGCCAGTCCGTCCACATCTACCCCAGCAGCATCCGCCTCAAAGCCCTCCTAGTCCGAGCTTTCAGGCCCATTCCACGCCAGTGGGAGGCAGAGTTTGCCATCACCTGCTCCACTGGTGTACCATCACATCGAACAGGTGGGTGCTGCAAATCGTCCGAAGGGGCTACTCCCTCCCCTTCAAGACGACCCCTCCAGCCATGCCACCGCAGTGTCACCGGATTTCGGGGGATCACTTGCAACTTCTGCAGGAGGAAGTTACGGCCCTCTTGGCCAAGGGGGCCAACGAGCACGTTCCTGGTCCAGAAGTAGGTTGTGGTTGTTATTCCCACTACTTTCTGGTTCCCAAGAAGGGCAAAGGGGCCTACGCCCTATCTTGGACCTCAGGAGCATCAACGGAAGGAGAAGTTCAAGATGCTCACCTTAGCTCAGGTTCTGGCTGCCCTAGACCCTGGAGACTGGATGGTAGCGTTGGACTTGCAGGACGCATATTTCCACATCCCCGTCCTGCTGGCCCACCGGCGTTACCTGCGGTTCACGGTGGGCCAAGAGCATTTTCAGTTTACCATGCTCCCCTTCGGCCTCACCAGTGCCCCTCGGGTGTTCACGAAAGTGATGGCGGTGGTCGCAGCTCATCTGCGCAGATTAGGGGTTCCCGTCTTCCCTTATCTTGACGACTGGTTGTTGAAGGCGGGCTCGCACCAGGCAGTCGTCTCCCACCTGCAGACTACGGCATTTGCTCAGGTACTCCATCAATGTGTCGAAGTCGCATCTGAGTCCCTTCCAGAAGCTCCTCCTCATCGGAGCGGTTCTGGACTCGGCGCAGTTCCGGGCCTATCCTCCGGAACAGCGGGTCCGGGATATTCAGGCTCTGATTCCCATCTTTCGGCCTCTATCCTGGGTTTCGGTCAGGTTGGTGCTGCGGCTTCTGGGTCTGATGGCCTCCTGCATCCTGTTGGTGCATCACGCCAGATGGCGGATGCGGGCTCTGCAGTGGGACCTGAAGTTTCAGTGGGCCCAGCATGGGGGCAACCTGTCCGACCATGTCTTGATCTCGGAGGGCACTGCAAGACCGTTACAGTGGTGGCTCACGGACCGCGATTGGGTCAGTGGCAGATCCCTCTCCCTACCCCAACCGGAGCACGTAGTAGTGACAGATGCGTCCCTCCTGGGATGGGGGGCCACATGGGAGAGGCGGAGATCAGAGGCTTCTGGTCTCCGGCGGAGTCTCGGCTCCATATCAACCTTCTGGAGCTGAGGGCGATCTGAGTTGCACTGAAGGCATTCCTTCGTCCGGGGAAGTGTAGTGCAGGTGTTCACGGACAACACCACCGCCATGTGGTACTGCAACAAACAGGGCGTGGTGGGGTCGCGGACCCTTTGTCAGGAGGCTCTGCGCCTCTGGATATGGCTGGAACATCAGGGCATCACCCTGGTGGTTCAACATCTGGCGGGCTCTCTGAACGCCAGAGCAGACGAACTCAGACGCCGCTGCATGATGGATCACGAATGGCGTCTGAACTCGGACGTGGCGCAAGGCCTCTTTCGGCAGTGGGGAGAGCCTTGGTTAGATCTATTCACCACCGAAGAGAACGCGCAATGTCAGCAGTTCTGCGCGTTGGAGTTTCCAAGGCGGCTCTCACTCGGAGACGCTTTTCGTCGCGAGTGGAGTTGCGGTCTGTTGTACGCTTTTCCACCTATACCACTTCTGCCCAGAGTGCTGAAAAAGATCAGGCACGACCGGGCCCAAGTCATCCTGGTGGCTCCGAATTGGGCACGAAGATACTGGTATCCTGAGCTACTCAGTCTATCGATCGATCCCCCGATCCGCCTGCCTCTTCAGGAGGACCTTCTGTCGCAGCAGCAGGGGACGGTCCTCCTCCCGAACCTGCCCAGCCTCCACCTCCATGCGTGGAGATTTAGCGGCGACAGTTGATGCCATTTGACTTGCCTCCTGAAGTCTGTAATGTTATTCTGGCAGCCAGGCGTCCCTCCACAAAATCGGTATACGCCTGCAGGTGGAACAAATTTGTGGCATGGTGCACAGCAAAGGCTGTGGATCCCCTTTCCACCCCTCTTTCTGAGGTTCTCCTCTTTCTTCTTTCCCTGGCCCAGCAGGGCTCTGCTCTGGGTACCCTTAAGGGATATCTTTCAGCTATTTCTGCTTTCTTACGGCTTCCTGATCAGCCTTCTCTTTTCAAATCCCCTGTTGTTTCTCGATTCTTTAAGGGCATTACTCACATGTTTCCTCCTGTCCCTTTCGTAATGCCTCCGTGGGATGTGAATCTAGTATTGACCTATCTGATGTGCGCTCCCTTTGAGCCACTTCATTATTGTCCCCTTCCTCTTCTGACTCTTAACGCTGCTTTCCTGGTTGCCATCACCTCTGCTAGAAGGGTGAGTGAGCTCCAGGCTCTCTCTTCTAAGCCTCCTTTCCTTTCCGTCCATCCGGACAAAGTTGTTCTCAGGACTCGTCCTTCCTTTCTCCCTAAGGTGGTAACTGCCTTTCACATCGGACAGTCTGTTACACTGCCCACCTTCTTTCCGCCTCCGCATCTCTCGAAAGAGGAAGAGAGGCTCCACCGTCTGGACCCAAAACGGGCGCTGTCCTTCTATCTGGACCGCACCAAACAGCTCCGGGTGGATGACCAACTCTTTGTTGGCTACGTGGGCTACCTCCTGTAGGGCTGAGGGCCCATTCGACTCGGGCCACAGCGGCGACCACTGCTCTGGGCCGGGGAGTCCCCTTGCAGGACATTTGTCAGGCAGCAATGTGGGCCTCGCTGCACACGTTTGCCAAACACTATTGCCTGGACAGCCAAGTCCGGAGAGACGGCTTCTTTGGCCGTTCTGTTCTCCAGGACTTTCTGGTGTGATCTTGGTTCGCAGACCCACCACTGGGGTTGGCATTGCTGGGGTATCTATTCTAAGGTGAGGAATCTAACTAACGTGTTTCTTTCAGATGAACAAGTTACTTACCTTCGGTAACGATATATCTGTAAGAAACATTAGTTAGTTATATTCCTCACCGCCCCACCCATCCTCCCCATTCTGCGAACCGATATCTAAGGTTGAGGTCATCCCTTTTAGGGCCCTAGAATTTTTGGCACCAGTGTCAGTCTCTTGCATGGCTCTGCGTTCCTGGCGCGGAAAGCTATGTACAAGAACTGACGTCAGTGCGCGAGGGCGGCATCTAAGTACTCCAATGACGTCATCCCGGCGATCACGACGCCGATGACGGACGCGGAGCCGCAGACGACTCCTAGCGATGCACAAGGGTATTGCTGACGAAAAATCTTTCCGGATCCAGCCTGACGGCTGGGGATATTCTAAGGTGAGGAATCTAACTAACTAATGTTTCTTACAGATATATCGTTACCGAAGGTAAGTAACTTGTTCGTTAGTACATAAATCAATACTCATCCAAACATCCGCAATCAATAATCAATATTCAAAAAATCTGATATCAATAAGTAATAATCAAATCCATAAGCAATAATCACCAAACCAATGCAATAAAACCATCATTCTGCTACCAGAAAAACTGATCCAGCGTGAGACCGGGGGGAAAAGAGAAAGGGACACATTTTTACAACTTATCTTCCCTGCGTCGCAGACCCGACGTCACACTAGCTCATTCACACCCGCATTAATTGGTGGGGCCCATAACACCAACACTCGCACGTCTCCACTCACGAGTCTGCACACAGGAGGGATGATAGTTTCGCGCTGGACATGTGGGTGAGTACCTTATTACCAATAGGGAAGAAGAGTTATTTTACAGAATATACATTAGCATTCACCACCTATAGATTCCTAATCCTAAACATCAAGGCACTCCACCACTTGGTCGACGGACCAATTAGTTGGATTGGTTGATGGTGATTTAGAACCAGCTAAAACACATTTAAGACTCAGAATCCTTTACTCTCTTAATTGAAAAACCACAAATTCGTAATTTCTGTTAATCAAATATTTGTTTATCTAAATATTGTTTGCAATTAATATTAGCATTTTTGCTCTATCAAAAATTTTGAATTTTTTGTTATAAATCGCATGACATTATATTTACCTATACTTGCTATCTGGATTTTTCTCTAATTCATTTGGCTGTGCATAACCAAGTTTAGCCGTTAATTGTCCAAATAAAGCAGACCAAAGCTCAAAGTCCGAAAGTTCTTTGCTCAACACGTTACAGTCCCAAAGATCTCCAAAGGACCAGAAATCGTGCAAGCATCTGTCATCGCCTGTGTGGTCAATAGGGGTTTGCGGTCATCAAGTAAGAAGGCAGCAACTAACTCCTCCCTATTTTACTACCCTTTTTATAATGAAATTCGGGATAACATGAAACATTTTTAGGCAAGATTGGCTGATTGGAAACATCCGATTTTACATCAGTGGATGTTCTCATGGATTTTGCTGGTTCATTTCCTCTGTTCATGTTTCCCTTATGCAACAATGTAGAAGGTTTGCTTGTATGTCCCAATTGTTCATTTAGACCAGATTTTAGTGACTGAAGTTTGGCAGTCTTCCATGTTCCTATCCTTGACCAGGAACACTGTGACTTGGGGTCACTTAGAGGTTTACGGAGCCATCCGAGTCTGCGCAGTAGGCATCGCGCTCACGAGACGGTGGCCACTTCTGAACTCCATTTCGGACGCCATTTTTTTGGTAGGCCCAAATGCCAACTTAAGCGAAACAAACACAAAAGAATAATTAGTACAAAGAAATGAAGATTCTAATGTTAAACCCTCACTAATCCCTTTATGTATTAGTATTTTCCTAGCTTATAGCGACATTTAAAGCAATAATACTCACCTTTACGGTCCAAAACGGGAACGCAAACATCACAAAAGCAACATAAATCATGCGATATCCTATTACCACATGTACTACTATTAATATGCATACATATTTTAGTTATTAGAGTTATTTTGCCATGCAAATAGCAATAAGTCCCACGTGTAATTGGTGTTTACAAAATTTGCAAAAGGTTGATAAGTATACCACAGCACACCGTTAATCAAATTATAATATAAGTAGGTTATATAATTAGTATTTTCATGCAAATAGAGGAGGTATACAAAATGTTGCTTTACCTGCTCCATCAATTGCACAGACATACCTTTAAAAATATCAAACAAACAATAATGGCCAGGGTAGCATACTATAGCACAGACTCGTGTAGTTTAAAACTTCAAAAAGACACAGAAACTAATTTAAAGTTGCCCACCTCAGATTATGGTTTGCCACCAATAAACCACAAATATTAAACATCAAACAAAAGCTCTAAGAGGCAACATAAACAAGCAATCAAAGTATGAACACCACAAATGCCAAACACAGAGCACTTAGGACGAGAGGAAATCTTTAAGTTTTATTTTTTTGATCCTTTATTTCAAATATTTAAGAAAAAAGCCAATATAGCCAACGCGTTTCACCCGTGGCTGGCTTCTTCAGGGCATCCAGAAAGGAGAAATGCTCCACTGGAGATACAAGTTCTATTTTCGTGCAGGTAGCGGGGGAAAACAAACAACTCGCTGTATATGCCAGGTTAAGTCCTTAGTATGAAACAATCCAAGCAAGTCTTATAGTGGATGTATTTCCAATAAGGGACCTCGCGATAGTACTGCAGTAGTGCAGATTTTCAAGCGGAGAGCCTGTCCCGGCTGAAGAGTGGCCCAAAACAGCATTAAAGATGTGGAACCATCCTCCACATCTTAGAGCACACCCGTCAAGTTTTCGGGCATCATGAAGCGGCAGAGTCAATTCAATTCAAAAGTGGCTGACAACAACTCAAAGATTTCCTCTCGTCCTAAGTGCTCAGTGTTTGGCATTTGTGCTGTTCATACTTTGATTGCTTGTTTATGTTGCCTCTTAGAGCTTTTGTTTGATGCCTCTAAAGATCATCCCACCTTTTCTTGCCTCTGTGCCCCTTGGTTCTAGAGCAAGTGCATTCATCTTGTCTGGAACACTGTGCCATGCTGTTGTGTGTGCTAAGGGGGAGATCTGTACAACATATGCCCATATAGAGAGCCATCTTCATTGACAACTTCTTTGCCTGACATGCCAGCTACTGGCTCAGTTCCTCTTGTGGTGTTCCAGGGTGCTTTTAGAATAATGGTGATATTTCTGTATTTAGCTGCACACATAATTTACATGTGAACAGAGTGCCCTTGCATGATTCTTCTACACATGCATGCTGTTCTGTTCTGCAAGCACAGTGCTGTCACACATGTGCAATATCAGCACACATATATGTAAATTCCTCTAGCGTGATGCTCTTACACCGGCTACTGCCAGCTATGTGTAAAAATCTAAATTGTACAGGGATGCTCTGGAAACCACCATGGCAACATTATTTGCACTTTGCACAAATTTGTACACAGCAGCTCAGGTGTCACTAATGTCAATTCACCAAATTTCCAGGGGTAGTGAAAGTGACCATTTGACATCACTGGAAGTAACATCACATTAGTCCTGACACCTATCATGACATCACAGGAAATACAATATGTGCACGGCTAAGGCAACAATAAAATTATAAAATAAGTTGTCAGATAAAAAAACGAGTTTTGATAAAATACACAACCAGGGTGCCACCACGATATGCTAGTGATGTTGCCATTTGATGCCATTAGTGCAGCAATCACCCACCCAAAGCAATGCCGCTAATACCCAAGTACCTGCAAATGTATACCCTCATATGCTCTCAGAATGCAGTCCCAGAATGCTAAGATAGGCTCAAATATCAATCCAGCCTCACCTTTTTCAGGTTTAGCCTCATGTCCAGTCTAGAATCCAGGCATGCAGGTTAGCTTCAAATGCTCAGTGCAGCCACATTGGCTCACTTCACAGCACTGAAAGTTTGAGAGTGGATGCCATGTTTCTTTTTTTTGATTATCAATGTTTTTATTGTTTTGAAAAGCAAACAAGACAGCACGTACATTGCATAATGATACACACCATGCCCACAAAGGGCAGTATACACCACAACCATAGTAATAATGAACAGGCGAGCCACCAAGACTGAAGAGCAAAACATGTATACATTGGAATACAGGTGGGGTAGATTTAATACAGTAGATTTAGCCATTTGCCCCAGACCCGGATGAATTTCGAAAACCGCGTGCCTCGAATAAGGGCTCCTCCTGAGCAGCGCACCAGTCCACTCCTCGGTGCCATTTTGTTATGCTAGGGGGGTTGACCTGTGCCCAGGCCACCACAATATCTCGTTTGGCCACAGCGATGGCCATGCCAAGAAATTGTTTATTGGCTCTAGAGCCATCTAGGCCATCTAATACTCCAAGGAGGAGTCGTAAGGGATCATGGGGGCCCTGCCAACCCAGGGTCTGTGTGAGTTCAGCCTCTATCCTGGACCAGAATGGGATTAAACTGGGGCACAACCAAACCATGTGATAGAAATCTGCCCGAGCATGTAGAGTCTGTGGAGGGATGCAGTCCTGCTTTATGTAGACATGCTGGAGTGAGGTAAGCCGTATGTAAGTAGTAAAGTTGAATAAGGCAAAGTTTGGCTGAGGTCGTAAGGGTTTTGGGGGGCCATAAGAGCGTTGCGCCAATCCTCCTTCTCCAGGGGGCTCAACCACCCCTTCAAGCGGGCCCGGAACAAGGCCAGAGTTGTCGGACCATTATTCACCAGGGAGCTGTAGATCTGAGACACCCCACCCCTTCCCAAATTCCCCATCATGACTTGTGCTTCTAACGGGCTAAACTAGGGAAGTGATGTCCCTGACGAGATGTGTGCGGCATGAAGAACCAGAACCTTTTGGGCCTGGCGGCGCAGGGTACGACCAAGTCTCCGGAGTTCTCCTGCTTAGCTACACAGAGACACGGGACACTCTGTCAGCGTTAGAAGATCAGATTTATTTAGCTGCAGCTAGTACAGTTATCCTAGAATTACACAAAGTAGGTTCTCAGGAGACTGCCACTTCACTCTGTGGCGCACAATCTTATATACCACATATGTAAAATATACATTAACCAACTACACACCCAGAGTACATAAGAAAGAGCCAATAAGGAAAGTTCGAAAACAAGACAGAACCAATAGGAAAGGTTTGAAAACAAAAGTGTCAGATGACTCGAAGAAACCTCTCCTCCAACTGTGTTTGTCACCCTTCCCTCAAACTAATTTATTAACAGGTTTGTAACTAACTTGCAGGTGGCGAGATACGTTTGTGTGTGTTGGAGGACAGTTGTGAAACGAGAGAATGCTAGCAGAAGACAGTGAAGGCCAGACGATAAGATAAGGTCAGGAAAGAATAGTGTGAACCAACAGATAGTTGAGACGGGGATTAGGAAAGCCAGACAGGGATTTGTGTACTCGGCTAGTTCTAACACCAGCTTTGCAAATAGAGGCAGAAAGCGTATTTCGACACCAGGCTGCAGAAAAAGCAGAATAGACTTTGTTCGCCGTGCTGCCTGAGTGTTGGCAACACAAAATGGCGGCGGAGCACAAAATGGCGGGTCGATTCGCTCGCGATCAGAAATCGAAGTTCCTCAGACCCTCCTTTTGCCAGAACTCAGGCAAGATAGACTCATGCTAATCTGAGTCAATGTCGATAGTCATGAGGTCATCGAGTTGTTGCTGTAGCATCATTCTTATGTTTTCTGTTACTTGTGGTTTGGGTTTTGGGATGCACATAGTAGCACAAAGGTCACAGATAGCGGGACCACAGTGCATACAAAGGCAACAGGAGAAAATAATGGTCAGAATTATACCAAGAAATGTCAATGCTTTCCAACCCCATTTGGACAGTAGTCCCCAAAACCACTCCATAAAAGACCAATCTCCTTCGTCCTGGTGAATAGACTCAGAGATTATGTGCAACTTGGAGATAGCTTGGTATACTGTTGGAGCGTCATTAGGTATGAAAATACAGCAACTTGACCCGAGCAATTTGCACACTCCACCACGATCTGCAAGAACAAAATCTAAGGCAACTCGATTTTGTAATGTCATAAGACGGTCCGCCTGTAGTTCTGCCGTGATGTTACTTAAGGCTCCTACAGTGATGTCTATTGTAGTCTCTACGACACGGACTAGTTGCCTTATATTTCTGCTGTTAGCCATTGGACCCCAGAAGGGAAGAAATCCTTTGAGGAAATCTCCTCCCTCTTGACCTGCTGTGTCCTTCGGATCCATAATTCCTCTGCCGTATCTGGTTTGATGATGATTTGCGGAAGCGGTGTAAGTAGGGGGAAGACGGAAAGCTATATAACAAGTACCAGAGAAACCCGTTGGTAACCACGTATAAGCTCTATTATAGCAAATAAAATAG
Source organism: Triturus cristatus (assembly GCF_964204655.1). Lineage (NCBI taxonomy): Eukaryota > Metazoa > Chordata > Amphibia > Caudata > Salamandridae > Triturus > Triturus cristatus. The sequence continues at coordinate 807,961,768 of NC_140591.1, forward strand.
GTGCCTTGAGACGGCACTAGAGGAGGCGAGTTCTGAGAGGAACAAACGTACATGTAGGAGCAGTTATTTCTTTGTATGGTGTCAGAGAGCGATCGTTTATCTGTAAGCAGAAGTTGCCCTGATGTGGTATAGTCCAAATCGGTGAGGACTTTCCTTTCTTAACTTTATCACTAAGACTAGACATATATTGGGTGACGTTCCAGTTAGTGTATGCTTTTCTTTCGTCAATGGAGATTTTACTATTTTCCATGATTTTAGCCATAGCTACCATTCCCTTAATCAAAGAACTATGACTAAAATCCGGATCGCTAACATGTGAACTAACGGATCGTCTGAATTTGCTTTGATAAGCATTGGAGAAGATGACAAAATAAGCCCAAGCAGAACCCTCATAAGAAAACGGGAGAACTAAATATGGCATTCCTTTCTCTGTGGTGTGTGGCATAAGTCCACACACCCAACAGTCAGTCGTATTGACCACTAACTGGTGCTGATGTAATAGCTGGACAAAGGAATTGTTATAATATTCAGTTCTTCTAATGAGTTCATGTGGAGGAAGGGTATGAAAGAAATGTGGAGAGACAGTTGAAGAAGATCCGGAGGAAGAAGAAGAGACAACTTTTTGCTGCAGAGCATAAATAATCCAACCTGTAAATGCCAAAACAATACACAATAATATAATAACACATAAAGTTATACTGAAACGACTACATTATTTTACAGAATCTTTTCTTCTTTTCATCTTTTCTCTCTCTTTCGTCTAGTGTAGTTTCCATCTTTCTAATGGATGCTCACGCAATCTTCCTCGATCGCTCAATCACGATTGTCTGCCGTCCTATGACACTGCAAGTCCTGCAGGCCTATTGCCACTACTCAGGTCGTGATTCAGACTCCTACCGTGACCCTGCAACCGGGACAGAATACTACACAAGAGAGAAATCTTAAGTGTTCTTTGGTTTAGGTCTCAAATCGTATCTTTCCTTCCCAGGAATGTTCTGGTTTTGGGACAATGTTCGTGGATTAGTCGTATCCAAGCGATGATGTGGTGGTATTGCTTCCTGCAAAACGTCGTCGTCCTCTTTTTCAGACAGTGTCCCATTCAGGTGTGCATCACTGAAAGGCACGAATTGTGGAACTTTTTCACCTTCACAGTCACCAATACCCCTGCGTACCCATTGATCGTAGGGCAAAGGCAAAGGCACTTTCTTACAATGCACACCGTGAATCCAATTTTTCTTTCCTTCGACTTTAACTGCTGTTCTCGTAGTTAACAAAACCATTCGGGGCTCTCGCCATCTGGGTTCCAAATTCCTTGTCCTCTGGAAGTTCTTAATACAGACCCAGTCCCCTGGTCGGATGGAATGACCTGGGTCTGTGGAAGCCTTCGGCAGAGCACTCTGAACCTGTTGATGGAGAACACGCAATTTAGTCGTAAGATCATGCAGATAGTCAATCAACATTGGATACGGCAAGTCTGAGTATTTCTTAGGGCGAGGGACTCCCCATATATTAGCTGGGCGTCCAAAAACCACTTCATAAGGGCTAAGTCCCAAACGAGAGTGTACTGCAGTTCTGGTGGATAGCAGAGCTAACGGTAAAGCATCGGGCCAATTGAGTCCTGTACTCGCTTGAACCTTTGCTAGTTTTAACTTCAAGGTTCCGTTGTAACATTCTACTAAACCCGCTGACTGTGGATGATTTGCCGCATGGAACTTTTGCTTGATACCAAGACCTGCACAAACTTTCTGCATGACTTGGCCAACAAATTCGCTCCCATTGTCACTCCAGACAATGCGCTGCAGACCAAACCTGGGGAAGAATTCTTTTAGAAGGATTTTAGCTGTGGATAAGGCTGTGTTATCCTTTAGGGGGTATGCTTCTATCCATCTTGAAAAGGCGCATACTACCACCAGAACATATTTGAGGTTGTTGCATCGCTCCATATGAATATAATCGATTTGCAACACCTCAAATGGATATGTCGAAGGAGCAAAGTGACCCGCCGGAGTTGGGGTTCCCTTTCCCGGGTTGTACATTAAACAAACAATACAATGTTTCACTACATTGTCTGTACATTTTGGGATACCTTCATTCTGCCACCCTGGAGCCAGAAGTTTACAAATACCTTTTGCATTTAAGTGGGCTGAACCATGTGCCATAGTAACCACTGGGAGAACATAGGCATCTGGTAACAGCCAACGTTGATGTTCAGATAATTCCACCCAACAACCCATCTCATCTAACATTCCTGTACTTTCTTTCCACTTGCTTATCTCCCTCTCTGAAGCCTCTTTCAGAATTGCTTTTACACTTTCCACTGTGTTCTCATACATTCTTCTCTCTCTGACCCAATTCGCAGGACCTGCCACATACATTCGACTTGTTGAATCTCTCGCTGTCTTCTTCGCTATTTTGTCTGCAAATGCATTTCCTTGACCAACATCATCTGTAATCTTTTTGTGTGCACTACACTTCACGGTTGCTATTTGGGTGGGTAAGGCAAGTGATTCGAGGAGATCAGTCACTAACTGACCATGTTGTATTTTGGTGCCATGTGAAGTGAGAAAACCCCTTTCCTTCCAGAGGCGCCCGAAGTTGAACGCTACACCAAAAGCGTATTGGCTATCAGTGTACACGTTCACTCTTTTCTCTTTCGACAATACACAAGCTCTCGTTAAAGCTATTAATTCTGCTGCTTGCGCTGAATTGTGTCTAATGCGTGCAGTTTCCACAACTGTATGTAAAGTAGTTACAGCATAGGCTGAAACTGTATCCCCATTAGGCATTTTAAAACAAGAACCATCTACCCATATAGTTCCATCCGGATTCTCTAGCGGTGTGTCTTTTAAATCAATTCTTCCTTTTGTCTCTTTTCCTCAGTACGGAAGAAACAATCATGCTGTTCTTTAACATTTTCCTCATCTGGAAGGGGCAACAGAGTAGCTGGATTCAGGGTATTACATCGTTTGATGTGTACGTGACTAGACAAAAGTGTGAGCTCGTATCCAGTTAGACGAGCACTCGTAAGGTGCTGTGTTTTCGTTCTGTTTAGTAAAGTATCCACTGCATGTGGCACCATGACAATGAGAGTGTTATCCAACACCACTCCAGCAGACTGTCGAATAGAAATTGCTGCTGCTGCGGTCGCTTTGAGACAACTGGGCAATGCTTTAGCTACAGGATCTAACGTAGCCGAAAAATAGGCACATGGCCACTGTTTTTCTCCAAATTGCTGTGTTAAAACTGACAATGCACAACCTTCTCTCTCATGAACATAGAGCGTAAAAGGCTTAGTGTAATCTGGGGTGCCTAGTACAGGAACAGAACACAGAGCGGTACGTAAATCAGTAAAACTCTTTTGGCACTCATCAGTCCAAGGAAGGGGCTGAGGTGTATCTTTTAAAGTGAGTGCCAACAAAGGTTTGGCTATTAGAGAGAAGTTAGGGATCCACTGTCTACAGTAAGAAGTGATACCCAGAAAGGCACGTACATCCCTTTGTGTGAATGGTACAGACATTCGCGTAATCGCCTGAATTCGTTCTGGTGTCAATCGTCGTCCCTCTGATAGGAGATGACCCAAGTAGGTAACCTCGCGACAAACATATTGTAGTTTGGAAGGTGAAACCTTGTGATTCAGATTAAACAAATGGCGTAATAATGCGACAGTGACATCTTTGCAGATATCTTTTGAATCAGCGGCGACTAACAAGTCATCCATATATTGTATAAGAGCTGCACCAGACGGCAAATGAAAAGTATCAAGATGACATTTTAAAGCTTGGCTGTAAATGGAGGGACTTTCACAATAGCCTTGAGGTGCGCGCTTAAACCGGAAGCTTCGGCCTCCAAGAGAGAAGCCAAAAATGTCCCTACTCTCTTCTGCAATGGGGATACTAAAGAAGGCATTCTTTAGATCGATAACAGAGAACCAAGTCGCTGTGGAAGGTATCATTGTCAACAAAGTAGTGATATCTGGAACAACAGGAAATTGTGGGACAACAATTTTGTTTACCTCCCGCAGATCAATTATGAAACGATACACAGGAGGCTGAGAAGGATCAGTGCGTTTGAGAACAGGAAGAATAGGACTATTGCATGTGTTACCTCTTGTTTCTTCAACCACACCCTTTTGAATCAAGTCATGAATGATTCCCAAAAGCGCTTTCTCACTTTCAGCAGAAATTTTATACTGTAGGATGCGCGTTAATTCAACATTGGGCTTGAGAGTGACAACATAAGGTGGAATCTCAAGACAACCCACATCATTCGGACCCGTGGCCCAAAGAGCTGCTGGAAGAGAAAGCAATTCAGGTGGAAACTGATCTTTGGACAAATACATTGGGGAGATCAATTTCTGTCCTAAAGTAAGATGTACACCAGAAGGAGAACAATATATCGTAGCATGCATTCTTTTCAATAGGTCTAGACCCAACAGATTCTCACCGCAACCATTCGTCAACAGAAGTGGAGCTTCCAAATCATAAGGACCAACTGAAATAGGCAAAGGGCAAGAAACTGGATTGCGAACAGGGGCGCCAGAAAATCCTACAGAAACATTTGTTAAGCCAGACAAAGGTGCCCCAGGGAGTTTAGAATGAATGATAGAACTTCTCATTGCCCCAGTATCCAGAAGAAATGGCTCTAAAACACCCATTGTAGTGACGTTAACATAAGGTCCATTCCGATCTACTGGGATCGACACAACTCCCTTACTTTGTCCATGGCTGTCCTAGTTAGCATGAAGACTTTCATTCTCGCCTTCAATATAATGGTCTTCATTGTAATACTGTGCAGACCTCACATTTTGCTGATCAAAGTAGTTCACGGAATTGGGAGAAGGAAGGGCACGCTGTTCTTGAGTCAATACACCTCGACCTCTACCTCTGTTTGCTGACTGGAGGCCAGCACGACCTCGTGGAGCAGATAATGCTCCATTTCGCTGTAATTAAACCGGGCAACTATTCTTAAAATGACCTTCCTCTCTACAATAGGCACATTGATTAGGACCCAACAAAGGTTGCGGAATGTATGGCTCAGGTTTTTGATACAACCTCTTAAACTGAGGAGGCTGTTGAAATTGAGGCTGAACATAACATGGAGGATAGGCTTGTTGCAAGAGAACCTTCGTTTTTAATTCTTTCGTCTTTTTCTCTTGCTTTTCTTTTTCTTCTTTGTCCCTATTTTCATAATATTGTGCAGTAGCCAATATCTGGGCAGAAGAAGAAACAGCCCATGAACTTTCAGAATCTTTTAATTTGTGTGACAGCTCAGGAAGCAAATTGAATACGAATTTGTCCACAAATAATCGCTGTCCACCTTCTGTAGCCATATCTTGACCACTATGGTCGATAAATGTCTCCACGAAACGAGTAAAGAAGTCAGAGACACTTTCATCTTTCTTTTGTTTGCATGCTGCTAATTTATCCCAATTAACTCTTAATGCAGGCATCATAGTTTTCATTAAAGTAATAATCCTACCAGGAAGTTCCGAGATCAAAGCGTCAGGCTTTGCGCCACCCACTTGGTCTCTATCTGTAGTAGTTATAACATCCCAAGTAGCACCTAGTTCCTGAGCGTGATCCTCTCTACGAATCTTAGCCCATATTGTCTGTGGGACTACATTTCCCATTAGCATGTCTATATCTGCTAGGTTCATGATGCAAGCATCAACTGTCTGTGATAATTCTTTCTAATAACCTGCAGGGTTTTTACGAGGATCCGGTAGAGTCTGCTTAAGGGCCAAAACTTAGATCTCTTCCAAGGGACATGTACCCATATACGTTGGAAATGAGCAGGAATAGGTGCATTACCACCTACTCCCGCTACCGCCTCCTGCCATACTGGAGGAACCTCTCTCATAGGATAATTTTTCAACGTCAGTTTAACTGACGGATCAGAATCAAGGAAAGCCTGAGAGGACAATAAGGATCTATAAGAAATAAGTGTCCTTACAGCTTTCTCAACCTTAGAACCCACAATAAGTCCTTTATCAAAATCAGTCTGAACATCTAACAGATCTTGTGGGATCGGACTCGAACTCATATCTTCCCATTCTTTAATGAGAGTGTCGCACATTGCATTAAAAACATATCTTTGCGTAGGCGCATTCCATTGCGAGAAGGTAGGCATAATATCAAGCACACTGTATTGTGGACCCTTTTTGATCCACTTTCGTGCAAGAGAGTCCAACTTCTCTCGTTCTTCAAAATCTGGGAACTGACTGCGAGACTGTCTTCGAGCAAAAGCCGGAGACACATTTAAGGCTTCAAAGAAAGGAGATAGAATACCAGTAACAGTGTCTGTGAGACGCTTACGCACAGACGGAGAATTAGACATAAGAATTGGAGACAAAGTATTAGGAGAACTGACAGGAGAAGAACTGATAATTGCAGGAGGAGCAGAAGGCAAAGGAGATCTAGGATCAGGAGATAAGGGCAAAGAAGTTGAGGCTAACGGTAAAACCGGCAAGGGCGGTAATACTGGAGGAGGCAAATGCGGAAGAGCCGGAACAGGCGGAGGTACCGCTGGTGGCTGAACAGGCTGTAACGGCTGAGGTGCATTGGCACTTTGTGCATAGGGCGGAGGCAACCTTAATAAGTGGGACATTAGGGGATCTTCTTCTATATCTTTCTTATTATCAGAAGGAGAAACAGGCAACACCGGATAGCATTTATCTATCGCCATACGATGCTGTCTTTCTGAAATTTCAGTCGCATTATCAATTTCATCGTCTTTAAACTGTTGGGCAGCCTGTATAATCGTCATACCGTGTGCTTTCCTCTCTCGTTTTGCTTGTTTCATTTCTTTCTGTTTGGCTTCCTTACGCCAAAGGCGGAAAGAGTCAAACATTGCCGGCCCGGCTTTTCTTTTGAATAAAACTGCTTCCAAATTGTCTAGCACATCAGGATCAAAACTACCATTTTCTGGCCATTTTAGAACACCATCTTTCTTCGTGTATTGGGTCCATGTCTCGTTAAAGGCAATGGGGCCGATACCATGTTTTGAATAGAGCTCATATGTGGGAGTTCCAACCGAAGGAATCGGACAAGAGTCCTCAAGTCGGGAATCCCTATTACAACCAACACAACAAATTCTTCCAAACTTAGTCAGACCAGGCATCTCGATATGTCACCGGACTGTTCAAAACTTCAAGGGAGTAAAACTCAGTTTACGCAGCACAAATGCACTTACCCTCGGCTTTGTTTATTGCAATAGACAAATCTAAGAACCAAAAGGAATCAACAAAGAACAAAACTGTGGGCGCGACCCACGAAAATACTTAACCAAGGACGTCTTCTCCCACCAACAGAGGCCCGTCTATCGTCTCGCCTTACCATACATCATCAAAGGAAGGGCCAAAGCAGGGCGGCAGTCAGGGCAGCGGTCGTCAGTAGCCGTCAGGAAGGAGTAACCGCGCTGCAAAAGACCTTCTGACCACTTTCGACATACAGGGGTCGCTTAATGTGGCTCGCGAACCCTCCGGAATTTTCTTGCGGGGTTCCTCACGATCTTCAGGCAGAACCGGTACCACTGAAGCCGCCCCACATTGGGCGCCAGTTGAAGAACCAGAACCTTTTGGGCCTGGCGGCGCAGGGTACGCCCAAGTCTCCGGAGTTCTCCTGCTTAGCTACACAGAGACACGGGACACTCTGTCGGCGTTAGAAGATCAGATTTATTTAGCTGCAGCTAGTACAGTTATCCTGTGAAGTACACAAAGTAGGTTCTCAGGAGACTGCCACTTCACTCTGTGGTGCACAATCGTATATACCACATATGTAAAATATACATTAACCAACTACACACCCAGAGTACATAAGAAAGAGCCAATAAAGAAAGTTCGAAAACAAGACAGAACCAATAGGAAAGGTTTGAAAACAAAAGTGTCAGATGACTCGAAGAAACCTCTCATCCAACTGTGTTTGTCACCCCTCCCTCAAACTAATTTATTAAACAGGTTTGTAACTAACTTGCAGGTGGCAAGATACGTTTGTGTGTTGTGGTAGTCTGTAGTCCCTAACGGGGTGGCGGGTCCGCAAATAAGCCGTGTACTACCACGGTATTGGCTCTGACTTTACTTTATTTAGCATGTTTGGAAGGGTTGACAAAGCAGAACCAAGTATAAGCAGGAGATTATCTCCTAACAGTCACAGGTATAACCAAAACAAAACAGTCTCTTTCCGAGGGTTCCTTCCTTTGAGTGCGGTCTGCTATAGGGAGGGTGTGTCGCCTTCTCTTTTCCTGGGTCCGCCACTTGAGGGGCTCGGTGGTTGAAGGGAGGGAAGAGAAGAAAAGAAAAAGAAACAGGTCTGAGTCACTGCTACTCTCTGGGTTTACTGTGTGCTACCATCACCGAAGGAACGTGTAGGGAGGGAAGTGCGGGAGTCGGGGAGGGTCTCACCCTTTTCTGGTGCTTCACTGCCCTTCACAACCTCCCCACCGCCCCCACCCGAAAGGTCCCCGAAGAGCCACTTGCCTCGCGCCACGGCCCGTTCCCCGGACCGCGGCGCTGGGACCCGGGGCGTCTTCTCCTCCCTGCAGCCCACCGGGTTTGATCGCCGTAAAGACCTTGATGTTCCTTCTGGGTCCGCCGTCTCCCGACTCGCCGTCCTGCGCTCCTCTCGCCCGCCGTTCTCCTCCACTCGTCGCTGCTCCTCCCTGTACTCCTCTAGTCCGCCGTTCTCTCACGCTCGTCTCCGCTCCTTCCTGTACTCCTCTCGTCCGCCGTTCTCCCACGCTCGTCTCTCTGTCTACCTCGGCCTCTTCCTTTTTCAAACGTCCCGCTTCCTCTTCCGTCGTTGGCTCCTCCCCCAAGGTCGGCTTGAATGCTAGACTGTCTCCCGCTTCTGGAACGGAGCCCAGCGGCACAGTCCCGCTCCACTTCCGGTCCATCTCGTGCTCACGCTCACATGTGTGTTGGAGGACAGTTGTGAAACGAGAGAATGCTAGCAGAAGACAGTGAAGGCCAGACGATAAGATAAGGTCAGGAAAGAATAGTGTGAACCAACAGATAGTTGAGACGGGGATTAGGAAAGCCAGACAGGGATTTGTGTACTCGGCTAGTTCTAACACCAGCTTTGCAAATAGAGGCAGAAAGCGTATTTCGACACCAGGCTGCAGAAAAAGCAGAATAGACTTTGTTCGCCGTGCTGCCTGAGTGTTGGCAACACAAAATGGCGGCGGAGCACAAAATGGCGGGTCGATTCGATCGCGATCAGAAATCGAAGTTCCTCAGGCAAGGGCGTGACAAAGCTGCAAATATTTGTAAAATTGGGCAGTGTGGAGGGTGTAACGCCTCTGCAAGTCAGGGAAAGCCCTAATGTGGTCACCTACCCACACATCCCCCAGGAGGGATATCCCTATGTGGTCCAACTGCCGGAAGCCCGTGAGGGTCGCCACCTCCTGCAGCCATAAGCCTTGCCAAAGGGGTGTGTTTTGACTAAGCTGTCCATCCAAGCACGTGTGTCGCAGGGCTGTGCGCCAGCCCACCAAGACCACCCTGGTGATTGGTGGTATCGCCTTGGGTATGGGGGTCCCATATATGTACGCTTGAATTTGGGGGAAGTCCAGGGTCTCAAGTTCAGTTTTCTAGGCCAGGTCAGACCACCCCCCAGTGAACCAGTCGCGGATGACGAGAAACCTGGTGGCTAAATAGTATAGGTGGAGATCAGTCATACCCATGCCTCCATCAAAGGGTGGAATCCTGCATCTGGCCAGGGTGATACGCGGCCAACCCCCACCCCACAGAAACATCCCAATCACCCTGTCAAGTTCTCTGAACCAGCCGCTCGTAAACTGAAAGGTAGTGCTTTGAATGATATATAGGAAGCGGGAAAGGACCATCATTTTGAACAATGCCCCTCTCCCGAGGGGGTTCAGTAGTAGGGTTTGCCAGTTCTTGAGGTCAGCTTTGGCTTTCGTGACCAGGGGGGGTAATATTCATTGCCCTCCTGGGGCCATTCCAGCTCCGGGAGCAGAGCCACCCAAATCCTGAGATACTTGAATGATTGTCTTTGGATGGGGATAGTCGACTGCCAGTCAAAGCATGCCCTAGAAAGATGAATGGGGACCAGGGTGGATTTAGCCAGGTTGAGTCGCAGACCGGTAACGTTTTAAAAGGCGTGGAGCACTTCAAGACATCGGGGATTAGAGTTCTCTGGGTCCGCTAAGAAGAGCAAGACAGTGTCTACGTATAGGGTGATTTTGTCCTTATGGTGAGAACCCCAAGTCCAACCCTGGACTCGGGGATCATTCTGAATGAGGCAGGCCAGGAGCTCCATCGCCAGTGCCAAAAAATAGGGGTGAAAGGGGGCTCCCCTGATGTGTACCTCTCCGGATGGGGTATGTCTTCGAGAGGGCTCCATTGGTAAGGACGCTGCCTCTGGGGTTGGAGTATAAGACTCGAACAAGGCGTCGGAATCGGTGGTCGAAACCCATCGTCAAGAGGACGTCATCCAGGTACCTCCAATTTACCATGTCGAAGGCCTTCTCGAAGTCTACAAGTAAAAGTGCCAGATACGGTGTAAGGAGTTGGTGATGAGCGAGGGCGAGGTGAAGGCGCCATATGCAATGTCTGGTGCCGCGTGCTGGCATGAAGCCACACTGGTCCGGATGGACCAGCTTGTGCAGAAGGGGGCAAAGACGCTGGGCCAGGGCTGTGGCATAGATCTTCATTTCAGTATTGATTAAAGAGATCGGGTGGTAGTCCACACAGGTGGCAGAGGGCGGCTGGGTCTTGGGGATCACAACCATAGTGGCCACATCAGTCTCGGTGGGGGGGGAAGGAACCCAGTTCAGCAACGTGATGGTAGAGCCCTACAAGCTGAGGAACCAACAGGTCTCTGTAGGCTGCATAGTACTCTTGCGGGAATCTGTCCGGCCCGGGCGTTTTCCCAGGTTTCAACAAAGAAATGGCCCCATGTATCTCCTCTAGAGTGAATGGGAGGTCGAGGTCTGCCGTTTCCACCCTGGTAAGGCAGGGGAGCGGGATCACCGCCTGGCCCAGCATCTCCGAAAGGGTAGCCTCGGGGGCGTGAGCAGAATACAGCCGGGCATAGTAATACGCAAACGCCTACGCGATTGCATAAAAGGTGTGGTGGGAGGCCCCAGCGGCATCGCGGAATTCAAGGATTATTCAGTTAGCCGGGGGGTAGGGAGTTAAGTTATGTAGCAACTTCTCGTTTTTGTCACCCGAGCCGTAAACTCGGGCCACGGAGGAGCGCCACAACATCTTGGCCGAGTCGAGGGAAATCTGTCTGATTTCTTTGCGAATGGCCGCAAGCTGCCTTTCGTGTTGGACTTCGACAGTGCCCAAAAGTGTCATTTCCAGCTTTGCTGCTTGAGCCTCGAGCTGGGTCAGGCGATCAGATCGTGCCGCCCGTTTCACGTGCACCTGGCCCCTTGCCACTCCCTGGATAGTGGCGTTACTAGCCTCCCATAATGTGCCCGGGTATGGGACCGACCCCTGATTAGTAAGGAAATAGTGACACAGTTCCGCCACTATCGCTTCCTTGACCTCCTTGTCTTGTAAAAACCACGCGTTTAACCTCCAGATCGTCCAAGGCCCAACTGAGGCGCCACCCAGGTGCAATGACAGGGCCGAATGGTCTGAAATTCCCAGAGGGAGGGTGGAAACGGTGGAAACGCTTTGGCAATCGGGAGCACGTAGAAGAAGTAGGTCAGTGCGGGAGTGTGTTTGGTGGGCCGCCGAGGTATGGGTATATTGAGTACACCCAAGGATTCCAAACCCTCCAGACGTCTCACAAGCCGAGGGCGGCTGACCAGTCAGACAACTTCTGGGGTTAGTCTCATCGGGGAGGTCACGCCAGTCGTGTCAAGTGTTGGATGCATCATTGCATTAAAGTCGCACCCGACTATAGTCTGACCCTGGGGCAAAGCGGAGAGTATGTATGTGAGATGATGAAGGGTAGAGGTGAGTGTTACAGGTTGTACGTACAGAGAGAATAAGTTCAGGGTGTTCCCTTCAAGCTTGCCAGACACGGAGACTTACTGACTCTGCCTGTCTGTTGTTATGTGGTCTGGGGTGGAAGGGAGCCCTCTTCGTATCAAAATAGATACTCCCCGGGAGCCCCGTGCAAAGCCAGAATGCCATACCCTGTCAAACTCATATCTCGCAAGGAAGGGGCAGTGAGTTCCCAGGAGGTGGGTCTCCTGGATCAGGAGGGCGTCTGGCGCGTGACGCTGTGCATACTTGAGGACTGCTGTGCGTTTATTGCGATCTAGTAATCCATTCACGTTCAAGGACAGAACGTGGAGGGACCGACCGTTGGTAGACATCTGGGTCATTAGAGAAAGCAAATACCAAAACTATAAGTTTGTGATCCCTGAACAGAAAAAAAATGGTCCCAATGCACTTAGGTGCCGTTCTGAATTTTTGCTTCACAATGGCAGACACGGGAAAGGAAACTTAGGAACAGTTGTCCCACCCACAATGGTATGGGAACTCCATCCCAGATCCTTGGTGTATGTGCCATCTGGTCAGAGAATTACACTGGCAGAGCCAGCGGGGGCTCTACCGGTGTAAACCTGGTGCTTCCCCCAGCAGCGGCCTGTGCAGGTAAGAGCTGTGGGGAGGTGGGGCGGGGTTGGGGGGAATTCGCCAGACGACCACGAGGGAAAATGAAATAAATAATCAATTTTCCCTTCTCGTCATCTGTCGAAACCCTGCACCACCGCTCTTACCTGCATGGGCTGCTGATGGCTTCCCCCGCCTATAAATAGCGGGGAGAACAACAGTTTTGGTGGGGCTGAGTCACAGCTGATTTATGGCAGTACTCTCGCTCTGCCTAACTTACAATAAGGCCCAGAGTGTTAGCATACAAGCAGTGTAGTGTCTGCCATCCATATTAAAGAATGAGTTTAATTTATGAATCGTTATCGAACAAGAAGTTTGCAATTCTGTATTTTTATCACTGCTAAGTCTTGGTGTCTTTTGGACACCTTCAGCCAGCCCTGGCTTCTTACAACACACTGTTTTTGTCATGCACAGAATCCAAACATAACAAATATTAGCAAAGCCACTAGGTCTTGTCTATGAGAGCTATTGGTTTTGGCAATGTTTTGTGGCCATTCTTTACGGAATTGCGGATGCTTTGCAGTGTGACTACAACTAGTTTTAAAAGCTCTGTGACCCAGGCAGGGCAAATGCACTTTTTTTTAAAGTGCAGTAGCACTTGATGCATCTTAGTCCTTTTTTTATCATTATGTTTAGTCATGCATCACAGCAGCCACACTGCTATAAGCATAACCACACATCATTACTAAATGTGGCAAAGGCCATGCTGTACAACATGAACAAGAATGCAGTGTCAGAGCCAAACGTCTCAGGGGTGAGACTTATTGGCTTTGCCAATGCTTATTGTAGTGGCTGTTATGACTGTTGTAGATATGGTGACTGTCTAGGCTAGTGGTTCTTAATCCTTTGACATCTGGGGAACCCAATAAATGACTATGGGAACACCGGGAACTCCCAACCTAAGAAATGTCTTCGATTTGAACAGCAAAACAATACACAAAACTACATAAACAAGTGTACATTAAACAGGCACATAACTTCTGAAATGTTTTGTTTAATACACAGACAAAAGATATACAAAATCGAAATTTTAATTTTAATGAGAAGTTGGAACATTTCAGAATTTGGATTTATTTCTAAAAGGCAAATCAGTATGACAGGCTCTAGCATCTTGCTTTGTCTTTTTTGCTCCTAATGTATGCTCTCTTTTTGTTGCTGCATACGAGTACTTTAATTGAGGTCACCAGTTGTCCATATTCCTGTTTGCTGTACTGGAGCTGCTCCCACGAATCAAGCTAATGATCCCAGTGTAATTTTTAGTTTCTATTTTAAAATTCCTTCACATTTACAGAACATGAAAAAATAATATTTTTTCTTTTTAAAGTATAAATATTAGATTTGATTAATTGCTTAATATTATTAAATTTTGTAAACATCTGCAGACCACATGAGTAGGTGCCGTGGTTCCCCAGGGGGGTTCACAGCCCCCAGGTTAAGAACCACTGAGCTAGACTGTGCCCTTTTACTATCAGCTATGACTGGACTTGTAGCAGTTTGTAGTGAATGAGCCACTTTTGTGGTCTGACACCCTATGATGACCCTCAACCACCACCATTTTGTACTGACTTAAGTGTGTTATGTTAACTTAGCCTTAATGTAGGATGGGTTTGCATATGCCTGCTTTTCTTCTGTCTTTTAGTGGAATAGTCTTTCCAAGAATAGAAGGTATGGGATGTTGAGGTGCAGTCTTGTGGGTGGTGGTGCACACATGTGCTCAATGTTGTATACTGAGGGATTAAGTGTATAATGTTATTTGGGTTAGGTGAATTATGACTTTGACCTATTGACTTTGACGTGGTCTAATGTCATTCTGTCTTCTGACTTTACCTTGCTTCAACCTTTTCTGTGTGCACAGTGGTGCTTGTAAGTTGTGTGGATGAGAATTATAGGTGCTAACTTTTGCCTTTGACATGGTTTCATGTCATCCTTGCTTTTCTGATTTCATCTTGCTCTGGGCCTTTCTGTGTGCATGGCTTAACTAACTTCATTTTCATGCTGAAGCCATTTTCTGTGCCTGCACGAAGAAGAGGGCATGTTTTGCTTTCCTCCTGTCTTTACTGACTAGAGATAACTGGTTCTTATCAGAGGAATGTACATGGTCTGTCTTGTAGCCATAGCAAGGGCCTGATCAACCGTTGCTGTGACCTTGGAACAGGCTGGTACGGACTCTCGTGAGAACTAGGGGGCGGGGCTTGCTAGAAGCTTCGCTGTGTTTGAATGTGTATTAAAAAGGGGAGTCTACACTGGCCTGGTGGAAGTTCATCCGTGGAGCAGACGTGTTGTCACGGAACAGTGGTGTCACCTCTGAGCTTTCGCCCGGTTCAAGCAATGGACTCCCCTTGAGCAAAGCGTGGTGAAATGATGGAGCATTAGGTGAGGTGTCTCTGCTACTAACTGTATCTTGATTCTTTACTGATTCTCTCCTTTCCTTCTTATTTTCTGATTCTTATATCCATACATATATATTTCTACATATATATTTGCCTTGATTGTGTTTCAATCATATTATTGATATGTTAGAGTCTGCTATGATAGGTGCATTTGGCTTACTGTGTGATGCTATTTACTAATAAATACATCCCAGATATACCAATTCGTCTTTTCCTTGTAGCAGGAGGTGTGGACTCTTCTTGGCCAAGTATTATGTTGTAGAAGGATGGGTGAATTCCCTTCTAGCAGGTAATTGTGTTATAGGAAGTTGTGCT
Source organism: Triturus cristatus (assembly GCF_964204655.1). Classification (NCBI taxonomy): domain Eukaryota; kingdom Metazoa; phylum Chordata; class Amphibia; order Caudata; family Salamandridae; genus Triturus; species Triturus cristatus. The sequence continues at coordinate 807,977,065 of NC_140591.1, forward strand.
ACTCCTGACAAGTGATGCGCAAATTATTGTTTTCTTGCCATGCCTTTGGGGGAGTGTTGAAAGTTTGCCCACCTTAGGAAGTGCTGTGTACATGTTATATTCCATAAGTTTGGAACTGATATTCTCTCCCTGGGAAAGTGACGGTACATTCCTTGGTCCAGGGGAGATCTAAATTTGTCATTACACAGTTGTGGTGATTGTAGTGCTGATGTTTGTTGTTGGCATGCAAATGTCTATGTAAGAGGAAGATGGGGCTTAAAGGGGTGGGGTCTGTTGAGGGGTGAGCCCTTAAGCCCATTACTTCTATTAGACATGAATTGGTGGGATCATGGAGAGGGGACTGGGCTTTGTGTCGTGAACTAGCCCCAGCCCAAGGTTAAAACAAATGTTTTAGGGGCCGCTGCTAGTGTCCTGGGAAGTTGTGAACACAATGGACACTGGCTGTCCGTGGCCTCCAAGCATGGGCTAGAAACCTACATTGCTTTAGGAGTATCCAGCTCTTGTTATCCAATGTGTGATATCAGTCCGTACAGCGAGGCTGTGTGAGCACCGTGTGTTTTGACAGATCTGTTGTTGTAGTAGTTGCCGCTAATAACTAGCTGTTGTAACTTGCTAACTAGAATGACTGAGGTGGCTGTGCTGGTTGTTAATGCGAAGCTGGCTGAAGTGTATCTGCTAGAGAAAGTGGCTATGATGGCTTTAATATGTGTAATCTTTGGCCCTGGGCGAATATGATGGTGTCTTGCTTTATACTCCCACATAAAAGAAATTCAGCCCTCCCAAACCGAGGCACTCCCACATTAAGCAAGAAAACACCTGGAAAGGGGTTGGTCGCAGCACTCACCAAATGAGGCACATCAAGAGACACTTTTGAGAATAAAGCATGGGGTTTTATTAGTCAGCACTCTCTAACAGAAAGGTTTTCCCAGATGTCAAATGAAAGCAGTTAAAACAACATGCATATTATATATATATCTATAAGCAGATTATAATAATGGAACATTCATAAATCAAATACAAGAGAAATAGAACACAGGAAAGTAATAATAATACTGGACATCCTCTGCAGGGAATAGGAAATAAACCCTGTCAAAAGAAAGCATGGAAATATATATATATATATTTCTCTCCACCGTTCTCTGCCACTTCCCTCCCACTGGAACAAACAGAGACGAACCCAAATCTTGTGCGTGAGTCTTCTTTAGTTATTTGCTCAGTCACCACAATCGCCATCGCCATGACGCGTTTCGGCCTGACACGGCCTTGATCACATGACGCGCTCTGGGAGTCACATTACTTATTTTAAAGTGCAAGGTGCCATACACGTGATATGTTGAAAAATAGACATAAAAGAAATATTACATGTCTTTACCTTTGTACTAGATAAGACTGTGCAAAATCAGCAATTATGTTACAGATGGGTTAATATCAACATAAATACAGATATAAACAACATTTTATGTGAAATACATAAAAATTGTTTTAAAAGTATTTAAAAACTCTGATTAAAACATAATGTTATGAGTTGCCTTATACATATATACACATATATATATATATCACTGAAAAAACCATAGGTTTCAGGGGCATTATAGTTAGCTGGACATTTCCCTCGTACAAAACCCTAGAAATTACCCCGTTATAGTTAGTTCAGCGCCCCCGCAATGCACTGCTGATGACGTCACATATTACATCACTCATGACATGGTCAGTGACATCACTCATGACATCACTGATGACATCACTGATGACATCATCCATGTGATAAATTAGTGCATCTTCTCACACCCTTTGATATACTCAATCAAAATTTCAAACGTCCATTCTCAAAACCATAGATACTCCAATACCAATAACTACATACCCACTCATTGACTCTTAGATCTACACACACATCCACTCACTCACCTGTACAGTCACTCATACTTACAGTCACTCAGTACAGGACTATCATATGCATTTATACACTTACATAGACACTCACACACCACCAATCATCCATAGAGGTACTCTCACACCTAGTCAGTAATGCAAATAATTAATCACACTCCCATTTACTAACCTATGCAGTTATACACACACAAGTTCACTTACTCATAAAAATAGTAACACATTCTTACGCTCTTATACAATCACTGATACAAGCACACACTCATCCATACAGCCACTCTCACTATCACACACTCTCACATATACCCACTTATATACTCTTGCACACATATATACTGCCTTTCACATATGTAATTACTCATACATGTACCACTGAGATATACATTCAATCACTAACACACCCATACATACACTCACCCAACCATACAGTCCATCACAGATGCACTCTTAAAACCGTGCACCCATAGAATCACCCACTTACACATGTATGCACAGAGTCACACACACCCCACCCACACAAACACTCAGGCACCCATACAGATACTCAGACAACCAATCAATAACCCATAGAGACACTCATATAGCTATTCTCAAACCCATGCAGCCGCTTATACATCAACAGACAGACAGATACAGACATTCACACAGTTTAGAAAGTAGTCTGCAGTAAGATACATTTAATGACTCACTTATAGAGTCAGTCACGCACCTACTAAATCATCCATTCACACACTTATACACCCACTCATTCTTCCATAGGTTTTTCCCTATATATATATTAAACATATTTAAAATGTACCGAAACACACATTCACTGGATGACGTCATCAGTGATATCATCAGTGATGTCATTTCAGATGTCATCAGTGATGTCACTGACCATGTCATGAGTGATGTAATATGTGACGTCATCAGCAGTGCATTGCGGGGGCGCGAGTTATAGTTAGCTGAACTAACTATAACAGGGGAATTTCTAGGGTTTTGTACGAGGGAAATGTCCAGCTAACTATAACGCCCCTGAAACCTATGGTTTTTTCAGTGAATTTCTAAGGTTTTTTAAATGCCACTTCCTAACTATAACGTGCATGAAACCTATGTTTTTTTCAGTGAATTTCAAAGGTTTTTTAAATGCTAATTTCTATCTTTAACTTATCTCTGAAGATATCATGTTTAATGATTTTGATTGGATTTCTATATTTTTAAAATTCAGTGTGTCAATTTCATTAATTATTATTTTTTTTAAATACTTTTTTATCACCAGTTTTTTAAACTTATTTTTTCAATTAATTCTTTTAAAAATTAAAAAATATTATTTGAATTTAATGGGTTTTTCAAACATATTTTTTTATATTTTTCAAAATATTTTTTTAACTATATGTTCAAAACTTTATTTTATATATATTTTTTCCATGTTTTTGGATCTGCGCACCGTTCCCGATCCCTACGAGGTAGCATCCGCGCATGGTATGCGTTGGGTACGTGTTTAGTTGGAGATCGCAATGCGACAGGTACGCGACTCCCAGCCTATACGCGACACGTTCGATGTACGTAACGCGACGTTTATGTGCTTCTGCGATGCGTCATCTGCGTCTATGACGCGGTAGGTGCGCGGATCCCCGAAATATTTAACATTTAACAAAACATATATGTATGTATTTCATGTGAATATTAATTGAAGACAAACTCTAAACTAGTCTTAAAACTAATATATTTTTACATCTAATCCTATAATTTTTTTTAATTCAATTTCGCGGATGCGCGCTGGGTGCGTGCTGCATAAGCGCAGGGTGCGCGGATCCCATGTGACCTGCAAAAAAAGAGATTTGATTGGTTCATTACACTTCCTATTCTAACTATTGAAAGACCCCACCCATTTCAATCATTCTTTGAGCTTCTTTGGAGGAACATCTCACACCTTAGAACTAGAAGAAACTTTTTGGGGAAGATTTCCACAACTGCAATTTTTCTGAAGACAATGGCTTCTGCACAGCAGCCACCATCAGAATCAGACCATTCGTCCGATGAGGAATTTGTTGTGGAACCTCCACGCCCAGAAAGATACACCTCTGTGGGTGTGGACATTTTTTTCCTTCCCAGAAGGACAAAATAAAACTAATTCAACTAAAGTGACATATAAAATATGTCAAAGAGTGCTTTCCAGAGGAGATCCATCAAAAAAAATACTCTTGTGGGACTGCAAGTATGTTAAAACACCTGAAGGCTCTGCATCCCATGAACCTGGCCAAGCAGGAGTGCAGAAGACACCGACAGCAGCCTCAGCCAGCAGTGGCAAGCACGTCTGCAGCATCACCATCAAGCACTCACCCGGACATACGTCCAGAATTTTTAAAACTAAAAATTAGTTGCATTAAATGCAACAAACTACTATGTTACGGCGAGCAGTCAATTGAACTAATCTGCCGAGCGCAGCAAAACCACAAGTGCTAAACTTGTGTTTATTTTTTTGTTGCAGAAGTTGACTGTTTTGTTCCTCCTGTTGTCTTTTTTTCCTTTTGAAAAAACAAAAAAATAACAAAATTGTTCCAAAAAGTACAAAAAATTAAAAAACATAAAAGAAGAAAAAAAAAGTTATTCTAAGAACTAACTTTCCTTGTTTAAAAAAAGAGCTAAATTTCTTTGTTAGTGTGTGAAAGTTTAGATGAATGTATGTGTAGTACGTAATTGACTGAATGAATGCATTAGTAGCGTATGATGAATGTATAAGTGCAGAACTATGAGGAAGTGCTGCAGCATCACACTGTAACCTCTTTAATTGTAGTGTGCTGTAGTACTTCTGAAGCACAGGGATGCAACATATGTACATAAATATGTTGCAAATCTATGCTTCTCTCTGCACGGCTGCTTAAACTGCAGCCATGTGGTGACACTGGCTCCCTTGCACCATAGTGCAAGGATATCTGTGTCATGTGCTGTTTGTTTTTCTACAGAAAGACACACCTTCCTGCACAAAAACAATAAGAGAATGCATTTGCTGACAGATAACCGTTTTAAAACCTGTCATGTTGTCAAGTTTTAGAAGCATTAGAAGGCAGTCTTTGCTTATGTGTTGATTAAATGAGTCAGGCATTGACACTAAAGTACAGTACCATGTAGTATTGTCTTTACTGCCCCAGAACTGAAAATTTAAAATTTTTACCCAGGCACTGTCCTAGAAGTAGTCTGATGATTTAGTCAGTTTCTAAGTACTTATGTTGTGAACCATTCATTACCAAATAGACTGCTTGAAATGTCTATGCATTATGCATGTAGTTCTCTAACCACCTACACAGTTGTTTTTCACACCTTCAATTCTCGAGACAGTATCCATACACTTCCACGAAACACCCTGTCACTCTCTTTCTAGTCTTCTAGTGACCTATTCAGCACCATGTAGTAATTCATTCACTGTGCCAAAACCCAAACATTTATAAATTCACCAAGACACTCTCTTTCCAGTACTCTAATGATTCAGTTACTGTCTAAGTATTCATGCACTGAGCCAGGACTTAACACATGGACTGCTTCAAACCCCTATGCACTATGCATGCAGTCTTTTAACCACCTAGAGATTTGTCTTTTATACTTTCGATTCCTTAGTCAATATCCATATAGTCCAGCAAACATCTTGGCACTCCCTTTGCAGTCTTTTAGTGACCTTTTTAGTACCAAGTACTAATTCATTCCCTGTGCGAAAAGTCTACCAGTTATAAATTCATCCAGGCACACTCCTGGCTGTACTCTAATCATTCAGTCAGTACCCAAGTAGTCATGCAGTGAGCCAGGCCTTAGCACATGGACTGCTTTAAATGCCTATGCAGTATGGATGCAGTCCTCTAATCACCTACACAGGTATTTCACACCTTCAATTCCCCAGTTAGTATTCATACACTTCTAGCAAACACCCTGTTACTCACCCAGTGTGTCTCCTTTTAGTACTGTAATCATTCAGTCAGTTAGCATGTAGTCTTTTAGTGAGGTAGGCTTTAGGGCATGAACTGCTTCAAAGTAGTATGCACTATGCATGTAGTGTTTTAACAATCGTCACACTTGTGGTTCAGGGCTATAGTTTTTTAGTCTGTTTTTATATAAAATGTGTTTGAACAGTAATGGAATATTGTAAATTTGAAAGTTATTAATATACATTTATTTGTGATTCTTTTTTGCAGATACTGTTTTTCAACGTTAAAATCGAGAAAGTATGCCAGAAAAAAAAGAAAAAGAAAAGAACAGAGACAGGAGGATTATTTGAAGAAACATCAACCACAAGTATTGAATGAAAAAGATAATGTGGCTAAAAGGAAAAAATCTTCTGGTAAGATCACGAAGCAATTTATTAAAAATGTTTGTAGGAGCAAACAGAATGTAGAGAATGCTTTTAAGTAAGAAAAAAAATCAAAATAAGAGGAAAAGTAAAAAAGCAAATGTTCAGTCAAAGGAGATAAAGTATGGTAAAAGAAAACAAAATCAGTATAAGGAATTACGCAAAAAAATATTTTACAAGAGAGTAGTGCATAATTTGCTGAAAGATGTAAAGAAATATAAAAAGAGAGCTTTATTTTATAACAAGAAGAAGCATATTGAAAGCATTGTGGTAAAGGCTTTTGAAGTAAAAAGGAAACTGTTTATTTTAGTGTTAAACAGAATTCGATCACTAGATAAATCAATATATGTAATGAAGGCCAAAAGTAGGAGGAAAAGAGGTATTAATAAAAAAAAATGTGTGATTTTTTTTGGGAGAATGGAAACACAGTTCTAGTTTAGAGCCTTTTTTTAATGAAGAGAGTTATTCACTAAGTGAAAAATTATTGTATGCAGTTGACACTAGTGGTAGAGGTTATGAGGTTAGTGATGGGTGTCCAATGGAGAAAGAGAAAATGGTTGAAAGAAATGCAGAAGAAGTGATAGCTGATGAAGTTTTAGGGAGACGTGCTAAAAACCCTGTGTACACTTGGGATTGCAGTAGTGTTTGTAGTGTACGACAGGAATCTATTGAAAAATTATGTAGTTTTTTACGAGTCTATACTAAAAAAAAGTGTAAAACAAAAGATTAAGCTGTTGCAAGGACTAGACCCTTGCAGAGTGAGAAAACATACTGGTTTGCAAGGTCATTCTCTGGCTTATCTTTCTAGGAAAGTTTGTGAAAGTGTTTTTCACCATTTCAGAATGCTGGCAGTACATCATACTCAAATGCAGAAGTTAGTGAGAAGGTTGTATTATGCAAAAAGTCCAGCACTAAAGTTAAGTGAGTTGAACAGTGCTCTTTTGCGTGGGTCAGTTTCAGATGTGAAGCAGGTCTGTGAGGATATTGAGTTTTGTTACTTTGGGCCTCAGCAAGAGTGAAGAAACTGACACATTAGTAGAACAAAATGTTGAAGACAATGTAGAACCTGTAATTACAGAAAAATTTGAGGATGAAATGACAAAGTTTAAGGTAATTTCAGGTGAAAGACCAAATGTTTCTTGTATTTGTTGTCGGCGAAGTCACTATAAAAATCAGACTATGGGTGTCAATCTGTATTTAAAAAGTGAAATAGAAGATAATGATAAGTGGATGGAATTTGCAACTTATTTGTTGGTAGAGGATTGTTTTGATTTGGGATGTGAGCAGCGTATTTGCAAATATTGTTATAATAAATTAGATGAGAATAAAATGCCTGCTAGAGCTGATCATAATAATCTAGAGTTGGTTGCTATTCCTCCAGAGCTGATAGATTTAAATACGTATGAGTCTATTCTGATACAATGTGTTCACCCATTTCAGGCTATTGTTCGTATGGAGCCCAAAACAAGTAAATTACCTCCATCAGAGTTGCAAAGAGGATTGAAAGGAAGAGTTGTGTATTTACCATTAGATTTGAGGAAAAATGTTGAAACTATTGGTGTAGATCATGCAGAAAATGAGCCACTAGTCATTCTAGTTAATGGTGTTCCTACTAAGAATAAGAAAATCTGGCAAGAGTTAGTGGATGTTAGAAAAGTGCAAAAGGCATCATTGTATCTGATAAAAAATAATGAGTACTATAGAAATGTGTTTGTTGGAGAAGAATAGATTTAGCAGAAGATAGTGAAACATTAAGTGGACAAATTGAAAAAGTGGACATGTCCAGATGTGAAGAGATCTATGAACATTACAGTGTACATCCACTTCATTCCAAAGAGGTGATGGGGAATACAATTGAGTTGTTTCAAATGAAAAAAGCAACAGGAAGTCCCATGAGTGTATGGGAAGAGAGTTTGGAAGCTCGTTGTTTCCCGCAGTTATTTCCAACAGGAAAAGGTGGACGATATGATGAACGTCCTGTGCAGATTCCTGCATCTGAATATCGGACAACCAGATTATATGCAGAAGATCCAAGATTTTGACAATGTATCCCTTATATGTTTCATCTTCTGTTTGAAAGTGACTTGTCTGGACTTTCATATGCAGTAAATCACATTTTAAAAACTGGAATGCATCTGCAAAATATAACTGTAAAGGATTTTATGAATAAAGTGCATCAGAGAGATGATCATTTAGAATCTCAGTTGATTAATCTGATGGCATGTCAGCGTGGGACTAATGAATATTGGTACCGTCGACATGGAGAACTGAAATGCATGCTACGGAACTTGGGAACTCCTACATGGTTTGTGTTACACTAAGCTGTGCTGAGTATGCTTGGGATGATTTACTTGAATTTCTTCAAGAGGCAAATTCCAATATAAATAATATTGAATACAAGACACCTGGAGAATTGTGCTCTTTGGATCCTGTCAATGTATGCAGATATTTCAATCATAGATTTGAAGCTATGATGTCTTTCATCTGCAATAAAAAGAATCCTCCTCTTGGAGAAGTTGTGGATTTCTTTTGGAGAAAGGAGTATCAAGCAAGAGGTGCTCCTCACATACATATGTTGTTATGGGTCAAGGATGCCCCCAAATTTGGAACAGATTCAGATGAAAGTGTTTTGTCTTTCATTGAAGATTATGCTACATGTGCTGTACCAAATAGCAGAGAAGACAAAAACTTAAAAGAACAAGTCTTACGATTTCAAAGCCATAGGTGTGGAAAATACTGTAGACGAAAGTACAAGTCAAAGGATAAGTTCTATACCAAATGTCGTTGTGGATTTCCACGTCCTGTATTAGCCAAAGGAAGAGTGAACAGTTTCATGTCAGCTGTAGGACATACCATCACAAGAAAGTCTCCGAAAAACACCTACAACTTAAGAAGAAGCGAAGAATCAAAATACATAAATGACTACAACCCAGTTATTTTATCCATGTGGAACGCTAACATGGATATTCAGTATGTTGCGGACAATTCTATTGCTGTTGCTCGATATGTAATGTCTTACATTACTAAATCACAAAAGACTGAATTGAAAGAAATGTGGGAAGAGATTTCTCACGAGAAGAGTCTAAGTAAGAAATTATGCAGTTTCAGTTTGAAAATATTATCGCATCGTGAAATTGGAGCATATGAATGTTCAGATCGGTTATCATCTGCAAGTCTATATTCCAAAAGTAGAAGAATCATTTGGGTGAGTCTAGGTCTTGCAGGAATGCGAAATCGGGTACGGAAATCTGTTCAAGAAATTGAATATTTAGCAGAAAATGACCCTGAAAGTACAGATATTTTGAAAACCAATATGTTGGACTCATACTATCCAAAGAGAAGTCATCATCTTGAGAACATGTGTCTCTATGAAGTGTTGCAAAACTACACTTTTAAACAGAATATTACAGAGAACATCAACGATGGAAAATATGGAGTGATTGGTTCTGAAGGATGTCTGGTGAAACAAAGGAAAGGAAATTTAATTAATCACAGAAAACTGAGTTGCAACACTGCTGACAAAAGGGAATTTTACTATTTAGCCCTTTTGCAAATGTTCAAACCATGGCGTTCTGAACTGGAATTACTTGGAGATTTTGACAGCTATGAAGATTCATTTAATGCTTGTAAAGATAGCATACAATGCAGTGCTTTCGCAAATTATGTGAAAATGTTGAATGATGAAATTGATCAAGAAGCTACAATTGCAGCTGAGATTGCTAGAGACAGTTCTCAAGATAGTCAAAGTTCTGCTGCACTGAGTCAAGATCCCCTTGGACAACCAATTGTTGAAAATGAAGCAGCGATTGCCATGAATGAAGTGGAAACAGCAATGTATCAAGCACAAGAAGATGCAATACAGTTAGGAAACTTGGAAGAGCAACTAAATGTTGAACAGAAACAAATATATCAGCAAGTGTAAGAGCAGATTGACCATGGATTACTTCATGAAAAGAAAGACTGCTCATGTACATCATTTCAACCTATCCGAATGTATGTGAGTGGTCAAGCTGGAACAGGAAAGAGTTTCTTAATTAAACTAATTACAAGTTATCTGCAAAAAACAACTGAGTCGCATTTGTCTTGTGTTGTCACTGCTCCAACTGGGTTGGCAGCACATAACATTAAAGGAATTACTTTACATCGTTTACTAATGCTGCCAGTAGAGCATGAGAACAAATTGGAATACCACAAGTTATGTGGAGAAGCTTGTTGTGAAGTTTCAAGAGTGCTGAAGAAAATGAAACTTCTCATTATTGATGAGGTGAGCATGGTTTCAAACTTGATGCTGTGCATTTAAGAATGCAGCAAATTCTTAAAACAGATTATGACGTGTTATTTGGAGGAAAACACGTCATAGTTTTTGGAGATCTACTGCAACTGACACCGGTAAAAGGACAACCGGTATTTAAAACACTTGCCCATAAAGATACTAGAAAGTCTCTTGGCAGTGTTGGTAATGTGAACATTTGGAGTAATTTTGAATACAAAGAACTGACAACAAATATGCGACAGGCAAATGATGCTGAATATGGAAGTATTCTTCAAGATATAAGAATTGGAATTCTTTCAAAAAAAGGGAAAGAAGCTTTGGAGAGTTGATTACTTTGCAATGTCTTTCCAAATGAAAATGCAGTTGCTGCGAAAGTGTACGTGGAAATTGCTAAAAAATAAGTCAGTGATTTGCTTAATGCCAACACTGCGTGAGTGTTCAATATTCAACGAAGAATTATTAAAATTGGAAAACCAAGAAATTGTCAAAATGGAAGCCATCGATAAAATACTTCATGAAGGAATCACTATTATTTTAACGGGTAAGTTGAGATTAAAACTAGATTGTTTAGAAAAAAAAATATCTAAAACTGCTGGTTTGGAAAAGACACTGTATGTGTGTGTAAACTGTCGGGTAATTTTAAGGCGTAATTTGGATGTAAAGAAAGGTTTAGTTAATGGTGCAATGGGCAAAGTGGTGGATTTTGTGAATTATCAGAAAAAAGAAGGAATTGAATTTTTAAAAATTTAATTTGATCAGATTGATGAAGTTAAAGAAATTGGTCGTTGTTCAGTTCGTTTTTTGCTTGTTAAAGATTTATATGTCCGTAGGAAACAATTTCCATTTTCTCTGGCATATGCAGTGACTATTCATAAATCTCAAGGATTAAGTGTGGACAGTGCATTGGTGAACTTTGGATCTACTGTATTTAAAGAGGGTATGGCATATGTTGCTTTGTCATGAGCCAGAACATTATCTGGTTTGTTTTTGATTGATTTTGATGAGACAAAGGTTACTGCAGATGCAAACTGTGTAAAAGAGTATAATACGTTAAGAAGGGTGTATGCTCCAAATTTAGGTCAATATCCTGTATTTGAAAAGCGTGTGGTTGGTCGAAAAAGAAGGTTAGAGAATATCTGTTCTGAAGGTATCAAGAAAAGAAAATAACAAGATAATGTTGTGATTGCAGGTAAAAAGAAATTGGACACTGTTGAAGAGATTGTTGGTTATCAGTTTGAAAATAGTTCTGGTGTCAACTGCTATGCTAATGTAGTGGTCAATGTTGTTTTTTATCTTGAAGATTTGCAAGAGCAAATTATATAGAATCGGCAAAAAAGATTTTGTTCTCTGTTGCACTCTGTTTATGAAACATTGACAACAGATAGAAGTAAAATACAATCTGTTTCAGATGTTCGAAGTCTTTTGGATGTGTGTTCTGGTTCTACACAATTTACACAAAATATCCAACAAGATGCTCAGGAATTTTTAATGTATATGCTTACCATTTTTGAAAATGAAGGTGTAGAAATAGAAAATATTTTTGGCCTTTCTTACAAATGGGAACATCATTGTGAAAATTGCACGTATACATGTAGTACCAATGTAGACACTGAGAGATTTCTGTATTTAACATTACCAGACTGTAAATCAGTGGCTTTCAATAAATTAGTGAAAGGTGCAATTCAAAACATGGAGTGTAGCCAATGTAAATCAGAAATGTTATCCACATTATTGTTAACAAAATATGGAGAATACATCATTTTAATGATGCAATGTTGTACAGCTGATGGAAGAAAATTGGATACTTTAATAAAACAATTTATAGCAGCACAAATATCAATATCAGGAAGGACTTTTGTAGCAATTGCAATAATTTTCCATGATGGTTCTTCCACCACATCTGGACATTACACTGCCTATTTAAATTGTGACAAAGGCTGGGTCTTTGTAATGATGCCCAGTTGGTTTTCAAACAACGTTTGCCTAGGGAATTACAAAATTCCTACCTAATATTTTTGAAGCCAAAGTTTTAGGAAGCTAATTCACTCTCTGAGGAATTTATTATTACAATTTAATAGAACTACCATTGGACAGTTTATATAAAGAAGAAGTGCAAAAATACCATTTGGCCTCAAGGAAAGGTATATTTTTGAATTATGGACTTTTTGGTGGTCATTTATTCGGTGATTATTTTAATGTGGCAACATTTACAGTTTTTATAAGTTAAAGTTATAACATTTTGTAATCTGTAAGCATTTCATATATGTATGATTTGTATTTTCTGGTATTTTACTGAGAATAGTATGTTGGTTTTTTTTTAACAATCTTTCTGATTGTTTTTTTTTTGCCCGCTGTTAAGTGATGAGTACCATTGAAATCACTATTTCGAGTGAAATTCAATATATTCTGAGAACAGCAAAAATGGCAAAAAAATTACTTTGTGGAAATTATGTTGTGTTGTAAAAAATGTATTATTATATGTTATAATTTTGATTTGATTTTCTTTCACAGATCCAAATTTTAAAATGAGCATTTTTTAAGAATTTATATTTTAATGGAAAATAGGCAAAAATGAATAACATTTTTTATTCCTATTACTGTGAAGGTAAGTTTAACTAATTCTCAATATGCAGAATGAAGAGGCCTGCAAGAATCTACAAAGTTGAAACACGTTTCTTAAAACACTTTGTTTATGTAATTTTGAAATCTAACCATAATCAGATACCAAGTGACCTGCAAAAAAAGAGATTTGAGGGGTTCATAATATTTAATCTTTTTAGCTGTTGAAGGACCGCAATCATTTCAATCATTCTTCTTTGAACATCTTTGCAGTCAAAATTCTGTGCTTACCTTCTATCATTCGCAAGGAAATGTAAAAACGGAAATATGTCACTTTTTGTAACATAGTTATTGTGTAAGATACTCTTTCATATTTTCAAAGAGAGGAAAAGGCACTCTGTGCACTTTTTATACTCCATGAAAATATAACCTCATCATGCAGACCACTTTCGGTTGAAAGGGTGTTCTATAAGTGTTGTTGTGCATGATTGCACTTAATACTCATAGAACAAGACACATGTCTAGATGTATTAGAAATCGTAAATCTTGATATGTGTGTGAATGGTGCACCATTCTACAATTGGTGTAGGAAAGCACAACAAAGAGAATTGTTTTAATTTCTCCACATTTTTATATCTTCAATGCATGCTGAAATGTTCAGCATACATTGAAGGAGAAAAATGCATTTTCTCATTGTTTTTGTACAGGAAGGTGTGTCTTCCTGTAGAAAAACAAACAGCACATGACACAGATATCCTTGCACTATTGTGCAAGGGTGCCTGTGTCACCACATGGCTGCAGTTTAAGCAGCCGTGCAGAGAGAAGCATAGATTTGCAACATATTTATGTACATATGTTGCATCCCTGTGCTTCAGAAGTACTACAGCACACTACAATTAAAGAGGTTACAGTATGATGCTGCAGCACTTCCTTATAGTTCTGCACTTATACATTCACCATACGCTACTAATGCATTAATTCAGTCAATTACGTACTACACATACATTCATCTAAACTTTCACACACTAACAAAGAAATGTAGCTCTTTTTTTAAACCAGGAAAGTTAGTTCTTACAAGAACTTTTTTTTCTTCTTTCTTCTTTTATGTTTTTTTGGGGGGTTTCTGAACAATTTTGTGATTTTTTTGGTTTTTCTGAAAAAAAAACCCAAAAACAAAACAGGAGAAACCAAACAATGAACTTCAGGGAACAGTAAAAGAAAAAAAAAATGGCAAATATGACTTTTCTGCCGGCGGCAGATGAGGTCGATTGACTGCTCGCCATAGCACAAAGTCTTATTGCACTTAGTGCAGAGCACTTTTAAAAATTGAAATTGAGGACGGATGTCCAAGGTTTGGTCTGAGGGATGCACTCTTGACGTGCTCGGCTGCGATGAGGTGGATGGCGCAGGAGTGTCTCTCATCCGTCTGCACTCTTCACGTTCAAGATTGTTTGGATGAAGGCTCCTCATGTGCTTCATCATACTTGCCGTGCCGCAAGAGTATTTCTTGGCAGGATCCCCTCTCGATAAGACTCTTTTGCAAATCTTACATGTGACCAAGGTGGCATTGGTCTTATTCTGTCCTTCGGGAAAAGTAAAAAATGTCCACACCACTGAAGCAAAACGTTGTTTGTGTGGTTTCTCCGGCAAAAATTCATCCTCAGAGGTTTGAGGTGATGCAGGTGATGCCTGCTGCCCTGAAGCCATTTTTGGTTGCAAAAAGTTAGAACTAAGTGTATACTTAGTCTAAAAAAATCTTCTTCTCTCCAAAGAGATGGTTCTCCAAAGAAGCTCAAAGAAGAATGATTGAAATGGGTGGGGTCTTTCAGTAGTTAGAACAGTAAGTGTAATGAACCAATCAAATCTCTTTTTTTTTGCAGGTCACATGGGATCCGCGCACCGTGCGCTTACGCAGCACGCACCCAGCGCGCATCCGCGAAATTGAATTAGAAAGAAATATAGGATTAGATGTCAAAATATATTAGTTTTAAGACTAGTTTAGAGTTTGTATGCAATTAATATTCACATACAATACTTAAATATATATTTTTAAATGTTAAATACTTCGCGGGATCCGCGGACCTACCGCGTCACGGACGCATATGACACATCGCGGAAGCGCGTAGACGTCGCGTTACGTACATCGAACGTATCGCGTATAGGCTGGGAGTCGCATACCGGTCGCATAGCGATCGCGCACTAAAAACGTACCCAACGCATACCATACGCGGATGCTATCGCGTACGGATCATGAACGGTGTGCTTAGGGTGCGCGGATCCAAAAGCATTGAAGAAAAAAATATATCTAAAATAAAGTTTTGCACTTATAGTTAAAAAAATATTTTGAAAAATATAAAAAAATATGTTTGAAAAACCCATTAAGTTCAAATAATATTTTTTAATTTTTAAAAGAATTAATTGAAGAAATATGTTTAAAAAATGGTGTTAAAAAGTATTTAAAAAAATAATAATAATTAATGAAATTGACACACTGAATTTGAAAAATATAGAAATCCAATCAAAATCATTAAACATGATATCTTTAGAGATAAATTATAGATAGGAATTAGCATTTAAAAAACCTTTGAAATTCACTGAAAAAACCATAGGTTTCATGCACGTTATAGTTAGGAATTGGCATTTAAAAAACCTTTGAAATTCACTGAAAAAAACATAGGTTTCATGCATGTTATAGTTAGGAATTGGCATTTAAAAAACCTTATGTCATTTGAGATGTCATCAGTGATGTCATCAGTGATGTCACTGAACATGTCATGAGTGATGTAATATGTGACATCATCAGCAGTGCATTGCGGGGGCACGAGTTATAGTTAGCTGAACTAACAATAACAGGGAAATTTCTAGGGTTTTGTACGAGTGAAATGTCCAGCTAACTATAATGCCCCTGAAACCTTTGGTTTTTTCAGTGAATTTCTAAGGTTTTTTAAATGCCAATTCCAAACTATAACATGCATGAAACCTATGGATTTTTTCAGTGAAGAAAGCAGCAGCTAAAAATAGACAGAGCAGTGTTCTCCTTAAGCAAAATGCCCGACGCGTTTCGTGCTTCTTGAGCACTTGTTCACCGGCTGAGTTCTTATAGGCAGTCCAGAGTTAATTGCTAGCACCTGTATTTCTTCGCATCGCCTCAATGGGCTTGGCAGCCCGAACTGCCTGCTGGTCTTTGTGGTGCTAAGCAGTATTACTCCAGTGAGTAACTCGTGGGGTGCACAGTAAAGGAAATAAAATCCCAAGTGGGTAGAAAAACAAAGTCCTGAACTTAAAGCCGCATCATAACGCTTGCTACCACGCTCCTCTTGCCCTTGTAGTGCTGTCGTTGTAGGCGTCAGCAAAGATCCGCTTGCGCGGCGGGGCTCCATTCGCGACCGGACCAGCCGCCACAAATCCACAAACAAAGTTGCCCATTCGAATGAAGCCGCTCAGCCAGAGGTTCCACATAAGCGCTTTAATAGGGAAGAAAGCAGCAGCTAAAAATAGACAGAGCAGTGTTCTCCTTAAGCAAAATGCCCAACGCGTTTCGGCTTCTTGAGCACTTGTTCACGGGCTGAGTTCTTATAGGCAGTCCAGAGTTAATTGCTAGCACCTGTATTTCTTCGCATCGCCTCAATGGGCTTGTAATTGAGTAGAAATCATGGAATCCACTAACTTATTAGTGCTGTAGGTTAATAGGAACATCAACAATAAAGAACAATAATAAACAATAAAAAATAATATAAAAAATATAAAATAAAAATGTGAAAATAAGTAACAATGGAAAATTGTAAGAACTCCAATCTTGATAGTAACAACTCATGGACAGTTTTTTTAGATGGATAAATTGTTTTACTCTCGATGAGGGAATTGCTACAAGACGGGGCGGACACTCCTTGTCTTGTTGGCCACTTGGTGTTTTTTTATACATACATGTCTATTTTGGTTTTATCACACCCTATGAGCTTAAGTAGGGAATTTTGGATTAAATAATAAGGTGACCTTACGGCCAATAAGGCCTGCATCAGCCCACTTGGGCATGATTTAGCTAACAGAAGGACAGCTTGCATGTTAACTCCTGGCATTATTTGTGGCCAATACTGTTACGAATTCAGCATATTTGCACATTTGATTATCAAATTTAGTCTTAATTTACAGACTCATTTGGTTCAAATTTTATACCATTGGTATCTTACGGGTAGTGCTGTTTTTATGAGATTTTATATATCTTAAATATTTATTTCAATGTGAATATTTATTTTTGTACATATGTATATTTATTGATATATTTATATACTTGTAGATGTATAAATGAGTCGAGATATATTTTGTTCCATATCGTGCAAAATATTTCATTCACCAGTATTGGTAATAGGAGAACAGACTTGTGAGGAGTATCTCAGTTGAGTAACTCTTCGCTGTCCACGATTTTTTTGCACTAAGGTCACACCCGGATGTACTTCCCTTTTAAAAGCTGCTATTTCCCTTTGTAACGCGTCATGTGATCAAGGCCTGAGTGGGGGCTGAAACGCATCATGTCGGACAGGCTCGATTTAATTCTAATAAATTAACTTTGATTGGCACTGATTCTTGGGTCCGTTCCTCGTTTTTTCTACAGAGACAGTAACTTAGACGATTTTACCTTCATATATATATATATATATATATATATATATATATATATATATATATATATATATATATATATCAGAAACCGTATCTGATGTTTTCGCGCCGGTTCCAGGGCGTGGAGGGCGCACCACCCAGCGGATTTCATGGGGCCACGGGGCGCTGAATTTTCTGCCGCTCCACATGTGGGGACAAACAAGCCTTTGGATTACAAGCACTGATGGACACTTTTGCGGCTCATTGAAGGGCCGTTTGCAACAATTTCTTTTCCATCCCATTTGGGTTGAAGGTAGGCGGCAGCACTACATATCCCAGCTAACACTGGGGTTCTCATTCGAGTAGCCCATTGGAGGGCAGGTATTTAAATTAATTGCTGCAGCATTGCGAGACTTTGGGACTATGCCTATGATTAAGGGAATGTTCTCCCGAAACGCGTCAGGCAGCAGAAATAAATAAAGCGTCTGCAGTGCTTGATGGATGATTCTTGTGTCAGAGTGCGCCCTCGTTTTGCTGAGCAAACCGTATCTGATGTTTTCGCGCCGGTTCCAGGACGTGGAGGGCGCACCACCCAGCGGATTTCATGGGGCCACGGGGCGCTGAATTTTCTGCCGCTCCACATGTGGGGACAAACAAGCCTTTGGATTACAAGCACTGATGGACACTTTTGCGGCTCATTGAAGGGCCGTTTGCAACAATTTTTTTTCCATCCCATTTGGGTTGAAGGTAGGCGGCAGCACTACATATCCCAGCTAACACTGGGGTTCTCATTCGAGTAGCCCATTGGAGGGCAGGTATTTAAATTAATTGCTGCAGCATTGCGAGACTTTGGGACTATGCCTATGATTAAGGGAATGTTCTCCCGAAACGCGTCAGGCAGCAGAAATAAATAAAGCGTCTGCAGTGCTTGATGGATGATTCTTGTGTCAGAGTGCGCCCTCGTTTTGCTGAGCAAACCGTATCTGATGTTTTCGCGCCGGTTCCAGGACGTGGAGGGCGCACCACCCAGCGGATTTCATGGGGCCACGGGGCGCTGAATTTTCTGCCGCTCCACATGTGGGGACAAACAAGCCTTTGGATTACAAGCACTGATGGACACTTTTGCGGCTCATTGAAGGGCCGTTTGCAACAATTTTTTTTCCATCCCATTTGGGTTGAAGGTAGGCGGCAGCACTACATATCCCAGCTAACACTGGGGTTCTCATTCGAGTAGCCCATTGGAGGGCAGGTATTTAAATTAATTGCTGCAGCATTGCGAGACTTTGGGACTATGCCTATGATTAAGGGAATGTTCTCCCGAAACGCGTCAGGCAGCAGAAATAAATAAAGCGTCTGCAGTGCTTGATGGATGATTCTTGTGTCAGAGTGCGCCCTCGTTTTGCTGAGCAAACCGTATCTGATGTTTTCGCGCCGGTTCCAGGACGTGGAGGGCGCACCACCCAGCGGATTTCATGGGGCCACGGGGCGCTGAATTTTCTGCCGCTCCACATGTGGGGACAAACAAGCCTTTGGATTACAAGCACTGATGGACACTTTTGCGGCTCATTGAAGGGCCGTTTGCAACAATTTTTTTTCCATCCCATTTGGGTTGAAGGTAGGCGGCAGCACTACATATCCCAGCTAACACTGGGGTTCTCATTCGAGTAGCCCATTGGAGGGCAGGTATTTAAATTAATTGCTGTAGCATTGCGAGACTTTGGGACTATGCCTATGATTAAGGGAATGTTCTCCCGAAACGCGTGAGGCAGCAGAAATAAATAAAGCGTCTGCAGTGCTTGATGGATGATTCTTGTGTCAGAGTGCGCCCTCGTTTTGCTGAGCAAACCTTATCTGATAAATATATATATATATATATTCACTTAATAAACCATAGGTTTCACACACGTTATAGTTAGGAATTAGCATTTAAAAAACCTTGCAAATTCACTGAAAAAACCATAGGTTTCACACACGTTATAGTTAGGAATTAGCATTTAAAAAACCTTGCAAATTCACTGAAAAAACCATAGGTTTCACACATGTTATAGTTAGCTGGACATTTCACTCGTACAAAACCATTGAAATTCCCCCATTATAGTTAGTTCAGTTTCTGCGTGTTCGCGGAGATTTTTTACCGTTTCGCGGAGATTTGCGTAACGCAATTACGCAAATTCCGCCCACCCCTACTTTCCATGAGGCCAAATGGTAATTTTTAAATCCTTTTTAGGTGAAATATCCAATGGTAATCCTATAAAATCGAAATAATGGTTTCTTCAGATGCTGCAATTTGTATCTAAAATTTTGGTTTTAGAAAAATTCAGTGGGAATTTGGTAATTCTGCAGGCAAACGTTGCTTGAAAATCAATTGAGAATCATTACACAGTGTCCAGCCTTTTTCACATTTTAGATAAACTGTGTAATGACCAGAAGTTATAGAAGGTCCATCATGGAAAATTATTGCAACTGCAACAAAAGTCTTTCCTGATATTGATAATTGATTTCCTACAAACTTCTTTATTAAAGTGTCCAATTTTGTTCCATCAGCTCTACAACGTTGCATCATTAAAATTATATACTGTCCATATTTCTTTAAAAATAAAGTTGATAACATTTCTGATTTACATTGAGAACATTCCATGTTGTGATTTGCATCTTTAACTAATTTACAAAAAGTAACTGATTTACTCTCTGGTAATGTTAAATGTATGAACCTTTCAGAATCAACATATTTCTGCTGCATGTGTTCATACAGTTTTCACAACAATGTTCCCATTTGTAAGAGAGACCAAACATATTTTCTATTTCTACCCCTTCATCTTCCAATACCATAAGCATATACATTAAGAATTCCTGTGCATCTTGCTGGTCATTTTGTGTAAACTGTGTACATCCAGAACACACATCTAAAAGATTTCTAACATCAGAAGCACTTTCTATTTTAGTTTTATCATTACTCAACTTCTCATAAAGGAAACTCAGCAGAGAACCAAATCTTTTTTCATGATTTAGTATTATCTGCTCTTGCAAACTTTCAAGATAAAATACAACATTCAGCACTACATTAGCGTAGCAGTTGACACCAGAGCTATTTTCAAAATGACAACCAACAACCTCTTCAACATTGTCCTTTTTCTTTTTGCCTGCAATCACATCACTCTCTTTTTGTTTTCTCTTCTGTACATCCTCATTACAGATATTCTCAATTCTCCTTTTCCGACAAACAACACGTTTTTCAAACACAGGATACTGACCTAAATGAGGAGCATAGCTTCTTCTTAATCTATTATACTCCTTTACACAATTTGCATCAGCACTAACTTTTGAGTCATCAAAGTCTATCATGAATAAACCAGATAATTTTTTCACTCGTGACAAAGCAACATATGCCATACCTTCTTTAAACACACTAGATCCAATGTTTACAAAAGCACTATCTACAGTTAATCCTTGAGATTTGTGAATAGTTACAGCATAAGCTAGAGAAAACGGAAACTGCTTCCTACGTACATATAAGTCTTTCACAAGCAAAAAACGAACTGAACAACGACTAATGTCTTTAACCTCTTCAATCTGATCAAATTTTATTTTTAAAAATTCAATTCCATCTTTTTTCTGGTAATTAACAAAACCCACAACTTTACCCATAGCTCCATTCACTAAACCTTTTTCTATATTCAAATTACGTCTTAAAATTACTCGACAGTTCATACATACATAAAGATTCTTTTCTAAACCAGCTGTTTTCTATATGTTTTTCTCTAGAGAATCCAATTTAGTTTTCAATTTGCCTGTCAATATAATAATTATTCCTTCATGCTGTATTTTATCCACGGCTTCCATTTTCATAATCTCTTCATTTTCCAATTTCAAAAGTTCTTCATTGAATATAGAGCATTCATGTAGTGTTGGCATTAAGCAGATTACAGTATTTTTTTCTGCAATTTTCTTGTATATTTTCTCTGGAACTATTTGTTCTGTTGGAAACAAATTACATAGCAATCGACTCTGTAAAGCTTTTCTGCCATGTTCTGTGAGTAGTCCAATTCTGATATCTTTGAGAATACTTCCATAATCATCATCATTTGCTTGCCGCATATTGGTAATGAGTTCTTTGTACTCAAAGTATGACCAAATATTCACATTACCTATACTTCCTAATTACTTTTTCGTGTCTTCATGTGCAAGAGTATTAAATACTGGTTGTCCTTTAACTGGAGTGAGCTGCAGTAGATCCCCAAAAACTATAACATGTTTTCCTCCAAATAACACGTCATAGTTTGTCTTTAGAATTTGCTGCATTCTTAAATGCACAAAGGCAAGCATTAAGTTTGATACCATGCTTACCTCATCAATAATGAGAACTTTCATTTTCTTCAACACTCTTGAAACTTCAAAACATGCTTCTCCTGCTAGCTTGTGGTATTCTATTTTGTTCTCATGCTCTACTGGTAACATTAGCAAACGATGTAAGGTAATTCCTTTTATCTTATATGCTGCTAACCCAGTTGGAGCAGTAACAACACAAGACAAAGTTGAATCAGTTTTTTTCTGTAGGTAGCTTCTAATTACTTTAATTAAGAAACTTTTTCCAGTTCCAGCTTGTCCACTCGCATACATTCTGATTGGTTCAAATGATGTGCATGAGCACTCTTTATTTTCATGTAGTAATCCATGATCAATTTGTTTTGTGACTTCTTCATAAATTTGTTGTTGTTCATCATTCAGTTGTTGTTCCAAATTTGGTAAGTCTATTAAATCTTCCTGAGCTTGATTCATAGCTGTTTCCACTTCAGTCATGGCTATTGCAGCTTCATTTTCTACGATTGGTTGTCCTAGGGGATCTTGACTGAGCGTACCAGAACTTTGACTGTCTTGAGAACTGTCTCTAGCTACTTCAGCTGCAATTGTAGCTTCTTGTTCAATTTCTTCATTTAACATTTGTACATAATTTGTGAAAAGTACTGCATTCTATGCTATCTTTACATGCATTAAAGGAATCTTCATAGCTCTGAAAATCTCCAAGTAATTCATCCTCTGAACGCCATGGTTTAAACAGCTGTAAAAGTGCTAAGTAGTAAAATTCCTTTTTGTCAGTAGTGTCGCAACTCAGCTTCCTGTGATTAATCAAACTTCCTTTTGTTTGTTTCACCAAACATCCTTCCTCACCAATGACTTTATATTTTCCATTCTTGATGTCTTCTGTGGCATTCCGTGTAAAAATGTAGTTCTGCAGCACTTCATAGAGACACATGTTCTCAAGATGATGACTTCTGTTTGGGTAATATGTGTCCAACATATTTGTTTTCAAAATGTCTGTACTTTCTGGTTCGTTCTCTGCTAAATATTCAATTTCTCGAATAGATTTCAGTACCCGATTTCGCATTCCTGCAAGGCCTAAACTTACCCAAATTATTCTTCTGGATTTGGAGTACAGACTTGCAGATGATAACCTATCTGAGCATTCGTATGACCCAATTTCTCGATGCGATAACATCTTTAAACTGAAACTGTATAGCTTTTTACTGACAGTCTTCTCGTGAGAAATCTCTTCCCACATTTCTTTCAATTCCGTTTTCTCAGATTTAGTGATGTAAGATGTGACATACCGAGCAACAGCAATAGAATTGTCCGCTACATACTGAATATCCATGTTAGCATTCCACATGGATAAAATGACTGGGTTGTAGTCATTTATATATTTTGACTCTTCTTTTCTTCTTAGGTTGTAGGTATTTTTCGGAGATTTTCTTGTAATGGTATGTCGCACAGCTGACATAAAACTGTTTACTCTTCCTTTTGAAAGAACAGGTCGTGGAAATCCAAATCGACATTTTGTGTAGAATTTATCTTTACTCTGTACTTTCGTCAACAGTATTTTCTACACCGATGACTTTGGAAACGTAAAACTTGCTCTTTTAAGTGTTTTTATTCTGTGCTTTTAGGTATAGCACATGTTGCATATTCTTCAATTAAAGATAAAACTGCATCATCAGAATCTGTTCCAAATTTTGGGGCATCCTTGATCCACAACAGCATATGAATATGAGGAGCACCTCTTGGTACTCTTTTCTCCAAAAGAAATCCACAACTTCTCCAAGAGGTGGATTTTTTTTATTGCAGATGAAGTACATCATAGCCTCAAATCTATGATTGAAATATCTGCAAACATTAACCGGATCCAATGAGCACAATTCTCCTGCTGTCTTGTATTGGATGTTTTCAATATTTGAATTTGCCTCTCGAAGAAAATCCAGTAAATCATCCCAAGCGTACTCAGCACAGCTTAGGGTAAGGAACCATGTAGGAGTTCCTAAATTCCGTAACATACATTTCAATTCTCCATGGCGTCGGTACCAATATTCATTAGTTCCATGCTGACAAGCCAACAGATTAATCAATTGAGATTCCAAATGATCATCTCGCTGTTGCACTTTGTTCATAAAATGCTTTGCAGACACATTATGTAGATGTACTCCAGTTTTTAAAATGTGATTTACTGCATAAGATAGTGCAGACAATTCACTTTCAAATAAAAGATGGAACAAATAAGGAATACTTTGACAAAATCTGGGATCTTCTGCATATAATCTTGTAGTCCGATACTCAGAAGCAGGAATCTGTACTGGACGCTCATCATATCGTCCACCTTTTCCTGTAGGAAAAAGCTGGGGAAAACAACGAGCTTCCAAGTTCTCCTCCCATACACTCACGGGAGTTCCTTTTGCTTTTTTCATCTGAAACAGATCAATAGTGTTTCCCATAACTTCTTTAGAATGAAGAGGATGTATGCTGAAATGTTCATAAATTTCTTCTTCTTTTGACTTATCCACTTTTTCAATTTGCCCAGTTGGTATTCCTGTGTCTGCTAGTAAAACTTCTTCATCTTCATCCATATAAATTGATTCATAGTACTTATTATTTCTTTTCAAATATATATTTGCTCTTTGTACTTTTCGTACATCTACTAGCTCCTGCCAAATTTTCTTATTCTTTGTAGGTACACCATTAACCAGAATAACTAATGGTTCAATTTCCAAACTATCTGCATCAATTGTTTCAATATTTTTTTTCAAATCTAATGGCAAATAGACATCTCTTCCTTTTAAACCTCTTTGTAAATCTGAAGGAGGTAATTTTCCTGTTTTGGGCTCCATACGAACTATAGTCTGAAACGGATGGACACATTGAATGAGTATAGACTCGTACGTATTTAAATCACTAAGTTCTGCAGGAATATCAACCAATTCTAAATTATTATGTACAGCTCTAGCTGGCATTTTATTTTCTTCTAACTTGTTATAACAGTATTTAAAAATACGCTGATCTTCACTCAAATCAAAACAATTTTCCAGAAACAAATATGTAGCAAAATCCTTCCACTCATAATTATTTTCTTTTTCACTTTTTTTATAGAGATCAACATTCCTTGTTTGAGTTTTATAATGGCTTCTCCGGCAACAAATACAAGTAATATTTGGTCTTTCATTAGAGATGATAGTACATTTTGTCATTTGATCTTCAAAATTTTTACTAACAGTGAGTTCTACATTCTCTTCCACATTTTCCTCAATAACTGTGTCAATTCCTGCACTTTCTTGCTCTGGACCAAAGTAACAAAACTGAATATCATCAATAACCTTCTCTACATCTGATACAGATCCACGCAACAGAGCACTATTCAACTCATTTAACTTTAGTGCTGGACTTTTCGCAAAATACAATCTTCACACAAACTTTCTCATTTCAGTATGATGAAAAACACTTTGACAAACTTTCCTAGAAAGACAAGCCAGAGAATGTCCTTGCAAACCAGTATTCTTTCTCACTCTGCATGGATCTAGTCTTTGAAGCACCTTAATCTTCTGTTTAACACTTTTTTTTACTATATTCTCTTAGAAAGTCACGTAATTTATCAATAGATTCTTGTCGTACAGTACAAATACTACTACAATTCCAAGTGTACACTGGGGCTTTAGGACGTTTCCCCATAACCTCATCAGCTAACACTTCTTCCTCATTTCTTGGAACCATTTTCTCCTTTTCCATTACACAACCATCTTTAACTTCGTAAGTTAGACCACTGGTGTCAACTGCATGCAGCAAACTATTACTTTGAAGATAACTCTCTTCATTAAAAAATGGTTCAGTACTTGAACTATGCTTCCATTCTCCTAAGAACACATTACAAAAGTTATTTTTTTTCATTACTCTTTTCCTTTT
Organism: Triturus cristatus; assembly: GCF_964204655.1. Lineage (NCBI taxonomy): Eukaryota > Metazoa > Chordata > Amphibia > Caudata > Salamandridae > Triturus > Triturus cristatus. The sequence continues at coordinate 808,002,924 of NC_140591.1, forward strand.
GCTGTTTGACTTCATTACATTGACTATTTTATCTAATGTACGGATCCTGTTCAAAATTAAAATGAATAGTTTTCTTTTTAATTCCAAAGCCTTTGCAACAATTGATTCAATATGTTTCTTTTTCTTATAAAATATTGCTTTCTTCCTATATTTTTTCACATCCTTTAACAAATTGAACACTACTCTTCTCTGAAACATTTTTTTACGAATGTTTTGAAATTCTGTTTTTCTTATTAAGTCATTCTTTCTTGCTTCTGATTGTACATTAGCATTTAGTATTTTCTTTCTATTGTCTTGTTGTTTTCTTCATGAAACACTATTTGCAGTGGATATACTTTGTACATTTTTTCTATGTTTGAGGATATTTTAAAAAAAATCCTTAGTCTGCTTACCAGAAGACCTTTTCTTTTTTCCAACATGAGGTTCTTCAACTAATTTTTGTTGTCCAGTTGTCTTCAAATATAGATGTTTTTGCTGTTCTTTTCTCTTTCTTGGCATGTTTAATTTATTTCAGTGTTGTTCAGCAATACCTAAAGGAAACTAAAAAAAATACCTTTATGTAATTTAAATATATTACTATATTTTTTTTTAGCTTTTCAAATCCTATCATATGAGCTGCCCCTTTCCTACGAGTGCAAGTCTTACAGAACAAGAGCAACACGAATTAAATCTCTGACAACAATTCCTGTGTGCAGACAGACTCATGGAGTGATTCTAGGCAGAAAACGATATTTGATTGGCAATTTCAAAGCACATTTACTACTGTGGTAGAGCAAGTGATAATTACTGTAACAGCCTGACACATTTTCCTTATAGTTTACAGCGGCAGGAAAGAGCACATGTCCTAACAGCTACTTGAGACCATGAGCATGTGGAACCTGGGTGAGTGATTAGACTAGAGCAAAGGAACTGAGCCTTGGTGATGTTGAATGTGTTAGCGTTACACACTGCTATCTGAAATACCACACAGTGCTGAATAGTAAGCATGGGAGTGCAGGAGAAGCAGCTGGCTGTGTGCTAAGAGTGTGTTTCTGGAGACTGTGTATTGTCAGGTGCAAGAGAGATCTGCATGGACGCTTGCACAACTGCATGAAGACTGCAGAGATGAATGTAAGAGCACATGTGGTAAGGGTTAATTGGGCTTATGAACATGTAGGAACTACCTCACTCATTACAGTACTGCAAGGAAAATCTACCCTGTTGTTTTCAAATGTGTTAGCATTTGCCTCTCATCTGTGAGATGGTGATGTGTGCTGCATGCTAACCATCACAGTTCAAGAAAACAAGCTGCCCCTTTCCTACGAGTACAAGTCCTACAGAACAAGAGCAACACAAATTAAATCTCTGACAACAATTCCTGTGTGCACACAGACTCATGGTGTGATTCTAGGCAGAAAACGATGTTTGATTGGCAATTTCAAAGCACATTTACTACTGTGGTAGAGCAAGTGATAATTACTGTAACAGCCTGACACATTGTCCTTATAGTTTAGAGAGGCAGAAAATAGCACATGTCCTAACAGCTACTTGAGACCATGAGCATGTGGAACCTGGGTGAGTGATTAGACTAGAGCAAAGGAAATGAGCCTTGGTGATGCTGAATGTGTTAGCGTTACACACTGCTATCTGAAATACCACACAGTGCTGAATAGTAAGCATGGGAGTGCAGGAAAAGCAGCTGCCTGTGTGCTAAGAGTGTATTTTTGGAGACTGCGTATTGTAAGGTGCAAGAGAGATCTGCATGGACGCTTGCACAACTGCATGAAGACTGCAGAGATGTATGTAAGAGCACATGTGGTAAGGGTTAATTGGGCTTATGAACATGTAGGAACTACCTCACTCATTACAGTACTGCAAGGAAAATCTACCCTGTTGTTTTCAAATGTGTTAGCATTTGCCTCTCATCTGTGAGATGGTGATGTGTGCTGTATGCTAACCATCACAGTTCAAGAAAACAAGCTGCCCCTTTCCTACGAGTGCAAGTCTTACAGAACAAGAGTAACACAAATTGAATCTCTGACAACAATTTCTGTGTGCACACAGACTCATGGTGTGATTCTAGGCAGAAAACGATATTTGATTGGCAATTTCAAAGCACATTTACTACTGTGGTAGAGCAAGTGATAATTACTGTAACCGCATGACACATTTTCATTATAGTTTAGAGAGGCAGAAAAGAGCACATGTCCTAACAGCTACTTGAGACCATGAGCATGTGGAACCTGGGTGAGTGATTAGACTAGAGCAAAGGAAATGAGCCTTGGTGATGTTGAATGTGTTAGCTTTACACACTGCTATCTGAAATACCACACAGTGCTGAATAGTAAGCATGGGAGTGCAGGAGAAGCAGCTGGCTGTGTGCTAAGAGTGTGTTTCTGGAGACTGTGTATTGTCAGGTGCAAGAGAGATCTGCATGGACGCTTGCACAACTGCATGAAGACTGCAGAGATGTATGTAAGATCACCTGTGGTAAGGGTTAATTGGAGTTTTGAACATGTAGGAACTACCTCACCCATTGCAGGAGTGGAAGGAAAATCTACCCTGTTGTTTTCAAATGTGTTAGCATTTGCCTCTCATCTGTGAGATAGTGATTTGTGCTGAATGCTAACCATCACAGTTCAAGAAAACAAGCTGCCCCTTTCCTACGAGTGCAAGTCTTACAGAACAACAGCAACACAAATTAAATCTCTGACAACAATTCCTGTGTGCACACAGACTCATGGTGTGATTCTAGGCAGAAAACGATATTTGATTGGCAATTTCAAAGCACATTTACTTCTGTGGTAGAGCAAGTGATAATTACTGTAACAGCCTGACACATTTTCCTTATAGTTTAGAGAGGCAGAAAAGAGCACATGTCCTAACAGCTACTTGAGACCATGAGCATGTGCAACCTGGGTGAGTGATTAGACTAGAGCAAAGGAAATGAGCCTTGGTGATGTTGAATGTGTTAGCGTTACACACTGCTATCTGAAATACCACACAGTGCTGAATAGTAAGCATGGGAGTGCAGGAGAAACAGCTGCCTGTGTGTTAAGAGTGTGTTTCTGGAGACTGTGTATTGTCAGGTGCAAGAGAGATCTGCATGGACGCTTGCACAACTGCATGAAGACTGCAGAGATGTATGTAAGAGCACATGTGGTAAGGATTAATTGGGCTTATGAACATGTGGGAACTACATCACTCATTACAGTACTGCAAGGAAAATCTACCCTGTTGTTTTCAAATGTGTTAGCATTTGCCTCTCATCTGTGAGAAAACGATATTTGATTGGCAATTTCAAAGCACATTTACTACTGTGGTAGAGCAAGTGATAATTACTGTAACAGCCTGACACTTTTTCCGTATAGTTTAGAGAGGCAGAAAAGAGCACATGTCCTAACAGCTACTTGAGACCATGAGCATGTGGAACCTGGGTGAATGATTAGACTAGAGCAAAGGAAATGAGCCTTGGTGATGTTGAATGTGTTAGCGTTACACACTGCTATCTGAAATACCACACAGTGCTGAATAGTAAGCATGGGAGTGCAGGAGAAGCAGCTGGCTGTGTGCTAAGAGTGTGTTTCTGGAGACTGTGTATTGTCAGGTGCAAGAGAGATCTGCATGGACGCTTGCACAACTGCATGAAGACTGCAGAGATGTATGAAAGAGCACATGTGGTAAGGGTTAATTTGGCTTATGAACATGTAGGAACTACCTCACTCATTACAGTGCTGCAAGGAAAATCTACCCTGTTGTTTTCAAATGTGTTAGCATTTGCCTCTCATCTGTGAGATGGTGATGTGTGCTGTATGCTAACCATCACAGTTCAAGAAAACAATCTGCCCCTTTCCTACGAGTGCAAGTCTTACAGAACAAGAGCAACACAAATTAAATCTCTGACAACAATTCCTGTGTGCAGACAGACTCATGGTGTGATTCTAGGCAGAAAACGATATTTGATTGGCAATTTCAAAGCACATTTACTACTGTGGTAGAGCAAGTGATAATTACTGTAACAGCCTGACACATTTTACTTATAGTTTAATTTGAATTTAAAAAAAAAAATAATAATAATAATTTTAAATATAGTTAGAGAGGCAGAAAAGAGCACATGTCCTAACAGCTACTTGAGACCCTGAGCATGTGGAACCTGGGTGAGTGATTAGAATAGAGCAAAGGAAATGAGCTTTGGTGATGTTGAATGTCTAAGTGTTACACACTGCTATCTGAAATACCACACAGTGCTGAATAGTAAGCATGGAAATGCAGGAGAAGCAGCTGCCTGTGTGCTAAGAGTGTGTTTCTGGAGACTGTGAATTGTCAGGTGCAAGAGAGATCTGCATGGACGCTTTCACAACTGCATGAAGACTGCAGAGATGTATGAAAGAGCACATGTGATAAGGGTTAATTTGGCTTATGAACATGTAGGAACTACCTCACTCATTACAGTACTGCAAGGAAAATCTACCCTGTTGTTTTCAAATGTGTTAGCATTTGCCTCTCATCTGTGAGATGGTGATGTGTGCTGTATGCTAACCATCACAGTTCAAGAAAACAAGCTGCCCCTTTCCTACGAGTGCAAGTCTTACAGAACAAGAGCAACACAAATTAAATCTCTGACAACAATTCCTGTGTGCAGACAGACTCATGGTGTGATTCTAGGCAGAAAACGATATTTGATTGGCAATTTCAAAGCACATTTACTACTGTGGTAGAGCAAGTGATAATTACTGTAACAGCCTGACACATTTTCCATATAGTTTAGAGAGGCAGAAAAGAGCACATGTCCTAACAGCTACTTGAGACCATGAGCATATGGAACCTGGGTGAGTGATTAGACTAGAGCAAAGGAAATGAGCCTTGGTGATGTTGAATGTGTTAGTGTTACACACTGCTATCTGAAATACCACACAGTGCTGAATAGTAAGCATGGGAGTGCAGGAGAAGCAGCTGGCTGTGTGCTAAGAGTGTGTTTCTGGAGACTGTGTATTGTCAGGTGCAAGAGAGATCTGCATGGACGCTTGCACAACTGCATGAAGACTGCAGAGATGTATGTAAGATCACCTGTGGTAAGGGTTAATTGGGCTCATGAACATGTAGGAACTACCTCACTCATTACAGTACTGCAAGGAAAATCTACCCTGTTGTTTTCAAATGTGTTAGCATTTGCCTCTCATCTGTGAGATGGTGATGTGTGCTGTATGCTAACCATCACAGTTCAAGAAAACAAGCTGCCCCTTTCGTACGAGTGCAAGTCTTACAGAACAAGAGCAACACAAATTAAATCTCTGACAACAATTCCTGTGTGCACACAGACTCATGATGTGATTCTAGGCACAGTATTCCTGGGTGATACCAGTACACCTTAACTTATGGTGAAGACATACTCCATAATATCTTACAAGTTCAAGGCAGTTAAATATCTTCCAAAACATAAAATGTAAAACACAACTTTAAAAGAAGAAACAAATTTCTAATATTTATATCAAAATACACCAAATACATCCCCTCTCAAATTCATAACTCACCTTTAAAAGTAGTTAGTTGAGAAAGAAATGTGCCACTCACACAGCAGATTATCAGAGCCAGAATCTCTGAGCTGTACTCCTCTCACCAGAACCACTAAATGGCAAAATTTCCCTCTCTTTTTTCACACATATACATGTTAACTTCAAATCACATTGCTTCCCACATTTTTTTAATGGAAACACACATTTCTATTGGTTGCAAATTTCAACCCTTTCCAAATGATTCCTACCCCCAACATGACTTCTGCCTGCTCCCATAGCAACAGATCATGGAACACTGGTCTGAGCAGAGAGGTCAGAAGTTCAGCACACAATGTTTCTAATCCAAAGAGCAAGAGTGCTTGACTTTTCAAACCTAACAGCATATCCAAAGTAATCTTCTGTGGGAACACATTTTTCTGAACCAATACAAAACATGCTTTTAAAAATGTAAACATACAACCCAGTTTTTAGTGTTGAATGGTCTGAAACAGCCAATGAGTTCTTTTTATTAAAAAAAAAGTATGTAAGCCTCCATTTTACAACTATCTTTCTTTTCATATTGCCATTCTACTGAAAGACACCTTCTGAGTGCATCCAGATCTCCTTGAAAGATGTTCACAGTGTGGATTGTAGGTCATAGCTATGTCTACTGGAGTGAAAAGTGTGCGGAAAGAAGATGTATTGTGAAAGACCTTGCTTTGCCAAATGTAGACATTAAATGGATTGGTCAGAGAGGCTTAAAGTTGCACCAATTAATGCCTTTGGTGAAATCCTTTCTACATCTCCCACAGCCTGACCTTATAATTGTGCACTGTGGTGGAAATGACCTAGGCACTTTAACTGGGGTAGGTCTGGAAATGCTTGTTAAGGACACCTTTGTGCAATTGATGTCACTTTTTCCACAAACTACCTTTGTATATTCTAATATATGCCAAAGGCAAAAGTGGAACTGGTCCAACCAATATTGTCCGCAGATTGAGAAAGCAAAAAAGCACGTCAATAAGTATGTTTCTGCTTTCCTCAGAGACTATGGTATGGGTTCTATATACCACAACAACTTGCGTTACAACATGCAAGGCATTTATAGAGGAGACGGTGTACATTTCACAGATGAAGGGAACAGAGTCTTCCTCTTGAACTTTAGACTCTGCATCGGTACTTACTTGTAGGTAAAAAAAAAAACACTCAATGAACACAACGGCTCTTTTTAGAGCCAACCAACACCTAAACACTTAAACTTGATTTTTAATTCTATTTTTTTTTATGAATTGTTTGCCGCCGTGCGCGCACCGTGCAATATTTATAAAAATGTTTTTTTTGTTTTTTGGGACCTTAGGGGTCCTTCAGGGACCCCCTGACAAAGGCTAGGGGGTCAGGAACTCTCTACCCTGCCCCCTTTTCACGTTCTCCACCTTTCTTTTTCACTGTCACACACAAAATGGCGTCCGACACTTCCTGATTTCGACCGATTGGAATGTTGACTGACATCTAACCCCCAATCAGAATTACGCTCGCGGACATTTGGTGCGCGCACGGTGTGCGCATATAGATATTTATGTACTTTTAACTGCAATTTTCTCAGGAACTACTGAACAGATTGACACCATATATGCAAAAAGCACATGCCTGACCTGAGGACTACCTCTTTGCCAAATTTCAAGTAAATCTATTCAGCTGTTCGGGCTGTACCTTCGACTAAAGGTCCTATGGGAAAATGCATGGGGAAAATGCGTTTTGGGACCCCCCTTTTTTCTCAGCCCCCGCTTGACGAATCACCCCGAGACTTTCAGGGTAGGAGCTGAGTGGAGCGCCCCATTAGTTTTGAAATTTTCACGAACATAAGTCAACCGGCGCCAAAGTTATTCAAAATAGAATTTTCAGATTCCCTATGAGAACTCGGTCCTAACTATAACTATCTACTGGCGACCGCCAGTAGATAATATATATATATATATATATATATATATATATATATATATATATATATATATATTCACTGAAAAAACCATAGGTTTCAGAGACGTATTAGTTAGAAATTAGCATTTAAAAAATCTTAGAAATTCACAGAAAAAAACATAGTTTTCAGGGGTGTTATGGTTAGCTGGCCATTTCACTCGTACAAAACCATAGAAATTCCTCCGTTATAGTTAGTTCTGCTAACTATAACTCACGCGCCCGCAATGCACTGCTGATGATGTCACATATTGCATCATTCATGACATGGTCAGTGACATCACTGATGACATCACTGATGACATCTCAAATGACATCACTGATGACATCACTGATGACATCATCCAGTGAATGTGGTTTAGTTTGAAATTTAAATATGTATTATACATATACCAATCTGTATTGAAGAATGAGTGTATATATAACTGTCAGGATGGAGGATTTAGCAGCTGTCTGACTGTTTAAGTGAGTAATTAAAAGTGTCTCACTTAATACATGGATTAGTAACTAAACTATGAAATTTTTTTCTTTTTAACAATTATTGTTTTTATCATGATGAATGTTTAAAATGATAATACAGGATCAAGAGTTTGGGGATGTATCTTTAAATGCCCGTAGTAATCCCACCGTGACAAATGATTCATAACGATTTCCATGATTGATCAATTCATGCTGTCTGCATTTTTTCAGCATTATCAACAAACGCAAATGCAAGCATTGTGTATAATATTCATTCTTAATGTTATGCCTTACCTGTATAAGTGCCGATTTTCGGCTGTGGACAGCATCTATATGACGCATTTGGGCCGTTAGGGGAACACATACATCACAGTATGTTTTCTATGTTTACACATCGGTCAGGTGGGAAGGGCTGTATAAATGAAGCATCATAGCATACCAAATTAGATTGACAAAGGCCTCTTGAAGGCTGAAACGCGTCTCTCCTGATGCTTGGGATTGAGGGCGACAACAATTAAATAAAGCGATGCCGAATCCTGAACCACCTGTGTCCGTGCTTCCTTACATGGTGTCGCCGTGGGAGGTGGATTGTTTTGTTGGTTCATATATATATATATATATATATATATATATAAAAACATAGGATTGAGGTACATTAGATTTACACATTTTCATTTAAAAAACCTTTGAAATTCTCTGGAAAAAACATAGGTTTCAGGCATGTAATAGTTAGAAATTAGCATTTAAAAAACCATAGAAATTCACTGAAAACCCATAGGTTTCAGGTACGTTATAGTTAGAAATTAGCATTTTAAAAAACATAGAAATTAACTGAAAAAACCTTAGGTTTCAGGAACGTTATAGTTAGTTGGACATTTCACTCGTACAAAACCATAGAAATTCCGGTGTTATAGTTAGTTCAGCTAACTATTACTCGCGCCCCCGTAATGCACTGCTGATGACGTCATATATTACATCATTCATGACATGGTCAGTGACATCATTGATGACATCTCAAATGACATCACTGGTGACATTACTGATGACATCATCCACCTGAAAATCTGATGCACCTCCTCACACCTGAATATAACCTTTGATACACCCACTCTAAAATACAGACTACCATTTTCGAAAAAATAGACACACCAATACCAGTTACTAAATACGCACTGACTGATTCCTAGGTCTACACACACATCCACTCATTCCCCCATACAGTCACTCATACATGCAATACAACACTATCATATGCACTCATACACCTATACAGACACTCACACACTGCCACATATCCAGAGTTACTCACACACTTAGTCAGTCATGCAAAGAATCAATCATACTTCCATTTACTCACCTACACAGTTATACAGACACCACCTCACTTCTTCATACATATACTAACACATAATTACTCTCTTATAGAATCACTGATACAAATACACACTCATCCATGCAGCCACTCTCACAATTACTGACTCTCACATATAGTTATTTATATACACCATCACTCACACATACTGCCTTTTACTTATGTACTTACTTGCACATGTACCACTGAGACATCCATTCACTCACCAACACACCCATATACACACTCACCCACCCATACAGCTGTTTCCACATGCACTCTTGAACCCATACACACAGTGAATTAACCACTCACACATCTATGCACAGAGTCACACACCTCCCACCCACCCACCCACACACACTCAGGCAGCCATACAAATACTCAGGCAAGCAATCAATAACCCATATAGACACTCATGCAGCTACTCACCAACCCATGCAGCAGCTTACACATCAACAGACAGACTGATACAGACTTTTACACAGTTTAGTCACTAACCCATGCATTCAGTAAGACACATTTAATCACTCGCTTATACAGTCAGTAACGTACCTACTAAATCCTCCATACAGACACTTATACACCCACTCATTCCTCAATACAGCTTGGCATATATATATAAAACAAATTTAAACTTTAAAGAAACACACAGTCACTGGATGATGTCATTAGTGATGTCATTTGAGGTGTCATCAGTGATGTCACTGACCATGTCATGAATGATGTAATATGTGATGTCATCAGCAGTGCATTGCGGGGGTGTGAGTTATAGTTAGCTGAACTAACTATAACGCCCACATTTCTATGGTTTTGTACGAGTGAAATGTCCAACTAACTATAACGTTCCTGAAACCTATGGTTTTTTCACTTAATTTCTATGGTTTTTTAAATGCTAATTTCTAACTATAACGTGCCTGAAACCTATGGTTTTTCAGTGAATATATATATATATATATATATATATATCACAGCAAAATTTGAAAATCAAACGCCGCACTCTTCCTGGATTTTTATCAACACAAATTTTAATGACGTTCTCTCTTGAACAGTTCTTGGTCACGGTAGTTAAATAAGTCCTTTGTTTATTTTACCTATTTATACCAAAACTCCATCTAGCCAACAATGAGGCATTATGGGTATGGCAGTTCATGACACCAAACATGCACAATTACGTGCTATTCAAATCATGCTGGTTCCACTGAACCGATATGCAGTTAAACAACAGAAAGTGCATTTCAGAAAAGCGACTAGTTGAGCGCCGACGTGAGGCGTCGGAGGACACCACTATGTCCGGGAGTCTCCCAGGTGAGCCAACGCATCTGTCTGAACAAACTGTTGCAACTGTGCTGTAGTGAGTGTATTTTGCCACAAGGGATTACCACAATCCACGGAGCAAGTTAGACAAACATTGTCGATACACACTATCCTGGATGCAAACTGTGACCGATGGGGAATCTAAAAAAAAAACCCTTTCAAGTGTTATATAAACATTCTTGACTCTCTGCAATAAGTAGCATAAGTTGAACAAAATAAAATCTAGACAATAATCACAGACCCTTGACGAACTAATCATAATTAAGTGTCATCAATCACTGATTAAAGACAACATTATGGAACAAAGAGCAGCCAAACGAATGGAGAAAGCTGAAAGTATGTTCACCAAGTCATCACCCATTGTTCTAACATCTACTGGGAAGACAACATTGCCAAATGTAGTAACAACAACTTTGAAACAATTATCCAACTGGAGAAACTGCTTCGGAAAGAAATATCACGCAGTTGGGAGACAATAACGCTGGAAAAGTACGTTGAATACGGCCTTGTACCTCGAGGTTTACGTATATTCACCCTGACGAATCACCCTGATACTAGCCCTGAAATGCTTGATGAATGGGGGAAAAATAATATGGAATGTTCCCGCACGATGATGCTCATTATCATTAAATATGCCAAGAAGAACGTTGAAGAATTGCATAGTAAAATAGAGGAAATGGAGCAACAAATAAAATCATCTGGGCAAGATGAAGAGAGTATAAATAAACTACGAATGACAATGGAGAAAAATCTAGATAAACATGAGAGTGAAGTTCAAGAAAGAAAACAACGTAAATTTAGGAGGGATGAATCTGATTATGAAAAATGGACATCCTTCACTTTCGCCAAGAGATTCAATATTTTGAAACAACAACTGGATAGCAAACAGCCAAATATATGAGAATCTCCACACACCACGCCAAGTGAGTCAGAGTCAGATCTAAGCGAAGGTGAATACCGATCAGTTTTGACAAGAAAGTTTTCTTTTTTTAGAAGAAATGAAAATACTTTACCAGGACCAACAAAATCCAAAAACAAGAGGAAGGGGACGAGGCAGAGGATGAACAAGGGGACGAGGAAGGGGTCAATTGGGAAACCAAGACCATGGCGAAAAACAAGAAGAAGCAGAGAAACAAAGATATCATTTACGCAACCGAACAGTGATAAGGAAATAAATGATGCAATAGACATTAAAATGGTACCCAACTTGATAATCAACCTGTCTCATTACAATCTGTCCCAAGCAGAGCGCAACCTACTAAACAAAGGATTAACATTCTGTCCTGACAGACATCAAGATGCAGTCGAAACCAAGATAGACATGTACAAATACATCCGTAAATTAAAACTCAAAAAATTCTTTGCAAAAACGCCTTCCAAGTCAACACAGGGCGCAACAGGGGGAGATCTTAAATTCCCTTTACAAACAGAAGGATACACAATCGCTGAAACAACTGCTCCTAGAACCGCATATGAACTAGTCCATGAAATTGATGAGACAGATACAATGGATACACAAGTATTAGAAGAGATGGGTATACAAACAAATGATCATCCATGCACCAATTTAAAAAATAAATCAAAATTCTGTCCATCATTGCACCCAGGAAATCGAATCGATACGTTCCAAGACTTAGTTGTGGCAGAACTAGAAGCCTTGGAAAATACAAAAATGGGCACAAAAGAAAATCTATCATTTCAAGAACGTCAAGCATTGCAAGCATTGAAGAACAACAATGCAATAGAAATAAAACCAGCTGACAAGGGTGGCAATATTGTCATCCTTGACAAACAAGCCTATATTGAGGAAGCACATCGCCAACTCAGTGATGCAACCAACTACACTCTGCTAACCTATAATCCCATTCCAGAAATGACCAGAGACATACACAATCGAATATGTAATTGGTATGAGAATGGATTACTCAGTCAAGATGAAAAGAACTTTTTAACAATAACCAACCCTGTGACACCAACGATATACTTTTTGCCCAAAGTTCAAAAAACTTTTCATAAACCCCCGGGCCGTCCCATAATCTCCAGTTGCGGATCCCTTTATGGAAATATATCTGACTATGTTGATTCCTTCCTAGCGCCAATTGTCCCAACTCTGAGCTCCTTCATCAAAAACACAGGTGACTTTTTGAGAATTCTGATGGAAACTGAATGGCAACCAGATTATCTATTAGCAACGATTGATGTTGTCTCATTATATACATCAATCAAACATAACATAGGAGTGGCAGCCACAGCATACTTTCTCAAACAAAGACCAATTGGAGAGCTACAACACACTAATATGCTGATGGAAATGATCGAACTATGCTTGACTGTAGGAGAGTAGGGTCTGCTATCCTATGGTCACCCCAAATTTTTGCTTTTTGCTTCACTGGTTTTTGACATATTGAGGCTGTGGGCCTTCTAATCAGACCCCCAGCCTGCTGTTCTCTCTACTAAATTGACACTATGCACCCTAGGTGCATAACCAATTGGAATTGGATCACCCTGTGAGCCCCTGTACCAGTGTACACTAGGTACCCAGGGCATTGGTGTATCTAAGGCCTACCAGGGGCTGAAGCATGTATTGTGCCACCCCTGGCCTGGCCTAACAATTTGACACAACTGGCTGATCACTCAGCTGGGGTAAGTTCGTGTAACCACCTCTTACTAAGGTGTAGTATACCTATACCTAACCTTAAATGGGACACATGTTAACCTATAAGTCACTCCTATGGCAGGCCTTAACAATTCTGAAGGCAGAGTGCTTGGTTCCATGTGAGATGGTGCTCTGGCATGAGCTGAGCCTGTCTGCAGTGGTCGGAATAACTTCCTTCTACCGTTTCCAGATATCGCCATTCCATATACTCTTAAGTGCATTATGAACCTCGCGGTTAAATGCTATCTTTGGTTTGGCTTTATCAAAACATGTCGAGTAAGGTGTCCTACGAATTGGAATACTAACCCCTCGCCAATTCTGGCGACGGGGTTAGCATTCCACCCTTCTAGAGGGACACGACATGTACAGTACCTGAAACCCGGGTAAAATCAGACATAGCCTCAGCTCCACAAAATGGATGCTGCCACCACAGACACAAGTCTGCCCTCCTGCTGCTGGGAGTCCTTCCAGCTTGGGAGACATGGACAAAGGGTTTCATGCCAGGGGAGGTGCGTGCACCACCCCAGACAGGACTTTGTGTATTGGTCAGGTAGGGCTTGAATAGAATCAGACATGCCTGAGGCTCACAAGGAGCCTCGGTGCATATGCCAGTTCAAACCGGTCCTGGGGCACACCAGCCCCGGACCTGGGGCGAGCTGGACAAAGGATTGGGGGTGTAACCACCCCCCTTCCTGGTCCCACCCTTAGGGAGGGACCTAGCAGGTAGTCCGGCCCCTAGAATCCGCTTAAAGGTAGGAGATGTGTCCTAAGACTTCAGACATCCTGGAATCAACTTACTACAAAGAAGAAGACGGGAACTTCGACGCTCTGCTGCACAGAGGACAGAAGGAAATCTCCCCTATGGTCAGGGAGTGACCATCTTGCTAACGCAAGCACCAACCAGCTACTCGACGTCTGCTTTGCCGCCGCCTCCTGCCGGAGCCCGAGCCCAGAGCCCGACAAGACCTGGACCTTCAGACCTCTCACCGCCCAATCCACAGTCCCTGCGAAGAAGGAACCCGTGGAGGCACCGAGACACGTGGAGCCAGCCATCTTGAAAGACCCACGACAAGCTGCAAGCGCGACAACAGAGGCTCCCTCCAAGTTGTGCTTTGGGATCTGAGAAGCCCAACATCCGAGCAGCATCTGCACCAAAGGTGAGCCCTCCAGCATCTCCACGATCTGCGTGGGGCCCTTCTGCACTTTGCAACTCGACGCGCCTAACCGGACCCTGGCCCGTTGGCTAGTGGCCATCTTGGTGACCTAACTTGAAAACTACGACGCTGGTCTGGTTGCTCCAGACTGGCCCTTGCTGCCCTCCAAAGGAGCAGCCCCTCTGACCTTGCTGGTCAGAACAATCAGCTTTCTTCATTTTCCACGACTCCTGCCTTTGCCAAGGCTTGTTTGCTTCCCTCGAGTCGCCGACACCGCCGACAGTGAGAGCCTGCGTGGGACAGCTCGTGAACCGACTCCTGGACGTCGTCGACCTTCAGGGACCACGTGGCTGCGGAAACAAGCTACACCTCATCACCTGTTTGCACCCGACATCGCCTGGTACCTACCTGGTGACTGTGAACACTGTCCCCTCTGCTTTCAGGTCTTCTACAACTCCGATCCACCCTTGGATCCACCGCATCTCTTCTGGACCGGCCGCCTGCAGCATCTTTGTCATCAGGCTCCATTGAACAGATAGACGAAACCCGACGCACTTCGAGACCTATGCACCCGCTTCCTGTGGGTGAGGTAAAGCTGGCACTCCGGTGCCCAAGTGTAGAGAAACATCTCCAGTGTCTGTGTTTTAAGTCTTAAATTCGTAGTCCATCCAGAAGACCCTTCTAGCAGTAACTTTTGAACTTTTACGCACCCATTGAAAACCTATGGGAGCCCGCGTGTAACTTTCCTCACTGCACACGCGACCCGTGGACCTCCTGGTCACTAACTAACGTTAACTCCTTGTAGGCCCATCAATTCTAGAGGCCCTAGGCCTTTTTCCTTTCCTAGTCGTGGTACTTATACCACTATTTTAGTATATGGTTTGATCGGCCACCAGGGCCTATCCATATAAAGTGCAACTTCTGTATATTGTAATACTTTCTTGTTTAACGATTTGTGCTCCTGTGCTCATAAAGAGTCTAGGGGATACTTTGAGTAATAAATACATATATATTTTGAATATATATCTGTGTGGTGTCCTTTCATTGGTATAAAAGGGGGTTACATATGGTAAAACAGCCTGCTTAACACGCTTTAACAAGTTTAGCCTCAAAGACTGCTTAGCCTACGCTACCACTAGGGCAGCTAGTCCGAAAAGGTTGACTTACAACCACACCATAAGGGTTGCTTGGCATGGTACAAGGTGGTCACTTTAACTAGTGAACATCATATACCAGGCCAACTTCTCACATTGGTGAGCAGCGATGGGATTTGAGCTTGCTGTGTTTTACCTCTGTAATCTCTTTGTTACCAATTGAAAGATCATACAGGTACCTTTAGGTACATATAAAACAAGATTAGATATACTTAAGTTCTACTGAACTTAGTTGTTGTAGAGAAAAGGGAGTAGCACACCCTGACTACAACTACTAGATAGGTTTAGTAGGAAAATCCAAGTGTAGGTAGTTGCAACACATCCACCCACACTTAAGAGCAATGGCTGGGGCAGAGGGGTCCAATGTACCCATCTCTGTCGAGAGTGACCCCCAGAGGGCACCAACCATCTTTGCTACCCTAAACCAAAATGAGCTCAGGCAGTTGGCAAATATCAGGGGCCTTAAACAGCCCAGGAACCCTACCTCTGCTGAACTCAGAGAACTCTTACAAGCTGATGAAGATCAGAAAGCTCTCAAGAAAGCCTCCCAGTTAGGCCCCTCAGGGACTGGAACAGGAGGCCCCCCGTCTGAAGATGCTACTGAAGTACCCCTTTCCAATAGTCACCCCTTAGATGAGAATCACACTACAGAGGATGAAAGTGATAAACGTACTGATACAGATGGTAGTGGGTATGAAGGGAGAACTAGCCCAGTGCCAAGTGTTATACGTGGCCCAGCTAACTTAAGGCTACTTGGGACTGACAATGGGTTCACCTCATTGGATCTCCCTAGTGGACTTAACCAGGGGCTTGGGAGGCAGAGGAATCACTCAGGTGACTCTAATGCTTCTCATGCCTCTAGAGGCTCTCAAGGTCACTCCAGAAGAAGGATGACCAGCCCTCAGAGGAGGGAGCATGAGGCCAGAATGAAGGAAGCGCAGCTGAGGATCAGGAGACAGGAGCTAGAAGTAGCCCTGATGGAAGAGAAACTGAACAAGGCTAGGCAACCTAGAGAGAGTGGGTCTATACCCACTGGTGGCAGCATTGTCCCTAAGGACAAAGATAGGGTCTTTGACAATAGGAACCTGTCCAAGGTTGTGCCCCCCTACAAAAGTGGGGATGATATCCACAAGTGGATGACTGCTCTTGAGAGAGCCTGCAAAGTGCAGCAGGTTCCTGAAGACCAGTGGGCAGCAATCTTATGGCTCTCCTTTGAAGGTAGAGGCAGAGATAGACTCCTCACTGTTAGAGAGGAGGATGTCAGAAACTACAGAGCCCTGAAGAGTGTCCTGGTTGATGGGTTAGGCTTAACCACTGAACAGTACAGGTTAATGTTCAGAGATACCCAGAAGACACAGACTCAGGACTGGTCTGAATACATTGAATGTGCCACTAAGGCTTTGGAGGGTTGGTTGCTGGGAAGTAAGGTGTCTGATTATACAGGATTGTACAATTTGATGATGAGAGAACAGATTTTAAATAACTGTCAGAACCAGCAACTGCATCAACACTTGGTTGACTCAGATCTGACCTCTCCCCAAGAATTGGGAAAGAAGGCAGACAAATGGGTCAGAACCAGGGTTAAGCAAAAGAACCAGAACCAGGGCCAAGGGGGTGATCAGAAGAAAACAGACCAAAAGGGTGGAGATCAGAAATCCAAAGACCAGAAGTCTTCAACAGGGCCCCAAACTAGTACTAACGAGGGTGGGTCCCAACAACTTAAAGGGAAGAAGAAAGAAGGTCCAAAGAAACCCTGGTGCAAATCTTGCAAGAATACAACTCACTGGACTAGTGATTGTAAGAAGGGTGGAGCCCCCAACACTGTTGCCCCTAAGGCACCTGCTCCCAGTACTACTGTTAGCAGTGTTGGTCCCCAGACAAAGGGTGTAGTGGGAATCACTATGGGAACTGAAGGAGATTCTGACTTAGACAGAACCCTTACACAGGCAGTCTTGATCTGTGATGGGGACATGGATTTGCCCCTGACTGTGAGCCCCAGTAACCTGGGCAAGTACAGACAGACTCCTTTAATAAATGCAAAAGTGGCTCAAGCCTACAGGGACACATGTGCCAGTGTCACTATGGTGACACCAGGCTTTGTGGACCCTGGACAGTACATACCAGGTGAGAACTACCTGGTGACCAATGCCACTACTTCTCATAGTGTGGCTATTGTTAACTTCTCATGGGGAGGGGTAACTGGCCTCAAAAGGGTTGTGGTTAGTGCAGACCTCCCAGTAGAATGTTTGTTGGGCAATGACCTAGAGAGTTCTCTATGGTCAGAAGTGGAGTACAGGACACATGCAGAGATGTTAGGTATATCACCACATGTCCTTGCTGTGACCAGGTCACAGGCCAAAAAGTGCCTCACTGAACCTCAGGTCTTGGATCCTGGAACAATGGACCAAGCACCTACCAAGAAAAGGAACAGGAGGGTTAAGGTTGTGCCTTCCCCCCCTGCCTCCAAGTGATGATCAGCCTTCCCAGGAAGATGATCTAGAGAACCCTGAAGGAACTGTCCCTGAAGAGCTTGAACCTGATCAGGTTGAGTTTCTGGGGACAGGGGGACCTTCCAGGGCTGACTTGGGGCAGGCTCAGTTATCCTGTCCATCTCTTGAACCCCTCAGACAGCTGGCTGCTGCTGAGGCTGCTGGGAATGCTCAAGGTACCCATAAAGTGTATTGGGATGATGGGCTCCTTTATTCAGAGGCTAGAGACCCAAAACCTGGTGCAACCAGGAGGTTGGTTATACCTCTGCAATTTAGGGGCTGCCTTCTTACCTTGGCCCATGATATTCCTCTAGCAGGACACTTAGGCCAGAACAAGACTTGGGACAGGCTTGTCCCTCACTTTCACTGGCCTCACATGAATGAAGATACCAAGGAATTTTGTCGCTCCTGTGTAACCTGCCAAGCCAGTGGCAAATCAGGTGGCACAACAAAGGCCCCCCTAATACCACTACCTGTGGTGGGGGTTCCCTTTGAAAGAGTGGGAATAGATATAGTGGGTCCCATGGATCCTCCCACTGCATCTGGGCACAGATTTATACTGGTGGTAGTGGATCATGCCACCAGGTATCCAGAGGCAATTCCCCTTAGGACCATTACAGCTCCTGTTGTGGCCAGGGCCCTGCTGGGAGTATTCTCCAGAGTGGGGTTTCCTAAGGAGGTGGTTTCTGACAGAGGTACCAACTTCTTTTGAGGATACTTGACAGCTATGTGGAAGGAATGTGGTGTCAACTACAAGTTCACCACCCATTATCACCCACAATGCAATGGGCTTGTTGAGAGATTCAACAAGACCCTAAAGGGTATGATCAAAGGATTACCTGAAAAGCTCAGGCGAAGATGGGACATCCTTCTACCCTGCCTTCTGTTTGCTTACAGAGAGGTCCCACAAAAAGGAGTTGGCTACAACCCCTTTGAATTGTTGTTTGGGCACCCTGTGAGAGGCCCACTGTGTTTAGTGAAGGAAGGATGGGAGTTACCTCTCAAAAAGCCTAAACAAGACATAGTGGACTATGTACTTGGTCTCCGCTCCAGGATGGCTGAGTATATGGAGAAGGCATCCAAAAACCTTGAGGCAAGCCAGGCCTTACAGAAAGCTTGGCATGACCAAAAGGCTGTCTTGGTTGAGTTTCAGCCAGGACAGAAGGTAGGGGTGTTGGAGCCAGTGGCCCCAGCAGCACTCCAAGACAAATGGTCTGGACCCCATACAATCCTGGAAAAGAAGGGAGAGGTTACCTACTTGGTGGACCTAGGAACTCCCAGGAGTCCCCACAGGGTACTCCATGTTAGCAGGTTAAAAGCATATGTTGACAGGGCAGACATGGGCTTGCTCATGGCTACAGATGAGGGACAGGAGGAAGAGAGTGACCCTCTCCCAGACCTGTTGGCTCAGAACCCTGAAGATGGTTCAGTTGAAGGAGTGACCCTTGGAGGCAACCTCACTGATCATCAGCAGATTGAATGTAGACAGGTTCTACCATCATTTCAACATATGTTCTCACTGATACCTAGTCAAACTGACTGGTGTACCCATGTGGTGGACACTGGTGACAGTCTGCTGTGAAGAACAAACTTTACAGACAACCTGACCAGGGAGCTTTCTACCGTCAACCTGCGATCGTGCAGTTCACTCGTTTTCTGGCGGACCTTGGATTGTCAAGCCGCGTTACCCGGAAGCTGAATATTGTTACAGCTCCTTCCACACGCCGCGACGAACAAGTGTTTTCAGCGCTGCCACATTTTGAGAATCTTCTCCTGGCCGTTGGACCCCCGAACCTACAACCTGACTCGGTTCCGTTTTAATAAGTAAACAGGAATTGTTCGTCTCCGATTCTGGAATTGCACTCTCAGGCTTGTGTATTCTCTAGTCCTGATGATGATCTATGTATTGTTTGAATAGATCGAAACGTCGTCGACCCTATGTACAAACATGCATGTTAAACGCATATGTTAAAATTGTGCATGACATTGTACTATCGTGAAAGCTTGCCCTTGAATCTCGTATTGGCTATAAGCTTCTCTCTTCAGCCTGATAAATGTCTTATATGTTTGACTGTTTGTATTTTTTGTTAAGTGTTGAAGGACGCAGGACTGTGTCCCACTCTATATTCTAACGTATGTCTAAATTATCTGTTTTTCTTGATCATTAAAACCTCAATGTCCGGCTGGGCATTGCATAATTATATAGAGCCGATTCTGGTCTATATTTATCCCATATTGTATTGCTTTTGAAGGACCTTTTGTTTTTCAAACTAGTAAGTACCCTAGGTCCTTCCTACCTCACGGGTTCCCCTTGTTAAGTATAAATATATGAGTATATGGAGAAGGCATCCAAAAACCTTGAGGCAAGCCAGGCCTTACAGAAAGCTTGGCATGACCAAAAGGCTGTCTTGGTTGAGTTTCAGCCAGGACAGAAGGTAGGGGTGTTGGAGCCAGTGGCCCCAGCAGCACTCCAAGACAAATGGTCTGGACCCCATACAATCCTGGAAAAGAAGGGAGAGGTTACCTACTTGGTAGACCTAGGAACTCCCAGGAGTCCCCACAGGGTACTCCATGTTAACAGGTTAAAAGCATATGTTGACAGGGCAGACATGGGCTTGCTCATGGCTACAGATGAGGGACAGGAGGAAGAGAGTGACCCTCTCCCAGACCTGTTGGCTCAGAACCCTGAAGATGGTTCAGTTGAAGGAGTGACCCTTGGAGGCAACCTCACTGATCATCAGCAGATTGAATGTAGACAGGTTCTACAATCATTTCAACATATGTTCTCACTGATACCTAGTCAAACTGACTGGTGTACCCATGTGGTGGACACTGGTGACAGTCTGCTGTGAAGAACAAACTTTACAGACAACCTGACCACGTCAGGGACTGTATAAAGGCTGAGGTACACAAAATGCTGGAACTGGGTGTCATTGAACCCTCAGGGAGCCCCTGGGCTAGCCCAGTGGTCCTGTCCCCAAACCTCACACCAAAGATGGCAAGAGAGAGATGAGGTTCTGTGTGGATTACAGAGGACTCAATGCTGTCACTAGGACAGATGCACATCCTATTCCAAGGGCAGATGAGCTCATAGATAAACTGGCTTCTGCTAAGTTTTGGAGCACATTTGATTTGACAGCTGGCTATTGGCAAATCAGATTAGCTGAGGAGTCTAAGGCCAAAACAGCATTTTCAACCCCAGGTGGGCATTATCAATTTTTGGTGATGCCTTTTGGTCTGAAGAATGCACCTGCCACCTTCCAAAGTTTGGTGAATCAAGTCCTTACTGGGTTGGATGACTTTTGTGCAGCATATCTTGATGACATTGCTGTCTTTAGCTCCACCTGGGAGGATCACCTGATCCACCTGAAGAAGGTACTTGAGGCTCTGCAAAAGGCAGGCCTCACTATCAAGGCTACTAAGTGCCAGATAGGGCAGAGTAAGGTTGTGTATTTGGGCCACCTTGTAGGTGGAGGCCAAGTTCAACCACTGGAGAGTAAGATACAATCCATCAAGGACTGGTCCCCTCCAACCACCCAGACTCAAGTTCGAGCTTTCTTGGGCTTGACTGGGTACTACAGGAAGTTTGTTAAGAACTATGGGTCCATTGTGACTCCTCTTAATGATCTGACATCCAAGAAGATGCCCAAAAAGGTTCAGTGGACAGTAAGCTGTCAAAAGGCATTTGATGACCTGAAGAAGGCCATGTGCTCTGCACCTATCCTGAAAAGTCCTGACTACTCCAAAGAGTTTATTGTCCAAACAGATGCTTCTGAGTTGGGTGTGGGAGCTGTGCTGTCACAACTTAATGTAGATGGTCAAGACCAACCCATTGCTTTTATTAGCAGAAGGTTGACCCCCAGAGAGAAGAATTGGTCAGCTATTGAGAGGGAGGCCTTTGCTGTGGTGTGGGCCCTGAAGAAGCTGAGGCCATACTTGTTTGGCACTCACTTCAAGATTCAGACCGACCATAAGCCCCTCTTGTGGCTAAATCAGATGAAGGGTGAAAACCCCAAACTGCTTAGGTGGTCCATTTCCCTACAGGGGATGGACTTTACAGTGGAGCACCGGCCAGGTACAGACCATGGGAATGCAGATGGTCTCTCCAGGTACTTCCACTTAGGACATGAAGACGAGACTGGTCAAGGCTAGTTTAATGTCCCTGCGTTTGGGTGGGGGGGGTGTAGGAGAGTAGGGTCTGCTATCCTATGGTCACCCCAAATTTTTGCTTTTTGCTTCACTGGTTTTTGACATATTGAGGCTGTGGGCCTGCTAATCAGACCCCCAGCCTGCTGTTCTCTCTACTAAATTGACACTATGCACCCTAGGTGCATAACCAATTGGAATTGGATCACCCTGTGAGCCCCTGTACCAGTGTAAACTAGGTACCCAGGGCATTGGTGTATCTAAGGCCTACCAGGGGCTGAAGCATGTATTGTGCCACCCCTGGCCTGGCCTAACAGTTTGACACAACTGGCTGATCACTCAGCTGGGGTAAGTTGGTGTAACCACCTCTTACTAAGGTGTAGTATACCTATACCTAACCTTAAATGGGACACATGTTAACCTATAAGTCACTCCTATGGCAGGCCTTAACAATCCTGAAGGCAGAGTGCTTGGTTCCATGTGAGATGGTGCTCTGGCATGAGCTGAGCCTGTCTGCAGTGGTGGGAACAACTTCCTTCTACCGTTTCCAGATATCGCCATACCATATACTCTTAAGTGCATTATGTACCTCGCGGTTAAATGCTATCTTTGGTTTGGCTTTATCAAAACATGTCGAGTAAGGTGTCATACGAATTGGAATACTAACCCCTCGCCAATTCTGGCGACGGGGTTAGCATTCCACCCTTCTAGAGGGACACGACATGTACAGTACCTGAAACCCGTGTAAAATCAGACATAGCCTCAGCTCCACAAAATGGATGCTGCCACCAAAGACACAAGTCTGCCCTCCTGCTGCTGGGAGTCCTTCCAGCTTGGGAGATGTGGACAAAGGGTTTCCTGCCAGGGGAGGTGCGTGCACCACCCCAGACAGGATTTTGTGTATTGGTCAGGTAGGGCTTGAATAGAATCAGACATGCCTGAGGCTCACAAGGAGCCTCGGTGCATATGCCAGTTCAAACCGGTCCTGGGGCACACCAGCCCCGGACCTGGGGCGAGCTGGACAAAGGATTGGGGGTGTAACCACCCCCCTTCCTGGTCCCACCCTTAGGGAGGGACCTAGCAGGTAGTCCGGCCCCTAGAATCCGCTTAAAGGTAGGAGCTGTGTCCTAAGACTTCAGACATCCTGGAATCAACTTACTACAAAGAAGAAGACGGGAACTTCGACGCTCTGCTGCACAGAGGACAGAAGGAAATCTCCCCTATGGTCAGGGAGTGACCATCTTGCTAACGCAAGCACCAACCAGCTACTCGACGTCTGCTTTGCCGCCGCCTCCTGCTGGAGCCCGAGCCCAGAGCCCAACAAGACCTGGACCTCCAGACCTCTCACCGCCCGATCCACAGTCCCTGCAAAGAAGGAACCCGTGGAGGCACCGAGACACGTGGAGCCAGCCATCTTGAAAGACCCACGACAAGCTGCAAGCGCGACAACAGAGGCTCCCTCCAAGTTGTGCTTTGGGATCTGAGAAGCCCAACATCCGAGCAGCATCTGCACCAAAGGTGAGCCCTCCAGCATCTCCACGATCTGCGTGGGGCCCTTCTGCACTTTGCAACTCGACGCGCCTAACCGGACCCTGGCCCGTTGGCTAGTGGCCATCTTGGCGACCTAACTTGAAAACTACAATGCTGGTCTGGTTGCTCCAGACTGGCCCTTGCTGCCCTCCAAAGGAGCAGCCCCTCTGACCTTGCTGGTCAGAACAATCAGCTTTCTTCATTTTCCACGACTCCTGCCTTTGCCAAGGCTTGTTTGCTTCCTTCGAGTCGCCGACACCGCCGACAGCGAGAGCCTGCGTGGGACAGCTCGTGAACCAACTCCTGGATGTCGTTGACCTTCAGGGACCACGTGGCTGCGGAGACAAGCTACACCTCATCACCTGTTTGCACCCGACATCGCCTGGTACCTACCTGGTGCCACGCCGGTCACTGGCTAGTGACTGTGAACACTGTCCCCTCTGCTTTCAGGTCTTCTACAACTCCGATCCACCCTTGGATCCACCGCATCTCTTCTGGACCGGCCGCCTGCAGCATCTTTGTCATCAGGCTCCATTGAACAGATAGACGAAACCCGACGCACTTCGAGACCTATGCACCCGCTTCCTGTGGGTGAGGTAAAGCTGGCACTCCGGTGCCCAAGTGTAGAGAAACATCTCTAGTGTCTGTGTTTTAAGTCTTAAGTTCGTAGTCCATCCAGAAGACCCTTCTAGCAGTAACTTTTGAACTTTTACGCACCCATTGAAAACCTATGGGAGCCCGCGTGTAACTTTCCTCACTGCACACGCGAACCGTGGACCTCCTGGTCACTAACTAACGTTAGCTCCTTGTAGGCCCAGCGATTCTAGAGGCCCTAGGCCTTTTCCCTTTCCTAGTCGTGGTACTTATACCACTATTTTAGTATATGGTTTGATCGGCCACCAGGGCCTATCCATATAAAGTGCAACTTCTGTATTTTGTAATACTTTCTTGTTTAACGATTTGTGCTCCTGTGCTCATAAAGAGTCTAGGGGATACTTTGAGTAATAAATACATATATATTTTGAATATATATCTGTGTGGTGTCCTTTCATTGGTATAAAAGGGGGTTACATATGGTAAAACAGCCTGCTTAACACGCTTTAACAAGTTTAGCCTCAAAGACTGCTTAGCCTACGCTACCACTAGGGCAGCTAGTCCGAAAAGGTTGACTTACAACCACACCATAAGGGTTGCTTGGCATGGTACAAGGTTGTCACTTTAACTAGTGAACATCATATACCAGGCCAACTTCTCACATTGACCAATAATGTATTCTTATTCAATAAACAAATGTACTCCCAGAAGTGCGGTACTGCTATGAGAGTTTCCTTCTCTCCAAGCTATGCCAATCTCACCATGGGTTGGTGGGAGAAACACATAGCTTGGAGAGAAGAAAACTACCCATATACCACAGATGTGGTGTTATGGCTGCGCTTCATTGACGACCTTTTCTTACTATGGAGAGGGTCAAAAGAAAAACTTGTGGAATACATAACAGTACTCAACCAGAATGACATAGGCCTTCAATTCAAATACAACATACAACAAAGAGAGATTGAATTCTTGGATACCAAAGTATACATAAAATCAAACAAAATACACACAACAGTCCATCGGAAAAAACATCGACGAATAGTGTCCTTCATGGAACGAGCTTTTACCCGCAATCACTAAAGCAAAGCATTCCGTATGGAGAATTCCTACGGATGAAAAGGAATTGCTCTCAGCCTGAAGAGATGGAGAAAAAGTTCTTGGATACAAAAACACGCTTCACTGCACGCGGTTACAAACATGGTGACATTTTGCGTGGAGAGGCTAAAGCAAGACAGAAAACGAGAGCTCAAACTCTTACTGCTAGAACCAAAGTAAAAAACAAGGATGAGGGAACAACAATGACGGATGAAAAACCACGATTAATCCTAACATATTCCAAAGAAAGTTTTCAAATTCGAAAAATCTTGATGAAATATTGGAATGTGATAAAAAAAAGATCCAGACATTGGTCCCATAATAGGAAATCATCCATTGATCTCATACAGAATGGCACCATCACTTTGTGACACACTGGTCAATAGTCATTTTGAAAACAAAAAAACAAAAACTTGGCTTGAAAAACGACAACAGGGATTTACTAAATGTATGACATGCAAAGCGTGTAAAATAGGGAAAAACCTTAAAACTATCAAAGACCCAAAAGGCTGAATTTTTGAAATTCAAAATACAATCACATGTGAATCACAATTTGTAGTTTACTTAATTGAATGCTTTTGCGGCAAACGCTATATAGGCTCAACCATTTGTCCATTAAAAAAGCACATATTAGAACACATACGCGCAATTCAGAACACAGATACAACCTATGCCATGACAAAGCATTTACAGAGTCATATTGGAAAAACCCGGAAAGACATCAGATATTCAGGCATAGCCGCCATCATTGAACATGAAAGAGGAGAAAATAGAATTAAAAAACTCAGACGCTTGGAGTCCAAATTAATAATTCGTTTTAAGACACGGACCCCTTTGGCCCTGAATGGAGATGAGGAACTATATGTACACTTGTAAAATATTCATGAAACTGATTTTTGATTAACAGTGGAACTCTAACCTCTCTCCAGAGATATCTGACTATTGTATATCTGAATCAGTGTCAATATGAACATATGAATTGATTATGTAATGATGATGATTATTGTATTGATAGCTAAAACTTTTTATTCATTGTCTGCTATGCTGTCATTGTCTGCTATGCTGTCCAGCATGGCGTCACGCACTGGCTCATAGATGTATATATGGCACTCAGCCAGAAATCATCTGACACTCAGTCAACAACTGTTAAGAACATTTGCAAGTGATTCGCATTTGCATAAACCCGGAGACACACATAGATAAGCGTAAATATGCCAAGCGTTGGAGAGTGTAAATACTCTATTCACTCTCACAGGGGTTATCTTAACTAATTAGATAAGAATAACCAACATCAATATGCCGACGTGTGACGCGCATATCGGTTCAGCGGAACCAGCATGATTTGAATAGCACGTAATTGTGCATGTTTGGTGTCATGAACTACCATACCCATAATGCCTCATTGTTGGCTTTATGGAGTTTTGGTATAAATAGGTAAAATAAACATAGGACTTATGTAACTACTGTGACAAGAACTGTTCAAGTTCGAAACGCGTAGGTGGAGTGAAGGTCATTAAAATTCGTGTTGATAAAAATCCAGGAAGAGTGTGGCGTTTGATTTCCAAATTTTGCTGTGATATTAATTGTGAGGTGCGTCCTTACCTCACCGCCGGCACCAGCTATCGAGAGCTCCCTCCGCAAGGACTATTTGTTTGTTTTATATATATATATATATATATATATATATATTATCTACTGGCAGTCGCCAGTAGATAGTTATAGTTAGGACCGTGTTTCCATAGGAAATCCGCAACATTCTATTTGGAATAACTTTGGCGCTGGTTGACGAATCCTCGCGAAATTTTCAAAATAGGTGGGGCGCTCCGATCCACTCCTACCCTGAAAGTCTCGGGGGGATTCGTCAAGCGGGGGCTGAGAAAAAAGGGGGGTCCCAAAACGCGTTTTCCCCATGCAATTTTCCATAGGGACCTTTAGTCCAAGGTACAGCCCGAACGGCTGAACAGAATTACTTGAAATTTGGCAGAGAGGTAGTCCTCAGCTCAGGGAAGTGCCTTTTGAAGGTCTGGTGTCAATCTGTTCTGTAGTTCCTGAGAAAATCAAAAGTAAAATCATATATATATGTGGGCGGAGCCTAACCACACATCTGATCGTGAGATCTGATTGGCTGTCAGCACTTCATCCAAGAAGTGTTGGCAGCCATCTTGGGACCAATATACATGATAGCACCTCATTAAAAAGCATTGCAGTTAATAGAAGGTTTTAAGACTTTAGTTACATTATAAATCATTTGTTGATGGTACCATACTCATTTTAGGAATTGTGGTATGTTCTAAGGTGATTTCACCATGTGAAAAAGCCTTCTGCTGGGATATCATGATTGAGAGAAAAATATTTTCTCATGCTTTTCCCACAGAGGTTAGGAAGGTGATCTATAAGCTAAACTGAGAGCTTATTTTCTGTAAATTCACATTATCTTTCTCAGTCATGTGAGAATGAAGTCTGACATTCTCAGTAAAACATGTACATCCAACAAGGGCAGAGACTGTCAGTTGATTCCTTTGTGT
Organism: Triturus cristatus; assembly: GCF_964204655.1. NCBI lineage: Eukaryota > Metazoa > Chordata > Amphibia > Caudata > Salamandridae > Triturus > Triturus cristatus. Next base: position 808,030,839 of record NC_140591.1, read on the forward strand.
TCTACTGCAGCTTCCCAGAGTGTTCCAAAGAACAACTAGAGCGCTAACAGTCCTACTTATGATAAACGTATGGCACACCTGAAGCCATCTTGCTTGGATTAAAGTGGTAACTCTTAAAACATTTAATTTAAAAAGGAACAAAATGAGGGGGTTCATTTTTCCATAACAAGTATGATTAGTGCTGCAGAAAGAAAAACTAGGGCACATTTTGACTTCTGAAATCCTCTTTTATTTCATTAAAAAATTCTGACATGCAGACTGAAACATGCACTTTCAATACCAGCAACAGTTTTCCCTGGTGAGCAGTAGCTTTACTACAGTGATCTAATGAGCAAAAAGAGTGCTAACATTCTGAATTTATGGCAAATGTGTGACACATCTGAATGCCTTCTTGATGGAATCAAAGTAAAAAACTGAAAGTATTTCCTACTGAGGAGACTGCAGTAAATGAGGAAATTAGGAAACTTCATAACAAATAAGTCTCCCAAGATGGCCACCAGAGACAAAAGAGCCCAAATGTAGCCCAAATATCACCCAGATGTAGCCCAAGTATAGCCCAATGACAGAATGTCCCAGAGTGTTCTTAAAAACAACTAGAGCGCTTACTGTCTTCATTATGACAAAAGTATGGCACACCTGAAGCCATCTTGATTGGAATAAACTGGTAACACTTAAAACATTTAATTTAAAAAGGAACACAATGAGGGGGTTCATTTTGTCATAGAAATTATGATTAATGCTGAAGAAAGAAAATGAGGGCACATTTTGAGTGACTTCTCAAATCCTCTTCTATTTCATTAAAAAATTCTGACATGCAGACTGAAACATGCACTTTTAATACCAGGAGCAGACTTCCATGGTGAACAGTAGTTTTACTACAGTGATCTAATGAGCAACTAGAGTGCTAACTTTCAGCATTTATGGCAAATGTGTGACATATCTGAATACCTTCATGATGGAATCAAAGTAAAAAACTGAAAGCATTTCCTACTGAGGAGACTGCAGTACATGAGGAAATTAGGAAACTTCATAACAAATAAATCTCCCAAGATGGCCACCGGAGACAAAAGAGCCCAAATGTAGCCCAAAATCACCCAGATGTAGCCCAAAAATAGCCCAATGACAGAAGTGTGCAAAACACTTATTATTTTGTGTTTTTGCAGTGTTATATAGTGCAGACTTGTCAGGCATTGGAGTGCTTTACATGAGCATTGGTTACATCACACAAGAACAAATTCATTTTGGTTGTAGACATGGGGAGACTAAGTGATTTGACCAGAATCACAGAATGTCGAGCTGAAGCAGAAACTCCAACCTGGTTCCCCAGTTGCAAAGTCTGCAGTTCTGGAAGTAACACCACATCCTCTCCCCTAGGTGCAACATTTAATCAAGTGGTCAACTGGATAAAAAAACATAAAGATAACAAATAATTTAAAAGTGCTTTGTCGCTATTTGAAAACTCAGAAAATATGTCCTTATTTTAGTCTTTTAGAGCACTAACCATAATTTTGATGCCAATAAGACCCTCTCATCTATGTAATTTCTAAAGGAAATGCTCTAGGTATTACAGTTTTGATCACATCAAGATGACGTCAGGCGTTCCACACTTTTGTAATAAATATAGAATGTTAGCAATCTAGTTGTTCATTAGGATACTGTTGAGAGGCAGAGGCCAGGGGCACAGACTCTGAAAATTGAAGGCAGGTAGGAGGGTGCAAAGGCAACAATTTAACCACACTGAGCAGGCAGGAAGGGCCGTGGCAGCACAACAGACTATGGAGGGCAGTGGAAAGGGGGGCAAGGGCAACAAACCAACAATACAGGACTTGCAAGAGAGGCTGTGGCAATGTAATAGACCATTGTGGGCAGAAGGAAGAGGCAATGGTAGTACAACCATACATGCCAACAGACCCGATTCAGCCAGGAAACGTCCAATGTTTTTAAGCTCAAATGGGCTTTATTTGATCTGTCTCCTGTCTACAATCTCCTCTTTTACAATGTAACTCAAAGGGGAAAATCAATACCCCAGTTTTTTTCAAAATCTCCCTCTTACCAAGTTCAAAATGTTCGCAAGTATGGTACATTGGATCATGGAAGGAAATGGGGTAGGGACATGGACTTGGATAACAGAGGACAGGAGGGACATGGAGAGGTGCACCAAACTGACCCTGCAGGGCAGGCATCAGGGTTTGCAGCAGCGCAATACACCACACAGGGCATGCGGGACGGGAGTACAGCACAACAATCCATAGAAAGCAAGAGGGAGGGGACAGGACCATGCACATGGACAACAGAGAACAGAGGGGCAAGAGGCAATGGTAGCTAGCTGACCATAATGGACAGACAGGAGAGAAAGCTGCAGCATAACAGACCATAAAGGGCAGGAGGGACGGATCAGGGGCATTACAATGGAACAGACAAGCCAGGAGGGAGGGAGTAGGGGTCTGCACATGTAAACAGAGGGCTGGGGGCAAGGGGGCAGGGCAGGAGCAGCAAGATAGCCATGGAGGTCAGGCAGGATGGGCACTAGAAGCAAGACACACCATGAAGAGCAACAGTGAGACTGTGATGGCATACACACAGACCATGGAGGGAAGGTGGGAGGGGGTTAGGGGCAGCTAACTGACCACACAGGGAAGGTGGTAGGGGCCATGGCAGCACAGAAGACCATGCATGGCAAGTGGGAGGGTTAGTGGCAGCACAATGGCTATGATGGGCAAGAAGGAGGGTGCAGGGGCATGCACAAAGGACGATGGAGGATAGAAGGGAGGGTCAGGACCTGTGCACAGACAAGAAAGTTCAGGGGAAGGGGCCTCCCAACAGACCGCACGGGGCAGGCAGGAGGAGCAGTTGCAGCACAACAGACCAGGGAGGGCAGAAGGGTGTGGCAGTACAATGGACCATGTAGGACAGGAGGAAGAGGATAGGGGCATGGCATGTGGACAGGCAGGGTGGAGGTGTCAGGGACAGGTTACAGTCATCTGACAATGCTAGGCAGGTGGGAGGGGAGTGGCATCTCAACAGAACACTCAGAGTAGATAGGAGTGGCAGGTCCATGGAACATGGTGGGCAAAAAGGATGGAGCAGGGGCATGCACAAAGACATCAGAGGGCAGGGGGAAGGAGAATAGGGGCAGCAAGCTAAGCATAGAGTTTAAGCAGGAGGTCAATGATGGGGCATAGAATTGGGCAATGGAGGGCAGGAGGAGGGGACTGGTACATCATACTAAATTGAGGGCAGTGGCAGCACATCAGACCATGCATGGCAGGAGGGAGGAGGCTAGTCCATGGATTCACACAACAGAGGATAGGGAGGAGGGGGATGGGGCAGCAAGCTAACTGTTCAGAGAAGGCGGGTATTAGGAACTTTATTGTTTTTAAAACGTGTGTCTGTGCGAACTACTTAAAATATGAACAATTATGCAGCATAATCTCACTTTTATTCAGGAAGAAGAGGACGTTTGTGACTGTGACTCCGGGCTCACTTGGCAGAAACACCCCCTGACCCTCCACCCCCTATCGCAAAATGTAATGCCCGTGAAAAGGGTAGGTGAACACAGTGTTATATAGAACATAGTCCTGAGAGCACGATTGACAATGAAAACTAGATATAGTGTATGGTATAAACTATGCACCAAAAAGTGTGATATAAGATGAACTGGGCGTGAAATATAATATGCAATACATTGTGTGCAATGACAGATTCATTGGAGAGCGCGAGATAGCACAGGCACTAGCGCGTGCTATGCGATGTGCGCCTTGGAGTGTAATATGCACAGGGCAGTGTTGTGTAACCTAACTAGTCTCTAAAGTTGTAATATAAAATATGTGCTGGGGAGTGTAACGTTGCATATGCACTGTGACAAAGATATGGATCCCAGATTGTAATATGTATGGCATAGCACTGTGCGTTATAACATAGGCATCGAGGAAGGCACGTTAGATGGGGCAATATAACCCGTGCGAAGACAAGTGTGGCATGACATATTCACGGGGTGGTGTTACAGTGCACATGGGCTAGAGAGTGTCATAGCATATGCACTAGCTGGTGGAATACAACACAGAGGTGTGTGGCACTCGGCAGGCAATGGTGGGTGTAACACAGCATTGGGCTCTGCCAGGAGCGCGCTGTGACTCTCAAGTGATGTTCGTCCCCTTTCCAGAGAGCAAAATAAAAAGTATTACACATCCGGCAGTGGATGTGTGTTTTATTAACCGTGAGGGGAGTTTCTTACATAGTTTTGGTCGAATTTTTGTCGAATCCCCTTTGAATGGCTTGGTGTGCATGCGTATTAAATGTGCCCGTCAATAGCTACCCATGTTTGTATAAATAAACGACAAGGGTGTCTACCGGGATTAGGCACGGTAGGGCATCAGACATGTCAGAGCTTCACTAGTGGTGTAAATACATTCCACGTGGATTCATTGTATGCATAGTCGCCTTTTAATGAATATCACTCAAATAGTCATGGTGATAGGTACGTACGGTTTGTCCAGCATGTCCTAGGTGTGTCTATAAATATATATTTTTTAAAAATAATAAAAAACAGTGGCCGGCCCTGGGGATTGGGGTAAAAAAATATAATTAGGAGACAGGCCCTGGGGGATGGGGTCATCAGGGCCAATAAATTAGAATAAGAAGGGGAACCACACAGCCCCCCTTCTTAAAAAATTAAAATTAATAAAAGACTGACATCGTGCCGGAGGCCACGCCCCCTCCTTGCAGCACTCTGCAAACGCGCCCCCTGGCGAGTTGTAAGTTGGGGAATTAATTCCTCTTCAATACTGTGGGTCCCTGAGGGCCAACTAGCCCAACAGGCATCTCCAGTATGCGCCAGGGAGCTGCGCTGCGCTGAGGCCAAGCCCCTTTTTACACCTCTCTGCAACGCAGCTCTGTGGCGCTTACTGGAGGTACCTAGTGGTCTAGTTTGACCCTAGGGACCCTTAGAATTCAAGGGGACTTAATCGCTCAACTTAGAACAGCCACAGGGCGCGTTTACACAGTGGTGAAGGGAGGGGACGGGGCCTGAGGCGACGTGTGCAAACACGCACTATGGCACGTTTTAAATTCGGGATATAATTTCCCTTCAATACTGAGGGCCCCTGGGGGCTAACTCGCCCACCAAGTGCTTCCAGTAAGCGCCACTGAGCTGCATTGCAGAGAGGTGGTCCAGGCTGTGCCACTTTTTACACCTCTCTGCAACGCAGCTCTGTGGCACTTACTGGAGGTACCTAGTGGGCTAGTTGGACCCTAGGGACCCTCAGGATTCAAATGAACTTAATCTCCCAACTAAAAACGGACACAGGGCGTGTTTACACAGTGGTGAAGGGAGGGGACGGGGTCTGAGTTAACGTGTGCAAAAACGACCTGTTTTAAGAGGTAGTTTTAATCCCCCTGCCCTATTATATACTAGGGGCTTACAGAGGAGGTCATGCTAATCACAGGGGGACCCCAACGCATAATGTTCCCTAGTGTATATAGGTGTTTTCACTGTATTCTAAGTGTCTTTTAACATAGCACTGGATCTAGGACTGGTTAGTCAGACTCAGTTACCACCAGTATCCGTCTGAAAAAGTTGAGGGTACAGGATGATTTTGCAACAAGGATTCTTTCTGCTCTTCTTTTTGTTCTTTCTGCACGTTATCCTTCTTCCTGCACTTTTCTTCGTCTTTGAGGACTTCTGTTGCTTCTTTCTGCACTTCTTTTTTTTCTTTCTGTGCATTTTTTCTTCTTTCTTCACATGTCCTATCTCTGTAGGCATAGTTAGAAATTAGCATTTAAAAAACCTTTGAAATTCACAGAAAAAACCATAGGTTTCAGGCACGTTATAGTTAGGAATTAGCATTTAAAAAACCTCAGAAATTCACTGAAAAAACCATAGGTTTCAGGGGAGTTATAGTTAGCTGGACTTTTCACTTGTACAAAACCATTGAAATTCCCCCGTTATAGTTAGTTCAGCTAACTATAACTCGCGCGCCCGCAATGCACTGCTGATGACATCAGATATTACATCACTCATGACATGGTCAGTGACATCCCTCATGACATCACTGATGACATCTCAAATGACATCACTGATGACATCACTGATGACATCATCCTTGTGATAGAGTGGCAGACCTCCTCTCACCCTAATATAACCTTTGATACACACATTCAAAAATAGAGACTAAAATTTTCAAAACAATGGACATACCAATACCAGTTACAACAACCTCTTCAGTAATTCTAAGATCCACATACACATCCACTCATTCACCAACAGTCCTATACAGTCACTCATACATGTACTCACTCATCATATGTACTCATACACCTATACATCCTGTTACACAATGCCACTCATCCATAGAGTTACTCACACACATAGTCACTCATGCTAATAAAGAATCAAACATACATTTACTTGCATATACAGTTATACACACACCACCACACTTACTTCTACGGAAACGTACATATACTTAGTCTTTTAAACAATCACTTATAGAAACACATACTTATTCATACAGGAACTCTTTCAATCTCTCACTCTCACATATACTCACTTATATACACCAATAGTCACATATACTAGTTTAAAACATATGTAGTTACTCATAAAGACACTATTGAGACAGTCATTCACTCACTAACACACCCATACACACACTCATCCACCCATACAGTCCTGCACACATGCTGTCTTCAACACATACAAACAGTGAGTCACTCATTCATGCACCTATGCACTACGTAATACCCCCCACCGAACCATGCAGACACTCAGACTGATACTCAAAAAACCAACTAATAACCTATATAGACACCCATGTAGCTACTCACCAACCCATGCAGCCACTTATACACATTTAGGCCTCATGTAGGTAAATAAATTTTACCGGTTCTTAAATACCGAGCCGGACCGAATCGGTAAATTAGAATCGGAAAGTTATATGTAGGTAAAAATTCGGTAACAGTTACCGATTCGGTAACATTCGGTAATCACGAATCGGAATTCACCGAATCGGTAAATACCGAGGTGGTATTTACCGAATCGGAAAATACCGAGGTGGTATTTACCGAATCGGAAAATACCGAGGTGGTATTTACCGAATCGGAAAATACCGAATCGGTATGTACGGATTCGGTAAATAAAATCACATGACTTGACGAAAAAGCTAATCCTGTGCAACGACAGCCCACCCAACCAGGAAGTGCCCACACCCAGGCAGGTGTACATAATTAGCCGAAGTGGCCACACCCAGGCAGGTGTACATAATTAGCCGACCCTGGAGAGGCTTGGAGTGCAGAGGAGAGGCAGGGAGCCGTTGCATGTGCGAGCGGGTAAACGAACAGCATGTCCAGCCAGAGAACACAGAGAGACGGAGGGGAAAGGAGGAGGAAGCTGAAATTTACCCCCAAGGAACTCCAGGTGCTGGTGGAGGAGGTGGTGAAGCAGCACCAGAAGCTGTTCGGAAGGCAATCCCTGCAAGTGCCTGAGGCTGAAAAGCGCAACATATGGCTGGCCATCCAGGCGCAGGTCAATGCTGTGGGAGTGACCCACAGGGACATTGAGGTCCTCAAAAAGCGCTGGTATGACCTGAGGATTGTAACCAAGAGGAAGATGGGCGACATCCAGAAGGAGGCCAGCCAGACCGGAGGTGGAACCAACAGGGCACCTGCCCTCACCGAACTGGAGGAGCTGGTGGCGGCCACAATCGAGCAGGAGAGCGTCGTGGGTCTTGGGGACGCCGACAGCTCTGCCAGAGCCGCAACACACCAAGGTAAGACGAAAGCACAGCAATGTAGCCCCCCCTACCCCTATCCCACATCCCCCATTGTGAAACGAGAATCACACTGCAGTCCACACGTGTCAGTGCAGACAGGCAATGCATTCCGGGAGATGTAGTCAGGGCAACACTAACCATGACGTAAATGTTACAGGGCAACAAGGCATGTCACGCACTCGAGGCACAAGGAGACAGAGGACATATTGGAATGTGAAATGAAGTATTGTGACGCTTGCAATGCAGCCCTTCGGGGACACTGAGCCAATGTTGTATTTCTGTCCACAGATGTGACATCATGCAGGACAGGGCATGCTGCAGGAGAGACGGCACACCGGCCACAAATATCACCTCTAGCCAGCACAAGTTCAGACCAGGGAGCAGGCCCACTGGCAGCCGCACCACCAACACAGCCAGCCTCGCCGCACCCAGAGCCAGCATCACCTCACCGAGAGCCAGCATCACCACAACCAGAGCCAGCATCGCCACTCATGTTCGAATCACCGGCCACATCTCCGCTTGCAGGTGTGAGAATGAGGAGGCGTCCAGCAGCCAGGCTACGAGCCTTAGACACCTCGTCAGACGACAGCATGGGCCCAGAAGACCGCACCGGGCCCCAGGAAGGGAGCCATGCCACTGTGCCCCACACCTCACAGGCAGCACAGACGGGAGCAAGAGGGCGCCGCAGGTCGCGTGTCCAGAGTCCACCAGCACCCACTGACGGCCATGGTGTCTTCTTGGGGCTCGAGGGCCAAATGTTGAAGCAACAGCGCCTGCAATCAAAGGCAGTTATGTCAGTCCAGAGGCACATGCGGGTGATGAAGACAACATTAGTCAACATGGACAATAACATTAGCGGCATGGCTGCGGGCATTCGGGACATGTCCCAGTCAATCCAGCAGTTGTGCAGCAAATTAGATGCTGACATCGAAGCACGGCGCCGGGAACGCCAGAGAAGGGACACTACCAGCAGGGCACTCAACCGTCTGGCAACTGCGACTTCTCTACTGTGCCGGCGCTCTGTGACGATGCAGGAGGGCCTAACACAGTGCTGCAGCGACCTGTCTCGGGGGATGGTGCAGGTGACAAGTGCACTAGGGGTGCTATTGACTAGTCAGGCGTCGACAACTGCTGCAGGGGATGCTGCGGAGAGCATCGACACCAGCAGCAGCATCACACCCCCCGTCCCAGAAGCACGCAGGAGCAGCAGGCGGCTTGGGGTTGGCTCTAGTGAGGATGCACAGGCCGTGCAATCCACCACTGCAGCGCGTATGCGCAAACATTGATGTAGCCCTGCTTAGCCACTTCCCATTGGGTGACGTAACCCTGGACATACTCCTTGTATAGATGGTATATTGCCAGATTGGCCTGTTCATGTGTTCATGGCGTGGTGCCACATTAAAACTACGTCATGACTTCTCACAACTCGCTGTGTCCCCTCACTTACTCAGAAATAGTTGCATGTGATCTCTGCCCGTCTCTCTCTCCCATCGATTGCAGTTGGCACTCTAGCTGCGTTGCCCTCTGGCTGGCCTGACTCATCCTCGTTGTCCTCAAAATATGTCAGTTCCACATCTGTCCCTTTTTTCGTGGCAAGGTTGTGCAGCATTGCACAAGTGGCAATAATCTTGCAGCAGGTGATGGGTTTGTACTGGCGTGCGCCTCCGCTCTTGTGCAGGCAGCGGAACCTGCTCTTCAGTAGTCCAAACGTGCGCTCCACCACATTGCGTGTTGTTTTGTGTGCCACGTTGTATCGTCTCTCACTCTGGGTTGCTGGGTGTAGGTAGGGAGTGAGGATGAATGAACGGCATGCATATGCACTGTCGCCTGGATGAGTAAAAGGGAACCATCAGTAACATGCCTCTATACACTATGATTTGCAGGTTTCAAGGGGCGTCACTGTTACTTACCTAGCAGGTATCCCTCTCCGAATTCTCCGGCACTCAGTCGTGTGTAGATCCCACTATTCTGGAAGATGTAAGAGTCGTGGGTGCTCCCAGGAAACTTTGCAACAATATCTGTGATGATGTTCCCTGCATCACAGATCACCTGCACATTGATGGAGTGGGTGGACTTCCTGTTCCTGTAGATGTGCTCTGTGTCAGCTGGTGGACAGATTGGGATGTGTGTACCATCAATACAGCCGATGACATGGGGGAACTGTGCCATGTGATAAAAGTCTGTTTTTGTTTTCTGCAGTGCAGCCTGTGTGTTTGGGAAGCTTATGTAGTGGTGCATTCTCTGCATCATGGCATCCAGGAACTTCCTGAAGAAACGTGACAGGCAACTCTGGGATACCCCACCCACCGCAGCTATCACCACCTGATAACTGCCGGATGCCAACAGATGTAGGCTGCAGAGCACCTGCACATGTGGGGGTATGGCGTGCGCCCTTCTTATTGGATGGTCCAGGAGTGGGTGTAGGTCCCTGATTAAGTCCATGATGGTTTCGGGGTGTAGCCTGTACCTCTCATGTATCTCTGCATCAGTCAGCTGGAATAGTGTGATGCGCTGTCTGTGGATTTGTTCCTCCCGTCGCCACACCCTCAGTCCTGCTGCCTGTAGACGTAGGCGCCTTGCAATGACGTACATAGCGGCCATGTTGTCCACGCTGTTGCATTTTGGGATTGCTTATGTGCACTGTTGATGGTTACCACCTGCTTTCAATCCGTGTTAATTACCGACTCTTATTTACCGATTTTCCTGGATTTCTTAATTACCGAGTGCTCCTACATGTCATTTTAATTTTTACCACTTCATATTTACCACTTCATATTTACCGATTCGTTAAGTATGTATTCGGTAAATCTGATTCGGTATTTTAGAATTCGGTAAATATGATTCGGTATTTACCGCCTCATATTTACCGAAAAGTGGTTTTTGGACTCCTACATCTCACTTGTCTGAATACCGGTCGGTAACGGCATATTTACCGAAAATCGGCCATTACCGACCGGTATTTGGCTACCTACATGAGGCCCAAAGTGAGAGACTGATACAGATATTTACATATTTAAACATTCCTCACTAAGCCGTGTATTCACTATGATACACTTAATCAGTCAGTTACACAATCAATTTTTCAAAAACAAATCATCCATTTAGACACTTATATACCCATTTATTCTTCCATGGACCTTGAGATATACATATATAAAACATATTTAATTTTCAGAAAAACAGACATTCACTGGATGATGTCATCAGTGATGTCATCAGTGATGTCATTTGAGATGTCGTCAGTGATGTCATGAGTGATGTCACTGACCATGTCATGAGTGATGTAATATGTGACGTCATCAGCAGTGCATTGCGGGCGCGCGAGTTATAGTTAGCTGAACTAACTATAACGGGGGAATTTCAATGGTTTTGTACAAGTGAAAAGTCCAGCTAACTATAACACCCCTGAAACCTATGGTTTTGTCTGTGAATTTCTGAGGTTTTTTAAATGCTAATTCCTAACTATAACGTGCCTGAAACCTATGGTTTTTTCTGTGAATATATATATATATATATATATATATATATATATATATATATATATATATATATATTCTCCACCAAACACCCAGATCTTTGGGAATGCACACGACAGCTTGCCTCCCGTGCGGGTCTTCATTCCATCTCTCCTCAGCATTCCAGCAAGCATTGATGCCTGACGCGTTTCGAGGCTAACGAGCCTCTTCCTCAAAAGCTGCTTGTTTGCATACAAGGCGCGGTGAGTGCTCTTCTTCTTTTCAAATATGCAGCACATTTTGATTGGCTAAGTGCGATATGATTTCATTGGTTAAGTACATTTTTACTTCCATGCTGCATTATGGGACATGTGGTCCCGAGAGCAATAGCAATTTATTCCCTTGGTGGGTCCCATGCGCCTTTGTACAATTAAAGCGAAATTAAAATCCTTAGTAGGTTCCAGAAATGTCGGGGAGGGACAATTACATAATGGCTCACTGTGCTTCACGGTGTGTATATAGTTACACTCCTCAGCCTCTCTTTCTTTATGGAGATGGTGCTATTCCCTCGCGGCAGGGCTGCCGCGCTCATATTTTCTCCACCAAACACCCAGATCTTTGGGAATGCACACGACAGCTTGCCTCCCGTGCGGGTCTTCATTTTCATCTCTCCTCAGCATTCCAGCAAGCATTGATGCCTGACGCGTTTCGAGGCTAACGAGCCTCTTGCTCAAAGGCTGCTTGTTTGCATACAAGGCGCGGTGAGTGCTCTTCTTCTTTTCAAATATGCAGCACATTTTGATTGGCTAAGTGCGATATGATTTCATTGGTTAAGTACATTTTTACTTCCATGCTGCATTATGGGACATGTGGTCCCGAGAGCAATAGCAATTTATTCCCTTGGTGGGTCCCATGCGCCTTTGTACAATTAAAGCGAAATTAAAATCCTTAGTAGGTTCCAGAAATGTCGGGGAGGGACAATTACATAATGGCTCACTGTGCTTCACGGTGTGTATATAGTTACACTCAGCCTCTCTTTCTTTATGGAGATGGTGCTATTCCCTCGCGGCAGGGCTGCCGCGCTCATATTTTCTCCACCAAACACCCAGATCTTTGGGAATGCACACGACAGCTTGCCTCCCGTGCGGGTCTTCATTTTCATCTCTCCTCAGCATTCCAGCAAGCATTGATGCCTGACGCGTTTCGAGGCTAACGAGCCTCTTGCTCAAAGGCTGCTTGTTTGCATACAAGGCGCGGTGAGTGCTCTTCTTCTTTTCAAATATGCAGCACATTTTGATTGGCTAAGTGCGATATGATTTCATTGGTTAAGTACAATTTTACTTCCATGCTGCATTATGGGACATGTGGTCCCGAGAGCAATAGCAATTTATTCCCTTGGTGGGTCCCATTCGCCTTTGTACAATTAAAGCGAAATTAAAATCCTTAGTAGGTTCCAGAAATGTCGGGGAGGGACAATTCCATAATGGCTCACTGTGCTTCACGGTGTGTATATAGTTACACTCCTCAGCCTCTCTTTCTTTATGGAGATGGTGCTATTCCCTTGCGGCAGGGCTGCCGCGCTCATATTTTCTCCACCAAACACCCAGATCTTTGGGAATGCACACGACAGCTTGCCTCCCGTGCGTGTCTTCATTTCCATCTCTCCTCAGCATTCCAGCAAGCATTGATGCCTGACGCGTTTCGAGGCTAACAAGCCTCTTCCTCAAAGGCTGCTTGTTTGCATACAAGGCGCGGTGAGTGCTCTTCTTCTTTTCAAATATGCAGCACATTTTGATTGGCTAAGTGCGATACGATTTCATTGGTTAAGTACATTTTTACTTCCATGCTGCATTATGGGACATGTTGTCCCGATAGCAATAGCAATTTATTCCCTTGGTGGGTCCCATGCGCCTTTGTACAATTAAAGCAAAATGAAATGTACTTAACCAATGAAATCATATCGCACTAAGCCAATCAAAAAGTGCTGCATATTTGAAAAGAAGAAGAGCACTCACCGCGCCTTGTATGCAAACAAGCAGCCTTTGAGGAAGAGGCTCGTTAGCCTCGAAACGCGTCAGGCATCAATGCTTGCTGGAATGCTGAGGAGAGAGGGAAATGAAGACCCGCACGGGAGGCAAGCTGTCATGTGCATTCCCAAAGATCTGGGTGTTTGGTGGAGAAAATATGAGCGCGGCAGCCCTGCCGCGAGGGAATAGCACCATCTCCATAAAGAAAGAGAGGCTGAGGAGTGTAACTATATACACACCGTGAAGCACAGTGAGCCATTATGTAATTGTCCCTCCCCGACATTTCTGGAACCTACTAAGGATTTTAATTTCGCTTTAATTGTACAAAGGCGCATGGGACCCACCAAGGGAATAAATTGCTATTGCTCTCGGGACCACATGTCCCGTAATGCAGCATGGAAGTAAAAATGTACTTAACCAATGAAATCATATCGCACTTAGCCAATCAAAATGTGCTGCATATTTGAAAAGAAGAAGAGCACTCACTGCGCCTTGTATGCAAACAAGCAGCCTTTGAGGAAGAGGCTCGTTAGCCTCGAAACGCGTCAGGCATCAATGCTTGCTGGAATGCTGAGGAGATGGAAATGAAGACCCGCACGGGAGGCAAGCTGTCGTGTGCATTCCCAAAGATCTGGGTGTTTGGTGGAGAAAATATGAGCGCGGCAGCCCTGCCGCGAGGGAATAGCACCATCTCCATAAAGAAAGAGAGGCTGAGGAGTGTAACTATATACACACACCGTGAAGCACAGTGAGCCATTATGTAATTGTCCCTCCCCGACATTTCTGGAACCTACTAAGGATTTTAATTTCGCTTTAATTGTACAAAGGCGCATGGGACCCACCAAGGAAATAAATTGCTATTGCTCTCGGGACCACATGTCCCATAATGCAGAATGGAAGTAAAAATGTACTTAACCAATGTAATCATATCGCACCTAGCCAATCAAAATGTGCTGCATATTTGAAAAGAAGAAGAGCACTCACCGCGCCTTGTATGCAAACAAGCAGCCTTTGAGGAAGAGGCTCGTCAGCCTCGAAACGCGTCAGGCATCAATGCTTGCTGGAATGCTGAGGAGAGATGGAAATGAAGACCCGCACGGGAGGCAAGCTGTCGTGTGCATTCCCAAAGATCTGGGTGTTTGGTGGAGAAAATATGAGCGCGGCAGCCCTGCCGCGAGGGAATAGCACCATCTCCATAAAGAAAGAGAGGCTGAGGAGTGTAACTATATACACACCGTGAAGCACAGTGAGCCATTATGTAATTGTCCCTCCCCGACATTTCTGGATCCTACTAAGGATTTTAATTTCGCTTTAATTGTACAAAGGCGCATGGGACCTACCAAGGGAATAAATTTCTATTGCTCTCGGGACCACATGTCCCGTAATGCAGCATGGAAGTAAAAATGTACTTAACCAATGAAATCATATCGCACTTAGCCAATCAAAATGTGCTGCATATTTGAAAAGAAGAAGAGCACTCACCGCGCCTTGTATGCAAACAAGCAGCCTTTAAGGAAGAGGCTCGTCAGCCTCGAAACGCGTCAGGCATCAATGCTTGCTGGAATGCTGAGGAGAGATGGAAATGAAGACCCGCACGGGAGGCAAGCTGTCGTGTGCATTCCCAAAGATCTGGGTGTTTGGTGGAGAAAATATGAGCGCGGCAGCCCTGCCGCGAGGGAATAGCACCATCTCCATAAAGAAAGAGAGGCTGAGGAGTGTAACTATATACACACCGTGAAGCACAGTGAGCCATTATGTAATTGTCCCTCCCCGACATTTCTGGAACCTACTAAGGATTTTAATTTCGCTTTAATTGTACAAAGGCGCATGGGACCCACCAAGGGAATAAATTGCTATTGCTCTCGGGACCACATGTCCCGTAATGCAGCATGGAAGTAAAAATGTACTTAACCAATGAAATCATATCGCACTTAGCCAATCAAAATGTGCTGCATATTTGAAAAGAAGAAGAGCACTCACTGCGCCTTGTATGCAAACAAGCAGCCTTTGAGGAAGAGGCTCGTTAGCCTCGAAACGCGTCAGGCATCAATGCTTGCTGGAATGCTGAGGAGATGGAAATGAAGACCCGCACAGGAGGCAAGCTGTCGTGTGCATTCCCAAAGATCTGGGTGTTTGGTGGAGAAAATATGAGCGCGGCAGCCCTGCCGCGAGGGAATAGCACCATCTCCATAAAGAAAGAGAGGCTGAGGAGTGTAACTATATACACACACCGTGAAGCACAGTGAGCCATTATGTAATTGTCCCTCCCCGACATTTCTGGAACCTACTAAGGATTTTAATTTCGCTTTAATTGTACAAAGGCGCATGGGACCCACCAAGGGAATAAATTGCTATTGCTCTCGGGACCACATGTCCCATAATGCAGAATGGAAGTAAAAATGTACTTAACCAATGTAATCATATCGCACCTAGCCAATCAAAATGTGCTGCATATTTGAAAAGAAGAAGAGCACTCACCGCGCCTTGTATGCAAACAAGCAGCCTTTGAGGAAGAGGCTCGTCAGCCTCGAAACGCGTCAGGCATCAATGCTTGCTGGAATGCTGAGGAGAGATGGAAATGAAGACCCGCACGGAAGGCAAGCTGTCGTGTGCATTCCCAAAGATCTGGGTGTTTGGTGGAGAAAATATGAGCGCGGCAACCCTGCCGCGAGGGAATAGCACCATCTCCATAAAGAAAGAGAGGCTGAGGAGTGTAACTATATACACACCGTGAAGCACAGTGAGCCATTATGTAATTGTCCCTCCCCGACATTTCTGGAACCTACTAAGGATTTTAATTTCGCTTTAATTGTACAAAGGCGCATGGGACCCACCAAGGGAATAAATTGCTATTGCTCTCGGGACCACATGTCCCATAATGCAGAATGGAAGTAAAAATGTACTTAACCAATGTAATCATATCGCACCTAGCCAATCAAAATGTGCTGCATATTTGAAAAGAAGAAGAGCACTCACCGCGCCTTGTATGCAAACAAGCAGCCTTTGAGGAAGAGGCTCGTCAGCCTCGAAACGCGTCAGGCATCAATGCTTGCTGGAATGCTGAGGAGAGATGGAAATGAAGACCCGCACGGGAGGCAAGCTGTCGTGTGCATTCCCAAAGATCTGGGTGTTTGGTGGAGAAAATATGAGCGCGGCAGCCCTGCCGCGAGGGAATAGCACCATCTCCATAAAGAAAGAGAGGCTGAGGAGTGTAACTATATACACACCGTGAAGCACAGTGAGCCATTATGTAATTGTCCCTCCCCGACATTTCTGGAACCTACTAAGGATTTTAATTTCGCTTTAATTGTACAAAGGCGCATGGGACCCACCAAGGGAATAAATTGCTATTGCTCTCGGGACCACATGTCCCGTAATGCAGCATGGAAGTAAAAATGTACTTAACCAATGAAATCATATCGCACTTAGCCAATCAAAATGTGCTGCATATTTGAAAAGAAGAAGAGCACTCACCGCGCCTTGTATGCAAACAAGCAGCCTTTGAGGAAGAGGCTCGTCAGCCTCGAAACGCATCAGGCATCAATGCTTGCTGGAATGCTGAGGAGAGATGGAAATGAAGACCCGCACGGGAGGCAAGCTGTCGTGTGCATTCCCAAAGATCTGGGTGTTTGGTGGAGAAAATATGAGCGCGGCAGCCCTGCCGCGAGGGAATAGCACCATCTCCATAAAGAAAGAGAGGCTGAGGAGTGTAACTATATACACACCGTGAAGCACAGTGAGCCATTATGTAATTGTCCCTCCCCGACATTTCTGGAACCTACTAAGGATTTTAATTTCGCTTTAATTGTACAAAGGCGCATGAGACCCACCAAGGGAATAAATTGCTATTGCTCTCGGGACCACATGTCCCATAATGCAGCATGGAAGTAAAAATGTACTTAACCAATGAAATCATATCGCACTTAGCCAATCAAAATGTGCTGCATATTTGAAAAGAAGAAGAGCACTCACCGCGCCTTGTATGCAAACAAGCAGCCTTTGAGGAAGAGGCTCGTTAGCCTCGAAACGCGTCAGGCATCAATGCTTGCTGGAATGCTGAGGAGAGATGGAAATGAAGACTCGCACGGGAGGCAAGCTGTCATGTGCATTCCCAAAGATCTGGGTGTTTGGTGGAGAATATATATATATACAAATCCCTCACCAGCTATCTAGAAGTCAACAGAGTCCCTCGTGGGCTCCGGATTTTTTTGGCTCCCAGCTATGAAAAACCTAATCCTGCGATGCTTAAGGAGTGGGCTGAATGCAACTTAACGGCGTCAAGTGAGCTAATGAAAGTGCTAATCAAATATGCCCACATTGACAGACTGGAACTGGTGACTGAAATAGAAAAGTTAAATGCACAAATTGTGGCACTCGAAACTGGAGAAGTGAAAAATAAATGGCGAGATGAAATGATGGTTAGACTCAAAAAAGAAGAAGGTGTTATCATTCAAAGAAAAAGTTTCAAATTCCAACGAGACAAACAAGATTACGAATGTGGCCAAATATTCACGTTTGCACGCAAGTACGATGCCATCAAAGCCTCGTCGAGAAACAATAAGCCCGTTGGTCCAACAACCACAGCAGGACCAAGCCACGTACAAGTGGAAGCGTCGTCAATCTCCGATCTCAGCTCAGCCATCGATAGCGAATCGGATATTGAATCAAGCAAAGGAGCAACGGGAGAAACATCTATCCCCAAGGAAAAACACACGTTAGTCGATGAATTTCATTTTTTAAGAGACGAGCAGCGCCAAACATTGCGCCCAAGAAACCAACAAGCGACAGGAACAAAGAAAGAAATTTCAAAAGAAATGAAAGAAGGAAACGACGACGTACAAAACAAAGAGCGATACAATCGAACACAAAGACGCAATTGGAGACGGTAAACAAAGAATCACATATCAAGGCATCCAATCCCATCATCAACCTAGCCAATATCAATTTAGACGAAGCGGAACAACAACTTCTCACATTAGGATTATCAGTTTGTCCTGAAACTAATTTTAATTATGCACAAACCAGAGCAGACGTTTATCAATTCATACGGAAGCTCAAATTATGCAAGTTTCATTCTCAGAGATCCAACAAAGAAGTTGAGCACCCTATTAAAACAATCCCACCATGTGGAACCAACAAGCTGGCGATCTCTGATGCCAACATGCTAGGAACACTGCAAGAATTAGAACAAAATGTATCTCCAAGTGCTGTTTCCATTTCTTCCCAGTCCATCTTTGAGCAACAGCAACTGATGACAAACCAGAAACCAGATACCAACTTTAAACCCAAGTCCAAGTTCGTGCCAATTCTACCTAGAGACAACATTGATATTTTCAGCGAGACAGTGGTGGCTGAAATCAAGAAACTCAACTATAAAACAGCGGGCACAAGAAAGAAATATTCCTATCAAGAACAAAAATATCATCAATTGATGAAAAAACTCAAAGAGCAAGACAAGGTGGTTATTCGTAACTCAGATAAAGGGGGAAATGTGGTGCTCTGGCCCCTGCACCAATATTCTCAAGAAGCTTTGTTGCAACTCAATGATAGGTCATGCTATAAGTTAAGTAACAGACAAGCAACAACTTTGGCGCAAAACGAACTATTTTCTAAACTATTGGCTTGGAAGAGCATCGGCCTCCTTAATCAAGATGAATACAAATTTTTAAAGAAAGATCATCCTATAATGCCGGTTATATATTTCATACCCAAAATCCACAAGGACATTCAACATCCTCCAGGACGGCCAATAATTTCTGCCAAACAAAGCCTACTGGAAAACGTCTCAATTTACATAGATTTCTTCTTACAAGACTTGGTTAAAGGACTACCATCATACGTCCAAGATACATCTGATTTCCTAAAACAAATTCACAATTATCAGTGGAAAGAGGACTATGTACTAATAACCTTGGACGTGTCCAACCTATATACCTCAATCAATCACAAAGACGGGTTGAGAGCAATAGAGTACTTTCTATCAAGTAGACTGATCCAATTTCACCAGCACAATAAAATGCTTATCAGTCTCATACAGTTCTGTTTAAACAATAATTATTTTTTGTTTAATCACCAAGTCTACCAACAACTAAGAGGAGTAGCCATGGGGGCGAGCTTTTCTCCAAGCTACGCTTGCCTCCATATGGGCTTCTGGGAAGAGACTATATTAAAAACTATTCATGCAAGATCCATGTCTGATCATGTGATGAAATGGATGAGATATATCGATGATCTTTTTATAATTTGGCGGGGCAGTGAAAGGGAGGCTCTGAATTCTATAGAGGCCATTAATGACAATGATTTAAATTAGCATTTTACCAGTACCATTGAAAAAACAAGGGTGTGCTTTCTAGATGTACAGGTATATGTTACTAACAACCAGTTACACACAAAACTTTACCGCAAACCTACAGCAGGAAATACAACTCTGCACTCCTCCAGTTTTCATCCTAAACATACCATTCACAGTATTCCTTACGGGGAGATGTTACGGATTCGTCGAATCTGTAGCAACAATGAGGACTTAATAATCTCCCAACAGGAAAGTAAAAACAGATTTCTGGAAAGAGGCTATAACAGTAAAAGCATTGATGAGGCCATACAAAAGACCAGATCTATGAACCGTGAGGAATTACTTTTTAAGCCATCCAAAAACAGAAAAAAAGTTAAATCCAACCCACAAATTGAAAACGCCAACAAGATAGAGGAAATAAGGTTAATTTTAACATACAGTAGACAGAAAAACACCCTTGTTAAAATCATAAAGGACAATTGGCACCTTTTACATCTGGACTCACAACTCAGTGAAATTATTCCCTCTAATCCGACCATCACTTTTAGAAGGGCTTCTTCCACCAGTGATTTTCTTGTAAACAGTAGTCCAGAAATAAAGTTAGGTACTAACTGGCTATCCAAATGCAAAGGCTTCTTAAAGTGCTCTACCTGTAAAACTTGTAAGCACGCAATCAACAAATCCTCTTACAAAACACCATTTGAGGACAAAGCACACACGATCATGAAAAACATGAATTGCAAAACTGAATTTGCTATTTATGTGTTGGAGTGCTCTTGTGGGCTGCAATACGTGGGATCCACCAAATTGCAGGTCCACAAGAGAATTCTCCAACACCTGCGTGCAATCTCGAATGTCGACACATCCTACCCGGTAGCTCGACATTTTAGGGATTGCCACAAAAGCAACACTACATTTCTCACTTATTTTGCAATAGATTGTATTCCGCCCCTTAGAAGAGGCGGCGATCGTGAGGCATTATTGAGAAAATTGGAGACACAGTATATATTAGAATTGGACAGTAAAAACCCGAACGGGTTAAATGCCACAGAAGACCTATACACGTGGCTCTAAGATGTCTATTTACACATTAATTCAGCACTGCAACAATAATCAAAGTAGCAAGAGCAAAAATAGACTTCCCTTGCCCAATGTTTCTCCAATATCAATCTTAATATAAATTTGATGAGATTATCTTTAGGAATGTACAGTGATTATTATCATTATTATTTTTGCTATGATGCTTGTCCCCCTTCCCCTTTCCCTCTCTCTCCTTTCTCTTTCCCTCCCCTTTGGTTTTCTTATTCCCTTGTTTTACTCTCCATCTGCATAAACAAAAAATTATAGATGGTTAAAACAAGGTATTTACTGAATTGTTTTTCAAATTTGCACAAATGCTAAATTGCACAGGTTTGCACAAATTTGCACACATTTGCCATATTTGCACAGTTGGATTTAACCATGCTGCTAGAGATCTCTTCAAGACTGTTCTATAAAATGGTTTTTAACATGATTTTATACATTTACTTGATTTTAAATGTGCAAGTTATTTATTTATGTATTTATACAAAGACAATTGCACTTTACAATACGCGAGCCATTAGCTCGATTTGTACAAAATCAGTAGACTTGTAGCTAATCATCATGTTATGTATTTTACAATTATAACAAACCATTCTATGAATAT
Source organism: Triturus cristatus (assembly GCF_964204655.1). Lineage (NCBI taxonomy): Eukaryota > Metazoa > Chordata > Amphibia > Caudata > Salamandridae > Triturus > Triturus cristatus. The sequence goes on from NC_140591.1 coordinate 808,052,069, forward strand.
AAGATGAATCTGCGCACACACAAACAACAAAAAGCTCTTGAATCATGGTTGTCTGTTTACTGTGTCTATGGCAAGTAACAATGCACTGTCACTTTAAAAACGGGAGAAATGTAAGAGGCACGTCATGTGATCAAGGGCTGTTGAGCCCGAAACGCGTCATGGCGGCATAGCACACCAACAAAAATAAAACAAATTGGGAACAGTGAAGTGGAGTCCGTCCCTTTCTTGATCGATGGTGAAGATCGCTTGTAAGAATGGTTTGCTGCGAGATATATATATATAAGCCATATTACCACTAAAAACAGTCTCTGGAATGATACCTAATATACGCACACACCTAGGATACATACTCCTTGCCTTACGCACAAAGGTTTAATTATTTTCGTTTTGGTTATTTATTATGTATACCATTGCATTAAGTAGACTGTTTTTTCTACAAGCGTATCCATGTGTTTCAATAACAAATAAGTCAAAACTTTAGTGGATTTTAAACGTATATATTTCTCCGTGAGGAATCCCGTTGAGTAGGCTTATACCAACAACCGACATTTGCATGTACAATATAGATTATTTTTCTACACTGTCTGTTTTTCTCACCATTTTGGTTTTCTTAATTTCACTGTTATCATGCAATTATAAAATAATGGTACAGTGTTTTCCTTATCCGTAATATTTCGTTTTCAATTTGGTTTTGACACTAAAAACCCGCTAGGTCGGTTTCTTGTGGTTGCCATAACAACAACTCTAAAATGACCTTCACTATGTCTATGATTTTTTGTTTGGTTGCTGTGACAACCGCAGTTGAGTGACGAGACAATTATGTATAAATAATTATTTTTGACCACTTGTGAATTGGATGCAGTGAACAAGGCGGCTGTTCCCGCCGAAACGCGTCTGTGCCACATTTGGAAATAAATCCTTCTTTGCTGAATCTACTCACGGTGTCGGTGCCTGTTTGTTGGACGCTGTCAGGATCGGAAACATATATATATATATATATATATATATATATATATATATATATATATATATATATATATATATATATATATATATTATCTACTGGCGGTCGCCAGTAGATAGTTATAGTTAGGACCTATTTTCCATAGGAAATCCGCAACATTCTATTGGGAATATCTTTGGCGCCGATTGACGAATCTTCGCGAAATTCTCCAAACTTTTGGCCGCTCCGCTCCTACCCTGAAAGTTTTGCGGTGATACGTGAAGCGGGGGCTGAGAAAAAAGGGGGGTCCCAAAACATGTTTCCCCATGCAGTTTCCCATAGGATCTGTTGTCGCAGCTACAGCCCGAACCGCTGAACGGAATGACACCAAATTTGGCAAAGAGGTAGTCCTCAGTTCGGAGTCGTGCCTTTTGCATATTTGGTGTGAATCTGTTCAGTAGTTCCTGAGAAAATTAGGGTAAAAAACTTAGTGATATCTATGGCCGCGGAGGATCCGCGGACCGTACCCGCACCGTAAGCGCACCCTCCCCGAACGGAGCGCGCACCCTACCGATCGCGCGCTGAATGCTAATTGGCTGTCGAGTGTCTCTCTACATTCGAAACCAGGAACTGTTGGCGGCCATTTTCTGCCTCGGTAGAAGCGAGGCTAAAGATGGAAGGGGAATAAGTGTGTAAAAGATATAAAGGGGGCAGATTGGAAATACTCTGACCCTCTAGATCTGCTTAGGGTGTCCCACAAGGACCCCCTGTGGTCCCACTTTTTTAAAAAAAAAACGGCGAAATGCGCGCACGGTGCGCGCATCCTATCGCGTTGGATGCACGGATTCTCTCGCGGTGGGTGCGCGGATTCATGGCAACGTTTTTTGAAAAACTACCAGAAATCATTGGTTGTATAACAACTTTCTACACTGAAAGGTAGGGTGTATATTTTTGTTTTTTAAAGGTATGATTGCTATTGGTTAACAAAAACTGATTGTAAGGAACATTATATATGATAAGCTGATATGTTGAAAAGTCAAGCTCACTTCCTGTTTTGTGTTGGAACATTGTGTGCTGAACTTGTGACCTGTGAGCTCAGTGCAGTGTTCCATGACCTGTTTCTATGGTAACAGGCAGAAGGCAGATTGGGGGAAGGGTTGAAATGTATTTCAATTGGAAAGGGTTGAAATGTTTAACCAATAGAAATGTGTGTTTGCTTTTGAGTTTATGTGCGAAGGATTGTGATTTGATGTTTACATGTATATGTGTGGAAAATGAAAGGGAAACTTTTCCATTCTTTGCTTTTGCTGAGAGGTGCACAGTGCAGAGATTCTGTAAAAGAAAATATGGTGAGTGATTGATATACTCCTTAATCTACAAAAGAACTTGAAAGATGAGTTATTTAATTGTGAGGGGATGTATGTAGACTATTTTGATTTTAATCAGACTAATGTATTTTTCCTGCTAAAGTGTAGGAAGTACTTTTTTTCTCTACAATGTGTGTGCATGTAGAAACCATTCTGTGATTGGCATTTGTGTTTTTCATGTGTTTGTAGACAGATAACTGTGCAGTTTTTATATTTTGGTACAATTAGAAACCAGTCATTGTTTATGAATTTGTGAAATGAGTTATGTTATGTTTCTATACTAAAATGTAGTACTACTTCTAGATGAAGAAATGTGTTTTGATATAGTGCAAGGGATAGTGTTGTTTGTCTAGAATCACACAGTGAGTCTGTGTGCATTTGGGAACCACTGTGAGAGAAGCATTTGGTAATATTGTGTATTTGCTGACAGATAACTGTTTTAAAACCAGTCAGGTTGTCAAGTTTTAGTAGCATTAGAAGACAGTTATGGCTTATGCTTTCATTAAATGAGTGAGGCATTGACAGTAAATTGCAGTCGGGAAATATGTAGATTGTGTGCAGTTCCCTTACCACTTGCACTGTAGTGAATGAGTTTTGGTAAGCTCATAGGGATAGTGGTGCTTGTCTAGAATCACACTGTGAGTTAGTGTGTATTTGGGATCAGTGTGAGAGAATCATTTGGTAACATCATGTATTTGCTGACAGATAACTGTTTTAAAATCTGTCATGTTGTGAAGTTTTAGTAGCATTGGAATTCAGTCTTTGCTTATATGTTGATTAAATGAGTCATGCTTTGACACTGATGTGCTGTACTTAAATATGTAGATTGTGTGCAGTACCATTAACTCTTCCAGACTAGTGAATGAGTTTTGGTAAACTCCTAGGATAGTGTTGCTTGTCTAAAATCACACTGTGAGTCTGTGTGCATTTGGGTAAGGATTGTGAGAGAAACATTTGGTAACATTGTGTATTTGCTGACAGATAACTGTTTTAAAACCTGTCATGTTGTCAAGTTTTAGTAGCATTAGAAGACAGTTATGGCTTATGCTTTCATTATATGAGTCAGGCATTGACAGTAAATTGCAGTCGTGAAATATGTAGATTGTGTGCAGTTCCCTTATCACTTCCAGTGTAGTGAATGAGTTTTGGTAAACTCCTAGGGATACTGGTGCTTGTCTAGAATCACACTGTGAGTCTTTGTGCATTTGGGAACCACTGTGAAAGAAGCGTTTGGTAACATTGTGTATTTGCTGACAGAAAACTGTTTTAAAACTTGTCATGTTGTCAAGTTTTAGTAGCATTAGAAGCCAGTCTTTGCTTATGTACACTGAAGCTCTCAAAAAAGAAAAATCCACATGTAAGAATCTTGAGAGGCAGTGGCGAAAAAATTATGAACTCCATCAAAAAGAAGTCTACCGTAAAGCCAGAAATAGCTATCATTCAGCATGCATGAAAGCTAAAGCATGCTATGTTACCACCAGCATTAACATGGCCGTAAATAAATCTCAGACTCTCTTCAATACCGTAAGAGAGCTGGCCGGTGAAAATTCAAGAGCGGAACCTACCCCTCTTAACACCCAGCAATGTCAAGACTTGGCTTCGTTTTTTACTGACAAAATTGATAATATTGTCTCTAACATCAAAAGAGACAGCATAACCACGCATAAACATTTCAACATCCCTCAAGTTGTCAGAGGAAATTGTTATCTCGGGGCCTGGCCTCCTATTAATCTGAATATACTGAAGGAACTCTTAAAATCGATCAAATCAGGTTCCCCACGTGACATCATTCCTATAAGTATTCTAAGTAAACTAGAGGACTCGGCTATGGTTTCCATAGCGGAAATACTGAACGCCTCCATTGAGCAGGCCTCAGTTCCTGCACTATGGAAACATGCTATGGTCACTCCTCTACTTAAAGAGCCGGCCGCAGACCCTTTGATACTGGCCAACTACCGCCCTATTTCATTGCTGCCTGCCTTCTCAAAAATCCTTGAGAGGCACATCCACAAAGCACTCTCATTCTATGTGGAAAAAAACGAGCTTCTTCACTCGTCCCAATCTGGTTTTAGGAGTGGTTATTCTACTGAGACGGCCCTACTTGGGGTCACGGAAAAAATCAGGGAGCTCATGGACGATGGCCAAACGGTAGCACTGGTCCTGTTGGACTTAAGTGCGGCCTTCGACACCATTTCACACTCCATACTGCTTGACAGGTTGGGGGAGAATGGTGTCGAGGGCAAGGCACTTGAATGGATTAGATCATACTTATCCCTCCGCACTTTTCAGATCTCTTCCTCGGAGGCATGCTCTGAGATATTCCACTCTCCTCACGGCGTGCCACAGGGATCGATACTGAGCCCGCTGCTTTTTAATTTGTACCTTCGTCCATTAGCAGATCTTGCTGAAAAATTTGGCCTTGTCTTAATGACTTATGCAGATGACTCTCAAATTCTGTTCTCTCTTTCAAAATCCGATTCATCTGCTCCATCTGCACTGAAAATAGGCCTCCAGGAAATATTTAATTGGATGTCAGTTAACCAACTTAAATTAAACGGGGAAAAAACGGAGGTCCTCCTTTTGGGAAATAGCAAAGATCTTTGGAGCGATCCCCACTGGCCATCATCGTTTGGTAAACTTCCTCCTCCTGCCTCTCAGGTCAGAAACCTTGGAGTCATCATAGATGATAGTTTATCTATGACGCAGCAAGCCAATAAAGTGGCTGGCATATGTTTTGCCATTCTTAAATGGCTTCGCAAAATTGCCTGGATGTTACCCCCTTCCACCCAGAAGATCGTAGTCAATGCCTTAGTGACATCTCGGCTTGACTACGGAAACATCTTGTACCTGGGCTCAAACAAAGTGGTAATAAGACGGCTGCAACTGGTGCAAAACGCCGCTGCCAGACTGCTTTGCAGAATCCCCAGATCCGTTAGGATCACCAAGCATCTTAGGGACCTGCACTGGCTCAGGGTCGAAAACCGGATTCGGTTCAAAACCCTGATTTACCTATTTAAAATCAAAGCTGGTATCGCCCCTAAATATCTACAGGACCGTGCTAAACTCTATCTTCCCAATCGCAGCCTCCGTTCAGGCACTGCTGCGAATTTTGTGGTACCTAGGTTCAAGCGGGCTAGAATAGGCGGAAGATCGTTTTCCTATTTGGGCCCAACTCTGTGGAACACCTTACCCATCCATATACGTAAGGAGGAAAATTTCATGAGCTTTAGAAAAAGCATAAAGACCTGGTTGTTCGATAAATAATGTGCTTCAAGTTTGCTCCTTGTCCAGTGGATGTTTGTACGTTACGCTGATCCGGCGCCGGGAAACCCTTTGTGGGTAGCTGCGCGCCTTACAAGTGTTATAAAATAAAATAAATAAATAAATATGTGTTGATTAAATGAGTCAGGCATTGACACTAAAGTGCAGTCGTGAAATATGTAGATTGTGTGCAGTTCCCTTATCACTTCCAGTGTAGTGAATGAGTTTTGGTAAACTCCTAGGAATACTGGTGCTGGTCTAGAATCACACTGTGAGTCTGTGTGCATTTGGGAACCACTGTGAGAGAAGCGTTTGGTAACATCGTGTATTTGTTGAGAGAAAACTGTTTTAAAACCTGTCATGATGTCAAGTTTAAGTAGCATTAGAAGCCAGTCTTTGCTTATGTGTTGATTAAATGAGTCAGGCATTGGCACTAAAGAGCAGTCGTGAAATATGTAGATTGTGTGCAGTTCCCTTATCACTTCCAGTGTAGTGAATGAGTTTTGGTAAACTCCTAGGGATACTGGTGCTTGTCTAGAATCACACTGTGAGTCTTTGTGCATTTGGGAACCACTGTGAAAGAAGCGTTTGGTAACATTGTGTATTTGCTGACAGAAAACTGTTTTAAAACTTGTCATGTTGTCAAGTTTTAGTAGCATTAGAAGCCAGTCATTGCTTATGCGTTGATTAAATGAGTCAGGCATTGACACTAAAGTGCAGTCGTGAAATATGTAGATTGTGTGCAGTTCCCTTACCACTTCCACTGTAGTGAATGAGTTTTGGTAAGCTGCTAGGGATAGTGCTGTTTGTCTAGAATCACACTGTGAGTCTGTGTGTATTTGGGAACCACTGTGAGAGAAGTGTTTGGTAACATTGTGTATTTGCTGACAGATAAGTGTTGTAACACATGTTATGTTGTCAAGTTTTAGTAGCATTAGAAGACAGTTATGGCTTATGCTTTCATTATCCCCTTCAGCGCGGCGCGGATTACCGCGCCGTGCTGAAGGTTCGTTGCGCGGGCGGGGCCGTGACGGAGCGGTTCCGTCATGCGCACAGCGCGACCGATGTGCATGACGGAACCGCTCCGTCACACGCATCGAAGGGGTTAAATGAGTCCGGCATTGACAGTAAATTGCAGTTGTGAAATATGTAGATTGTGTGCAGTTCCCTTACCACTTGCACTGTAGTGAATGAGTTTTGGTAAACTCATAGGGATAGTGGTGCTTGTCTAGAATCACACTGTGAGTTAGTGTGTATTTGGGATCACTGTGAGAGAAGCATTTGGTAACATCATGTATTTGCTGACAGATAACTGTTTTAAAACCTGTCATGTTGTGAAGTTTTAGTAGGATTCGAATCCAGTCTTTGCTTATGCGTTGATTAAATGAGTCATGCTTTGACACTGATGTGGTGTACTTAAATATGTAGATTGTGTGCAGTACCATTAACTCTTCCAGAGTAGTGAATGAGTTTTGGTAAACTCCTAGGATACTGTTGCTTGTCTAAAATCACACTGTGAGTCTGTGTGCATTTGGGTAAGGTTTGTGAGAGAAGCATTTGGTAACATCGTGTATTTGCTGACATATACCTGTTTTAAAACCGGTCATGTTGTGAAGTTTTAGTAGCATTAGAAGCCAGTCTTTGCTTATGCTTTGATTAAATGAGTCAGGCTTTGACACAAAAGTGCAGTCCTGAAATATGAAGATTGTGTGCAGTTCGCTTACCACTTCCACAGTAGTGAATTTGGTAACCTCCTAGGTATAGTGGTTGTTGTCTAGAATTACACTGTGAGTCTGTGTGCATTTGAGAACCACTGTGAGAGAAGCATTTGGTAACATCGTGTATTTGCTGACAAATAACTAATTTAAAACCTCTCATGTTGTCAAGTTTTAATAGCATTAGAAGCTAGTCTTTGCTTATGCATTGATAAAATGAGTCAAGGTTTGACACTAAGGTGCAGTACCATGTACTATTCTGTTCACTGTGGCAGAACTGAAAATGTAAAAGTTTTACCTTAGCACTGTCCTAGAAGTAGTCTGATTATTTAGTCAGTTTCTAAGTACCAAATAGATTGCTTCAAATAAAAGTGTTCTGACATACTATACACTTGTCTTTTACACCTTCAATTCCCTAGTCAGTATCCATACACTTCCAGGAAACATCCTGTCACTTCCTTTGCAGTCCCCTAGAGACCCATTCAACAACATGTACTAATCCTTTGACTGTGCCAAAACTCAAACACTTATAAATTCACCTAGACACTCTCTTTCCAGTACTCTAATGATTAAGTCACTGCCTAAGTATTCATGCACTGAGCCAGGTCTTAGCACATGGACTACGTCAAACCCATATCAACTATGCATGCAGTCCTCTAACCACCTACGCACTTGTCTTTCACACCTTCAATTCCCCAGTCAGTATCCGTTCACTTCCAGCAAACACCCTGTCACTGCCGTTGCACTCCTCTAGTGACCCATTCAGCATCATGTACTAATCCATTCACAGCGCCAAATCCTAATAAATTCACCCAGGCACTCTCCTTGCAGTACTCTAATCATTCAGTCAGTACCCAAGTACTCATCCAGTGACCCAGGCCTTAGTATATGGACTGCTTCAAACCCTTATCCTCTATGTATGCAGTCCTCTAACCACCTACACAATTGTCTTTCACACCTTCAATTCCCTAGTCAGTATCCATACACTTCCAGGAAATACCCTGTCACTCTCTTTGCAGTCCTCTAGTGACCCATTCAGCACCATGTACTAATCCATTCACTGTGCTAAAACCCAAACACTTATAAATTCACCAAGATACTATCTTTGCAGTACTCTAATCATTCAGTCAGTGCCTAAGTATTCATACACTGAGCCAGGCCTTAGCACATGGACTGCTTCAAACCCCTATGCACTATGCATGCAGTCTTCTAACCACCTAGACACTTGTCTTTCACACTTTCAATTTCCTAGTCAGTATCCTTACAGTCCAGCACTTGTCACTGCCTTTGCACTCCTCTAGTGACCCATTTAGTACCAAGTACTAATCTATTCCCTGTGCGAAAAGCCTAGCACTTATAAATTCACCTAGGCACTCTCCTTGCTGTACGAAAATCATTCAGTCAGTACCCAAGTAGTCATGCAGTGAGCCAGGCCTTAGCACATGGACTGCTTTAAATGCCTATGCAGTATGGATGCAGTTCTCTAATCACCTACACAGTTGTGTTTCACACCTTCTATTCCCTAGTTAGTATTCATACTCTTCTAGCAAACACCCTGTGAGTCACCCAGTGTGTCCCCTTATAGTACTGTAATCATTTAGTCAGTTAGCATGTAGTCTTTTAGTGAGGTAGGCTTTAGGGCATGAACTGCTTCAAAGTAGTATGCACTATGCATGTAGTGTTTTAATGATCGTCACACTTGTGGTTCAGGGCTATAGTTTCATAGTCAGTTTTTATATAAAATGTGTTTGTACAGTAATGGAATAGTATAAATTTGAAAGTTATTAATATACATTTATTTGTGATTCTTTTTTACAGATACAGAACAGGAGTGTTTCTCATCTGTTTGCACTCTTCTCGTGCAAGATTGTTTGGATGAAGGGTCCTTAGGTGTTTCATCATACTTGCTGTGCCGCACGAGTATTTTTTGTTAGGATCTCCTCGTAACAGAACTCTTTGGCAAATCTTGCGAGTGACGAAGGTGGCATTGGTCTTTGTTTGCTCCTTGGAAAAAGTAAAAAATTTCCTCACCACTGAAGAAAAACGTTGTTGGTGTGGTGCCTTCTGCAAAATATTTTCTTCAGATTCGGTAAATATTTTAAAGCGGCAACATTTACAGTTTTTGTAAGTTAAACTTATAAAATTTTGCTAGCTGTATGCATTTTATATATCTGTGATTTGCTTCTTGTGGTATTTTGTTGAGAATACCATGTTGTTTTTTTTAACAATCTTTCTTATTTTCCAGGTCTGTCGTCGACATCCATTGTCCCCACAGTAGTGTTCCGCCTTGTTGTTTTTTATTATTGTTGTTACATTTTGTTTATTAGTTTATTGTTCATTTATATGTTAATAAAAAATAAAGTTTGAAAATAGTTTTTCGTTTACATATTTATTATTATAAAAAATAAAGTTTGAAAAAAAAATTTATAACGTTTTTGGTTGTTCTCTTAACTGCTGTGTGACTCTTTCTTGTTCTTATTACTGTTATTTGATGGAGTCCACCATGGTGTTAAATTTTGGGGCACTTATCGCTGGAATACTGGTGACATCTGCAGTTTGCACCAACGTCTGAATAGTGTGTTAGATTTATCTCAACTTTACTTCCGTTAAAGTGCTGATAATGAAATGGAGAGTAGCCGTTCCCGTGCAAAAAGACACGAGGTGCACCTTTCCGATTTATTCGAAATACTAAAATCCTGTATTGAATTGCACTGAGGTATTGGCTGCACTTACAGTGTACACACAAAATCTATTAAGAAATCTCATTGTATTTATATTGATTGGGAATAGTGCGTCAGGTGCTGGATCTTTTTTTTTTTTTTTTTTTTTTGAAAACCTTTATTGACAGTTCAAGAAGAACAAGTATGGGCCTACAACCCCCCAGGGCCGGCCGCTAAGCAATCAGAGCAAGAACGACAAGTATAAACACAGGCAGCACTTCGGGGAGCAAAATCGTACTGCTTATACTGTGGACAGCGTAAGTAGGGCACCAGGAGAAAGAGGTTTTCATTTTATGATGAAACAAGGCAGAAGGATCAGGTGACAAGCAATTTTAAAACAACGATCACGGATATGCAGAGTAATGAACGTTAGCGATTTACAGCAATCTATTCGGTCAATGGCGCAAACACAAGAACATCAGGATGGAGAAAAACATAGTCTACAGCTGCGCCCGCAGTCCCCCGCCAGAACTCCCCAAGAACACCCCGGAAGTTGTGAACACATGGAACGGCAACAAGGCATAGCAAAAGGAGGTGTATCACGCTGATCCCAGAAAAAGAAAGACAAAAAGAATCAGAGAAGAAAAAGGAGGCCATGGAAAAAGATGAAGGAATACAGAGTCCCCTCCCCCAACCCCCCACCCTGCACCTCTGCAGATGAGTACGGCCCCCCCCCCAGCAGTGTGCCTGTCGCCCTGGAACCAGACCCGAAATGTAGGAGAATAGGGAAAAAGAAGTAGGAAAGGACCCCCACCAGACGGGGGGGTTGAGAAAGCATTTATAAACTGGAGGAGGGCCTTCATAACAGACCCCCGGCTTCTCCCTCCCGCACGGTAAGGTTCCCCTAAAGTGAACAAGGAACAGCACAAAAACAATCTTCTCAAACCACGATGGGGAGCATTATGCACCTATTGTGCCAGTAGCCATGTCAGGAGAGCACACCACCCCAAGCCCGCCCGTCCACTAGGCGACCACCCCCGAGGGGCCAGCCTCATCCCTGACCACTCTGTGGAATTCTGCCCATGCCAACCCCTCGACCCAGCACCATACCCAATGTTCCTAGGCAGAGGAATGTCCAACAACGACAGAGAAGCGACGCACACAGGTGGGGTGGAAGTCTCTGAGCATCAACACAGTCCGCTGCGTGAGGAAACAGGCTTCCCAGTGCTGCCCTAGGGTCTGCACTGCACGCAAGGCTCAGGAAGGCAGAAGCAGCCAAAACAGACATTAGTTGCTGGAGTTGTCTCTGGGTCGCAGGAGGGCATGCACGGGATGAGGCCACCACATCCCACTCAGGTCCAACGCCTCCGGGACAGATCAGGCCCTCAGAAGGTCGAACACACTGTAGCATACTGGCCGGGGCGTACAGTCGTGTACTAACCTCAGGGGGGGCCGCCACAGCGTCCTCCTGCGCGCAGTGTGGGTAGACTCTGTGTTCGTGCGGACAGGCGGGCCGCCACTGCCCCAACTCCGACGCCACACCATCGAGCTTACTCCCCAAGATCACGAAACCATGAACCAAGGAGGAGTGAAGAGTACCAAGAGCCTCGAGGAGGTCGCCGTACCCCAGCTCAGCTCTCTGTGATCTCGCCGCCACACTCCCAAGAATCGTACGCTCACAGGCCCGCTGCGGCCCAGCGGACAGGATGGTAGGCTTCATCGACCCAAGATGGCCGCCAAGTATGCCCGACCCTCAACGGGGCCGGGACCCCGGGACAAGCGTCGCGATGTCCACGTCGCGGGTGACCGGGTTCCGGGGGCAGGCAAAAAACTATCCGTGGTCACGGGCAACAGTCGTCCCCACCACGGACCAGCTCCCGTAGAAATCCGGGGGCGGCCCGCAATGATCGGGGCAGGATACGGACGGCGGCCGGGCAGCTCACCAGCAGGGCAGGGGCAGTCACCGGAGGATCTAAGATTTGCACCCCCGGTCATGCACTCGGTCAGCTACACTGGACAGTAGAAGTGACCACGCCGAAATGTAGGCCGAGTTTAACACCGCTTCGGTGGGCCGACTCCACCCAGTCACCACCGGCCGCTGTTGTCGCACTGCCACCCGGCCACGGCGTCCACTCGATGTCCCGGCTCCAGGGCCGCACAGGCCGCAAAGTTCAGATGCAGTTTTCTCCGGCGATAGCACGGCTAGAAACCTCGGAGTCACACAGTCGGGAGCCCCTCTCCTTCAGAAACACGACCACGTAGCACAAGTTGAGGATCTCAGGCAGGATATCCGTGCGGGGTGCGGAGGTTCACGGAGCCGGGAGTCTACGCTGCCGTCCCGGTCGCCATCTTGGCTCCTCCCCCAGGTGCTGGATCTTGATGAGATACACTGCTCAGTTCGTATATTGTTCTGCACACGAAAAAAATCACATCACAACTTTCACACCAATTGCAATGCGAAACAAATTCCGGCGATAAGACACGTTAGCACCAGAGATTTTACACCTGCTTTCTGCTGGTGTTAAGCAGGACAACTACCTGCACCATGAAAGAGAACACAGCCAAGAGCCACACCAGAACATCCACAGGTACCATAGAGTCAATGAGCATGATACAGGGATACCCATGAGGGCCAGAAGACTCATCTCAACAACTCCAGGACCACCAATGACCCCCAAACCCACATCTTAGTAAGTGTGTCCCTGTGGTCATTGTCTTAGCATGATAGGCACGAGCCCTGCAACATCACAGTGTGCTGTCACCTCAGCGTTGGCAGTGAGCCTGGATGTGTAGCTAGCCATTACAAAAATGGGGTAACCCAGTAGTGGAGGACCTGGGTGTAGTCTTGGTATAAAAAACAATGGTCCTAAACCAATTATTAATACATCAGAGCAAAACGGTTCTCACTTAGTTGAATCATTTACTTAGTCGCGAGCTCAAACATGGAAATTTTTTGCAATGGCTCACAATATTCAATATAACATTCTGGTATCAAAAGAAGGAAGGGGCAACATCCAAAAATCTAAATCACCATACATTTATTTTCTTTTTAGGCAATTTAAATTGTTCAATTTTAGATAAACAGCACAAGGTTGCTACAGAGGGAACGTGCATCAAGCAAGAGTGCTAAAGGGTGAATGAGTGAGACAGAGAGTGATGGAGCATAGTGATAGAACATTTTTTTGGATTAACAAGGGGATCGGTTGTAATTCACCGTCCAAAAAACGAAACCTGGCCACATTCATAAATTGCAAAAGCGCATTATTGTAATTCAAGAAAGAGAACCAATTAATGATCTAGCACGAAGGGAGGTTATGTGTCCCAGGTGGTTGAGGGAGGGCGTCAACGTTTCGACCCATCTGGCTGGCCTTAAGGGGATTTGTAAATCTTAGCCGTACGGGTCTTCATCAGGACCAGAGGGGCAACCTGAGTGACTTCTAGATTAGATCATGTGCCTGATATAATTCAGGATCCAATAGTATTGGAAACGTATGTCAACCGTCCTTAATGATGTGCAGCTCAGTATCTGGGGTCGAGAAGAGACATAGTGGCGTCTTGATGGTGAAGAATTAATTCAAGCTTTAGGTATATTAGATCAAACATAGAATCATCTCGCCGAGTCAACAGCAATGTATGCGCTCAGCCGCGAAGGCGTTCATTACCGGGGCATGTATGCCTTAGGTTGTGGCGTCTAGTTGGTGATGGATTCAATCCAGGCTTTGGACAGAACTAATCGTAGATTAGTCTCGCCGAGACAACAGCAATGTATGCGATCAGCCGCGAGGATTCGTCTCGCCGAGTCAACAGCCATGTATGCGCTCGGTCGCGAGGACGTTCATTTGTCATTTGAGATGTCATCAGTGATGTCATGAGTGATGTCACTGACCATGTCATGAGTGATGTAATATGTGACGTCATCAGCAGTGCATTGCGGGGGCGCGAGTTATAGTTAGCTGAACTAACTATAACAGGGGAATTTCTAGGGTTTTGTATGAGGGAAATGTCCAGCTAACTATAACGCCCCTGAAACCTATGGTTTTTTCAGTGAATATATATATATCTTACCTACTGGCAGTCGCCAGTAGGTAGTTATAGTTAGGACCTATTTTCCATAGGAAATCCGCAACATTCTATTTGGAATAACGTTGGTGCCAATTGATGAATCTTCGCAAAATTTTACAAACTTTTGGCCAGCTCCGGTCCGCTCCTATCCTGCAAATTTCACGGTGATTCATCAAGCGGGGGCCGAGAAAAAAGGGGGATCCCAAAACGCGTTTTCCCCATGCATTTTCCCATAGGAACTGTTGACGCAGCTACAGCCCGAACTGCTGAACGGAATTACACAATATTTGGCAAAGAGGTAGTCCTCACTTCAGACTCGTGCCTTTTGCTTAAATGGTGTAAATCCGTTCAGTAGTTCCTGAGAAAATTAGAGTTAAAAAGATAGATATATCTGGGCGGAGCCTAACCACACATCTCATCGTGAGATCTGATTGGCTGTCAGTACTTCATCCAAGAAGTGTTGACAGCCATCTTGGGACCAATATACATGATAGCACCTTATTAAAAAGCATTGCAGTTAATAGAAGATTTTAAGACTTTAGTTACATTATAAATCATTTGTTGATGGTACCATACTCATTTTAGGAATTGTGGTGTGTTCTACGGTGATTTTACCATGTGAAAAAGCCTTCTGCTGTGATATCATGAATCATGTTTGAGAGAAAACTATTTTCTCATGCTTTTCCCACAGAGGTTTGGAAGGTGATCTATAAGTTAAACTGAGAGCATATTTTCTGTAAATTCACATTATCTTTCTCAGTCATGTGAGAATGAAGTCTGACATTCTCAGTAAAACATGTACATCCAACAAGGGCAGAGACTGTCAGTCGATTCCTTTGTGTTCTACTGCAGCTTCCCAGAGTGTTCTAAAGAACAACTAGAGAGCTAACAGTCCTACTTATGACAAACGTATTGCACACCTGAAGCCATCTTGATTGGAATAAAGTGGTAACTCTTAAAACGTTTAATTTAAAAAGGAACAAAATTAGGGGGTGCATTTTGCCATAGAAATTATGATTAGTGCTGCAGAAAGAAAAATTAGGGCACATTTTGAGTGACTTCTCAAATCCTCTTCTATTTCATTAAAAAATTCTGACATGCAGACTGAAACATGCACTTTCAATACCAGCAGCAGACTTCCCTGGTGAGCAGTAGCTTTACTACAGTAATCTAATAAGCAACTACAGTGCTAACATTCTGAATTTATGGCAAATGTGTGACACATCTGAATGCCTTCTTGATGGAATCAAAGTAAAAACCTGAAAGCATTTCCTACTGAGGAGACTGCAGTAAATGAGGAAATTATGAAACTTCATAACAAATAAATCTCCCAAGATGGCCACCAGAGACAAAAGAGCCCAAATGTAGCCCAAATATCACCCAGATGTAGCCCAAGTATAGCCCAATGACAGAATGTCCTAGAGTGTTCTTAAGAACAACTAGAGCGCTTACTGTCTTATTTATGACAAAAGTATGGCACACCTGAAGCCATCTTGATTGGAATAAACTGGTAACACTTAAAACATATACTTTAAAACGGAACACAATGAGGGGGTTCATTTTGCCATAGAAATTATGATTAGTGCTGAAGAAAGAAAAATTAGGGCACATTTTGAGTGACTTCTCAAATCCTCTTCTATTTCATAAAAAAATTCTGATATGCAGACTGAAACATGCACTTTTAATACCAGCAGCAGACTTCCGTGGTGAGCAGTAGCTTTACTACAGTGATCTAATGAGCAACTAGAGTGCTAACATTCAGAATTTATGGCAAATGTGTGACACATCTGAATGCCTTCTTGATGGAATCAAAGTAAAAAACTGAAAGCATTTCCTACTGAGGAGACTGCAGTAAATGAGGAAATTAGGAAACTTCATAACAAATAAATCTCCCAAGATGGCCACCAGAGACAAAAGAGCCCAAATGTAGCCCAAATATCACCCAGATGTAGCCCAAGTATAGCCCAATGACAGAATGTCCCAGAGTGTTCTTAAGAACAACTAGAGCGCTTACTGTCTTATTTATGACAAAAGTATGGCACACCTGAAGCCATCTTGATTGGAATAAACTGGTAACACTTAAAACATTTACTTTAAAACGGAACACAATGAGGGGGTTCATTTTGCCATAGAAATTATGATTAGTGCTGAAGAAAGAAAAATTAGGGCACATTTTGAGTGACTTCTCAAATCCTCTTCTATTTCATTAAAAAATTCTGATATGCAGACTGAAACATGCACTTTTAATACCAGCAGCAGACTTCCGTGGTGAGCAGTAGCTTTACTACAGTGATCTAATGAGCAACTAGAGTGCTAACATTCAGAATTTATGGCAAATGTGTGACACATCTGAATGCCTTCTTGATGGAATCAAAGTAAAAAACTGAAAGCATTTCCTACTGAGGAGACTGCAGTAAATGAGGAAATTAGGAAACTTCATAACAAATAAATCTCCCAAGATGGCTACCAGAGACAAAAGAGCCCAAATGTAGCCCAAATATCACCCAGATGTAGCCCCCCAGATGTAGCCCAAGTATAGCCCAATGACAGAATGTCCCAGAGTGTTCTTAAGAACAACTAGAGCGCTTACTGTCTTACTTATGACAAAAATATGGCACACCTGAAGCCATCTTGATTGGAATAAACTGGTAACACTTAAAACATTTAATTTAAAAAGGAACACAATGAGGGGGTTCATTTTGCCATAGAAATTATGATTAGTGCTGAAGAAAGAAAAATTAGGGCACATTTTGAGTGACTTCTCAAATCCTCTTCTATTTCATTAAAAAATTCTGATATGCAGACTGAAACATGCACTTTTAATACCAGCAGCAGACTTCCGTGGTGAGCAGTAGCTTTACTACAGTGATCTAATGAGCAACTAGAGTGCTAACATTCAGAATTTATGGCAAATGTGTGACACATCTGAATGCCTTCTTGATGGAATCAAAGTAAAAAACTGAAAGCATTTCCTACTGAGGAGACTGCAGTAAATGAGGAAATTAGGAAACTTCTTAACAGATAAATCTCCCAAGATGGCCACCAGAGACAAAAGAGCCCAAATGTAGCCCGAATATCACCCAGATGTAGCCCAAGTATAGCCCAATGACAGAATGTCCCAGAGTGTTCTTAAGAACAACTAGAGCGCTTACTGTCTTACTTATGACAAAAGTATGGCACACCTGAAGCCATCTTGATTGGAATAAACTGGTAACACTTAAAACATTTAATTTAAAAAGGAACACAATGAGGGGGTTCATTTTGCCATAGAAATTATGATTAGTGCTGAAGAAAGAAAAATTAGGGCACATTTTGAGTGACTTCTCAAATCCTCTTCTATTTCATTAAAAAATTCTGATATGCAGACTGAAACATGCACTTTTAATACCAGCAGCAGACTTCCGTGGTGAGCAGTAGCTTTACTACAGTGATCTAATGAGCAACTAGAGTGCTAACATTCAGAATTTATGGCAAATGTGTGACACATCTGAATGCCTTCTTGATGGAATCAAAGTAAAAAACTGAAAGCATTTCCTACTGAGGAGACTGCAGTAAATAAGGAAATTAGGAAACTTCATAACAAATAAATCTCCCAAGATGGCCACCAGAGACAAAAGAGCCCAAATGCAGCACAAGATGTAGCCCACATGTAGCCCAATGACAGAAGTGTGCAAAACACTTATTTTTTGTGTATTTGCAGCTTTATATAGTGCAGACTTGTCAGGTATTGGAGTGCTTTACATGAGCATTGGTTACATCACACAAGATCAAATTCATTTTGGTTGTAGACATGGGGAGATTAAGTGATTTGACCAGAATCACAGAATGTTGAGCTGAAGCAGAAACGCCAACCTGGTTCCCCAGTTGCAAAGTCTGCAGCTCTGGAAGTAACACCACATCCTCTCCCCTAGGTGCAACATTTAATCAAGTGGTCAACTGGATAAAAAAACATAAAGATTACAAATAATTTAAAGGTTCTGTGTCGCTATTTTAAAACTCAGAAAATATGTCCTCATTTTAGTTTTTGGGAGCACAAACCATAATTTTGTTGCAAATAAGACCCTCTCATATATGTAATTTCTAAAGGAAATGCTCTAGGTATTACAGTTTTGATTACATCAAGATGATGCCAGGCGTTCCACACTTTTGTAATAAATAGAGAATGTTAGCAATCTAGTTGTTCATTGGGATACTGTTGAGAGGCAGAGGCCAGGGGCACGGACTCTGAAAATTGAAGGCAGGTAGGAGAGTGCAGAGGCAACAATTTGACCACACTGGGCAGGCAGGAAGGGCAGTGGCAGCACAACAGACTATGGAGGGCAGTGGAAAGGGGGGCAGGGGCAACAAACCAACAATACGGGACTGGCAAGAGAGGCTGTGGCAATATAATAGACCACTGTGGGCAGAAGGAAGAGGCAGTGATAGTACAACCATACATGCCAACAGACCTGTTTCAGCCAGGAAACGTCCAATGTTTTTTAAGCTCAAATGGGCTTTTTTTGATCTGTCGCCTTTCTACAATCTCCTCTTTTTCAATGTAACTCAAAGGGGAAAATCAATACCCCAGTTTTTTTTCTAAATCTCCCTCTTACCAAGTTCAAAATGTTCGCAAGTATGGTACATTGGATCATGGTAGGCAGGAGGAATTGGGGTAGGGACATGGACTTGGATAACAGAGGACAGGAGGGACATGGAGAGGTGCACCAAACTGACCCTACAGGGCAGGCATCAGAGTTTGCAGCAGCACAATACACCACACAGGGCATGCGGGACGGGAGTGCAGCACAACAATCCATAGAAAGCAATAGGGAGGGGACAGGACCATGCACATGGACAACAGAGAACAGAGGGGAAAGAGGCAATGGTAGCTAGCTGACCATAATGTACAGACAGGAGAGAAAGCTGCAGCATAACAGACCATAAAGGGCAGGAGGGACGAATCAGGGGTATTACAATGGAACAGACAAACCAGGAGGGAGGGAATAGGGGTCTGCACATGGAAACAGAGGGCTGGGGGAAAGGGGGCAGGGCAGGAGCAGCAAGATGACCATGGAGGTCAGGCAGGATGGGCACTAGAAACAAGACACACCATGGAGAGCAACAGTGAGACTATAATGGCATACACACAGACCATGGAGGGAAGGTGGGAGGGGGTCAGGGGCAGCTAGCTGACCACACAGGGAAGGTGGGAGGGGGCATGGCAGCACAGAAGACCATGCATGGCAAGCGGGAGGGTTAGTGGCAGCACAATGGCTATGATGGGCAAGAAGGAGGGTGCAGGGGCATGCACAAAGGACCATGGAGGATAGAAGGGAGGGTCAGGACCTGGGCACAGACAAGAGAGTTCAGGGGAAAGGGCCTCACAACAGACTGTGCGGGCCAGACAGGAGGAGCAGTTGCAGCACAACAGACCAGGGAGGGCAGAAGGGTGTGGCAGTAAAATGGACCATGGAGGACAGGAGGAAGGGGATAGGGGCATGGCATGTGGACAGGCAGGGTGGAGGTGGCAGGGACAGGTTACAGTCATCTGACAATGCTAGGCAGGTGGGAGGGGAGTGGCAGCTCAACAGAACACTCAGAGTAGATAGGAGTGGCAGGTCCATGGAACATGGTGGGCAAAAAGGCTGGAGCAGGGGCATGCACAAAGACATCAGAGGGCAGGGGGAAGGAGAATAGGGGCAGCAAGCTAAGCACAGAGGCTAAGCAGGAGGTCAATGATGGGCCATAGAATTGGGCATTGGAGGGCAGGAGGAGTGGACTGGTACATCATGCTAAATGGAGGGAAGTGGCAGCACATCAGACCATGCATGGCAGGAGGGAGGAGGCTAGTCCTTGGATTCAGACAACAGAGGATAGGGAGGAGGTGGATGGGGCAGCAAGCTAACTGTTCAGAGAAGGTGGGTATTAGGAACTTTATTGTTTTTAAAATGTGTGTCTGTGCGAACTACTTAAAATATGAACAAGTATGCAGCATAATCTCACTTTTATTCAGGAAGAAGAGGACGTTTGTGACTGTGACGCCGGGCTCACTTGGCAGAAACACCCCCTGACCCTCCACCCCCTATCGCAAAATGTAATGGCCGTGAAAAGGGTAGGTGGACGCAGTGTTATATAGAACATAGTCCTGAGAGCACGATTGAAAATGAAAACTAGATATAGTATATGGTATAAACTATGCACCAAAAAGTGTGATATAAGATGAACCGGGACTCGAAATATAATATGCAATACATTGTGCGCAATGACAGATTCATTGGAGGGCGCGAGATAGCACAGGCACTAGCGCGTGCTATGCGATATGCTCCTTGGAGTGTAATATGCACAGGGCAGTGTTGTGTAGCCTAACTAGTCTCTAAAGTTGTAATATAAAATATGTGCTGGAGAGTGTAACGTTGCATATGCACTGTGGCAAAGATATAGATCCCAGATTGTAATATGTATGGCATAGCGCTGTGCGTTATAACATAGGCATCGAGGAAGGCACGTTAGATGGGGCAATATAACCCGTGCAAAGGCAAGTGTGGCATGACATATTCACGGAGTGGTGTTACAGTGCACATGGGCTAGAGAGTGTCATAGCATACGCACTAGCTGGTGGAATACAACACAGAGGTGTGTGGCACTCGGCGGGCACTGGTGGGTGTAACACAGCATTGGGCTCAGCCAGGAGCACGCTGTGACTCTCAAGTGAGGTGCGTCTCCTTTCCAGAGAGTAAAATAAAAAGTATTACACATCCGGCAGTGGATGTGTGTTTTATTAACTGTTGGACTTGGCCCTTCTGGCAGGTTCACCCCTAAACTTTTTGCTTTTTATTGTGATCTGGTGTAGTGATTTTTTGGCTTCTGCGCACTTCACCACTGTGTCCCAGGGTAAAGTGCGTGCGTGTAGTGAGGTTGGCCAGCCCTCCCATAGGAATGCATGGGGGAATGTATGTGTCCCTGGTAGTTCCTGAGGCGTGGGGAGTGCAGGTGCGAGTTTGGTATGTACGGACTCGTGTGATGAAATTCTGCGCGATGATGTGTGCGGCGTGCATGTACCTAGTGTGGAAGTGCCACTTCTAGAAGTGTTTATAAGGTAAACAATGGTTCCGTTGGGTGAAAGAATTACTTTACATATTAGGCATAGTCAAGCGTTATTCAAGAAATATACAGTATTCTACTTGTAAGCAACACACAAGACAGTTCATTATGCAAATTCTTTATATATAAATTACGTCATTCATATATGTATGCAATGATATTTCATGGAAGGCCGTCAAACAATAGTGTGATGATACAAGTGACACAGTGAATAAGTGCTCGGTGACAGTGTGCGTGATATGTACAATTGTTTAAAATCGAGAATATTCGAAAGTGGCCAGAAGGTTCTATAGTAAAGCTGCGTAATGGAAGAGTTCCTTTTTGGCGCAGATCCTATGTAAAGGTCCACATAATAGTCGACGTTTCAACCCTAATACTGCACTCTTGAAAGGTCAGTGCGGGTCTTCATCAGGACTTGGATAGAAGGTGACGGCCTGTTAGTGACAAAAGGGACTCGGTCAGGTGTGTTGACATAATTGAAAGAACAAAGATACTAAGGGTGGCAGATGACTCACCTTAGTAAGAGAGAAAATCAATTCTATTCAGTGTGGGTCTGTGGATGATCACCGGATGGAGTCCACTTAATTGGCGAGGGGCCTGTGAATAATTAATTAAATCGGGGTAAATTAAATACAACCCAGACAAAGAGGTGATCGATGATCAACGTTAAGGGGGGGAGCCTGACTTGCTCACCTATGTTGATACAATGATCCCGTGGTATTCGGGGCTCCACAGCAGTAAAAAGTCGCATCTGGAGAACAAAAATTAGTGTGTTTGAGTAAAAGGCTACTGTAAGTAGACCGCTCACCGGAATGAATATTACAGAGTTAGCGCTCACCTATATTGATGCGCAGTGCTGTCTAAAATCCAAGCGTTTCTAATCCCTTAGTGTGGGTGATGTTGGGTCTTCAAACGAAGTTTAACTGTGAAGAAGCCAAAATCGGGTTTAGCATTTAAAAAGCAAAAGACCCAATTGAGAATATTTAGACTCAAAGTGTATGCGGGTCGCTCGGGGATTCTAAATTACCTCCTTCGGAAGATCGGACGGCAGGCCTGTGGGTCCTGGCTCATCTGATTGAATCGGCAGTGACGTCCGAAGTGAGTCTGCATAAAAAGCCGAGAGTAACGTGCGCGTGTACGCCAAACTTTGTGGGTTGCCAGGCAACGTGTTGAGCTGGCGCCAACGAGCGTGACTAATCATCATGGGGTACCATGGTAACGAAGTAAACAAATACGTCATGTGGGAAGACTACGTGGAGATTCAAGCACCAATTACTGCGCAACGAGTGACGTGTGGCGCGAGCGCCAACGAAGGTGACTAGTCATCCTATGTTGCTAAGGTGATGAAGTAAACAGATTATGTAGCAAAAGGGGAGAATCGAATATACCCAGCGCGGGAAACCTGTTTCAGTGAGCGCTCCATAACTCGCAAGCATGTTGTCAAATGGACACCTAATAACAGGATCAGCATAAGATTAAGATCTCTATTCATGGTTTACAATGTGTTCAGGTAGACAAGGTACCAATCATTCTGGCTACATTGCACAGGTTCACGACAATAATTCATATAACATCAAAACGTCATATTCATTTTAAACAGATTAGAGAATTTAGAAAGTGCAAATTCATACATGATCACAAGATTGTTCTATGTTACTCAAAGGCTCAAGTATGCTATAAAAGGCCAGAGTAGGATTCAGAAAAATACAAGTGCATACTCAAGTATTGTGTTTCTGACATATCGGTGTTTATGGTCAGAATACTGCAAAAGGGTCTATCTGGGGGCTGGTCAAAGTAGGCCCATTTGTTTCGAGATCTCCTCCATCTCGTTCAACCCGTTTTGGACCGAGTTAAGTACATGGATCATCTACACTCCTTGTAGTTCAGTACCCTCACAATCGAACCACCTCTGCTACTTGGGATGATTTTTTCTAGTACCCACCATGTGATGTTGTTGGGAGAGTGATTGTGTGATGCATGATGGTCAACCATAGGGGCTCCGTGTACCTTACATCTTATCCTACTCATGTGCTGCAAAATTCTGACCTTCACTTTCTGAGTAGTTTGTCCGACATATGTGAGTCCACAGGGACATTGGATAGCATATATAACATTCATGCTATTGCAATTTGTAAACTGGGAAAGTTTGAATGTTCTACCAGTATGCGTGAATGCAGTTCCTTCATAGCATAAGTCACATGCCTTGCATTGACCACATTTGTGGTGTCCAGATACAGGTGCCAAACCCAGGAGATCCCTGAGGTCAGGTTGTTTAGGTGTGTCCAGGTATGCATTAACCACCGAATCCTTAATGTTCTTGCCTCTTTTGAAAGCGAATGTAGGATCCTGCGATATCTGTAGTTCGCTCGCGACTAGGTTCCAGTATTGTTTGACGACTTTCTTTATTTCATTACTTTTGCTGTTGAATGTAGTCACACAGACTATCTTGTCTGTCTCCAGTTGTTTTTGGTTGATCTCCAACAATTGTTCCCGGGGGCAATACCATGCCCGTTTTTTTGCCCGCTTGAGTAGACCTGTAGGGTAACCTCTCTCTCTGAGTCTAGAAATTAATATTTCAGATTCCCTGAAATAGTCTGTCCTTCTTGTGCAGTTCCTCCTCAGTCTGAGGAATTGGCCATACGGAAGGTTGTCTCGCAGACTGCGTGGGTGATGTGACTGGTATTTTAGTAATGAGTTCCTTTCCATGGGTTTGCGATACAAATCACAGTATAGCAGATTGTCTTGTGAACGGAATGTTAAGTCCAGGAAATCAATTGCTTCGTTGTTGCATGTCATAGTGAACTGGATATCTGTGGATCTCATATTCAACCAGGTGAAGAAATTGTTGAGTTCAATGTTGTCCCCATTCCAAATCATTATCACATCGTCTATATAACGCTTCCATACTGAGATGGCATTCAAGTATGGGTTGGTCAGACTATACAAATGTTCCTCCTCGTAATGGTCCATGTACACATTCGCTAGACTTGGGGCATATGTAGCACCCATGGCTACGCCTTTGCACTGGTAATAGAATTGTTTCTTGAAGGTGAAGTAATTCTTTTTCATGGCAATTTCTAGTAGAGAAATCAAAAATTCTGTAGGGATCCAATGTGGTCTTGATCTGGAATCCAGTGTGTTCCTGATAACCTCCAGCGCAGCGTCTTGGGGAATTGAGGTGTACAGAGAGGACACATCTAGTGTGACCAAGAATTGAGTCTGGGGATCAAATGCCTGACCTTCAAGTATTTGAATAATGTGTGTCGTATCCCTTACGTATGATTTTGTTTTTGGTACGAAGGGTTTCAAAAAATAGTCTATGAATTGATTGAGTGGTTCCAGGATCGAGCCACATCCCGAGACAATGGGTCTTCCAGGTGGCTTCTCCATTCGTTTGTGTACCTTAGGTAGAGTATAGATGGTCGGTATTCGAGGGTCTTTGCTGATGAGGAACTCATATTCATGTTGGCTTAGGAATCCTTTAGCGAGACCACCTTTGGTCACTTTTTCTATCATAGATTTCAAAATAGGTGTGGGGTCGCGTGGGATTGGTTGGTAACTATCCTCCATTCCTAGTTGACGTTCAAGCTCCTCCACATACTCGTCTGTGTTTTGGAGTACCACTGCGCCCCCCTTGTCCGCTGACTTGATGACGATGGTTTTGTTATCACTCAAGGAACGTAAAGCACATTTTTCTTCTTTGCTGATGTTGTATTTTATGTACTTCCTTTCAGCCACAATTTGCATGATTTCTTGCAGTACAATTTTCTCATAAGCAAGTATTTTATCACTCACCATGTGTGCCCCTGGGGTGAAAGTTGAGATAGGTCTAAAACCTGTGGCAGAAGGCACAGGATTGTAGATATTTTTGCTGAAAAAGTACTTCAATCTGATTTTACGAAAGAAGCGTTGTAGCTCAATTTTAATCTGGAAAGAGTCCGGGATGACTGTGGGGACGAAGGAAAGTCCTTTGGAAAGCACATCTCTTTCACCCTGAGACATAGTGTGACTTGATAAGTTGATGATTGGATCAGATGGATTAGTACTAATCTGATTCATTGTCACCATGATGTTGGTTTCAGGTAGGTCAAGCGACTGGACAAATGGTGCGTGAGTCTCTACCATCTGTAAGTTTGCCTCTGTGTAGAAATTTCCCCGTGTGTTTCCGGTTGGTAGAACCGAACTCGTGATGGACCTTGCTGAGTGTTCCTGCCCCTGTTCCATCCTCTCGGTCTCTCCCAGTTCTGAGCTCTCCCGCCGCCCCTGTTGTTTTGGCGGTAGCCCTCTCCTAAAAAACGTGGACCCTGGTTGGTCTGTGGGTTAGAAGAAGGTCCGTCAGACTCAGTGTCTGAGCCACTGCCTGCAGAGGAATTCGAGAAGGTGTAAAATCTTCTGGGTCCCTGGCGGCTTCTATTGCTGAAGAAACCTTGGCTGTATTGCTGGTAGTAGTCGTCTGATAAATATGGATAGGTAATGTTTTTGTCGTAGTTCCTTATATCCTTGGATAGCTTATCAAGCTTCCTGTTCAGAGTGATGGTATTAAAGTCAGAGAGGGTCTTTTCAGCTCTTTCTAATGCCTCCCTGGCGTTGGTAAGGGAAGTATCATCAATAAGTTCCTTTTTGAGGTCTGCTATTTCCTGTGTGAGCTTTTTAACGTATTCTAATGCTGTTTCTACCCCAAGGACCATCCAATGCCTGGAGCAGTTGTTCGCTACGTAACTGAATCCCTCTCTGAATTTGGGGATATCTATGAATATCGCGGGTTCATTACGTACTTGTAGGCCTTTTGGAATTATGTTGGACTGGAGGTATTTTGTCAATACATGCCCGTGAAGGCGTGCTCTGATTAATTTCTTCTCCAATCTCTCAATTTTAGCCAATTTCTCATTTAGACTGGTGTCTGCTGGCAATCTATCTGAGCCTAGTAGAAAGGCAGAGGCTCCCTGATCATGTATTAATTTGGCTATGTAGTCTTCACCATATGACAAGGTTTCTCTTTCAGACATAATACGACAATACACACAATTAACTACAAATTGAAACTTATGACAATACACAAAATTAAACACAGATTGAAAATTAGTCCAAAGACAATAAATGAGAGTAAAAACCCTCGCAGGTAACAACCTGCACCAATTATAGTTAAATCAATAATGGGGTAACCCAGTATCCCTCAGAACCTGGGCAGTATGTTTATAAGGTAAACAATGGTTCCGTTGGGTGAAAGAATTACTTTACATATTAGGCATAGTCAAGCGTTATTCAAGAAATATACAGTATTCTACTTGTAAGCAACACACAAGACAGTTCATTATGCAAATTCTTTATATATAAATTACGTCATTCATATATGTATGCAATGATATTTCATGGAAGGCCGTCAAACAATAGTGTGATGATACAAGTGACACAGTGAATAAGTGCTCGGTGACAGTGTGCGTGATATGTACAATTGTTTAAAATCGAGAATATTCGAAAGTGGCCAGAAGGTTCTATAGTAAAGCTGCGTAATGGAAGAGTTCCTTTTTGGCGCAGATCCTATGTAAAGGTCCACATAATAGTCGACGTTTCAACCCTAATACTGCACTCTTGAAAGGTCAGTGCGGGTCTTCATCAGGACTTGGATAGAAGGTGACGGCCTGTTAGTGACAAAAGGGACTCGGTCAGGTGTGTTGACATAATTGAAAGAACAAAGATACTAAGGGTGGCAGATGACTCACCTTAGTAAGAGAGAAAATCAATTCTATTCAGTGTGGGTCTGTGGATGATCACCGGATGGAGTCCACTTAATTGGCGAGGGGCCTGTGAATAATTAATTAAATCGGGGTAAATTAAATACAACCCAGACAAAGAGGTGATCGATGATCAACGTTAAGGGGGGGAGCCTGACTTGCTCACCTATGTTGATACAATGATCCCGTGGTATTCGGGGCTCCACAGCAGTAAAAAGTCGCATCTGGAGAACAAAAATTAGTGTGTTTGAGTAAAAGGCTACTGTAAGTAGACCGCTCACCGGAATGAATATTACAGAGTTAGCGCTCACCTATATTGATGCGCAGTGCTGTCTAAAATCCAAGCGTTTCTAATCCCTTAGTGTGGGTGATGTTGGGTCTTCAAACGAAGTTTAACTGTGAAGAAGCCAAAATCGGGTTTAGCATTTAAAAAGCAAAAGACCCAATTGAGAATATTTAGACTCAAAGTGTATGCGGGTCGCGGGCATGTATTGACAAAATACCTCCAGTCCAACATAATTCCAAAAGGCCTACAAGTACGTAATGAACCCGCGATATTCATAGATATCCCCAAATTCAGAGAGGGATTCAGTTACGTAGCGAACAACTGCTCCAGGCATTGGATGGTCCTTGGGGTAGAAACAGCATTAGAATACGTTAAAAAGCTCACACAGGAAATAGCAGACCTCAAAAAGGAACTTATTGATGATACTTCCCTTACCAACGCCAGGGAGGCATTAGAAAGAACTGAAAAGACCCTCTCTGACTTTAATACCATCACTCTGAACAGGAAGCTTGATAAGCTATCCAAGGATATAAGGAACTACGACAAAAACATTACCTATCCATATTTATCAGACGACTACTACCAGCAAGACAGCCAAGGTTTCTTCAGCAATGGAAGCCGCCAGGGACCCAGAAGATTTTACACCTTCTCGAATTCCTCTGCAGGCAGTGGCTCAGACACTGAGTCTGACGGACCTTCTTCTAACCCACAGACCAACCAGGGTCCACGTTTTTTAGGAGAGGGCTACCGCCAAAACAACAGGGGCGGAGGGAGAGCTCAGAACTGGGAGAGACCGAGAGGATGGAACAGGGGCAGGAACACTCAGCAAGGTCCATCACGAGTTCGGTTCTACCAGCCGGAAACACACGGGGAAATTTCTACACGGAGGCAAACTTACAGATGGTAGAGACTCACGCACCATTTGTCCAGTCGCTTGACCTACCTGAAACCAACATCATGGTGACAATGAATCAGATTAGTACTAATCCATCTGATCCAATCATCAACTTATCAAGTCACACTATGTCTCAGGGTGAAAGAGATGTGCTTTCCAAAGGACTTTCCTTCCTCCCCACAGTCATCCCGGACTCTTTCCAGATTAAAATTGAGCTACAACGCTTCTTTCGTAAAATCAGATTGAAGTACTTTTTCAGCAAGAATATCTACAATCCTGTGCCTTCTGCCACAGGTTTTAGACCTATCTCAACTTTCACCCCAGGGGCACACATGGTGAGTGATAAAATACTTGCTTATGAGAAAATTGTACTGCAAGAAATCATGCAAATTGTGGCTGAAAGGAAGTACATAAAATACAACATCAGCAAAGAAGAAAAATGTGCTTTACGTTCCTTGAGTGATAACAAAACCATCGTCATCAAGTCAGCGGACAAGGGGGGCGCAGTGGTACTCCAAAACACAGACGAGTTTGTGGAGGAGCTTGAACGTCAACTAGGAATGGAAGATAGTTACCAACCAATCCCACGCGACCCCACACCTATTTTGAAATCTATGATAGAAAAAGTGACCAAAGGTGGTCTCGCTAAAGGATTCCTAAGCCAACATGAATATGAGTTCCTCAACAGCAAAGACCCTCGAATACCGACCATCTATACTCTACCTAAGGTACACAAACGAATGGAGAAGCCACCTGGAAGACCCATTGTCTCGGGATGTGGCTCGATCCTGGAACCACTCAATCAATTCATAGACTATTTTTTGAAACCCTTCGTACCAAAAACAAAATCATACGTAAGGGATACGACACACATTATTCAAATACTTGAAGGTCAGGCATTTGATCCCCAGACTCAATTCTTGGTCACACTAGATGTGTCCTCTCTGTACACCTCAATTCCTCAAGACGCTGCGCTGGAGGTTATCAGGAACACACTGGATTCCAGATCAAGACCACATTGGATCCCTACAGAATTTTTGATTTCTCTACTAGAAATTGCCATGAAAAAGAATTACTTCACCTTCAAGAAACAATTCTATTACCAGTGCAAAGGCGTAGCCATGGGTGCTACATATGCCCCAAGTCTAGCGAATGTGTACATGGACCATTACGAGGAGGAACATTTGTATAGTCTGACCAACCCATACTTGAATGCCATCTCAGTATGGAAGCGTTATATAGACGATGTGATAATGATTTGGAATGGGGACAACATTGAACTCAACAATTTCTTCACCTGGTTGAATATGAGATCCACAGATATCCAGTTCACTATGACATGCAACAACGAAGCAATTGATTTCCTGGACTTAACATTCCGTTCACAAGACAATCTGCTATACTGTGATTTGTATCGCAAACCCATGGAAAGGAACTCATTACTAAAATACCAGTCACATCACCCACGCAGTCTGCGAGACAACCTTCCGTATGGCCAATTCCTCAGACTGAGGAGGAACTGCACAAGAAGGACAGACTATTTCAGGGAATCTGAAATAATAATTTCTAGACTCAGAGAGAGAGGTTACCCTACAGGTCTACTCAAGCGGGCAAAAAAACGGGCATGGTATTGCCCCCGGGAACAATTGTTGGAGATCAACCAAAAACAACTGGAGACAGACAAGATAGTCTGTGTGACTACATTCAACAGCAAAAGTAATGAAATAAAGAAAGTCGTCAAAAAATACTGGAACCTAGTCGCGAGCGAACTACAGATATTGCAGGATCCTACATTCGCTTTCAAAAGAGGCAAGAACATTAAGGATTCGGTGGTTAATGCATACCTGGACACACCTAAACAACCTGACCTCAGGGATCTCCTGGGTTTGGCACCTGTATCTGGACACCACAAATGTGGTCAATGCAAGGCATGTGACTTATGCTATGAAGGAACTGCATTCACGCATACTGGTAGAACATTCAAACTTTCCCAGTTTACAAATTGCAATAGCATGAATGTTATATATGCTATCCAATGTCCCTGTGGACTCACATATGTCGGACAAACTACTCAGAAAGTGAAGGTCAGAATTTTGCAGCACATGAGTAGGATAAGATGTAAGGTACACGGAGCCCCTATGGTTGACCATTATGCATCACACAATCACTCTCCCAACAACATCACATGGTGGGTACTAGAAAAAATCATCCCAAGTAGCAGAGGTGGTTGGATTGTGAGGGTACTGAACTACAAGGAGTGTAGATGGATCCATGTACTTAACTCGGTCCAAAATGGGTTGAACGAGATGGAGGAGATCTCGAAACAAATGGGCCTACTTTGACCAGCCCCCAGATAGACCCTTTTGCAGTATTCTGACCATAAACACCGATATGTCAGAAACACAATACTTGAGTATGCACTTGTATTTTTCTGAATCCTACTCTGGCCTTTTATAGCATACTTGAGCCTTTGAGTAACATAGAACAATCTTGTGATCATGTATGAATTTGCACTTTCTAAATTCTCTAATCTGTTTAAAATGAATATGACGTTTTGATGTTATATGAATTATTGTCGTGAACCTGTGCAATGTAGCCAGAATGATTGGTACCTCGTCTACCTGAACACATTGTAAACCATGAATAGAGATCTTAATCTTATGCTGATCCTGTTATTAGGTGTCCATTTGACACCATGCTTGCGAGTTATGGAGCGCTCACTGAAACAGGTTTCCCGCGCTGGGTATATTCGATTCTCCCCTTTTGCTACATAATCTGTTTACTTCATCACCTTAGCAACATAGGATGACAAGTCACCTTCGTTGGCGCACACGCCACGCGTCACTCGTTGCACAGTAATTGGTGCTTGAATCTCCACGTAGTCTTCCCACATGACGTATTTGTTTACTTCGTTACCATGGTACCCCATGATGATTAGTCACGCTCGTTGGCGCCAGCTCAACACGTTGCCTGGCAACCCACAAAGTTTGGCGTATACGCGCACGTTACTCTCGGCTTTTTATGCAGACTCACTTCGGACGTCACTGCCGATTCAATCAGATGAGCCAGGACCCACAGGCCTGCCGTCCGATCTTCCGAAGGAGGTAATTTAGAATCCCCGAGCGACCCGCATACACTTTGAGTCTAAATATTCTCAATTGGGTCTTTTGCTTTTTAAATGCTAAACCCGATTTTGGCTTCTTCACAGTTAAACTTCGTTTGAAGACCCAACATCACCCACACTAAGGGATTAGAAACGCTTGGATTTTAGACAGCACTGCGCATCAATATAGGTGAGCGCTAACTCTGTAATATTCATTCCGGTGAGCGGTCTACTTACAGTAGCCTTTTACTCAAACACACTAATTTTTGTTCTCCAGATGCGACTTTTTACTGCTGTGGAGCCCCGAATACCACGGGATCATTGTATCAACATAGGTGAGCAAGTCAGGCTCCCCCCCTTAACGTTGATCATCGATCACCTCTTTGTCTGGGTTGTATTTAATTTACCCCGATTTAATTAATTATTCACAGGCCCCTCGCCAATTAAATGGACTCCATCCGGTGATCATCCACAGACCCACACTGAATAGAATTGATTTTCTCTCTTACTAAGGTGAGTCATCTGCCACCCTTAGTATCTTTGTTCTTTCAATTATGTCAACACACCTGACCAAGTCCCTTTTGTCACTAACAGGCCGTCACCTTCTATCCAAGTCCTGATGAAGACCCGCACTGACCTTTCAAGAGTGCAGTATTAGGGTTGAAACGTCGACTATTATGTGGACCTTTACATAGGATCTGCGCCAAAAAGGAACTCTTCCATTACGCAGCTTTACTATAGAACCTTCTGGCCACTTTCGAATATTCTCAATTTTAAACAATTGTACATATCACGCACACTGTCACCGAGCACTTATTCACTGTGTCACTTGTATCATCACACTATTGTTTGACGGCCTTCCATGAAATATCATTGCATACATATATGAATGACGTAATTTATATATAAAGAATTTGCATAATGAACTGTCTTGTGTGTTGCTTACAAGTAGAATACTGTATATTTCTTGAATAACGCTTGACTATGCCTAATATGTAAAGTAATTCTTTCACCCAACGGAACCATTGTTTACCTTATAAACATACTGCCCAGGTTCTGAGGGATACTGGGTTACCCCATTATTGGTTTAACTATAATTGGTGCAGGTTGTTACCTGCGAGGGTTTTTACTCTCATTTATTGTCTTTGGACTAATTTTCAATCTGTGTTTAATTTTGTGTATTGTCATAAGTTTCAATTTGTAGTTAATTGTGTGTATTGTCGTATTATGTCTGAAAGAGAAACCTTGTCATATAGTGAAGACTACATAGCCAAATTAATACATGATCAGGGAGCCTCTGGCTTTCTACTAGGCTCAGATAGATTGCCAGCAGACACCAGTCTAAATGAGAAATTGGCTAAAATTGAGAGATTGGAGAAGAAATTAATCAGAGCACGCCTTCACGGGCATGTATTGACAAAATACCTCCAGTCCAACATAATTCCAAAAGGCCTACAAGTACGTAATGAACCCGCGATATTCATAGATATCCCCAAATTCAGAGAGGGATTCAGTTACGTAGCGAACAACTGCTCCAGGCATTGGATGGTCCTTGGGGTAGAAACAGCATTAGAATATGTAATAAAGCTCACACAGGAAATAGCAGACCTCAAAAAGGAACTTATTGATGATACTTCCCTTACCAACGCCAGGGTGGCATTAGAAAGAGCTGAAAAGACCCTCTCTGACTTTAATACCATCACTCTAAACAGGAAGCTTGATAAGCTATCCAAGGATATAAGGAACTACGACAAAAACATTACCTATCCATATTTATCAGACGACTACTACCAGCAAGACAGCCAAGGTTTCTTCAGCAATAGAAGCCGCCAGGGACCCAGAAGATTTTACACCTTCTCGAATTCCTCTGCAGGCAGTGGCTCAGACACTGAGTCTGACGGACCTTCTTCTAACCCACAGACCAACCAGGGTCCACGTTTTTTAGGAGAGGGCTACCGCCAAAACAACAGGGGCGGAGGGAGAGCTCAGAACTGGGAGAGACCGAGAGGATGGAACAGGGGCAGGAACACTCAGCAAGGTCCATCACGAGTTCGGTTCTACCAACCGGAAACACACGGGGAAATTTCTACACGGAGGCAAACTTACAGATGGTAGAGACTCACGCACCATTTGTCCAGTCGCTTGACCTACCTGAAACCAAAATACAACATCAGCAAAGAAGAAAAATGTGCTTTACGTTCCTTGAGTGATAACAAAACCATCGTCATCAAGTCAGCGGACAAGGGGGGCGCAGTGGTACTCCAAAACACAGACGAGTATGTGGAGGAGCTTGAACGTCAACTAGGAATGGAGGATAGTTACCAACCAATCCCACGCGACCCCACACCTATTTTGAAATCTATGATAGAAAAAGTGACCAAAGGTGGTCTCGCTAAAGGATTCCTAAGCCAACATGAATATGAGTTCCTCAACAGCAAAGACCCTCGAATACCGACCATCTATACTCTACCTAAGGTACACAAACGAATGGAGAAGCCACCTGGAAGACCCATTGTCTCGGGATGTGGCTCGATCCTGGAACCACTCAATCAATTCATAGACTATTTTTTGAAACCCTTCGTACCAAAAACAAAATCATACGTAAGGGATACGACACACATTATTCAAATACTTGAAGGTCAGGCATTTGATCCCCAGACTCAATTCTTGGTCACACTAGATGTGTCCTCTCTGTACACCTCAATTCCTCAAGACGCTGCGCTGGAGGTTATCAGGAACACACTGGATTCCAGATCAAGACCACATTGGATCCCTACAGAATTTTTGATTTCTCTACTAGAAATTGCCATGAAAAAGAATTACTTCACCTTCAAGAAACAATTCTATTACCAGTGCAAAGGCGTAGCCATGGGTGCTACATATGCCCCAAGTCTAGCGAATGTGTACATGGACCATTACGAGGAGGAACATTTGTATAGTCTGACCAACCCATACTTGAATGCCATCTCAGTATGGAAGCGTTATATAGACGATGTGATAATGATTTGGAATGGGGACAACATTGAACTCAACAATTTCTTCACCTGGTTGAATATGAGATCCACAGATATCCAGTTCACTATGACATGCAACAACGAAGCAATTGATTTCCTGGACTTAACATTCCGTTCACAAGACAATCTGCTATACTGTGATTTGTATCGCAAACCCATGGAAAGGAACTCATTACTAAAATACCAGTCACATCACCCACGCAGTCTGCGAGACAACCTTCCGTATGGCCAATTCCTCAGACTGAGGAGGAACTGCACAAGAAGGACAGACTATTTCAGGGAATCTGAAATATTAATTTCTAGACTCAGAGAGAGAGGTTACCCTACAGGTCTACTCAAGCGGGCAAAAAAACGGGCATGGTATTGCCCCCGGGAACAATTGTTGGAGATCAACCAAAAACAACTGGAGACAGACAAGATAGTCTGTGTGACTACATTTAACAGCAAAAGTAATGAAATAAAGAAAGTCGTCAAAAAATACTGGAACCTAGTCGCGAGCGAACTACAGATATCGCAGGATCCTACATTCGCTTTCAAAAGAGGCAAGAACATTAAGGATTCGGTGGTTAATGCATACCTGGACACACCTAAACAACCTGACCTCAGGGATCTCCTGGGTTTGGCACCTGTATCTGGACACCACAAATGTGGTCAATGCAAGGCATGTGACTTATGCTATGAAGGAACTGCATTCACGCATACTGGTAGAACATTCAAACTTTCCCAGTTTACAAATTGCAATAGCATGAATGTTATATATGCTATCCAATGTCCCTGTGGACTCACATATGTCGGACAAACTACTCAGAAAGTGAAGGTCAGAATTTTGCAGCACATGAGTAGGATAAGATGTAAGGTACACGGAGCCCCTATGGTTGACCATTATGCATCACACAATCACTCTCCCAACAACATCACATGGTGGGTACTAGAAAAAATCATCCCAAGTAGCAGAGGTGGTTCGATTGTGAGGGTACTGAACTACAAGGAGTGTAGATGGATCCATGTACTTAACTCGGTCCAAAACGGGTTGAACGAGATGGAGGAGATCTCGAAACAAATGGGCCTACTTTGACCAGCCCCCAGATAGACCCTTTTGCAGTATTCTGACCATAAACACCGATATGTCAGAAACACAATACTTGAGTATGCACTTGTATTTTTCTGAATCCTACTCTGGCCTTTTATAGCATACTTGAGCCTTTGAGTAACATAGAACAATCTTGTGATCATGTATGAATTTGCACTTTCTAAATTCTCTAATCTGTTTAAAATGAATATGACGTTTTGATGTTATATGAATTATTGTCGTGAACCTGTGCAATGTAGCCAGAATGATTGGTACCTCGTCTACCTGAACACATTGTAAACCATGAATAGAGATCTTAATCTTATGCTGATCCTGTTATTAGGTGTCCATTTGACAACATGCTTGCGAGTTATGGAGCGCTCACTGAAACAGGTTTCCCGCGCTGGGTATATTCGATTCTCCCCTTTTGCTACATAATCTGTTTACTTCATCACCTTAGCAACATAGGATGACTAGTCACCTTCGTTGGCGCTCGCGCCACGCGTCACTCGTTGCGCAGTAATTGGTGCTTGAATCTCCACATAGTCTTCCCACATGACGTATTTGTTTACTTCGTTACCATGGTACCCCATGATGATTAGTCACGCTCGTTGGCGCCAGCTCAACACGTTGCCTGGCAACCCACAAAGTTTGGCGTACACGCGCACGTTACTCTCGGCTTTTTATGCAGACTCACTTCGGACGTCACTGCCGATTCAATCAGATGAGCCAGGACCCACAGGCCTGCCGTCCGATCTTCCGAAGGAGGTAATTTAGAATCCCCGAGCGACCCGCATACACTTTGAGTCTAAATATTCTCAATTGGGTCTTTTGCTTTTTAAATGCTAAACCCGATTTTGGCTTCTTCACAGTTAAACTTCGTTTGAAGACCCAACATCACCCACATTAAGGGATTAGAAACGCTTGGATTTTAGACAGCACTGCGCATCAATATAGGTGAGCGCTAACTCTGTAATATTCATTCCGGTGAGCGGTCTACTTACAGTAGCCTTTTACTCAAACACACTAATTTTTGTTCTCCAGATGCGACTTTTTACTGCTGTGGAGCCCCGAATACCACGGGATCATTGTATCAACATAGGTGAGCAAGTCAGGCTCCCCCCCTTAACGTTGATCATCGATCACCTCTTTGTCTGGGTTGTATTTAATTTACCCCGATTTAATTAATTATTCACAGGCCCCTCGCCAATTAAGTGGACTCCATCCGGTGATCATCCACAGACCCACACTGAATAGAATTGATTTTCTCTCTTACTAAGGTGAGTCATCTGCCACCCTTAGTATCTTTGTTCTTTCAATTATGTCAACACACCTGACCGAGTCCCTTTTGTCACTAACAGGCCGTCACCTTCTATCCAAGTCCTGATGAAGACCCGCACTGACCTTTAAAGAGTGCAGTATTAGGGTTGAAACGTCGACTATTATGTGGACCTTTACATAGGATCTGCGCCAAAAAGGAACTCTTCCATTACGCAGCTTTACTATAGAACCTTCTGGCCACTTTCGAATATTCTCGATTTTAAACAATTGTACATATCACGCACACTGTCACCGAGCACTTATTCACTGTGTCACTTGTATCATCACACTATTGTTTGACGGCCTTCCATGAAATATCATTGCATACATATATGAATGACGTAATTTATATATAAAGAATTTGCATAATGAACTGTCTTGTGTGTTGCTTACAAGTAGAATACTGTATATTTCTTGAATAACGCTTGACTATGCCTAATATGTAAAGTAATTCTTTCACCCAACGGAACCATTGTTTACCTTATAAACATACTGCCCAGGTTCTGAGGGATACTGGGTTACCCCATTATTGGTTTAACTTCTAGAAGTGGGCACTTCTGTGTGCAGTGTGAAATGTGTGCCTTGTCTAGTGATTGGCTGGTTGAGGTCATGTGACGGGCTAGGGAATCCCCAGAGTCAGGATGAGTCACCCAGTGGTGAATGGGGAGATCAGCAGCTAGATGGGTGGGAGGAGTACACCTGGGTCCTGAATAGGGCTGGGTTTTCCCCACACAATGCTGGCTCCGCCCCCTGTGGTGCGACTGATGACTTTGGCCTGTTCTCTGAAGAGGGAGAGGGGCTGAGCAAAACAAAGTGCTCAGGAACCAGTTGTAACTTGTTCGCCCCTTCCCTGCACCTTGAGACAAAGGGTTTCACTGTATAAAAAGGGGCTGTGTCCCCTTACAATTTGTTCTCTTGCTGATCCAACTTGAGGGGGGCCTGCTGCTGCTGGGCGCCAGGAGAGACCGCCACTGGGGACTGCCTCCCTGCTGGAGGGCCCTGTGAGCTGGCCCCTGGGCCCAGTCTTTGCCCTCCTGCTTCTGAGACTTTTTCCTGAAGACCTTGACTGAACCTAGTGCCTGGAAGCGCTTTTATTTTACTTATAGTGCTAGGAGCGCTCTATTTGTGGCCCCAGCAGCGCAACGATAACTTCACGGGGGGAACCCCGACGTAGGGATTCCCCCGTTTTTGCCAAGATCGAGCGGGAGCCCACCCCGCTTATTTTGCTGTGCTCTTGGCGGGTGCTCACCCCGCATTATTGCGACCTCGAGCGGGTGCTCACCCCGCTAGTATGATTAAGGACGAGGGAGCCTACCCCTCATTGTCACCGTATCACCGCCAAGAAACCCTGGGCCGCCACGCTGCCTGCGGCGACCCGGAAGGAGTCAGGAAAACCCCTGATTGTGGGCGGGGCTTGTGACGCGCCCCCGGAAGTAGTCGGGCCTCCCGTGAGCTGAGGGAGACCCGGATCATCACTGAAGAGAGGCGGGAGCCCACCCCGCTCTCGCAACCGGAGGAAAGTGCCCCGCCGCCGCTGGAGTGTCCGAAGAGCCGCCAGAGTCCCGGTGAGTGGGGGCAGCGGTGTTGGTTGCAGAGCACCTGACGCTCCATCGGGGGGGGGCAGTGCTTCTTGAGCCTGTGAGGCTCCAACGCGGGCCGCGGTGTTGCCACGAGTCCCCCGAGTGGGACTCAAACATAGGGGGCATTGTCCTTGAGCCCCGAGAAGGCTCCAACGAAGGGGCACATCGTTTTAGAGCCGGCGAGGCTCACGAGTTCTCCGAAGCGGAACTCCATCGTTGGGGGCATATTGTTTTAGAGCGCTTGTGCGCTCCAAAGACGGGGGCACATTGTTCTGAGCCACGAAGGCTCTAGGGGGTGTTTTGTTTGTCTAGAGTCCCAGAGAGGCTCCAACAACTGCCACATTTGTTTTAAATGGCACAGGGGTTCCCACGCTCATTTCTCCAGCTGCCCAGCACTTAGTGGGCAGCTGCAACGTTTAGGTGGTGCCCCTGTGCGCTTTGGCTTGCGCCGTCTAGCCCTGACTCAGCTGGACAAAAGGGCGTTTGAGCCCCTGAGAGGCCAGTTGGCCTGGGGACAGTTATTTTGTGTTGTGCCCTCGCCTATGGTACCTGGCGATTTTTATCTATGTACTTTTGCGCCTGTGCAATGTCTTTATGATATTTTCCTTCCTAAACTGTGTTTATGCATTGGAGATTGTTTTACTAGTAGTAATTATGCTAGTGTGTTCATGTTTCCCTGCGTGATATCTTCCTAAGGTGGTTAGGGTTGCGTAGGTGGTACTTACCTGTTACCAGTGGTTACTGGTTGTGCGCTATATCTTCTAATTGGTGCTACAGTGATTGTATGTGCTATGTCCTAGAGTATTCGTTCTACAAGTGCTTATTCCTGACAGTGGTCCATGAGGCCCTGTCCTTTGTAAATAACTCCCCTGTAAATTCTACCCGTGCCAGTGGCACATTGTAAAGTGTGTATTTATTATCTAATGTGTTTTGCTATAATACAAAGGCTATTTTTATATAATACCTTGTGTGGAGTTTCTTTTGTGCTGGGCCTTGGGTGTTGTTGCTGGGTGCGCGCGCAAACGCTTTACACATTGCTTCCGGGATAAGCCTGACTGCTCGTGCCAAGCTACCAAGGGGGTGAGCAGGGGTTATCTTTGGCGTGTAACTCCCCAGCCCTGACTAGAGTGGTGGTTTCTGCCTGGCTTTGGCGCAAGCCCTAGCCAACCAGAAATCCCATTTCTAACATTAACCGTGAGGGGGGTTTCTTGCATAGTTTGGTCGAATTTTTGTCGAATCCCCTTTGAATGGCTTGGTGTGCGTGTGTATTAAATGTGCCCGTCAATAGCTACCCATGTTTGTATAAATAAACGACAAGGGTGTCTACTTGGAGAGTACCTAGCGGCGGCGCCGGGATTAGGCACGGTAGGGCGTCAGACACGTCAGAGCTTCACTAGCAGTGTAAATACATTCCACATGGATTCATTGTATGCATAGTCGCCTTTTAATGAATATCACGCAAATCGTCATGGTGATAGGTAAGTACGGTTTGTCCAGCATGTCCTAGGTGTTTCTATAAATATATATATAAAAAAAAAACAAAGACCGGCCCCGGGGCATGGGGTCCCCGGGGCCATAAGTGGCCTGAGGAGGGGGGCAACGCAGCCCCCCTCCTAAAGAATTTTTTTTTAAAAAGGCCATGACCCGGGGGTTGGGGTCCCCGGGGCCGATTAAGGCCTTGGTAGGGCCAAATTAATTTTTTTCAACAAAAAAAATTAGGGGCAGGCCCTGGGGGATGGGGTCCCCAGGGCCAATAAGTTAGAAAAAGAAGGGGGGCCACACAGCCCTCCTTCTTAAAAAAATAAAATAAATAAGAGACCGGCATCGCGCCGGAGGCCACGCCCCCTCCTTGCAGCACTCTGCAAACGCGCCCCCTGGCCAGTTGTAAGTAGGAGAATTAATTCCCCTTCAATACTGGGTCCCTGAGGGCCAACTAGCCCAACAGGTATCTCCAGTATGTGCCAGGGAGCTGCGTTGCAGACAGGTGTTCTGAGGCCACGCCCCTTTTTACACCTCTATGCAACGCAGCTCTGTGGCGCTTACTGGAGGTACCTAGTGGGATAGTTTGACCCTAGGGACCCTTAGGATTCAAGGGGACTTAATCTCTTAACTTAGAACGGCCACAGGGCGTGTTTACACAGTGGTGAAGGGAGGAGACGGGGCCTGAGGTGACGTGTGCAAACACGCCCTGTGGCACGTTTTAAGTTGGGGAAATAATTCCCTTTCAATCCTGAGGGACCCTGGGGGCCAACGAGCCTACCAGGTGCTTCCAGTAAGCGCCACTGCTCTGCGTTGCAGAGAAGTGGTGCAGGCCGTGCCCCTTTTTACACCTCTCTGCAATGGCGCTTACTGGACGTACCTAGTCGGCTATTTTGCCCTTAGGGACCCTCAGGATTCAAGGGGACTTAATCTCCCTACTTAAAAAACGGCCACAGGGTATGTTTACACAGTGGGGAAGGGAGGGAACGGGGCCTGAGGTGACGTGTGCAAACACGCCCTATGGCGCGTTTTAAGTTGGGGAAATAATTCCCCTTCAATCCTGAGGGCCCCTGGGGGCTAACTAGCCCACCAGGTGCTTCCAGTAAGCGCCACTGAGCTGCGTTGCAGAGAGGTGGTCCAGGCCGTGCCACTTTTTACACCTCTGTGCAACGCAGCTCTGTGACGCTTACTGGAGGTACCTAGTGGGCTAGTTGGACCCTAGGGACCCTCAGGATTCAAATGAACTTAATCTCCCAACTAAAAACGGCCACAGGGCATGTTTACACAGTGGTGAAGGGAGGGGACGGGGCCTGAGTTAACGTGTGCAAACACGCCCTGTGGCGCGTTTTAAGTTGGGGAAATA
The DNA here is from genome assembly GCF_964204655.1 of Triturus cristatus. Lineage (NCBI taxonomy): Eukaryota > Metazoa > Chordata > Amphibia > Caudata > Salamandridae > Triturus > Triturus cristatus. The sequence continues at coordinate 808,092,998 of NC_140591.1, forward strand.
ATTCCCCTTCAATCCTGAGGGACCCTGGGGGCCAACTAGCCCACGAGGTGCTTCCAGTAAGCTCCACTGCGCTGCGTTGCAGAGAGATGGTCTAGGCCGTGCCCCTTTTTACATCTCTCTGCAACGCAGCTCTGTGGCGCTTACTGGAGGTACCTAGTGGTCTAGTTGGACCCTAGGGACCCTCAGGATTCAAGGGGACTTAATCTCCCAACTTAAAACGGCCACAGGGCGTGTTTACACAGGTGACGTGTGCAAACACGCCCTGTGGCGCGTTTTAAGAGGTAGTTTTAATCACCTGCCCTATTATATACTAGGGACTTACAGAGGAGGTCATGCTAATCACAGGGGGACCCCAACGCATAGTGTTCCCTAGTGTATGTAGGTGTTTTCACTGTATTCTGAGTGTCTTTTAACATAGCACTGGCTCTAGGACTAGTTAGTCAGACTCAGTTACCACCAGTATCCGTCTGAAAAAGTTGAGGGTACAGGATGATTTTGCAACAAGGCTTCTTTCTGCTCTTCTGTTTGTTCTTTCTGCACGTTATCCTTCTTCCTGCACTTTTCTTAGTCTTTGAGGACTTCTGTTGCTTCTTTCTGCATTTCTTTTTTTTCTTTCTGTGCGTGTTTTCTTCTTTCTTCACATGTCCTATCTCTGTAGGCATAGTTAGAAATTAGCATTTAAAAAACCTTTGAAATTCACTGAAAAAAGCATAGGTTTCAGGCACGTTATAGTTAGGAATTAGCATTTAAAAAACCTTAGAAATTCACTGAAAAAAATATAGGTTTCAGGGGCGTTATAGTTAGCTGGACTTTTCACAAAACCATTGAAATTCCCCTGTTATAGTTAGTTCAGCTAACTATAACTCGCGCGCCCGCAATGCACTGCTGATGACGTCACATATTACATCACTCATGACATGGTCAGTGACATCACTCATGACATCACTGATGACATCTCAAATGACATCACTGATGACATAATCCTTGTGATAGAGTGGCAGACCTCATCTCACCCTAATATAACCTTTGATACACACATTCAAAAATAGAAACTAAAATGTTCAAAACAATGGAGATACCAATACCAGTTACAACAACCTATTCAGTAATCCTAAGATCCACATAGACATCCACTCATTCACCAACAGTCCTATACAGTCACTCATACATGTACTCACTCATCATATGTACTCATACACCTATAAATCCTGTTACACAACGCCACTCATCCATTGAGTTACTCACACACATAGTCACTCATGCTAATAAAGAATCAAACATCCATTTACTTGCATATACAGTTATACACACACCACCACACTTACTTCTACAGAAACTTACACATACTTAGTCTTTTAAACAATCACTTATAGAAACACATACTTATTCATACAGGAACTCTTCCAATCTCTCACTCTCACATATACTCACTTATATACACCAATAGTCACATATGCTAGTTTAAAACATATGTAGTTACTCATAAAGACACTATTGAGATAGTCATTCACTCACTAACACACCCATGCACACACTCATCCACCCATACAGTCCTGCACACATGCTTTCTTCAACACATACAAACAGTGAGTCACTCATTCATGCACCTATGCACTAAGTAATACCCCCACCGAACCATACAGACACTCAGACACTCATACTGATACTCAAAAAACCAACTAATAACCTATATAGACATTCATGTAGCTACTCACCAACCCATGAAGCCACTTATACACAAAGTGAGAGACTGATACAGATATTTACATATTTAAACATTACTCACTAAGCCATGTATTCACTAAGATACACTTAATCAGTCAGTTATACAATCAATTTTTCAAAAACAAATCATCCATTTAGACACTTCTATACCCATTTATTCTTCCATCGACCTTGAGATATTCATATATAAAACATATGTAATTTTCAGAAAAACACACATTCACTGGATGATGTCATCAGTGATGTCATGAGTGATGTCACTGACCATGTCATGAGTGATGTAATATGTGACGTCATCAGCAGTGCAATGCGGGCGCGCAAATTATAGTTAGCTGAACTAACTATAACGGGGGAATTTCAATGGTTTTGTATGAGTGAAAAGTCCAGCTAACTATAACGCCCCTGAAACCTATGGTTTTTTCAGTGAATATATATATATATATATTATCTTCTGGCGGTCGCCAGTAGATAGTTATAGTTACAACCTAGTTTCCATAGGAAATCTCAAAAACATTGGCGCCGGTTGACGAATCCTCGCGAAATTTTCAAAACAAATGGGGCGCTCCGTTCAGCCCCTACCCTGAAAGTCTCGGGGTGATTCGTCAAGCGGGGGCCGAGAAAAAGGGGGGGTCCCAAAACGCGTTTTCCCCATGCATTTTTCCATAGGACCTTTAGTCGCAGCTACAGCCCGAACGGCTGAACAGAATTACGTGAAATTTGGCAGAGAGGTAGCCATAAGGTCAAGGAAGTGCCTTTTGCAGGTCTGGTGTAAATCTGTTCAGTATTTCCTGAGAAAATAGCATTTAAAAGCATATCAATATCTATACGCGCGCACCGTGCGCGCACGGTGCGCGCACCCTGCCGTGTGCGAGCGCAATTCTGATTGGTTGTTAGATGTCGGTAAACATTCGAATCGGTCGAAACCAGGAAGTGTCTGCCGCCATTTTGTCTATCGCAGTCTGAGGGGGTGAAAAAAAAGGTGGAGAACGTGAAAAGGGGGCAGAGTGGAGAGTTCCTGACCCCCTAGCCTTGGTCAGGGGGTCACAGAAGGACCCCCCAAGGGAGAAAAAAACAATATATATATATTTTTTTAAATCGCGAGGTGCACGCACCCTGCTCGCACGGCACGCACTGCGAACCGTGGGTGCTCGGTGCTCGAAGCGCACCGAGCGCCCACAGCGCGCGCATGGTGCGCGCACGGTGCGCGCACGATAAAAAACCTGAAAAAAAAAAATCATAAATACATAACTTAGCATTTAAAAAACCGTACAAATTCACTGAAAAAACCATAGGTTTCACACACGTTATAGTTACGAATTAGCATTTAAAAAACCTTGCAAATTCACTTAAAAAACCATAGGTTTCACACTGTTATAGTTAGCTGGACATTTCACCCGTAAAAAACCAATGAAATTCCCCCGTTATAGTTAGTGCAGGCAACTATAACTCACGCGACCGCAATCCTCTGCTGATGACGTCCGATATTACATCACTGATGACATATGTGTCTTTATGAAAAATAAATATTTGTAATATATGTATAGCTAAAGATTAATGGAAGAAGACATGGGTAAATAAGTGTCTAAATACAGTGATGTAATATCTGACGTCATCAGCAGAGGATTGCGGTCGCGTGAGTTATAGTTGCCTGCACTAACTATAACGGGGGAATTTCATTGGTTTTTTACGAGTGAAATGTCCAGCTAACTATAACATGTGTGAAACCTATGGTTTTTTAAGTGAATATATATTCACTGAAAAAAACATAGGTTTCACACATGTTATAGTTAGCTGGACATTTCACTCGTAAAAAACCAATGAAATTCCCCTGTTATAGTTAGTTCAGCTAACTATAACTCGCGCGCCCGCAATCCACTGCTGATGACATCACATATTACATCACTCATGACATGGTCAGTGACATCACTCATGACATCACTGATGACATCTCAAATGACATCACTGATGATGTCATCCAGTGATTGTGTGTTTCTGACCAATTTTAATATGTTTAATATATATAGGGAAAGGCCTGTTGAAGAATGAGTGGGTGTATAAGTGTGTGAATGGATGATTTTCTAGGTGCGTAACTGACTCTCTTAGTGAGTCATTAAATGTATCTTATTGCAGACTAGTGACTAAATTGTGTGAATGTCTGTATGTGTCTGTTGGTGGTGTATAAGTGGCTGCATGGTTTTGTGAATAGCTATATGGGTGACTATATGGGTTATTGATTGGTTGTCTGAGTATCTGTATGGGTGCCTAAGTGTTTGTGTGGGTAGGGTGTGTGTGACTCTATGCATAAATGTGTGAGTGGGTGATTCTATGGGTGCATGGTTTTAAGAGTGCATCTGTGATGGACTGTATGGTTGAGTGAGTGTATGTATGGGTGTGTTAGGGATTGAATGTATATCTCAGTAGTACATTTGTGACTAACTACATATGTAAAAGGCAGTATATGTGCGTGTAACAGTATATAAATGAGTAGATATGAGAGTGTGTGATTGTGAAAGTGACTGTATGGATGAGTGTGTGCTTATATGAATGATTCTATAAGAGGGTAAGAATGTGGTACTTTTTTTATGACTAAGTGAACTTGAGTGTGTATAACCACATAGGTGAGTAAATGGGAGTGTGATTATTTGCATGATTGAGTAGGTCTGAGAGCACTTCTATGCATGATTGGTAGTGTGTGAGTGTCTATATAGGTGTATAAATGCATATTATAGTCTTGTATGGAGTGACTTAAGTATGAGTGACTGTACAGGTGAATGAGTGGAGGTGTATGTAGACCTAAGAGTTAATAAGTGGGTATGTAGCTATTGGTATTGCAGTATGTATGGTTTTGAGAATGGAACTCTTAAATTTTGAGTCGGTGTATCAAAGGTTATATTAGGGTGTGAGAAGATGTGCTAATTTTTCACATGGATGACATCATCAGTGATGTCATCAGTGATGTCATTTGAGATGTCATCTGTGATGTCATGAGTGATGTCACTGACCATGTCATGAGTGATGTAATATGTGACGTCATCAGCAGTGGATTGCGGGCGCGCGAGTTATAGTTAGCTGAACTAACTATAACGGGGGAATTTCATTGGTTTTTTACGAGTGAAATGTCCAGCTAACTATAACATGTGTGAAACCTATGGTTTTTTCAGTGAATTTGCAAGGTTTTTTAAATGCTAATTCCTAACTATAACGTGTGTGAAACCTATGGTTTTTTCAGTGAATTTGCAAGGTTTTTTAAATGCTAATTCCTAACTATAACGTGTGTGAAACCTATGGTTTTTTCAGTGAATTTCAAAGGTTTTTTAAATGCTAATTTTTTATTTTTTTAATATATTTTTATATATTTCTTTTTCAAAAATTTCCCTATGTATACATTTATAAATTATCTGTTTCCTTTAATTTTGTGTGGGTCATTTTTTTTTTACTTTGAATTTGGATAAAGTTGAACAGCATAGTTAATATCTTCTATTAACTTATGTCCACTTTATTTTATTTTTTTTCTATAAATTCTTAGGGTGCGCGCTCAGAGCGCGCACCTAGTACGTTTGCGTACGTTTTTCATGTATGCAGGCGTACGTTATCTACGTACGCATACATACGTTTTAGTGCGCGCTCGCAGCGCGCACCTAGTACGCATGCGTACGGTTTTTTTGTACGCATGCGTACGTTATATATGTACGCATACGTACGTTTTAGTACGCGCTCGCAGCGCGCACCCAGTGCGCATGCGTACATACGCATGCGTGCGTCGTACGTGCTCCACGCGCTACACTCGCTTATAAGCGTAGAGTACGCGCGCTGACGTTCGCGCATGCGCGCGTGCTGCGTATGCGCGTTACGTACGCGCATAATACTTATGCGCATGCGCGCATACGCGTTCGCGCATGCGTAATTGCACGGTGCGCGCTCTGAGCTTGCTCCGTGCACGCACCTCGGGTTATGTGAATAATAAAACAACACTTTTAATTGGTTTTCATTACTTTCAGTTTCATATTGTTTCAACACCACACCCAATCCCCTCATGGCAAGTCATGTGATCAAGAAACATCACTTTTCATTGGTTCAAAGTACTTTCTGTTCCAGATTCTTCCAAAACCACACCCACTCCCCTCATTATTAGTTCTGATTCCCTTGGAGAAGGAGCTACTCTGTTTTTGTGAAACAATGGCAGAGCACCAGCCACCTTCTGAGAGTGAGCAGGAAACTCTTGAGAGGCAGAGGCAGAGGAAGCAGAAAGACTCCTTTATATGGCAGTTTTTCACTTTTCCTGAGGGACAAAAGAAGGTGAATGCACCAAAGGTCACCTGCACACTGTGTCAGCGCACCTTGTCACGTGGGAATGCTAATAAGAAGTACTCTTTTAGTATTCACACTATGATGAGGCATGTTGAGGCAATGCATCCTGTGACTTTTCGTCAAGCTTCTGGAGCAAACCCTCCACCTGCTCAGCCGACGACATCTGCAGCAGCTCAGCCGAGCACATCTTCGACAGCTCAGGCGAGCACTTCTTCTGCAATGGTGCCTTCACCTTCTAACACACCTCTGGATATTCGTCCTTGTTTTGGGAGGATGAGTACACGGTGGATGGATTGTGGTACTCTTATTACTATGGGTGAGAGCAGTATTGATCTCATTCAGAGGAAATTTGAGGAGCACCCTTGCACTAGGCCATAGTTTTGTTATTTTTTTTTTTCGTTTTTCACTTCCTCTGTCCCTACATTAACTCAAGGGCTCTTTTTAGAGCCACCTACAATCAAAACACAAAAACTTGTTTTTTTAATCTATTTGCCTTTTTTTTTTTTCGGGTGCGCGCACCCAAAGACATTTAAAAAAAAAAATCATTTTTCTCACCTTTAGTAAACCTTCAGGGACTCCCTGACAAAGAGAGGGGAGTGGCAAAGTAATTAAAAAAGAGATGGTGTACATTTCACACATGAAGGGAAGAGAGTCTTCCTATTAAACTTTAAACTCTGCATCAGTACTTACCTATAGGTACCCTAAACCTATCAAACAAGATAATAGCTCATTTTAGTGCTGCATTTGAATTGGCTGTATTTACAAGGAGAGGAAAAGACACACAGAGTGGCTTATCCTCTCCTTGTAAATATGGAAAAGCACCCTGCGCCACTAGTACGTCAAGAAAAGTGACGTAGTGGTGGTGCAGGTGGCTTGTAAATATGCCCCAGAGATGTTAAGGAAATTAAGGGTAAATCAGACAAACCGAGAGTGACAGATACAGAGACAGAGAGCAAACAACTGAGAAGGAGTAAGGCAGTTAAAAAGACTAAGACATATGGATACAGAGAAAGAAACATGGCTGAAAAATTAGTGATGGAGGTAGTAAAGGTAGGGGAGTAGTAGAGAAGGAGTGAGGGAGTTTCAAAAGAGTAGTAAAGCAGGAAGAGAGAGTGAGAAGAGAAATGAGAAAAGCAGAGTAAGGAGAGGTGAAGAAAAGGAAGCATGAAACCAAAGCAGTGACACATACAGATATGTTAAACTTACCTGACCATCAAAGTAAATTATTTAGAAATAAATGTTTTTATTTAATTGCAAGGAAACTGAATTACATCTTCTAAATTTTCTTTCTAGTTCTGAAAAAAAGAAAAAAAGTATTAATATTCAACAATACACTTTATTAAACAGTACATGTTTTTTCATATTTAGCAAAGCAATTTTTTGCCCTTTTTTGCTGTTTTCCGAATGTTTTGATTTTCACTGAAAATAGTGAAATCAATTGTATTCATCATTTAACAGCGGGCAAAAAAAAAAACAATCTGAAAGATTGTTTAAAAAAGCCCCAAATGTATCCTCACTAAAACATACCTTAATAGAAATGTCAAAAATGCCTTTTAAGAACAATAACAATTTACAAGAAATAACGTCTGTAAACCTTGTTGCAAAAGAACATTTTCCAAAATAATATCTGTCAAAGAAGTACACAATTGTTTGTTTTACCTTTCCTTGAGGCCAAATGGTAAGTTTAAAATCCCTTTTGAGTGAAATATCCAATTTTAATCCTTTTAAATTTTAATAATGCTTTCTTCCGATGCTGATTTTAGTATTTAAAATTTGGGTTTCAGAAAAATTAAGTAACAATTGGGTAAATCATAAGGCAAACGTTGCTTGAAAATCAATTGAGAATCATTACACAGTGTCCATCCTTTTTCACATATAAGATAAACTGTGTAATGACCAGAAGTTATAGAAGGACCATCATGAAAAATTATTGCAACTGCTACAAAAGTTTTTCCAGATATAGATAATTGGTTGCCAACAAACTTCTTTAGTAAAGTTTCCAATTTTGTTCCATCAGCTCTACAACGTTGTACCATTAAAATTACATACTGTCCATATTTCTTTAAAAATAACGTTGACAACATTTCAGATTTACATTTAGAACATTCCATGTTGTGATTAGCATCTTTAACTAATTTACTAAAAGTCACTGTTTTACTTTCTGGTAATGGTAAATATATGAACCTTTCAGAATCTACATTACTACTGCTTGTGTTCATACAGTTATCACAACAATGTTCCCATGTATAAGAGACACCAAATAAATGTTCTGCTTCTACTCCTTCATCTTCCAGTACCATCAGGATATACATCAAGAATTCCTGTGCATCTTGCTGGACATTTTGTGTAAACTGTGTACATCCAGAGCATACATCTAAAAGATTTCTAACATCAGAAGCACTTTCTATTTTATTTTTATCATTACTCAGCTTCTCATAAAGGAGACTCAGCATAGAACAGAATCTTTTTTCATCATTTAGTATTATCTGCTCTTGCAAACTTTCAAGATAAAATACAACATTCAGCACTACATTTGCGTAGCAGTTGACACCAGAGCTATTTTCAAAATGACAACCAACAACCTCTTCCCCACTGTCCTTTTTCTTTTTGCTTGCAGTCACATCACTATCTTTTTGTTTTCTCTTCTGTACATCCTCATTACAGATATTCTCAAATCTCCTTTTCCGACAAACAACACGTTTTTCAAACACAGGATACTGACCTAAATGAGGAGCATAGCTTTTTCTTAATCTATTATACTCCTTTACACAGTTTGCATCAGCACTTACTTTTGAGTCATCAAAGTCTATCATGAATAAACCAGATAATTTTTTCACGCGTGACAAAGCAACATATGCCATACCTTCTTTGAACACAGTAGACCCAATGTTTACAAAAGCACTATCAACAGTTAATCATTGAGACTTGTGAATAGTTACAGCATATGCTAGAGAAATCGGAAACTGCTTCCTACGTACATATAAGTCTTTCACTAGCAAAAAACGAACTGAACAACGACTAATGACTTTAACCTCTTCAATCTGATCAAATTTTATTTTTAAGAATTCAATACCATCTTTTTTCTGGTACTTTACAAAACCCACAACTTTACCCATAGCTCCATTCACTACACCTTTTTCTACATCCAAATTGCGTCTTAAAATTACTCTACAGTTCATACACACATAAAGATTCTTTTCCAAACCAGCTGTTTTTGAAAAAAATTTCTCCAGAGAATCCAATTTAGTAGCCAATTTGCCTGTCAATATAATAGTTATTCGTTCATGTTGAATTTTATCCACAGCTTCCAGTTTTATGATCTCTTCATTTTCCAATTTCAAAAGTTCTTGATTGAATACAGAGCATTCATGTAGTGTTGGCATTAAGCAGATTACAGTATTTTTTTCAGCAATTTTCTTGTATATTTTCTCTGGAACTATTTCTTCTGTTGTAAACAAATTACTCAGCAATCGACTCTGTAATACTTTTCTGCCATGTTCTGTGAGTAGTCCAATTCTTATATCTTTCAGAATACTTGCATAGTCCTCATCAGTGGCTTGCCTCATATTGGTAATGAGTTCCTTATACTCAAAATATGTCCAAATATTTACATTACCTATACTTCCTAATGACTTTTTCGTGTCTTCATGTGTAAGAGTATGGAATACCGGTTGTCCTTTAACTGGAGTAAGTTGCAAAAGATCCCCAAAAACTATGACGTGTTTTCCTCCAAATAACACGTCATACTCTGTCTTCAGAATTTGCTGCATTCTTAAATGCACAAAGGCAAGCATTAAGTTTGATACCATGCTTACCTCATCAATAATGAGTACTTTCAATTTCTTCAATACTCTTGAAACTTCCAAGCATGCTTCTCCTGCTAGTTTGTGGTACTGTATTTTGTTCTCATGCTCTACTGGTAACATTAGCAAACGATGTAAGGTAACTCCTTTTATGTTATACGCTGCTAACCCAGTTGGAGCAGTAACAACACAAGACAAAATGGAATCCATTTTCTTCTGTAGGTAGCTTCTAATTACATTAATTAAGAAACTTTTTCCAGTTCCAGCTTGTCCACTTACATACATTCTCATTGGTTCAAAAGATGTGCATGAGCACTCTTTATTTTCATGTAGTAATCCGTGATCAATTTTTTTCCTGACTTCTTCATAAATTTGTTTTTGTTCTTCATTCAGTTGCTGCTCCAAATATGTTAAGTCTACTAAATCTTCCTGAGCTTGATTCATAGCTGTTTCCACTTCATTCATGGCTATTGCTGCTTCATTTTCTACGATTGGTTGTCCTAGAGGATCTTGACTGAATGTCCCAGAACTTTGACTGTCTTGAGAACTGTCTCTAGCTACTTCAGCTGCAATTGTTGCTTCTTGTTCAATTTCTTCATTTAACATTTGAACATAAGTTGTGAAAGTACTGCATTCTATGCTGTCTTTGCTAGCATTGAAGGAATCTTCATAACTCTGGAATTCTCCAAGTAGTTCGTCCTCTGAACGCCATGGTTTAAACAGCTGCAAAAGTGCCAAGTAGTAAAATTCCTTTTTGTCAGGAGTGTCGCAACTCAGCTTCCGGTGATTTATCAAACTTCCTTTTGTTTGCTTCACCAAACATCCCTCCTCACCACTGACTTTATATTTTCCATTGTTGATATCTTCTGTGGCATTCCGTTTAAAAATGAAGTTCTGCAGCACTTCATAAAGACACATGTCCTCAAGGTGATGACTTCTTTGTGGGTAATATGTGTCCAACATGTTTGTTCTTAAAATGTCTGTACTTTCTGGTTCGAACTCTGCTAAATGTTCAATTTCTCGAATAGATTTCAGTACCCGATTTCGCATTCCTGCAAGGCCTAAACTTACCCAAATTATTCTTCTGGATTTCGAGTACAGACTTGCAGATGATAACCTATCTGAGCATTCGTAGGATCCAACTTCTCGATGCGATAACATCTTTAAACTGAAACTGTATAGCTTCTTACTGACAGTCTTCTCGTGAGAAATTTCTTCCCACATTTCCTTCAATTCAGTTTTCTCAGATTTAGTGATGTAAGATGTGACATACCGAGCAACAGCAATAGAATTGTCAGCCACATACTGTATATCCATGTTATCATTCCACATGGATAAAATGACTGGGTTGTAGTCATTTATATATTTTGACTCGTCTTTTTTTCTTAGGTTGTAGGTATTCTTAGGCGATTTTCTTGTAATAGTATGTCGCACAGCTGACATAAAACTGTTTACTCTTCCTTTTGAAAGAACAGGTCGTGGAAATCCAAATCGACATTTTGTGTAGAATTTATCTTCACTCTTGTACTTTCGTCGACAGTATTTTCCACACCGATGACTTTGGAAACGTAAAACTTTCTCTTTTAAGTTTTTCTCTTCTGTGCTTTTAGGTATAGCACATGTTGCATATCCTTCAATGAAAGATAAAACTGCTTTATCAGCATCTGTTCCACATTTTGGGGCATCCTTGATCCACAACAGCATATGAATATGAGGAGCACCTCTTGCTTGGTACTCTTTTTCTCCAAATGAAATCCACAACTTCTCCAAGAGGTGGATTTTTTTTATTGCAGATGAAGGACATCATAGCCTCAAATCTATGATTGAAATATCTGCAAACATTAACCGGATCTAATGAGCACAATTCTCCTGCTGTCTTGTATTGGATGTTTTCAATGTTTGAATTTGCCTCTCGCAGAAAATCCAGTAAATCATCCCAAGCGTACTCAGCACAGCTCAGGGTAAGGAACCATGTAGGAGTTCCTAAATTCCGTAACATACACTTCAATTCTCCATGGCGTCGGTACCAATATTCATTAGTTCCACGCTGACAAGCCATCAAATTGATCAATTGAGATTCCAAATGATCATCTCGCTGTTGCACTTTGTTGAGAAAGTCCTTTGCTGACACATTATGTAGATGTACTCCAGTTTTTAAAATGTGATTTACTGCATAAGATAGTGCAGACAAGTCACTTTCAAATAAAAGATGGAACAAATAAGGAATACTTTGACGAAATCTGGGATCTTCTGCATATAATCTTGTAGTCCGATACTCCGAAGCAGGAATCTGTACTGGACGTTCATCATATCGTCCACCTTCTCCTGTAGGAAACAGTTGGGGAAAACAACGAGCTTCCAAGCTCTCCTCCCATACACTCACAGGAGTTCCTTTTGCTTCCTTCATCTGAAACAGATCAATAGCGTTTCCCATAAATTCTTTAGAATGAAGAGGATGTATGCTGAAATGTTCATAAATTTCTTCTTCTTTTGACTTATCCACTTTTTCAATTTGCCCAGTTGGTATTCCTGTGTCTTCTAGTATTTCTTCTTCATCTTCATCCATATAAATGGCTTCATACCATTTATTATTTCTTTTCAAATATAAATTTGCTCTTTGTACTTTTCGTACATCCACCAGCTCCTGCCAAATTTTCTTATTCTTTGTTGGTACTCCATTAACCAGAATAACTAATGGTTCAGTTTCCAATCTATCTGCATCAATTGTTTCCATATTTTTTTTCAAATCCAATGGCAAATAGACAACTCTTCCTTTTAAACCTCTTTGTAAATCCGAAGGAGGTAATTTACCTGTTTTTGGCTCCATACGCACTATGGTCTGAAACGGATGGACACATTGAATGAGTATAGACTCATACGTATTTAAATCAGAAAGTTCTGGAGGAATATTAACCAATTCTAATTTATTATGTACAGCTCTTGCTGGCATTCTATTTTCTTCTAACTTGTTATAACAGTATTTACAAATACGCTGATCTTCACCCAAATCAAAACTATTTTCCAGAAATATATATGTTGCAAAATCCTTCCACTTATAATTATCTTCATTTTCACTTTTTTTATACAAATCAACATTCCTTGTTTGAATTTTGTAATGGCTTCTCCGGCAACAAATACAAGTAATATTTGGTCTTTCAATAGAGATGATAGCAAATTTTGTCATTTCATCTTCAAAAATTTTACTAACAGTAAGTTCTACATTCTCTTCCACATTTTCATCAATAACTGTGTCATTTTCTGCACTTTCTTGTTCTGGACCAAAGTAACAAAACTGAATCTCATCAGTAACCTTCACTACATCTGATACAGATCCACGGAACAGAGCATTATTCAACTCATTCAACTTTAGTGCTGGACTTTTAGCAAAATACAATGTTCTCACAAACTTTCTCATTTCAGTATGATGAACAGCGAGCATCCTAAAATGGTGAAAAACACTTTGACACACTTTCCTAGATAGACAAGCCAGAGAATGTCCTTGCAAACCAGTATTCTCTCTCACTCTGCATGGATCTAATCTTTGAAGCACCTTAATTTTCTGTTTAACACTCTTTTTGCTATATTCTCTTAGAAAGTCACGTAATTTATCAATAGATTCCTGACGCACAGTACAAATACTACTACAATTCCAAGTGTACACTGGGGCTTTAGGACGTCTCCCCATAACCTCATCAGCAATCACTTCTTCCTCATTTCTTGGAACCATTTTCTCCTTTTCCATTACACAACCATCCTTAACTTCATATGCTCTTCCATTGGTGTCAACTGCATGCAACAAACTATTACTTTGAAGATAACTCTCTTCATTAAAAAATGGTTCAGTACTTGAACTATGCTTCCATTCTCCTAAGAACACTTTACAAAAGTTATTTTTTTTTTACTTCTCTTTTCCTTTTGCTTTGTGACTTCATTGCATTGACTAATTTATCTAATCTACGCATCCTGTTCAAAATTAAAATGAATAGTTTTTTTTTATTTCTAATGCCTTGGTAACAATACTTTCAATTAATTTCTTTTTCTTATCAAATTTGGTTTTTTTCTTATATTTTTTCACATCCTTTAATTTAACATCACTCTTCTCTGAAACATTTTTCGACGAATGTTTTTAAAATCTATTTTCCGTGTTAAGTCACTCTTTCTTACTTCTGAGTCTACATTAGCATTTTGTTTTTGCTGTCGACTCTGTTGTTGTTTTGTACTTGAAACACTGTTTGAATTTATCTTTCGATCATTTTTTTTTTTGGAAGATATTTTTTAAAAATTGTTTAGTTTGCTTACCAGAAGACTTTTTCTGTTTTCCAACACACGCTTCTCCTCCTATTTTTTTTTTACCAGTTGTCTTCAAATATAGTTGTTGTTTCTTTTCTTTTCTCTTTCTTGACTTTATAGGCATCTTTATATTTTTTACTGTTGCTCAGCAATACCTACAAAAAAATTAAAAAAAATACCTTTATGTAATTTTAATTCATTACAATTTTTTTTTTCAACTTTTCAAATCCTATCACATGAGTTGATCCTTTCCTACGAGTCCAAGTTTTACAAAACAAGAGAAACATGAATTAAATCTCTGACAACAATTCCTGTGTGCACACAGACTCATGGTGTGATTCTAAGGCAGAAAACGATATTTGAGCAAATGATAATTACTGAGACAGCCTGACACATTTTTCTTATATTTTAGGGAAGCAGAAAAGAGCACATGTCCTTACACCTATTTGAGACCATGACCATGTGTTACAGGGTGAGTGATTCGACTAGAGCAAAGGAAAAGAGCCTTAGTGACATTCAATCTGTTTGCGTTACACACTGCTATCTGAAACACAACACAGAGCTGAGTATTATGAATGGGAGTGTAGGAGAAGCTGCTGCATGTGTGCAAAGAGTGTGTTTCTGGAGACTGTGTATTGTCAGTTGCAAAAGAGATCTGCATGGAGACTTTTTCAACTGCATGAAGACTGCAGATATGTGTGTAAGAGTACATGTTTGGTAAACGTTAATTGGAGTTTTGTACATGTAGGAACTACCTCACCCATTACAAGATTTGATGGAAAATCTACCTAGTTAATTTGAAATGTGTTACCATTTGCCTCTTATTTTTCTGATACTGATTTGTGCTGAGTGCTAACCAACACATTTGAAGAAAACAAGCTGGCCCTTTCCTGAAAGTGCAAGTTTTACAGAACAACAACAACACAAATTAAATCTCTGACAACAATTCCTCTGTCCACACAGACTCATGCTGTGATTCTAGGCAGAAAATGATATTTCCTTTGGCAATTTGAAAGCACATTTAGTACTGTGGATGGAGCAAGTGATAATTACTGAGACAGCCTCACACATTTCCCTTATATTTTAGAGAGGCAAAAAAGAGCACATGTCCTAATAGCTACTTGAAACCATCAGCATGTGTTACAGGGTGAGTGATTAGAGTAGAGCAAAGGAAATGAGCCTTGGTGACGTTGAATGTGTTTGCGTTATACACTGCTATCTGAAACACAACACAGAGCTGAGTATTACGCATGGGAGTGTAGGAGAAGCTGCTGCATGTGTGCAAAGAGTGTGTTTCTGGAGACTGTGTATTGTCAGTTGCAAGAGAGATCTGCATGGAGACTTTTACAAGTGCATGAAGACTGCAGATATGTGTGTAAGAGTACATGTTTGGTAAAGGTTAATTGGAGTTTTGAACATGTAGGAACTACCTCACCCATTACAAGATTGAAAGGAAAATCTACCCTGTTGATTTGAAATGTGTTACCATTTGCCTCTCATTTTTCTGATAGTGATTTCTGCTGAGTACTAACCAACACATTTGAACAAAACAAGCTGCCCCTTTCCTGAAAGTGCACATTTTGCAGAACAACAGCAACACAAATAAAATCTCTGACAACAATTCCTCTGTCCACACAGACTCATGCTGTGATTCTAGGCAGAAAACGATATTTCCTTTGGCAATTTGAAAGCACATTTAGTACTGTGGATGGAGCAAGTGATAATTACTGAGACAGCCTCAAACATTTCCCTTATAGTTTAGAGAAGCAAAAAAGAGCACATGTCCTAATAGCTACTTGAGACCATCAGCATGTGTTACAGGGTGAGTGATTAGAGTAGAGCAAAGGAAAAGAGCCTTAGTGACATTCAATCTGTTTGTGTTACACACTGCTATCTGAAACACAACACACAGCTGAGTATTATGCATGGGAGTGTAGGAGAAGCTGCTGCATGTGTGCAAAGAGTAGGTTTCTGGAGACTGTGTATTGTCAGTTGCAAGAGAGATCTGCATGGAGACTTTTTCAACTGCATGAAGACTGCAGATATGTGTGTAAGAGTACATGTTTGGTAAAGGTTAATTGGAGTTTTGTACATGTAGGAACTACCTCACCCATTGCAGGAGTGGAAGGACAATCTTCCCTGTGGTTTTCAAATGTGTTAGCATTTACCTCTCATTTGTGAGATAGTGATTTCTGCTGAGTGTTAACCATCACAGTTGAAGAAAACAAGCTGCCCTTTTCCTGCGAGTGCAAGTTTTACAGAACAACAGCAACACAAATTAAATCTCTGACAATAATTCCTGTGTGCACACTGTCTCATGGTGTGATTCTAGGCACAAAACAGTATTCCTGGGTGATACCAGGCCCTTTCCTGAAAGTGCAAGTTTTACAGAACAACAGAAACACAAATTAAATCTCTGACAACAATTCCTGTGTGCATGTTGTCTCATGGTGTGATTCTAGACAGAAAACAGTATTCCTGGGTCATACCAGTACACCTTAACTTATGGTGAAGACATACTCCATAATATCTTTCAAGTTCAAGGCACTTAAATATCTTCCTTAACATAAAATGTAAAACACAACTTTTAAATTGGTAGGAAAAAGTACCATGCTATTTTCAAATGTGTTTGCATTTGCCTCTCATTTTTCAGATAGTGATTTCTGCTGAGTGCTAAGCAACACAGTTGAAAAAAAGAAACTGCCCTTTCTTAAAAGTGCAAGTTTTACAAAACAACAGCAACACAAATTAAATCTCTGACAACAATTCCTGTGTGCACACAGACTCATGGTGTGATTCTAGGCACAAAGCGATATTTTCTTTGGCAATTTCAAAGCACATTTAGTACTGTGGTGGAGTAAGTGATAATTACTGTGACAGCCTGACACTTTTTTCTTATATTTTAGACAAGCAGAAAAGAGCACATGTCCTAACAGCTCCTTGACACCATGACCATGTATTACAAAAAACAAGCTGCCCCTTTCCTGCGAGTGCAAGGGTAATAGAGCAAGACCAACACAAATTAAATCTCTGATAACAATTCCTGTGTGCACACTGTGTCATGGTGTGATTCTAGGCAGAAAACAGTATTCCTGGGTGATACCAGTACACCTTAACTTATAGTGAAGACATACTCCATAATATCTAACATGTTCAAGGCACTTAAATATCTTCCTTAACATAAAATGTAAAACACCACTTTTAAAGTGGTAGTAAAATGTACCATGCTATTTTCAAATGTGTTTGCATTTGCCTCTTTTTTGTGAGTAACTAATTTCTGCTGAATGCTAACCATCACACTTTAAGCAAACAAACTGCCCCTTTTCTTCAAGTGCAAGGCTAACAGAACAAGAGCAACACAAATTAAATCTCTGACAACAAATCCTGTGTGCACACAGACTCATGATGTGATTCTAGGCACAAAACAGTATTCCTTAGTGATACCAGTACACCTTAACTTACAGTGAAGACATACTCCATAATATCTTACAAGTTCAAGACAGTTAAATTTCTTCTAAATCACAAAATGTAAAACACAACTTTAAAACAAGAATGACAATTCTATTATTTATATCAAAATACACCACATACTTCCCCTCTCAAACTCATAACTCACCTTTAAAATTAATTAGTTGAGAAAGAAATGTGGCACTCAAACAGCAGATTATCAGAGCCAGAATCTCAGAGCTGTACACCTCTCTCCTCTCTCCACAACCAGTAAATGGCAATTTTTCCCTCTCTTTTTTCCCACATATACCTGTTAATGTAAAATCACAGTCCTTCCCACATTTTTTCAAATGGAATCACACATTTCTATTGGTTGCAACTTTCAACCCCTTTCCAAATCACCCCTTCCCCCAACATGACTTCTGCCTGCTACCATAGCAACAGGTCATGGAACACTGGTGTGAGCAGAGAGGTCAGAAGTTCAGCACACAATGTTTCTAATCCTTAGAGCAAGACTGCTTGACTTTTCAAACCTAACAGCAAATCCAAAGTAATGTTCAGTGGGAACACATTTTTCTGTACCAATCCAAAACATGCTTTTAAAAATGTAAACATACAGCCTAGTTTTAACTGTAAAATGGTTTGAATCAGCCAATGAGTTCTTTTTATTAAAAAAAAGTATGTATGCCTCCATTTTTCAACTGTCTTTGTTTTCATATTGCCATTCTACTGAAAGACACCTCCTGAGTGCATCCTGTTCTCCTTGGAAGATGTTCACAGTGTGGATTGTAGGTCATAGCTATGTCTTCTGGAGTAAAAAGTATGCAGAAAAAAGAGGTATTTTCAAAGACCTTGCTTTGCCAAATGTAGACATTAAATGGATTGGTCAGAGAGGGTTAAAGTGGCACCAATTAATGCCTTTGGTGAAAACCTTTCTACATCTCCCACAGCCTAACCTTATTATTGTGCACTGTGGTGGTAATGACCTAGGCACTTTAACTGGGGTAGGTCTGGAAATGCTTATTAAGGACACCTTTCTGCAATTGATGTCACTTTTTCCACAAACTGCCTTTATATATTCTAATATATGCCAAAGGCAAAAGTGGAACTGGTCCAACCAATTTTGTCCGCAAATTGACAAAGCAAGAAAACACGTCAATAAGTCTGTTTCTGCTTTCCTCAGAGACTATGGTATGGGTTCTATATACCACAACAACTTGCGTTACAACATGCAAGACATTTATAGAGGAGACGGTGTACATTTCAATGATGAAGGGAACAGAGTCTTCCTCTTGAACTTTAGACTCTGCATCGGTACTTACTTGTAGGTACCGAAAAACACTCAATAAACACAAGGGCTCTTTTTAGAGCCACCTAATATCTAAACACTTAAACATGATTTTTATTTCTATTTTTTTTAATGTTTTTTTCCGGGTGCGCGCAGAGTGCGCGCACCTCGCGATGTTTTGTAAAAAAATTAAAATCTTTTTTTTTCCCCTTCGTGCTCCTACTGTGACCCCCTGACAATGGCTAGGGGGTCAAGAACTCCCTACCCTGCCCCCTATTCACGACGGTTTCCACCTTTCCTTTTCAGTGCGACAGACAAAATGGCGGCCGACACTTCCTGATTTCGACCGATTCGAATGTTTACTGACATCTAACAACCAATCAGAATTACACTCGCGCACAGCAGGGTGCGCGCACAGGGCTTGCACGGTGCACGCACCCTGCGCGCGTATAGGTATTGATATGCTTTTAAATGCTATTTTCCCAGGAAATACTGAACAGATTTACACCAGACCTGCGAAAGGCACTTCCTTGACCTTATGGCTACCTCTCTGCCAAATTTCAAGCAATTCTGTTCAGCCGTTCGGGCTGTAGCTGTGTCTAAAGGTCCTATGGGAAAATGCATGGGGAAAACGCGTTTTGGGACCCCCCTTTTTTCTCGGCCCCTACTTGACGAATCACCCCGAGACTTTCAGGGTAGGAGCTGAACGGAGCGCCCCATTAGTTTTGAAAATTTCGCGAGGATTCGTCAACCGGCGCAAAAGTTATTCAAAATAGAATTTTGAGATTTCCTATGGAAACACGATCCTAACTATAACTATCTACTGGCGACCGCCAGTAGATAATATATATATATATATATATATATATATATATATATATATATATATATATATATATATATATATATATATATGTGTATACTAGTTATAGTTAAGTCAGATTTTCCATAGGAAGATCGGTTTTGTTTTGCTAATAACTTTGGCGCCGATTAACAAATCTGCACCAATCTTCCAAAAAAAAGTCATCCACCTCTGCTCCTTCACGGAAAGTTTTGATTTTTTCGATCAAGCGGGGGTAGAGACAAAGGTAGGGTCTCAGAACTGCAGTTTCTCATGTTAATCCCTGTAGGAAGATTTGCTGTCTGATAAAGAAACGATGGTCGAATGGAATGGCATGAAATGTGACAAAAGCTTATAATTGTACCCTGGAACATATGCTTTTTGTGATTTTTTTAAATAAATTTGTTCAACTGTTCTCGACAAATCAGTGTTTAATCAGGGGCTTGAGTTGGGCATGAAGGGGATAAAAAGATTGGTATGCCTGGACTGTTGGTTCCCAGATATACTCTGATTGGTCAATTTAAAGAGAACTAGTCAATTCTGATTGCCTGGCCACCACATGAACAATATGTTGTTTCAGCCATTACAGGACACAGGAACATGGTCCCTGCACCCTGAAAATCATTTAAATAACATGTAAGAGGGTAGGGTGAGCACACCATGGCCCCCAGGGACATATGGGGTAGGGTCTCAAGGGGACCAAGTGCCTTTATTGATCATTCACAACATGGGCAACATAATATTTCAGCCATGACAGGACTTGTGGACACTGGCAGAGGGATATTTTGCTTATTGTGCCACCTCGGGTTAGACCCAGCTATATGCAGATCAGCCTTGGTTCTGCTCAAATAGGTACAGTCCAGCCCAAACTGCCACGTAAGGCCCTCTCTGAACTGGAACCCAAGCAAACCAAGACCATTTTCACGCTGATTGGGCTCTTCAGTCTGATGCAGCTTGGTTCCAGTGGCATTGTGAGCATGTATTATTTTGTTTCATTTGCATTACACACATACTTCTTTCTTTATCTTTCCAGATTCTAAGGCTAGGATGTATTTTAGAGTTCTTAATCACTGTCTTCTCTCACATCAGTCCTTATTTCTTCTGATCAGTCTAATCAGTCTAATCTTTTCTTTGATCATTTCTGTTATGTTCTCCAATAAAATCACGCTGAACTTCATTCAACTTACACACATTTTGTAAGCTAGATTTTCCAATGTTAGAACCTTACAATTTAGAGGACTCCTAGTCCTAGTGTTCAGACATTTCAAGTCTTTTGATACCACGTAGTTTAACTGTATTTTTTTAATTTTTTTTATTTTACAGAGTTTTATATAGCGCAAACTTGACCCGAATTGGGTATCGGAGCACTTTACATAGCACCAGTTGCATTACATGAGGACACATTTTTTTTCTTCTTTTTGTTAGGCACGGGGAGATTAAGTGATTTGCCCAGAATCACAGGATGTTCAGCGTTATTACGGAGACTCGAACCCAGTTCCCCAGATTTGAGCTTGACTGCCCTAGCTGTTAGGCCAACTCCTCTCTCAATTTATCTGTACATAAATTATATTTTGTGTTACCTTCTTCTAAGTAATTCTCTATTGCATAGTAGACAGAACATGAACACCTGTAGCTTAGAGATAACTGCACATACGTAACACCCTCAGAAACTGAAGTAAGCAAATGAGTACAAACATAACAGACAGACAAGTTCATCATCTCTATAATTCTTTAGTAAATGTATATAAGACTTTTCTCCAAAGTCTTTCCTATAACTAGTTGTCTTTATGAGCTAACCTATGATTTTTAGTATGAGTATCATTAATAGTATCAGTATACACATCATATTATAGTGCAGTCAAAATAGGAATTTAAGAAAGAAATTATTTGGAAAGCCAGGCTAAGTTTTTCTTTTCTTGAAGCCATTTTCTCTGGTTCCTAAAATAGTTGTTTTCACAATAAATTAGATTTTTAAAGCAAAATAACAAAGTACAAAAAGTAATCTAAAAGTAATGCAACCCTTTCAAAAGAAAAATAACAATCACAGTCTTTCAAAATTCTGAGCTACAGTTAACTCATCAGGAAAACGTATTCAGCATTCTGATTTTATAGTTCATTTGTCATTTTATGGAGGCTTTTCAAGCAAAAATGTTAAATCTTTCAAATCAAGATCTCTTTCTTCTGGTACAACTTTTTTCAGCTGTGCCTTTCGTGAACTGGGTATTTCTTGTTAGAAACTTATTCTCTTGTTAATCCCCTTGAAGCAATATCTATAGCTGACTTATCAAATTATATTTCATTACTCATTTGTCCAATCGCTTTGTTAGCACTCTCTTTTACTATGTTAGCTGAATTTTCAACACTTTTTTCAATACGTTTTGCAATCTCTCTGCTTCTTTCTCTCACACTCCCAGGCAAATCAACTTGAGTTAAGCTTCCATCTTCAGTTTAATTTTCTAGATCTGCTTTAGTATCATCTGTTTAATTCCTTAGACCAATACAAGTTGTGAATTTTGATTTGCTATTTGGGTTATCAGATCTTTTTTACTTATTATTATTGAACCCTTTGTTCTCCACCCTCTGGACAGTTAATTCATCTGCATCATGCACACTTTTCAGGTGAGATGCGTGGATTCAGTACAGCAAAACTCCATACTTCCATAAATGTGTTTGTCACAAGTATCACCTGATGTGGTCTACTCCACTTGGCTGCAAACAACACTTTTCCTCATGCCTCAGCATAAGAATTCAGTCTCCGGGTTCCAAATCATAATAAATGCCAGTACTTGCAGAAGGTGTAGCAAGCTTCACCTGATGAAAGATAAAGCTTACTGTATAAGCTCACCTTTGAAGTAATCCCAAACCAAATCATCAGTATTATTTACAAGAGCAGCTGATGGAATACCATGAATTTGCATAGCCCTTCACATAATCAGCTCATGGGCCATCAACCCAGTCTTCGTACTTGGAGCACATCTAAAGGTAAACAACACCAATGGAAGAGCATCTGGCCATTCCAAAGATGTTGAGGCTCACAGTATGGCTAGTTTTCTCTTCAAAAGGCTGTTTACATGTTCTACAACCACTAATACTTCTGAATGATAACTACAATAGAACTTCACTTCAGTGCTCAAAGCAACGCACAAGATCTTCCTAATTTAATCTTAAAATGTGTACCCATGTCTGTTTCTAGTGAACTTGGCAATGCAAACCTTGGGTGGGATCACCTTTATCAATGGCATCATATCTTCCTGTTGGATATGTCTCATTCTATTTTGACAATACATAAATAATCACTACAATATACTTCAACCCATTGCAAGGTGACACCTCTACAAAATCTTCCTGCGGTCTTGTGACAGCACCGTCTGTTTTCCATACATGACTCATCTTTAAACTGGCCTTTTTACCTATGTTGATGTATTGACTTACTAACCATCTTTATTGAACCATTCTAATTATTAAAACCGATCCGTAGCTCCAATTACACAGCTGAGTGCCTACAACCATTTGGCCGGCAGCGTAAATACAAAAGAGCAGATTTACACTGCTTCTGCGCCTACAACCTGGAGGCTGGCAGCATTAAAAGGATCATTTTGTGTTAAACTCACAACAAAATAATCTTTAAGCAAACAACAAAAAAAAACGATACTACACATCTTTGGCAAATGTTTTCTGCACTATTTCAAAAATGACTAACCCAATACATTTTTTAAAAGATCCACTATTCCATCATGTCAACATGTGTACGTCCATGCATTAGTCTTGCCATCTGCAGTAGCAATGAATCTGTAAAGACAAACCTACCATCAGTACATCTCCATAGTTCATTATCATCTTGTTTTCATCCTGCTTCTCCCCACTTTTTTCTTTTTCCCTATTGACATTTCCTTCTGCATGTCTCTTAGCTGATCTGTTTGAATTGACATTAGGAGAAATTGTTGTACATTTTCACAAATTGTCACGTTATTCTCATTTGTTTCTTCTGGCAATGTTGCTACCAAGGGTGCACAATACTTGCAATTCGCTGTTTACTTTGGTAATTTCAATGCATGTAACAAATCAAGAATGTGTGTCCCATAGCCAATTGAATCCCAGCAGACATCATGAAACCCAACTGTAACTACAATAGGCCAAAATCATACACCACTCCAAAACAACACTAACTATCAGTATATATTCTAACACTTAATTCATTGGCTATGCAGCAAGGTCTGGTAATGGCAATCAATTCAGCAACTTGTGCTGAGGTTACTTTGCTTTACACATATATGATGACTTCACAATGTATCTTAATGTGCAAACTCCAAATGCTGTTCTTAAAATTCCATTGATATAATTCTGGAATTATTCTGTCCGGAAAGTCACAAAAAATGATTTCTAACAACAAATTATTTGGTATGGGGCCTAGGATTCCCCTTTGACAGATTGTATAGTGACTTTCAACAACACACTACATAACCAAAACACACTATAGTTAGGAATTGTAAGACAACAGCTTTATATATCAGTGCTCCACAAGGCAAGATCAGCGCATTGCTCGTGAAAGTGAGATCACAACATAATAATGTACAACAAATAATACATCAATAAGAGCCTATGAACTATGATGTTCAAAGTAGTACACAATGGGGCAATTCGTCAACTCCTTATTTTGCCTCATAACAGTGAATCTGCATCAACTTCATAATTTATTTAATTGACAATGTTTTTTCTATGTGGTATGTTGTTGTAGGTCACTACACAATTTGTCAAGGGGGATTCTTGGACCACTTACCAAATATTTTGTAGTTAAACATTTTTTTTTTTGTATCCTGGCAGAAACATTCTGGAATTATATATGTAATAGGCCCAGTTTCTGATTGTTACTGGGTCCACCGTATGTATATTAAACTACCTAGAATTCTATCGGCTACTCTGAAACTTGAGCCATCCACAAATAAAATCAGATCAGCGAACCTGAGTGTACATCCTAAATATATGGTCTTGGTTTAGTGTACAATTCTGTTACATTAATCGAGTCATGCTTGAACTCATGTATTTCTTTATCAAGTTCATCTCTTGGCAATTTTAAAAGTGTCGCCGGATTAAAAAAACTTTTAATGGAAATATTTACGACAGCCAGGATAATTTGCTCATACTTGGTCAAATGGTACTTGTTTAATGCTTTGTTCTGAATCGAGTCAACAGTGTCTCCACTGAATGAGGCACTAACATGAGAAGCATGTAACCCATGATTACTGTTTCACTCTGCAATATAGCAATGGCAGTTGTTGCAATATTTTTCATGCTTCCAGGCAGAACTGTTGCATCTGGCTTTAATGTGGCAGAAAAATATACAATTGGTCTCTTTGCATTACCATGTTGTTGATTGAGAACAGAAAGTGAGCACCCTTTTTTCATGACTGAATAAATAAAAATCTTTCTCAGAGTTAGGCATTCCTAAAGCAGGTGCTGTATTTGTGTCTTAGCTTTAAGAAGGCTTTCATACATTACTCATCTCAAAAGCACCAGCTTAGAGATATTGTTGTATGCGAGTCTCTGTAAAGGTTTCACAATCAAGGAAAGGTTTGGAATCCACTGGCGCCAGTATCCAACCATTGCTATAAACTCTCTTACATCTGTCTGTGTTGGTGGATTCATTCTCAATATTGCAGATATATGCTCTTATACTCCTTCATCATTCCCTTCTGATTCTGAGGTCCCAAATAAATAACTTCTTTCGGGCAATATTGGATCTTTGTTAGGGAACCCTTATGCCCATTTCTGCCAATTGACTCAATAATGCCATGGTGTCCAACTTACAGCCCTCTTTCGTTTTTGTCGCAATAATCAAATCATCCATGTAATGCATTAAGTCACTTGGCAAGTTTAAAGGTTCTACTTTTTTGAGTTTTTGGGAGAACACAAAAGGACTTTTTATATACTCTTGTGGTATTCTAGTCCAAATCAGGACTCTATTTTGAAATTAAAATGCAAAAAGATACTGGCTATCCTTGTAAAGAGGAATGGAGAAAAATGCTGAGCAAAAATCAGTTGCGGTGAACCATTCTGCATCTACTGGAACGTGAAACATCATTACTGCTGGTTTGGTACCAAGGGGCAACATCGAACTACTATCCCAATTATCCTTCTTAAATTTTAGACTATCCTCCATTTCGCCATTCAGTTTGCTCAAGCCAATTAGAGGAGAGTTACATGTACTCCTTCTTAAATTTTAGACTATCCTCCATTTCGCCATTCAGTTTGCTCAAGCCAATTAGAGGAGGGCTACATGTACTCCCCAAAAGCTGTGTTAAAATGCCTTGCTGCGCCATCTTTTAAATAACGGGTGTAACCACTTCCTCAGCTCCAAAAGAAAGTCTATACTGAGGAACCTGTGGAAACACTGCTTCTGGTTTCACTTTAAATTGCACTGATTTTTCACTTTTAATCAGCCCAATCTCTTTTTATGTAAAATCCCAAACTTTTATTTTCACTGTGCGGTTTAAATCTGGAGGCAATTTCGCACCTATGAGAACTGGGAATACACCAATTTTA
The DNA here is from genome assembly GCF_964204655.1 of Triturus cristatus. NCBI lineage: Eukaryota > Metazoa > Chordata > Amphibia > Caudata > Salamandridae > Triturus > Triturus cristatus. Next base: position 808,119,240 of record NC_140591.1, read on the forward strand.
GTTTTTGTTGATTCCATTTTAAAATCAACATCCGAATCACTTGGTTAATGTAAACACCCTTCTGTGTGCAATAAATCACACAATACAACAAACTTAACAGATCACATCCGAATTGACATTCTTTACCCTAAATGCGATGAGCTCCAGATTTCATTTGAACATTATTAGCATTGTTATTAAAACCTTTTCCTCCACCATGAAAACAATTTCTTCCCCCTCCTGGAGAACCCTGATATTGTACTCCAGGAGCTTATCAAACATCTCAACTACTTTCTGAAAGAATTGAGTCTGTACCATCATCAACTTCTCTTTGGTTGACTTATTTTTCAACTCACAATAATCAATACAATATTTCACATACATACATATCTTGTCCAACAACTTACCTTGCCAACAAATCAAACTCAGCTGAATCTGTGAACTCAACTCCCAATGCAACCCCAACACAAAAGCTGCTACAAATTTCGGTGCTTCTTCCTTTGATGGATTTTATGTCAATACCGGAGGCTAATATTATTGCGAGCTCCTTTATTGCCACCACTCACAGCAGCCTCTTTAAAGAACTTAGAGCACATAACAACATAATTCCAACATAATAAAAGGCCAGAACCCTATCTTCTCTTCCATCTGTTTTTTGCTGCTGCTCGAGCAGATAAGTACATTTCTAATAATTGAAAACAATTTGGATTGAGCATTTTTTATCTGAAGTTTAAATGGTGAAATGTGAGGCTGTATGTTGATGTTTGGTGAAGATTGTTTAATATATAGTAAGTTTAGATTGTATTTTAAGTCTGAAAGAAAGGTTAAGCAATAGGTGTTGTTGACCTGTTTGGAGCAAGCATTGGGGAAGTGTTCTGGTGTGAGATGTATTTAGAGCTTAAATATTAGGTTTTTACAAGGGTAACTTAGTTTTTTTCAAATAGTACCTTAAATAACAGCTTTGCAATGGTGTGAGAGGACTCTCTGGCATTCGAGAAGTGCTGAGGGAGAACATGCGGCACTCAAGCCTCCAACAAGGCATGTCTGGAGGAGCACATCTGCAGCAGTTAGCTCATGCTTCTGGCTGTGGGTTGACAGGGCACATGTGGATGCGCGGTTGCCGGCATATTTTAGGAATTTTACTCTCTTATGTTTGGCCACAGCTGGGATCGTGACGACAGATAGACACCTTTTTGTCGACCACATACACGAGGAGATAAAACTTAAGCAGCAGTCTCGTGCAATCACAAAAATAGCCAAAGGAGTTCAAATATGCACACCCAACTCAAGTATTTCATCGAGAGTGGGTGGCCATTTAACTAGTTAGTAAAGGTCAAGGGAAGTTAATAGTATTAAAGGAATGATAGATTGGGATAGGTAGACGGTTAATAACAGTATATAGTCAGGCGATTTAGAGAGCGCAGGAGGGCAGATCATTGGAATTTGGTTGGTGTGGTATTGATTTTGAAATTGAAGTGAAGGTTAATCTGGTAATTCAATTTGGAAAAATATACTAGTTAAGGGAGAAGCTTGATTCTAGAAGTCATTTTTGTTAGGAATTTTTGGAGGATGGCAGAAACAAGTGGAAAGATTAGGAAGGAGATACCTTTAGAGGACAAAATATGTGGTATGCTGCAGAAGTTTTCAAATGATTTAGAAGTAAGAATTGAATATATATTAGAGGCATTATTACAGAATAAGAGTATGTTGGTTGATGAGAGGTTTTGGTCAGCTGGGAAGGCTCAAAGACTAGGAGATGTGGTAAAGTTACTAGGAAACGGAAACACATTGAGCTTAACGTGACACAGAGTAACAGGAGAAAGATTTCTATGTCAAACTGTGGTTTTTGTGATTGCACAAAACATGGAGGTGTTGAGGACACACAAGGGGACCAGAAAAAGGATCCAGAGAAGAGAAAAAAGGTTTAAAGAGTGCTCACAAACACTCCGTTGTACAATCTGATGAGCTTCTGGGAGCGCAGAAGTGGAAATAAGTTGTTCATCAGATTTTAATTCTGATAAGGAGGACAGGGGTGTGAGACAAAGATCTGGTCAGGTGGAGAGCACCTTGAGCGGAGGCGATAGGGTTTTGACTGACCCTGTAGGGGAGTTCATTTTTGATCCCATGCTGTTACAACACCCACTATCGCCAGAATGGGCTCCAGCAGCACATGTTGCAGAATATGTGCAAACATGGCTGAGGAAGCAGATTCCTAAAGATGTTATATTATGTATAATATCTGAATGTCCTAAAAATTTGGCGAATAAGGCAGTGGTGGCTCCTCCGCTAAGGCAGAGGAGAGTCGCCCCACTGCTGTGCAGCAGCAAAATACAGGAAAAATAAAATGATAACTCGAGGATATTATCATTTTGTTTTGGCCTGCTGCGGCTGCAGTTTTGCAGGGCGGGGCGGACTGCTATGACACAGGAGCAGGGGGAGTGATGAGCACACTTTGCAAGTGCGCTGGAATGTTTGGCCGGCCGTCTGGGGCCTGCCAAACATTCATGTGCACTTAGCATGTTCTCCACCCGGGTTGCATGACAGCCTGGGTGGAGCACATGCCCAGGTTCCCATTCCCTGGCTGAGTGCTGAATCACGGCTCTCAGACCAATCACAACACTGCATTGCAGCATTGTGATTGGCTTAGAGGATCTTGGGTGCTTACCAATCACAACGCTGCATTGCAGTGTTGTAATTGGCTTAGGGAGCCTGGGTGTGCTTCCTGTTCTGTTCCGGTGGTGCTGAGGGACGAGGAGGAGAGACGCAATGGTACTGTAAGTTTTTTGGTTTATTATTTTTAAAATTATTTTTATTCTCCTTAAGCCCACCACCATCCCCTGCCCCGCCACTCCCCGATCGGTGCTGGCCGCGACTGGAAAAAGATTATGATGATGCCTGATTTGGACACATAGATTTTGGCGTTAATTGGTAAGGGTGGAAGAGATCCCAGAAAGGGATTTGATAAAGGCCTGAGGATGTGCCAAGATTGCTGGATCTTACAGGGCCCTTAGCAAAGATTTTCAATATGGGCGATGATGCATATGTGAAGAAGGACTGGATTAATGTTGAAGACTTGAGGGAATGGATACAGAGACCTGTCTGTCTATTAGGAAATGCTAATACTGCAATATCTGTGGAACACAGAAAAAAGCTTTCTACTGAAGATCAATCCGAAATTGGTTGAGTTAGCCAATAATGAGGCAGTTCAAGCTGCTAATAGTCTATTATTTGGAGATCGCTTTATTTAAAAAATGTCAAAACATAGAGATTAAAAAGGTGTTTGATAGGCATGTTTTTGGCTGGGCCGGGCGAAAAAGGGTCCAGTTCCCCGGCCGGGGTCAAAGCATTACAAGGACCTCTTTTTCAAGAGGGTTTAGACCCTTTTTCTATCAGATCTCTTATCAGGCAGAAGGATTTTGACCCCAAAAACAAAGAACTGAAGCGAGCATTGCACTCGAGGATCAGGAAAGATTAGACCCTTTTGTTACCCTGTTAAAACTGGTGGGAGGCTTATGCAGTTTTTCAACAATTGGTCTTGGGTAACAGGGGATCCTTGGCTGTTGGAAACCGTGAAAGGTTATCAAATAGACTTTGTGGAAGAACCGGTTCAGGTTCATACCCTGGAAATTATAAGGTTCAATGCAGAACTTACAGAGCTGGTAAATAGGGAGGTTCAGTAGTTGAAAGCAAAGGGAGCTACTGCAGAGGTTTGAGGAGAGTCAAAGGGATTTGTAAGCAATATTTTTCTAGTAGAGAAAAAGGAATGAGGCCAGTGATAAATTTGAGGAGTTTGAATGATTGGGTAGAGTATCACCATTTCAAGATGGAAGACATGCATTTTTAAGGGATTTTCTACAAACAGAAGACAGGTTAGCCAAGTTAGATTTGAAGGATGCTTACTTGACTATTCTGATTTGGGAACCCCATCAAAAATGTCTTCAGTTTAAGTGAGGTGGTAGAATGTGGAAGCTTGTGTACTTGCCGTTCGGTCTGTCTTTGACTCCTTGGTGTTTCATCAAGGTTCTTCGGCCATTGGCAACATTTTAGAGAAAATGCGGTGTGCATCTAATATTATATCTAGACAACATTATTTTAATGGATCAGGAGCGATCAAGAGCTTTGGAACTTACAACTATAGCAGTGTCCTTGTTGGATGATCTGGGGTTTGTGGTGAACAGACAGAAGTTGTGTATGATTCTGAGTCAGGAGACTCCGTTTTTAGGTTTTCTGTTAAATACGGTAGCGGGATAATTGAGACTACCAAAGGAAACGTTGAAATATATTTTAAAAAAAAGGAAATAAGGAAGATTTTGAGTTTGGTGAAAATCTTGTTGAGAATGTTGGTGAGAGTGGTAGGTTTCTTATACTCTACGATTCTATCTATTTTTCCAGGAACTTTGAATTATTGTGCACTTCAGAGATTGAAGGCAAAACATCTGAAGCAGGGGTTAAGATATTCAGAGGAAATTGTGCTTTCAGACAAATCCAAGAAGCTTAGTTGGTGGTTAAGAAATATGGCGGCGTGGAATAGGAGAACTATTTTTGGTGCAAATTCAGAGATGGTTATAGAATCAAATGCGAGTTTGGCAGGATGGAGAGCACGTTGTGGTACGGTTTCTACAGGAGGAACATGGTTAGAAGAGGAAAGCAAGTTACACATAAATTGCTTGGAGCTTCTGGCAGGGTGCTTTGCAATAAGGAGTTTTATGAAGGACAGGGTGAAGTGTTTGATTCTTTTGCGGATGAACATTGTCTCTGCTGTAAGATATGTGAACAAGTTAGAAGGACCAAAATCAAAAGATTTCATCAATGTGTTTTGGAAATATTGCTTGAGACAGAACATAGTCGTGCATGTGGAATATATACCGTGGTTCAGCAATGTGGAGGCCGATTGGTTCTCAAGGAATTAAAGGGATTCGAGCGATTGCACTCTAGACAGAGCAGTTTTCCTGAAATTGACCGAACATTGGAGTCCTTTTCAAGTGGACTAGTTTGTGAACAGGTTGAATACCTAGATAAAAAAATTTTCAGTTGGCGTCCAGCCCCGGAGTCACAGGGATAGATGCATTCAGACAGGATTGGAGAGGCCTCAAGCCTTATGCCTTTCCTCCATTTTCTATGATAACTTGGGTAGCTGTGATGGTACAGAAGTGAAAGGAGATAGTGGTGGTAATAACACCTCTGTGGAAGTCTCAGGTCTGGTATCCAATAGTTTTGGAGATGTGAGTGGATTATCCAATTCTGTTGCCAATATTTGCCAATATTTCCAGAGATTTTGGTAGGTCCAGCAGGAGAGTTGCACTATCTGGTCTTGGAAAGTGAGTTGAGGTTGAGGCAATGGAAAATTTCAGGTGAGTATGGGAGGTGGCAGGACTTTTCACAGGGAGCAACAAAACGTATTAAAGAGTCCTGAGCGCCAAGTACTCGAAATTGATTTGTTGGTGTGTGGAGAGGGATTTTGATCCCATTTCTGTGGATATTGTGGAGGTAGTGAATTATTTATTTGAAATGTTTAAGAAGGGATTTTCCTACAGAACGATTAATCTTCATCAATCGGCTATTGCTGCTGGTCATGTTCTAATTAATGGCATTACGGTAGGTCAAAAAGTTCTGGTGAGGAGACTTATGTGGAGTATACAGATTTGTAAACCGGTTTCTAAATATAATTTGGTGTGGGATATGACAAAGGTATTGAGTTATCTGGACAGTTTAGGTGCAGATTACTTACTAGACTTGAAGGTGTTTTCAACAGAAGTTAACAATTCTGTTATGTCTGGTATCTTTTAGGAGAGTATCAGATGTTAGGGCTTTAGAAGGTTCAAACAGGATCTTTTCTCCGGAAGGAGTATGCTTTTACCTAAACAAAAGGACAAAAACAAATTCTATGTCAATATTTTATGCATATTTCGATGATCATGAAAATGTGTGTGTGGTACACTGTCTGAAGAAGTATGAGAGTAGGATGTTACAAGTTAAGATCGGCGAATGTAGAACAATTGTTGATTTCGTGTAGATATCTTTATAAAGGGGTGTAATCTCCAATTCTTGTGAGATGGGTGGAGGAGGTGATAAGTAACTCAGATGTGGATGTTCGTGTGTGTGGAACGCATTTAGTAAGGGGTGCTTCTGCTTTCCAAGCTTTTATGCTGTGAGATGTATTGCAAGACATATTGAGCTGTGCTGATTAGTCAAATGATGCCGTTTTTCGTGGATTTTACTTCAAGCCTGTTGAGAATGCAGCTTGTTGTTTATTAAGAAAGCTTTGAACTTGCAATAATGTTAGCCTACGGTCTTGACATAAAATTTAGATTTTCACCAGTTTGGGTGGTCAGAAAATCTGGATTTTATTAAAGACACAGAGGCTAATATTATTCCCATCCTGTTACCAAACCCTGTTTTAAATTTAATGTGTGATATTGTAGCCCATGGTCAACAATAAAGGAAGCGAATGGAGAAGACGAAATCATCTCATGATGGGAAATTTTCTTGGAGTTTCTGGAGTAAGATTAATTATGGACTTGGTTTTATTGACCTTGTTGAATTTTGGACAGTTTGAAGAACATTCTTTTTATTAGTTATGTGATGTGTGGCCAGCTCAAAAAAAAAGGAAGAGGGCACAGGGCTCTGCCCTTTTATTACGTTGGAATTTTGGTGTTATGTGTTCTAAGTTCTTTAAAGAGGCTGCTGAGAGTGGTGGCAATAAAGGAGATTGCAATACTATTAGCGCACTTGTGTCTTTAATAAAATCCAGATTTTCTGACCATCAAAGCTAGGGAGGATTTGCCGTATTGGCACCCAACCAGGAGTGAAACTACAAGTCCCAGGGGGCGTGTGCCAGAGCCCACACCTGAGCCTGCTTCATCGGCGCTTTCATAACGCCTCGCCGATTTGGGACCCGACCAGGAGTGAAATTACAAGTCCCAGGGGGCGTGTGCCAGAGCCCACACCTGAGCCTGCTTCATCGGCGCTTTCATAACGCCTTGCCGATTTGGAACCCGACCAGGAGTGAATTTACAAGTCCCAGGGGGCGTGTGCCAGAGCCCACACCTGAGCCTGCTTCATCGGTGCCAACAGTGTTCTATAAAACGCCCTACGAGATCCGCTGCGCGGACGTGCGCCGGGTGAAGCCCGGGCCAAGGGCGGGCCCGTTTAAGCCCAGAGGAGCCCGGAGGAGACCGGACCGGCCCCCTCTTTAACATTTAATCCATCAAAGGCTGGCTTACTGTCCTGTAAGTACTCATTGAGTGTCAACAGTTTATTGTTTGCATTTTGTCCTCATAATGACTAGGCGCGACGGAAGGGGGAAGAAAGCGACGACAGGTGGCTACGTAGCTGGGTCATTAGACCAATTTATTACGAGGGCCACGTCTGTTTGGGCTCACGAGATAGCCATAACAGAGTGTCGGCTTTCTCAGGACCTAGTCTTTACGAAAAGATCCTCGTTAGGGGCCCTGTCGAAGGCTCGTACACCAGAGCGGCGTCAGCAAAGGGCTGCTGTTGCTGTGCCCCCGAACCGGACTAATTGTCAGTCATCACAAGATTTGGGCAATATTTCTTTGAAGGGAGAGTCATTTCACTTTGCGGCAATGATTGATAAATTATTGACAAATCTCAATGGCAGTATAGTAACTTGAAATACGGAAGCCCCTAGTACCTCTTTACAGCCACAGGGGCACCCCCAGGGGATGGTTCCCAAGAGGAAGCGGGGAGGAGCTGTCCAGTGGGGAAGAAAGCCCAAGATTTCAAAACTTAATAATAATAATGACTTGGTTGTTGTGGGGCCCAAAGCCATCGAAGGCCCGCTGGAGACTTCACCTGTTATAAGTACTCTTCACTTGGCCAATATTGTGAGCACACTACCTATGGCGGAAGAGACTTTTTTGCGGAAAGTAGGTGATCTTATATCATCATCATTGCAGCCCCTCGAGGAAAGATTAGTGTCAATTGAGAAAAGGCTAAGAAAATTGAAGAACTCTCTAGGTCTAGTTTGGATTCTATTAAGGATAAAATGGCCAACTGTGAACAAGCACAAGCAAAGTATGTATCTGAGGGTCCTTTGGTTTCTAATCCTTCATTGATCTGCAGCCGCCCACCAAACCTTATGGATCCCATGGTGACTAGGGAAATTGCAGCCGACTCAAGTACCACTGTTGGCCCAGAGGAACATTTAACCACGGTTTGCAAACCGATAGTAAGCAAAGCCCAACAACAGTCGGGAGAGGGTCAGCTGAAAAACTTAAATGGAGTGTTAAAAGGGAAATCCAATGTTGAAGATCCAAAGATCACCCTTCCATATATTGACCTACCTCCCGAAAGTTCACCTTATGTTGTTGTTTTGGCTGGGGTCCCCGAATTGGAAAATGGTGGAATTTAATCCTATGCTGAATTGAAAAACAAATCTATCCATTGGTTGAACAATAATAGACCTCTCCCGATAAATGTTCAATGCCAAATTCTATTTGTCAGAGGAGTGAGATGGGTAGGACGCAGACCCAAAGATATAGAGGGGGATTGTATTGTCATTAATTTTAAGGACAGTAGGGTGGTGGAACACGTTTGTATGGATTTCCTTTAAAACTTTAGATCTACAATCCAGACTTTGGATCTAAGTTATTTCTATCCTCCCCCAAATTATAGTGCTAACCCAGGTTATTATGGAAGAAACAGGGGATGGCGAGGCCAACATGTTAGGCAGGGTCATAGAAAAGAGGTGGGTTGCAATTTGTATCCACCAGGTGTCCCAGTAAGTAATAGATTTAGTGTACTAGATCTTGTGGATTGACTACCATTCACTGTTCCTCCCACAGTGATAACGTCCAAGAGGCTGAGGGATATCATCAGTGGAAAGGTGGACGGGGGGATAAACCGAGCCCCCCTGATTAGCGAAGCAATAGGGTCCATTGATAGTGAAAGAGCACCCACAGTTGATTCTGATGCAGAGGATGAGAACTTTGTTTTTCCAACGAATATATATATCCCACCCAGTGAAGTGAGATCATACCCCGAAGCAGTAGTCCCCCCCCCTGCTTGTGTCGAGTTTCCTGGATTGTCGGATACCGAAGGGTTGGAGGTGAATGTAGAGAGTGGTCTGGAATTGCAATCTGGTGGCCCTAGAATATTGTCATGGAATATTGCAGGCCTCGTGGCCAAACTTGATTTGCCGAATTGGGGAGATTATATTGACTCTCATGAGATCTGCCTCTTCCAAGAAACTTGGGCCCTAAGCCCCCTCTATAGAGTAGGGTTTGTGGCGTATTGTGAGCCAGCTGTTAAGGGCCCCAGAGGTAGACCATCGGAGGGTCTATGTACTTGGATGGTAACTCACCTTGGATGTGTGGTAAAAAGAGGTGATACCCACTCTCCAGATATTATTTGCATCCTCCTGACAAGCAGAAATCTACCAAAACTGGCTATTATTAATGTTTATTCTCGGCCAGTTCAACACGGTGGGACATCCTCGACTCTAGACTCCTTGGCTAGTCTTCTTAATTCCCTCTCGGGTAATGTGTTCTTTTTGATTGGTGGGGATTTTAATTGCCACTATGAACCCCTCAATGGTCTTATGAAACCTATTACCAGCGATGAGGATGCAATTTGGTTAATCCCAGCACCTAATACATACCCAATAAGGACGTTTTCTGAGAGATAATCCAGGGCATTTTATCTTCGAGAGATCAGGACAGGCAACAGTAATTGATTATTTTTTATCTAGTGTTGAAATTTGGCATAAAGTGGCAGATTTTAGTGTTGATTCACGTATTGAAAGTGACCATAATCCTTTGGTCATATTGCTAGATTTTTGTATGATTGAAACAGATCAAGGTTTTGTAAACCCCCCTAGAAATGATCTCACAGTGGTTGATGGAGGGAGACGTATTCGCTGGGCCACAATAAACCAATCCCCAGAAATAATGTCAAAAATGTATAATAGTATTATCCCCCTTCTAGAAAAGGCAAGCTTTGCATCCGGTAATCCTGCTAACCCAGGACATGGTGATGACCTGGGGAAAATTCACCAGGTAATGGTTACAACCTTGGCGGACTTCTTTTATAGTAGTAGGCCTTCCAAGTGTAAACACCGTGGTGATAAAAACCCCTGGTTTAGCAGGGGGTGTAGGGAGGCAAAGCGAACCCTGTTAGCATCTCTTAAGGGGGTGACAACCTGTGTATCAGGGAAGCTAGGGCTGCTTTTAAGAAAATTCTTTTTAAAGCAAAATCAGAATGGGAAATAGACAGATGGCAGGCTATTAAGACTGCCCTAGACTCAAAAGACGCGAGAGCTTTTTGGAACTTGATCCACACTGGAAAAATAGAGGGCAAGACTAATGTCGAACCAAATATTGGTGAGGAAGCCTGGCTTCTATATTTTAAGGAGTTATACTCAACTTTGCCAATTGAATCGAGTGAGCCTCCGGTCTGTTGTCTTACCCCTGATCCTTCATGGAATATACCATCTTGTACCCTGGTTGAGGTATTATCAGCCCTAGCCAAGCTACAACTGAACAAAGTGCCAGGATTAGACAGAATCCCTGGGGACCTGTACAGAAACGGACAGGTAGCGTGGGCTCCTTATCTTCAATCACTTTTTAACGCAATTCTTCATGGTCTTCCAACTCCCCCCACGTGGGCTGGGGCAGAGATTATCCCTATCTATAAAAAAGGGTCCCCCATCGAACCGGCCAATTATAGGCCAATTAGCCTCATCGATGTATCACAAAAAAACTTCGCAAGGGTGCTATTGGAAAGACTGCAGGAATGGATCCAAGACCATGACATCCTGACCCCGTTGCAAGCGGGTTTTAGAGCCAAAACTTCCACTGTAGACCAGTTGTTCAGGCTCCAGTTAATTTACTGGAAGCATGTAGTTCTGGAAGGTGGGAGCCTGTACCTAACCTTCGTGGATTTGAAATCAGCATTTGATATGGTGGACCGTAACCAGCTGTGGAGTATTTTGCTGGCCATGGGAGTTCCACCATATCTTTGCTTTCAGTTTAAAAGCCTCCACGAAGGTACATTTGTTAGAGTAAGGTACGGCAAGAAAGGGCAACTGACGGCACCGTTTCCCGTTGGCAAGGGGGTGAGGCAGGGCTGTGTACTTGCGCCGACCCTTTTCTCCCTCTTTCTCAACGGGCTAATTGAAGATCTACTTGCCATCAAGGATATAGACTCCCCGAAACTGGCACTCCGTAAGTTTCCCGCATTAATGTTCGCGGATGATACCCTGCTGCTTTCGAAGTCAGCTATGGGACTGCAGCTCGTGCTAAAGGAATTTAGCAAGTTCTGCAAAAAGAGGAACCTTGTGGTTAACATCAAGAAAACCAAATATATGGTCTTTAACGCCACTTTCACCAACTGCCCGCACCCGATGATGGATGATAGACCCCTCGAGAGGGTCCCTATATTTGATTATTTGGGCCTCTCCTTGAATGACAAAATGGGGTGGGGTCCTCAAATCAACAAGGCTAATTTAAAGCTAACCCAGGCTGCTGGGGGAATTTTAAAAGTTCAGAAGAGTTGTGTTCTAAAGATCATAAGCCCACCGCTTGAAATTTACAAAGTTCAAGCTAGGTCAGCATCCCTATACGGGGCGGAACTCTGGGGGCACAGTCCATCTAATGCTCTCACACAAACTGAAAATAATTTTATTAGACAAATTCTGACCCTACCAAAAAATACACCACTTGTACCGCTAAGGATGGATTTGAATATCCTCCCAATAGCGGATCTTATCTCGTCACGCCCGTTGCTTTATTGGCGGCGGCTGTGGAGCACTCCCGAGCTGGGCTGCTACAGGGAGGAACTAAAAGCGGTAATGACATTATTGGGGGCTGGCAGTATACCCTGGCAATCATTTGTAAGGCACTCTTTCCGTGCAACTGGAAGGGAGAAGCTATGGATTAACCCAGAAGAAACTTGCCCAGCCATTTCTAAAAAAATCTTGGCAACTGCACTGAAAGAGTATAAACTGACTAAAATGTTGCAGTCAGTTAATCCTACGAATTTCACTTACGGGTTCCTGGATTTTAAGTGTCACTATGAATTTGAGTGGGTTTTGGACTCTATACAACTGTTATTAGCTAAGAAGTTGCTTTTGCAATTTAGGTATGGGACACTACCGCTATATGCGATTACAAATAAGTGGGCAGGAGTACCCCATCGCTTTTCTCCTGGTTGCCACGTGGAGGAAGAAACAATAGTCCATGTAATGCTCTTCTGCGTGGCATACAAACAGGCTAGGCTGAAATGGATTATTCAACTTTGTAGAAACCTGGGCATTAGGAACTATCGTGAATCTTTTAGGATCCTAAAATCTGACACCGACCCGGTTCATGTGGTTGCAATTTCGAAATGTCTTTTTTCTATGTGGTCAATACGAAGGAACTTGTTAAAACCGGATCAGACCACAAGCAATTCTTAGCCGTTTTTTTGCACCCGCCATATTGACTAATCCTGTGATTTTTATGGTTAGTAGGATGTTACTGGAGGTATTATTATTCATATATGTTTAGATTTTAATGTATCCTATGATCTTGTACTCTTTATCTAGCATGTATTCCAAATTGATGTAATTTTTCAATGTGCTTTTATGGCTGTAATAGCTGCAATAAAGTTTTTATGAATCAATGAATGAATTATTCAAACACTGTGTTGCCTGTAAATCTGCATTAATCTCTCATGATATGCATGAACTGCCTCATCTTCATTTTCTGTCGATCTCCTAATTTTTGACAAATCAAGCTGTTTTTCAGGAACCTTTCATTTAAAATGTTCAATTTCCTGAGTATTTTTTTTGAATGACACTTTTTATTCTCACTTCATAAATCCTTATGCATGGTCATTGAAAATAATGCACCTAAATCTTCCCAAGGCTCTTTTGAAACAGTCACAATCCTATCCACTTCTGTATACCACTTTTCGGGCTCCTCCCTAAGTTTTGGAATACACTTTGTACAAGTCCAAACATCCTCTCTGCTCCAAGGAACTTGGACATAAGCTCCTCCAATCGATCCTCTCAATGGGAACTCTCTTTTACAAACTTCACATTTAGAAGCACTCATGACTTTTTTCATATTTCATTTCTGGGGCATTTCAGTCCAGTCATCTATGTTCTTTTTCACATTCTCCCATTCTCTAATTGAATCTATATTTCTCTGAAGTGTGCTCTTAATTATACAATACTTTCTTTTTGTAATTCAGATTCTCCCATTTTCTTTTCATAAGACTCTTGAATTGTCTTTTTAGCCAGATTCACATCCATTTCTTCAGAAACCCTTTCAAGTTTGTCATATGTGCAACTAGCTTGCTTCCCAGTCTTTCAAATTCAAAAACACAAATTCATCAAAAGTCTTTATTTTTTATATTGCAATGATAAATATCTGAATCTACTTATTCTTCTAAATCTACTCTGTGTTTTGAAGCACTATTTTCACAACCCTTTTCTCACTTCACCAACCTCAGAATCATCTTCCCTTTCACTTGATTCACTTTAATCAGGTCCTTGAATCTGAACTTGACCCTCATTATTAGGAGGTGACCTTGTGACGATCAATACATCATTCCTCAGAATCACTTTTTTGCTCATCTTTATTTTTGTTGTAGTTCTCTTTTGATTTGTTTTAATTTGGGTCACTGGCAATTATGGTAAATATACCCACAATTTTTAACACTTCTGTATGCCATGCCCTTTTCCTCTAACACAGTCTTGCATCAATCCAATTAGGACTAGCTTTACTAATCTGACCTTTCAATATTTTGTTATGTGCTTTTTCATTAGCTACATAATCTCGTTCATTCAGTGCTTCAAACTGTGACTGTATCTGTTGTAGTTTTATTTCAAATAAAACACGGCATAAATAATCCAGCTTCTTCATTTCAGACGTACCATTTTCAGGAAATTGCAAATTTTTTCACATTTGCAGTAGCTTTGTGCCATTATTTAAACCACAGACAAGTATGCATACCATGATTCAAAACCATTTCATATGCAACAGTTCCAACTAGGGGTGGAGCTTGCCCTTCTGACAGGGAATTCTTAGATTTTGTCTAAATTGCACCCATTGTAGATTTCAAACACTTTACACAATTAATCATTATACAGTTTCAAACAATATCTCAAACGCAATAATTAAAGAAACCAAGAACAATGAACATTAAACCTGTTTCTGTGTACCCGGACACAGGACGGAAGTCAAACTCACCACAAAAGGTAAGTAGTTCTTCAAAGCACTACACCATTGCACAAACATCGCACGTGCATATACATTGAGCTAGGTATTAGCCAGCAATACACAGAAAAAGTGTAATTAATTTAATTAGTACTCATTCACAACTAGACTATTAAGGATCTCATAACTTCAACTTATTTTTAAATTTGTTTGCTTTCTTTAAATCTTCCACAGGCACTTTTATCTAACTCGAGATCTCTGAAATCCACAAATCTTCACATAAAATATCAATATGAAGACAAATAAAACATCATCATTCAGTTAATGAAATAGCCAGGGAAACATGGCCGACTTCCCAGCTGGTCCTCCACCTACACACAGTCTCTGTATCCTCCTGGTATGTGGTGCGGGCTGGCACTTGATCTCGCTATTGTGCAAAGCCATGCGTTCTGATATGGCGGGTCCTTCATCGCGGACATGGATGGTCTGGCACATGGACTTGGGCGCTCTACTTACTAAAGGGGACTGGTTATGCGTCAATGACCTTACTCATACTGTCTCCTGTAATGCTCACTTTAAGCTGGTGCATTATAATTTTCTACATAGGACTAATCTTACTCCCATATGCCTGCACCGCATATCTGCATAGCGATTGGGTGCTTGCCCCAGGTACAGTCACGGTGTAGCGGACTCCATGCACTTAGCCTGGCAATGTTGAGAGGTACTTAGACAATTCCACATTCTCTTTGATGTAAGAACTTTGCCAATTACATAGTTATGAAACCCCCACTGCACAAGAAAGTGTCTCATGAATATTTAGTCTAGCTCGCCTGATTTAGATCATAATGTTGAGACTGAACTACAGTCTTGTGTACTGCCTCATCCAATTGGCTTCAACTTAGTCTATCGAAATCTGCTTCCCTCAGCACTTAAAACACTCTCACAGGAAAACTGCTTAGCTTCCTTTAAGGCATGATCTTTAATAATGGACATGGAAAGGATCACCATCTCTCCCTACAATTGCTCAGCTTGATAGCCTAATTCCCAAAGCTTTTCTCATTTAGCCATTTTTGCAGACAACCTGAATGTTGTTTCAGGAAATCCACGACCAAAGGATCTAGAAGGAAGTGATTGAGATTCTGCCACTTGACCTTGCATCTGGGTTCAATCCCCTTATGCATTTTCATAACCAATATCATGTTTGTCTCCAATTTCATGATGTAGTCTGGCATCCTCCTATATCTATTTGTTACTGATTAGCGGCCAAAATAACAGGCTGGAATAATCATTTCACACCCTGAATAACAGCCACTAGAGTGACCTTCTTGGCCTGTTACATTTATTCCTATGGCCAGGAGTCTTGTAGTCAGCCAGGGTTTGATCCCTACTGCATTCCCACCTTTTTCATAAGTATTTTAAACTGCTACCTCTCTTGCTTTAAAAAAAATATTTTTCTAGGAGAACATATTGTCTGCCATTATTGCAAGGCATATAGGCAAAGTTGAAGACTCAATGTGCTTCTGAGCTATACCTGCGTAGCAATTTAATTTGGAGGAACATATATAAAGCTGAAACAAAAGTTAATTTGGAATGTGCATATGCACCAGAGAATTCTTTTTAATCTATAATGGTCATCAGGTAAAACATAGGGATATGTCTTGAAGATACGAGCAATTGTTGGAATTTTGTTTGATCTGGTACGTACACAATGTGTTGGAAAGTGGCTATCTATTGGAATGAAGCATTAGAACATAGGCTGCTGGTTCTTGGTAATAAGTTAGATTGATATTCTTTACTGATATTACTGTATTACTTTGTTGCTAAAAGAAAATCTACGTATGGTAGCGTTTTGTGGATCACATGTGCTCTGATCACAGGCCAGAAACCAATATTGAGAGTTTGGAAGTCACATGTGAGGGAGCAGGGTTTTGAGAAAATAAAACCTGCTCGGATTGAACCCTCAGTAACATTTCATTAACAGTGTGCTGTGAAAAATATTATTAAAACCGTTAAAATAAGGGGAAATGCTTTTGCGCATGCGTGAACTAATGTGTGTACTATTGCATGAAACTAGGCCATAAGTGCTTTGATAAAGGACTAATGCTCGCAAACACTTTCCTCTTGAAACCCCTCATCCTGAGCAAATAGAGAACTTGTCACCAAGCCTTCTCCGGTGCTGCCCCAAAGATATGGAACTCTCTTCCACCGGAAGTACGCAGAATCTCCTCAACGACTGCTTTCAAACTGGAAGCCAAAAGATTCTTAATGAATACATTCTTACCTTAACTGGACTAGATTCACCGGCTCGGAGTCATTGATCCTACAACCGTTGTACCATCATTTGATACTGCTCTCCTCTACCACATGTCCCCCTTCGTAGTCCGCTATATACCTGGTTTATGTACTACTCTCCTTGATTCAATTGTCCTGTAATTATGTGATCATCCTTGTTTCCTATTCTTACCTGATGTCGATATTGTATTTATGTCCTTCCTTCCAACCTATTGTAAAGCGCTTTGATATCCCTCGGGATCTTGTTCGCACTATATAAAACTTTATAAATAAATAAATACAGGGTTACTGTACCCGGGTAGCGATAGAAATTCAGAGGACTGTCTGTTTACCTTTTGCACATACACCACTGTGCTGTCTCCTGGGTAATGTTAAATGTACAAGGGGCAGGAAGTTGGCATATCGATTTCTGCACTTGGCACTAGTCCTGGCCAGGCGACGCATCGCTATAACCTGGATGGGACAGAGAGTACGTGACTTTACTCACTGGTGCAGCGATGTGTTAGAATGGTCCGTAGCAGTGGAATTTCACAAGAGACTTGCCAGACGCTATGACAAAGTAATAGAAGATCTTGCTACCTGTGTAATGTGTTACTAGATCCAGAGGTGAATATGACCTCTTCGGACGGTGAGGATACCGAAAATGGGGAAACCAATGGGGATGAAACAGTTGGGGTGGGTGTCCCATAACCGAGGAATCCTGGTCTATGACAGATGTCTATGTCCGTGCAGTGGGTTGTGTCTGGAGAATAAATTACATGGGGCCAGTTGGGAGTTCTTTATATTTCCCTGAACCATTGGTGCTTATTGTATGCTTACATTGTCATACTATGCTGCTGTACTGTTTATGGTAAAACGAAAACTAAAGGTTTTTTAAAAAAAACATTAATTTAATAATACACAATCATCAACCAACCATAATGTGCCATATACTGCACCTGACACAATACCATAATATAATACTTACGAATCACTAAAACACAACACATGTCACAAAACACACCACACAAGAACCTATTGATACTCCTCAAAACAGACCTCTGGGCAACATCTACAGATACTCTGGCAATTCTCCAAAAATCTCCAGAATTCTCCAGCTTGTTGGCAGCTAAACATTTTCACTACTTAGCCTAACTAATTAATTAGCCTATTCCCCATACCCGCTGGCCGAAAATTATTGACACTTTAGTTAAGAAAATAAAGGGTCATTAGGTGTGAATGGGACTATCTGAGTCTCTCATACACTTAGTCCAAGGCTATCAATAAAACCTGTGCATCACAAGATTCTAAAGTTAATAACTTTTTGAGTTTATTAAAAAATAGTATCACTCAGAAAGCTAAACGTTTAATTAACAAAATGAAAATATTTAGCATATTTTTAAGTGTCAAAATACATCTGCAAAATAGACTGATATAGAGTTTGTCTTCAGAGAAAGCCCAAAACACCAGTGCTCTGTAGTTAAAAGTAAAATGAACAAAAATACATCATGTAGAAGGGTTGAATTATACATGTTTTATTCATGACAACCAATGTGTCAATGTGTACAACAGTCCAAGAAACTCCTACTTTCCAAAGCATCCTATTGGCTACAGCTGTACATATTTAACTAAGGAGATGAATTTACACTTTATGAAAGACAGGAATACAATAGCATGTTCAACTACCAGCAGAGCTTCACTAAGTGACCTTGAACTTGTAACAGAACATATTCATCCCTCAAGAGAGGAGAACAAATTATTATACATTTGTGATAGGTCAGACCATGGTTGAGGCTGTATTTTCTTGATTTTCTGAAATAGAGAAAAAGACACATATCTGTTGAATGCTTGCATATCTAAAATAAACCTGCACTTTTCTGCAGCATTTCATGAATAACTGATAATGCAGCCTGGTGTGATCTGATTATGCTACCTGAAGCTTGCTGAAATGAATCCTTATTTTCTAGCAGATTAAAACTATAACACTCGACTCAATATTTTCTACTATTCCTTCTTTCACAAGTTTGTCTACTTCTATGCTAACGTTTTCTCTCATACAGAAATGGAAAATATGCACCTTGTATATCACATTTTCATGCATTCTTTAAAACATTATCTTGTGGTAGAATCGTTGCAATTATTCCTTCTTCCTTGTAAACACTTCTGGGAATTTAAGTTCTGCAAACGTTGTACTGTCATTTACTGATGACACTTAGTAAGAACTATTCAGATCTTATTTGATACCTAAATTACCTTGGTCTATCCAACCAAGGAAATAAGGTCATTTTTCAGACACATATAAATTACCCTGAGTTGTTTGCTGCGTGAAAACAAAATAAGGCATATAGGTTATCCTGTGAAGCTTCGAAGATGTATGTTTAGTGGTTTTAAATAATTCCCTAACACAAACGCACGTTTATCAATTTAGTTCGTATGATTAATTATAGCGAGAGGGGACCTCCGAATCAACAACAATTACTAATTCTATACCAACTAAGGTAATAGGGCACATTAGTTTGCTTCTATATGTTGTAAACATGTTCAAACCCAAGACATCAGATTCAATACTCAGCACACACTGTGCAACATTTTGTTAATCAATTTCTGTGGTCAACTCAGTTAGTAATAATGCTCTATTACTTACCGATAATCTTCATTACTCCGGGTCCCGTTGTCCTCGTCCCATTCATTACAAAGTGGAGATAACTATCTCCCGATAGAAAAAAAGACCAGAGGCATGCTGGGACCCTAATACTGCCCCTCCCACCGGGAGTACATAAGCAGTACTTACCCAGCATCCCTCCTGAACAAACATGCCCAGACAGGAAGGCCGGCCGCCCGGGAGGGCGGGAGGGCCGTATGAATGGGACTAGGACAACGGGACCCGGAGTAATGAAGATTACCGGTAAGTAATAGAGCATTTCTTCCAGGTCCCTTATGTCCTCGTCCCATTCATTACAAAGTGGAGAATACCAAAGCAGAAAAACGGCCATCCGCACCCACAAGCGCACCCAGGAAACCACACCAAAAGCAGCAACCCAAGGGAGTACCAAGAAGGAGGGAAGGGAGGATCGCAGGAAGCAACCGGCCAGCAACCCAGAACAGGACAGCAGGGCCCCAACAAGGACCGGAGACAACCAAGAAAAAGAACAGAAGGCCAGGGCCACAACAAAGCGGCCGTCAACCAGAGAGACTGGAGACAGGGCAACCAGGCCAAAGGGACACGGCCAAGGAACCCACCGGACAAGGCCACCCAGCCCAGAACCACCAGGAAGGCACACGGGACCCGGCAGCCACACAGACACCGAGCAAAACCCGACCACCCTGGAGAAGGCCAAAGAGAAGAAGCCAAGCCCAGCCAACAGGGCGCAGACAAAAGCACCCAGACCAAAAAGGAAGGAGGAAAGCAAAGGCCAGAACCCGGCCAATCCCACCAAACCGAAGACCCGGCACCCAGAGAGCCCAGAGGAGAAAACCAATCAAACCCCGCAGAGGAGGACCAGGCCCCAGGAAGCATCGCCAGCACCACCAGGGCCACCAAACCCCAGGAGCAGAACAGGAGCCAGGAGCCAGACCCCAACCAAACCGAAAAGGACAGGGAAGGAGACAGAGACTCGAAACCCAGGAGGCCAAAAACCCCACGGGGAAGGACGCCGCCAACCAAACCAGGACGGCCCCAAAACCCAGAACAGCAGGGGCAGAGGAGGTAGAAGACTACAGGCCCGAGAAGCCCCCAGAAACAACACACCAACAGCCGACCACACAACAGAGAGGCCAATGAACCGGATCGAACAGGCACAGCAAGGGTGGGAACAGGGCCACCGGCCGTAACCACAAAAACCCCAATCCCACAGGAAGGGAAAACAAGGCAGGGCGCAAGTCCAGGGCAACCGGGAACCCCCGGCAGACCCCAAACCCGGAAACAACCAGGCACAAACCCGCCAAATCACAGAGGGCAGACCAAAACAGGAGCCAACAAGGCGAAGGACCGCACCGGCACCCAACACCCAGGCCAAACACACCACCAGGGCAGGAGTAGTGGAAAAGGCCCCAGGGTGCACAGCACCCAGACCAGAAACCCACCAGGCCCAACCCCAGCCAACGCCAGAGAGGAGCCCAGAGAACAGCAAAAACCAGGGCAACAAACAAACAGGAAAACAGGAAGCCAGGACCGGAGCCAAGCAACCCGTAGACGTAGGAGGACCCGCAGGCCCAACCAGCCTGTGGAAGGAGCCCACGCAGCGCCCAGGCCAAAGAAAAGGGCGGGAGGTCGACAAAGACCCCAACACACCACCGGCGAACCACACAGAAGGCAGGAAGAAAAACAAACAGAGGAATCCGCCAAAGCGGAAACCAGAGGAAGCAGAGAAGGCAGAGGGCCAAGCAGCAGCAACCCCAGACAACCTGCAGCCAGAAAGGAGGAACCCACAGAGGCAAGAGGAACCACACCCCAACCAGCGAAGGGGGGCCAAATAGACACCCACCGGGAACAGAGCCCGGGGAAGGAAGGCAAGACTGGAGCGAGCCAGGACACCGGAACCAGGGTGGAACCAGGAACGTCCAGCAAAATACACCCCAGAGCTGGCCAAGAAGTGACAACACAGCCAGCAAGCCAAGCAGGCACAACCAGAAACCCCGCAGAACCAGCAGGAATCCGGCAGACCTGGAGCAACAGGAGGCAACCCTGGACATGCCAACCCAGAAGCACCCAACACCAGAACCCACACAGGCCCGAACAAGGAGGGCGGAAAAAGAAGGAGCACCCCCGCAACAGGGGAAAGCAAACACAGGCGAAGGAAGCCTGGGAAGAGAACTGCAGGAAGGAGCAGGCCCAAAGGAAACACCATGACAGGGCCCGAAAACCAGCAGAGCGACACGCCATACCACCCAGAGAGTGCACAGGCAAGGACACAGGGCCGAAGAAAGCCACCAACAGGTGCCAGAAACCCGCAGGAGCCGGAAAGCCCCAGCAGGCCCCAGCCAGGCACCCATGAAGTGGACCAGACTAGACCAGAATCGCCCAGGGAGAAACCGCCCCCGAAGGCCAGACGGAACCCCAACCGGAAGAACCGCAGCACAGAAGAGGGGAAAACAGACGCCAACGCCAAGAACACGACAGCAGCGAAAGACAGCCAGGCCCAAACAGCAGAGGCACGAACCCCAGGCAACAAACAGGCAAACCGCCATAGGGAACAGCCCCCGGAGGGGATGCAAAGTAAAGGAAGAACAGGAGCCTAACCACACCAGCCTGAGAAGCTCACAGCACCAGGCACCCCTAGGGAGTCCCAACCAGGCCTGCCCAAAGCGAACCCCAAAGAGCAGAGGGGAACAGGTGCTGACAGGGCGGCAAGGCCAGAGGAACCGGACCCCGCAGGCCCGCCAGACACCCGACCCAGACCGAGCAAAACCACTGGCTGAACCAGGAGAGGCAGCCAGGACCCACCGAAGCAGGCCAAAGACACGCACAGGAAACAGAGCAGTGGCATAGCAAAAGCAGGGAAACACAAGGACAACACCAAGAAAACCCAGAAGCCAGCAACAGCGCAAAGAGAGCGCCTGGGCCAGGAGCAACCAAGACAGCAGCACCCGGCAAGGAAGGGGCAAGCAGACGGAGACAGCACCCGCCAGCCAGCCCCACAAGGCAACCCCAGCATACAGAAGGACCCGGGACAAACACCCGCAGCTCAAAGCCAGAGCACAGGAGAACAGGACAGGCCACGAAGGAGGCAGTCCGAGGGAAAAACGCAGCCCAGCGCACGCCAATCCAGAAACACAGAGAGGCTAGCCCAAAGAACCGGAGAGGGACGGACCAAACCGGAACCATCGGCAGCAGGCACGACACCCGGAAGCCCCGGCAGGCACCAGACGCAGGCCACGGAAACCAGGAGAGGAAGTGGACACCACACCCCACCCGCCACGCAAACAGCACCAGAAGCAGAGTACAAGCCACCACCGAACAGGCCGCCCACAGAGGAACAGAGCCGGCAGCAAGGCAAGGCCGACCAGTGAAAAGGGCAGGCAGATACACGGACCAGCGCGCCCAAGACCAGACCACAGCACCCGCACCAGCAACACCCCAAGGAGCACGGCCACGCAGGCACAGCCAAGCAGCAGGACAGACCCCGACAGGCCACCAGGAGCCAAGGGGAGCAACACAAGCTGCAAGCACGAGCCTGGCAGGACCCCAGGCAGACGCAAGAGGAGCACGACGCGAAACCACGCGGCCCGGAGCACAGAGGAGAACACATGGCAGAGGCGGGCCCGCAGAGCCTACGGAACATGGCTCCAGCACCACCCAACCTGGACATGGCACAAAACCACAGCCACCAGAGCCCAGGAAAGAAGCAGACAACCACGGAAACACCCGGGATCGAACACGCAACCGGCAGGCCAAGAGACAGATCCCACAACCACCAGGCCACAGCCACCCACCACACAAGGTGGGCCTGCAAGCCCCGCCCAAAAATGCCAATCCATGTCAACGGAAAGAAAAAGCCGGCCCATGTAAGGGGAGCGAACACACGACCCTGGTGGAAGCAGCAAAACGCACCCACCAGCAGAGCTAAACGGCCAACAGGGCAGAAAGCCAGGGCAAAAAGCAAGAAGCAACCAAGGCCCTATTGGCAGGAGGCCCAGGCAAGGAGGGGGCGCGACAGGGCAGCAGGAACAGGAAAGCCTTGAGCCCAAAGCCGGAGGATCGAACAGCAGGCACACCGAGACGCAGCGACAGCCCCGAGCCAGGAACCAGGGAGCACAGCACCCACGGACCCAACGGCGCAGCACCAACAGCAGAGAACCCCCAAGGCCCCAGGAGAAACTACGGCAACACCAGGAGACATGTCGCAAACCGGAGTCACCACTGTAAGGCAGTAAGCCTGCCCAGGACACCCAGAGAGCAAGCACACCAATTACCTGGCCCCGGAGAAGGAACAGGGCAGCATGCAGCACCCGGACCCACTACGGGGCAGCGGACTGCACAGGGAGCACCGCTCTGACACCCGGCACTGTGCAAGCGAGCCAGGGGCTCCAAAGGCAGAGGAAGAGGCAGCCGGCATCAGAGCAGGAACCGGTAGACTGTAGCACACCAAGCGCCACAGCACCAAGCAGCACAACATGCCAAGAGCGCCCCAGGTTCGTGAGAGGGACGAGAAACACAACCAGCCCCACAGAAGGACAGGACGCACAGCAGGAACAAAACAGGCAGGAAAAGGAGAAACCGCCAAGCGGAACTCACCCAAGGCGGGGGCCAGCACCAGGAACAAGGCCCCCACCTCAACCGCCAGCAGGAAACAGCAGCAACACGGCAGTCGCAGCACGCCCATCACTCGGCCAGGCTGCAGAGAGACTCGCCCGCGACCAGGAAGGAACCGGAAGTCACTGCCCCAGCCGCAAAGGGCCGGGCGGACAGGCAGTAATCCGCCGTGAAGAGAGACTGACTCCCAGCAAGCCCGGCAGGCCAGGAGACAGCCCAGAAAACCCCACGCCCGCACAGCCAAGCAGCCGGGCGGGGGGAGGAGAGAAGACCGACACTCCAGCCCAGCAGGAGCAGCACCAGCACATCAAAGTCCATTCTGTCGACAGACAGAAAAAAAGAACAGGAGGGATGCTGGGTAAGTACTGCTTATGTACTCCCGGTGGGAGGGGCAGTATTAGGGTCCCAGCATTCCTCTGGTCTTTTTTTCTGTCGGGAGATAGTTATCTCCACTTTGTAATGAATGGGACGAGGACGTAAGGGACCTGTGGGTAATGCAGTTCACACTTCCACAAATTTTCTTCTTTCAGCAGACTCACAAAATGCCCAAGGATATCACATTTAGAGCAATATTAAGTGCTGGACAGCGTTTGTCATGGGCAAACTGGTATTTACTAACACATCAGTAGCACCCTTACCAGTTCTCGCTAGTTTGGATATTTGGGTGACTGGAAGGTTTTTGAAGCTTGGACTTATTTGAAGCATTTTCCATTTAATCATTCTTTGAGTGACTTTACACACCACTTGTTCATGTGTTCCTGTAGGAGCTGATTTAGCACATCATATAGAAGTTGTTTACCTAACTTCCTTCAAATGAGTGTCTAGGTTAGCCCACAATCTTTTTTGCGCTCTAATGCCATTTGTGTGCATTATGATTTGGACTCTTAATAACTTTCCATATAGTGCCCCACATTTATATGAGACAATACGTTTTTTTGTTATGTGATGCAGTCATCAAGAGACTCAGTATTGCTTTGTCTTCTTTGGAGAAAAAAATTAAAGCGATCTACTGAAGCACATATGGAAATACTTAAGTGGTAATCTAGGTCATCAGTAGTAATAAGAAACATATCGGTTTCAGAAGCAGTTCTGGGTCTTTACCGTTTGGCGATATGATCATAAACTCTCTCTGGCCTCAGGGTGTGTAACAATATTTTTTCTGCTTGCAGAGAATTCTTTCTGTAGAAATCAATTTACAAAAGTAGGTCTTCCATTCTGGCCATCTTAAGACTGGTTTGCCTGGAAAAGATAAAACACTTGAGGCGTAGGTGAATGACCTTTTGCACACATGATGTATGCAGAAGTACACTTAAGTAAAGTGGTGGTGCTCAACACTTAGAGATTACCTTGCATTTATGCAGTACTCTTAAGGAAAATACATTTGATTTAAATAGTCTTGCAATGGTAAAACCAAAGCAAATTAAGACACTTTGACAATTAAAGTTATTTTACCATGTTTGTAGACATCCTAATGTCACTCACCAGCCTTATTTGGATAATCCTGCTAATTTGGATGATTCTGTGATCTCGACAGGATACTCAGAAGCAGTAATAAGTGAGGAGTTGTTGTGAAACGAATCGATGTGTGATGATCCAGCGGTAAAGTGCTGAAAACCGTTAACCAATATGGCTGCCATGTTGGAGGTCACACAGTGTGACCCGCATCCTGAAGAGAAGCATCTTACGTCATTACATGCTGGCATGATTGTAGAATTGAAAGGTCACAAGCAGTAAGCGCACGTTGCAGGAGTGCCATTCGTTCGGCATGCACTTGATCAAATATTTTCCCCGCAGCAAAGGGTGAGCGAGTAGAAATATTTCAAGGGTACTCGCATCCAAAATATCTGCTGCCTATGAATGAATACAAGTCTTCACAAACACGTCTGTAATAGATATTATTCCCTCATATTTCTTCGGTTGCTGTTGTAGGGAGGAAGCTTAGAGTGATTGCTGTGGGTTTTTAATAAGTTTGGATCCCAGTCGTTAGCCAGGATGCGTGGGTGTGGTTGAGGTCAAGCTAGTTGCCAATTTGTGGAGTTGGAGATATTTTACAGAAAAGTATTTATTGATACACAGGAACCAACCCCAGACTGGCATGGCTGCTGTTTCCCCCACTCCACTCCAACCATCTCCCTTTTGTTTACCTCGTTATTCCATTCCATTAGTCACAATTGAATGTATTGACTACACTGAGGACAGCACATGAACTCTCCACAGACACACCCCCACAGCACAGCAACACAGAGTGCCATTGATCAGTTGTGAGCTACAATAAAATGTGTCGTGACTCTTAGACAGTAGTAGCTGGCAGAAAACGTCGGTGGAGGGGCGGGGTAGAGAAATAAAAAATGAATTAAAAATAATACCACTTACCTTTTCGCCAGCCGCTGTCTCTCCTCCGTCTTGTTCAGCTTCTTTCTTCCTGCAGTCCCGGCAGCAGGTAGCCCCCGGTTCCCGGACTCCCCTGAGCCAATCACAATGCTGCAATGCAGCCTTGTGATTGATCTGAGCGCCGTGGTTCGGCGCTCAGGTGGGGACAGGGAGGTTTAGCATGTTTCTCACCCGGCTGTGTAATGCAGCCTGTTAGGGAACATTCAAAGTGCGCATGACTGTTTGTTCAGCCCAAGAGGGCCGGCCAAACAGTCATGTGCACTTAGGGAGTTTGCAAACCACTCCTCCCCCTGTGCCATCAGCGCCGTCCTAACCCAGCCCGCAGCTACAAAAAATAAAATGATAATAACTACATTATCATTTTATTTTTGCTGCTTTGCTCTGAGAGCAGTGGGGCATGGCTCCTGCTCTTAGACCCCACTTCAGGGTTGGACTGGGCTATAGCTATGGGGCAATCCTCAGTGCCCAATGAACTTGTCTGTAAGGTCAGTGTGTAGGCTGGTTCTTTGGCTGTTTGTGGGCCAGTTTTGTGGTCTGCTGAGTCAGTTTTTACAGTTGATTTGTGGTACAGTTTTGTGGTCTGCTGAGTCAGTTTTTACAGTTGATTTCCCTGATATGAAAACATATATTGCCGGCAGCAAACAGAAAGGCATGTAGTCTCCCATACCTTGCAAAAATGTACACAGCGTGTCTTTAGAGGGTCGAAACTGTCCCAATTTGTAAACATGGGCCACTTTTTTTTATTTATCTCAATCACTATTGAGGCCACTTTTATTCTGGTGCCTGGGCCGATTTTCTGTCCAGGTCCGACCTTTCCTCATCAACAGGTGGCATTGAGAATCCTTGGTCTGGATTGTAATACTCACGGAAAGTGAACACCTCACATCTCGAACTCTTAGCCTATCGAACACAATTTACCAAGCTCTCAGCAATAAAGGCCAGAGGGGTCTGCTGGCACAAGAAAACCCTGACAATGAGTGACCAGAACTTAGAGATACACCTTCTCTCCAAAGCCTCTGTGTCTAGGCCCAAGGCTGTCAGGTGAGCTGGACAACCTCTAACACAAATGGTAGTTGTCTAGATTTATTCATTTTATGTGTCCAGTATCCTTAAATGTCCCTGTATGGTGTATAAGCAAAGAGCCAGAACTACGAAAAGTCTTCTACAACAGGGTAGTAACAGGGATACAGATCACTTTTGCTTATTCGTCCATCTTAAATGTGCAAATGCCCCTGTTGCCCCGGGGGCGTTAGAAAATATCAACCACAATCATTCCTGCTTAATTAAACCTTCATAGAAACTTTGATCTGCCAGTGCTAGGTTTTGAGATAAGTGATTTTAGAAACAATGCTACATTTCAATGCCCTTTGCGTCATCTCTTTTTACATTGATCGTAACTTTATCATGCAGCAGTAGAAGTTTTCACATGGCTACAATCGGCAATTCCACCTTGAAACTTTGCAAGGTTATGAATAATATGATTTTCCCGATTTACAAGGTTACTATTTAACATATATTACCCCAACAGGCTCTGTACTTATAAAAATCCCATGCTGTATAAGGAAAGGAGCTACACGTGTTGGCAATGAAGACTGTATTTGTATCTCAGAGTTCATAAAGCACAAAAAACTATTTATCTGTTTCATGCTCCAAAAATGTATCAATATTGTGTACTGTGGGGGCTGGTGACATTTGAAAGTGGTGAGGCGTAAAACAATTGTCGTTCTGCGAGCGAGCTTAGCAAGCGAGCCCGAACCACCTATGGGGAGTTTGGGGGGTTCTTCCCCCGAGAACATTTTGAAAAAAGAGTGGGCATATAGTGCATTTTCAAGCAAATTTGAGAAAGAGGTGACAACCAAGAGACAATGCCCAAAATGGTGTGGGGCTCAGATGTATGATGCCAGGTCTGTTACTCTGCTCTCTCTGCCTCTTATGCGTTAAAATGTGTTTGGGTGAATTCATTCAGCAGCTCTGTGCAGACTGCATTCACTGTGGAATTAAATTGCGTGTGTGCAGGTGCAACAAATTGCAGCCTTCAAGGGAGATGGCTGTGGCAGAAAGTGCAGCTCCATAATTCAATTGTGGTTGTTTTATGAGTTCATCCACCCGTCGTACATTTTCTCATTGAACTACCTCAGCTCTTCATGTTATATTGTTTCCCCACGCTTGCATTTTTGTTTTGTTTGATTTGGTTTGTGGCGCTTGCTGGCATTTTGAACTTTTGAAGTTGCCGGGCGGGTCAGCAGTGAGCAAGTTCTTGAGCGCCGCTTAAGAGCGCTTCCTGCTGTTTATTGGTACTGCATTGGCGACGTCTGATTGTTGCGACATTCCCTAAAAACATAGCGCCTGTGTACCTGGAAGCTACTTCACTTCACTTAATTTGCCTTAAACACATTTGTAATATTTTCCATTTCAGCAGTTAATTTTCTTTGTAACCGCATTGCACAGACAACGGAAAAATAAAATGCAAACGTCTAACCGGCGGCAGGCAACTCACTAATGGCATAAAACAGATCAATAGTTTTTCATTTCCGTTTTAAATT
Source organism: Triturus cristatus (assembly GCF_964204655.1). Classification (NCBI taxonomy): domain Eukaryota; kingdom Metazoa; phylum Chordata; class Amphibia; order Caudata; family Salamandridae; genus Triturus; species Triturus cristatus. The sequence continues at coordinate 808,147,841 of NC_140591.1, forward strand.
GTTGGATTTATACTGAGTGTGCAACTGAAAAATAAAAATACAGTTTCTGTGCTTCTAATCGCGCCCATCCCTGATTTCCCAGTAACCGTTACAATGTATATAGGCCTGACAGCCAAGCACCAGCCCTCGAGGGAGTGCCTGAGACCACAAATCAGGACAGACTGACAGACAATAGGAACAAAGTGTGGAAAAACTCTCGGAGAGAGTCACAAGGCGAGTTATGGAGCACTCCCAGGCCAAGGCGTTAAGGACCCTGGCGGCAGACACTGCTTGGCACTCACTCCCTGGGACCTGAAACTGTGCAAAGCTCAGCAGTACAGTGGACAGGGACTGCCTGGGACTCACTCCCTGGGTGGTCAAACTGCACAGAGCCCAGCAGTATATAGCGGGCAGGAACTGTGAGCCACTCACTCCCAGGGAGCTGAAACTGTGCGGAGCCTAGCAGTACAGAGCAGTACAGAGCAGGCAGGCACTGCGCGGTGCGGCACTCACTCCCTGGGAGCTGAAACTGCACGGAGCCCAGCAGTACAGAGCAGGTCGGCAGTGCGCGACACTCACTCAAGGGACCCTTCGCTGTAAAGGGTGACTGCTGCCTGCCTTGTTTCCTGGGTTCTGTGTTCGCGTTGGGAGAGAGGGGGTACTGAGTGGCAGGTGTTCCATATCCGAGAGGAGCTGCCTTCAGTGACCTGCTCATTAAGGGCCATATGTAGGAAGCCAAATACCGGTCGGTAACGGCCGATTTTCGGTAAATATCCCGTTACCGACCGTTATTTTGGCTTTTGCTATGTAGGGGGCATATTTCAGGATTCGGTAATTTACCGAATCGGTAAAATTACCGAATCGGTAATTTTACCGATTCGGTAAATACCGAATCCTGAAATGAGATGTAGGTAACACTCAAATGAGTGATGTCTAGGAAAAAGAATTCGGTATTTAGCACCAAATATAGGTTGGTGCTAAATACCGAATACATTGCACAATGCAATATTTTGCTGTAATAACAGTGCCATGTGGAAGACATACATGCCCTTAGGGCGTGTATGTCCGCCACATGTGCACACATGCAGGAATCAGGGGTGCAACAGGGTGTCAATGTGACACCCTGCCACCCTTGAATGTGCTCCCCCCATTACCGAATCGGTATTTACCGATTCGGTAATGGTAACTGGCTTCCCATTGATTCCTATGGGCCTCCTGGCCCATAGGAATCAATGGGAAGGTATGCATCATTACCGAATCGGTAAATACCGATTCTAAATTACCGACCCTTTCCGAATCGGTAAATATTACCGATTGATTACCTACATCACATTTACCGATTCATAAATACCGAATCGGTAAAATTTGGTATTTATGAGTCGGTAAATGTGAACCTACCTACATATGGCCCTAAACCTCTACATTGACATCATGCCCCTTTACTCCAAAGGCCCCTGGCCCAGTGGTAAACCAATTTACTCCTGCAGTACTCGAAGACCAAGAAATAATGTGAACTCCGCCCGTTGAGTAACACGTTTTACTTGGAATCTGCAGTGAAGGCTGCCGCTGTGACAATAGGAAGGGTAGCCCTCAGAGACTGAACCCATGCGTCTAGAGGTGAAAGACAGAGCACCAGCCGCCGCGGCATGCTCGCGGGAGGGGGGTGTGAGGGGGATTCGGGGTAATAAAGAAATAACAATAAAATGTACTGTACCTTACTGCCGGATACCGCGCCGCCTCCGCTCCTGGCCGGTCACGGTGTAATGGTGCAGCCTGGTCCCGCGTGTTCCTGCAGCAGGAACAGGAAGCAACAACCAGGCAGCCTCCCTCCCCTACCCTAAGCCAATCACAACGCAGCGTTGTGATTGGTAAGGCGCAGCGGAGAGCGCCCCAGCCGGGCCATTTTCTCTATGTAGGCTGTTGCAGCAGCCTACATAGAGAAAAAGGGAGAGTGCGCATGACTAGATTGGTCGGCCCTGGGGCTGACCAGACAGTCAGTACCCACAACAGTGGGCAAGCCACTCCCCCTGCCCTCGAGCAGGACCGCCCGCCCGCCCACAACCAGGCACTCTAGGCACTTCTGCTTTCTCGCAGTGCGAGAAGCAGAAACATAAAATGGTAGTTTTACCATTTTATGTTTCTGCTTCTCGCACTGCGAGAAAGCAGTGAGGCGACGTCCCCACGCCCCAATGGGGGAGCTGCCACTGATTGTGTAACAAAAAAAGAATTGTACTGATATGTGGAACTGACTATTACAAGATGTATATTAACATTCTTACATGATTCTTTTTTAAGCTATGTTGGTTATAAATATAAAGTTCATATTACATCCCAGTTATATGTATGATATTATATCTGACTGGTCATCTGTACCACTTTTTCTGAAATGTTTTATCTCTGTTTCGGGGATTGAGGTCTTCCCCATCCGGGGAACAAAATAGATCAGAGTGAACCAACATTCTCAATACAAGGCAGTGTAAACAATACTCCCTAGCTCATGGTCTATAATAGTCATCGTTGGTCTGCCTAAGAACATTTCTCTCTACCAGTGTTCTGAATGGATGAGTTTTTTCCTTAAATAGCTGTCAAAAGCGAATTCATTTTTATTCTGCATGTTTCTATTTTATATGAATTTTAGAACTCTGAATGGAAAGCATTCTCACCTAGTCTCTTTCTACAGCTTTTTGTGTGTCTCTTTCTCTGCCACCAATCACCATCCCCCTGCTTCCCCAGTGATGGTTTACTGGGCTGCCAGTGACTCTAGGCCTCATTTAGATCTTGGCATTATTACCATAATCCCGCAGCGGCGGCAGTCCCAAGTACTTTGTTGAGGTTACAGCGGTCCACCCGCCTTATTTAGATGTTGCGGCTATAAACATAAAACCGCCTAGGCGTCGGTCTTCTGTGCTGGCTAACAGTAATCTACCGCCTTCAGTCCAGCTGATTGCGCTGAGTCGATTTAGATGTTCCTGTTGTGCTGGCAGTGTCCTGGTGGAGTGAAGTTTATGAGGGTGTGGAGACTGGTAAGTACAACTGATTTTTATGTCAATACATTTATGTGGCGTGTTTGCATGAAATACATATGTAGACAATGTGTTATGTCCCTTTGTGTTAAGTATTGCATGCCACTCACCCAACATACACACACTATTGAATGCACACCCACAGGCACCACTAGCCCAACATTCCAAGCATCACTACAACAATTTATTTTTGTAAGTGTCAATACAGGTGTGTTCCATTTACCTAGATTAGTAGGAAAATGAACACTACTGTATTACACATAAAAAAAAGTATTTGCATGTAATAGCAAAGCAGTAATATACAAGGCTATTCCAAGTGTCAGCAGCACACGATACATAAGACAATAGTACAAGTACCTTATTTTAAATCTCGGTGACAACGGAGTCATTTGGAGTCATGGTGGTGTCGGAGCAGCAAAGGCAGTGGCGGCTGGTGGACTTAGACAGTAGTGAGGTGAAAGATCTGCGCGTGACCATCTCAAAAGCCCCTGCCTCTCTACTATTTGGCCCTGTTCCCCCCGCAGTCCGGACCTCCTCGAGCTCGAAGCGCTGGGGCTTCTGATACTGCATTGTGCAGGATGTTGGAGTGATCAAAAATAAACAGTTTGTATAATTTTAAATGAGAAAAATAACAGTCTGTATAATTCGGATGTATGACGTTACAACGCACACTTTTACAACGCATGCACTTACAACGCATTTTTTACAACGCATAATCCATTACAACGCATGACATTACAACGCATGACACTACAACGCATTTTTAAAAACTACCTTTACAACGCATTTCCATTACAACGCATAATACCTTTACAACGCATACCATTACAACGCATAATATTAAATTGCATTTAAGGTAAGTATTAGATAGTATAGGGGTAAAAGTTACTTTTCTAACTCCAGGGGGTGCAACAGTAGGGTAAGTGTTGGATAGTATAGGGGTAAAAATTACTATTCTAACTCCAGGGGGTGCAACAGTGGGGTAAGTGTTGGATAGTATAGGGGTAAAAATTACTATTCTAACTCCAGGGGGTGCAACATTAGGGTAAGTGTTGGATAGTATAGGGGTAAAAATTACTATTCTAACTCCAGGGGGTGCAACATTAGGGTAAGTGTTGGATAGTATAGGGGTAAAAATGACTATTCTAACTCCAGGGGGTGCAACAGTAGGGTAAGTGTTGGATAGTATAGGGGTAAAAATTACTATTCTAACTCCAGGGGGTGCAACAGTAGGGTAAGTGTTGGATAGTATAGGGGTAAAAATTACTATTCTAACTCCAGGGGGTGCAACAGTAGGGTAAGTGTTGGATAGTATAGGGGTAAAAAATACTATTCTAACTCCAGGGGGTGCAACAGTGGGGTAAGTGTTGGATAGTATAGGGGTAAAAATTACTATTCTAACTCCAGGGGGTGCAACAGTAGGGTAAGTGTTGGATAGTATAGGGGTAAAAATTACTATTCTAACTCCAGGGGGTGCAACAGTAGGGTAAGTGTTGGATAGTATAGGGGTAAAAATTACTATTCTAACTCCAGGGGGTGCAACAGTAGGGTAAGTGTTGGATAGTATAGGGGTAAAAATTACTATTCTAACTCCAAGGGGTGCAACAGTAGGGTAAGTGTTGGATAGTTTAGTGTAATATTATGCGTTGTAATGGTATGCGTTGTAATGGTAGTATGCGTTGTAATGGAATGCGTTGTAAAGGTAGTTTTTAAAGATGCGTTGTAGTGTCATGCGTTGTAATGTCATGCGTTGTAATGGATTATGCGTTGTAAAAAATGCGTTGTAAAGGTAGTGCGTTGTAAAAGTTGCGTTGTAAAGGTTGTTCCCCGTATAATTCTAAATGAGAAAAATAATGTTGTAAATTGAAAAGTATCGTGCACCAATATAAATATATTGATATATGAAACGTCGATTTTTTTTCTCTCAATGTATATCAAATGTTGATTGCACGAGAAAAGCCAAAGCTGAATAAAGATATACATAAAAAAATGAATGCAAATAAAAACCGGAAGCCTAAATAACGTGTTTAGTGAAATGTAAAAGCTTCCCTCTAAGTGGGAGACACTTAACTCCAGAGCGAATTAGTGATACCTTATGTTAGGCAGTGAGCTCTTTTTTTATTTCGCTCCATGAATGCTTACAAAACCTACTCAAGCATTTGATCCTCTCACACTCATGGTGCGAACAAATTTCGGAATCAGATATTTTAACCCTTGAAGCTATTTTGCCACATGGTTGAAAAGCTGAAATGTTGAAGGGTTGATGATGATTGATGAATAATGTGCTCCGGTTGGACAGTGGACAGGTTTTGCCTATGGACTCTGTATATAAATCACAGGCCCCACTCTACACTATACCGCACTCACTCAAGTTGTTCCGCCTGGCGCTATGGAGACAGGCGGCCAGCAGCGGCTGCTACCGGACAGGGGTGGTAGGGTGCAGAGAGGAATTAAACAAAATGAGGAGTTACCTATAATGGCCGGCCGCCACCTCTCCTCTGCCCTATCCTCTCCCTTTCCCGGCCGGCAGCAGGACACACCCGGTCAGACTGTCCCACCAAGATCTACATCAGGCCCTCTGTCTCCCCAATGAGAGCAAAAACAAAACCAGAGCCTGGATTAACTTAACCATATAAAGAATGAGCCGAGCTGTTCCTTGAAACTACATATCCATATAAATTGATTGAAACAAACGGGCAACAGTGATTCATTAGTTGCACACCCCTCTCCATTGAGCAAATGTAACATAAGCCGAAAACAGAGGTGCTCTAACACTATAACACACCTGTTGCCACAATGTACAAGTCTGAACCCCAGGAAGTCCCAGACCAGTCATCAACAAAATAAAAATAGCGGAGCACTTATGTATGAAAACCTCAACCGTGTCTGGTTAGGTCTTTTTCTGTACCACATACATTTTTTTTTTTTACTCTTTATTTTGATACCATCATATCGAAATTCAATGCAGTGAAAATTACATGGGGGCGGTAATTTTCCTCTAGCCATGAATACAGCTTAAATATTTCTCAGGGTTACCATCTTTTCCCCCTCCCTCCGTAAGGCTGAAAAAGGGGTATTAATAAGGTCTGGTGACCTCACGTATAGCTGCCCACTGCAGGAATGGCAAATAAATGCATAGCATAGTGTCATTACTTTTCCAATTAACATAAATAACAAATGCAACTGTGTCCCTCCCCACCCTAACCCTCCCATCCCTCCCACTCCTGGTCGCACATTGTCCGGACCTCCTCGAGCTCGAAGCGCTGGGGCTTCTGATACTGCATTGTGCAGGATGTTGGAGTGATCAAAAATAAACAGTTTGTATAATTTTAAATGAGAAAAATAACAGTCTGTATAATTCGGATGTATGACGTTACAACGCACACTTTTACAACGCATGCACTTACAACGCATTTTTTACAACGCATAATCCATTACAACGCATGACATTACAACGCATGACACTACAACGCATTTTTAAAAACTACCTTTACAACGCATTTCCATTACAACGCATAATACCTTTACAACGCATACCATTACAACGCATAATATTAAATTGCATTTAAGGTAAGTATTAGATAGTATAGGGGTAAAAGTTACTTTTCTAACTCCAGGGGGTGCAACAGTAGGGTAAGTGTTGGATAGTATAGGGGTAAAAATTACTATTCTAACTCCAGGGGGTGCAACAGTGGGGTAAGTGTTGGATAGTATAGGGGTAAAAATTACTATTCTAACTCCAGGGGGTGCAACATTAGGGTAAGTGTTGGATAGTATAGGGGTAAAAATTACTATTCTAACTCCAGGGGGTGCAACATTAGGGTAAGTGTTGGATAGTATAGGGGTAAAAATTACTATTCTAACTCCAGGGGGTGCAACAGTAGGGTAAGTGTTGGATAGTATAGGGGTAAAAATTACTATTCTAACTCCAGGGGGTGCAACAGTAGGGTAAGTGTTGGATAGTATAGGGGTAAAAATTACTATTCTAACTCCAGGGGGTGCAACAGTAGGGTAAGTGTTGGATAGTATAGGGGTAAAAATTACTATTCTAACTCCAGGGGGTGCAACAGTAGGGTAAGTGTTGGATAGTATAGGGGTAAAAATTACTATTCTAACTCCAAGGGGTGCAACAGTAGGGTAAGTGTTGGATAGTTTAGTGTAATATTATGCGTTGTAATGGTATGTGTTGTAATGGTAGTATGCGTTGTAATGGAATGCGTTGTAAAGGTAGTTTTTAAAGATGCGTTGTAGTGTCATGCGTTGTAATGTCATGCGTTGTAATGGATTATGCGTTGTAAAAAATGCGTTGTAAAGGTAGTGCGTTGTAAAAGTTGCGTTGTAAAGGTTGTTCCCCGTATAATTCTAAATGAGAAAAATAATGTTGTAAATTGAAAAGTATTGTGCACCAATATAAATATATTGATATATGAAACGTCGATTTTTTTTCTCTCAATGTATATCAAATGTTGATTGCACGAGAAAAGCCAAAGCTGAATAAAGATATACATAAAAAAATGAATGCAAATAAAAACCGGAAGCCTAAATAACGTGTTTAGTGAAATGTAAAAGCTTCCCTCTAAGTGGGAGACACTTAACTCCAGAGCGAATTAGTGATACCTTATGTTAGGCAGTGAGCTCTTTTTTTATTTCGCTCCATGAATGCTTACAAAACCTACTCAAGCATTTGATCCTCTCACACTCATGGTGCGAACAAGTTTCGGAATCAGATATTTTAACCCTTGAAGCTATTTTGCCACATGGTTGAAAAGCTGAAATGTTGAAGGGTTGATGATGATTGATGAATAATGTGCTCCGGTTGGACAGTGGACAGGTTTTGCCTATGGACTCTGTATATAAATCACAGGCCCCACTCTACACTATACCGCACTCACTCAAGTTGTTCCGCCTGGCGCTATGGAGACAGGCGGCCAGCAGCGGCTGCTACCGGACAGGGGTGGTAGGGTGCAGAGAGGAATTAAACAAAATGAGGAGTTACCTATAATGGCCGGCCGCCACCTCTCCTCTGCCCTATCCTCTCCCTTTCCCGGCCGGCAGCAGGACACACCCGGTCAGACTGTCCCACCAAGATCTACATCAGGCCCTCTGTCTCCCCAATGAGAGCAAAAACAAAACCAGAGCCTGGATTAACTTAACCATATAAAGAATGAGCCGAGCTGTTCCTTGAAACTACATATCCATATAAATTGATTGAAACAAACGGGCAACAGTGATTCATTAGTTGCACACCCCTCTCCATTGAGCAAATGTAACATAAGCCGAAAACAGAGGTGCTCTAACACTATAACACACCTGTTGCCACAATGTACAAGTCTGAACCCCAGGAAGTCCCAGACCAGTCATCAACAAAATAAAAATAGCGGAGCACTTATGTATGAAAACCTCAACCGTGTCTGGTTAGGTCTTTTTCTGTACCACATACATTTTTTTTTTTTACTCTTTATTTTGATACCATCATATCGAAATTCAATGCAGTGAAAATTACATGGGGGCGGTAATTTTCCTCTAGCCATGAATACAGCTTAAATATTTCTCAGGGTTACCATCTTTTCCCCCTCCCTCCGTAAGGCTGAAAAAGGGGTATTAATAAGGTCTGGTGACCTCACGTATAGCTGCCCACTGCAGGAATGGCAAATAAATGCATAGCATAGTGTCATTACTTTTCCAATTAACATAAATAACAAATGCAACTGTGTCCCTCCCCACCCTAACCCTCCCATCCCTCCCACTCCTGGTCGCACATTGTTTCCTATGTCCAGTAGGACCTCAAAGGGGGAAGTACTAACTGGGTAGCACGAACTGGTACTCAGTAATCATGCGATGCGATATATGAGTCACGGACTTGGGACCTACTGTGGTATAGTCACCTATTCCCTCTGATTGTCTACGGAACTGGAGTATCCTGAGGGGACAATAAGTCAAGTGATTCAAACTCGTGTAACATTGCCTCCCAATCCATTGAAATGGGCTGCTTCCGAAGCCCCTTCTCCTCTTCCCTCCTAAGGACTGCCCCTTCGGCCTTTCCCCATTGTATCATGTCAGCTTGCCAACTGGATAACGCTGGACACCTGGGGGACTTCCACCTCATAGTAAGAGTTCTTACCGCTAAAATGAGGGCTAGGTCTATGAATCTCAGTCGTACTTTCTGGATTCATGAGCGTTTGCGGAGACCCATTAGGCAGTTCGGGGGTTCATCTGATATAGGGGTTTGTGTAGTTTCGCCTAGAGCATGACGGATTCCCTCCCAGTAGTGTCGGAGATGTGTGCAAGACCACAGCATATGGAGAAAGTCCGCCTCATCCCCTTTACAGCGGGGGCAGTTGTGTGAGGCATCAGGAAACATACGATGTATCCGCTTGGGGGTGAGATATGCCCGATGTAAGATCATTGTCTGGATGAATTTTAGTTTGGCATTACGGGAAACTCTTTTGGGGTGTTCTAGCATGCACTGCCAAGCCTTATCAGTAATCTCCAAGTTAGAGTCCCCAGACCACTGCTCTCTTAGTGAAGTGAGCGGGATCGCAGAGTGCGTCCGTATTCCTGTATATAACCAATGCACCAAATGTCCCCCCTTCCCCATGTGATATAACAGGTGTACTAGGTTGTGCTGTTGGGGTTCACTGCGCTGCGGTGCCCATGTGTTCTTTATGTAGTGGGATACAGTGGCATGCAATAAATATAAACGTGGCGAGGCGCCTGTGGACTGCAAGAAGGTATCGTGATCCATCAAGTGTCCATCAGTAAAGAACCCTCCTATGTCCTCTACTCCAACCTCCATCCAATCCTGTATACTGGACTTCGCTAGTCTGCCCTGTGGTGTGGGGATACCTATAAGAGGGATGTTCGGTGAATAAGGAGTCGCCATTTAGGTGTATGTCAACGCCTTCTTCCAGAATTGTAAAGCGGTATACAAAAGGGGGGGCTGTCCGGAGGGGTCCTAACCTTGGGCAACAGCAGAGAGTTTAGCCTCCCCCGGTCCAACTCCCCCGATGAGTACCCAATTTCTTATAAATGTCTTCCCGCGGTCCAATACAATAGCCACTGGAGCTGACTAGCATAGTAGTAGGCACGGAAGTCTGGAACTCCCAGACCCCCGCCTCCGCTCTCAAATTGAAGTTTCCGCAGGCTGACACGCCTGCGGCCCTTGCCCCAGATCAGGTCCAACAACAAGGTATTTAATGTGTTAAAGGTAGACTGTGGGATTATGACCGGTAGGTTCACAAAGTAGTATAATAGGCGAGGGAGCATCACCATCTTAGAGATGGCCACCCGCCCCATTACTGAGAGCGGTAGGGAGGTCCAGAAGGCCACACTGGCCCGGAGTCCCGTTATGGCTCGCGTGATATTACCTTCTATCTGATCTGCCTGTGTTCTATATATTTGAATACCTAGGTATTTAAAGGTGGTGGGTGCCACTGGCAAGGTATAATCGCCAAAACGCAGGGTATCTGGGCCTGGTCTGTCCCTGAAAAATCAGACTACAGATTTCTCCTGGTTGATAGCCAGTCCTGAGAGGCGCTCAAAGGTGTCAAGGATATCCGGCAAGGGAGTGTTGTCAGCCGACTAGTCCCGTAAATACAACAGGATATCGTCTGCGTAAATGGAGGTCAGGTGGGTTACTCCATCGATTGGTATACCAAGCCGGTCTACCGACCTTCTGAGTGCTATCACTAGAGGTTCCAGTGTGAGTACGAATAGTAATGGCGATAGCGGGCAACCCTGTCGCGTGCCCATGTGAATAGGATATTGATTAGAAATGTAGCGTCCCGTGCGGGCCCGGGCCGTAGGGGCCGTATAGAGAAGGCGTACCCATTTCAGGTATGTGTCTGGGAATCCAAATCTTTGAAGGGTTGCGAACATGAATTCCCAGGAAAGAGAGTCAAAGGCCTGACGGAGGTCTAGGGCGATGCAACCTGCTGACTGATGAGCCTGCGGAGTGGCCTCCAGTACATAATGTAACCGCCTGGTGTTGAGGGATGTACTACGATTCGGCAGGAACCCGCACTGATCGCTATGTATGAGCATATTGAGGGAGGACTGGATTCGGTTGGCAAGAGCTTTACTTAATATTTTATACTCCGTCGCAAGCAAGGAGAGGGGCCTATAATTATGGAGATCCAGGCTGTCGCGTCCTGGTTTGGGTAAGGATATGACCAATGCTTGCATGGTAGAGTGTGGTAAGTGACCTGTATTATAGACTACTTCTAGTACAGGCACCAATACTTCCGAATACGTGTGTTAAAATTCAATGGGCAACCCGTCAATCCCAGGCGTTTTATTTCGATTGATATCTTTTATCGCAGGTCGTATTTCTTGTTGTGTTATGGGGCCATCTATACCCGCACGTGTCTCCTCAGGAAGTACCGGCATAGGCAAATCCCGCAGGAACTCCACTATAGAGGATTGATCAACAGGTGGGGGCGCAGCATATAATGTGGTAAGATAGTCCTGAAAGGCTAGGTTGATGCCCTGCTGGGTGTGGACAACACTGCCTTGGGTTGTACGGACACTAGTTATCACCGGGGGTCGGGTCTGTCCCGAACTATGCGTGCAAGAAGTGTACCAGATCTGTCTGCTTCTGTGTGTTTACGTTGGAGGAATGCCCTCTGATCAATTACCCGTAGTGTTTCTAGTATTTCAGCGTGTTCAATATGGGCTGTCTGTAATTCCGTTTGTTTATCGGGGTCAATCACCACCTCTTGTTCCAATATAGTCAGACGTTGCTCCACGGCGTGTAATCGTTGGTGCATTTCCTGGTGAGCCCCCACTAGTTTTCCTATTGATGCCCCCCGTACTACCACCTTGAGCACATCCCATGCAATTAAGTTGGAAGAGGCTGTGTCCCAATTGTCAGCTAGATAATTAGTAATGGTGGTGGAGATGGCTGTCCGGAAAGGGGTGTCCTCTAATAGCTGCGGATGTAGCCTCCAGGTGGGCACAGGGGTGGGCACAGTAGCCCAATTTAGTGTAAGTTCTAGAGGGTTGTGGTCTGAGAAGGTTTTGGCTAGGTAAGTAGCGTGGCAGACCTGTGTGATAATGGCTCGAGAGCAGAGAAATCTATCAATTCTAGTATAGAGACCGTGCACTGGGGAGAAGAAAGAGTACTCCTTGTGTGCAGGATATAGACATCTCCATACGTCCGCAAGTGTCCAGCCATTCACCCAGGTAGTAAACAGTGCGGCCAACTTAGTAGTAGTCGCGCAGTTAAGGGGGGGGGTGGGATCTATCTAGGGTGACCTCCAATACAGCATTCCAGTCTCCCCCCAGCCCCCAGGGGATACCATCCCAGTCCGCCAATGCAGTACCCAGCCGGCTCAGGAAACGATCCTGTTCAAAATTAGGGGCATATACACTACCCAGGATTATCAGGGCACCATCTAATGTACCCTTCAGCAATATGTACCTCCCCTGGTCATCAACCCGACGTTCCAGTTCCAGAAAGGGGACCCCATGACGTACCCAGATTGTCGCTCCCCTGGCGAACGCCGAGTAGTTAGTGGAGTACATATGACCCCGCCATGTTTTGCGTGTTTTCACCGTTTCCGCTTCTGTTAAGTGGGATTCCTGTAGAAACACTATGTGTGCTTTACGCCTGAGGAGATAAGCGTGTACACGATGTCTCTTCTGTATCGCCCCCAACCCACGTATGTTCCATGTGACTAGATTATAGGACCCTAAGATGGTAGTCGTTGTTGGCATGATATTGTATGTAAAGAAAAGCTACCCTGTAGATGGAGCCTATGAGCCATTTGCGACCAGGAGTCCCCTTCCCCATGAACTATAACAACACCCGGCTCCACGTCTGAACTACGCTGGGCCCAACAAAAATATACAATAATTCCACAACCAATAACAGTGCGTACGCTAATAGGGGGGCCGCCGCCCTTGAACATGTCCATGTGTACGGTAGTGTCCGTCACCTGGTGGCTCCACGGGGCCTGCATAGGGGGGATTATGAATAAGCCAAACTAAGACAGTGGTACCGCCATAAACACATTTGCATATACAAATATAAGACTTAGACCCGGAGTCCCCGCACCCCATATCCCCTGTGCTTGCTGGGAAAAAACACATAAAATGGTCCATTTAAGCAATAGTGTTCACCCTCAAGCATTATCATGTAGGTGATTCCAAAATAACAAATAACAGAGAGCGAGTGCAAGAATACAGAAAAAGGATATGATACGTTACAGAAGTTAGTATCTATGTCCTCTGCATTACACTTGCCGGTCCATGTGCCAAAAAAGGGTTCTGCACTCAACAGGTGGGTCCTGCGGCTATTGATTATCAATTATGTCATCTGCCGCCCTGGGGGTGATTGTAGGAAAAAGGATAATACTGTGTTCGGAATGTTGCCTAAGTAGATGGTTGTGTAAAATCAATAAAAAATAGATTTAAAAAAAAAAAAAATACTGTGTTCGGAATCCGAGTTCAGGGTACTGTCCTCTGAGTCTGTGGTAGTTTTGAGGAGGTCCTCGCGGCAAGCTCCAGCAGCGGCCAAAGCCCTCTTCTGGTCACAGCGCTGCTGTTCGCGCGATGGCCCCATTCCACTGTTCTCCTGGGTGGGGGTCCGGGGTCGGCGAGAGCCTGATTTCTGAGGAGTCGGGGATTTTCCCGAGCCCTGCGGTGATGTATTCGGATGGCTGAGCTGACTGGGCCCTATACACATGACTTCCATCCATTCCTCGGCATCTGCTGGGCTGTCAAAGAAGTGTGTTTTTTGTCATAAATGACCTTGAAATAAAAAGAGAGGGGTCCTCCTCTCCAAAGGGACAGGACACCAAGATAAGACACTTCTGTCAAAGACAAAGATCCCTTTGGGCACCTTTATTGAGGCATACACCTATTTTCAACCATTAAAAATACAACATCCACATCACCAGCAATCGGAACCAACAATAAGTGATATAAAAAGTTATTTATTAAAATTAATACGTTTCTCACACGGCAATACTATTACCATCAAGTGTACATCATCAATATACTTTAGATGATCAAAACAAACATAAACACATTTAAAAACCACAATCAATAATTGGGGACATAAACAAAAATCTTGTCCAATGAGCACATCAAGTAAGGTATATAAAGATCAACACTTTTTCCTTTTTCTTTGTTGTTGTTAACCTTTAACAGATATTCAAGTACTCGAACACAGGACAAGTTGAACAAGCGACGCGTTTTGGTGGCACAAGTCAATTCACCACCTTCCTCTGTTTTTGTACGTAAAATTTTTGGTTTTTTAGTAATGCACAGGATTAGGCCACCTCTAATCGTTCCTTATCTCAATGTTTTGTAGTGTCGTGCCACTGGAGTTATGGCCAATAGTTTCATGTGTTTTATAACTGGCTACTGGTAGGCTGATCAACTACAAGGGTAGTCCAAGCGATATCGGAACTGAAAAGTTTCCCCGCCGACTCCACAATCATCCGCTGTTGTACGAGAGAAATTTTTTACGTACAAAAACAGAAGGAAGAGAGCAAAAGGGTGAAAGCTTTTGCGGTACCCCTAATTGATTATATGTGGGTGGTTTGAAGGTGTCTTAACCATACTGAGACTGGAAGAATTAAAGAAAGGAATTTGATATCTCACCCTCCCCTGATCGTTGCTAGCTATGACAACGGAAACTTGGGGAGATATTGATTGATCATTTTAAGCTTGAGGAAGGTGGTGAATTGACTTGTGCCACCGAAACATGTCGCTTGTTCAACTTGTCCTGTGTTCATCGAGTACTTGAATATCTGTTAAAGGTTAACAACTACAAAGAAAAAGGAAAAAGTGTTGATCTTTATATACATTACTTGATGTGCTCATAGGACAAGATTTTTGTTTATGTCCCCAATTATTGATTGTGGTTTTTAAATGTGTTTATGTTTGTTTTGATCATCTAAAGTATATTGATGATGTACACTTGATTGTAATAGTATTGCCGTGTGAGAAACTTATTAATTTTAATAAATAACTTTTTATATCACTTATTGTTGGTTCCGATTGCCGGTGATGTGGATGTTGTATGTGTAATGGTTGAAAATAGGTGTATGCCTCAATAAAGGTGCCCAAAGGGATCTTTGTCTTTGACATAAATGACCTTGAGCCTGGCCAAGTAGAGTAAGGCGTATTTGAGTTGCGCTTTTTGCAGTTTTTTCTTAACCGCCTGGTAGGACGCACGCTGTCTCTGGACCATGACAGTGTAGTCGGGGTATAATGAGATGCGATGGTTTTCAAACTGGATTACGGATTTTTCCCTCGCTTTCTGTAGCAGTGTATCCTGGTCCCTATAGTTCAAGATTTTCACTATCAATGGGCGGGGTGGCGTGCCTGGTCTAGGCGGCCTGGTTGGTATTCGATGGGCGCGTTCGACGCAGAAATACGGGGAGAGCGCCCTCCGACGCTACATGGTCCCTAAACCATGCCTCCATAAAATCAGTCGCCCTATTACCCTCGCTTCGCTCCGGCAAGCCGATCACGCGGATGTTGTTGCGCCTGTTTCTACCCTCCGCATCCTCCACTCTGTCCATAAGGCCCGATACTTGTTGCTACAGTTGTCGTATCTCAGTGGAGTTCGCGGTCACCGAGCTGCGCCGCAAACTCCACCCTGGAATCGCGGATTTCCTGCAGGATTAGATCCAATTTGTCTGGAGCAGCCCCAGTCGGAACCGGGGAGGTAGCCTCGTCGCGTCGACCGGAGGGGGCCGCCCCGGTAGGGGGGGCCCCCGCCTCTCGCCGGCCCTTGTGCGTCTTCACTTTGGTTCGGCCCATGACGCGGGAACACTGTAGTGGGATAGTGCACTCTCCACTCCGTAGGCGCCCGAAATTACTATTTATGGAACTCCGTATGGCCGGGGGGGGGGAGGGGTCCAGGCCACCCTTACGTGGATGACGGGTGCCTGACCTGGTCCATAGTGCGTCTGTTGCAGAGAAGGGGTGGTAGGATCAAGCGGCAGGGCGGCCAGCCAGGGCAAACTCTACAGAGGTGGCGCCACCTCCCCCCCCACCGGCCCAGTCCCACTGATTCCAGCAGCGATTCTGCTACACGTTCCGGCCGGCAGGGGAACCCGAGGTGGACAATGGAGGCTCCGCCGCTGGGCGCGCACGTGAGGGGGAGAGCAGCGGCACTACGGGGGTGAAACTGGGCGAGAACTAATAATTATTCAGTGTCCCATTGGGCATGGTCCATGACCGGTCCGGGACTCCAGAAGGAATCAACCCCTGTATCCAGTGTGGTTTTGTTTTTCAAGGTCCCACCAGGCTTCAGGCCGCGCTAGGGGAGTCAGGGGGGGGGGGGGAAGGGAGGAAGTGGAAGTCCAGCCACGCGCCCCAGCCTCTAAATTGGGTGGTAGGCACACCGGGGCAATCCTCCCCACTCACCGCCTGTCCCTTGTCGGATCCCCTGGGGAGGGCAGCACGTTGTTCGCCTCTGTCGGGCCTCAGCACGTCAGCGCTGCTCTCAGCGACCTCCGCCCGGCACACTCAGCTCCAATCTGGCAGGTCTCCTGCGGTCCGCCCGTGCAGCCGGGCAGGCAGCACTCCGGAGCATATGCCAGTGTCCCCGACTCTCCAGATCGCCGCCAGCCGCGAGCGGGAGTAGCGGGCGGGAGCCCCGCCCCACAACACTCCAGGCCGCCTGCAACGTGCTCGGGCTACTCCGTAACGCAAGTCCCGGATGCAGCGCGAACACCACCGCAGGTCGGCCCGGGCTCACCACCGATCCATGCCACGGTTTAGATGGGCCACCAGGGCTTCCAGCGTAGTGGGGGGACTCCGGGGCTTCAGCCATCAGGTGTTCCGGACTACGGGTGGCCGGGGAAAGGCGGCACCAGGAATTAACATCCCCGCAGGCACCGGAGCTCTACCAGGAGTCGACCGCCATCTTAGGCGGCTAGCCACGCCCCTCGGTTTTCATACATAATGAATGCTTCACTACTTTTTATTTTGTTGATATTCATATAAATGACCAATACAATATATCATAATGTTTCATACAGCTTCACAATAATAGTGCAACTTCTTCACACCCAGGTTGGAGATGCGCTCAGAATCTTGTTAATGTCTATCACCATCATAATAAACTATTGAAATGTTCATTTAGCGCAGAGATAAAACAAAAATCATTAGACTTGCGAAACTGTAAATGCATATGTAGTAGACATCCTAAGAAGGCTAGACTGACTTTTAACAGACAAGTTTCAGCCAGTATTCCTAGCCCCTCCTCTTCAGTAGTGACTCACACATTAGAAGGGGTACCGAGGACTCACCCCTGAGTCCTGCCCTTTTACATTTATTTGACCCTGTTGAGAGAGTTAGTGTGATGATTTCGTTTCAAGATCATGCAGATGATGCAGATTATTGTTGCCATCTCCGAGAACTTATTTCCTGCCCAGGCCACGTTTCATTATTGTATGAGAGTGATGGCTAGCATGATGTGCACTAACTACCTTCAGTTTAACTCAGACAAGATGGGGGTTCTCTTGTGTGGAAGACATACCCAGTTTTGAAAGATTGAGTGATGCCCATCAGACTTGGGTGTTGTACTCTCTCTTGTGTTCCACTTCGTTGGCAATGACCTCTCTATGGCTCCCCAAATTGCTAAGCTAGCTAGTACTTGTTTTGACCTCTTAAAACTGCTTTATAGGATTTTTATGGTTCTTCCTATAGAGGTCAATAAAACAGTAGTGTAAGCTCTGATTGTATCCAGATTGGACTATAGAAATGCTCTGAATCTGGACACTACATAGAGGCTCATTACTCGCCTGCAGGTGGTTCATAATACCGTATCTAGGATGATTTTTAATCTTCCCAATATTTCTCACATGGTACGGCACTTCACCGGCTTCCCATCCGTAAGAAAGTTCTCTAAGTCACTCTGTTTTACTCATGGGGAAGTGCATGGGACTGGCCCTGGATATCTAAAGAGATCCATTGTACCATACTGCCCTTCTTAGACTTTACGCTATGCCCATCTGCTTGCAGTTCCTCGGATACATTGCAGTAGGGTGGGTGGCCGCACTCTATTTCAATGCATCCAGATGGTGGAAAGCTCCACCTTTTGCTAATAGAAAATACTCCTCTTTTCTTCACCTTAAAAGACAACTCAAGACCTGGCCTTTTCAATAGTTTTCTTTTCTTTTTTTCTTGGGCGAAATACTTTTTTCAGTTCTGATTGAGTATAAGCTGTACTCCCAAAATAAATAAATAAACCACAGTGCGGTTTTTGCATTGTTCCTTTCTGCTTTCAGCAAAAAAAGACATCTTTTCTGTGGTATTGACAGATTGAGAGGGTAGTGGTGAAAGCCTATGCAACCTCTTCTAATCGCATAAGGTACTTCAATCTACTATAAGGGATGTCTAGTAGTTGCCTGTGGTACTGCTGTCTGCTTCAAGGGTCAGTTTTAGTCGGCCTAAATTAGTGCAGAATGCTTCAAGGGGCCGCTAGTAATGGCCTAAGGTAATGTAGCTTGCCTTGTAAAAATTCCAGTTGGTACATGTTAGTTAGCTTTGCGGTGCTTGGGCTTCATTGTAGTGAAAGCCATGCTTCTAGTACCGGGGGCGGAGAGAGGAGCCATTTTATTTATTTGCCACTGCACCGGCTCACACTGTGTACAGCGCAAGGGTAGGGGCGGGGCTGAATCCTGCAAATGCAGGATTACAGCACTGGTCTACAGTGAGCATGACGGATTGGCCGGCTGTCTACAGTCGTCCTATCCAAGATGCGCAGTGTAGACCCAGCAATCCAAAGGCCATTAAAGAGCCTGGGGATTGCCAGTACAGGACCCCAGCCTCGAAATGAGCGCTGGGTGAGCCTGCTCCCACCAATCCTGGAGCTGCTTTCACAGCATGAAACCAGCTCCAGGATTGTTTGGAGTTCAGTTCCATAAGCAGGAAGGAAGTACTTCATTTTCCTGCTCGTGGAAGGGAGATGTGCTGCAGCGGTCATACTCCATTTCCGAGTTTATGGTGAGTAGCGCCATCGCGCCACACCATTTGTTACTGAAAGCAGCCGCCACTGTCCAGTACTCTGGCCAAGGCACAGTTGGCTGTACTGCAGACTCACTTCCAAACCGTACTTTCATTTTGCTTGACTCAACTGTGTCAATTTCGCTTCAACCATCCCTAAATTTGTGTCTGGTTTGCAAAGAAACAACCATGTTTTGATACTGTATGTGATGTGTTAACTATCAATAAACATTTTTTTAAACATCCCTGAATTTCGTGTCAGCAAATGCTCTATTGGTACTGTTCAGGCAAGCTGGTTTTAGCTTGTAGCTGAGCTGCATGGAGTTTTGTGAAAGTGCAACTTCACATTAATTTAGAGGTAAATTCTAGTTTGATTCCCACTTTGAACTGTGCAACGTTATAGTATCTGTGAATACACAGCACTGACATGAGTGAAGCCTTGGATACATTTTCAGTGCTTGATGAGCCAGGACCCAAAGATTTGCTCAGAAACCTGCAACCTGCACTACTAAAAGTTGGTGTGTTGAATACCGAGGCTGCATAGTCTTGATACCATCTCATTACTCTTTAATCCACCACCAGATACGCCCTCTTCTTTATTTTACTCGTGCAAGTTCCTGCTTTCTCCCTATATCACTGTTTATCTGTCTGTCTGTCTCTTTCTCCTTCTTGCCCCCTTGTGCATTTTTCACTCTCTTGCTCTGGGTCAAAGTCTGGTGAAGATAAATAAGTGTTGATCCCCAAAGATGAGTGCCAGTGGGCCTCATCTGCAATCATGGCTCAAATTAAGCACTGTAATTTATAATTTTCAAACCCGTAATATCACAGTCACATGTAACCTTTTTTTGTTGTTTGTGTTGTGTTCTCGAATTAAATGTGAGGGAGGTTGTTTCTTGTTATTGTGCTGCATAATGCTGAAATCTCCTTTATATCATATTAAGGCCTTCTCAGTAATATTATCTCTGATGCATATCTGAACTCAACAGGAGCCGTATTATGTATATGGTGCACTTTCCCTGTTTGCGCCATGGTGCATCTTATACAGGTGCACCGGGTGCAAACAGGGACAGTGTGCCGTATTGGAAAGAATGCACTACCCTCAGGGCAACGCATTCAAGTGAAACACGGGGTGGCTGATTTAAAGCCGCTCCGTGTTTCACAGTGCAGGAGGCATGCCGCCTACACTTGAGGGGCGAGATCCCCCCTTACAGGCGGGTGCAGTGAGTGACAGAAAGCGCGTCCTATGGACTCCCCAGACACTACCCACCTGCAGGGTAGTGTCTGGGGAGTCCATAGGACACCCTTCCTCCAATCCAGAGGGCTGCCTTCAGGAGGTGCACTAAAGGTGCAGCACCTTTTTGTGGTGCACTTTGCACCAGCTAAGGGCATAGTTGCCTCCCCTCCTACATACATAATACGTCGTGGGAGCAATGGTAAAGCGAATCCCTCATTTACATGGGGCCACGCCCCATGCAATAGAGCGAATGTCTTCTCATGATATCGGCGGTGCTGCATGTGTGCCAGCCCTATCAATATTAAAGCAAGGGACGCACAAGTGTCTGCGGCCCCTTCTGTAATACCCTTGTATTTGTATAGACGCACAAAGCAGGTACACACGCCCGTTGCGCCCCAGGGCACAATGGATAAAACGACCCCAAAAGTGTTACAGAAAATATCCCACACCCTCAGGTGGTCTGAGAATCTGCATTTCAAACTGACAGCTTAACCATGCTCTAAGCTAATGGCCTTGCAGGAGAGTTGAGCACTTTTTGTCTAATAGCTCATACTCAAAAATAGTCAACTCTGTGTTAATGTATAGCCTTCCATTGGTACTTCACGGTCATGTTTGTGCTTTTATGCTTTGATCCATAAAGGTCTCAAACACAGTGTGTTGAGGATATGCCAGAGAACAATCAAGTGAATGCCGGCAAAAAATGTAAACTGGCCTACTTTTTATACAGCTATCATGAAATGTGAAACATACCTTGTATTTTCTAAAATTCGCTGAAACAAAGCACTGATTAGTTGCTTTGTACTACCAGTTCGGTTCATGTATGGCTGGTCCATATAGCTGTTTTCTTTGAGTCATGATTAAGTCTTGGAAAAGAATGATTCTGTTTTTAAAGTAGAAAAAAATAATTTAAGTTAGCTAGCTCTGAGCACTTTTTGCATCAGAACATTAAATCCTTAAATCTAAGTGTGTATACGTGTGTTCTAATTGTTTGACTGTTAACCGTTTAGGGGAGTGTTTTTCTGTTTTTTACATAAGGCACAGTATTAAAAAGATGTTGACCTAATTTTCTGTCTCAGCTTAAAATCTTCAATCAACACATGTTGAAAACATCTTTGCATTAATTGGAGTGAAGGTGGCAGCATTACTGGTTGGAAGCCATTTTTGGTTGGATTATACTGGTGAGACTACTTTGACATCATTGCTTTGGGGAATTAAAATTAGTTGCTGATGAACAACTGACTGAAGATGTGAAGCATATTTTGTTATGCTTAAAGCATACATTTATTTTAAATGGCTATTTTATCATTCTGCTGTTGCGAGCACATTTACTGTGCACTTTTGCTACAGACTAATGCAGATAAAAAAAGCATTGATAAAGACAGTAGCTTGGCTTTTTGGAGCAGTGGTGTACTGAATTTGCCAATACGTGTTTCCCTATGCAATTACACTATATATGCCTTTGAATTTAGTCAACCCATTTGTCTTATATAATTGCTGATGGCGTTGGACACAGCTGTACTTTGTTTCACTTGCTTCTTCTACTTTTGTGTTGGTTTTATCCTTGTTTATAAGAGGCAACAAATTAACAAGAAGAGCAGAGTTGAGCGGTGCCATGGGTCTTGTCGGGTTCTAAAAAGCCCATGTGTCAGCCAAGCCTTGAAAATATTTGGCATGTAAATCATCCAACAAACATAATTTTAGATTACGATAAGGTGTCTTCATGAATACAATTTTTTTTTTTTTTAACACTTAGAATCATTTCACCTTAGTACATAGGCTTATGTCTCTGCATCTAGAGGCATTTACTAATAGTCATAGCTGTTAAACAGGCACTGAGAAACATTTCTGCCCCCGTCCTGACAACAATGCTGTTAGTGAACTAAAAGGCAAGTCAGTTGTCATTTGCACCCTACATGTGGCTTAGATTCTTAATATAAATGGAGAAACATTATAGGCTATAAATTCAAACCCAACAGGTATTTGGACAGTACACAACACACAACTGGCATATTTAAAGGCGTTCTCATGTGTGATAATGAACAAAACGAAGGCTTGATAAAATAAAGCATTTGCTGAGATGCACACAATTGTGCCAAAGAATGAAGCCAGGATTGAACACAGATCTATCATTTTCACACTACTATTAAGCCACTACATGAATATCTCTTTCTGACATCAAATGTTAATGCTTTTTCTTTAATTCTTGCAGCATGAGATTAGAGTATGGGTGACTGGCGGAATCCCTGTTTGATTTTTGGCAGTTTACACAATGTCAACCTTCACCAAGCACATATGACCGCTTCACAACAGGCACAGACTATGTCACTCTTTTATTTTTTGGCGCGGGGAGATTTACGGGATGCTAAGTTGAGGCCAAATTCAAACCTGGTTCCTATTGTTGCATGGTCAGCAGCTATAGCCACCAGCCCACATCATTACGGTGAAGCTCAGCTTGTTTGGGCTCGTGGTTCCAGGAGGAGCTCGAGCTGAGCCTGAGCCAGGCTTCAGGCTCAAATTTGGCTCGAGCTTTCACTGGCTCGCCCACCCCTTTTGCTTATGGTGTAATGGTTTTATTCCTTTTGCACTATAGTTGAAACGGTCTATGGTGGCTCCTGTACAATAGCCAGGTTTTGTCAAGGTGTACGTATTGCAAATAAATCAATAAGATGTACTTTAAGACGAATGAGTAGTGCCGAACCTCACGAGCACCTCGAACTGCAAAATTACCAAAGCCAGGCAATGAATCAAAATTGTTTTCCTAAATTTTTATTTTTTTGATTTCCATATTAGGAAAAGAATAACAGCAACATCAAACATAGACACACTTATGAAACAGCTCCTGCCCTTTATAACCAAGGCTCCCAGTTTTCCATTTTTACAGTTTTTTACAGATAAATACAGACAGAACAGTTTGTTTCCTGACTGCATTTATTTAAAATTGGAAAAATACAGAAAATTGTGCGTCTTTTAAGTGACTTTTCAGGCTGTCTATCATCAATTCCAGGCCAACGGCTGAGCAAATAGACCGCATGGTGAGTTAAAAAACAGGATGAGATTTGCTTATATAATGGAATATTTCAACATTGTAGTATAATGCTAATATTTACCTGTGGGTGAATTGTTATGTTATATTTAGCTGCATAATTCGCTAAAACGTGACAGGTATCAAAATATGAGTGTACATTTATCAGTTAAGTGAGAGTGGAAATATACAATTATACAACTTAATCTATTCACAAAACACAATATATGGATAAATATAAATAAGATATCCAAAAAATAGATATGGGTAAATACAGACGGAATTTTCAACAAAATAAATACCATAAAACCGGGAGCACTAATTATAACTAAAAATCTTTTCCTTTCATTGTTGTCAATTAGTACTTGTGTGGTGCGGGCTTGGCCATATCACTTTGGAGCACTATTCTGTAATCCGGGGTATGATTCACCAACCATATCTGTTGTAGTCCAGTGCTGATTATGTCAGTCGTAATGAAATGTGAGGGTTTTTTTGCTGAGTGAGGTCAGAGGGATGGACCAATTTCCTTACATTTCCTCAGTTTAATAGACATTATTAATAAAAGTACATATTTCGAAGGTAGGTCTGGCACCAGCTTTCCATCATCTCCCATTTCTTAGTGTTTGACTGCTGTACCACGGCTGCAACTGGTAAGTCAAGGAAACTTAGGGTCACATGTACAAAGGTAATTGTTTGCGATTTCGATATAGCACATTTTTGTGATTTGCTGTTTGGAAATTGCAAACACCAATGTACAAATGTGTGTTTGACACATTTTGCAATTTCCAGTGGCTCGCAAATAGACCCACCTCATGAATATTAATAAGGTAGGTCTCGGTTTGCAACCCATTGGGAATCGCAAAAATCACATGGATTGTGCCTGGTGTCAGCAGACCACCATGACTCTGATTGCTTTTTTAGTAAAGCGGTCTTTTTTTTAAAAGCAGCCTGTTTTTCTTAAAGGAAAATGTGATGTGTTTAAAAAAATGAACGTTTAAAAAATACATTTGTATTTACATTTTTTAAGAGTAGTGGTCTGGACCACTACCTGCTCTTAAAAATGTTTTTAGGAACCTTCACAAAGGGGAAGGTGTCCCTCGGTGACCCATTCCCATTTGCGAATGGGTTAACACCTACTTGAAGTAGGCAGTAAAATACGAGTATTTTGCAAAGGTATTTTGGTCACATAATATTCATAGATACCACTGTGATCCAGTTTTAGGAAAGGATGCCCTAAACACACCCCTTCCCAATACTGAATCGCAGACCCAATTTGCTATTCGGTAATAGGTTACCGAATCGCAACTAGGGCTTTGTACATTTTAAAAAGGCTTTTTGTTTTAGAGGATGGGCTGATTCTTTGAATAGGTCCGTTTGCGACCACAAAAACGCTTTGTACATGTGGCCCAGAGTTCCTCTAACCATTGCAGCCATACGACCTTATTTGCCCCTTGATGTCTGTCTTTCACCCTCACACTAACCTCCTCGGATCTTTTCACGCTCCCTTGCACTAGTCTACGCTCCACGTCTCTCCCTTAAATCACCCAGCCCATCGTTCTCTGCATTCAGCTCTTCTCCCCAGCTCCCAAACCTGCTCACTCTATATTCGGCGCTTTCCTTCCTGCACCCAGTACTTCGTTGCATACATTTAGCACTGCTCTCCCCTGCACTCGGCTCGACCACGTCTGGCCTTGTTTTCTCCAGTTCTCAGACCCCTCCCCTTTGTAAAACCCGCAGCCTCCTTCCTGTCCTTCCAGCTCACGCTGTTTTACGCACTCCTCGTGAGCCCTTCTCGGTTCTACGGCCTCGAGTTACCTGCCTGTGCAGACGGTCTGCTCTGCACCGAGCCTGCCTCTTCCTCAAACAAACAGGGTCTGCACTAACATTTGGCGTCTACGGCCAGCCTTGGCCTTGAAACACTTTTAAAATAATAATAATCCTATGTACCCCGTACGACTTGCATGCAGGGAGCCTGTCACTGGTATTTCCTGGCTGATATCAGCCGTGCGCTGAAACGAGACATCAGTGGCGTAGCTAGGCCATGTGGGTCCCTGTTTTTAACATCCGCGGCTCGTAAGGTGGGGGGGGGGGGTTCAGCTGGCGATTACCGCGATGGCGGCAGGTAAGGGGGTGGAGGGTTACTATTCCCGTGGCGGCCGCCGCCCCCCAAACTCGTGCCACCCTGAGGTGACTGCCCCGCCCTCCTTTCTACGTTTCTGTCTGACACACCGGCAGGGCACGGTGCTAATACCATGTACATACACGCGGATGGACGTCATCCAGGCCGCTTTTCATTTTAATTATTTTTTGCAGTTTTTATAGCGCGAACCTGGCTCAAGGACACTGGAGCGCGTAACAGGGAACCCAGTCGTTATTATTTTTCAGGTACGGAGGTTAGTTAGGTCACGCGCCCAGAATCACAGGATATTCAGCAGAGTCCAGCCGCGGTACGACATCTAGTCCTCAACTATATTACTACCTCAACTATGTTATCAGGGTCGAACTGGCACACAAAAAATAGGCCTGGGCACAAAAATTAAAGTGGCACCCATTAGTGAAGCAAATAGCTTAAAAAAAGTGGTAAGTTCTGGAAAATCAACAGGGGGCAAAAGACTCACCCGGCCATAAAACCGACCCACAACTGCTAAAATACCAGCCCACCTGGCGCTGTCAGGTTCCCCTGTAGCTGTAGGCCATTCTGACCCGGTATGTTATTATTAGCTCATTGTCCTGCAGCAGCCGTCTTTCCTGTAGGGGCATTGTAGGGGTACCAGTGTCCATGCTAACAAAATCGTTGGCTCCACTGCAGTGCTTTAATTGGAATTATAGAAATGCAGGTACTCATCTGCTTACCTGCTTGCTTCTGAAAGGTGTCGGTAAACCCCAATTAAATATATTGCTGCACTTCTGAAAACAGCCGGTACCCCAACTTTCAAATTAAAAAAGTGCAGGTACTCATTACCGGACAGTACCTGCCGATTTAAAGCACTGCTCGACTCGACATGCCCAACATTCAAACAGTTTTTATTTTGGGTGGCAACATGTACAGCTTAGAGAGTAAGGGCCATATTATCAAGCCAGGCGATAAAATTATCGCCGCTCTAGCGGCAGAAAACTGCCGCTAAAACGGCGATAATGGGCTTGATAATATGCTCTATGGAATTCCAATTGAAGCCCATGTTAAATGTGAAGGACATCTAAACTGAGCTTCAATTGGAATCCCATAGAGCATATTATCAAGCCCATTATCGCCGTTTTAGCGGCAGTTTTCTGCCGCTAGAGCGGCGATAATTTTATCGCCTGGCTTGATAATATGCCCCTATGTGTCTCTTCGGTTTTCCATAAAACAAAAACATTTTGAAATTCCGCGTTCCATCAGGTTGGGTCGAACATCTTCACTTAAACAACGTTTATTCCAAGCAGTATCGCCAGCTGTCCTCGTGCGCCCTTCACCCTTGCAAGGCTGCTGCCTCTGAGGCTTCCGTACCACAGGAGTGTGAGCAGACACTTGTGGTCACGTGACGCAAGTCAAGTTTAGTATGCTATGGTCACGTGACGCTACTAGATTCCAGTTGACCGGTTACGTTACGAGATAGGGGTTGTAGGGTGAGACTTAATATGCCCAGCGGAAGCATGCAAGAACAATCTATGGGGCATATTTACAAGCCAGGCGATAACATTATCGCCGCTTTAGCGGCAGAAAACTGCCGCTAAAGCGGCGATAATGGACTTGATGATATGCTCTATGAAATTCCGATTGAAGCCCATGTTAGATGTGAAGGACGTCTAACATGGGCTTCAATTGGAATTCCATAGAGCATATTATCAAGCCCATTATCGCCGCTTTAGCGGCAGTTTTCTGCCGCTAAAGCGGCGATAATTTTATCGCCTGGCTTGTAAATATGCCCCTCTGACCTCCTGGGTAAATTATGTGTATACGTTATTAGTTGGTTTCCACAGGATGGGGGGCAGCATTGGTTTTACACGAACGTATCCTGTACGTAAACTGTAAATTCTGAAGAAGGGGGGTCACTGTTGTCATGTAATCTAAGGGGCTGCAGCGTCATTGTTGGCCAAACAAAGGCCTGGGCCACAACAGCCATTTAGATAGATGGATGGAGAGACATGGATTAGCTAACCGGGCGGATGGATGTATGGATATTGACATAGAGCTAGCTAGGCAAAGGCAGAGACAGACAGACCTATAGATAGATGTATAGTCGGATATACAGACCAATATATATACACACACACTCTCTCTCTCTCCAATTACCAAATCCAGCGAACCCTGAAAAATATCTTGCCACCACCCACTCTTTTTCTCCCTTAACTCCACGTCATCGCGATTTCTACCATCATTCATGGGATGTACTCACTCAGCCGTTCAGCCGGCATCCTCCGCCGACTCAGAGTTCCTCGAGTCTGCCTGCGGCCAGAGTGTGCGAGCTCTGCTCTGGGGCTCGCTGAAGCCGCTGTAGGTCTGCTGAAACTTAAGTCCTTCCTTGCCTGTTGGTGAAAGTTCAGCTGCTGTGAGACAGTACAGTGGGGGCTTCCGGGGTCTGGCAGGGAGCCTGGAATGTCAGGCTGGACCCGGAACGGTGGGACCGCTCGGGGCAGAAGGGCCTTCTGCACCAGGCGAAAAGACAAGGAAGTGAGGTGTGTAAACACGCTCGGAGACCTGCTTCTAGCCAGTGGCACCCTGTTTTTAGGTCTGGCTTGTGATCACCCTAAAAAGAGGGCTTTATGAAGCACCACCAGGAGACAGGCTTTAGCTCTTCCCACATGTTGGTAGGCAAGAGTAGGATTACTTTTGATTCAGTTGTGACTCCATGCAGTTGTGATCGTTTCGTTTACTTATCCAGCTGCCCAGTTTGAACTTTCTGGGGCAAGGGGCACACACTTGACATTGTAATGCTATTAAAGTGTCTTAGACAACTAGATCATTTAGTGTTTGGTTTTCTCTGGCAGTAGTAGAGAATGGAGGACAGCGGCCATTAACTTTAGAGTTCAGATTGTAGTTTTGTGTTTGAGAACCTATGGCTACACTAATCTACATAGACTTTTAGGTCTGGCTTGACAATGCTACTGTTGCCTAACCACTGATCAACAATAAGCATTGGCAAAGCCAATAGGTCGCGTGTCTTTGAGAGCTATTGTCTTTGTTTTTCTATTTACCTGTGTTGTACATTACTGTGGTTGTCTAGTATGTTTGAAGTTGTTTTCCTAATTGCTATGAAACAGCCCTTACTATTTGGTAACAATAGAACATCCCTTTACGGAAAACAAATAAGCTGTAAAATCTCATCTGAAGCGTCCAGTATTTCATCTTTGTCTTTGAATGGTACAGGGAGATTAAATGACGGGCGTCAAAGCGCAAACACTTAAAACATTAGGGCTGGTCCCCCAAAATGTAAGTGACTGGGGTGAGAAGCGTCTATGGGTCTTTTGCAGAGCAACAAGGAAGTATCCGCACACTAAAGTGATGGTGGAAACTAAAACACATCTTTCACACATATGAAAGACCCATATGCGTACCCGGTGCCCGAAGTGACGTGTGTAGAGGCAGGAAAGAAATATAATGCTGACATATGTAAAAATGGTGGCAGGAGAGAGGATGTCACGTGGGAAGGGGCACCCCCATGTTTGCTTTTCTGTGAGAGTAGGGTGAAGCTTTGCCCAAGTACAGTGCACGTAGGGCAGCAAGTGTTAATGTATGAAATTTTCTACACAAGCAAGGGGCACTGTTAGTGATGCACTGCTGCACAAGACAGTAGAAAGTTTTAGCGGCCAGAGTAATGCGCGCACATAATTTCCCCATGGAACTTAATTAGAGTGCATTTTAAACAGAAAAGGCTGGCACGGCTGGGACAAACTCAGTTAATTATAAAAAATTTATGTGCATGAAAAGTATAAAGCAAATTAATTTTCCCAAAAAGCAAATAATATTGGGAGAGAGTCCACAATGTGGCAAACAATGTGTTTTTGAAGGGCTGGTAGGGTTAGGACACATTTGGTTACTTGTAACAACTATTTCGAAACAATAGAACATCCCTTTACGGAAAACAAAACAAGCTGTACACCACGTCTGAAATGTCATCTTTGTCTTTGAACAGGACAGGGAGATTAAGTGCCAGGCGCCAAAGAGCAAACACTTGAAGCATTGGGGGCAGTCCACCAAAATATAAGTCACTGGGGTGAAGGGCTCCTACGAGTCTTTTGCAGAGCAACAAGGAAGTATCCGCACAGTAGAGTAATGGTGGAGACGAAAACACATCTTTTACACATATGAAAGACCCATATGGGTACCCGGTGCCCAGGGGGATGTATGTAGAGGCAGGAAAGTGTTTGTTGGGAGAACGCTGTAATGACCTCAGCACCGCTCTTGCAATGCTGAGCTGACCCGGAACCTGGACCCTGTAACACACCCTGGCCAGGCGTCGCAAGACGGGCTAGAACAAAGGGGCAAAGACCGCATAGGGTCTTCTGCCCATATCGCGACTAGGGTGTGTGTCTTATTCATTTGCCCAGCTATTACTGCACTTCTGTTAGCTGCCTGACCTGCAAGGTTCTCCACACTGGCGACGAGGTTGGGGACTTTGTTTACCCTACTGCCCGCAGCCCAGGCACAAGTTCCACCGGTGGCTACCTGCATGCGACACCGGCCCCTCATGTGCCCTGAGCGCCTTGGTTGACTGCCCATCCATTACTCCGCTGTGACCCTACCTACAGCACAGTGCTCACTGCACGGTGGACCCTCAAACATCAGTCGGATCCTTGGCGCAGCCTTCGCTGCGCAGCGTGTCCTCTGACTCGCTGGAGCAATGCTTGCTCCACCCACACCAAGTGTCCTGGTACCCGTGGCACTCGGAGGCATGCACACGCCCTGCCCGCGGTGGAGGTAGCACTCTATAGTGGCCCCTCCCTCAGCTGAATATCCTCGCGTTCAGCTGTGTGCCTCCTCCATCCCTCTCTTTGAACCTCTGTCTGCCTGCTGCAGGCCCCTTTGACCTCATAAGCCTGCAGCTTCCTGCACAGCAGAAAGTAAGTGAGGGGACATTTAATTTCCACTGGTGTGACACATATCCTTAGTAATCATACTCACCGTACTGCCCAGAGAGAATGAATATAAACTCCACGGATGACAATTATCTAGTCTTCCAAGGTACCGTCCGCCAAGGATCTCTAGTTGACGGAAGCCAACAAAGACAAGCTGCAACAACTGCGACCTTACTGGAAATATCATCAAGTATTGGCGGCTGCAAAATCTTCATCCCACTCGGTTGGTAAGTCACTCCACTTCCTCTTCTGCCCCTGCACCATCTCACGACCATGGCTGATGAAGCTGGCAACGCTGGGCCCCTACAGATGCCGCTTCTTTGCCCCAGTCACCACCCAGCACACGCAGGTCAGCGCACTGCCACCTTTTAGCGAACTTGCGGATCCCCCCTCCGCTTTGCTGGAAGACCTGGATTGGGAGGCTAGGCAACTACTTCGCTGTGACCCGGGAGACTGACGGCAGGGTGAAGAGGTCTCTTCTGTTATATTATGCAGGGGAAGATATATACAAACTCTTTGCACACCTACCTAAAACGGGTGCGGCAAACGACTATGATGCAGCGGTCAGAACACTCAATGCATATTTTGACCTGCAACTCAACCCGAACTACGAGCACTTCTGTCTGCCAATGGGAAAGGGAGTCCATGGACATCTTTTATGCATATGTGCGAGCGTCTGCGAGTACTGGCCACTATGTGCACGGCAGACGATCAACCTAAAGAGGCGAGGGCACAGATCATACAAGGCTGCAGAAATAAGACACTGAGAGGACTCATCCTATGTCAGCCTGGCATTACCTTGGATGACATCCTAATCCTGGCTCTGTCCCATGACCTGTCCAATGCCATAGCGACAGAAATGGACATAGCCATTACACAACAGCCGGAAAGACATGTACCAGTGAGTATTTGGCATTCTGGCTCAGTTCGCGCACAAGGAAGGGGGAGTAGGCCTCAACAATCAATCAATCTCCCATCTGGTTCCCTGTGCGGATATGACAGGAGAGAAGAACATCCCCTTGAAGAATGTCCGGCACAAGGACCAGGGCCAGACTGGGAATTCAAAATGGCTCTGACAATTGAGTCGGCCTGGCCACAGGGAGGGGGGTACAGAGTGCGTGTGGAAAACACTGCAGCTGCTTCTGGTACTGGGGTCTGATATTGCAGCACTGCTGCAAAACCGGCCCACTGTACCGAAAACTGTCTCCACCCTTCCGGCCCACTGGTAAAATGACCAGTGCCTGCTACGGCCAGTCCAGCCCTGACAAGGACAAATGCGCTCTAAGTGTGGCATCCTAAGCCACTTTGCCACCCCCCTGCAGAGACGGACCAAGGAACAGAGGCGCATGAGGGAGACAACCACCGTCGAAGTCAGTACGGCAACTGTCCTTAGAAGATCCAGAATCCCAGGGTGCCTCCAAGGTATCACCTCATCATCGCCATTACTTAGAAGACTCTTCCCCTGACGATGAAGAGGAAGCATTCCTTATATCATTCACAGGTGGCTTCAAGCCAAGTATGCACCCACAACCGACATGCATTGGCGAAGTCGCATGCTCTAGCATTAAAGCCCTGATCGACACGGGGGCCTCGGTGAACGTGACGGGGATTCAGCAATATCGGCGCGTACACGCATGTCCACCGCTATCCACAACCAACACCAAGATTTTCACATATGGAAGCCAAACACCCCTACCGCTAAAAGGAAAAATGACCGTCCAGTTGAGAGCAGAAGACCAAGAAGCCTGAACCACGTTCAACTTGGTTGACAGAGAGGAGGATTACCCTAGTTCGAAGCCTCATGGCAGAGAACCTAGGTCTGATCATCTTTGCACGCACTAAAATAAGTTCAGACTGAAGAGATACTCAGCCGATTCTCTCACTTATTCACTGGGCTCGGGTACTTAAAGGCTCCCCAAGTCAAATTGCATATTGATACATTTATCAAACCACTGGCCCTTTGGCAAAGGTGAGTGCTGTTCTCCCTGAGACCCTGGTTGAACAAGAACTGCATAAACTCGAACAACAAGGGGGTAATCGAGAATGTCTCTCGTCCAAAGCCATGGGTGTCACCCATGGTGTTCGCTGAACAGTTGAAAAAGGCAAAATACGGCTATGTATAGATATGCACCTCCCCAATTAAGCAATCAAGCGGTAGAGCCACATAACGCCCACGATGGACGATATAATAGCTGACCTCAACGGATCGCGATGGTTCTCCAAAATAGACCTCAACGCCGGATACCACCAACTGATGCTAGCAGAAGAAAGCTGCTACATAACCACATGTTCGACATACCTAGGATTACGTCGGTACAAATGGTTGAACTTCGGGATCTCATCAGCGGTGGAAGTATTTCAGGATGCGATTCGGGAGACCCTGTCTGGCCTACAAGGGGTACTGAATGTAAGTGACGTCATCCTAATTTATTCGACGTCCGTTGAAGAACACCACCGCACCTCAAAGTGGCACTGATACATCTATCCGACCACGGTGTTACCCTCCATAAAGACAAGTGTTTGTTCTTCTAGAACTCCATCGAGCTCTTTGGCTACGTGCTCAACCAGGAAGGAGTTCAAGTAGACCCTCATAAGTCCCATGCCATTAAGCAAGCACCAGCTGTCACAGACCACCAGCCGCTTGTTCCATTGTTCCGGGCTACAACACCACATCCTCCACTGCGGATTGAACTCTGGGCGATCCACCTGCAACACTACCAGATGGAGGTAGTTTACAGACAAGGCTCCAAGAACCCAGCTGACTTCCTTTCCCGGCAAACACCAGTTCTTGTGGAAGATGATACTGACAACACAGACAACTATGTAAACATTGTGTTTCACGGAGCCTGACAACATGCGCTTACCATCAAAGTGATCAACTAAGCCACCAGAGCTGACCCAGTCATGACGATGGTCATGGTTCCTCCAGCAGGGCTCATGGCACAATTTCCTATGGGACGGCAACAACTGGCATGCCCCGGACAAGGAGTGCCTCTGCAAGGGTCTCGCATCATAATCCCTTAGAGCCTCCAGCCCCGGGTGACAACCCTCGGCCATGGAGGCCTTCAGGGAACTGTTCAGATGAAGTCCTGAATGAGGGAGAAGGTCTGGTTCCAGAGATTAGAAGTGCAGCAGTGTCCATCTTGCCAGATTGCAAGCACTCAAGAAGCCCTGGCACTTATCATTACAGAAGAGCCATGTACGATTCCTTGGTCCCAGATAATGCTCAACTTAGGGAGCTCTCCAGATGGATGAATCACTGCGGTGATAATTGATAGTTACTCCAAATATCCTACAGTTGAGATAATAGAGTCAACAGCATTCACAAATGTTGCCCCTGTGCTATAGAAGACCGTCGCACTACTGGGACTCCTCCAAGAAATAAAGACGGATAGCGAACCACCATTCCAAGGGGCCGACTTCAAAGACCTACTCACAACCCTCATTATAAAATACCTCCGCATCACCCTGCAGTGGCCGCAAGCCAATGGCGAGGCTGAGCTTTTCATGCATATGTTGAATAAAGCACTCAGAATTGAAGTGGCCGAGGGTGCCAACCCTGAGACCTGCGTGTACCAATTCCTACGGGAATACCGAGGAATATCACACTGTACCAAGCAATGATCCCCCTGGTCTTTGATGTTGAATGGGCATTGGGGGGACACTATCCCTGTATCCAGTCAGTGGGCATCTACGCCGTATGAACCAGAAGATGCCCAATCCCGGCGCACTAGGACCAATGCACATGTCAGCCTGAAAAGGCGTGCTAAATCCCGGCAGCTCCTACTAGGGGACCTCGTGTTAATACAAGATCGCCGGCTGGGATGGAAGTTTTGGACGCCCTTTTAATCGGGTACATGGACAGTCTCACATTTGAGCGGTACAATGGTTACTGCAAATGGGGCGAGAGGTTGTCACAAAGAATATGTTGTGGTACAGAAGGATAGACCACCCCAGCCTAGAGACCACCCTGTCGGTAGGCAAAGAGGCCGACTGGGGCAATTTCAGCCTGCAGACTGAGTCTAG
The DNA here is from genome assembly GCF_964204655.1 of Triturus cristatus. Classification (NCBI taxonomy): domain Eukaryota; kingdom Metazoa; phylum Chordata; class Amphibia; order Caudata; family Salamandridae; genus Triturus; species Triturus cristatus. The sequence continues at coordinate 808,182,153 of NC_140591.1, forward strand.
AAGAAGTTCCTCATTTAGCTCCCAGACTGAGACACTGAGTCCAAGACAAAATACAGAAACAGACCCCCATCATGAATCAAATGTTAGAAAAGAAAGCAGTCGCTCCCACCCTCGGTGCTACGACCTGAGGCGAAATCCACCATCAAGCCAAAGATTAGGAGACATTGCCTGTCAAGCACTCAGACGAAGGTCAACCCCTAGGTTCAGAGGGACTTAATGACCTCAGCACCGCTCTCGCGATGCTGATCTGACCTGGAAGCTGCACCCTGTAACACCCTCTGGCCAGGCATGGCCAGAGGGGATATAGTAAAGGGGCGAAGACTGCATGGGGTCTTTGGCCGATATCGTAACTTGGGTGTGTTTCTCATTCATTTGCACAGCTAGTACCGCACTTCTGTTTGCGGCCTGAACTGCAAGGTTCACCACAAACGCAAGCCATGTTTGAGGTAGCTATGGCAAGTGGGGAACTAAGAAAGAACAACAAATTTGTGAAATCGACTGTGTGTGCTATACAAAGATCAGATTTTAAATAAACTCTTGATCAGTTGAACACGCTGAACGTGTTTTCTTTTGCAAATGCCATCAGGGGAGAGAAAAAAACACAACATTTCCAACAGCGAAGCAGGCGGTGTTTGAGAGTGATTAGAAGCCATGTTTGCAGCAGCTGTGAAATACAGGGTACTAAAAACAACAAAGAATTTGTGAAATCACCCATTTGCGCTGTTCTGAAAATAAAGATAAATCCAAAGATTGAATTTTAAACAAACTTCTTGATCAGCTTAATGAATTTTATTTTGCAAATGCCGTCACCTGAGTGAAAAAGCACCACATTTCCAACAGTGAAGTGTGAGGTGTTTGGGGAGTAAACAGGAGCCATTTCTGGGGCAGCTATTGCATGCGGGGTACTAAAAGCAGCAAAGAATTTGTGAAATCACCCATGTGCTCTGTTCTAAAAATAAAGATAAATACAAAGATCGAATTAAAAAAAAACTTCCAATCAGCTGAATGTGCTGAACGCATTTTATTTTGAAAAATGACATCAGCAGAGTGAAAAAACAACATCTCCAACAGCGAAGCAGCAGGTGTTTTGGAGAGAACGGGATCCATGTTCCGAAAATAAAGATAAATACAAAGATCAAATTTTAAACAAGCTTCCGATCAGCTGCATGCACTTAATACATTTTATTTTGCAAATGCCTTCAGCTAAGCGAAAAAACACAACATTCCCACCAGCGAAGCGGAGGTGTTTGGGAGAGAAGGGGTGCCATACCTGCGGCAGCTGTGGCATGCGGGGTACTAAAAACATCATTCAAATTCTGAAATCACGCCTGTGCGCTTTTCTGAAAATAAAGATAAATAAAAATACAGATTTTTAACCTAACCTCCGATCAGCGGGATGCACTGCAACCATTTTATCTAGCAAATGCCGTCAGTTGTGTGAAAAAACACAACATTCTAAAACATTAGTCAAGATCCCCCGCAAAAAATAGACAGGAGGGAACGGGTACATGTAATAGTGCTAGTTCCCATGGGAGGGAACCAAGCATCAAAAGGAGGGACAAATACAACCAATGCACCACTGAAAAGCCAGTATTTCGGACTGCACACAAAAGAACGAACAACATTCCCACCAGCGAAGCGGAGGTGTTTGGGAGAGAAGGGGAGCCATACCTGCGGTAGCTGTGGCATGCGGGGTACTAAAAACATCATTCAAATTCTGAAATCATGCCTGTGCGCTTTTCTGAAAATAAAGATAAATAAAAATACAGATTTTTAACCTAACCTCCGATCAGCGGGATGCACTGCAACCATTTTATCTAGCAAATGCCGTCAGCTGTGTGAAAAAACACAACATTCCAAAACATTAGCCAAGATCCCCCGCAAAAAATAGACAGGAGGGAACGGGTACATGTAATAGTGCCAGTTCCCATTGGAGGGAACCAAGCATCAAAAGGAGGGACAAATACAACCAATGCACCACTGAAAAGCCAGTATTTCGGACCGCACACAAAAGAACGAATGAAACGCGATGGGCGTGCTCCAAGCCCACAGAGTAGATACAGCATGTCTCAAAGAGACAGCACATGCACTGCCAAGGTGAGAAAGGGCTTTGAGGGTCCTACAGGGAAAGAGGCTTAAGATCTTCTCATTACAGGATTTGATTAGGCTGGATTTGTGTGCGTCCCATGAAAGGACTGTTAGTATTGCACTTTTTGGCCTGTTTTAAAGTGTATTCACAGTCTAGCAGGACTGAATTGGTTATGGTAGGCAAGCCAATGATCATGCCTGTAGGCCCATTATTATGAAATGTTATGATAAAGGCACTAGGCCTGACGTATTTACGTTGTAGTCGATTTGTATGTTGAAGTTTATATTATGTGGCTAGCTTAGTGCAGTGATACTCAAAGTACGGCCCAGAGGCTGCATGTGGCCCTCTTGAACATTACATTCGCCCCCCTGGTTAACAGCAGCACTGGGCTGCTGGTTACTCGACTCAGCACTAACTTTAAAAAAAGGCCAAATAAACAGGCAATAATTTATTTAAAGGTTAATTCAAGTTAAGGAAAGGAAGAACCTAGGGTGTACTGCACCACTCAACTTTAGAAACACCTTTAATATTTTAAGACATCTTGCAGCAAAAGTGTAAAAGTATGGCAAAGTCTTCTCAAAATGCAAAAAGTGATGGGGCCTGGCTTGGCGCCAACAGAGATGGCTGCCTGAAGACCGAGCTCCGCCGGAGCCGAGCCCTAAATTCCCTAATAACTCCGTCCAACATCCTGCAGGAGGGGACCCTTAACATTCACGGGGTCTACAAAGTAGTTGGGGACCGGATCGCCGTGCGGCTTGGTCCCTAGCCGTTATCTGGAAGCCGCCCTGCACCTCGGAGCCGCTGCGGCGGGACCGCAAAGAATGCGAAAGTGGCCTAGAGAGACGCGTCGGCCGCTGGTGAGCGCACTCTGCGCGACGGACCGGGCGACGGCTAGAAGACTTGTGCTGCCCCCGTGAGGGGCCCCCACTCCCCCCGGCTTCAACAGCAACGCTCGGCGGCCATTCCCCGTCCACCCGGTAGGCCGGATTCAATATTAGCGGAAGTGACGGGGTGTGGAGATTTCAAACCCCGGACCCCAGGGAGGCCGTCCCTGTGCCTGTGACTGCTGGGCTGCAGTCAATGTCCTCTACCGTGCAGCGCTGCTGCCTCCGCAATTTCTCTCTAGTAACAGGTGAGCGCGAGCTTCTCTGGACCCCCCCCCGGCCTAGAACACCGCTGCGTCTCGAGGCGGAGTGAAGCAAGGCGGGCGGCAACAACAAAAACACGCTGCGGCGTCGGCATTGGGGCGCTGCGGCGAGAAGCTCTCGGCTCCTCGCTTGGTGGATGGGACCTGACCCGAGCTAGAGGCTAATTCATTACCGGTGGTACCCTGAGCAAATGCGTGGCCTGCACTAAGTACTGCAGTGTATAGAGGGGAGGAGACACTGGAGGCAGGAGGTCGCCCTTCTTCTTTAACTTGGGAATGCTGTGCCCTAGTGTCAGACACCAGCTATAATCTATTCTGTGTGGCACACGCTGTTTGGCTGCGCCCTCCCACAATGCCCTTGACATTACTGTCTGCCCAACAGGAGGGAAAGCCGGCAAACGTCAGAAGGGGAGACAAATACCGACGCTGGGCCGGGTGGTGAGAAGACCCCTGGGAACCGGGGGGAAGGCCCCAGATCATACCTCGAGCACACTTCTTGGCACCTGCCATACACAGCGGTCTTGAAGGAGTATTGCGCAGCCGTACTGCACTCTCTCGGAGGGGAGACGCAATCCCACGGGAAAAACTCTAATCCCCCTGTGGTGTAGCCTATACACGCAACTACCCATAAAGAAGCCAAAGGGTACCACCTCTGTTCAAGCCAACAAACTTGATAAATACACTTTCCTGAAGACTGCCTCACAAGACGAGGGCGCCACTGGGGATCAGGCGGATCCTACTGAACCATCTCTCACCTCCATAATGGGAGCCACCCAGGGGCTGGGGACCACTCTAGAAACAAAAATCGATAAAGTCTCCATTGAAATGAATCTGCTGCGAGCTGATATGAATAAAACTGCGGACAAAGTCAAAACTAATGAAGCTAATGTCCTGGAACTCCAAACCTCTACGAAGAAGCTTGAGGACCGGGTCAACACACTGGTTCACCAACACTATCAAATGGCATTGAAGCTTGAAGACCAGGAAGGGAGGGCCCGTCGCAACAACATTAGAGTGGTTGGGGTCCCGGAAGGCGTGGAGGGGCCGAGTGTTGACCTTTTCCTCGAAGACCTAATCCTCAACCACCTCAAACCAAGGCGGCTCTCTTCGCTATTCACCATTGAGAGAGCGCACCGGGCACCTATTCCCAAACCCAAACCGGGAGCAGCCCCTAGGACTATAATCGCAAAAATCCTCAACTATAGGGATCGCAACGCAATATTGCAGGCAGCTCGAGTTCAGGGAGACCTACCTTACGAAAACTCTACTATATGGTTCTTCCCGGATTTTACGCTTAAATCCAGCAGGACAGAAGCGTATTTGATGGAGTCAAGGTGGCCCTTCGACAACGGGGGATCAAATACACGATGTTCTTCCCGGCAAAACTAAAGGTCACAGCGGACGGCAAAGCGCTCTTCTTCACTTCCCCCCCGGAGGTACAGGATTGGATGGATAGTGGAGCGGCGTGGGGGGGGCAGCAGCGGCGAGGGACAACTGGAGAGAAACCCATGCACGATCGCCGGGATCAGCAGATAATAAAACGGACACAGATAGACGAAGCCAGCGTTCCTGGAGATCGAGATCCAGCAGTCTGGGCCAGGTGGCAACCCAGAAAGAATGACAGCTTCTGGCCTTCTACTCTGGACTAGACGGGATTGCCTCGACAAACTGTAATGTATAATTTTGCTTGCTAATAACATGAGTGGGGGGGTCCCTTGGGGCAGTGGTCGGTGAGACTGCGGTGCCTTAAAACTTAGCATCTCCCGGCACGGCTGGGGATAAACCTACAGCCAGAGACACTTAACGCCATAGACTCTTTATTCCGGACTACTCAACAGGCCTTATGTCATAAATGTAACTTATGATCCTCACAGGAACGGAGGTGGGGAACATGCTAAGTGGCATAGTTCCTGAATTATCGGAGTCCCCAACCTGTCAACCATCGAGAAGTACAGGGGTGGGCTCCTGGCGACCGGAGTTGGCGCTAGCTCATTGCCCCTTGTCCCTGTTGACTGGTTTCTAGGGCGATAGGCACTCTGCTAGTTGGGGATGTGGGTAGTTTCAAACCTACGTGGCAGGGTAGTAGGGAGGGGGCGGGTGTTGGGGCGGTTCTAGGGTTGAATGTGTTTTCTATTTTCACTGTTGGGGTTGGGGGGCAGTCAAGGAGGGGAGGCGTTCTGGTCATGCAAGACACTAACTACTACGATCCGGTGGTGTTACAAACCTCGCAGGTTGTATAACACTGTATATTGTCACATTCAGTACGAAGTGGGATAAGAGCTTAAAACTTTTGAGTTGGAACGTCAACGGGTTGCGAGATAAGATAAAAAGAGGCATTGTCCTCCAATACATTAAGCGTCACCTCCCAGATGTTGCTCTACTCCAGGAAACACACTGAATTGGAAACAACTGTATGGCACTAAATAGATGGGAATACGAAATGGTTGCCAACGCCGGCTTCACTTCTGGGTCCAGGGGGGTGGGCATCCTCATCAGGCGTACCCTCCCACTAAGCATTAACCACACTTGGACTGACTCCCTGGGGCGCTTCACGGCAGTCTCGGGGCAATGGGAAGGGCTTACGCTTACTTTGTTAACAGTCTATATACCACCAGGTCTCCAAACGCAATTGTACAAAGATCTGGGGACGTTCCTACTCTCCCTTCCAGAGGGACAACTCGTAAATGGGGGGGACTTCAACTCAGTTGCATCGGGCTTTGCTAGATCGGCATCCGCCGAGAGACATCAGTGCTGGGCAAAACTGGCTCTCTAAATTCATAGAAGCTTTTGGCTTCACAGACCTATGGAGACGACGCTACCCAAACCTCCAGCAGTACACATTTTTCTCGGGACCACACCACACCCTCTCCAGATTAGACTATATTCTCATGCCTCTTCACTTAAACACGATCACTCAGGAAATCAAACACCTAGCATGGGGCATTTCTGATCACTACCCCCTGTGGGTTCACCTCACGATCGGGGAGGGGAGAGTAGGCTGTATTGCACCTATCAATCCCTGGCATCTACGCAACCCGGAGGCCAAAACCGCCATTACCCGAGAAATTGAACACTACTTCCAAGAAAATGAAGGTACTGTGGCTTCCCTACCCATTCTATGGGAAGCGTTCAAAACAGTAATTAGGGGGCACACCCTTACGACAATAGCAGGGCTGCGTAAGGAAAGTGAAAAACAACTAGTTGCTATTGAAGGTGACCTCCATCATCTTGAGGCGGTAGCAAAAGATGGCAAAGATCAAGCTGCTCTTCACCAAATGCAGATAAAGGCGGCCGAATACAAAGCAATAGCGACCGACGCTGCCAAAACCCTTGCAAGAGACAGGTACAGATGCATATACGATCAGGGGGACAAAGCGGGCAAACTTATAGCCTGGCTTGACAAACGAGAACAGACACAGAGACTAGTGTCTGAGGTACAAGACAGTTCCGGTGCAGTTCTTACAGAACCTCGTGACGTAGTGTGCGATTTTGTGCACACTTCGAGCGAGTCTGCCGACGGGGCTCGGACCTACCGGAGGAAGATTCATCCAACTTACTAGCAGACATCCGACTGCCCACTCTTTTGGACCCCGACGAGAGGCACTGGAGAGAGCACTCACCAACGACGAGCTGGCTACGGCCATTAGCGATCTCCGGCCAGGTAAAGCCTTTGGCCCAAATGGTCTACCCATTAAGCTGTAAAAGCTCAAGCCCGATAAAATAGCACCTTTTTTGAAAAGTATGTTTGAAGACAGCAGAGAGGTGGGAGTACTACCACGGGACCAACGTATCGCTAAACTGGTTGCCATTCCTAAGGCAGGGAAACCTAAAGACGAATGTGCCTCCTACAGACCGATTTCTTTACTGAACGCAGAGCCCAAGATACTCGCGAAGCTTCTAGCAACCAGACTCAGGCCTGTATTAGACAAACTTGTCCACCCGGACCAGTCGGGATTTATGCCACATCGTAACACTGCTCTTAATCTACATCGACTTCACGGAGTGCTGGGGCGCAGCTCCACTATCCAGGAAGATGCAATAGTAGTTTCTTTAGACGCAACAATGGTGTTCGATACGCTGGAATGGGCATACCTGATTGCGGTCCTTAAGAAGTTGGGCTTTGGCTCTAATTTCATCGGCTGGGTGAGACTCCTCTACACTGAACCACTGGCTCAAGTGTTCATAAACAACAAAACCTCGGGAAGTGTTCGCGCTCGGTAGAGGTACGAGGCAGGGCTGTCCGCTCTCGCCACTTCTCTCGCACTATCCCTGGAGCCGCTCGCGGCATGGATATGAAGAGACTCTTCTATACGGGGATTTAAATGGACCGAAGGATGGGAAGACCGTATCTCCCTAGACGCCGACGACATCCTCCTTTACCTCACCTCCCCCCATAAGTAACTAAGGGTAGTACTAGATATATTCACTAGCTTCGGGAGAAACTCAGGTTACAAAATTAATTGGAGCAAATTACTCTTATAGGTCCTACATGGAACTCCTCCATCAATGCCAAAGGACTGCCCGATTCAGACAGTCACAGAAGGATTTAAATACCTCGGCATCTTCATTTCCACTGGTGCCAGGACCCGCTATGAACGCAACCTCTTCCCACCCTTGCAGAGATTCAAACGAGACACCTCAAACTGGAAAACGCTCCCGCTGTCTCTATTGGGACGGGTAGCACTCTTTAAAATGATGGCACTACCACGTTTCCTTTATGCCTCCGAAATTACCCAGACTTGGTCCCACCAAAGTTTTTTAGAGATATTGAAGCTACACAAAGAGACCTACTGTGGAACGGAAAGCCACGTATCTCGCTCCACAAACTGACACTTGGTTGGTATGATGGGGGAATTGCTCTCCCCGATATTAAAAAATATTATTGGGCGGCCCACCTCTCAACCATCAACCAATGTACATACTGCTGTGGCAATGACCCTGCATATTGCATGGACAAGTGGATTCTACCTGGAGGCGATTTCACAAGGGCATTGTACTCCAAGCCTAGTAAATATCCCCTTACGGGACCTACAAAAGACTCGGTTCAAATTTAGCACGCAGTAAATCGCAGCCTGGGCTGGGACAACAAACTTACACTTGCTACCCGCTTTGGGATTCTGAGTGCCTGGGCACACTGGGTCGTACCAAGGGGTTCAATAAGTGGGACCTAATAGGGCTCTCACGCATAGGGGACGTCTGGGGACCACATGGAATAGTCACATTTGCTTCACTAAAGCAGACACATGAAATGGCGGATTCAGAATATTTCCGATACGTACAACTTCGGCACTCCCTTCAGGCAAATATCCCAGCAGGCGCAATACTCCCGGAGTCCTCTCCCCTTGAAGATAGACTTCTAGATGGATATCTACCAGATAAATCAATTTCCCTTACATATAAAAAGCTCATACACCACTCTCCTGATCCCCTTATGACGCTGAGGGACAAATGGGGGAGGGACGGTCTAGAAATAGACGATGAGGAGTGGCAGGAAGCACTCTCTTCCCCTAAGGAAGTAGCCATCTCCGCGAAGCTACGGCTGATCCAGTTAAAGATCCTACATCGGGTGTACCTTTCTGGGCGCAGATTAGTGTTTATGGGCAGGAGCACAGATGGGATGTGTAGGAGACACTGTGGCCTTGAGGGTACTTTCTTACACATAATCTGGGAGTGTCCACTAATCCAACATTACTGGACAAAAGTCCATAGATGTATGAGCGCGGTATGGGGGGTGGAACTTCGACTTGAGATAAAAAGATGTCTCCTGAATATTTGGGAGCCCATGGACATAAATGAGAAGGGGAAAACTTGGGTAACACTGGGACAGATGGTTGCCAAGCAAAACATTGTTCGCCTCTGGGGAGCGGTAATGCCACCAACTTTCAGCGCCTGGAAAGATGACATGGATTGGTGCATGACACACGAGAAAACGGTGTATGTAGCTCGAGGCTGTCCCCGAAAATGGATAGCGCTCTGGACCAAATGGAATGAATATCGAGGGAATGTGTGTGAACCCTCATTTGTCCCCTCCCTTGATGAACCACCAACACCATGATACATGTATGTGATTAGAAGGTATTAACACCAGGATTGTTCAAGATCATAATGTATTGTACTCTTGCCTGACGACGACAATGTAACACAGATATTCTTACTGCTGTTTGAATGCAATGACCACCTTTTGATTGTTCAATAAAAAGAAATTAAAAAAAAAGTGTATTTCATTAACATGCAGAACCTTTTCACCTTAGCACATCAGATTATATCAATGCACTGAGAAGTATTTTTTTTAAAGTGATAATTTTCAAACGTGAATTTAGAAACATTCATTCTTCCCCTCAGGTTGTAATGTGAACTCTTAGACTGACCTGGGTTTCTAGTATACATGAACATTATAGTTTATTAACCCCTTCAGTGCCCATGACGAGCTGGACTCGTCATGGGCTGCGGTGGCGCTGTGCCCATGACGAGTCCAGCTCGTCATGAACTCCGCCCGCTAATAAAAAGCGCGGCACTGGGCGGGGAAAGGGGCGGGCATGCAAGGGGTTAAATCAGGTTTTGTAACACATCCTGTAGTCATGTGTTATAATCAAGAAAATGGAGGTAAAGTGAAAGAAAACAATTGCCAAGGATCACAAAGTTTGATTAAGTGGAGAAGCCTGGGATTAATCCCAAGATTTTGGTTTCACATTGTGCAATTCAAACACTAGATGTATATGCTTTGCTTCCCCTACATCCACCTTGCCACAACCCCCCACACACTTTTGCCCCCCACTCCCCAACCACCACCATGCTGGCATCAACCCTTGGTCACATCACAGACCAAACTTTGTGGATCCCTGGGAAAATGTTTGCGAGTACCCATAGCTTAGTGAATTACTGCTTTTGCCACAGAGATCCTTTTGTTACAGCAGTTCATAAATTACAATCTTAATCTAGAGCAGTGACTTATGAACTTACAACAAAGAGCTGCATTCAAACTGCATAATAAGAGTTAGAACATTAATTTATTTTCCCCAGTCTTTCATTAGCTATTCCTAATGTTGCTAAAAAGGGTTAATTTGGGCAGATATACATTCTTATTAGTAAATCCATCCCCAATCAGAGATTTAAAACAAATGAAATCTACACGAGAAAGGGGCTATGGAGAGATGAGGGGCACTGTTGGAAGGTGGTAGTGAAGGAAAAGGTCATTGGTGGGGGGGCTCAAAAAACGATTGTAGCACCACCAGTTCTGCGACAGGCCCTTGTTACATGTAATGTCACAGATTACCGCAGTAGACAAGGGTTTTGGCGTTGGCCACCCACTCTGGCAAAGGCTGGGGGTTTTCACTGTGATGATTCATGTTAAGTTCTTTTGACAGGGGCTGTATATTGTTTTGCAGGCGGCATTTTTCTACATGTTTGTAATTTTAGAACTGTATGTGTGATCCACCCAAAATAACTGTGAGGGATAGGAGATATGCAGTACAATAATCATTGTTAGGCTGTTTTAGGAGAGCTGGTAATTACTGCCACTTGTAGCTTTGTATACATTTGTACTTTCATGACTGTATGCTGGGTGGTTGCCTTGTTTACATGCAGTACAATGGGCTTGGATTGGTTATGCTGCTATCCCTTCTTGCTGCCCCGTAAGCCCCCTCCTGCTCTGCTTCTCAAATATTGTATTTTACTGTGATATGGCAGCATGATTGTTGAGAAATTTGAAGCTCACACCCCCACAATCTTACTGACCAAGCTATGCCCCTGTTGACAAGCCAGTAAAAAGGTTATAAGCTTGATTGCTTACAATGAAATGTATTGCTAAAGACAGTAGAATATGCCTCATTTTTCTGCATGCTTTTTTTACGCTTGCCATTACAACACGGTCATTACGACCGCGTTGTAACAACGCATGCCATTGCTCCGCAAGTCAGAACAACAACTTGCTCTAGGGGGGGCGCTGGATGTTGGGATAGTATAATTTACTATTCCAACTCCAGTCTGTGCAACAGTAGGGAAGGTGATGGATTTTAAATACAACACCTTCTGACCTCTAGAGCAAGTTGTTGTTCCAACTTGCGGAGTAATGGCATGCATTGTAATAATGTGGTCGTTGTAACGACCGCGTTGTAATGGCATGCCATGTTCCAGTTTCGGGGTAAACAATGTTTACCAAGACTTTTTTAAATAACGGAAGGTGCACTCAAAAGAACAAAGTCCAGATTGATATATATTTTCCAAAAGTTGCCATTGCTGGGATGTTTCAAACTTGAAATGCCATCGCCTCACTTCAAAAAAAGTGATGAGAGCGAACAGAAGAATTTAAGAAAGACGACGTGCCACATTAACTGAAAAGTATATCACAAGGACGAGAGCCCACACACGAAGCTTTTAAAGCCCTGAAGAAGTTCCTGTGCTAAAGGAACGAAACGCGTTGGCTGTCCGCTATCTTTAACAAATAAAAGAAGACTAAGAAATATTTGGAAAATATATATCAATCTGGACTTTGTTCTTTTGAGTGCACCTTCCGTTATGTAAAACATTTCTGGACTTGCTTTGCATCTAACAACGACGGATGCTGGAAGTTGTTGCACCACACATATAAACTTAGTGTACATAATTGATAAGACAAACTCTTGGAATTTAAGTGCTTAACTGTGGTCCGTCGTTGGTGTTGCTTTGTTTATGAATGTTTACCAAGACAGTAGGCTTGACAATTTGCTTATGGAAAGCATATGTTAAGGTCAATGGGCATTTAAAGGTAGATTATTATTACCCTGTATTAAAGGCTACAGATAGGTATTCTGATACATGAAATCCCACAGATCACCATAGTAGGCAACGGTTTTGGTACTGGTTACCCCTACAAACATTGGGTATAGAAGATTTGTACCATCATATTGAAATAATAAACAGCTAAACGCGGGGGGAGAAAGAAAAAGAGGACAGGCCAGAGATAGAAGTCTCTTCATACTTGGGAAAGGAAGAGTGGGAAGGTCTTATGGCCGCCTACTCCCAAGACAAGTGCAGGAGCGGGCCTACCGCAAACACTTTGAATATGACAACTGAAGGTAACCAGGAACAACATATGGGGGGAAACTAAAGAAGACCAAAATGTGACAACAAATCCAGGAAGCCAGGAGGGATCACCAAAAAATACAAATTATGGAAGTGCGTGGCCTAGTTTGTTAAAAACAATGCAACTCTTGGTAGAGACTCTCCATTAACAATCCGACAAGATGGACACCCAACTGATGCTACTAGACACCTTGGCTGTCTTTGTGGTTGCCATCGACGGGGAAGTTGGGTACATTAAATATGCTTCTACAAAACAAGTATGACCAATCGCAAGGCGCAAATTCGAGTTGCGGATGTGGTCCAATTGTTCATAAACTAGCCTCACTCCCAGTAATACTGAGTGACCTATTTACACAACTCAAAAAGTCCCCGCAGGGCCCAGATAAGCAACCTTTGAGGGCCACACAGAAAATGAAAATGAAACATATGATCCGACAAATACAGTACCAATTAAAGCCAACAAAAAGGGATGTCCCGGGATAAAGGATTCCCTGGCTCATACGGATAAAGGACAAGAGGCCAGAGACACCAAAACACTAGACGACCAAACGTCTGAAGCCTCATTGAAAGACAATTTAGACAAAAAAATGAACGCAAAACAAAGGCGAGCGAAAAAACGAAAAGGTAGAAATCAAAAAACAAATTTAAACCACGAAGGATTCAAGCATTTTTTTGGAACATCATCACCATCAGTACAAAGGATCTCAAGTGTGGAAATGACATCAGCTTAGTAAGGACCCCTGTACGAAATACAGAATCTGTAAAAGCAATAAAACAGACCGTCAACAGAGTGTAGGGTGTAACTGAGAATATGCAAGTCCTTGGGAATACTAAGAATGAAGATTCAGAAGCCCCACATTGAGAAGGGCCTAGTATGATTCCCCAACCAACCAAAGAAGGAAAAACATCTTTTGAGCCTGATCAGAACCAATTACAAAAGAGCAATACCACGACTCGTTCTATTGTCAATAAAACAACAAATTGTGAATACACTTCGGTAATAAAGCTCGAGAATGCAAACGACCAGTGTATACTGTCTAAGAAGCTAGTAAAAACAACAAGGTGTAACCTCAAAGAGATAAATGACAGTGAACTGGCCTCCATCACTCAAGTGAATTCATCTATACATATAAGGACTAATCAGAGAGAAAAAATACAGGCACCCGTAAAAGAATTGGGAACCACGCTAGATGCCCTCAGGCACGGAGAGGAAGGCCAAATGTTTATACCAAGACAATAAACAATTCGTCAAAAAGAGAGAGATGAAGTAGAATCTTCCATCTACCGAGCACCATTGTCAGCAATACAAGGATATGAACCTACATCACTGAGCCAGATCAATAATCTATGTTTCAACCACAAGTGCCCATGTGGTCAAGGAAGTTGGACCAACTTCTTCTGAGTCAATGGCAATAAACCTTTTTTCCATGCCACCAAAACCAGGCATGGGGGGAATCGATCTTACCTTGATCAATGCCTATATCCATCCAAAAAGGAAATCAAAGGCAGTGAATGAATGATGCAACTTCCTGGAGGAGTGTATAAGGGAAATACCATCAACAGATCTTATGCTCACCGGGGACTTTAATCTTAACCTTATGGGAATCTCGACAGATGACGAGAATCTATTCTAAATTCAGTTTGGGATATACCATTACAAGGGAAGTTGGAATTATCCAAACAAACCAAATTAGGCAAACAGATATTAGAGGACCTCGAACTTTTTAACATTAGAGCATTAAATGGAAGATTTGCTGGAGACAACCCCCCAGCTACTACATTCCACTCAACAAGAATCAATACTATACTGGATTATACCTTGATTTAATTTCCCTTACTTCAACATATGGCATCATTTCAGATAGGTGAAAAAGCTGACAGCGACCACTGCCCCCAAGAAATTGTCCTCAGAGATAACAAGCCTAAATTTGAGCTATCCTCGGTGCCAAAAGAGTCAGTTTATACTATCAACTATAAAAGGCTAAGCAGCTCTTCCACACTAGAACTGGATCTAGCGAAGTTAAGAAATGGGAGCATTTTATAACATCTATGGCAGTTTACACTACAAGACCTAAGCCACAAGTGTGATTAGACTGCAGCAGCATGAAACACTTTACACGAGAGTATAAAGAGAAGATCAGGTGTATAAAAAAATCAATCTATTGCACGATGAGACAACTTCGGTATAATCCTATGGATATAGTGAAACATGATCTTTTACGGAAATTAAAGGTGTTGCTGAAAAAAATGAAATGGGAAGCAAACAGATCTGTGGAGGACAATTTGTGGGCAAAATTACATGCGGACACCAAACGGAGCGATGGTGCAAGATTTTGGAAAACCATAAACTACTTCATAAGACCTATGCACGACGGAGTTTCCTCTAATATTACAGAAGAAGTATGGGCAAGTTACCTTAGAAATAATTTTAATCAGGATAGAGATTTTAAATTGGAGACAAAAACTGACATTGTGACAAGATGTTTTGTCAACAATAAATCACAGACAGGAGCTCCGGCAATCTAGAAGGTCCTCTATTAATCATAAACGACGGATTGACAAGTTTACAAAACATCATTAAGCGCCAAATTAAAAAAGGAAGAAGAGAGGGGGCGCCAGGCACGATCGGAATTCCACCCATTCTTTATAAACAAGAGGAAAATGAATGGGCAGCAGCGCTCGAGCCGCTATTTTTTTAAATAAAACATTTTAATAGACTGCCCGGCTCCTGGAAGGGCTCAAGCAATTCTCCAATTTTTAAATCTGGGGACAAGTCTCTCCCACAAAATTATCGATTAGTGGCCCTAATGGACAACGAGGCAAAGTATTTTGCAGGTACACTCTTGGAAGAGTTGCAGGCCTGGGCCACAGAGAAATCCCTAATTCCGGTTAATCAGACTGGCTTCGCTAAGTCGTTTGGGACTACCACTAATATCCTAACCATGGGTATGCTAATAGATAAGGCTGAAGCAACAAAAATGCCCATCCACTTCTGTTTCATAGATTATAAGGCTGCTTTCGACCATATAAATCGGAACATCTTATGGTCCAAATTGAAGAACTCGGGGATACCAAGGCCTTTGTTAGACTTGCTGATCAACCTTCACACGGAGACATGGGTCCAGATAAAGTTGGGAGACGGATCACTCCTGTCAAGACGCATACCAACCAACAAGGGACTCAAACAGGGTTGTGTTTTAGCCCCCACATTATTCAACTTGTTTTTAGGGGACCTCATCCCGATCCTCAATAGCTGTAACTCGCATGCACCCAAATTAGGAGGGCTATTATTACTGTGTCTTCTTTATGCGGACGATATAGTCCTAATCAGCCATACAAAAGTAGGGCTACAACATCTTGTGAATGCTACACAGGGCTATTCAGGCGCAAACAAACTGACAATAAACCTGGAGAAAACACAGACAATGACAATCAGTAAGAAAAGGAAAAAATCATACACCTGGTTTTGGAACAATGCTTGTATTGAGGATACGTCAGTATATAAATATCTAGGAGTAAACATCAATAACAGTGGCCAGTTTACTGTACAGAAAACCAGCATTAGAGGTAAAGACATTGCCTTAGCAATCTCTTTAAAAGCACTAAACAGTAAACTTACTGGCCCATCTCTCCTACCTCTGGTACAGGTAATACGCTCTAAACTTATGCCCACAATTACTTATGGGAGTGAAGTTCAGAGAGGTAGAGATGCCACGATTTTGGATAATACAGTCACAGCTGCTTACAGGATTATTTTAAGCCTGCCCAAACAAACCTCACCGGCTCAAATTAGGCTAGAGTTTGGCTTCCTAAACAGCTCCTGGCAAGACAGGGGGCATACATAACTATTTGGGACAAAGTGCGAAAATCCAAACAAGGTACTTTAAACGATTATCTATGGATGGAATTAGAGCAACACCCAGCCTCACCAGCTGCCAAGTTTCTTAAAAGGAGCCTGGCGAATATTGGCTTAAATCAGCTTTGGGATACCCCCACAAATCATATAACGCTTAAAAAACTGGTTAGGAAAACAATCAAACATCTTTCGTGGGTTGAAGACAAGGCTTCCCTTACGAAAAGGTCCCACGGCAGGATGACCCTGAACTCGTATTCCACACAAGCACCACAGAGCTACCTCGACTTGGGCTATTCCAAAACTGCCAAAATGAAGTTTTTAAAGTATAGGTTGGGTCTGTTACCCTGTATCCAGCACTTTCCACACTGGCTAAAGGAAAAGGTAGGCTCCCTCTGTCGCTTATGTGGTATGGCGCCTGAGGATATGCCGCATTTGTTATGCTCCTGCGTCAAACTGTTGGAAGAACGAAAACATCTGCAAAAATTCCACTTTAATCAGTGAGGGATACGCTCTCGAAAATAAGCAGTTCTTGCCTGCTTTGCACCCCATGATCCGCAGTTGAACTGTAGTCTTGTGAAGTTTATGAAGGTGGTGGAAAGGAAAATGCCAAGAATTGATTCCTAATTGTCTTTTAGATAATATTATAATACAAAACTGTATCTACTTCCACTTAAGGTCGCATAAAATGTCTAAACTTTATGATTTTAAAAGAAATGGAAAATTGTGACATGTGACATACTTTTTTTTTAACAAAGCATGTAGATGTAATTTTAATGTTTGTATTGCAATGGTTTTAATTAACTATGCAAATAAAAATTACTTACTTACTTACTTACTACAAACATTGAGTATAGAAGATTTGTACCGTCAGATTGAATCCTTGTTAGGCACTCGTAGCAGAGATAGCATTTGACTTTGCCAATTGTAATTTTATATGCTATGTAACCTTATGACTGTCTTTCTGATGGTTGCCTTGTGTGAAAGCTTACGCTCAGTAGAGGAGGCTTTAGTTGGCTATAGTGATAAGTCATTGATAACAGCTACAGGCCTGATTGGTTCACTAGGAAAACATATTTTTGTTGCCTCAGGTCTGCTCTGTTTATTATGGAAAGCTATGATAGACACATTAGACCTGCCATAGTGATTGTGAAAAGCATATTTTAAAATCAATAGACAGTTAAGGTTGGATTGCGATTTCCCCATGTTAAAACCTATAGTTATTGTGTGCCATGAAATGTCACAGATTACCATTGTAGGGAATAGTTTTGGTGTTGGTCATTGCATCTGACAAATCATAACGAGAGAAGATTTGCACTGTAATCATTTTTGCTTTAAACTCTTTTTGGCTGCTTGCCAGGATCTTGTATATAAAAAATAATTCAATAATACATATCTGCATATATATTACAATATTATATCCATCATTGCTCCTTCTGTCTCCCCTCGCCCAAGGCAGGCAGGTCGTTCAGTGTCGGCGGAGCACGCCGACTTCTAAATTCCCAATTCAACAAGTATAACGACCACCACAGGGCTGTTCTTTCACCAGATCTTTTTAATTTTGGTAACGCGTTTCGCCTGACACAACAGGCTTGATCACACATTGAATAGTGGGTTGTGTACACGTATATACCTTTAGGGAATTCAAACAGAAAATGGACTGTATTCAAACAGAAAACGGACTTTGAGTTTCATCAGCAGTGTGTGTTACTATGGCGGCCATTTTAAGCTAGTCATATACAGGTTCAATAGCATGTACTAAGCCTAGTGCTACATAAGTCCTCATACAGTATATTACTATTGTGTCACATTTAGATCAGAAGACACAGGACTCGAATTATTCGGTTCATAATTCGAATCAGACCTATTCATAGCCGTGAATACATGTTCTTCATGATAAATCATTATTTTGTTAGCATAGTGCTCTGAATGAACATTCAATTAGAACAATGTAAACAATAAAAGGTGCTATTTTCTACATTCAATAACTGAATAAACTATCTAGGATTTTCCTATGCTTGTTGTTGACATAGTGTCAAAGAAAGTCATTATCTGCTGTTAACTAATTCTCCCATTGTTAAAGTACGTGACATAATTTTGTCCCCACCATATCTAAAGATCCACACCCTTATCAATAAAGATACTAAATATATGTGCCACCTTCTCCCCTATATAGTCCATAAATTACAGAAAAGAACTAAAACATATCATTAGGAATATGAAGGTTCTCTTATCTGTCATGTGATTCAATTCTCATGTTCTGGAAGAAAAGGGTAGGGGTATGTCTCGATTCCCTTCCGGGGTCGGCCCCTTCCTTTCCTCCAAAAATTAAAACAAATTACAAAATTATTAGACTCTAATAATTGCAATTAAAAAAAAAATGGTATGAGGACTTATGTAGTCATTGCCTCTCTTGCCCAGTGAATGATGGCATTTTCTAATCAAATGTGTATATCCGGTGTTTGTACAAAATATTAAATTTTTAATATTCTGATACCAGAATATTGTCGCACTAATATTGTTTAAAAAAATTGTTTTGGGAGAGTATGTGGCCTAACGGCTAAATTGGGCGACCTCGAAGCTGGGGAACCGGGTTTGAGTCTCGGCAAGGATGCTCAACATCCTGTGATTCTGGGTAAATCACCTAAACTACCCGTGCCTTACAGAAATGAATGTATCTGTCTGTAATGCAACTGGTGCTCATGTAAAGTGCTCTGAAACCTTTGGGTCTGGTTCGCGCTGCATTAAAAACTCCCCAAATACCCAATATATCATTCATTTGATATTTTTGTTTTTTTGAAGTGTGCTTTTTATATTTTGGAAAGTTATTATTTCATATGTGATTTTAATATGGAATTTATTAAGGTGCAATAATTTTTCAACACATAACATTTTTTGTCTGTAAATAGAAGTTTTTTTATGTAGCAGATGTTGGTTTTAAAGGGGGATTGTCAGGAAATTCATGGTTGCCACAGTAATGAATCAGAATCCATGCAGACTCTTGAAAAAGTCAAGAGTCATTGTTAAACCTTGTTTGGTTAATCTTTGGTATGGTTTAGAGTAGGCAAATTGAACATTAGAAGATGGCCGCTGCATTAGTCGCTGTTATCCTCACACTTTGAAAACACCTGTACAGTCTAGTGGTTAAGGGAAGTGTGCGCGGTCCCTGCTGCACACTTCAACTGAATTTTGTTTTGAGTACGCACGTTTCTGCCGTTTCTTCTCAGCTTATGTTGAGAAGGAGAGAAAGGGTTTTGGTAGAGAAATTTAGAGTTCGGGATTAAGAAGATTCCCGCTTTCAGAAATTACTTGTGAAGACGTCGCGGGAGAGTTTAGTCTCCCCTTTGGTTCCAGTGAGGTTATTATCTCCTCAGAAATCCGTCCAAAGTTCCAGAGTTCTCCAGACCAGCAGTGAGAAATTCTGAATATCAACTTGGCTTCATTCAATATCGTCAAGTATCCAGTATTCAGCGCTATCGTCCTCAGAGTCAGACTTGCCAGTAAGAGAGTGTTACTTCACGTTCTGCTACGCTTCAACAAGGAGTGAACGGAGCGTTTGAACACCAACTCCTCTTTCAAGTAAGACTCCCCCAAGAAAGTAGCGCTTGTTGATAAAGATATCTAATGCCCGTTAGCAGAGAGTTTCCTACCTGGCACTAAGGTAGTTCTGCTGTACCCTCTCTTACGCTTTACCTTTCCTTTCCTCCCTCTTTTCCCTCCCTGGTACCTTTTTGCGCGCAATAGTACAGAGGATTGTAAGCACTGGCAAAAGACTAGAGTTTACCAAGAAGACACAACAACCAATCTGAAGATCAATAGCGGAGTGTTAAATCTATCATTAATGCAATTTGAGATAGAAGGTATATTTAGGAATAGTCTTTACCATAATTGACAGGAATGTTTAAATGAACTCAACTCATGTTAACTACTCTTGGTTACAGGAATTCTCTTCTATCTCAGATTGAGCATCATCACACCAACAACACTGTAAATATAGAAGAGAGGCTTATACTCCTGCTACGGCTGGTAGGGAGATAGTTAACCTAAGAACCAATAGAGTATTACGTAACTAGGCAGCAGATTGTTGTATTTATGTTCGCTTCCCCTCTGTGTATTAGGCACCCACTTGGCAGTCAGGAACATCTACATAGAAGATTCCTGGGAGCAGCACGAGGGTGGTAGCTGAAGAAGGAGTGACTATTGGGTTCTGACAGGGATCGAGAGTCCAGATTCTAAAAATATATATAGATTCTTTTTGTTTCAGTTATTTTAAAACTTAAAATGACACTTTATTTACTTTAATATTTGTTCATATTTCATGTTTATTATATTTTGCGGATTTATTGTAGTTTTTCGATTTTATTTTAATTTACATTTACACATTTTGTAATTTCTATACATTAATTTCTAATAAAAATGTATAATTTCTGAACATATTGCTATATAAAATGTAACATCTTTTAAATATATCATTTTGTTTTCTTAAATAAAAACATGTTATTTAATCATTGTAAATTTAAATAAAATATATATTGTTATATTGAATTCGTTTCACATTATTACAATACATTTGAAATTAGGGTATGTTTTTAATATTATTTCATGCATATTTTTGATCTATGGTATTTATTGTTGTTCCATTTGCTAAAAGTGATATACTGTTCTTATGTTTACACTTTTAAATGTATTTTTTAGTGCTTTTTAGTAAATTTTCAGTTATTTTCTTTTGTGTTTTGGTGTTTTTAATCTGCCTATTTTGGAAAATTTCAAGGAATTTCTATAATGTTTGGCTAACTGATTGTTCTATTCTTAGTTGATAGTAGCTTTGTCCATTTTGGAAGGTTCCTAGGAATTTGTATAGGGTAGTGTGGCTTGAAAGGCGTTGTGCCATCCTTCCACTGCATTGATGATTTTGGATTATTGAGCTGTGGTGTTGTCATACACATTCCACCATGGTATTTGAAACTTAGGTTGGCACCTGTGGTCAGAATGGTGCTGTCTTCCAACCCAAGCTGCTTAAAAGTAGTCTTTGAGGGGACTACGTTTATGTTAATTTCTTTGATAGTAGGGGAATTATATGAGTATGTTGTAGGGGTTAGCTACGT